>NC_140071.1:129651592-131044621 GCF_964194135.1 Talpa europaea | reverse complement strand
TATATCTAAGATGGGATGGGAGCAGCAGCTCGGAAGAACTGAGCCAGCCCCTTACCACCTACTGCCACATGCCCTAAGGCTGGAGGCGTGGAGGGGCAGAACTGGGCACATCTCTGAGTCTTCTGCGGACACACTTTTGCCAAGTCCTTGAGACCCAGAACTCTTGTTCTGCTCTTCAAACCCAATTAGTAAGAGAAGGAAAATGAAGTCGAGGCTTTCTTAGCTGTTCCCTAACTAGGACTCTGCACCCACTGCGATTTTGCCAACAAAGCATCGCTCAGCATTTCAGTGGAAACTTGCAAATGAAGGCCAGTTTGTCACATTTTGCTCTTTTCCTGTCTGGCCTGGTTAAGGGTAAGTTTCTTGTGCTCAGAACAATGGCATCCAAAGAGAATAGACCTGCTGGAAGCCAGAAACACAGGCAGCTTGGGAAGCTGTTGGGGTCCGGAGGAGTAAAATCATTCCTTTCATCTTTTTCCTCCTCTGATGCACATCGCTGCCACCCCACGCTCGCTGAGAAAGGGGCACAGACTACTCCTTTACTCTTAACAGACGTGAGCAGTCACCTGTTCCTTAGCTCTCTCCAGTTGCTGGACCAGATCTTCACGTTCATGAGCTGCAAAGTGTCGAGTGCCAACTTCTTCGTCTCCGAGCCTCTGTTTGGCAATTGTCATCCTCAAGAGCTGCATTTTCCATTAGTAGAAAAAGAAAAAATAAAGAGTGTGCGTGTTAAAATGAATAGATCCAAATACAAACCCGAGGAAGCTAGGCAGAAAGTTTTGGAAGATAAGATTTTTCAAGAAATACCGGGGAAAGGCACAAGACAAATTTATTGCAAATATGATGATTAATTTTTTTTTTTAAATTTCAGGATCCTTTACTTCTCCATTAATTTTAGGGTATGTGCTTTTTTTAAAAAAATATTTTTTTCACCCTCCACCAAACCACCCATGCCCATACCCCCTTTGCCTCCCTCCACTGTTTCTCTTCTCTCCCCCATTCCCTCTGATAACCATTATATTATTTTTGCTGAGTTCAAGATTTATTCCTACTATTCTTTGTACATGGGTTTTTTGGGGTATTTGTATTCCACAGATGAGTGAATCATCCACTATCTGTCTTTTGCTTTTTGACTTACTTCACTCACACAATCACCCTTCAACAGACAAATAGAGAAATTGTGGAACAGATACTCAATGGAGTACTACACAGCGGTGAAGAATGATGAAATGGTGGCATTTGGGACAAATGGATGGATGGAATGTAAGGGAAAATTTTTTGAATAATCAGGAAACAAACTCAAGGTATCCTTTAAACTTAGCAAAGATTAAAAACTGTAACACAATGCTGGGAAGGCTTCTGTATTTGTAGTTTTGTCTACCACATGCTTATTTCTAAACTCAACATCAATACTTGGGTTTTTCTGCATCACATGTGGACTTGTATGGATGAGTGTGGCATTGCAAAGAAACATGAGCCATTGGACAACCATGTACCTAGCTGGGGTTGAACAAGGCCACCTCAGCTCAGCTCTCATAGTGTAAGCAAGTGATCTTTTCATGGTCGATGTAGTGCCATAATTTTCACATTTTTCTGTTTTTTGCTAATCCTTTGTTGAGCTATATCAAATGGCCCCATGCATAGTGCTGATGTGTTATCTGGTGTTCCTAAGGGAACGAAGGCTGTGGCATGTCTTACAGAGAAAACACGTGTTCGAAAAGCTTCTTGAACGTGTGAGTTACAGTGCTATTGGTGATGAGACTCGAGATGACTCAAGCTTAAACAAAGGAAAAAAAAAAAAAACAGGGTATATATTGATAAGTTGACAAAAATCTTTGTGACCAGAAGCTCACAGGAAACTAACCTGTATTTCCCCTAGGAGCAGTGTGATTCAGTATTTGCAAATTCAGCTTCACGTGGCTCTAGAAAACATAACTACAGCAAATATCGAGGCCGGCTGTATTCAGGGGGATTGGGAGTGGATGGCAGAATTGCTTCATTCAATGGGAAGCTGATGTGTGAAAACATTGTTCATGTCACACAATTTGTGGGTTGGGGCTTTATAACACCAAGTGGATATACAGAAAGACAAACAGCAAACGAAGGAAGAAACATTTTTCAGATCAAAGGGACTAGAAATAAGAAGGCTCGTTGTGTCTTTTCTGGGATGAGGGAAAAGGAGGCTTTTGACATGTTATGGAAGCAGGGTACTTGATATGTGAAAAGCCAGACTGACAGCCTGAACTTTAAGTAATAAAACACCACTGTGGTTTCCCATTCACAGCCTGCTTCGCTGAACACTTAATTTAGAATCACACAATTATGTTTGCTTAATGCCAATTAATTATTAAACATGTTTATTGAGGTCTGACAGCCATCTACGAGTCATCTTTTATATACTGGATGCCTGTTAAGCTTCAACAAATATGTTAACAATCATTTGGTGTGTAATGTGCATACACTTTTGACTATTAAATCGCAGGGCTGGAGGAAACATTAATTTTTATTAATTTATTTAAATTTAATTACGTCTTTATTTTTATAATACCTAACACAATGTAAATGCTATGTAAATAGTTGTTACACTATACTGTTATGGGAATAATGGCAAGAAAAAAGTTTATAAATGTTCAGTACAGATGTAGCAATCATTAGCCTAACCACATAGTAGGGATTTTTTTTAATCTGCAATTGGTTGAATGCACAGATGCAGAACCTGTGAATATAGAGGGCCACTGTATATCTGTATATATTATATTTATATATTTATATAATTTACACATATCATTTTTTTTCTCACTCTCATCCCTTTCCCTCACCACTCCCTCTTAACCTCCACTGGTTTTTGAAATTGTTTTGCATTATTGAATTGTCTGCTAGAAACATTGATTTTCAAAGTGTGCCCCATGTTGGTAGCAGTCAGCTCATGTGTTGGGTCTGAAACTTGAGTGAAATGAGCTGATGGACCCAACAAGGCTGCAGCAAAGGGGAAGGCAGTGCTGCCCCAGGCAAAGTTCTCCTCCTGACTCAGCTGACAGCCCACAGGCCCGCAGGACTCCCACCCGGCTCCACCATCTGTGAGCTGTGCAGCCTCGAGCTTGCGCCTGACCTCCTCTGAGCTCAGTATCTTTCACTGCAAAAATATGACAGCACAAACAGCTTTCTCAGAAGGTTGCTGTAAACCTGGAGTGGGAGGGGGTGGAGCTGCACTGAGTTTGCATCTATTATGGGGGACTTCAAGCATATGTGTTTGGCAAAAAGGTGAGGAGGAGAAAACAGGAGGAAGAGACATGGTGAAGACAGGATCGGAGAGAAATAAAAATGTTAAAAATTGGGTGATTCTCTCCAATTCAAGGTCCCAGGCTGAGAGTGAGGTGGGAAAATGATTCATTTGGGAAAATCACTCTTCACACTTAGGCATAAAACCCCCTCTCAGGAGTACCCATGACTGTGTGCTCTGAACTTCATGGGCAAGTTAAGTTAGACACAAATTTTTGCTATTTACATGTTGACCTGTCGATCGGCTCTTAAGGACAAGAAGATGGGTTTTCTGTAAGAATGTTAGTCCTGTAGGGCCTCCCCTGGTGGCGCAGTGGTACTGGGCTGCGAGGCTGCCCGCAGCCTCTGCAGCACCGGTTCGTTTCCCGGCCGCCGGCAAGGGTCCCACCAAAAAAAAAAAAAAAAAAAAAAAGTTAGCCTTGGAACATGAAAGGTGCTCAGTAAATGCTTGTGGAGATGCTCCCAGGAGACTCCCATGTTCCTGCTAGGCTGAGGATGCAGAGCTCTGGAGCGAAGATTATCTGTGGGCTGCAGGCAACGGGGTTGATTTCCCACCTAGGACACAGCTAGGAAGCAATCTAGGGCACTTGATGCCCTCAGACAGGGCCATCAACCCTCCGGCTTGCCTCCCGGTGCCAAGCCGCAAGTGGAGCAGTGCCCTGCCAGGCGTGCCCACGGCCACCAATAGATGCATTCAGCTGCCGATTTAGATGGAAATAAACGCTCATGAATGAATTATGGGTGTGAGTCGTCAGCTTGTGGATGAGCCGCAGCTGCAGTTGGGACGTGGCCAAGAGACGTGGCCGGGAAACCATGTGGCAAAACGGCTCTTGGGGCCCTTCCCCCTCCCTGCCAGGGGTGTCTGACTCCTGTCAAAGTCCTGCTCCCCCTCTGGTCCTCCTGAAATGTCTTGTGGTTTGCATTAATACACAAGGACTTGGGGGGAGGAAGGGCTAGCCCCCACTTCCACTAGGCTTTCGTTCCGGTAATACTGCAAACAGTCACTATATGAGAATTATAGCCGCACCAACTAGAACGAGGATTGGTCTTTTATAGCTGTAGAGTAAGGTAAAAGGTATCAGGCTTTTCTGCCCTCCCGCCATTAGGACAGATGATGGAATCCTGCAATCCTGAATGCATGCCTGATGGTGGGCACCTGAAGTGGGTACACCTGGGCTGAGAGACTGGACTTTTAAGGGAGGCGTCACGGGGACGCCAGCAGCAGCAGAAGCTGAGAAAGAAGTAGCAGAAGCCAAGAGAGAAGCAGATAAGGCCGGAGAGCCCAGATACAGTGAAGACTTGCTGGGGGCTGGGAGGCCCCCTGTCTGCCATGTACCTGGTAATCCCAATAAAAGACCTGCAAAAAAAACCACTGAGGACTCTAACTCCTCCTTTACCTGGTCTGCTGCATTAGAAAACCTGCCCTGTGTCCATTCCTGACCCTACAATAGCTTTATGGAGAGTTACATCGACAGTGGCCACTGCATTGTATCTTCACATTGTGGGACTGGAGACCCTGAGAGGTGGAGCTGTGCAGTGTGCAGCCTGAGCAACCATCCAGAACTGTCTTGTCACCACTAAAGGAACCCCCTTGTCACATTACTGGCTGTATGTCCGACTGACCATACAGTGTCCCCGGTGCTTTTTAACTATAGGAAGCCTCTCGTTTGATGCTGCGCAACTCTAGAAGGCGGATACCTTCCTCTCCTCTGTACAGATGGGACCCCAGAGAGGTGGGCACAGAGCTGTGAGGCAAGTCTCCCTGTCCCGGGACCCAGTTCAGTAGGTCACAAAGCCCCTTACCACCCCTTACCACTTGGAGTAAACACCCGGTAGCCCTTCCCACGTGCAGAGTCCGTCCCAGGTGCTCACACACGTGAACCTAACACAGGCCAACAAGCACCCGATGAAGCATTATTACAACCCCCGTTTCCAGGTGAGAATGGGGTCAAAGAGGTAAGGTGACTTGCCGGCATCACAAGCCTTTTAAAGCACAGGCGGGAGCTGAACCTTGGCAGGCGAGGGCCCTGGAGCTGGTGCCATGCTGCTGCTCTCTAGAACCACAGCAATCGCTGCACGGTGCGCCCCCTGAGGGGGGTGTTCTGTGTTAAGCACTTTTTATACCTTTTCCTATTTAATCCTCACAAAAGATGCACTGGCCCCCACACCGGGTATCTATCAGCCCAAGCTGGCGTCACCTCAGGGTCTCCGCACCTCACATCTTCATCATCTGGCCACCTCCCCCCCACTCTGCTTCAGGTTCCTGAGAAAAGAACATGTGAGCAGACAGGACGGCTCCCACCACGCCATGGGGGGGGCCTCTCTGCCCAGGCTGCCCTCCACCGCCCCCTAGCGGCCTGCATTTTCTCCTTAGCACCTGCTGATATATTTCACCAAATATAAGAATCCGTCAACTTTAATATCAACCATTCTGCACCTTTTTAAATGAATAAAAAGTACAGTTAAAACTATCAAATGACTTCATATTATAGATCTCCAAATGTGAAAAACTGTGCACCTCAGGACACAGGTTTGAACTGAGTGGATTTTTCTCCACAGGTTCCACTTGCACAGATTCAACCAGCTCTGGAGGTGAGTTGCTTATGTCCTTGGGTGTTGAGTGATCTGTATCTGTACAGGTGGAACCTATGGAAATCGAAGCTGACTACAAGGAACTTGAGCACTATTCATAGTTGGGGTGGGGGCTCCTGAACACCCCTCCCACCCCCTGCCCCACCACCAAGATACAAAGGGACAACTGTAGTTAAGTTTGAGGAAATGAAAAGTTATGCACAGATTTTGCATTTCCATAGTAGCTGCCCGTAACCCACAGCGTTGATCCAGGATCATCTGCATATTTATTGTTTATTTGCTTACAACCCATCTGTTCCCACTAGAATGGAAGCCCCCTGGAAGCAGCAACTCATTGCATCTGTTCACTCCCCTGCCCCCATCCATATAGTTGGGCCCTCAATAAAGATATGTTGAAGTGAATTGCAGTGAGCTGCCCTTCAAGAGAAAGCACTGCTGTTACAGCCATTGCACAGATGAGGACAACTGAGGCACAGAGAAGTCAAATAACCCCAAGATCACACAGCTAAGGAGTCCTGAATTACCTGCAGGCAGTTGTGTCCACACTGTCTCAAAAGCCATAAGCTGCATAACGTCCCACAACCAGTTTTAAAGCCACTTTGAGTTCTTTTTACTTTAGTGGAATTTGGCCGTTCGTTGAGGGTAAAATGAATCCCATGCAGAGATATCACAGAACCAATTCTCTACATGGAAGTGACAGGAGAACATCGGGTCTGTGGAACAAATGTCCAAGCCACACTGTTTTGGCAGCTTGGTCCACTCAGGCCACAAGCTCATTCAAGCCAGGACGGGCTCAACTATGGTCTCTGAGACCAAACACATCTGATTCATTTCACATTAAAACATTAGGGAAGGCGGCACTCACCTGGCTCCTTGGGAACTAGCTGAGCTGTGGCCTCGAGTTCACAATCAAGATCTCAGAGCAAGATATGATGAGGCTGGAGCGGGTGAAGGGCCCTTATCACTCATTTTAATTCTTTGTAATTAATTTCTATCATGCCCCAAGGTGAGAGCTTTTCATTAGAGTGCCCTCTTCAAGCACGTCTCCTATGGGCTAGGACATCCCTGTGTTTCCTTAGAGCATAAAGAGGGGCCAGTTTACGAAGAGCTCTCTGATCCCTCATCCTGGACCACCACAAACACCTGCAACTGAGCGCTCTCTTTCTCGATATAGTATACTTTAATTAGTCACCTGCTTGCTCATTGGTTTGTCTTTATTGGCTCGTGGCTTGGACTTAATTGGTTTGCTCACTGAATCCATCCAAAAGTCCCACGTCAATAGAGGTATGTTCGCACAGAAGGGCTCTTTGGTTTTACGGTGCCAGCACCAGATAAAACAGAGGTACTTAAAGACCATCAGCTGCTGCAACATAAAGCTCATTATTAAGGGCAAAACCCTGTGTTTATGCAATAGCACAAACAGCGACATTTAAATTAGTCAGCGGGGGCCCAGAAAGGCCCAATGCAGGGCGCTGGGAGGGACTGCTGTTCGCCTGACAGTCCTCGCCTTTGACTTCCTCGCGCTGCATTATCGCTCCTTTGCACTAAAGGTCTGTAATCTGCAAAGCGAAGGCAAAAAACCAAGCAACTGACAAGAAAACCCACTGCTGGCTGTCTCGGTGGGCGCCTGAGCGGCTGCTCCTGGCATCCTGCGTGGTGCACAGACGCGCCCAGGCTTCCAGGAGCTCTGCCTTGGAGTAACAATGCCCCAGCTGGCAACATTCGAGGTGGCCAAAGGAGGGCTCGGTTTTGGGGATCCCTCTGCCAGTAGATAGGCTTCTCACCCTAATCTTGGTCACTCTTGGGAGTTACCTGCCCAGCTTGGTGGAAAGAGCTGATCAGGAAGGAAGACCTTGAGATTACTGGTAGAATTTTTGTTTTTGTATTTTTTGTTAGTAAATTTATGTTCTTACATTGCTGTTCATTTTTGTACAGTAATTGATTTCTCCCCACAGGTGTAGTCCCCACAATTATCCCACCACCACAGCAACTGTGATCTATCCATCAGCACAGCCTCTTTTCTGTGCACTTCCTCCCCTGTTTTGACTTGACTTCCTCGCCCTCCCTTGCTGCTTGTCTCAGTTATCTGGTTAGCTTGCAACATTTGCCTTTTCCCTGACCCTTGGTTCAGTTTCCCTATATTCCACACATATGTGAAACCATCACTTTATCTTTTCCTTCTACTTATTTTGCTTTGCATAGTCCCCTCCAGCTCCATCCATAGTGCCACAAAAAGCATGAGTTTGTATTTTTGACTGCTGAGTAGTATTCCATCTTGTATATGTACCACATCTTCTTGATCCACTATTCTGTTCGGGGCATCTGGGATGTTTCCATATCTTAGCTATTGTAAAGAGTGCTGCAATAAACACAGGAGTGTAGGTTTCCTTTCAATTTTGTATTTTTGTGTGCTTTGGGTTGATTCCTAGGGGTATGGAATCACTGGATCCTAGGATAGATTCCTCTCCAGTGTTCTGAGGAACCTCCACACAGATTTCCATAATGTCTGGACCAGTTTACATTCTCTGGTAGAATTTTTGAACAAGAGGATTCTAAGCCAATCTAGGTGCAGGTCATGCTAAAGATAGGGGCAACACTTACCCCTCTGGAGCACTTACCGGTGCCATGCGCTAGGCTGCGCTACTCACACGTCCTATCACACGCACACGTACACCCTCATCATCAAATCTCATTGTCCTACTTTCTTTTCTTCCCAACACTAGCCACTGTCTGATGACCTTAAGTATTTAATTTTCTTACTGTCTGTCTCTCCAACTAGAATACAAGCTCCATGAGAATGGGTACCTTGCCTTTCTTAGTCCTCAACGCAGTCACGGCCCCCAGCACATTCATCAGCACATAGTATAAGCCCCCAGTTATGTGTGGATGTATAAATAATAAAACCTGAAAACAATTGTATGAGAGGAATTATTGCTCCCATTTTACAGATGAGGAAACTGAGAGCTAGTGGAAAACTGACTTGTCAAGACCAGACACACAGTAACTGGCAGAGCAAGAACAGAAACTGGTCTTAACATTTGCAAAGATGAACCCCTTGGATACTTCACCACAGGACTTGGCAGTGGCAGCATGAAACTGACTGTTTCTGCAGTGTCAGCCTTCCAGCTTCCATGTTCGGTGATTTCACATTGGTAACCTGGTGTCCGTTACAATATCAGCACTCACACCATAGAAAGCAGCCATGTTCTTTCTATCAGCCAGGCTGCCTCTTCTGGATGGTCTCCCAGCTCACCTCTGGTCACGTGACTCAAATGCGTTCCTCTCGTTCTGTCATTTGATAATTACTAACCCTCAGATTCTCAGAGACTTCTCCCTGCCTCCAGGTCCCCCTTCCCTGAATCAGTTTTTTTAAACAAAATTTTTTTTGGCATAGAAGAACTGGGGTGTAGACCAGAGGTGGGAGGGGTGAAAGGATTCACTAGACAGAGAGTGGGGAGCAGAACAGGCAGATCTACTGAAGTACACTGCTGAGGGGAGCAGCGGGCGAGACAGGAGAGGTCTGCTGCGCCATGTGGGTTAACGACCTGGCCGGGGATTGAACTCAGGCCATAGAGGCCTGAGACGTAAACTCTGTGCCACCAGGGAGGCCCTGAATCATTATTTTTTAATGCCCAGAAGAGGCAGCAAACAGACCTCTCAGCAGGAAGGGGGGCTGCTATTCTCCCAGTGGCTGCTTTTGAGACTTGAGGCGCCAGCATTGTCTGGGTTTTTCCATATAATTGGTCCTTATTCCTCACAGATGGAGACACTGAAAGCCCTGGGCAATCCGTATCTGTGATCGTGGGGATGTGAGGCCCCCCGCCCCCCTTCCCCACAGGCGTCTTCTTTTCTTTGTAACCTTTCACGACTATATTTATCAAGGGTGGGGTGCAGTCTGGTGGGGTTCCCTCTGTGCTCCTCTCATCTGTTTGGAGCAGGGGTTGGTGTCAGTTCCGTTGGCTGAGAAATTCTTGGGTCCTGTCCAGAAGGATGGCAGGTCACACTTGATTATGCCCCCAACCCCCCAAGGCCCCCGGGGGAGTGCAAAGCTGGCTGTAAGCGGGGGTGGCAACACATCTTTCAAGAGACTGTTTGAAAATGCTTTATGGCACATAGGGCTACAGGGCTCTAGCTGAACAAATGGAAAAATTAGTCTACCTGAAAATATTCAAGGCGAGTCATTTCCTATCACCTTGTTTCTTAAATGTACTTAACATCTAGAATCTGGGCTTCCCAAAAGATGGATCAGGATCATCAGTTAAAATGGCAACTTGAAGATAAAAACCTTCCACGTTAAGAGTTACTCATAAAACGATGCCATCAGCCCTGCTGTGAGGACTGGAGTGAGCGGCCTGGTGGCAGCTATGAGATGTCCCTGAGTGGAACAGGTGGGCAGACAAGCCCCGGTCTACCAGGGTGTGGTCACGGACCCCTGGCTCTCTCCACTGGGCTTCCCAAGTCCTCATGCCTGGAGTTCGGTTTGGTTTGGCTTTTCTCTGAGGAACAGTTTGTTTAGCTCCTTTCTCCAAATTTCTAAATAATTCCTCACTTCACAAAGAGAGTTACTGGTGACAAGCACAAGGGTGGTGAGTCCACCGATTTCTGGGACAGTAAGTCTTCACCTAACATAGTTCGTAGGTTCCTGGGAATGTGTCAGGAACTAATGGGAGTGTTAATGCCCAGGAACACAGGAGCACCCCAGTCAGGAATCCAGCATGCATGCAGCTTCACCCTTGGGGATGGGGGTGCCACGCCAGTCTAAGCTGAGGGAAAGTGGGGGGGGGCACGGTAGGCATGCACGGGACCTGCCTCTGAGAGCCTGAGAAGTCTACCTTTGACCTATGATCCGAAAGACAAGCAGGAGTTTGCAGGGGAAGAAAAGGGAAAGAGTGGCTCAGACCGAACAACAGCAGGTGCAAAGGCCCCTACGCACCAGGCAGTACAGCTCAGCACAGGGGCTGAAATGAGCATGGCGGCTGAAGCTGCAAGTGCCCAGTGATCAGGGATGTGCTGGAGAAAACAACAGGGAGCACATAATGGAGTGCCTACCACAGCACGGCTAGGAGGTGGACGTAGAAGGTGATGGAATGATTGGAGCAGGGAGTAACACGAAGAATGGAAAAAAAGCAGGTTAACCCTTCAGCCACCTTTGAACACGGACTTCTGAGTTTCTCAAGATGTTTATATCATTATGGAATGAGTAATCTGGCCTTAGCGATGATGGCTGGGGGTGGGGCTGGGGGAGGGTGGCTGTGACTCACGGGGGCTGAAAATAAACCAGCCCTATAACTTCAGATGCAAATGAGAATAAATGGAACCTCTGGGGGCTCACTGCAGTCGGTCTCTTTTGAGGGGGTGGCTGGATACTGAGATACGGGATCTGCTGAATATTATAACATCTTGCCTGCACCTTTTGGCAGGAGAATTACTTCACAGGCCATGAATATGAGCCACTAAATTCTAAACCTTGGGTGAGAAAAAAAGTTTGATAAATGTGTTCAGTTACTGGAATAAAAACCAGAGTGAGAACAAATCATGAAGTGTGGAGTGTGGAGGCGCCCGAACCGGCGCTTAGTGTTACACACACATGCACACACTCACACACGTGTGTGTAATCACACATGCTCACGGTCACTCCCACATATACACATGCATACTCACATTCCATTGTACATGCACATGCAATCATAGACTCACATTTAGTCTCACACACATGCACACATACATACACACTCATATTTGTACACACAGTCTCATACACATACTTACACACACATTCACTCTCTCTCACACATACACACACAAACACACACACACACAAATTCCTCCCTTTCTTTCCTTGAAATATCAGGGGCAAATATCAATCTCTAAAATATCTCAAGCTTAAAAGGAATTACAATGAAGTAACTAAAAGATAAAGCTAAAATATAGTTAGAACAGTTGGGGGTGGGGATAGCTCATTAAAAATAAAAGAAAGGAAATAATATAAGAAAAAAAATTGGTCAATAAGAGGCAGGAATCCAAAACTGACATCTCAAAATGCTTCAGAATTTTGTGGGCTTAAAATGTCTCTAAAACTCCTGCAGTAGTTTTATGGGTTTAAAGGAAACTCCTGCAACACTTCATCTTATTCTCCGGAAAACCTTGTCCTGCTGTTATCTCTTGTGGAAGTGACTCAGAAGGTCTGGCCTTTAATTATTGACCAAACACCTAGGTTACAGAGCTTAGATCCTTGTAATGATGCATACAACCCTGCAGAGGCCTGATTAGTTTGTCCTGGTTAATTATAACTTTCTGAGGCCTTCTCGCCCACTTTCTGTTTCACGTCGGGGAAGGACAGAGTCCAATTCTTCAAATACATGTTAAATCCTAGAGGTCTAAAAATTTTTTTCAAGGGCGATTAAATGGAGAAGAAGTCACATCAGGAAGATGCCCCAGTGCTCCCTGCTGGGCCCTTTCGCCCAGCAGTGTCGGGGAGACCCTCTGTGACCTCGTGCTCGACAGAACTCTCTGGATAACCCGACACTTCCGTGCATTATTTGTTTAGGGGTGAGCATCGTTCAAAATGGCGCCTTCCAATAACCAACAACTCCCAGAAATGTCACCATTATTTGTCAAAGAATTTGGCAACATTTGAAAAACATTTCCAAGAAAATGCTTCCTCCCCAGCCTGTGGTTTTCTTGAATCAAACGCCAGTGGTCATCTCTGCTGTGAAAGCTGCCTCTGGCAAGGAGTTGAAAATTAATCTATCTTGGCAAAAGGGGAAATTAGATGGGGGCTAGAGTTAAGCTTCGGCTGTTTTTCTTCCTTTTCTGAATTGTACTTTTGTTCGTAGCTTCAGCTGGGAGAGAGTGCGCACATTTAGTTTGGAGTTTATGAGTTCATATTTTATAATTAACGTTGCCAACAGGGGAGTTTGATTAATACCAAGCAGTGGATTTTGAGCAATGTTCCATACAAATTGCCAAATTTAGCAATAAAATAAATTGGTTATGTGAACATAATTAGTAGGATGACTACTTAAAATTCAAAACCGAATGTGAATAATTCCAAATCATCTGAGCCACAAATCCATTATTTGTATAGAAGGGGGGAAAGTGTAGCATTTGGGTTTTATTTTGCCCTCAACCACAGTGTTATTCGCCACCAAGCTGAACATGATGAAGCTTCTACAACGGGTTTGACAATATTTTAGAGCAGTCCAGCAACACACACAACCACATGCGCACACACATCCACACAAAGGGACCGCAATAAAGATAAGAAATGCTAAACTGAATTTTCATTGCAAATGTAAAAATCTATAACAAATTTCTCAGCAAACGCAGCATTCCATTTTTCCGATGTGCTATACATAAACCTCCCTCGCACGATTACGCATTACAGCTTTTCCCTTTTCATATTCACGATACCTTATTGTCGCCCTGGACTTCTCCAAGCCTTTGCTGAAGTTCTTTAATTTCTTCTCCCAGCTGTTTATTTCGGTCCTGAGAATCTCTCAATAGTTGTGCAAGATTAGCCTGGAAATATCAACACATGATGATACACCATGAGAAAGGAAGGAGCAGATAAATGAGAGGCTTTGTCGGGTTTATTGGGGCTGGCGTCCAGGCCCATCCAAGCCATACCATCCATTAGCGGGAACGCACGCATGAATGGTGCCACTGTGCAAATCCCACCGCTACAGTGGGGTGGAGGGAAATGAAGTTGGCCAAAACCTCAGTTGGGGATGGTCTTTGTTTCCAGGATGGCTCAGCGACAAAACTAGAGTTCGTCATAGTTGACATTTTGAAAAAATGCCTCACTGAAAAGTTTGCAAGTGGACAGAGAGATCAATTCTAAAATTTGGATCAACAATATAGAAAAAGACTCATTCCCTTGTTTCAATATTTTTTTTTCCCTTCAGAGAGATCTTGTTCATTGAGTGACCTCAAAGCCCAGAATGTGCCCCATGAAAGAGGCTGATAAAGTGTCAGGGCCCAGAAGAGACTTACTGGTCTCCTGAGCTGTGTCTGCCCACTCCAGCCCACAGAGCACCAGCCAGGGCGGCCCCCACTGCAGCTTCTTCATGGTCTTCCCTTCCTGCAAATGTGCCTCCTGCTGGGACCCAGATGCCCTGGTCCTGGCTCCCGTAGGGGAAGGTCCCCACTGGCCAGATTCCTCCTGTCACTTGAGCTTCCTCTAACACAACCATCACCCCTCTCTGAAGAACATGTGGACATCTTTTCCCATGCCCCCCAAGTTTTTCTCAGCTTCCCCAAACCCGAATTGCTGGTTCTTTGCCACTATGGACGCGCTTACATCCACTCAAGCCTTAACTTTGCGTTCACTTGGCATCTCCTGAATTCTTGCTCTTGCCACTTTTTGTGCTTTGCCAGACACAGCTTCCCCTAGCCTCACCTTATTTGTTACCTTCTTATCTAGTCTTAGCAAGAAGACTGCAAGCCAGAGAAGACAGTCTCTTTTTTACTTCCTTGGCATCCCCCTATCTGGTTCCAGAAGGTGCTTGTGTTGCAGCAAATATTTTAAAAATTCCCAATGAATAAATAAAAGAAGGAGGAGAGGAAACAAGCAAGTTATCAGAATATGACTCCTGGAAAGGAATCATTCAGAAATAGTCACATAAGGGATTATTTTATGTAGAAGTGATAGTGTCTCTTCATGTTATAGCAGGAAATATCCACATCCAAAGATATTAAGGAACTTGTGCAAACGTAGCAGCTCAATCACCAAAGACTTCAATGCTGATCCTTTGGGAATATCCAGTCATGTCAGCTACTAAAAGGGAATAATGATGAAAGAATATAAAGATTTCAACCTTGGTTCATCTTTGGCTTCTCATTTCATTTCACCTGCATCTCCCATCCACTGGGATGTCTGGTGGTCTCCACCCTTGCCATTCAGCTCCCCCAAAGTTCACCTCCTTGCTGTTCCCCAACAAGTCAGGTTTAAACGTGTCTTAGCACCAAGGCACTGTTCTTGCAAACTAGAATGCTCCAGAGTCCCTTTTCTCTGCCTTGCCTTTTTCAGATCTGTGTTCAGAGGTCATGACCTCAACAGGCCCCACCTGGACCCTCCATTTAATACTGCAACTTGCCTACCTCCACCCTGAACCCCCATGTCCCTCCCCTACACATCTTTTCTTACATTTCTACACCAATTGCCATAGTTCATGGCTTACTCTTTATTTTCAGTCTCCCTCATCTCACTAAAATGTAAATTTCATGAAAGTCTAGGAACTTTGTCCTCTCTACTGACTTATTTCAAGTAGTATATATTCCATAAATATTTTTTAGGTGAGAGGCAGTATGCTGAATCTGGAGGGTGTGGCCCCAGCCTAGAGCAGGATCTGGAGTAATGATAGTTGACAACACTTAGGCCTAGGTCGATGTGGAGTCTCACATTAAAAGAATGAGAAGCACCACTCCCCCTCAATGGCTGAATGTAACTAAGCCCTGATTTCCACTCTCTTATTGGTGATTATTCAATGATGTCTTCTACTTTTTCAACTCCATCCTTGCAAAGTTCATACATCACAATAGTGGTGCCTGAATTTTCCTAGATTTCTGTTCTCATCAAATAAAAACCTGATGAAGGATGAGGAAAATCAAATCACATTTCAAATCAGAGAAACTATGGCCAACTGACTCTTTGGAAATTCCTCTCGATGTATTAGATAGACTAAATTGGATCCAAGTTCTGTCACTTATTAGACTGGGTGGCCTTTGGTAAGTTTCTTAACTTTGTTAATGTCCCATCTGTAAAATGGAGCTAAATATATAGACGTCATCTAGTGATCTGATACTTACATCTAGTGATCTGTAACGAACATCAGATTTCTACCACAGTGCTTGGCAAACAGTAGGTGCTAGCTAAAGGCACTTTCTGTTAACAGTGCCCTTCTGTGGCCCCAAATTAACCACTCAGTGTCAGTTCACTGATACCACAAATTCTTATTCAGCACCTACATGGACTAGGCATTGCTCTGACTCTGGAGATACAACAGTGATCAGTACAGACAAAACCCCTGTCCTTGTAAACTTACATTTTAATCAATGATATTACTTTAATGCATTGTACTACAATAAAGTAAGAAATGACTTACTAGGTGGATAATGTCTATGGCGAAAAGTAAAGCAGGCAAAGGGTCACAAAAGGCCTCACTGAAAAGCCACATACAAGCCAAGACTTGAAAAAGGAGAGTGTGAACGTGAACCTTGTGGATATCCTGGAGCGAAAGCATCCAGGGAAGTACGATGCT
Source organism: Talpa europaea (assembly GCF_964194135.1). Taxonomy (NCBI): domain Eukaryota; kingdom Metazoa; phylum Chordata; class Mammalia; order Eulipotyphla; family Talpidae; genus Talpa; species Talpa europaea. Next base: position 131,028,488 of record NC_140071.1, on the reverse strand, counting down.
GATCACGCTTTCTATTCTAGTTGGAAAGCGAAAGCTCCAGGTGGGGAAAGGAGACTGGTTTCCTTCCCTCCCTCTCTCCCATCACATTGCAAAATTTCCACCTCGGAAATTGTTCAAGGTCACAAAGGCTGGATGACCCCAGGCACTGCAGTGCAGTGAAGAGATGATTCAGTTCTTGATTTTCTTGGTTCCTCGTCTCCATCCTGCAGCCACCTTCCCTTAGCATAAGGTATCACAAATGTGCGGCTTCTGCTTTTCCTCCAAGGAACTCCAGAACATTTCCCAGACATTAGCTCAGCAAGCATAATCCCTCCCCGACAGATGGAGGGACAGGTTCGCCAGGCCAGAGAGACTGGCCAAGAGGTGGGGCTAGTAGAGCAGCTCAGGGCTGGCTCTGCAAGTGAAGGTGGCTCTCTGGGCACCCCTGTATGGTCTGGGGATCTTAACACCCCATCTGCAGGAGACACAGCAAAATTCACCAGCATGGAGCCTGCCTTCTCCTAGTACTGGAAGAGAACCTCAGAAAGAAATGTTTGTAACAGCAACAATGAAATGTTAACAAGACCAATATAGGGCCTCCCCGGTGGCGCAGCGGTTGAGCGCTGGGTTGCGAAGCTGCCTGCGGCCTCTGTAGCGCCGGTTCGATCCCCTGCTGCTCCCCGGCCACCGGAGGAGGGTCCCACATGGCGCGCAGACCTCTCCTGCCGCCCGCTGCTCCCCTCAGCAGTGTACTTCGGTCCTTCTGCCTGCTCTGCTCCCCGCTCTGGCTCTGGTGAATTCTCTCACCCTCCCGCGCTTCTGACTGTACCCAGTGCTTGTATAAACAAACAAAACAAACAAACAAACAAATAAATAAATAAAACATGCCTCTATTTAAAAAAAAAGACCAATATATATATATTTGCATATATATAATTGCGTATATATATATATATATATATATGCAAAATCCCTAACCTCTTTTGAATCAATAATGGCCTGAGCCCCTCAGGTGGGTGAGAAGACCCCAATGTTCATTCACCCACATCACCATAGTCGCTAACCCAGGACAACTTTGCCTATCAGTGCTGAAAGACCAATTTTCCACTTTCACTCCATGAAAGATCAATTACAGGAAAATGCATTTAAGAAGACATCAAGACCCCAATTATTTGTTAGATTCAAGAGACATAAAATCAAACTTTTGGATGGTTCTAAAAGTTGCTGAACATTTACTCTCAATTTCTGTACTTATTTTGTCTCAGACCAGAAACGAACAGCTTGCAGCCTGGCACCGGTCCTGGAGCTTCACTTTGAATAGCATTGAGCTCAGCAATGCTCCCAGGTATTTGGACATTTGAGTGAAGCAGACACCCATACCTCAATGCTTCCCTTGACACAGAGGACAGGGCAGCTCTAGGAAGCAGCGATTTAGAGACTCAGTGATGGGATTGTCAAACACTATTTACTCTGCAGCCCTGGCTGAAAAGAAATGTAGTAAAATAAAGCCAGCACTTCTACAGTAGCTGCAAAACAATGGTTAATTAGAATCACAAGCGAGTTCACAGTACATCTATCCCAGCTCTAAAATTGACCCCTGGGGTAAGGTAGGGTGGGGGAGATTCCCCCCCCTTTAAAGCAGGTGACTGTAATTTTCTTTTACATTTCACAGGCTGGCTCACTTGTCAACACACAATTCTTTTCTATTCAGTCCTTCCACCTCCTCAACTCCAAAACAATAACTCTGAAAACTAGAAAATGACTACTCTGATATGGTGCCTAATTCCTTGACATACACCTTAAAGAACAAAAAAAGAAAAAAAAAGTAAGAGAAAAAGAAAAGAAAGTAGTACATTTCAAAGCACTCAAAATAGAGGAGAAAAGTTCACACAATTCTTTTGACCAAAAATAACACCCATGATTCACACACGTTCACTATAACAATCCATCAAGCTAACACTCGGTGCCTGCTTATAATTTATCAGCTATGCAGAGCGTTTTGTCTCCGTGTTATTGAGAAGGACTGTGTGACCATCAGTTTAGAACAGCAGCACTATGTAAAGGAAATGTCAGGGGGGAAAGTGGCAGCCCGTCTAACACCGGGACAGATTTTTACCGGGAAGAAAAACAAAACCTGGAGATTATTCCCTCTAAATCTCTGGGGCAAGGGAGAGCATCCATAGCAAAACATGAAAAGGTTTAAATGGAAGCCTCTTTTCAACATTCAGATCCAGCGGGGGGTGATGTTCAAGGCTGACATTTTAGCTCAGATAATACAGAAGTCTGAGTAGAGGGGAATACAATGTAGAATCCATATATTGAAGTTACTCTTTCTATTCTAATTGGAAGTTTATCTATTAAAATCAGGATGAGGTAGGAAGGGGAGAGAGACAGAAGGAAAATACAGCTGGGGAACCCAAGATAGAAAGAACGTTTGGACTCGGGCCTCGTTGGTGGCGCAGCGGGTTGAGCACAGCGCTGTGAAGCTGTCCGCAGCCTCTGCAACATGGGTTCCGTTCCTGGCTGGCCAGGGAGATACCCACATGGCGCAGCAGACCTCTCCTGTCTCGCCCGCTTCCCCTCATCAGTGCTTTCGGTTATCTGCCTGTTCTGCTCCCTGCTCTGTCTCTGGTGAATCCTCTCACCCTCCTGCGCCTCGGACTGTACCCCAGCTATTGTATTAATAAAAAATAAATCTTAAAAAAAAAAAGAACGTTCAGACTCTAACTTCCTAACAATTCTCCCTTTGTCATGGAGCAACTCTACCCCCAATTACAAGTGGCGTCTGCAAAGACATTCTACCAAAACAGCTGGTGTGGGAAGTACAATGCTGATCGAAATTCTCCCAGCACAGAGACAAGGACCACAGATCCTGACAGCTGTGGTGAAGGAGAGCTATCCGGGACTTGAGAGAACAGGCTGGCTCTTGCCTAACCTCTCTGCCTCTTGGCAGAAACTCCTTGGAAGGCAGGTTGGTCATAGGGGAGCCTCTCCACCTTCCGTCATGTCCTCCTGCTCCCAAATTCCACTACATGCCTCTACCACTGTGCTGCAGTCTCCGATCGATGCTGCAAAAGATGTCAGAGTTGCTTACTGCATAGATAGATTTTTTAACTTCTAAAAAGTGATGGAAGCTTTCAAAAACTTAATTATATATCACATTTGGCAATGGCCATCATTCTGAATTGCTGAAGACAATTGAGAATCAACAGATACAGAAAGAGTTCTTGCTCATTTTTTTTTCTGCTCATAAGCAGGGCACAAATTTCCATTTTTGAGGGTGTCTCTCCCCCTGTGCCAGGAAGAGGAACACAACTTTCAACACCAGAGACTGAGAAAGCTTCTGATGTCACCGAGGCAAATCTGCAAAATGAGGCAAATTACCAAAATGAGTCTGATCTTCCATTGGTTTCGATCTATCATCTCTTGAAGCCCAAACCCCTTTTTTTTGTTAAAATGATATATAAGCCCCAACTCTAACCACTTCTTTGAATTTCACTCTGTGAACTCCCATGCACACAAAATTTTCATTAAATTGTATGCTTTTTTCCTCCTGTTAATCTGGTTTTTTGTCAGGTAAATTTGCATGTCTGCAGACACTGAATGTAACAGACTAGAGGAAAGCTTTGCTTCCCTGAGCAATAAAAATAAATAGAAAGAAAATGAGTAAGAGTTTAAGATTTCTCTTTCAACCTCATGCAAACCAAGACTTTGGGGACAGCCATAAAAGGGGCAGACAGCATGTTTTCACTTGTGCCCTTAAATAATTATCTAGGTGGCCAGGAGCAGAAAGGAGCAACATTTCAGGAAGAACCCTTCAGTGATCCCCATCTTTGTAATTTATCAGCTAACTTTTCAGTAAGCTAACTGTGGGAAAGTTACCCTACATCATTACATAAAAATGATGTACACCACAAAGTCCTGTAATTTACTTCTCAAATAGCTGACTTATCAAAACTGGAATGCCAACAGTGGGATGGAACAGTAATAAGAGAGCTAAACCCTTAACCTAGGCACTCACTCAACAACAGTAAGGAAAAAAAAAGAGAAAGAGAAGTCAGATTTGGAAAATGTCACTTAACTATTTAGTGTTAAAAAGTTTGATTCTCTAGAACTCTAAACCCACATCTTCAATTGGAAATTGCAAACTTAAACAAGAATATGTTAAAAAGAAAACTTTGATGAAACACCAAATATACTTGAGGGTGTGATTGATAACAAATTTAATTGCAATTTCTACTCTGCTGCTTTGGTCTATGGTGATGCCTCTGTTGATGGCAACAGAGTGAAATTTGCTTTGCTGAGTAAGGGCCCCAGATTCATAGCAACTGCCCAGGGGATGACCTCTACTGCAGACACAGTTTTCTTATTTACAAAAAACAATCACGCAGCGCTTGCTCCATACTATTTTTTGGCTGTGCAAGGAGCCCTTGCAGCCTGCTCCCACCTCATAATCGCAAAACACACTTGCAGTGAATGCATTTCCAGGCCCCACAGGCAAACACCCTTCAATAGGTTTAGGAGGTTGCAATTTAAATAAATGTTTGCTTAATTTTGGCAATGATGATGCTGCATCTGCCACTTAGTGGCTCCCTTAAGAGCACCCAAGTTCTCTCTTGAGCCTGAATTTCATCATCTATAAATTGGGGCTGCTCATACCTTCCTTGCAAATTTGTTGCAAGGATTCAAAGGACTTATAGCAAGATGCATTGATGCTTAGGATGAAATTACCTTTATTATGATTTGGGAGGTTTCCTCTGGCTGGACCCTGGGCTTCTTTCCAGTTTCCTGGTATGACAGTAAAATCATCCTGTTCAAAGTCTTATGAAAAGAAACATCTCAAAGCACTTGAGATCTCTGAAGGGTGTTTTAGGTTCTGAGCATCAAACTAGGACACACATACCAAGTTGCTCTGATTTGCAGTCACGGTGGATGAAAATAAGATCGACCAAGAAGACTTTGCTACTGAAGTACAAGGCTCCCTCCCAACCCACGAAGGGCCACTTTGTGCTCTGCTTTCTCTGGGGTTGTCATCCTGCTGCATGTTGTCTGAATAAGCCATCACTTGTAAGGGAAGAAAGCTAAGGCTCCCTACTGCACCAGGAGGGACACCTCCCTTGGTATGTCTGCTTGAAATCACAACAGAAAAAGACAAAGATCTTAAAGATGTGTTGGACTGTTTATCCCAGGAGGAGTCTGTGTGGGAAAAACATGCCGGCATGACCCCAAAGAATCCCATCTTACAAGAGGAGTAACCCAAGATAATTTAAATCCCCCCCTGTCTCCTTTGGAGAAACTGCTTGTTTAGCCAAAGAAAAATATCTAAGGGGTCGTCTGAGATCTTGTGGTGATCCCTGCTGCCCTGCAGAGGTGCTCCGTGTAGGCTCTGCCTGGAGGATCAAGAAGGAATTTCATTTCAATATCCCCTGAGAAGCTATTAGTACAATCACGGTTGTCACGACTTCTTCACAGCTTCTTTAACGGATGATTTGCCATTGGAAATTGAGTTGTTTTAAAAAGGATCCCAAGTTCTAACAGAATCCTCGACAACTATATTTCTAGAACTACAAACATGAAAATTCTAGTCTGTCCTCTGAAGAGGAGACAAAAATACAGCAGGAAAAAATAATCACCAGTTACTAGGAGCCACAGGAAAGGGGAGTGGCTTAACAGGTAAGCTGCTGGCTCCCTACCATGCCTGAGCAGAGGGCATTGAGCACTTCACCTTTAGACTTCTAAAATGGGTTGTATTCAATGCTGACTCAGCTTCCTACCCACTCAACCAGCCTGAGTTGAATATAGAACAAAAAACCCGAAGTAGAGTATTGAACCACAAATTAGAGGATCTGGATTTTAGCCCTGCTTTATTAACCCACTGTATGACCTTGGACAAGTCACAGGAAAAACACAAAAGAGCCCAATAGTCATTGAGCACTCACTGACGACAAGAGCGCACGTATTACAAGCACCTTCACACTAATTCCTCATAAGGACTTTATGACAACATCTCATTATGATGTTCATTTTGGAGAGGAGAAAAATGCATAGCATCACACAATCAGCAAGTGGAAGGTTAAATTAGAATCTGTGCAGCTGGACGCCAGAATTCAAGATTTTACCACCGAGTCTGCACTAACTTGCTAGTGTGACCTCAGAAGACAGCCAGGAGATTCGACCCATCCATCCATCTACCCATCTATGCATGCACAACAATAGACACAGACAGATGCACATATACATACAAAACACTACAAAGACTGAGGACGTGGTATTGTTTCAACTTATATTTGAGAGAAACCCTAAATACATTTCGAGTGGCTGGTCTTAAATGCCGCTCCAAGGAACTCCAAGGATTCCATGCTTGAGGTCTGTGAATCCATGAAAAGGGTTTTGTGAGCCTGAATATGTGCCATTTCTGGAATAAAGGGTCTGTAGCTTCCATCAAATTTTCCCAGATAGTTTTGATACATAAGAGTGTGGGAACCACAGGACCAGAAAAATGGCAAGAATTAGAGGAAAGTCCACCAAGGAGCATGTTTTAGCTCAGGCTGCTATAACAAAACACTATAAACCAGGTGGCTTTTAAGCAACAGAAATTTATTTCTCCCACTTTTGGAGGCTGGAAATCTGAGCTCAGGGTACCGGTCTGGTCAGGGTCGGCGAGGGCCCTCTCTGGGCTGCAGACCCTCAAATAGCCTCACAAGGCACTATCCCCCATCCTGAGCACTGCACCTTCACTGCCTCATCCCATCCCAACCAACTCCCAAAGGCCCCCTCCTAATGCCATTGCATTGGGGGGTAGAATTTTAAAATATGAATTTGGGGGGGAAGGGGCAGGCACAAAAATTCAGTCCACAGGAGAATAAAGATCACAGGAATCTCCCCTCTGAGCCGAGACGTGAACAGGAGAAGCGTCCATTAAGGACAGACCACGAGCTCCCTCTTTCTGAATCAAGAAACAGAAGTCAGTCAAGGCCTTTGGGCAACAAGATGCTCAAAGGGGCCGACTTCACCTTTTCCAATAAGTGGATCTCGTGACCTTCAACGCCCATCTGCTAACCTGGCAGCTGTTCCTATTCCAGAGCCTTCTGCTTATACAAGGTGTATTTGCGGTACTTCACCTACTGTTTTGCCTTTGGGGTAAACATGTAATGTAGGAGACATACAGGTCAGGGTGCTTGCTTCTGCCCCTTCCTGCTGGTGAAAAAGTTCAGAAAACAATTGTGCCTTCCTTCCGATACATCTATGCCACAGCACGGAGCGTCACTGAACATCCCACAAACGAAAAGTTATTCTGTTTATTGTCTGGCCCTAGCATCCTTACTACAATTAAGATGACTATACTGTTGATTATCGAAACCAAGACACTTTGGAGCATGAAAGGAAACATGAATAAAAACCATGGCAAGACAAAAGGTGGAAATAAACAGATGGTCCTGGGAAATCGAAGGTCTGGTCACCCTAATTACAGTGCAAATTCTCTAAGTTCTAGAATTTGGGTCTGTTTTCCACCCTGTGTCCTTACTGTCTCAGCACAGGGCACCGCAAATACTTCCTGAGATATGGTAGTTCCATGCATACGCTCTGAGTAGACCGCAGGGGCTCAAATTCTTTTTTTTTTTTTAAAGATTTATTTATACAAGCACTGGGTACAGTCAGAAGCGCGGGAGGGTGAGAGAATTCACCAGAGCCAGAGCGGGGAGCAGAGCAGGCAGAAGGACCGAAGTACACTGCTGAGGGGAGCAGCGGGCGGCAGGAGAGGTCTGCACGCCATGTGGACCCTCCTCCGGTGGCCGGGGAGTAGCTGGGGATCGAACCGGTGCTGCAGAGGCTGCGGGCAGCTTCGCAACCCAGCGCTCAACCGCTGCACCACTGAGAAGGCCCAGGGGCTCAAATTCTTAAGTTCACTAATGACTTACCTTAATTCCCTTGGACAACTGCCTTTACCACCAGATGCCTCAGTTTCCCCATTTGTCACATGAAAACAGTAAAACAACAACATCTAGTCCACATGGTTGTGTGAGAAACAGGTAAGCTCATCCACAGAGGAACGGGACACAGCGTCTGGCGTCCCGCCACAAGTGAGTGCTCAGAAACGTCGGCTGCCATCGCTCTTGCCTTGCCAGACTGTCCCAAGGAGGCGAGCGGAGCAGATGGTTATGACGCCATCTCATCAGGGTGGTGGCAGAAGCTGTCTGGAGCTGCACAACGCCTGCTTGCGCTGGCTGTTGTTGAAATGGGCCCCTGGCCTGAGCTAGGGATCTCCAAGGGCGTCTCTTCCTTGGGGTGGGGGAGCCCTCTTTTTCCTAATGGTCAAAGATTACAGGGTCTGTTGCCCTCTGAGGTCAGCAGCGATGTTTCCCATTCGACAGAGAAAGTGGATCCCCAAACATGACAGAGAGACTGACAGAGAGAGAGCAGAGGGCAGTGAGGGGCCCGGGAACCCCGAGCGCTGGCTGAAGCCGACCCTGAGGCCCTGCTGCTTCCCAGGGCAGCAGCTCAGCTGACCCTTCTGAGGTTCTATGTGCCAAGAATCCCTCTTGGTCCCAAGCCCTTCAAATGCCAAGTGTAGCCCAAAGGGTCCTGACAAGGGAAGTTGGTGGAGAATCAACACACTAACATAAAATTGAGATTTTAAAGCAAGGAATGAGGAGTAGGAATACTTCTTGACTCTCACCCTGCTCCATGCACTGTCCTCAGGACTGAGCTTGCATCTTCTTGCTGGCTCCTAACAGTCACACTGTGCAAGCGGGCACCCGATTCACTCCCATTTTATGGATGAGAAAGCTGAGGCTGAGATACCCAGAGGAAACTCTGCAAAGCCATACAACTAGTTTGATGGAAGCCACTGCAGGCCCCCTCACAGCCTTTCCATCAGAGTGACAGTGAAGCTAGTGAATGAGTGGTTGCCTCCCAGTGGGTCCCAGGGGACCGGACGGGGGCATCTGACAGTGGCCCAATCAGGCTGGAGGAAATGGTTTATATGTCATGGCCATTTTTCTGCCTCTCCTGTATGGTGGAACCAGTCTTAAAAGGAAGTTGAGGGCCTCCCCGGTGGTGCAGCGGGTTGAGCACTGCGCTGTGAAGCTGTCTGCAGCCTCTGCAGTGTGGGTTCGATTCTCGGCTGGCCAGGGAGATTCTCATGGTGCGGCAGACCTCTCCTGTCTTGTCCGCTGCTCCCCTCAGCAGTGTTTTCAGTCAATCTGCCTGTTCTGCTCCCCACACTGTCTGTTGTGAATCTTCTCACACTCCCACACTTCTGGCCTGTGCCCCAGCTCTTGTATAAATAAATAAATCTTTTAAAAAAAAAGGAAGTTGATGCCAAATTGAAGAGGAAGCTGGCTTTAAAACAGGCAGAGTGGTAGAGTGGTCAGATGAAACACAGGGTGCCCCATTCAACATGAATTTCAGATAAGCAATACCTAAAGTTTCAGTGTAATTATGTCTTGGATGCTGCACAGGGGGTACTTTTAACTAAAAAAGTATCCATTGTCTCTCTGATACTCTATTTGGGAGTCCTGTATGTTTATTTGCTATGTATGGCACAGTGGAGAGAACATCACAGGAGAGCGCCAGAAGCCTGCACTACATCTGAACTTTTGGGTGCATCAGGCTGATGATTCAGACTTTCTGAGGCTTGCACCCCAGTGCACCTTGTTGCGTGGGATAAGTCAGTGATTCCAACCCAGGCTGCACAACCAAGCTCACACCGCACCCCCAATCCTCAAAGGCTACAAAGTCGGTGCTTAGGACATGATTTTTGTTTAGAGGTGTAAGAATGGCTATGGCTTGACAGACTTACTGGAATTCATCAGATTCTCCTCGGTCAGTGTAAAGTTTTTATTATCAAGTCACGGAATGTGAATGCACTTAAACTGTAAAACTCCTTCATGAATACTAACAAATTTTAAAGTCATGGCAGAGATGACTGCTCACAGCTGCCAAAAACAAAAACAAAAACATCTCGCCATTCGGGATAAAGAATGCTTATTTAAAAACTTCTAAGGTTTAAAAATTTATTAACGATAAATTTCCGTGTAATGTTGTTTAGGAAAAAAAATGAATTAGCTCCACAGAAATATTTCATTTGAGATAAACCGTGGAACATTATAAAATAATCAAATAAAGCAGGGAGTCTGGGAAAGAGCAGTCGCTGAGTTGCCATTTAAGGGTAAAAGTGCTGTTTGTGTGTGTGCATGTGCGCGCGCGTGCATGCATGCACATGTGTGTGCACATGTGTGCACACATTGGATACTGTTTACTTAGCATCAAACATCTCAAGGTAATAAACTTAAGGATTTTATACATAGTACCAGGTATATCATCATTGAAATCAAACAGGGTGTTGAGTTATCCATCCAGCCATCAAGAGACTTTTAATTCTGGGGTTCTTATTTACTACACCATATCTGAAGTCTTGCTGTGATGTAGAGGCTCCCGCCATGTCCAGGATCACACAGCATTAAGATCACCCCCTCTGGGGCTCATTTTGGGTCCACAAAATGCTATGCTAGGCATGCAAGGGCATGTCAGAACAATTGTGATGTTAAGGAAAGTTCTAGCAGAGATATCTGTTATATCAATATCTCTATCTATTTGCATATACATGCAACTGAGTTAAAAGAAAGTTGATTTATAATATTCATCTAGGATATAAGATTATGAAAATTATCTGTCCCCAAATTAATCCATACATTTGACAAAAAAAACATTATCCATATACCAATAAATCTGCTTGCTTGTTTGTGTTTTGGTTTTTTGGTGAGATCAGAGAAGGACTTGATAAAATATTTCTAAGTTTTATCTGCAAAAAGTAACAAACAAGAAACACTGCAAAAGGAAGACAAAGAAGAGACTAGCCCAAAGCAGATACTAAAAGTGTTATAAAGCAAAAACGATTGGGATAATGGGGTACAAGCCCAGGATTACACAGGAAGCCCAATATGACAGAACAGAAAGTACAGGGACAGATCATGTGTATGGATAAGACATTTTCAACGATAAGTGTGAGCACGTAAAATCTCCCCTTGCCTTACTGGGGGTGTATGGGATTCACCAATAAACAACGTTTACTATACCAGTTAGGAGGAAAGAACAGAAATGCCTTGTGTGTTTTGTTTTTAAAAGTCTGAAGTGGCAAGTGTTAAACAGCAGGGCGGCGTCCACCCAGGGGCCAGAGAGCTAGGGAGCTGCAGCCAGTCCTCAGTGCAGCATCCCAGCAGGGTGTCCCACAAGAAACTGGGCAAGATGCAGACGAGCTCTCGTCCGCCTTGTTAAACATCCCTGGGTTCCTTCAACCCCCACCCCAACCCCTCATCACAACCACTATTTCTCTCTCCCACTCTGCCCCCAAATACAAAATTATTCTGGAAAATTAAAAGACTTCTCCCCCCATTTTGGGATTCCCCAATCACTCTGCCCCTAGCCCCACTGTTGTAAGACATCACTGGGAATAACCTAGAACCATCTAAGATCAGAAATCAGTCTTACCTGCTTCCTCTTTTCAGGGGGAAGTGATGGATCGCCATCCTACAAAGAAACATGTTACACTGTATTTAAAAGAAAATAGATGTGTTTAGATTCAAGGAACTTCCAGTTTATATTCAGATCCTCCCCAGTTCTACCCTCTGAAGCCAGTAATGTGTCAAACCAAGCATGAATACACTAAAAAAATTGACTATAAACTGAACCAGAGTTATTCTGGGAAACCCCTAGAGAATCTGTTTCAATTAGGACCAAACCCATATATTAGAACTATGGGAATTAAAAAACCCCTGGATTTATCAAAATCATCTCTGAGTAAAGCCTAAACTGAAATAAAATTTCATTTGGCTGGAGTTTCTCTCTTAAACAGATGAGAGCCAAAGGCATAGTAATAAACTCGTGCACACCCATGCTTGGGTTTTCTCCATGGACAAAACAAGGCGGATGGGGACAGTGGATGGGGGAGGCGGACAGGGACAGGCTATGCTCCAAATAGAGGAAAATTAACTGAGCATGCTCAGGTTTTTGTGTTCAAAGGATTTAACTCCCCTCCCTTGTGGGTCGTGTGGGATAGCGAATGAGTGAGTGAGTGAATGCGCAGTTAACCGGTGCTCTCTGATGCTGCCACACAGAAAACAACAGTATTTGCACCTGAGGGATCTTTCTACTCTATTTCTGTTCCAGGACAGTTCAATGATCCCAGCACAGATGGCTTCATGTTAGCGATAGTGTCAGTGTTTAAAAAAATAAAAGACGAAGATTGCATCAGTGAGAGGGGGTAAAAAAAGCTGCCAAACAGCTCTATGCAGTTGGTATCATCAGTTTAATTTGCACCCTTAAAATTCTTTCCATAGGAAAACCTAAAGTAAGATCTACATGCATAAATCCCATTCTAGAATAACAGGAAGGTTAAAAAAAATTGGAATATACTACTATGCAACTATTGTTTTTACAAAATGAGTTAAATCCATATAAGTGGACTAGAGAGATGTCTAAAATAAATTGTTGCGTGAAAAGAGCAGGTTGTGGAGCAACGGGCGCATAGTGCTGTCCAACAGAACTATGCAATGAAAGAAATGTGCTATCACTAACGGTCCAACACAGGAGCCACCAAGAAATTGTTCCAAATCACTGAAATCCACGCAGAGACCACCAGCCGCCCTTGGCTACTAAGTCAGTGACATGTAACAAGACCCAAGAACCTGTTTTCAGTTCTAATTCATTCTAACTAATTAAAAATGAAATTTAAATAACCACATGCAGCTAGTCTCTAGTATTAGTGCATACTTACAACACAAATCCTCTTTCTAAAAAATCCCATATAAAGAAGTTAGTAAATTCATAATCACAGAAACACATGCCTCGTGTGTGTATTTCATAGTGCGGAGCAAGCTGTAGAAAACATCCCACAACTAGCAAATGGGATTAGGTAGAAGAAACAGAGGTGACAGCTTTCACTTCTTAATTTTTCCACTTAGGAACTATCTGAATTTAAGCCCCACCTCCCCACGTTCTCCTACCCTCCAGCACCCTTTTAAAAACAGCATGTCAAAAGCATGGCTTTCTATCTTAATGCAGCGCCAGGACGTCAGGGTTATAATACATACGATCAGCTCTCGGTATTTCTTCTTCAGGGACTGGTGGCGCTCTCGCAGCTGATTGGCCATGAGTTTATACTGGTCCCTTTCCTGCTGGCATGTGTCCAGCTCCTTGGAAAGGATCAACAAGGCTTCCTTTTTACTCTCCAGCTTCCTTTTGCACACCAGGTACTACAAAACAAACAAATCCAAGCCACCCGTCAAACAGGTCAAGCGTCTGTGTTTAATGCACCCAGCAGGGCTGGCTTGCCTTTGCTGCCTTTTTAGATTTCAGAGATCACATAGGTACAGGTTTCTCCTGCTAAATTAACATAGAAGGCTCCTATTTGGCATGATTTGGTGGGTTACTTTTTTTAGGTCTGGGATCACTAAAAGTGTTTTCCATATAAATGAATGGTAATGATGTCTCCCCTGTGACAGAACTTGGCTGTTTATGAACTTAGGCAAACTGGGACAGATAAGATAATTATATGATAAACAAGTAAAAAAGAGGAATATTTAAAAAAAATTTACATAGACACATAGCTGGACCTTGCTTTTGTTTGAAAAATGCTTGGATTTATATATCCAGATAATATTTTACAAAAATTTTATGCAAGGATATACAAAGATATTCCAATAAAATTTTCTATAAATATTACTAGCCATTCATGGCAGCAAAATTATTTGCATGTTTTTAAATTTTTTATTCTTTATGGTTTTCTGGAATAAACCCACATGGCTTTGATAAAAAATACACAAAATGTTATTAAAGATAATTTAATTGAACCATAAATCACTGCAAGAGACCGCACCTGCCTATGCAGTGCAGATGTTTTCTCCCTTGAGAATTTTCGTTCACTAGCTTGGCCAACATATGCACAACTTCTTCCATGATTTCAACTCAGGCACCCACCACCCAGACATCAATTTTGTGAACTAAGCATTTTCACCATATGCTTTTTAAAATAAATTTTTATTGGGGTAACATTGGCTTAAGATCTTACATAGGCTTCCGGTGCACAGCATGACAATCCAACATCTGTACACACTACACTGTGATCACCACCATCCACCGCCATAGCGCTGAGCCCCTTCTACTCATCTACCCAAGTCCCGTCTCTGGAATCCCCACCAATCTGTTTTGCTAATTAAGAATTTTTGTTTATTTTCTACATCTGAGTGAAATCATATGGTATTTGACTTTCTCCATCTAACTCTTTTTATCAACCCACACTTCGTTTTTGCTTTTTTTTTTTTTAATTCAGGTAACACTGGTGTTGCTTTACAACACGTACATGAGATAGTGTGACAGGTCCTGACCTCTTCAGATGTCTGTAACCAAACCTCACCTACCACCACGGCTCCCACAATCCTCCATCATCATCTGTCGGGCCCCTTCACACCCTGCTCTCTGCTCTCCCCTCCTCCTTTTTGACGTATCCCTAAATAGAAGAGTCGCAGAATATTTTTGTCCCTCCTTCGCCCCCCTCCGCCACCTGGACCTGGCTCACCTGACAATCGCCCACCACATGGACCCAGGTGAACCCAAAGGGGGCTCTTTACTTTGACTGGATATATTGCACCGTCTGGCGTTATTCACATATGTGAAATGTGGCACTAAATACCTTTTGAATTTGCCCTGTAAAAGACCAAATTCAGAGCATTCATGAAAACAATTTATAGTTTCATTATACACTGTGACATGAGCACTTTGTCATTACGGACGCTCGCACAAAGCGGAGAGAATCAGCACTCCCATACCATTTGAGTCAATGCTCTTTTATGGACAAAAAGCATTACTCATATATAGTGCTTGCTCAGAACTGACTTTGTTAAGTTCAATTCCAAATAAATGAAAGGGGAAAAAGAGTTTTGTGCATTAGCACAATTTTTTTTTCTTAAAAAAAAAAAAGGTAATTGCTTAGCTTCAAAAACAAAAGAGAAAGAAAAGCCATTCTGAGACAGATTTGAGTTCTAAGGGAGGACACTTCCACCTTGGATGAATCTTATTCCTGGCAGTAATGAGGTTGGAATCCTGCCTTAAAACGTCCTGGATTTTAAGACTTTGACATCGTCTTCATGGAGGCAAAATGGTTCTGTTGCCACAGTGATTTCTCAAGAGTAAAATCCCCAACGAGTAAATATCAGAGGCAAGTGGCTCAAAATCTCAACTGCAATGTCCTAAGGGAGGTATTGAGATTTCACAGGAAAAAATACCATTTGCACACAATTTAAGAGATCTGCCCTTGTGCCTTCAGTTCTTTGTACTCAGCAACCTCAAGCGTCAGTGCTATTAGCATTGGTGGCATCAAGACAGCCACCTTTGGCCCTCCAATTTATCAGATCCAAATCCAAGACCCCAAAGATACCTGCTGTCTTCTGAATCTGGGGGAGAAAATCCCAATCTCATGGAGACACTGGAAGGCCCAAGATTAGATGTAACATCCTATCTACTGAAAGGGTCAAGGCCTGCAATTTCTGGCAGAGAGGAATGCAAGTTCCCTGGCCTTGAACTGCAATCTTTTAGGGTTCAAGAGAGACACTGTTTGTCTCTCTGGACATGATCTACATGGGGGGCCTTGAATGCTTTAACAGTAACAGTAAGGACAGTAACAGGCCTCCCTTCCCTTGGGTCTAAGATACCTGATGTTACCCTCTGACAAAAGCAATTGATTATTCCAACAACAGTTTATTTGGAAACAAACAACAAAAGAAAGGGCAGGTGGAGAGTGCCTTCCTGGCAAGAACCTGCTGTACTTCCCCAAATCTGAGGCTAACAACCCCTTAAATGACCTCTGGAGGAGGGGAACCACCACACATCCCAGGGGAGACGCAAGGCATCTTGTCCCCAATTTGCTGAAGTGTGCATGCGTGGGCAATCTTTCTGGCCATCCAAACTCGTTTACACAGAGTTCTGAATATTAATGTTCACACTGGCAGAAGACAGGAACAGAGACCTCAGTTAAGACCCAGAGGCTCAGGATTTGAAAAGCAGAATCTCTGCAGTTCAGCTCTTCTTAGGAACATTGGACAATAATAAGCTCTATCAAAGGGTAAGAAAGCAAACACAATCTGTGTGGAAGATTGGTCTTTAGAAGTCCTCTGCTAGACAGTTTCTCCTTCTGTTTATGGCTTAGAAGAGTAAAACTCAAAAGCTTTTAGCATTTAGTTATAACAGAAATAATAAAGTTTTAAAAAATTATTTCTGCCTAGGTCTCAGTTTTTTATTATTTCTAAGGCCTCAGTTTCCACACTTAGAAAAGGAAGGAAGTTCCCAAAGTACCCCCAACTGGAGGAACTCTTAATTTTTAGCATAACTATTCAGTATCACTGGGGTGAAGGAAAACACTGGAAGTGAGAGGCTCTAGTCCAGAAGGTATGGCTCACGTTAAGCTCCCAGAAATTGCTTCCACCAAATTGTCTAAGACTTCAGAGCCAGCTCAATGATCCCCAAAGATCATCTTCAACAGTGGCAGATCCAGAGTCTCTATGTTGTGGGTTTTCGGGAGAGCTGCCTGGTTGGAGAAGGTGCTAGGGCTTAAGCTGTGTCTGCGAAAGTAATTTACAAAGAGTGAAAACAGGATACACGTCTATGTGGTCAACATCATAAAGCTTCTCTCCAACATTTCTAGTTCTCCCTTCCTTTCAGACACAGGGCAGGACTGTCCTTCCCCACTGTTTTAGAGTAAGGCAGAACATGCTTTATCCAACAACATGGGGTTGGGAGGGATATGAGTCACTTCTAGGACAGAAGCACTTAAGAGTCATGGTATGAATTGCCAGGTTTTGCTGCAACAATTGGGGAGTATGTGTTGCTGTAAAGGCTGTAAGAGGAAAACTGCCTAAAGTGAGGGTCCAGCACAGCAGACAGCTCTGAGCCCACAGAGAAATCTGTGTGATCCAGAATAAGGCTTTATAGTACTAAGGTACAGATTTTTGGGGATATTTGTTATTGGAACATAACTTACCCCATCCCGACTACTATAGTCCATATTTAAAAAAAAAAAAATGAGGGAATGGAGACTGGTAAAGATTGTATTTGCATCTAGTCTGTGCTTTTGCTTAGTCACCTCAGTGAGAAAGAATATAGGAGAAGGGGCGGAGCAACATGGCGGCGAGGAGACGCTGCGAGTAAGATCTCCCATTAAAAAAAGTTAATAGGGAGGAAAAGCGGCAGGTCCCAGTGAGAACTGGGACACGGAAGATAAACGGGTGACTCCAGCAAACTACCCGAAGAAGAAAGTGGCCATAAAAGAGGACTAGAAGGGAGGGAAGCGCAGAACCCTGCTCCCCTCCCCCGCCCACAGAGGCGGCACTCTCCGACCGGCAGAGACGAGGGAAACAACAAACCAAAACGGCCAACAAGAAAGACGGACGCAGCAAGTGGGACTGTGAGTGGAAAGGAACTATTGCAGCCACCACACCCTGTGAACGGGAGCTGAGGCGAACCCTGCAGGATCCGCCGCGGAGGTGAGCTCCAGGCGCCATTAAAGAGAGCCCCGCCCCCCAGGAGGAGACCAGCACCAGCACACAGCCCCGGCCGCCCGGTAAGCTTGCGCGAAAGCGGCGCTCGGATTGCAGCTGCCCAGGTCCCCGCGCCTGCGACCTAGGCTTGCGGGGAGACGGCGGAGGCCCTCCCTGAGTGAGCAGGAACAAGGCGCCCAGGCAGGGGAGCGGGATTCAAAAGGCGCCATTCCCGCGCCACTGATCTGGGCTACAGCCCGCGTCCTGGAACTGAGGGCTTTGGAACTGAGACCCGGGGCACGAAATTAGGGGCGTGGGTTCCCCACGACGGTGGGGCACAAGGCAGACACAGCACCCCAAAGCCGTTGAGGTGTACCCTACCATCCCCGCTCTGCTCCCTGTCCCACGGGGTGGAAAATCAGCTCCCCAAGGGCTCTAGGAGAGATCTCTGGCGCCACCTAGCGACTTGAAGCCAGCAGAGGCTCCTGAAGGAGCTAGTGGCCAGCTTGGGAGTTAGCCCACACTGGGCCCCTTCCGAACAAGTAGTCTGAGCCCACAGGGAGAGCGAGTACCCACAGCCGGGGCAGACCAGGCGCGCAGAAGAGTGTGCCTGAGACCAGAAGCGCAGGGAGTGTGTCCCACATCACCATTTTAGAACAGGGACATTTCTTCAGTAAAGACTACCTGCAGAAGGCTTCCTCAGGAGCCAGAGGTGAGCGGGGGAAGTTCGCCCACGCCAGACCCCCTCTGGCCTGCAGTCCAAGCCCAGAGGGGGAGCAGGAACCCACCGCTGGGGCAGACCAGGCGCACAGGGGAGTGTGTCCCCACATCGGCATTTTAGAACAGGGACCTTTCTCCAGTAAAGACTGCTTGAAACTGACAGATGACTCCTGGAGGAACCAGAGGGGAGCAGAGAAGCCCACCCAAGATGCCGGCCAGTCCCAACAACACAGTGTCCCAACGCATACGGCAAATTAGAAAACAGACAGTAGGGAGGAGAAGAACCACACGCAACCTAGCAACTCTCCAGAGAAAAAACACACCACAAAAAGAAAACCAGCCCCCAGATTGCAACGACAATAACTTGGAAGAATTTCTGAGCCTTCCAGAAAGAGAATTTAAAATTGCCGTGATTAAAAAACTGACAGAAGTCATAAAGGAAAACAATGATAAGGGAAAAATAATCAACGATCAGAAGAATGCAATTGAGTCCCTAGAGAGGGAAAACAATGGTCAGAAGAAAGAAATTGAGTCCCTAAAGAGGGAAGTAAAAGAAATGCAGGAGATCAAAGAATTAATGGAAGAACTAAAGAATTCTGGGAAAAGCAATGAAAGCAGAATAGATGAAATGGAAGAACGAATAAGTAATCTTGAAGACACAGAAATAAAAAGAACCAAAACAGAAAAGGAAAGAGAAGTACGAAGGAAAAAGAACGAGGAAAGACTTCGGGAACTATCTGACTCCATGAGGAAAGGAAATATAAGAGTTATAGGAATACCAGAAGGAGAGGAGAGAGATGTAGGAACAGAGAAAATATTCAAAGAGATAATTGAAGAGAACTTCCCAAATGTGAAGAAGGAGCTGAAAATTGATATACAAGAAGCAAGAAGAACACCAAACTTCCACGACGAAAGGAAAAATACAGCAAGACACATAATAGTAAAGCTCCCAAGAATCCAGGACAAGGAAAAAATAATGAAGCTGGCAAGAGGGAAGAAACAGATAACATTCAAAGGAAAACCAATCAGGCTGACATCAGACTTCTCCGAAGAAACACTACGGGCAAGGAGAGAGTGGAGGGACATAGTCAACAGACTCCAAGAAAACAGATGCCAACCAAGAATACTCTATCCCGCAAAGCTCTCCTTCCTCTTTGAAGAAAGAATATGGACCTTCCCAGACAAACAGAAACTCCGGAATTTCATTGCAACTAAACCCCCACTCCAAAAAATACTACAAGGAGTCCTAAAGCCAGAACCTCAGAGGGATGAATAACAATGAAAGAAGGCCAAAAAAAAAAAGTTATTACAAGAATAAATAAATAAAATCAAAGGAAAGACAAACACAATGGCAAATACAGATGCTAACATATCAATATTAACTCTAAATGTAAATGGACTAAACTCTTCAATAAAAAGACACAGAGTTGTAGCCTGGATTAAGAAACAAAACCCAACCTTTTGCTGTCTCCAGGAAACACATTTAGCTACAAAAGATAAAAATAGGCTCAAAGTTAAAGGATGGAAAACAATCCTACAAGCAAATGGACCAAAAAAGAAAGCAGGAACAGCTATACTTATATCAGATAAAACAGACTTCAAACTCAAAAAGATAAAAAGAGACCCCAATGGTCACTACATTATGATCAAGGGGACAATACTTCAAGAAGAAATAACACTCATTAACATATACTCACCAAACGAAGGAGCACCAAAATATATCAGACAACTGTTGTCCTCTCTGAAAACAGACATCAGAGAAAACACATATGAAGTGGGAGACTTCAACATACCACTATCAACAATGGATAGATCAACAAGACAAAAAATAAGTAAAGAAACCAAAGCTCTAAATAAGGACCTAGAGCAATTGGGCTTAACAGACATCTATAGAACACTAAACCCCAAAAAAACGGAGTACACATTTTTCTCAAGCGCACACGGATCATTCTCCAGGATCGATCACATACTGGGGCACAAGACAAACATTAACAGATACACCAAGATTGAAATCATATCAACCATCTTTTCTGACCATGAAGGCATCAAACTAGAAATAAACCATAAAAAGAAGGCAAGGAACTTTCCTACCTCATGGAGATTAAAAACCACACTACTGGAAGACCATTGGACTAATGAGGAGATCAAAGAAGAAATTAAAAAAAATTTTGAATTGAACGACAAGGAGGACACCAATACCCTAAATGTATGGGATGCAGCAAAAGCAGTAATAAGAGGAAAATATATAGCAATAGAAGCTCACATCAAGAAACAAGAAAGAACGCAAAGAAACAACCTAATCTCGAAGCTCAAAGATCTAGAAAAAGAACAACAAAAAAACCCCAAAACCAGTAGAAGAAAAGAAATAATAAAAACCAAAGCAGAAATAAATGAAATTGAAACTAAAAAAACAATCCAAAAGATCAATGAAACCAAGAGCTGGTTCTTTGAAAAAATCAATAAAATAGACAAACCCCTAGCCAGGCTCACAAAGGAAAAAAGGGAGAAAGCACAAATAAACAGGATCATAAATGAAAGAGGAGAAATCACAACGGACACAGCAGAAATCAAAAGAATAATCAGGGGCCTCCCCGGTAGCGCAGCGGTTGAGCGCTGGGTTGCGAAGCTGCCCGCGGCCTCTGCGGTGACGGTTCGATCCCCGGCTGGATCCCCGGCTGCTCCCCGGCCACCGGAGGAGGGTCCCACATGGCGCGCAGACCTCTCCTGCCGCCCGCTGCTCCCCTCAGCAGTGTACTTCGGTCCTTCTGCCTGCTCTGCTCCCCGCTCTGGCTCTGGTGAATTCTCTCACCCTCCCGCGCTTCTGACTGTACCCAGTGCATGTGTAAACAAAACAAACAAATAAACAAATAAATAAATAAAACATGCCTCTATTTAAAAAAAAAAAAAAAAAAAAAAAAAAAGAATAATCAGTAACTACCATGAACAGTTATATGGAAACAAGTTTAACAATCGAGAGGAGATGGACAAATTCCTACAACTCTACAATCACCCAAAGCTAGATAAAGAAGAAATAGAACACCTAAACAGACCAATTACAATTAGCGAAATTGAAATGGTAATCAAAAACCTCCCCAAAAACAAAAGCCCAGGACCGGATGGATTTACAAATGAATTCTACCAAACATTCAGAGACGAATTAGTGCCTATCCTTCACAAACTCTTCCAAAAAATTGAGAAGGAAGGGACAATACCAAACACGTTTTATGAAGCCAACATTACACTAATACCAAAACCGAACAAGGACAACACAAAAAAGGAAAACTACAGGCCAATCTCCTTAATGAACACTGATGCAAAAATCCTCAATAAAATTTTAGCTATCAGAATCCAACAATGTATCCATAAGATAATTCACCACGACCAAGTAGGATTCATTCCAGGGACACAAGGATGGTTTAACATCCGAAAATCAATCAACGTTATCCAACACATCAACAAAAAGAAATATAAAAACCATATGATAATATCAATAGATGCTGAGAAAGCTTTCGACAAAGTGCAACACCCATTCATGATAAAAGCCCTTGAAATTCTTGGGATACAAGGAACATACCTCAACATCATAAAGGCCATCTGTGACAAGCCAACAGCCAGTATCATTCTCAATGGTGAAAAGCTGAAAGCAATTCCATTAAGATCTGGAACAAGACAAGGATGTCCACTCTCACCACTGCTTTTCAATATAATACTGGAAGTCCTAGCCAGGGCAATAAGACAAGAGAAAGACATCCAAGGAATCCAAATAGGAAAAGAAGAAGTCAAACTCACTATTTGCAGACGATATGATATTATACATAGAGAACCCCAAAAACTCCACAGAAAAGCTAATTCAACTTATCAATCAGTTCAGTAAAGTGGCAGGATACAAAATCAACACGCAAAAGTCAGTAGCCTTCCTATACACAAACAATAAATCTGAAGAAGAAGAAATCAAAAAAACCATCCCTTTTGTTATTGAAACAAAAAAAAATCAAATATTTGGGAATAAATCTAACAAAAGAGGTAAAGGACCTATACAAAGAAAACTATAAAACACTGTTAAAAGAAATAGAAGAAGACACAAAGAAATGGAGAGACATCCCCTGCTCATGGATTGGAAGAATAAACATTATTAAAATGGCCATCCTTCCAAAAGCAATATACAGATTCAATGCTATTCCAATCAAAATTTCAATGTCATTCTTCAAAGAAATAGAACAATTATTGATGAAATTCATATGGAATCACAAAAAACCCCGAATAGCCAAAGCTCTCCTGAAAAAAAAAGAAGGGAATGGAGGCATCACACTCCCAGACTTCAAACTATACTACAAAGCCATAATCATCAAAACTGCATGGTATTGGAACAAGAACAGACATACAGACCAATGGAATCGAATAGAAAATCCAGAAATAAACCCACAGATTTATGGTCAACTAATCTTTGACAAAGGAGCAAAGAATATGCATTGGAGCAAAGAAAGTTTGTTCAATAAATGGTGCTGGGAAAACTGGGTCGCTACATGCAAAAGAATGAAGCTTGACCACTACCTCCCACCATACACAAAAATCAACTCAAAATGGATTAAAGAACTAGACATAAGACCTGAAACCATAAAATATATAGAAGGAAATATAGGCAAAACACTACGTGATTTGCACATCAAAGACATCTTTACAGACACATCACCCAAAGCAGTGATAGTGAAGGCAAAGATAAACAGCTGGGACTACATCAAATTAAAGAGCTTCTGCACAGCAAAAGAGACAATAACAAAAACAAAGAGAAACCCCACCAACTGGGAGAACATTTTTGCACCCAACACTAATGATAAAGGACTGATCACAAAAATCTGCAAAGAGCTGATGAGACTCAACAACAACAAAGAAAATAATCCAGTCAAAAAATGGGCAGAAGAGCTAAAAAGAAACTTCTCTGAAGAGGAAATGCAAATGGCCAACAGGCATATGAAAAAATGTTCAACATCACTTGTCATCAGGGAAATGCAAATCAAAACTACCATGAGATACCATCTCACACCAGTGAGAATGGCACATATTAAAAAAACTAGCAACAACAAATGTTGGCGAGGGTGTGGAGAAAAAGGAACTCTTCTGCACTGTTGGTGGGAGTGCAAACTGGTCCAACCACTGTGGAAAGCTGTGTGGAGATTTCTGGACCTACTAAACATAGAGCTTCCATATGATCCAGCAATTCCACTCCTAGGTATTTACCCAAAGGACACAGAAACATCAATTCCAAAGAACACCTGCACCCCTATGTTTATAGCAGCACTGTTTACAATAGCTAAGCTTTGGAAACAACCCAAATGCCCAAAAATAGATGACTGGATCAAGAAGATGTGGTACATATATACCATGGAATATTACTCAGCATTCAAAAAAGATAAACACATGCAATTTGCAGCAACATGGATGGCGCTGGAAGGGATCATGCTCAGCGAAATAAGCCAAAAAGAAAAAGAAAAATACCGGATGGTCTCACTCATAGCAGGAATCTAGAAAACTTAAATAAGGGACCAGGAAAATGAATATAAGAAAGTGAAAATCAAAATCAACAAAAAACTATGAACCAGAGACACTTTTAGGGGGGCGGGGGCGGGAGGGGAGGGATTGGGGTCAGAATGGGGGGGCTGCAATTGTATGGGGAATATAACAATAAAATTTATTAAAAAAAAATAAAAAAAAGAATATTAATATAAACACTATTTATATTATTAACAATAAAAACAACATTTTCCATGTTCTCCATGTGTGTTATCTTTTAATCCTCACACATAACCTAGTTACTGGCTTATTATTGCATACATTTTCTAAATGAGATAGTAAGGCTTCAATTAAAGAGTTTATGTGATATGTTGAGATTTTGGCATAGTCAGAATTTGAACCCAAATATTTGTAAAGCCAAGTTGTGAAACCCCAATTCCCAACAAATTAAGCATTCTGTGCAAAATAAATAAAAATCAGACTATTGACAGCACTGGTTACGCCATTGAATTTTTTTTTCCAACACAAAGAAGAAAGGACAATTCTGAATTTGACTCATTTTTAGAGCTAGTACAAATGGAAAAAATCTTTATATCTTTCCCAATTCCCTCTAAAACTAGTGGACCTGCTTCTTCTTTCCTTACATGCAAGACTTGAAGGAAGAAAAAAGAAATCAAAGAATCCACAAGCACCTCTCCCCTCTCGTGGAGGGAGCCAAGTGGAAGCAATAAGGCTTCCATCTACTTACAAGAAATGGAATAAATCTTGAGGGCCCCAGGGAAGAACTAGAGGGCTATCTCCTCAAAAGCAACTTGGTTGCAACAGGAGTTTTATAGAAGCTTCAGTTGGTCTTGAGTATTCATTCAACACATATTTTCTAGGTGCCTTCTATGTATCAGGCCCTGAGCCAGAACATAGTCTCCTAATGGGGTAAATAGTCCTGTTGATTTTGAAAAGAAAAATGATATATGGATAACAAAATTTTATTTCCATAATGCCTTATGGGTTTTCCTGAAACTCCCCAAATTCTGAAAATGGAAAACATACTCATATCCCATTAGTCACCTCAGCCAATGTGATGTAGTCATACTCTTTATGCCACTAACCATGAATATTCATGCATTTTCTGAAGAAAAAAATCAATGTGTTTGATTACGGGCTGAGGCTCAAGACTCTGCCGGGCACAATATATATGATATACAGCATGCTTATTGAATTTCCTTCCAGATTCCAAAAGTTGTGCATCAGAAACATATCTGGAGGGCCTCCCTGGTGGCGCAAGGAGTTAGGACGCAACCTATGAGGTTATCCGCAGCCACTGCAGCACAGGTTCAACCCTCGGCCAGGGAGCAACCCATATGGTGCAGCAGACCTCTGCTGACTCACTTGAGGCTCCCTCAGCAGTGTATTTCAGTCAATCTGCCTGTTCTGTTCCCCAGTCTGTCTCTGGTGAATCCTCTCAACCCCCACATCCCTGGCCTGTACCCCAGTTCTTCTATATATAAATAAATAAATCTTTTTTAAAAAAACCATATCCAGAGCCCAAAGATTTTGGGTAGGGGAACCTGACTTTATTTGAAAGTTATCCTGGCAAATTTCTACATAGTCTCCATGACATACGTGTGACTAAAATTAGTAACTGTCCAAAACCCAAGCATCTATTGTTTTGATTTCCTCACACAGGACATAAAAAAATGGAAGTACATTACATGCAGTAAATCTCTGAGCTGCCAGATGCTTACGTGTCTCTTCCCGTTGCTCCTAAGTCCTATTCTTTAGAATTAGCATTGTTGCTAGATCTGGGTAAGCCTCAGCCATAACCCATGCGACTGGCTGACTGCAAAAACACAAGGTTTCTGGCATCTGGCATATTCCACCACAGTGTTTTCTGAATTGTGGGTCACAACACATGAGTCTGGGTAGTGAAATTAATTCAGCTGTAGCCCTCATTTTCTTTAAAAAAGAGAGACACAGATTAGAACACAAAAGATCAAAGTATATTCCATGAAGTCAAGCTAAGTATTGTTTCAGGAATATGTGCCTGTTTTTACACACTGATTGTGGACTGCCATTCGGAAAGTGTGAAAACTACTTTTCTATAGTAAGTCACACATTTATCCATTCATTCAACAGCAGTGAGTGAGCGGCACCGCGGGGACTGGGCAGGGAGGAGAAGGTACACCGAGGAGATGATGCTGGAAATGAGTTTTGAGAGATGAGTCGGTATAAAAGGCACCTGTATATAGGTCATTATGTAATAGAAATAATTAACTAGTTCTCTGGGACTGTGGATCATTTCTGGTTAATTAATAACTGCTCTGCCCACCTCACTGAGATGATGAGAGGGTAAAATGAAAGATAACACACTCACTTGCTTTAAAAAAACTCGCAGGCATTATTTTGATAGCATTTAAAGCCACCAGGACACTTGCAGACACGCTCTTATTCGACAGTCACCGCTACATGACAAACAGGCCGAGAACAGGTTTTCCCATTTTACAGACTGACCTGCTGAGATGAAGTAGCCTTCTCAGTGTCATAATGACAGTCAGCTCCAACCAGGACTCTTACCTGCAAATTCCAGGCTCTTTTTACTATTCTACATTGGTGCCAAATAAATTATTAGCAGTTCCACACACTACCTCTCATGGGTCAAGCCATATTTTTAACAAGACACTCTGAATAATTGTGCAACGAAAGCAATGCATTTTAATTCGTTGTATTTATTTAGCAGACAGGAGGCTCTCCTGGGGCCTTTTCAATCCTACGCCACGGCAATGACTGGGCTGCAAAGGCCATCTAGAGACCTGCTTGCTGGGGCATCACCAGCTCAATTGTGGGCACGAGATACTTGAGGTTTTTTTTTTTTTAAAGATTTATTTATGTATGCATATAAGAACTGGGGTAGAGGCCAAAGGTGTATGGGGGTGGGGGGTGAGCATGTGAGAGGATTCACCAGAGACAGAATAGGGAGCAGAACAGGCAGACTGACTGAAACACACTGCTGAGGGGAGCAGCGGGGAGACAGGAGAGAGCTGCTGCGCCATGTGGGTCAGCTCCCTGGCCGGATGGAACTCGTGCTGCAGTAGTTGCAGGCAGCGCTGTGTCTTTAATCTCTGCACCACCAGGGAGGCCCCTTTACTTGAGTTTTTAAAGAACACCTGCAGGTGGAGTTAAGTTGTGACCTGGCCCTAGTCCTCTCCTCTGTGAAGACCCTCATCTACCCCCACGCCTCTTGTCAACAGTGATTGAATTCCCGCGCTTTCACCCTCAGCTCTGTGCCAATTTCCCCCAACAATTCCACCAGCTCAGTCTTAGTCTACCCTCCAACCACGCACCTCCATCTGGACCTCTGAGAGGTATCTTAACAGAACTTTTGACCTCCCCCACAACCTGAATGTCTCCAAACCTCCCCTCCTGACAAATGGTGCAGACCATGTGCTGGCAAAAACCTGGCGCCATCTTGCTTCTTCATTGATTTCATCAGCATTCATTTAATTCATTCATCAGTCTTCATTTAATTCATCAGCAAATCCTGTGGCTATACTGTCATAAGAGACACTGAGTTTGTTCATATTTACTTATTTCTTTGTTCTTTTTTGATTGAAGCTTTACTGATTTGCCGTTAATTTACAGAACTACATATTTTGGGGTGCACACTCCTCACTTTCACCATGATCTACCTTCAAGTCACCATCATCTTTTGATTGGACTGAGGCTCTAGCTCTTGATTCTACCCAACTACAGTCTTCTTCCTTGAAGTCATGAGAATGGTGCTTTTTAAATGAAAGCAGATGGCCATGGCTGGTGGCTCAAAGCACCCCACGGCCACCTATTGCATTTAAGACAAAACCCAACATTCTTCTCCTCAGCCTGGCTCACTCCTCTCTGTCACCAGCCTTCTTGCTATCTTTGATCACACCACGATGATTTTGCACGATGATTCCCTCTTGTAGGGTAAGGAAAAATGTCAGGCTTTTCTGCCCTCCCGCCATCAGGATAGATGATGGATCCTTGCGGTCCTGAGTGCATGCCTGATGGCGGCCACCTGCAGTAGGGTGTGGGCAGAGGTAGATGGGATTCATCTGGGCTGAGACTGTGCTTTTAAGGGCGGCATCACGGGGATGCCAGTAGAAGCCGAGCAGAAGCCGAGCGAGAAGCAAGAGAAGCAGAAGCCAAGATCACCAGAGAGCCCAGATAGAGTGAGGATTTGCTGGGGGCTGGGAGGCCTGCCAGCCTCCCGGCCCCCCAGCACCCCTGCCTGCCATATGCCTGGTGAACCCCAATAAAAGACCTGCAAAACCCCTGAGGGCTCCAGAACTCCCCCTTTACCCGGTCTGCATGGGATCCTAGAAAACCTGCTCAGTGGCCATTCCTGCTCCCTACACCTCTGCTTTGATTGTGTGACTTGTTCCCTGATTTCATCCATTGTCATGTTTCCTTCTCAGAAACTCACCCCTATCTGCCATCACCCAGACCCTCATTCCCTTATACTGCTCAACCTTCCTTCTCGCAGCGATGAGAAAATGATACACTTGGCAGAGAAACAGCCACAGCAACAGCAAGGTGAGAGGGGAGACACTGCAGGAACAGGTGCTGGCTCCGGGAGGAGAAGGAGGGATGCTGCGTGGAATCAAGCTGGAGAGCGAGAGAGCTGCTGGCCAGGTCAGAGAAGGCTGGACGTGGTGTTGAGGGGTTCAGATCTCTCTCCACTAGCAGCAGGACCCCCAAAGGTTTAGGAAGACAATTTTGTCCCAACATCACAGGGTGTAAATTATCTTGGGAGAACTGGTTGCAAAGCTGGAGGGAGGGGAAGATGGCTGGGCCCAGGGTCTGCTTTGCAGACACACCTCTGGATCTTTGGTCTGGCTCTGCCCTGTCCTGCCCATAGAGAACATACCCGCTCTGCTGCTCCCCAACACCGGCTCTGTCATTGCCTTGTCTAGTGCAATGTTGCAGGCAGGGCGACCAGGCACCCGGATGCACCATGGATTTAGCTCAGCCACAGCATCAGAATCCCATCAGTACGCAAGTGGGTCACATGGCTGACTCCTTGCACCACAAAGGTCTGAGCTGAACTGGACAACGTGCAGAAAAACGCCCCACCTGGTCACTAGAGTGGGGGCCAAGGAGACTCTTGGTTCTTGTGCTTCTGTTTCTACTGAGCTGTCAGTTCATAAGTACTGAGTTCCTGGCTTATTCTCCTGTGCACCCCAAAGCTGAGCGTGGCTCCTGACCCACACATAGTGAGTGTGCAATAAATATTCAAGCAATAAATGAATTCAGTTCCCACGAAGTTGAACAAACATATATATACAGTTGTTACACCCATGTATTTTAATAAAATAGCCATCAATGTATTATTATGCCTCATGTCACATGTCTTAAAAAAATGTCTAGGGACATGAACTCGATACGGATGGAGAGTTCACAGGATAGCCCCTTTAGAAGGATCAGGACAACATTTATGTATTAACCTTATTTTTATCACTTAAAATGAGCACTTCCCCCAGGCATATACAGCCTTCACCATCTCTATTCTTGGAGGTCTTAGAAATTCACCCTCTGGATAGGCACACTGGACTGCCATTAGAGAGACACCAGACTGAGTTTGCCCATCTACAGTCACACAGGGCAAACCACACACTGATGTCCATTTCGCTGAAGTGCCCTGGCCCACAACAATCCCAGCCACGCTCACCCTGGAACCTTCTGTGTGAACTTGGCCTGGCACAGTCTAGATGGGCACAGCCTCCCTGCACTGTCATGGCCTCAGCTATGCCTGTGTTCACCTCTGTAATTTTTAGATAACATTCCAGCAGTTTCAAGTGGGTAACAATGATTCCAGCACCATCCTTTTTCTCGGAGGCACCTGACTGTTCCCCTCTCCAGTATTACTTTCGACAGGCAAACTTTGATTATTTGAATGCCCCGGGGAATGTGCTGAAATTTAAGTTAAGTGAGATTTCAGGTAATTGGAAGAGTTTATAACGTGAACTATAGTAGCTGGGGGGTATGTGAAATTCACTGACAGTCTTGGTTAACTGAAGTATTGAATCACGAAGCTTCGCCTGAGTATCTATTTCAATCCTTGCTCTCTTGTTATTTTCCTCTTTCTACCTCTCTCCATCTCTTTTTCAGGCCTGGGATGATGAGGAGGAAATGCAAGGAGGAAAGATTGGCTTTCCTTCTAGTTGGCCATAGACAGACTAAGAAACACCTCTCTTCATTGTGGAAGAGAGATTACATCTTTAAAAAGCATTGCTCGCCTTGAGTGAATTTTCTCTCCCCCCCACCCGCAAGTGGTAGCCTGATCCAACCTTGTCTTGAGTGGAGATGCTGGTGGTGGGGACTGCAAAGCTGTGCTGCCTTAGCGCTCAGGTGTTCAGGATGGGAGACTAAAATTAACCATGCATTTGAGGCTCTCCCCTTCCCATCCAGGCTGCTGGGGGACCTGGGGTGTGCTGGATATGGGAGACAGACCATGCCACCTACCCTCACATATGCAAGTACATATTATAACATATGACAGCACATGTGCATGTAATGATAGATTCACTGGTTACTTCATTACATGATCATTCAATTCCATTTCCACTTCCTGCGGTCTGGCAACAGTAAAAAGCCAGCAAAGCATGGACAACATTTTGGTCAAACTGAATTTCAAAGCTACAAAACTGCTATAGCTCACCTTCCGCTTGTCTCAAAAGGAAATTACAAAATAAAATTTATAAAACCCTTAGTACTGCTGACCCACAGCGCCCCCTGGAATATCTACTAGCTCCTAACTTCTCAGGTCGGCCTTGGCATCACAAGGCAGAGAGACCCATGTTGCTCTACAGAAAAGGTGCTGAGAGGTTCATGGGTGGCATTTGCAGAAATAACTAGTTCCCAGACTGTCCACTAACACAGGAAATTTGGGGACGACAGAGACAAAGGCATCGTTAAAAGACACTCTGGGGGGTTTATTGACATGATGTGAGTTTCACTGCCATCACGACTACCACTGGGCCCATGAGAAGCCCCTGAGTCCTCTGAGCTTCAGTTTTCTTCTCTGCAGGGATAACTGTCACCATTTTGGGTTTTACAAGGTGCACAAAAATGATTCAACACTTCACATATATATATCATTAACCCGCATCAGAAACCTCAAAGGCAGATGTTATTAGCCCCTTTTACAGATGAGGAAACTGGGGTATTCAGAAGTAAAAACAAAAAATCAAGACAGACAGAAAAATAAATCACACAATCGGTAAGTGGCAAAGGTGGACCTGGAACCCAGGCCTTCCCAGACCAGGCCCTTTCTGCGAGCATCTTTGTTCCTCACAAAAGAGCCGTCCGGATTCTCCAAGACAATGCATTTTAACACAGCACTCAATGAATTCCACAGATACCAGCCTTATTAATGATCATATCATCAAAGGCTGTGCCAAAGAAAGAAAACACTTTCCATTCCTAAGTCTGTCAACAGACCTTGCTTTTCTGAAAAATACCTCCCTGCTGGGATGAACAGTTCCATAACAAGGCCGAGTGTTCAAGATGAAGATTTAACTCAAGATGGAGCATTTGCAGGAATAGTCCCTGTCTCCCGTCTCGTCAATACTCGAGTCAGGTGCAGAGACTCTGCAGCAAGGAGGTGTGCCATCCCAGCCGGCCCCAAAAGGCAGTCATCTGCAGACTAGAGATCTTGAAATCAGCCATGCAAATCCATCACCATTTTAATTATCCAAGCAAATAGAGCTCTTACTACCATCTGCCAAGATGTCATGATTGTGGCTTTGCCAGTGGTTCTTCTGGATGAGAACCCAAGAGGCATCGATAAAGGGCCACTTGGACCCAGATTTTTACCCACATGATGAAAGTCTCCCCAGCTGAAGCCTATGGTTGGAAGCTGTTTTTACCCTTTCTGTACACCTTGCTCATATTTTTTTGAGCACCGTTAATTTGCTCCAGCTCTTCATCTTCATCTTTCTTCGTTTCTTTCTACCAACTCCAGGCAGCTCTGATTAGTGAGAATTTTCGTCAGCAAGAACTGTCAGTTCAGAACTCAGCCCCACAGCAAAAAGTTAGGTGTGCTCTCCGGAACAGGAGTGGGTGTACAATCCTGGTAATTCTAATCACGAGCTTTCAGTGGACAGACTAAGCTGTAAACACTTCTGAATGCAGGAACTCTGTCCAGGTTTGCTTCTCTAGGTATTAACTGCAAATGGGGTGATCATGTCAGCAAAAGGCTCCCATGGGTGACCTGAATTAATTATGGCTTTCAAGGAAGATGGGAAAATTCTTATTGGCTACATATCACCAATGCACCACAAGCCAATACTTTCCCTTGATTTCCTGAACAATGTGTCCCCTACCACCTCTGACCTCACCATTCACTGGGAGACCATTAAATGACAATAAAATAGGTGACTCCATTTTATTGTTCTCCAAAAACGGACACAAGACCTGACACTTCAAAGATTCCATTGGAGAAGAACACAGACATCGCCAACGCAGGTAAAGTCAAGGTGTGGCTGGCCATTTATATTTCAGTTAGGAAAGTTCAATGAAAAGTAGAATCACTACAGATGATAAAATTAAAATGAATTGCTAAACATAGGAGCCGTCTGACTATTCCAAAAGAAGATGAAAGGTCAGAGGCGGAGAGAGTAAAGGATACAGAGGGAGGGCAGAGCCAAAGTATACAACTGAGGAAGGGAAGCCTCTCCAAGGAAGACCCTGAGCTTGGAGATCAGACTTTCTGGGATTCTAATTCCTGCCCTGAAGTTGAAGAACTTGAGCAAATTAATCCTTCTATTGCTGGTCTAAGACCCCTGAACTATAAAATGAGGACCATGATAGTATCTACTTCATGTGGTTTGTGAGAAGGTTAAGGGAATGATAAAACAAGATATTTAGCCCAGTAACTAAATAAGTGGTTGACACTGAGAGGCCATCTTATCATCATCAATTTTAGGAATGGCCCCAGGACTGGTTGCTGTCCACATTGTGTAGCTAAAGTAGCTAAAAAAGTCTCTGGGGGAAGATCCATCAAGGCTAAAGGGCCCAGATTTCAGATATTACCATAATAGCACCAGTCCAAACACCAATGACAGCCCCTCCTCTACCACTCACTGTGTGCCAGGCACTGTTCCAGGCACTTCACACACACTAGATCATTTGCTCCTCACAATGAAAGCT
The DNA here is from genome assembly GCF_964194135.1 of Talpa europaea. Classification (NCBI taxonomy): domain Eukaryota; kingdom Metazoa; phylum Chordata; class Mammalia; order Eulipotyphla; family Talpidae; genus Talpa; species Talpa europaea. The sequence goes on along the minus strand of NC_140071.1, from coordinate 130,995,570 downwards.
ATGGGGCAGGTACTATTATGATCCCTGACATACAAGGAAAGTGCTGGCCAGTAAGATGGGAGCAGAAGCCTCCTATGGGACTTCGGGGAAGTTCCCTTAAAGGAAAGGGGACACTCTTCCTTCATTCTACTTCCTTCCTGCAACATATTGGTTCACAAACTGGGAAACTTCACTCTTGGGACAGAATGGAAGACCATAGAAAGGGGAGGTACCTGGGTATCTGACAAACTACAAGCTGCATATTCCCCCGAAACTACCTACCTCCAAATATATTGTACTTGAGAGAAATACAGATAATTCCATCTTATTGAAACCACTGTTGTTATTATTAGATGGCCATCTTACCCAAAGGAACATGTAGACCCAGCACAATCCATATCCTTCTAAGTTACAATGGTGTTCTTCAAATAAATAGGACATTACTGAAATTCATATGGAACCACCAAAGGACTCAAATAGTTAAAACAACTCTGGCAAAAGAGAAGAATGAAGGTATCACATGCCTAGACATCAAACTACACGACAAAACAATAATAATCAAAGAAATATGGTATTGGAATAAAAAGAGACACAATGAATGGTGAGGTCAGAGGTGGTAGGGGACACATTGTTCAGGAAATCAAGGGAAAGTATTGGCTTGTGGTGCATTGGTGATATGTAGCCAATAAGAATTTTCCCATCTTCCTTGAAAGCCATAATTAATTCAGGTCACCCATGGGAGCCTTTTGCTGACATGATCAACCCATTTGCAGTTAATACCCAGAGAAGCAAACCTGGATAGAGTTCCTGCATTCATTGGTATTGGAATAAAAAGAAACACAATGGAATAGAATTGAGAGCCCAGAAATGAACCCACACTTACATGGTCAGTTAATCTATAGCAAAGGAGCCAAAGTATACAACTGAGAAAGGGAAGCCTCTCCAATAAACGGTATTTGGAAAACTTGGGCCTTAAGCAAAAGAACAAACTAGACTACTCTCTCACTACATTCACAAAAAGTAACTCAAAATGGACTAAAGATTTGGATGTAAGACCTGAAACCAATAAAAAAAATATATAGAAGAAAACATAGGTAAAATACACTATGGCATTGGCTTCCTGGCTGTCTTTGGGGACGTGACTCCAATAGAGAGGGAAACAAACAAAGATAAACAAAAGATAAACAAACAATACATCAGACTGAAAAGCTTCTGCATGGCAAAAGAAACTATCGTTAAAAAGACACCATAGTAAATGGGAACAAATATTTGTCCATAATATATCTGAAAAGGGGTTAATATCCAAGATCTACAAAAGAATTACAACTTTTCAAAATGAAAAAAAAAATCCAGTCAAAAAATGGGCAGAATAACCAAATCGACACTTCTCCAAAGAAGACATAGAGATGGTCAACAGGCACATGAGAAATTGTTCAAGATTACTTATTATCGGGGGAATGCAAATCAAAACCAGAACGAGGTGCCACCTCATTCCCATGAGAAAGACTCAGTGAAAGAGACCAGGCACACAAGTGTTGGTCAAGATGTGGAGAAAAAGGAACATGCGCACACGGGTCCCTGGGAGTGCAGGCCCTATGGAAAACCATCTGGAGGTGCCTCAAAATATTTAAAATAGACTTACCATATGACCCAGCAATTCCACTCCTAGATCTCTACCCAAAGATGCCAAAACACTAATTCAAGGGCTATATGCACTCCTATGTTCATCGTAGCTCTATTTACAATAGCTATGTTATGGAAACAGTCTAAGTGCCCAACAACAGATGAGTGGATTAATAAGTTAGGGTTTAAGTGAAATATTTCCCTCCAACTTCATAATTCAAAACGTACACTTCCTAAAAATAAGTACTTCACTGTATGAGATTGGTTGGTTCATTCACACATTCATTCATTACTTGGGTGAGGCTGTGGGCGAGAGCGGGAAACACAAGCTTTGGAATCAAACAAGCCTGGGTTCAAATCCCAGGCCTTGTGTTACTCCCACGTGTCCTCACCATACTTGGCATCTCTTAGCCATGCTGAGCACAGCTACAACCCTGGGTAGCTCTAGCACCCCCAAGACTGTTGTGAAGACTAAATGAAAGGGCATACCTCTATATATAGTTCCAGGATAGAACTCCCTTGGTATAAAGTGCTAAAATGTTTCCTTTTCCCTTCCTGTATGTGCTTAAAACGAACCTTCTATGTCAAATGCTGCTTTTGCGCCTGAAATATAAGAGCAATGAATGGAAACAGTGTAAGAATATTGTTTCTATACAAACCTACATTGTTCAATAGAACTTTACAGCTGTGAGTGCTAAAAATCTGGGGAATGGTAGCAACAACCAGATCAGGGCTCATACTAAGAGGTAGCCAGGTGTTTAGAAGCGAAGCCTGGAGAGGCTAAGTCAGGGCGGGTACCCCAGTATGCCTCATTTCTGCCTCCGTGATCACGGCGTAGCCGTCAGTGCTGGGAAGAGCCTCGGAGAGACAGGTGGGATTCTTCTCCATCATGTTGGAGTTCTCACAGTTGATGCTACTAATCAAAACAGCCCTTTGCCTTGCTTACCAATGCCATCTGCAAAGGATCGCTCTTTAAACCCAGGTGTTTAAATTGTCCAATGATTTTCTCTCCTCTTTTAAAAATGAATTTTTTAAGAGAAATTGAGGAGTGGGATGAATAAGCACCTTAGAATCTGTTCTCCCCTATAACCCTTCACACCCGCCGCACACAAGGGTCCGAGGTGTCCTTTCTAACACCCACATGGGTGGTGATTAGGACTTTCAACATAACATACATGTATTCAGAGAAACCACAGGGGCCAGGGGAGGCACAAGCAGACCTTGCAAAAACAAACAAGCAAGCAAACACACAAATAGAAAATTCTTGAAGTCACCGACCCTCCAGCCTGTTTCAGAGCTAAGCAGAAGCCCAGATATCAGGTGTCCGGGCTTCCTGGGACAGAGGCTCAAGGCCAGCCAACGGCTAGATTGTCAGTACTCTGGAATCCTGTGTTGCTGCCGAGACTGATGTGGATGATCATGATGCTGTTGTTATTCATGTGAGTTAGCGACAGGGAAGCTGTCCATTACTTATTGCTGAGCAGGAAAAAGATTATAAAAATAGCATCCAGCACAGAAGTCAGAAAAACGGTTATGTGCGGAGGTCCTGTTGCAGGGAAAAGTCTTCTGGGAGCGGGAAGTGTTTGCTATCTTGGTCTGGAGGTTTGTCACATGTAAAACTGCATCGCACATTCAGTGTACAGACGTCAGCCTCAATACAGAAAAAGAATAAAATAGCATGTGATAGAAGCTCGTTTTTAGAAGAGGCATGGGGGAGATTTCTGCAAGCTAATACAATAAAATATTAACAGCAGTCAGCATTAGACGTTGGGATTATAGACTTTCAAATGTACTTGTGGTTTCTAATTTGGGGGGGTGCAGTGAGTTCACATTACTTGAAGATTTAAAGTGAAATGCACTGTGACTCATGCTGGTATCCTTTCTAGGTTAATGCTTCAGCCAGTAGCTTTGCTTCCCCAACCTTTCCTCATTCAGAGATTCAGACCATTGAGGGCAGGACCCCTGCCGTTGCCAGAGTTTCTTAGAATAGTGGAGAAGCAGAGAGAGCAGGAAGGTAAATTCGGGACGGGTTAGGTTTTCTCATGTCCTTGGCGCCTCTGCAAGGACCAGGCTGGGTCACCCTCTGCCTGGCATCCTGGCTGCCGCTCTGAGAGAGTATCACATCTGCGGGGCTCCTGAAGCCAGTGTCACTCTCCTGCTCACCTATGTTGAGGTCTGGGTCTTTGTCAGCTCAAGTTCTTGGACGCAGCTCTAGCTCCGCCGATGTGAGGGTGAGGAGGGTCTAAACCCAAGGTGCCGGTGGGGAATAACATCTGACCTGACGTTAAAATGCCAACCCCGTACACTTGCTTCTTGCCAGGCGATTTACGAAGCCCACTGAACTTCTGAGTACCTCTGAGTACCTCTGAATTTCCATTTCTTCCTCTGTGAAGTGAGGACTCTACCCCCTGTCTTATTCTAACAGACAGATGAGATAAGGGGATGTATAGGAAGGGGAAAACATCCTACCGGATGCTGCGCCCCAACTTTTAGGAGTGTTTGGGACACAGTAAATCTCTTACATTTACCAGTGGACATAAGACAAATGTAAGGAATTGTTTTTACTTATTATTTCTCATGGAGAGAAGATGACCAGAGGAACCATAGAGGTAGGACAATGTCTCTCCATGAGCATCAAGCTTGGAGCAAGCTCTGACTCCAGTCCACAGCCCAGCTGAGGGCTCGCATGAGCTCAACATACTATCACACAGATCAGAGCCCGTCTCAGAAAGCAGCTCTTATTAACCAAACGATTTCCCACCCATGGCTTCTGCCTGACAATTTCCAAGCAATGTATCAGATACAGTAAAATTTCAGTTTGGAAGAAAGGAAGGAAAAGGAAGTACAGGGAGAGGGAGGGAGCGAACAGACTTCTAGGAAGTTCATAAATCCCCTTAGAGCTTATTAAAATGGTGCTTTGACTTACCACTGTAAAATGATCACAATCTATGTTTTGAAAGTCAGAAAGTCTGTAAGAGCAAATGGATGCAAGGGGCTTTGGGGGAAGCAGCAGAAGAGAACATTATTCTGAAAAAAATTAAAAAGATACCCTTGCTTTAATTCAGTCACCTTTCCAATTCAAGTATTAACTGAGCCCTTCACAGGTCTGTCATCTCTGTGAGAGCTGTTCACCACTCCCAGAACTTTGTGCTGGCCACAGTGAGAGAGGAAATTGTGAATCGGCCCTTTCCTCCTCTGGGTAACTCCAGGCTGGAGGCCAGGCCTGTGCAAGAAGATTTCCAATGAAGGAGGCTGGTAGAAGGGGCTGCCAACGTGCAGCAGGTCTGCAGAAGCAAGAGTGCTTTGGAAGGAAGGTGGTGGGAACTGGGGCTTGAAAGGGGAGGGCGGACAAGGGCGAGAACTGCAGTTCCAGGCAGAGGGTGCCTGGCAAAGGCAGGAGCTGGAAACAGGCTCCGGGCAGAGAAGCAGCAGCAGTCCTGTTTGCAGGTGCATGGGACGTGTGAGAAGAAGAAATACGAAATAAGCCTGGAACGTGTGGTCTGGGCAATAGTAAGAACGGTCTGGGATGACAACCGAGTTTGTGTCAATAGGAACCGTGGGGTCTTCCAGCAGGGAAGGGAGAGGTGGGAGTTCCCTTTCCAGACCTGATCAGGCAGTGAGGTGGGGGGCGGGGGGTGGTGAATGAATGGAAAGTGAAAGAGGTGCAGGAGCAGGCAGGCTGAGAAAGATATCTAAGAAGGTGGGGGCGAGCGGAGGTGGTTAGTCTTTTTCCATAAGGGCTGGGTCTTTTCCTAAGCACTGATGTCAGCTTATTCAAAACTCCACCTAAGGAGGTAAGAAAGTAGAGCGGCCGGAGATGCTCGAAGCCAATGAGAAGGGAGGGGCTGAATAAATCGGGCAGGAGATTGGGGTGGCAGGGGTGGGAGGTGAGAGGGCAGTAAGAAAGGTACAAAGTCAGAAAGTCAAGGGGGGAAGTACAGAAGCCACCTCAGAAAAGGACGGTACTGGGGAATCGGTAGGCTGGCCTGCACGGGGCTGGAAGGCCTGGCAAGGCTGAGGATTGTTGGAAGAGGAAAAGGTTACAGATTAACCCTGACAGGGCTCACCAGGCTGCAGCAATTAAAAAGCAAATTGGAACTGGTTAGGAAAAGGGAGTCCCATCCCTGCCACCTCCAATATTGCTTGGCCGGGGGGTCTGCTGATGGCCGAGCAAGCAGGTATGTCAATCTGCGCCCCCTCAATATGAATTTTCAATGGCACAGAGTTGACAGCCTGCAACTGACACATCACCTCCTTCTGCAGAAGCATCTCTGAAGCCCTGGGAAGGGTTTTCCTGATGCCCCGCAGGACCTCACCTCTATAGGGCTCGGATTTTAAAACACACTTCAACATACATCGTCTCACTTTGTCCTCAGTGACAGACGCAGGTAGGTATTGCTACCCTCAGAGCGTGAAGTCCAGAGAAATTGGGGTCTGGAGAAGGCAGGAGATTTGCTCCAGACCATGTAGCGACGGTGGCAGAGCCTGATGACTTATGTAACCCACTGCGGCCTGAGCCAGGAGGCCGGCCAGGACACCAGGAAGCTGGACAAGACACCAGGCATGTGCTGGGGCCATGTGGACACTTACTCCCAGTCCTTTCAAGGTCATGGTTGCGTGGAGGGGATGCTGGAAGCGGGGCTCACCAGCCGGTGGACAGGGCTGACTTCAGAGAATGCTGGAAACGGCAAGGTGAACTGTCTTTCCGTCTTTATTCTTTCTCCCCCTTTCTCCTTTCTTTCCTTCAACGAACACCTGCTAAATATCATGTGTCTGGAATTGTGCTTGACATCGGTAACCAACAACCTCTAAGGGTCTCCTAGCCTCGGGAACTCCATCATACCTTGTGTTCTTATGCTGCCAACTATCCCCCCAAGCCACCTCCCCAACTGAAATATTCCATCCACTTCCCAAGCCCTGGAGACCCAAAGGAAGTAGAGAGCCAAAGTGTAGGAAGGGGCATTTGAGCTGGGCTTTAGAGTACAAACAGGAGGGCACCTTTAGACATAAGCAAAGACTTCAGAATAACTCAGAGCAGGGAGTGATCAGGTAACAGGAAGTGTATGAAGAGTAGGGAGGTGGCAAACATATGAGGTAGAGAGGAGTAACTGGAGATCAAGAGGGAGCAGGGGGCCTCCCCTGGTGGCGCAGCGGTTGCGCGCTGAGCTGCGAAGCTGCCTGCAGCCTCTACAGCGCCAGTTCGATCCCCAGCCAGCTGGTGAGGGTCCCACATGGCATGCAGACCTCTCCTGCCGCGCCTGCTGCTCCCCTGAGCAGTGTATTTCGTCAGTCTGCCTGCTCTGTTCCCCTCTCTGGCTCTGGTGAATTCTCTCACCCTCCTGCGCTTCTGACTGTACCCAGTGCTTGCATAAATAAATTTATTAATTAAAAAAAGAGATAGATTTCTCTTAATCTTTAAAAAAAAAAAAGAGGGAGTAGGGCTCTTGGAGGCCAACTGAGGGTCTGGCTTTCACTCTGCAGACCCTAGAAATTCATCGGAGAGCTTTCAACAAAGGGGTGGCTGATCATGCCAGTGACTGAGATGACAGTTCTAGTGACTGCATGGTGGAAAGACCATCTTGGTGGATGTTCTGAGGACAGTGGATGAGCACCTGGGCCATAGAAGGATGGAGCCACAGAGCGTTTATTGATGAACTTGTTTGAAAGCAGAAAATTGATTAGATTGGAGGGAGTGCGCAAGTTGCAAAGAATCAAGGAAGACTCCATGGGGTGTCATGAATCGAGGAGAGGGGGCGGAGGGTGGGAGAAGGGGAGAGAGACAGGGAAGTGGGAAGCAGGGATGAATCCTGTTTAGGACATGGGGGACATGGCCATGGCCACGGGGAGTGATGTGAAAGCCCAGGATAAGGGCAAGAGTGTCTGAATCTGCCAGGTATCAAGTAGGCTGACGCCTACAGATAGGCCACTTGGTGTGGAAACAGACTTGTCCTGGGCGGCCTTAGCAAAAGCATTTTCAGGAGCAAGGAGGGTGGAGAGCAGACCCAGGCAGGCAGAGTAGATGAGGCAAAGGGGGCAGAGGTATAGGTTCAGGTAAGATGGGTCCCCGTGTCCTGCTCAACTTCCATCCCCACCCAGCTGCTCCCATATACTCCTGGCAAATAGTGACCTTCCCAACACATCCAGGCAACTTCTCCCCTGCTCAAAAGGCCACCAGTCACCTCCAGAATGAAGGCCACACTCAGGATCCCAGCACTCACACAGCATATCATTCAAGATCTGCCTAAAAAACAACACTTGATGCCTCACTCTGTGTTACTAATCAGACGCCAGACAATCTGGGATTTCAAAACAGGCCCTTGTCTTACCACCTCTGCCCCTTTGCTGTCTACACGCCTTCTGCCCAGAACACCATTCCTTTGCATCTCCACTTGCTGGAATCCTGCCCACCCTTCTGGGCCCAAGTGCTACCCTCATCCCTCAATCTAAATTCACTTTCCCTCGGTCTGCAGAGCACTATCACCATGTATGTCCCAGTGTAATGGCCTCGCCACCATTCTCTATCACCACTGACTGTACAATCCTTGAGATTGTCCTAAGAATAAGGCTTTATAGTAGTGCTTTATGCATCTGGTATATGGGATGTTGACCTTTTCCTCTGCTGGCAACCTGTTCCATTGAGATGTCAGGCTGTCCTTCATTTCTCCTTTATCCCAACCAACCAACCAACCCAGCACAGTGATGAACCCATCTTGATGTGATGACTCTACCCCCTCCCCAACCTTCAGATCTGCCATTCATGAAGCTGTGGGTGGGCAAGCATGTTCCTAAGTCTCTTTTCATAAATGAGTATATGACATCAAAGTGGGGACCCTGCAAACGGGCCAGAACTAGGCCAGTTCTGTGATGCACATCTGGGTCCTCACTCAGGTCCTGTACCTCTAGAGCCACAGCATGGAGCTCAGCATTCTGGGATTCCTGTCTCCCACCCCAACACAGGTGGTCACAGTCCCTTTTCCAGGGATTCACCTCGAGTAGGTCCCTTACTTTCCCTGGAAGATGTAAGTGCTGTGAGTGGGGTGGGACCTAAGCTGCAGCAGGTGACAAGATGAACTGCTCACTTCAAGCTTGGGTGGTCATGTGATTTTATGAGGGATGCAGGTTTCTCCTTCACCTTGAAGGATGGGTATGGGCTGTGGTCAGGGAAGCAGGGGATGGCCACCTGATGAGGTCAGGATGTGAGAAGAAGGTGGGAGCCAGGATGCATGACAGGTCAGTTTGGCTGGAGCAGCCAATTTATGAGGGGAGAAAATGAGACATGAAACCAGAGGGACAGGCCAAGGTCAGCTTGATTACCCTGGCAGGTTTCTGAATCAGAGGACCTAGTGGAATTGTTCCACTTCTCACATCTCTAATAGACTAGTTGTAAAGAGGGTAGGCCAGCTTGAAAAAGACCTGCTCTCCTGAAATAATGAAGTTTGTCACAATAAAATGTCATCAGACAATGCAAACAGAATAAACTAGATGAAGTGAAATGAAAATGGGAAAAGTTCAAAGCAAAGAAATCAACCCAGGTTTTATGTTTCTTGGGGGCCAGGTATCCCCCATTACTGGCACCATTTTACCTGAAGAACCAGAGAGGGGTGCAGACTCTCAAGGAAGCAAAGCCTTAGTCAGGAGGGACTCAGAGCCCAGTATGGTTCTACTGTGAAAAACCAAGCAGTGGGTAAGAAATGTCTTTTACTCTGGTCATTTTCATTCAGGGACTAGCAAAAGTCCTTTTCGAATCTTCAACCAGTGTATTTTATTCAATGTGAAAGTCACTAAATTAATTTTTTAACATAATAAGAGTAGAAATTGTCAATTTTAGAAGCACATATGCGAATTTCCCTGCACAGGGGAGAACATGAATCCCATTAGTTAAAAATAGCAGTTGTGCTCACTTTCCCCCACATGCTAATTTTAATAAACTTACTCTGAAATTAGCCTGCCACTATGAAGATAGCTGCTCATCAAAAATGTTCCCAGTAAGCACTAAGCTGGCCTTGCAAGAGTTCAAGTACTCCCAGGAAACTTTGAACAATGCAGAGTTCTAAAGGGAACTTGTCCTCATCTCACCAAGATTCAGTCACTCCCCCCAAACCTCTGGCATACCCAGTACCACCGCGTTCCAGCCACCATCAGGGGTCCACTTGGACTCATGTTACTCCATCTTCCCAATCCAGTTGGTCCTGAAGTTGTGTAGAGCTCCTCCTTTAAAATCTTTCTCCTTTTCCTTTGTCCCCACTGATGCTGGAGACCCTCATCACCTCTCATTCCAACACCCAAGCATTCATATACTCTACATTCACTGGGTGCCTACAAAGGAGATACGGTGCCAGTGCTCAGGTCACCAACGAATCATCTACAGCTGCCCTCAAGAAGTTTAAGATCGTCTGGGTTTAGTGAAGAGACAGACAAGTCAAAGGTTAGTTAGAAAACCATGTAAGTGGTACAATTTAGGTGCAACAGGAGTAACTGGGGATGCTGATGGTAAGAGAAAAGACCAGATTATTGGTGCTCACCTTAACTTGTCTTGCCCTGATTCCTGGCCAAGTTACCAGATTTGTCTTTGTAATCCCAATGCCTGGTGCAATGGCTTGTGGATGATGGCAGTTCAGAGAATATTAAGTCCAGTAGAAACAAATGTATAGCAAGTACACTCTGTGCCCAGTATCCACTGGTTTTGCTGCAGGGGGTGAATTTTGGTTTCTGCATGGAGTCCTGGAACTAATCCCCTTAGATACCAAGGGATCACTGGATTTTATCAACATGTATTCCAGCTAGAAACACATTCTGTACCTCTCTATTACCAGCTACTCTGCCCACGCAGCCCCAGTCACCACATTATGACATGAAAGAGACCTAATGTAAAACAATATATTTGGGGGTAAGTATCTTCTTTATAGTGCACTAGTCTTTAAGAAATACATCTTTCTGGCCTCCGCAGTGGCACAGTGGCTGAACCCTGGGCTGCAAAGCTCCCCGCAGCATCTGCAGCGCCAGTTCAATCCCTGGCCACCGGCGAAGGTCCCACATGGCGCGCAGACCTCTCCTGCAGCGCCTGCTGCTTCCCTCAGCAGTGTCCTCCGTCAGTCTGCCTGCTCTGTTCCCCACTCTGGCTCTGGTGAATTCTCTCACCCTCCCGCGCTTCTGACTGTACCCAGGGCTTGTATAAATAAATAAATAAATCTTTAAAAAAAAAGAAAAGAAAAGAAAAGAAATACATCTTTCTTAGGAAGTAAAAAATAATCCCAAGTTCCCTGGATCCAGCCTGGTGGTATGTGATACATTTACACAAGTTTCCAAAACCTCCACATAGCTCAGGAGGGATTCCCAGGCACCACTTCCAATGCACCCCAGATTGGTTCAGGGACCCTTCCCTTTCTGGGAAGGAAAGCAAAGCCCCCCTGAGCCCAGAGGAGTGAAGAAGCAATACATCAACTTACTCTTCATTCACCCAAAGTAAATTCACTCATGAGTAAGGTATAGACAGCCCAACGGGCTGAAGGGGACTGGAGGGCGTAGCAAGGGAAGACAGAGCAGTGGCCTGTAGTGACAATGGCAGCCACTAGGCTGAAATGAGCCAAGTGCAGCTAAATGAAAAGAGCGCAGACCACACGCACACCCAACCCCCCAGCCCTGCTGATGGCCAAGCACCACATAAACCCCTAGAACTTAAATACAAGTTCAGGAAAAGGGAGAGACAGGATTCCAATTCAGGTTACGCTTCTGCCACCCTTACAATGGAAATTTGTATAGGAATTAAGGTGCTGTAGGAAAATAATGAGGTTTCATTTCCTGAACATGCAAGCTTGTGCCATCCTAAGGTCCTCCTAAGGTCCATCCTCACTGTACTTCTTGCCAAGCAGAGGGCTGAATACTAAGAGGGAGGATTTCACTTGACCCTTACAAATCCAGTGCCTATGAGATAACTACTGTATTACCCCATTGAAGGACGAAAACAAGATTCAGAGAAGTTGCATGGTGCAGTGAGTCCCTCAACACCCATTCACCCTTCTGGAAAACAGCCCCTAATGTCCCAACCCACCCTCCATCCACAGGTCTGAGCAGGCTCCGTGTCCAGTTCTGACCTAAGATAGTTAGGTTTTTCCACCCTGGGCAGTTTCTTCCAGGGCATTAGAGTGACCTATGTGGATTCAAATAGAGTGACTCCTGTGTTTTATGGTATCTACTGAGTTTCTGTCTTCCCTTTGGACTTGAAAGGATAGGAAGGTAAGACTGAAGCCAGGAACAAGCAGCTGATGAACAGAAAGCATTGGTTTGGGTGCTAAATGCAGCTGTGCCCAAAGCCACCCCTCTTTTGGAACGATACAATTTATATTATGTTGTATTTGTTTGTAGAGCTGTCTTAACTAATTGCCATAATTGGGTAATTTGAAACAACAGAAATTAATTCTCTGATAATCCTGGAGGTTGCAAGTCCATAAATCATGGCGTGAGCAGGGCAGCGCTCTCTAGTAAGGCTATGAGGGAGGAGCCTTCCATGGCTCTTTCAGCTGCTGCTGGCTGCCCACCCTCTTTGGTCTTCACTGGCTCACAGTCGCTTCTCTCCAATCTCCGCTGCCAACAAATACCTTCTTTCCTCTGTGCCTTCACACTGTCTTCCCTTCATACATTTCTGGGTCCAAATATCTTTGTAGAAGAATATTATCATTGAACTAGGAGCCCCCTCAGATGACTTCCTCTTAGCTTGATAACAACTGCAAAGACTCTCTTTCCAAATAAAGCACATTTGCAACTACCAGGAGGATTAGACCTTGAACGTACCTTTTGGAGGACACAATTCAAACCATGACATCAGCCCTGTAGTTCCCTCTGGGCTGACCCACTTTGGGTTGGGTTTTGGGTCATTTGCCACAACAGAGAGAGCCCAGACTTACCCCCAAATCTCAGTCAATAACTGAGACCTACAACCACACCCCTAACCACAGAGTCATACTCTGTGTGCCTACGAACTTCTCTCTTTCAAATGGTGCTGGTTCTACTTTGAGCAGAGGCCCAAGGTTAACTGTCTTCTCCCTGCCTCCCAGCCACTGCACGCAGCACACTCAAGGAAAAGGAAATTGATCAATAGCTAATGAATTAGCCAAATTCAAACAGTGACACTGAATTCAGGATGGCTTATCATAGGACAGCAGGCTGAGAGAGGGCCAGGATTTTTATCTTAAAAATAGAAACTTATTGGAGGCCCTCCCTGGTGGTGCAGGGGTTAAGTATTAGTACTATCAAGCTATCATCAGCCACTGTGGCATGAGTTCAATCCCTGTCCAGGGAGCTGACCCACATGGCCCCAGTCAAGCTTCTTGTACATGGATGGCCATGTTTACATCAAGGCCTGAGCAAAGGCTGTGATTTCAGCTTGTTATATTAGAAATACGAAAATAAAACTGATCTCCGTACCATCATTTTAAATGAAAACTGCTTCCTAGAGGTGCTCTGAGGGAGCACACAGATTGAAAGAGCACAGGGTGCTCTGGACAGGAAGGGACAGGAGTGGAACCAGCAAGGGAGCAGAACCCTCCCCTGACCTCCTGCAGAAACAGATGTGAGTAGGTGAAAACATGCAGGTCAGCTGCCTTCTGGGCTTCCAAAATCACTGTACCAATCCCATGCTTCCTTGAATACTGCTTGCTGGGTTCCAGACAATTTCTCCATATCAGACCCAGTCCACAGCCACAGAACCTGGCCAGGTGACGCCAGAGGACAGGAGAGCCACCTGGGCAGCCCAGGTGGAGGCAGACTTAGGAGCTACCCCACCCGGCAGGCTCTTTCTCTTGGGTGTATTTGTGTCCCGTGGCTGCCATAACAGAGCGGGCAGCTTAAACACAGAAATTGGTTCTCTCCTAATTGTAGAGGCCAGAAGTTCAAACTCAAGGTGTCAATAGGACTGGTTCCTTCTACAGGCTCTGAAGCAGAATCTTCCATGCCTACTCCAACTTCCGGTGGCCACCCTGGTATTTCCTGGCCCATTGCTGTCCAACTCCAATTTCTCTCATCTTCATATGGCCTTCCTCTCAGTGTCTCTGCCTTCCCATAGCCGTGTCCCTTGCAGCTGCATCTCAAATCTGTCTTTACTGTCTCTTATAAGGACACCACTCACAAGATTTAGGGCCCTCCCTAAGTCCAGAATGATCCCCTCGAGATCTGAATTTGATTATATCTACAAAGACATTATTTCCAAATGAGATCACATTTGCAGCCAGGACTCAGGGCTTTGGGGAGAGGGACACAATTCAATCCCCTACAGTAGTAGATATGGGGAGAGACCCAGAAACTTGCATTTCCCTAAAAAAAGCAGTGACTCTCTGCTCCCTAAATGATCTGGAGCAAGTAGATCATACTCAGAAACACTGTTGCAGGTGCTGAGGTTCAAAGATGAATAAGACATGACCTCCTCCACCCTCCCCCCCAATCTGTCACTTAGTGGAAGATACAGGCAGATGAACCGAGGATGAAAATACAAAGTGTGGCCTAGGGACCCTCAGCTCTGGAGCTAGACAGACCAGAGTTCAAATTCTGACCCTCTAGCAGTGAGGCTCTAAGCAAGTCACTTGGTGTGTCTGAGCCAGTGTCCTTATCTTTAAAGTAAGAAATAATTCCTACCTTATACTGCCATGAGACTGAGCATGCGTAAAGGCTCAACATCAAGGAAAGACTTGAGAAGTAGCCATTGGCTGTTACTATAATGGGGAGCAGCTTGTATTCACTTCCATGTCCCCACAGTCCTTAGCTGGTGCTTTCCACATTCTAGGCCTTGAGTGAATTTGGAATGTCTGTGAACAAATTTTCATTTGCCGCTAGAAAACTAAAAGGTATCCCTCTACAGAAGCTAAGCAGGGTTGGCCAGACAACTCCTAAAAGACCATTTCAGGATCTGGACTTACTTGATCAGCTTACCACACACCTACCTTGGAGGCACTGGGAATAAAGAACCACATAAAAAACACAGCCTGGGCCTCCCCTGGTGGCGCAGCAGTTGAGCACAGGGCTGCGAAGCTGCCCACAGCCTCTGCAACGCCGGTTCGATCCCCGGCCGCCAGCAAGGGTCCCACATGGCGCGACACACCTCTCCTGCCTCCTGCTGCTCCCCTCAGCAGTGTACTTCATCAGTCTGCCTGTTCTGTTCCCCACTCTGGTTCCTGACTATACCCAGAGCTTGTATAAATAAATAAATAAATCTTAAAAAAAAAAAAAAAGACAGCTTACAAGACCATGGGGCGACAAGGCAAGGTGAGCAAGAACCACACTCCAGGGACATCGCATTGGCGGCCCTGGCACTTCCTCCCTTCACTACTCCACCCTCTCTGTGACATTCTATAGCAATCGCTTGTGGCTTGTGTGACTTTCACTGCCAACCACACCATATGCTTCCAGAATTCTTTGAGGGCAGATCGTCTTTCTTTGTCTGCACTGAGTTGCAAGCGCCGAGGAGTACACCTGACTCCTAGCAGACATTCAACAAGGACCCTGACTGAGGCTATAAAGGTTCTGCTGCTATTTCAGAGCCTAACGCTAGACTTTTGTGGAGACCCACCTCCAGTCTCCTTGACTACCGAGTATGATTCTTGATAGACCAAGAAAGCATCCCCAGGGGACCTGTCCCTTGGCAGAAAGCCTGACAATTAGAGAAGGGGATAAACTGCAATCGAGTATATCATAATCATAATTGGGACAGTAAGGAGAAAAAGCTTTCAGCTCTTAGACCAATTCAACAGGCTGAACTGAACTATGCTAACTTACTCCTTTTCAGAGTTTGACTGTTGTGCACACACTGGGCCTTCGGCACTATCATCAGACTAGGCTGGAGACCCAGAAAATGCTGGGAGGGGAAATACTGTACAGACTTTCCTTCCAACACCCACAAGGCAAGGCAGGGACAAACCAACACACCCTGCACTGTGTGGACAGGAATACAAAAAAAGAAGCTCCAGGCTGACCTTGGGGGTTGGGAGTAGTTCCCAGGAGGGAGAGTGGAAGATCTGCCCCAGAAGGTCAGCACGGCAAGGTAACGTGGCAAGGACCCCAGCAAATGGGGCCTGCGAAATCACTCACGCTCCGGGCCACCTCTCGCCTGGAGAAGCCGGGCAGTCCCTCCCAGGCCAGAAAACTTTTAGGTTGTACTAAAGAGGAAAAGCCCAGGAGTCCAAGAGGGGATCCCCAAGCCTGTTCATGACAAAATAGCTCGGGGAGAGAGAGGGGTGTGGGGCCTCTGTTTCCACAATCTAGTAATGTCTGCACCTGCGTTTCGCTCAGTCAGTGTCCCCACGGCCTGACACACAGTATGCCCGCAGGAGCACGTGGGCACGAGTCGGACGTGGGAACCAACCGAGGCGCAGGAGGCCCCCGCGGCCCCGCGCCCCAGCCCCCGCGGCGGGTGATGCCAGCGGGCCCGGGTGTCACCCCCGGGCCGGATTTCCCCGCTGGCATCACCTTTCCGCTCGCGCTCGGGCGGCCAATCGCTTGGCTCCGGAGCTGCGCGGCCGGGAGGGCAGGTGGGGCTTCGGCGTCTGCTCCCGGCGCCCCGCGCCGCCCCCTGCGCTCCCCGCTCCGCGCGCGGCCGAGCCCTGCCCGGGGCCCTCCCCGCGGCCGAGCCCCGAAGGCGGGGGCGCGGGGCGCGGGGGGCGCGGAGGGGCGCGGCGCGGGGGTCCCCCGGGCGCGGGCGGGGGCGGGGGGCGAGGCCCCGGGGCCGGCGGCCGCTCGGCCCGGCCCGGCCCGTCCTGCCCGGCCGGCGCCTGGGCCTCACCTCGCTCACCAGCCCCTGCCAGTCGCTCTCGGTCCGGTCGCCGTTCATGGCCTCCCTCTGCAGGCGCGGCCGCCTCCGGGACGCCGCCCTCACCGCCGCCTCCCGCCGCAGCGCCGGGCCCCCCCGCGCCGCCGCGCGCCGCCTCCCGCGGCCGCCCGCGCCGTTGACTCAGCGTCAGCCTCGGCGGGAGGAAAGGGAGGAGGAGCCGCCCGCAGCCGCGGCCCGGGGGCCCGGCCCGCCCAGCGCACCGCGACAGCCGCGCCCCGGGACCCCGCGCGCCCCGCGCGCCCCGGGACCCCGCGCATCCCGCGCACCCCGCGCGGCGCAGCCCCGGAGCCCCACCCCGCAGTCTCCAGGGCCCCGGACCCCCGCCTGCAGCTGCGCCCACCTCCCCAGGGGACGCGCCTGGGCGCCCGGCCCGCGGCTTGCGCCCGACCTCAGCGCGCGCTTTTGGGGAGGGAGGCAGGTTTGGCTGACACCTCCGTGTCTTCCCGCCTCCCACAGGGTAAACCCCCACATCCAGCCACCGTCGCGACACCCGCAACTAGAATGCTTCTTCTGCTGAGCGTGGGGCGCAGGCCTGGCGCACAGTAGGTGCTCTGCAAATTGGTACTGAAAGCGGAATGGACGCACCACGAGTTATCTGCTTAACAGGGTTTTTAAAGCTCCTAACGGGGGTTTATGTTTACGTCGGAAATTGTCAGCTGGCATGCACAGAAAGCAAATATAAAAGTTGTACAGGAACGATGTAATATATAAAGAAAATAAAATTTTTAAAGAAAATGGAAGTAAAATATTAAATTCTAAAGAGAATGGGTGCATGGGCATCAAACTGAGCCCTTATCCAAGAGGAAGGACTGCAAGAGAATTGCAGGGAACAGGTGAATTTCACACCAGTCTTTGCAAGGTGGTTTGGGAACCCATTTTACAGTCTTGGACACATCACAGCCTAGATGCATGCACGTGTTATTCCACCACCACCCCTTCTGATCCTGGATCACCCCTGTGAGATGGGTGTTATTAACCTCCTTATCAGATAAGAAAAGGGAGGCCTGCACAATGGAGAAACAGGTACACTTGGACTTCTGGCTCCAAGAGGCTCTCTCCAGCATCTTGGAAACCCAAGAATGAAGTCTCACAGCTGGGAGTTGGAAATACTGCATTCTATGGCCACGTGGGGCAGAGTTTGCAAATATGACGTCAATGAATTCCTGCCCATTTCTCAGCCATTGTCTGTGAATTTGACACTGGACCCAACCATGTGACTGACTTTGGCCAATGCTGTGTTGACAAATGTGCTATGCAAAGAGGTTTGTAAAGCACTAGTGTTAGGTAAAGTTGATCCTGCTTGAGCTCTTGGGAACCTGTGATCACCTCCATAGCTTAGCTTGCTGCATGATGACAGACTCACGCCAGCAAGCAACTAATAATTGAGGCCATTGGCCATAGATGCATGCATGGGTCCAGCTGAGACGAGCAGAACTACTCAGCTGAGATAGACCCAATTTGCTGACCTACAGATCACGTGCCAAATAAACTGTTACTTTAAGCCACTAAGTGTTTTGCTCTTCGTCAACAGATCACTGGCTTAGGTGGGTGCCTGACCTCTGCCTGCAGCCTTTAAAGGGTCACAGGTCCTGGGTCAAGACCTCAGAGGTCTTTTTTCTACAACATATTCTGGCAAGTCAGGGGCTACAAGAAGGAGCCAGTCTACAAGTCAGCTCATTTCCTTAGTGCCTGTGGTGTGCAAATGCTGTATTTACCCTGGGGATATTCAAAAGAAATGCAGACTGTGCACCCTGTCCTGGGGGTTTTGCAAGCTAAGACTGTAGGGAGTAAGAAGAGAAAATAAAGGGATCATAATGCAGCTAAGGCTTCTGGTCTCTTGACCAGGCTGGGTCACCTAACCCATTCTCTTTATTCCAAGGAAGCAGAAAGAAGGTCATCTCTGAGCTGAATGTCTAGGGTTAATTCAACGCCAAGCACTTGTTCTTAACAGCCCAATGTCTCATGCTAAAAAGCAAGGTACTGTCTGCCAATATATTGCCCTCTGGCGAACCATCTGGTTTTGTTCTGACCTGTCGATGAAATAGACGGTAGGAAGAAGAGTGGCATAACCTGGCCCATCTGCCTCCTGCTGCCTCCTGGTCTATGTCGTGCCCTGGGCTGGGATTCAGGTGGGAAAGCAGCCCTCTTCTTCCAGTTACCGTGGTTAGTGAGGCTTTCAGTGCTGCTGCTGCTGCTTTGGAAACTTCCTTGGCATTTCAGGAAGGCAGCAGGACAGACAACCAATGAGCTGTGGGAGTCAACAATCTTCACATTAGAGATTCTGCACATTTAAGACAGCTCTGTGTGACCCCCTTCCTCTGTTGGCTTTCCTTCCCTGGAATAAGTCAGCCCGTTTTTAAGGTATTTAAGAATAAAAATGGGGAGGAAAATCAAAGGGTATCAAGTTCCTAGCTCCCCAGCATATGGGGAAACTTTCAACTCAGCTGAAACTCCAGTCTCTTGGGTTTTCCTTAGAGCTTTCACACCCAAGTGGCAACTAGAACCTGTTTAGCTTTTGAGATGTAATGAAATCACAAACTAAGGCAATGTAGCTGCAAGCGATTCTTTTTTATCTCTTTTCATTTAAGTAGCCTGACATTGAGTAATAATAATAATTAAGTGCACTTTAAGCTTTTAGGCACCTATGCCAGAAGGCCTCTAGACACCTCATCAGCCGCAGTCCAGGCTGACAAAAACAAAGCTAATTATATTGTGGTTAACTTTTCTCAAACAAAAACATATAAAACTACTCACCAACCATCCTTACCTCTTATAAAAGCAGTCTATTAAATATCCCACCTGATAGTCCAATTGCATAGGGCCACTTTAAAACCAGGTGCTTCGGTCTTAAATCTGCCATCTTGGCGCACAGATGGGAACACAGGTGTCAGCCTGCATCTCACATCCCCTCAGCTCTCTGAAGAATCTCCAGGGACCCAATTTTCCCCGATATATTCCTAGCCCCAGGGTGAGGTTTATTTATTTATTTATTTATATGAGCACATAGTGTTAGAAGAAAGTGTTTCTATGCTTCTGAGTGATGTTTTTCACTTTTAAAAGTTTGAGAGGGTATTAGATGTGGAAACTCCAAAATAG
This sequence comes from Talpa europaea, assembly GCF_964194135.1. NCBI lineage: Eukaryota > Metazoa > Chordata > Mammalia > Eulipotyphla > Talpidae > Talpa > Talpa europaea. Next base: position 130,976,060 of record NC_140071.1, on the reverse strand, counting down.
CTTAATCTGAGAAGTTGAACCAGCAGCAGATACTGATAAAGACAAAACCCAACAATCTCTGGAGAGACTGGGAAGGCAAGGAGGTCTCAAACTCACCCTTAGAAACCTAAGCCTCCCGTGTCAATTTCTCTCCTGACTTGCTAAATGACTCTGGCCAAGTCCCCATGGCCCCAGACACATGGGGAAGCCTTAAAGCTTTTGATAGAACTTGTCCAGACAGTATTTTCAGTTCAAATTCTAGCTACCCAAGCAAAAATGTAAGAGATATTAAAGGAAACTAAATAAATCTCCAGTTGAGATTTTTTAGCTTGATTTTTCTCTGAACTTGATGCAATTGGGGCAATATTCATGGCCACACCTGTCCCCAAACACTGCCCGAACTCAGAGCCCCAGGCTGATGAGCCTGGGAAGAAAATAATTCACAATGACTGCTGTTTATAATATCAACTGCTAGGTAGATAGACAGATAGATACAAATATAGATGTAGATATGTCAGCTCTGTGTGTGTGTGTGTGTGTATACTAATATTTGCCTATCTCTCTATAAAATATAGGTCCCCAATTCTTGCTCTTCTCAAGGAAGGTTATTTTGACAGGTCCTTCCACATGCTTGGTTGCTAAGGGCAAGGGACTGCTGATCTCAGTGCACATGGTATCCAGGCCTCCTGCAGAGCCCTGGGATCTGAGTCACTGGACTCAAATCTGTAATATCTCAGCCTTCCTTTCTTCCCCTTCTCCCCCTACCTGGGGATATTCTGCAAAGGGCCTCCTCTGTCATTTCCCTATGGGGAGGCGGGCAGGCAGCAGACAGACACAGTCCTGGGATTCTGCCCAGGTTCCTGACTCAGAGCATCCTCAGCCTCTTAGCCCCCCGAGTGCCTGGGCTCAGTCTCAGCCTCTGCTGAGCCCTCCCTGCCCAGCAGCCGACAATCAGTTGCTCGCTGCTCCCCTCTGCACCCCCCTCCCAACCCTGCTGGCTGCCAATCAGCCGGGCAGCAGGGGGTGGAAGGAAGTTCCACTCCCTGCTGAACAGTGTGGAGGAGCTCCAAATGACTCCGTGGGGCAGATGACAGTCTGGCAGGCCAGGGGCCCCCAATTGTCATCCTGAGGGGGTGTGGGAATGGGTATGATTGGCTGGGGCATTTCAGGACAGAGGGGCAGCACCTTCAGCAGATGGAATGGTTCAGAGAAAGGAGACCAGAGCAAAGATGTCAGGGGGAAAGGATTATGAGCTGGAGCAGATGAGAAAGGACAGGAGGCAGAGGGAGACGCAGGCCCCTGGGCGCCTATGAAAGGCAGGAAATCAAGAGTGTCAGGAGAACAGAGAAACCTGGTTGCTGGGGGGGGGGGGGGGGGGGGAGAGGGGAGAAGCTAACCCCCGCCCGGTGGTGGTGGCTGTGGGGGCAATGGAGTGAGATAGACCCAAGGAAGGAGTTAAATGGGGAAGGGATAGGGAAGTCACTCCACTCTCAGATTATTCAAATTTGTTGTACTTATTGATAATGTATTTCATTTCTTCTGCATGGGGGGGATATGATTCAGCACAAATTTGATGTAAATTTATGGAAATGGAAATGCAGAGAGGCTGAAGGCCCCTGCCGCTGGCGGGCTGGCTGCATGGCCCTCGGCGAGGCGGAGGGCACCGCTCTGCAGACTTCCTGAGCTGAAAATAGAAATGTCTGGCCTGGGAGCCACTGGCCTCGCCTGCAGGCCAAGAGAGGGACTGACCCTGTCGCTCTCAAAGGCTTATTTATAAGAAAAAAGCCTGATGACTGCCTAAAATAGGATCACCTACACGGTCCTCCTGTCTGATCTTGGTCCTAGGGTGGGAGACAGTTCTTGCAGGGCAGAGATGGGCAGGCTTCTTTCCATGAAAAGAGAGGGGGCTAGGTCTAGGCCTTACTGTGTGCACAGAATTTGCTAGTGGAGTGATGTGTTTTTCCTTCCACACTACGGAAGAACAATAAGGCTGGGACTGAGGGGGTGGGAAACTCACACAAAAAAAACCAATTTGATTGAGAGGGTGAAAGGTGGCATTCCATATAAATGGCCGGAGCTCGTAAAATAGTGATTGTCCATTAGGCTGTCCTTCAGAACACTGGATGCTGATTTTTACCGTCTCCCCTTTTCCAGGTCACACATTTCTCTAATAATGTGCCTCCCCAGTCGGTAGCAGCCTCTCTAGCTATAGCCAGGACCGTGATTGCAGAGAGTTAGGGCCCCTCTCTCTGAGTCTGGACTTGCATGCAACTTGCAATTGCAATGAGAACAGAGACTGGAGACACTGAGATACAGAGCCAGGCCAACGGGTGTTCCAGTTTCTGTATTCCCGATAAAGACAAATATTCCCAGCACCAGCTCTGGCTTCCTGTCAAGGCTGCACCGCCCCAGAGTCAGGATAGTTGTGGGGCCCTCAGCTACAGGGGTTCTGTGGTCCGGAAGTGGCACAGAGGCCTTGGCTACACAGGTTTGGGGGGATCTGCTCATTTTTATTGCATCCCTGGGGCAGAAATCATCAGCCCTCGGTAACACTGATTATAATGCTTTGACTTCCTTCAGTCACCAAGAGGCAAATGTCTCTGTTCTCTACACAGAGACACAAAATCGCAAGTAAACATGATTTCTAAAGAGAGACTGTCAACAGGGTGATTTTTGCTTCGGTTTTTTTTTTGTTTTTTTGTTTTTTTTTTAATTTTGTTTTTTTTATTTTTTTTATATCATTGTTCATTTTTAAACAATATTTGCTTCCCCCATCCCCTCAGGTGTAGTCCCCATCGAGTTTCCTTCACCAAGGCACCCGTGCACCATCACCTCAGTCCCAACAGGGTGCTTTTGAACTTGTCACGTCCTTGCAGTAGCATCAGTAGCTTACTTTGGGGGAAAGAGGCCTGTTTATGTCCCTTATATGCCCACAAAATTTTTCCTTTAATAGCCCTCTTTGTTCCAATGAAATAGGATAAACAATGTCTAGGTGACATGAGAAAGTCTTAGAAGGAACTCCTTTGGACTATGGGCACCTGGATGCTGGGTGTGGTGTACAGGAACTGGAACACCTGTTGGCCTGGCTCTGTATACAGGAACTGGAACACCCATTGGCCTGGCTCTGTATCTCGGTGTCTCCAGTCTCTGTTTTCATTGTAATTGCAAGTTGCAAGCAAGTACAGGCTCAGAGAGAGGTGCCCAAACTCTGCAATCACGGTCCTGGCTAATATGTATCTGAAAAGGTGCAAACATGGACCTCTGAATCATAAAGTGTGATAAGCCGATGTTAACTCAATAAGAAAGTAATGCAATTTTTAAATGGGAGGGTCTCTTTTTAACTTATGAGATCATTTATTTACTCAACAAGCATTTCTTGAGCTGGTGCTATATGCCTTGGGAATGATAGCAAGGCTATGATCCTGTCCTCTGTCCTAGATGCTCCTCCGTTAGCAAGTCTCATTTCCCAAGGAGAAACATGGAACTGTCTTTTCAACTCTGATGTGACATACAGTAAGCTTCTTCAGGAGCCAGGCATGAATCACAAAATCTAGATCCATTTGTCATACTTAAAAGTGGTTAAAACGGTTCATTTTATGTTATGTACATTTTACAATAATAAAATTTTTAATCCTCAAAAAGAAAAAGAAAAACCAGGTCCTTTTGCAAAGCTGGGAGAGGGCAGATTCAATGACTAGAAAGACTAAAAGGCATGAGTTGGTAAGTTATTCACCAAATCCCAGAGCATGGAAAAGAGGTAGCAATGACCCCTTTCCAAGGTTAAGGAAGCAGAATTGGACAAAGCTTTAGAAATGGGGCAGTGGGTTGGAGCAGTGGATGTGGAAGCTGGGGTAGCAGCACCTCCCTGTGACTTACTATTCTCATCTCCATAATGAGCAGATTGGGCCAGATGACCCTGAGGTCTCTGTGAAGAGATCTATGAAGAGATTAATGCAGAAATCTACATCTGGGTGGAATTCTGTACAAATGTTTAGTGAAGGTGCCGTTAACATCATTCAAAAAAGATTATCGCATGATACAGCTTTAGAAGCCTGAGGAATTTTAGAAATCTGGATTCCTTCCTTATTGCACAAGAGAAGAAACAGGCCCAGAGTGATAAAGCAATGTGCACAAGCTCACAGAATTTCCTAGGGACAGAGTTGTGAGAGGCCCCTAGAAATTCTGATTCTAGTGCCCTGGCTCCTTCAAAATGCTTATAAGTTAAGAATATTTGAGGGCCTCCCCGGTGGCGCAGCGGTTGAGCGCTGGGTTGCGAAACTGCGCGCGGCCTCTGTGGCGCCGGTTCGATCCCCGGCTGCTCCCCGCCCACCGGAGGAGGGTCCCACATGGCGCGCAGACCTCTCCTGCCGCCCGCTGCTCCCCTCAGCAGTGTACTTCGGTCCTTCTGCCTGCTCTGCTCCCCGCTCTGGCTCTGGTGAATTCTCTCACCCTCCTGCGCTTCTGACTGTACCCAGTGCTTGTATAAACAAAACAAACAAACAAACCAGCAAACAAATAAATAAAAGCATGCCTCTATAAAAAAAAAAAAAAAAAAGAATATTTGAGGTTCATGAAAACAGGTTTTGGTTATCTGTTGCTAGGCAGCAAGCCAAAAGCTAGTAGCTTCAACACCAATTTGCCTTTTTTTGGTTTCGTGAGTTGACTGGGTTCGGCTGTGGTGCTCCTGAAGACTCCCTGGTAGAGGTAAAATGGAGTATGGGCTGTATTAATACCCAAGATGACACACTCATGTGGCTGTCGGCTGGGAACGCAGCTGAAGCTGTCAACTGGAGCACATTCTATGTCTCTTCACGGAGGACTTCCCAAACATGGCAGCTGGGCACCTAGCGGGAGCTTCCCCAAAGCAGGTATTTCAAGGGAGAGGAAGCAGCTCTCAGTCTGTTGGGCTGCTACAAAAAAATGCCGCAACCTGGGTAACCTAAAAACAATAGAAATATATTTCTCCCAGTTCCGGATATGCTGGGAAGTCCAAGATCATGGTGATGCAGGTGAATTTGGTATCTGGTGACAACCCACATCCTAGATGGCCCTTTTTTGACTACTTCACATGGTAGAAGAAGCAAGCTAGCTCTCTGGGGCTCTTTCATAAGGGCATTAATCCCAGTCATGACCTAATCGTCCTCCCAAAGGCCTCACCTGGGATTACTATCACTTTGAGGTTTTATTTCAACGGCTGAATTTTGAGGGGACTCTAGACAAAGCAGAATTTGTCAGTTCTATTAAAGACTCACCCTGGAAGTAGTATAGACTCTCTTCCAACATATCCTGTTCAACAAAGTGGTCCCAAGTTAGTCCAGAAGGAGATGGAAAGGCTGATTCCCCCTCCCCCATGTGGGGATTGGTTGGAGCCAGGGGCACACCAGGAGGGAAGAATTTAATGGCCATATGTTTGGAAGCCAATTATCACAGCAGGGATTCTGATTTTTACCACAAACAATCCTTCAGTGCCCTGTTTAGGTATACAGTACCGGGTAGGTGTTAACCAAGCCTGATTTCTTATCATAATGGAAATAAAATCAGTTGACTTCAGAGCTCAATACAAGTTTTCGTTTTGTTTTGTTTTACCAGTTCAGGGATCATTTAAACTAGCTAAACTATGACAGAAGAGAATCCCTAAAGCAGTGCTCAAACGAGGACTGTATGAGGACTCTTGGTGCGGAAAGGAAGGTGGAACAGACAAGAAGTGCCGAAACACTGGAGCCCTCAAATCTCCCTTCACTAGGAAAAGCAAGAGAGTAGACTAGAGTGTCTCCTCTCCACTGAAAATACCAAAGGCAGGGATGCTGCCATCTTCCTCTCGGTACCTGTAAGGCCCAAGGCAGTGTATGACACGGAGGAGGTACTTAATTCATGGGTGCTGCTCTCTATTTAAATACCATGCTTCTCAATAATAATGTAAACTAGCATTGATTATTCGCCACATGCCAGACATTTTGCTAAGCACTTGACATATGTCACCTTATCTCAGCTTCACAAGACTGTGTGATTATCTGTAATTATCCCAGGCCTGATATAAAGAAGGTAAAAGCCATAAGACCCTATTAGTTGTTAAAATATTAAGATACTTCCATAGGGCCTCCCCGGTGGCGCAGCGGTTGAGCACTGGGTTGTGAAGCTGCCCGCAGCCTCTGCAGTGCCGGTTCGATCCCCTGCTGCTCCCCGGCCACCGGAGGAGGGTCCCACATGGTGCGCAGACCTCTCCTGCCACCCGCTGCTCCCCTCAGCAGTGTACTTCGGTCCTTCCGCCTGCTCTGCTCCCCGCTCTGGCTCTGGTGAATTCTCTCACCCGCCCGCGCTTCTAACTGTACCCAGTGCTTGTATAAATAAATAAATAAACCTTAAAAAGAAAAAGATACTTCCATAAATAATAGCTATTCTGTGTCCCCTGAATGAACCCCTACTCTCATACCTCTCCCCCACCAAACACCCCAGCCCAGGAGAGACCTAGGTGGGCACTATCTGGAAGTCCCCACTAACCTGAGATTCCTGAAGGTCCCTCACCAAAGTTCCCATCCAGGTGTCTTCCTAGCTTGGTTTGACCAAGCCTTAAAGGGCAGCTAGCTCTGGGCAGGTGGTGCTGGCACATTTGTAGGTAAGTGCTTGGTGAGTACCTAGCCATTAAGACTGAAAGAGTCGGGCCTCCCTGGTGGCGCCAGGGGTTAAGATGCAACCTATGAAGCTATTTGCAGCCACTGCAGCATCAGTTCGGTCCCCAGCCAGGGAACTACCCACACGGCACAGCAGACCTCTCCTGACTCACCAGAGGCTCCCCTCAGCAGTGCATTTCAGTCAGTCTGCCTGTTCTGTTCCCCACTCTGTCTCTGGTGAATCCTCTCACCTCCTGCACCTCTGGCCTGTACCCCAGTTCTTGTATGCATAAATAACTAAATCTTTAAATAAAAAAGACTGAAAGAGTCCAAGACCTAATACACCTGAAGTCGCTCTCCTGTGACTACTTGTAGGATTAGCAGTCTTTGCAGTGCAGCTGATGGGCTACGAAATATTTTGACTGTCGCCCCTGATTATCTGCATTTGAAAGAAAAGGAAGCTGAGAATTTTAAGTTTTTTAAATGACTCGATCAAAATCACATAGCTTGTAAGGGATAGATCCAAGACAAGACTGCTTCTGAGATCCACATGGTATCTGTTGCTATTATTGCATATACACATAGTTAGAGCGATAGTTGCTACTGTATTAGTTTGCTAGAGCTGCTATAACAAAGGACCCCAGACCTGCTGGTTTTAACAACAGAAATGTATTATTTCACAGTTCTGGAGTTTGGAAGTCTGAATTCAAATGGGTAGGTTCCTGTTCCTCAACAGAGGAGGGAATGATGCTGAGAGGGAATGATCTGTTCCAGGTTCCTCTCCTTGGCTCACAGATGGTCCTCTTCACCCCATGTGTCTTCACGCTGTACTCCTTCTTTTGTCTGTCTCCATGCCCAGATATCTCCTTTTCACAAGGACATCAGTCATATTCAATTAGGGCCCAACTGACTCCACTGTGACCTCAGATTAGCTTAGCTTAGCTACTACTTGTGCAGTAACCCTATTTGCAAATAAGGTTGTGAGGATTAGGATTTCAAGACATCTGAATAGGGGATGGGAGGGGGGCACACAATTAAACCATAACAGTGATTTTCTTTTCAAGATTTCTTCTCATCTTTGTGTAACAAAGTTAATGAGGCATCTTACATGGAGCAAGGTGTATAGGCCTACTAGCTCCCCAAAAGTATGCCTAACCATGCCCATGATGAACCTCTCACTTCAGTCAGAGGTGACTGGAGTCCACCCTGACTTGGCAACATCTGCTCTTCCCCCATGCCATCCATGTCTTTATGTTGTGTAACCTATTTCAGTGTCTAGTTGAAGCCTCTGCTATGAGACAGTTCTTACTTGTTCTATTCTTTTTTATGCATCTCCAATGCCCTTAACTCTGCTGTTTCTACAACCAGTGGCTGGGACATGAGGTCAGCTCCAGTCCCTTTGGTCATTCAGTGAACTCTACAGATTTTAAGACCCTGAACTGCCCTTCACATGTCATGGATTCTTCTTGAGTCCAAGGAGATACTGCAAAGACCTTCCCCAGCTAATGCCCTAAGAAGGCATTGCCTGTGGAACTTTCCTCTCCCCTGAGTTTCTGCTCTATTTGAGTGTGTGAGGGTCCTCTAGCTTTCTTGCACACTCCCTTGAAACAGGCAGTAACCTTGGTCTCAGATGCAGTGTCCTCGGACTTGGAAACTCATTGGACCAAAAATGTCTACAACTTATTTTTCCCCTTAGATTTTCTTTTTTTTATTGATTTTCCATTTTTAGCACAAGATTGATCACCAGCAAAATACCAATTTACATACAGATTCTGCTAAACTCAGCATCCTATATACTTGGGACTTTTTCATCCATAAACCAATTTTTTAAAGAGAGAGATTCTATTATCAGAAGTGTCCCTGATGACACTCAAGATGGCCTATAGGGAACGAATTCAGGGGGTCCACAGCCTGGTGGGGGATGCTCAGTGGATTTGTGAACATGTGAACTAGAAAGTCAAGGTTGTAGGTTGATACCCTATGGGCAGCTTCATCTTTTCTTACTTCTATGGCCACAAGCCTAAGGTGTAAACCTTGGTCAGTTAACTTACAAGTCCTTCAATAACTCTCAGCCAGTACTCTTTGAGTACTTACTATGGCCAGGGACTGGTTTGGTACTGGGAGTAGAGCAGGAAACAAAAAGGGCATAAGCTTTGTCCTCATGATGTCCATAGTGTAGTGGTGAAGCAGATATCAAGCAGCTATACAAACAATAATTTAACTAGCACAGTGATAAATGCTATGAACAAAACACACGGGATTGTTCTGGGGCATTTAATAGGGAATTTAAGTTAAGTATCATTTTAACCAAGACCTATAAGAGTTAGAGGGGAAAGAATTTGTCCTGAGAAAACTGAACACCCACGTAGAGAAAACAAAAGATCACTGTGAAGAGTGGCTTAACAGAGTATAGGAAAGAGAATGACAGGAGTGTGGACTAGGGAGAAAGGCCAGAGATGTCACCATCTTAAGGCATTTATCATGCAAACAGTGGGTATGAAGGATATGTTGGGCTTAAAATGATGCTTTAATAAAAGGCCCAAATATACAGTGGCTTGAATAGGAAGAGTTTTGTGCTCTTTCATTTAACAGACAGACAGGGCAGCGCTCTTGGCCAAGACCACTCAGGACCCCAGGTTCCTTGCCTGTTGTGGTTTTGCCTCCACCAGGACACTGTCCTCAAATGCAGGTTTGAAGGTGAGTTGAGGCCAAGTGTGTTCCAGCTCAAGAAGGGAAAAGTCCCAAGTCAGCTATTTTTTTTCTAAACAAGTGAGGGGTCAGTGTCCCTGCAGTGAGAACTCAGTCCCATGGTCACATACATACCACACAGCAAAGAAAAATGGACAATAACCTCTAACTGGGGGGCCCTGAAAGCAGAAAGCAAAGGTGAAGTTGGGGGTAGAGCCAGCAGTCTTACCTAAAGGATTTTAAGTCGTAATGTAATGAGACCAGATTTTCAAATCTTTGTAGCCAAAAAGGGACCTTGGAAGTCATGTAAACTAAATTCTTACAATTGTGATTTAAAAAAATTGTGATTTTAAAAAAGCTTACAAATGTGATTTAAAAAAAAAAAATGTGACAAGGCTGTAGTTACCATGGCTGCATCACAAACCAGCCCAAAATTACTAGGATAAAGTGTCATGATATTCACAGACATTATGTTCAGGAATTTTAAAAGGGCACAGAAGGGCCAGTTGGAGCTTATCCATGATGCTTGTGGCCTTGGCTGGAGAAATTCACAGAATGACTCAAGGGGTAATGATCTGAGGTCACCTGAAGGCCCTTTCTTTTGTGTGCTGGACACCTGCACATGGACGATGTGCCTACATGTGGCCTGCATGCCTGCATGTGGCCTCTCTACCTTTTGCCAGAAGTTACTTCCTATTTTTTTTAAAGATTTATTTATTTATTTATTTATACAAGCACTGGGTACAGTCAGAAGCGCGGGAGGGTGTGAGGATTCACCAGAGCCAGAGCAGGGAACAGAACAGGCAGACGGATGAAATACACTCCTGAGGGGAGCAGCGGGCAGCAGCAGATGTCTGCACGCCATGTGGGACCGAACTGGTGCTGCAGAGGCTGTGGGGCTGCCCCCTCAACTGCTTCGCCATCAGGGGAGGCCCCAGAAGTTACTTCTTAATTTGAGACCCTTTCTTGCCTGAAAAGACTGGCTTAGGACCTTTATATAATTTCCAAATTATACTAAAAAACTGAAGTTTACTATTTAGTTTATCACACCAATCTCTCTTTGTGTTATAGACAACTAGATAAAGTCAGGCCATTAGATAGATTTTCTATCTTATACTTTATCAGCAGAAACAGATGTAATGTGATCCCCACCCCATCCCCTGCCCTGCTCCCGCCACTACATAGCAAACATCTTCCTTCAGTTTCTGATAACATTTTCCTCTGTTTCTTTTAATCGCTAACACCTCTCTCCTTGAGATCTTTCCAGCTTGTACAAAAGTACCTCATAAAAGGCTTCCAGAATCCCTCTTCCACTGGGTTCCAAAGTTAATGTCACATGTTTTAGGGTTTTGTTACAGTAGCCCTCCACTTCCAGACTCCAAATTTTCTGTTTCTATTGCTGACAATTCTGTTCCTATTGATTATAAATTTTAGTAGTCTAAAAACCTAAACTAACAAATTTTGTGGGTCAGGAATTCAAAAGGGAATAGTGAGGATAGCCCCTTTCTGGAAGCTTCGTGGGAAATACCTGATGATTGGGAATGACCCTCAATGAGGAATTTGGTTTCTCTGAAGATTTCTTCAATCCTATGTCTGGTACCCAGTTGGAAGAACTCAAAGACTAAGACTTTTGACTGGAGTGCCCATTTGAGGCTACTCCATGCTACTTAGCTTCCTCACAGCATGGTGCTTCCCAGTAGTTCAATTTCTTGCATGGCCATGGCTCCTAGTACAAGTGTTCTAGAAGCAGCATTGCTTGTGTGACCCAAGCTCAGAAGTCATGGGCGGTCACTTCTACCATGTTCTACTGGCTACAGGAAGTCTCAAACCCATCTGGATTCTAGAGGAGGAGACAGAGACTTTTCTTCCTGACAGGAGAATGAGAAGGTCACATTGTAAAGGAGTATGTAGGAGATGAGATTTTGGAAGTATCTTTGGAAAATGTGATCTGCCACATCCAGGAAGGTCATTACTGATGAAGCAGAACTGAAACGCAGTTGTTTTTATGCCCAGACCCCTGTTCTTTTGCTATACCCTGCTGATGAGTCAATAGCATCATTTGCATGAATGAAGGACCTTATGTTATTAAAAAGAAACATTGAAACATAAGGCAAGAAGCCAAATTCAGTCTCAATTGAACATTCTCTATATTACAAATACAGCATAAATACATGTTTTCCATCGCTCTCACAGAGCAAACAGCTGCATTTATTTGCGTCCAAAAACATGGAAAAATTCCAAACTTTAAGCAAAGGGAAGGAGCTCGAGAAAAACTACTCAAACTCCTATAAGTAAATCTTCATAAAAAATAGTTGTTTAAAGCAGGTGCTGAAATCTTCTCTTGGCCCAAAGCCTTCCCCTTACAAGAAGCCAGCGCCTTACCTATCACGATGTCATTCTCTAGGTGTGACGTCTGTATTGGGCTGAGCGGTTCAACACCTGTTCAACTTGCCCATGAAAACTTGACCTACCCACACCTTTCATTCTATACAAACTCAGTCTCCCCATCTTTATCTCTCCCTCCCTTTTCTTACCCCCTACACACTCACATCACTTGCACACACAAACTTTCCTGTATCACCCTTAAATCCTTTACAATTGCTTAGATCTTCCACATATTCGGTACATTTCCCATCACTAAGACCTGGCTTGGACAAAAGTCAGGGCACCCACACCTGGGCACATTCGTGAAATCTAGTTTACTAGAAGTGAATTCCTTTGTCCCATAAATAAAGATAAAGTCTAGAAGGAAGATGGAACCAAAGAATCTTTATGAAACTGTCCCCCCCGCCTCGCTCTATCATATTCTATCTCAGGCCTGGGACTCTGAAAATGTCAGGAAATGCGTTGTTCCCTATGATTTAGCATTAGCAAGAGAGCTCTTTGAAAGGATTCTATTACATCTTTATGACTTTGCACATAAACTAGGTCTTCTCTAAAAACTCAGTTCAAATTTGATTTGCAGTGAAAATCCCCAACGTTGCAGCAAGGATTTGAGGAGATAAAGAAGGGAAACAGCACTCAGGGCTTCCCTGTGCCCAAAGCCAGGGGCAAGGTGTTCCAGAGACAGGCATGCTGGATGGCAGCTGCATGAAAGAGGTCAAGATTAGTACTGTGTCTAGCGGGGGCAGGTGCCCCAGAAGGAAGAGAAGAGAGGAAAGGCTGAAGCAGGGAAAGTGGGCACACGCTGGTTTGGGGGGATGCCCAGGAACTCCCACAGATTGCATGGTGTCTGCAAAGGGAGCAGGCTTGGCCATTACCTCCTGTGTTCCTCTCACTTCCTTAGGGAGCCTCCTGAGCCTTGGGTGTCGGGCCCTGACTATCACTGGGCGAGCCCAGACTCCCTCCTCCCGCCTGCTGTCCTGTCTCGGCACCCTTCCACCTCAGAGCTTTTGCCACTACTGTTCTTTCTGCTTTGAATGTTCCTCCCAGATGGTGAAGGAGCAAATCGCTATTGTTTTCAACCACCAGTTTGTAGTAGTTCGTTGTGTGGCTTCAGGAAATGATTATAAAGGTGCCATGGTCTTCACAGAGAAGGGGTATTTTCCTGTCACTCCCTGAGGAACTCAGGAGCTGGCACAATCCAGAAGGTAAAGAAGCCAAATAGGAAGGGGAGCAGACTGCGCCCGTGTGACAGCTGAGCAGCTCACACCCTTTTTTCTAGCTGACATTTACGATCAACTGAAATGATCTTGAGTTACAGTCGCCCATCATCCATGGTTTTGCTTTCTGAGATTTCCGTTCCCCCTGATCAAATGGCCAGGAAATACCACACACCATAAGACGTCTTGAGGTGGATGACCAGAGTCACGTAACTCTTAATCTTGTCTATTCCTAGATAATTTATTCCTAGTTATTGTTGCTCATCTCTTACGGCGCCGAATTTACGAATTAAACTTTATCCTCAGTAAGTCCTCACTTAAAGTAGTTGATAGGTTCTTGGAAACTTCAAGTGATGAAACCAGGTCCTCAAACAACATTGTCTGGTTCAGCGTCTGCTGGGATATTTCCCCTCATCAATGTTATAACAAATGACACTGAATGAAACCAGGAAAAAAAATACAGCACATATAAGCTTTGATACTCTCTGTGGCTTCAGGCATCCTTTGGGTTTCTTGAAATGTACTGGTTGCTACTTTGGCTCCACTTCACCTGTCAGGATGCTACAGCTTCATGAACTTAGCTGGTTTTGCCTAATTTAAAGGAAGAGTGAAGGAAATTTCCATGGTGGCCTAGGGGTTAAGTCTCGGTACTACCACCTCCATGGCCCACTGAGACAGCTTGATTTTGATCCCTGGACAGGGAGCTGACCCACATGGCACAGCAGACCTCTCCTGTCTGGCCCGCTGCTCCCCTCAGCAGTGCATTTCAGTAGATCCACCTGTTCTGCTCTCCACTCTGTCTCTGGTGAATCCTCTCTCCCCTGCACCTGTGGTCTGTACCCCAGTTCTTCCACGCAAAATATATAAATTAAAAAAATCTAAAAAAAGACAATTGAATTTATTATAAAACATAAAGGCAGAGTAAGCCCCCTCGTTGGCATAGAGTTCCAGCTCATCCATTGGTGCTTTTCTGCAAGGCTAAGGGTGGGGAAAACCAGTCTCAACATCAGCGCTTTTCTACTCCCTTTCCCAGGGCAGATGCTGGTCCATTCAGAGCAGGCCCAAGTGGGCTGCTTGGTGACTTCTGTGTTCTCGAAGCTGATTGTCAAGCAGCCCTGCTGGGCTGATTCTCAAAAGCAGCCCATAATCTGCTGTTCTCCTTGTGCATCTCCCTCAGCGCGGAAGTCAGTCCACAGCAGCTCCTGAGTGATGAGCTCAAGGGTCCCTCTCAGAGTGAGACGGGAAGATTTCTGGGTAGGTTAGGAAATTTTATAAACCCTCTTCTCTTTCCTAATCATTAGCACTACCACCACCATCATTTCCATAATCATCTTTATAATTATTTGAAGTGGAAAGGGAACAGGGTACCTGCTTAATGAAAAATAGCTGGGGAAAAAATAGAAACCGTGGGATAGGTGATTGAATAGCCTCTCAGAAATGCACATCATCGTGTGTGATTAGCAAGAGTGTGAGGGCACTGGGTGCCAACACACTTTTCCAACTTAATCCTGCACTCACTTTCTACACCCATCACTCTAGTCAGATGGAAGCTGACTTCTTGCCATGAAGACTCCCTGGTTCTCTAACTCCGTGCCTGTGCTCATGTCTTGTCTTCAGCACCATTTCCACCATAGAATCTTCCATTTATGTCCTCTTCTGAACTTCTATGAAGTCTTCTCTGAACCTCTCTTAGAGCTTTTGTTATTTTCTGCCTTATGTGGTATCTTCCTACCCCTTGATCAATGGATGGATTCATAGGTAGCTAGGTAGGCAAACAGACAGACAGACAGATATTTTCCTTCAACTAGATTATACATTCCTAGAGGGAAGCCTTCAGCTGTATTCTTCTTTGTGCCTCCTATGCTCCAGCATGCCCTGAATTTTTTTTAAGATTTATTTATTTATGCATACAAGAACTGGGGTATAGGCCAGAGATGTGGGGGTGAGAGGATTCACCAGAGATAGAGTGGGGAACAGAACAGGCTGATTGACTGAAACACACTGCTGAGGGGAGCAATGGGCAAGACAGGAGAGGTCTGCTGCGCCATCTGGGTTGCTCACTGGCCAGAGATTGAACTCGTGCTGCAGTGGCTGTGGACAGCTTCATAGGTTGTGTCTTAACCCCTTACGCCACCAGGGAGGCCCCATGCCCTGAATGTTTTAAAAAGGATGTGCTAGGTAAACAATGTAGTGAAACTACAAGAAACCAGATATTTACTAACTTGTTCTTTGAATAGACATATATCAAAAAAGAAAAGTGTTTAGGGAAACAATTCCAGGTGTGCCAGAATTGGCTATTACTCCCTAAATGTCTTTTTTCTCTTTCCTGCACACACAGGTAAATCACACTTGCCTACCCACTTTGTGCGCAGAGGAGACCCTTCCCTGAGTTGTGGTCAGTGGAAAGTGAGTAGAAAGGATGTGCTCCCTTCAAGACCTGGGCCATTCAGACTCCACATGGAACACTATTCTCCTTCCCCTTCCAGCTTGATGCAGATTAGCGTGGTGACCCTGGAAGATGATAAAGCCAGAAGGTAGCTGGTGTCCTTGAATCATCAAGGAGACAAGCGACCTAGCGATGGGGAACACCATTTTGGAATTTTGAGTGTGTAAGAAATAAGTGTCCACCATGTTTGAGCCACTACATGGGTTTGCTGCAGTGGCCAGGACCACCTCAACCAGTGTAACGGGTTGTAGTATTTCTGGGCAGAAGTGCAGAAACTGTGATTTTTGTTTTCCTTAGGCAACTGATTTCGGCACCAATATGTCCCCGTTTACATTTTAATTTTGGTTGTGGAACTATTTAAAGACCATTCCATTTCCAGAAATGCACACACTCAGCAAAACCCTCAACTCAGTGAAGAAAAGCATGAACATTTTCAGTTCTTCCTAGAAGTTGTCATACTGAGACATTGTTCTAGTTCCCACAGCAAGGCAGAGCAGGTTCCTGCTTCTCTGGACAGGGAGAGTTTATAGAGATGGGCTAGACGTCAAGATAAGACATTTCTGTCCTAGTGATCACAAAACCCAATTCTTGGTATTGACGTACAAAAGAAACTGGTGTTCTGAGCTATCTGGGGAAAGGAGGGACCCCGCTGGCTCAGGAAGGAGCCACCAGAGACAAGACACTGTAGAGACAAATTAACCCTGAAGTCCCAGGGGCTTAGCCTGAGAGGTGCATATTTTGTTCATGCTGCGTATTGACTGTGGCTTGGATGTATGTGTTTGCATCAAAGGAGGCGCCTCTACTGCACAGTGACACACAGGTACCCAGGCTGATGGCCATTTGTATCTGCAACATCGGGGAAGCTTGCCCTCATGGATACAGCAGGAGAGAACAAAGGAGCCCAGCACGTTCACATACTTCCCATTTTCCAGAACTTGGGGCATGACCAAGTCATGCACATGACCCTGATAAGGGAACTAGGAAGTAGACAAAGCAAATGTGGTAATATTGAGTGAGCATTATTATCATTGCCTCTTTTCTAGAAAATGTCTCTGGTTCCCTCCGGCTGCAAATAATGGCTCCTTCCTCTGATTTCTATACATGCCCCTCACTTAATAGGCAGTTTCTACATTGTATGGATAAACACACACACACACATTGTATGGATGCACACACACATCCATATCTATAGGACAGTACTCAATTACCACATGCCAGACATTCTCTTGTTTACATGTATTAACTCACTTCAATCCTCACAATCACCTTCCAAGATTGCTACTTTTATTGTCTCCAACTTACAGATGAGGAAACTGAGCCACAGGAAAGCTAAGAATTCTAATAAAGTGCTAGCACAGCCAGTTTACTGCCACAGCTCTTGCTCCCAGCGGCTATGTCTTGTCTCTTTACCTTCCTTATTAGCTGAGACCAAGATATAACGTTGATTCATTTATTTTCCAAAATGCCAAATACAGTTTTAGGCACCTAAGATATTTTCCAAAAGGTATGGTCCGCCGCTACTTTTGTAATCAAGGTCTTCCATAGATTTGATCTTTTAGAAATTTTACCTTCTGCGCTGTTGGATTGCTTCTGAGCTATCAGGAAGCATTTCAGAAGATGCCATTGTTTCTCCTTAAAGAGTTCCAGGTCTTCCAGAAGACAGAAGGGGTCTTTGGGGACATCTAGGGGATCAACAAGACAAGGTAGCAGAAGTTAAGATACTCAGGAAAGACTCAAGCCACTTTATTTATATTGTGTTTGATTTTGTGCTTAAGAGACTGTTAAATTGCAGGAGGGAAGTGTGGCTGCTAAGTCTATTTGGTCTTCATTTGAGTCCCCAAACTGCGTAAATAAATCCAGATCCCCAGAGAGGACTTTCCTTTGCTTAAATGTGGATTCCTGGTAAGCTGTAATCCCTTTCCATTGGCTGCGTGCCTTCGACAGACTAAATTTAGAAAAATTAAATTACAAGCTAGCACTGTGGCCCCAAAATGAAATGTAGAGGGCAGAGCAGCTGAAACACCGGGGAAAACATTACTCAGGTGGGAGGTATCAGGGACCCGGTGGTCAATCTCACAAGTCTCCCATCAGAAAGGCAAGGTCTTGTTCATTTAGAAAGAAATAGGATTGTGTGAACCAATTTAGAACCGTCAGAGCAATGATCTGGGAGCAGAGCCTCGTTCTAATTATGACTCTGTGTTCCAACCAGGCATGAAAGAAATCGCAGTGAACCTATTTCAGCAATCCCCAATGCAGCAGTGTCCGATGCCTGATGCACGGTGAGGGCCGGTGACTCAGGGAGGAAAAACACTAGAAAATAATCTTCGATGACTAAGAAAGAAGAGGCTGCTCTGTTGTTGCCCTGACGGAAAAATTGGTGGGATCTTCAGAATGAATAAGGAACGCTGAACTCCTGCTTGGATGTTCTATCCTAAAAGTGGGGACGTGTATGTTTTTAAAAGGGAGGGGCAGGGTGCCACAAGAAATCCATCCTGAGAAGAGCAGGGACTAAATGGTATTTTGTCATTCACCTGCCCCAGGGTGCTCTGTGCTCGCCAGGGAATGGCAATAATACTCCACTCATCTTCAAAGGCGTGGCAGCTCTTGACCCAAAGTATTTTCTGGATTAAAAAAAGAAAAAGTCTGATAAGTTTTCCTGCTAACTGGATAGAGATCTCTGGTTTAAAAGACATATGTAAATTAGATGTTGGGATTTAAAGGAAAATGTTTCCATGGAGATGGATATGATTTTTATAGAAAAGGAAGACTCTTATATCAGTCTGGGTTCTTGGTATATTAATATATTCAACAAATGTTTATTGAGTCCTGAAATAGGTCAAGGATTGTTCCAAGCACTGGGAAGGCGGTGGTGAACAAGGAAAGTTATTTTCTTCATAGAGTTTATATTCTAGCGGGAGAGACAGATAATAAACAGTAGACAGATAAACCAATGATTGTATAATTTCTTACTGAGATAATTGCTATGAAGAAAATAAAGTGTCTTAGTCTGTTCAGGCTCCTATAAAACAAAATACCATAAAAATATGATATAACTAAATGCTTTAGACTAGGTGGTATATAAGCAACAGAAACTTATTCCTCATAGTTTGGAGTATGGGGAGTCCAAGATTAAGTGGGGACAGATTTGGTGTCCCCACACATTTTGGGTTGTAGAAGGCCAAATTCACACTTGGCCAAAGGGGAACAACAGAGCTCTGAGTCTCTCTTATAAGGACACTGATACTAGCGTCTGCCCTAATGACCTAATCACCACCCAAAGGGCCCCACCTCCCCATCACACTGGGGATCGGTTTCAGCAAAAGAATTTCAGGAAGACACAGATATTCAGTCTATTGCACAGAGTGAGGAATTACAAAGTATCGCAGTTAGCTATTACCCTGTGATGAACTATCTCCAGATTTAAGGTTTTAAATAATAACTTATTATATTTCATGATTTTGTAGGGCACAAATTTAGGGAGAGCTCAGTTGGTTGGTTTTTCTGCAACATGTGGCATCAGCTAGGATAGATCACTTGGTCCCATTCAGTGGACCAGGCTGGAAGATTCTAAAAATCATTCATATATGTAGTACTTCCTTCATATGTCTCCCCTCTCTCCATCATGTGTCATTATGCAGTAGACACCTTAATCTTCTTGATGGCATGGTATCTGATTTTCCCAGAGAAAATAAAATCGGGGTGTTCCAGGCCTCTTAAAGGTGGTCCTGGAACTGGCACACTGAGTTCTTTTTTTTTAAAAAGTTTTTTATTTATTTATACAAGAGCTGGGGTACAGGCCAGAGACACTGGGGTGAGAGGATTCACCAGAGACAGAGTGGGGAGCAGAACAGGTGGATCTACTGAAATACACTGCAGAGCAGAGCAGTGGGCAAGGCAGGAAAGGTCTGCTGAGCCATGTGGGTATCTCCCTGGCTGGCGGGGAATCGAACCCAAGCTGCAGAGGCTTCGGACAGCTTCACAGAGCTGCATTCAACCCTCTGCACCACCAGGGAGGCCCTGGCACACTGAGTTCTATTGGTCAAAGCAGGTCATGAGACGAGCCTGGACTCACAGATATAGACTCTTCCTTCATTTTTTTTTTTTAAGGAAATCATTCTAATTCCATTCAATTTTTTTGCATTATAACAATACATAGGTTTCATGTGTCATTTTCAAAACAATGTCTGTATGTACTATACTATGTTCACCTTTAAAAGTTCATTCTACCCTTCGCTGATAAGTTGAGCCCTTTAATCAATTAACCCACCTTCCTTCCTCTCTTCCCTTCTGGTAACTGCTAATTTCATCTTATAATCTGAAAGTTTATTTTCTTTTTATTTAGTTCATTCATTTGTTTTGTTTCTTTGTACCTCACATGAGTGAAATCATACAGTGTTTGCCTTTCTCTTATTTCACTAAGCATAGTAATACCTTGTCCATTCATCCATGTTGTAGCAAATGGTAGCATTCATCTTGTTTATAGCTGAATAGTATTCCATTGTGTATATACACCGCATCATCTTCTGTTAAAGGTTGTTTCCATCCCTCGGCTATTGTAAATAAAGCTGCAATAAACTCAGTGGTACATGTGTCTTCAAATTTAGTATCTTCTTTGAGTAAATAATCAGAATTGGGAAAACTGGGTCTTATGGAATTTCTATTTTTAATTTTTTGAGGAATCTCCATACTGCTTTCCACATGATGACACCAGTTAACAGTGTTACCACAATGTACAAGGATTCCCTTCTCTTCACACCCTTTCTACACTTGTTGTTTCTTATCTTTTGGAGACTAGCCATTCTCACTAGCCATTCTCTCTTAATAATAAGAGGTGATGGTCATCTTCTCATGTATCTGTTGGCTATCTGTATGTCTTCTTTGGAGAAGCTAGATTTTACCTATTGATGGTCAGAATTGATGACAGCACTCTGGAAACTACCTACTGCAGAGAGTGCCTGGAGCATGTGGAGCCAGCTATGTGAGATACCATGATCTTAGGAAATGACAACTGAAAAAAGATCTGAATGAAGAGAGGGGCTGAGTCCTGGGAAAGATGGGGGAGAGATGCATTCTATGCAAATGAACCAGGAGGACAAAAGCCTTGAGATGGGATATATTTTGCATGTTGGGGGATTAATTCAAAGATTATAGAGGTCAAAGGTGTTGGGAGTGTGGCTAAAGAACAACCAATAGGGTAAGTAGGCAGTTGATAGACACTTCAGATTACTAGGGCCTTGGAAGTCTTGGTTGGGTCTTTATATTTTATCCAAATGTGATGCGAGGCTTATGCAGAAGAGTAATGTGCAATGGTTCTTGTATCAGTAGGATCACACTGTGCTACGTGGAAAATGGATTAGAGCAACGACGGAATAAAAGCAGGAGGAGGGAGACCAGATGGGAAGCTCTGTCAGGTGTCCAAGTGAGAGATGACAGTGCCTCAGAGTAGAATAGTAGCAATGGAGGTGCAAGAATATGTCAGGTTCTGGATATATTTTGATTTTAAGCTCAGCCATGCTTCTTGATTGAGTGGATATAGAAGTAAGAGAAAATGCAGAATTCAGACTGATTTAAATTTATTCTGGTCTGGACAACTGTGTTAATCAGGGTAGCATTTGCTGGGATGGAAAAGACACAAAGGCACAGGTTTGGGATAAAAATGTAGTTATGTTATTGGTGTGTTAATTTGAAGGCGACTATTAGAAATCAAAGTATAGATTTTGCTTAAGCATAATTATATAGGCCTAGCGTTCAGGGGCGAGGGACAACTAAAGGTATAAACTTGGGGATCATCAATGCATAGCTAGTATTTAAAAGCATGAACCTGAATCCAAGGCAGGACTCTTGCATTCAGGAAGGGAGTCAAGAGAAAGAGGGGTTCATCAGAGAGACAGAAACCAAGCAGAGATGAAGAAGGTGATGTCCCAGAAGCCAAGGAAAGTGAATACTTCAAGAAAAAGGCAGTTCCCACTGGGGTTGCTAATCTTAGTCAAGGAAGATGAGGACTGAGATTTGCTTATTAGTTTTGGCCATTACAGAAGTCTTGGGCAACCCTGACAAAGGCAAATTCAAAGGAGTAGTGGGCCAAGAAGGACCGAAGATAAAAGTATGGGAAGCTAATTCAGACAACTCTTTCAAAGACATTTGTTTCAAAGGACAGGAGAGAATTGGGTCAGTAGGGGGTGTGGATAAGGGAGGTCTGAAGTTGCTGTTTTAAAACAGGCAGTATTAGAGCATGTTTTTATACTCACGGGAATGTGCATCATTGGTGAGGAAAAACATGTACTGCAGGGGAAGAAGAAAATACATCAAGTCTTTGAATAATGTTGTTTCATTCAAGGTCATTTCATTTTAATGCTGATGAAAATAAAACCATCCTGGCTGACTTTGAAGAAAACAATGTTACTCAAGCACTTGGTTTACTTATTAGAAATTCGCCATTTCTAAAAATCTAGTGACAATAGGAAGTGAAGATTTACTGGACCTGCAGTAACCTGGTCTTTAGGTAGATAAGAGGGGATGGAATCTAGTGTTCAAAAGGATTATCTTAAATGGAAGAGAACTACAGATTCAAATAGCTTGGTGGACATGGTGGTTGAAATATGAGAAAGTTTTCTAGCTGTGTTAGTTTCTCAGTGAAAGGGAAAGATGTTTCTGCTTTACAGAGAGAAGAGAAAGCTTGAAAAATAGAGTGGAGAGGGTTATTGACTAGGGAGCAGGATAGGATTCTTATTACCACATTATCTAGTAATAAATTCATGAACTTAAAGTAAAATATGATTGTGCATTCTTCCATAGCCATTTGCACCTGCTACATGTGTGGAGTAAATGAAGAATTGGATCTATCCAAGGTGAGTTAAAAGGAGGAGCAAAAGATAGTTTTATCCCCCCAAAATGATTGAGGAATTTTAAAATTTTACTTAACACACACCTATGTGGTGACTTCTATGTGGCAGACACTATCGTAAGTACTTTACAAATTCCAACCCATTTAGTCTTTGTAACAACCCTATGAGGAAGATACTATTACTTATCCCCACTTTGTAGATGATGAACTGGAGCACAGAAGAATTACATCATTTATCTAAGGGTGAACAACTCGTAAAACAGGATTTGAATTCAGCTGTCGGACCCTGGGTCTGTGCTTCTGACTATCACAGTGCTTCTCCAGGGCATTTGTACAAGAGTGAGGCTGGAAGAATGCATCAGGAAGAAAGTAGAAACACTACATAAGCGATGGACAGCAAAAAGTTTGTTGGGCCAGTGGAACTGAAGGGTTGGCTGGAGTTAGGATAATAGAGGAAACAAGCAGAAGGATGGGAGGAGGTAATCAGAGAGTGGGCTGCTTCTTGAAATAGAGATTTTGAGTGGGGTGAAATTATAGATAACATCAAGGTCCAGAACATGACTCTGGGAATAGGTAGTGAGATGGGATGAGAAAAAGGACAATTGGATGATAGGAACCGGGAGGCCAGAGTATTGGATGAGCTGTCTGCATAGCTACTGAACCTCCAAGAATGCTGATAAATAGTGATGGAGAGAAAATTCAGTGAGCCACTCTGCTTCAAGTCTGAATGAGAAGGCATGTCTTCGAGGCTGATAGGTAAGGATTGATTGATATGTAACATAAAATTTAATCATGGTGAAATGGCCATAGTTCATCTGGACCAAGATCTCCAAATAGGATAAATTCAATTCTTCTAGCCCCTGAGAATGAGGCTGTACCGCATATCAATTACTGATATTAAAGAGAAATGACAGAAAGCTCTAATTGGGGGAAATCTTATGAGTTCAGAAGTCTTAAGAGAGAGTATTATTTATTTTTAATTTGGCTATTAGAAAAAGCCTAATTCTCTTCCTAGAGGAAACAAACTTGAGTCTAAAAAACTTTCAAGAAATTGAATCTATTGTTAAGGCATAGAGGCCATTCTTTGATTCGAACAAATACATTTTGAGAGCTTTTCAGGTGATGGCTTTTGTTTTCTGCCATGTAGACATCTGAGTGGATGATGATAATGATGCCTATGATGGTGGTTATTTTTGGTCAGTGTAAGTTCACTGTAGCTTAGAGCCATTAGCAGAAACACCGGAACTCAAACTTAGGTACTCTCTTGCTTCCAGTCCCATCATCCTACTTCTCTGCTCCCCTACTATCATATTCCTCTTTTACCAAATCTTCCTTTCTACCTAAAATGTTAGTTTTCCATATGGTAGTTTTTTGTGAGGACTGAATGCTAATGTTACCAGACGTGTATGTTGCAACTTTCAGGACACTGGTCCTCACACTTCAGAGAATGTCAGACCCCCCCCCCCAGCAGTTTGTTTATGCACACATTTCCGGGCTCCACTCCCAGAGTTATGATTCAGTAGGCGTAGACTAGGTCCTGCGGATTTGCATTTTTGAGAGGCACTGCATTAATTAGTGCACTCACAACCCCTGCCACAAAATTCGTGTCCTCAGAAAGTGATCTTATTTGGAAAAAGTCTTTGCAAATACAATTAGTTATGAAGAAGTCACACTGGATTAAGTGAGCCCTAAATCTAATAGAATTGGTGTCCAAAAAGAGGAGAAGAGACACAGAGACATAGAGGGAGCACATCACGTGAGGAGGGAGGCAGAGACTGGAGAGAGCAGCAAGCCAAGGAACACCAAGAATGGCCAGTGACAATCAGCAACTAGGAAGAGACAAGGAAGGATTCTGCCTTCATGGCTTCACAGGGGGCATGGTGGGCCAACACCTTGATTTTAGACTTCTATGCTCCAAACTGTGAGAGAGTAAATTGATGCTGTCTTCTGAGTCTTACACCACTCCCTCTGTAGGGATTCGTCACCACAGCCCCAGGAAATGAATACACCAGGGGGTGTTGACATTGTTGGTCTGGGGACCACAATTTGAGAATTACTGTTCTAGAAAAAAGGAGTGTCAGCTATCTTTCCAAAGGAAAATGTAGACGTATTTGGGTGATAAAATACTTTTAAGAAAAGAGAAGTTGTAATCTGACTTCTTTTCTGTTGACTTCTGTAGTGGATGTGTGCCATTTTAGAGTGGCCTCAAAGCACTCCAGATTACTTCTGAGGAATTATCACTGAAGTGGTCATTCCAAGAGATGTTATTCTGAAGATGGACCATTTTTATCCTGACCGAATACAGTCAGAGGTGGACATGCTTGCCCAATTACACTTTCTTTTTGGACTTCGGATTGTGAGCAAGACATACAAACATACAGGAAAATAGTGGCACGTCCATACTTCTAGCACCGTGACCAGACACCACTATGAGACACAGGCCGTAGCATGGTTGCCCTGCTGTCCACATGAAATCTACCTATTTTCAAGCCAGTTCATCCTCCTGGAGATTCTGTGAGTCTTCAATATCCTTCCAGTGTGTTTAATGCTCAAATCAGTTTCTGTTGCTTGCAACCAAAGAAACTAAACTAATACTTAGTTTCTATTACTTTTTTATATGTCCTTGAAGTGGGCTCTACTTAGCTGGGTGAAAGAGGAATTAAGACATAATTTTTACTTTAAAATTTTCTATCTTTCAAACAACATTTTGTCAATTAAAATATGTTTTTTCCCAATTATATAAACAACAGTCATAAAAAGGGAGGGAGCTTTCTAAAGTTAGTTTTTGAAAAATTGTTTTTACTTGACTTTCCATTGTTCAAAATGTCCATTGTACAGAGAGTGATAAGACAAAATTGCATGAACTAAAGGACTCTCCTTGATGAAAGAACACATATATTATATAGTTGCCAAAAAAGAACACTGTACTGGTGAATACGCGATCTCTTTATCAGCAAGAGGTAGGAGTTTCCTCTCTGCATTTTATTAGGTAAGTTAATATTAACTCCAGTTTCATTATTATCCTAAGATTTGCCTTTGAAATCTCATTTATGATAACTGCAGATACACTCTCAGAGTTTAAGACTTGGGTTTCTAATATACAATCCATATGCCCTCATCGTTTTTCCTCCCTCAACTATGAATTGCTTCCTCTTTGTAATGCCTTCTGCTCCCTCCACCTATGCCACTTAGTAATGCTTTGCTGAAGTCAGTGTCCATAGCTCCCCCTCTGACCTGAAAATCAGGTCCTTGTAGAGGACAATAGCGTCTGGTTTTGCAATCTTTGCCTGAATTATGCCATCTTTCTCCCATCATCAATGCACTAATGCACAGAAATCCCCCAGCCGGGTTTTCCTACCTTCTCTTTACTTAACAAATGTCTCCATCCTGACCTGCACTAAATCGCAGGAGTGTAACTCAAATGGGATTCCTGTGAGCCCTCCCCAAACCCATCCATTCTTTCCAAGAAATCCCACTTAGGATTTCCTGAGCAGCCCCTCCACCTCAGGCAAACTTTCTATAGCATAAGAAATATTCAAAATTTGTCACCTCCCATTTTGCACATTTCATACAAAAATACAAAATAGTACCTTTTAAAAATTAAAAAGCCAGTAAAGTGTCTTCCAAGGTTCAATCTGAGTTTAGAAAATTCATTACAACAAAAAGAGAAGAATTTTTTTCTTTATTGCTTATAGTTAGTGGCATTGATAGATCATGGCAGAACCATCCGCAATATGGCCAAATAATTTCACTGGAGAGGATTTTATATAGCTACAGCTAAAATTCAATGAACTGATTCAGAAGACTCAGTATAAAATATAACAGTGACTTCAAGTGCCAAATCACTTTGGGGGCTTGAAGGGCTGGGGAGAGCTGTTCATTCCCTCCCTCTTCATGGACGTGACTTTAACTGGAATGGTAAATTCAGAGGCATAGAGTAGCCAGGCAGTGTGTTACAGCGGGTGATTTAAGAGACTTATCATGAAAAATCAGCAAGTGGTTGTGAACACCAGTGCTTAGAGGAGCATGTAATGCTGAAGTGGGTCCCTGAGAAAAAGTTGGGATATTCTTGAGGACAAATTAGGGATTTGCAATCAAGTGACTAGGGTTTAGGTTTGCAGTTGGATCCATCCAAGACAATTTTCTACCTCAATTTCCATATTTGTGAAATAAGAGGGTTGGCTTAGAGCAGTCGTTTTCAAAGTTTTGTCTTTTAATAGCAGCATTTTTATTATGATTATTATCAATGAATTCCTCTTACTGGACTGGATGTTTGATTCTCCAGCTGCTGTAGAGGTCAAGAGTGTGATCATGCAAACTTCAAGTGCTGAAATCTAACGTTGATTGTGATGGTGTTAGGGAGGCCCTGGAAGATGATTAGGTCATGAGGGTGGAGTTCTCATGAAGGGATTAGTGCCCTTGGGAGAGATACTCCAGAGAGCTCACTGCCCCTTGAGGCCACAGGAGGAAGTAGTGAGAAGATGGTCAGTTATGACCCAGACATGGGCCCTCCCCAGACACTGAATCTGCTGGCACCTTGATCTTGGACATCTTCCCAAACTCCAGAACTCTGAGAAATAATGGTTTTTGTTGTCTCAGTTGCTCTGCCTGTGGGTAATTTTGTTATAGCAGCCATATAGACTAAGACCTCAGGCTTCTTCACCTGTCCTGAGCTCCAGGATGGATGTGGGGACAACATCTTCAGACACCCTTGCTTTCACGTAGGTTCCACCAGTAGCAGGAGCCAACAGGAGAGCAACAGGAGAGGAGCATGGTGGAGGTCTTTATTCCCCCATGTCGCCGCATGCCAGGTCATTGTTGGCAGTGACAATGTTCCTGTGGATGTCCCTATTCTTTAGTTGCATACTTCTTTCTCTCCCTCTGGGTTCCAGAACATTCCCCCAACCTTACCCCTTCAGTCATGGGTAGCAGCAACTACTGTTTTTAGTCTCCAGAGTTTCATCATCTCATATGTGTTTCCTCTAAGACTACTCATGTCTTTGTAAATAACCTCTTCTTTCAGTTCTCATTAATTAACCCATGGAAACCTGACATCTCTTCCTGCTGCAACTGAGGCTCCCAGAAATTTCTTGGGTAACACAGATAAGGGAAAAATGACTCTGATTGTAGCTGGGCAGGAACTTAGCCCTGCATGCTATGTGCCTAAGGGGTCTTGTCCTGTGCAGGGAGACACTTTTAAGATGTTTCCTTCCAGGTCATCACCTGGAAAGATGTGTGTGTGTGTGTGTAGGTGTGTGTGTGTGTATAGGTGTGTATGTGTTGGTGGGGTGGGGGAAGAGGACAGGAGGAAAGAAAGGTCCTTTATCTAATGTAATCAAAATAGACCAAGTACTTTCTCTTTCAACATTCATCAATAGAACTTGCCAGTGAGGCAGATTCTATGCAGGTTCTGAGGTTAAGAGAAACAGGATGTGATTCCTTGTCTCAAAGGGCTCACACGCCCAAACACTAATGATTCAGGGCCTGTGGGTGGGGGCCCTTTAGACAGTCTCATGTCCCCCGAACTGAGGCTGGTACGGGAGGCGCTGGCTCCACCAACCCCCACGGTGGAAGGGAGGCCAACCTCTGAGCAAGAATAGCACATCGAAAGGTTAGGACCCAGGCCCTCTCAGAGGGAAAAGAGCAGTAGTAGAGGATGAGACAGGATGGGCCTTTCTCCAGGATGCTGCAGGGAAGTCAGGCAGACTCCCCAGGTTCTTGGCTTAGGTCCATGGCTGCTTCAGGAACCTGGAGGTCCAGAGATGGAGCAACATAGGTGGTTATGCACCAAAGACTGCAGCCTGACTCATGCCAGGGTACATGGGTGAAGACCTTTCCCCTGCAATGGTTCCTCCCCACCTAGGGAAGTGAAAAGGACAGTGTTCATCCTGATGGGAAGTGACTGGCGCAGCCCCACAAGGAGGTAGAATAGGCCAGAGCACCCACCACTATCACAGCTGAGAAATGTGTAGAGCCCTTCTTTGAATGAGGCCAGGAGACTGGAAGAAAGCGCCCATGCAGGTGCAATCAGCAAACTACAGGGCCCCTTGTGCCCTGCATCTGTCTGGAAGTGGTGTCTCTGCCCCAGCGGAAGGAGGTGCCACTTCACCCAGCGGCAGCCCCTCTAAAGGCTATGGAAGGGGGTGCTGGCTTTTGATAGGGGAAATGCACAACTTGCCATGAGACTGTGCTTCCCAAAGGGCTTTTTTGTTGTTTCCAATGAAACCCAGATTGTTGGTGAAGTGACGATGGCTTTCTGTGAGAGGCCAATACACCTGACAAGGAAAGCCAGTGAGCATGACCTCCAGAACCAACCGGCTGGTTCCGAATATAGCCTTCACCATTTGCTGACAAGTAATATATTTGTCTTCAGTCTCATCGGTGAAAGCAAGCTCTAATAACCCTCCATCATATGACGGTTGTAACTTTATTTAATTTAATGACTCAACATACAAAGAGCCCTTAGAACAATGCCTGACTCAGAGCAGGTGCTATGAAAAGTCAGTTATTAAAACTCCATGCCTCTTTACTCTTTCCCTGACTGGTGGTCAAGTTGTAAAAAGACCTTCAAATGGCCCCAGAATCAAGAGGATGTAGAGGTGGAAATCATGGCCCCTGCTTTGGAATAAGACAGAGCTTTTCATCTTAGTCTGTGATCTTGCAAAGGTTTAGCATCTCCAATCCTCAGTTTTCTTTCTTTATATTTTTTAAGATTTTTAAAATTTAATTATGCATATAAGAACTGGAGTGTAGGTGAGAGGTACAGGGGTGAGAAGACTCACCAGAGACAGTGGGGAGCAGAACAGGTGGATCTACTGAAATACACTGCTGAGGGGAACAGCAGGCAAGACAGGAGAGGTCTGCTTCGCCATGTGAGTCAGCTCCCTGGCCGGGGATCGAATTCAGGCTGCAGTGGCTGGCGATAACTTGATAGCACTGAGACTTGAACCCCTGTGCCACCAGGGAGGCCCCCTCAGTTTTCTTTAAAACAGGAATAACAATAGTATCTCTCTCTTAGGGTTTGGATAGTGTTTTCTTTTTCAACATATTCATTCTTTTATCCAATAAACGGATTTTAAAAAAAAATAAGCAAGGTGTGTTTATTAAAGTAACTTGTTTTCTAATCTGGGGGTGAGTCTAAGGCACATGTAGGGGCCCCAGGGGCCTCTGATGACAGGAACAGGCCAAAGTTGCCATAGGGACCGGACATAATTCTCACTTCTGAATCAAATGTTCCCTGTGTTTCTCAAACCCAGCATTCAAAGACCAAATTCCCTTGATACCCCAGCTCAGCATCTGTGTGCCCTAGAGGACACCTTCTGGAGGAAAACACAGCTGCTCCCCTGCTGGGGAGGAGGGAAGGAGGCCATGGGCAGGCGTGTGCAGGAAATCACTGCCCGCGGTGGGTGATTACCACATGCATGGGCATCACGTGTGCTGGGGCTGTTACCAGGACGCCAGGCAGCCGGTGACAGATCAGACACACACCTCCTCATTTAGATGCACCCCCATGCCCCAGATCTGCCTGTTCCCAAGGAGGTTTCAGGGCAAGCTGCCCCAAATGTTTCCATTCAGAATGATGCATCCCCACTCATTTTTGGAAGCTTTTAAACTTCAGGGTGGACAGCACAGCCCTTGGGAATGTGCTTTCATGCATTAGGAGTTGATTTTAAAGAGCAAATATGCCGCAGTCAGACATAGAGGGAAATAATAATACAACTTCAAAAGAGCAGAGCCCGAAAGAAAGGGTATTATTAATGGAAAAAAATTTTAAAGTCATATTAAAGAGCCTCAAGTCTAGTGGAAAAAGCCAGGAAATGGGAACAAAATTAGCATTATTATAGCTTTTCATGGTAACTTACTCTGGGTTTTTATGGTGGTTTAAAAAGGGAGAAAAGAAGAGAAAGCTTAGCTGATAACAATTTATCCGACCAAATACATTTGCCATCCAAAATGCGCCTGCAATAGTGACTGTATTTTAAATGTTTTCTTTTTATATCGGTTTTTGTGGCCGTTCAAATCTCGCAGTGTTAGTGGAGAAAGCAGCATTTTGTGTAGAAGAGTAAATAGGAAAGCTCTTTGCAGCCTTTCAGGAAGAGGTGCCATTTAAGGGCCAGGAATTCTGATTATAAAACTGCATCTTACTAATTCAGGTCCACAAAAGCTCGCACTGCACACAGAAACTCTGCAGAAGGTCAGGCCTGCATCTGGCTCCCCAGCTCCCGGATGATGAGAAGCTGCTGTGAAGGACTTTCCTCTGCTTTGCAGGCCTCTCTCCAATCACCTCGGCTCTGCTAGATCCCGCATCCACAGCCCCTTCTTCCTTGTAGCTTCCCACCCAGGAGCCCTGATTCCCAATGTCCTAAACAATGTCTCTTGATGTGACTTAGGGCACTCATAACTCCACTTTCCTGAAGTTTTCAGTGAAAGGTACAGTGCTCTCCCCTAGACTCCTTGCCACCACATGCACAGCCTCCCTCGTGATCAACACCCCCCACCAGAAAAGCACATTTGTTACAACTGACGAACCTACATCCACACATCAATACCCAGAGTCCATAGTTCTCACTGTGGTTCACTCTTGTGTTGTGCATTCTGTGGGTTTGGACAAATGACATATCAATTAATATAGTGTCATACCCGGTATTTTCACTGCTCTGAAAATCCTCTCTGCCTCACCTATTCATATCTCCCCTCCCCTGGCCAGAACATCATCACTGTGTATAACTGAAACTAGACCCACTGACAAATAACTCATCATTTTCTCCTGGGATTTCTTCAAAACCGCCATTCTGGGCCTCCCTGGTGGCGCACGGGGTTAAGCACTGCACTATGAAACAATCACAGCCTCTGCAGCACGAGTTTGAGCCCCAGCTGGCCAGGGAGCAACCCACATAGCGAAGCAGATTTCTCCTGACTCGCCCGCTGCTCCCCTCAGCAGTGTACTTTGGTCAGTCTGCCTGTTCTGTTCCCCACTCTGTCTCTGGTGAATCCTCTCACCTACCCACACCTCTGGCCTGTACCCCAGCTCTTGTATGCATAAATAAATAAATCATTAAAAAAAATTCTACTTTATATTTCTATGAATTTGATTACTTTACCTCAGATAAGCAGAATCACAGGGTATCTGTCTTTTGGTAAATGACTTTTTATAAGAAGGTTGAATTTGGAAATTTCTGTGAGGAGATGGTCATGATGATACCGAGATGAAATGGCTACTATCCCATTGCTGTCCACTGTCCATTCAGTCCAGAGAGGACTGGCAAGTGGGTGACAGCTGGGAAAGGAATGGAGACCACTTCTGTAGCTTCTGGTGGCGACTCCCATGGAATTGTCTCATCCCCCACTCTCTTTGTGCCCTGGTTACTGTCAGTCCTGGAAGGGCCCAGGGCTCCTCAGTGGATAAGGTAAGTCCTTCCAGTCATGAGACCATAAGATCAAATCCCCCTGTGGGAAGAATAGGAGGAGGCCTGCCATTGCTAGGTTACATTGAAGGAGGCTTTTGGAGAAACAAAGAGAAAATTCTAGGAACTTCAGTTAAACAACATCCCCTACCCTAAACAGAGGAAAATAATCTTTGCCTCAATCTTGACCCAAGAAGATGGCAGGAAGCTTAATGTATGTATTAGATGCTACAGATCTATGTTTTTTACTGAAAAAAAAAATTGGGCACAATTGATAAAATATTGTAAGTCAAAAATATAAACCTCAGGGTTTTCATGTATCTCTTACCAAATTAATTGGATCTCTGCTGAGTCATTTTTCCCTTTACCGAGAGACAGAAGCCAAAGTGGTTCTGTGAGATGACAGAAAACCTAGTTAACCCAGCCTGACCCCATAACAAGGATTTCTCTGAACTTGCCCCGGGCCTGATGGTCCTAACTTACCCTCTTGGTGACCCTCTATTAACATATGTAAAGACTTTCAAAGTGACTTCTAAAGCTTTTATTTAAAGGTTGCTGACAGCCTTCTGACTTCATTCTCCAGCTTGAAAGTCTGAATTTACTACATTGCCATTCATCCTGCCTGAACTGAGCTAGACCTAGGCAATTTCAGGCTGTTAATGTAAATTATTTCAGTGGTCCATCCCTCGGTTCTCCCCGGAACCCCCCACCATCACACTTTACCCGGCTACTCTACATCTTCACCACCACCCCAGTTCACAGAATACAGTGTTTCTATTCTAAGGGCAAGATGCATGAGCTGCCAGCAAGGACCGTTTGATATACACAAACAGGATATCAAGGGTGAATGAGAAGACTGAGCTCAGCAGCCTCCATAGGCCATGATCCTTTCTTTGCCTGGTTTCCAGACCTGAGCTACTTCTCAGATCCAGAACCTGATGAATGAAGAGGCCAAGTCCTCCTGAAAATGGACCCAACAACAGTAGAGACAGTATCAGTCTTCCTTCAAGGGCCTATGTCCATTAATTAAGAAATTCTGGTGAAAAGAGAGATGTTCAGAGTTCTCAGTGTTTTGGACACAAGGCCTAAATTGATCGAGGCCCAGAGTTACAAACCAACCCTATCAGAACAGATGTTTGGGGTCAGGTATTAAATGGAGTCCTGAGGCAAGTCTGTTTCAAACTAGCTCCCCTGAGCCCCTGAGAGACCCACATGAATGGACATAGAGTCCTGTGTCACTTAGCAATGTTTTGATCAATAACAGACTGCATATGCAACTGGGGTTCCAGTTGGTGACACCATCTAGCCTAGGTATGTAGGAGGCCATATCATTTAGGTTTGTGCAGTGACACTCTATGACATTTACACAAAGACAAACCTGTGTAATTGTTACCGGGCAGGGAGAACCCCAACTCAGAGGCAACTCAGAACCCCAAACCTGCCTGCTTTAAATAGGTTCTGCTATCCGCTGCATCAAGACAAAACATATTCTAATGCTAAGACCTTTGATGGAAAGGAACTTTAATACAACTAGTGTGCAACAAAGAATATAGTTTCCAACTCACGCATCTGAAGTGGGTAAATTACCTATCTCTCGTTGGTAAATGCCCAACCAAACAGGGCTGGCTGTCCCCCATCAGCCAGACCGAAAGGCCCTTCTTGGAGAGGGCACCTGTCTCTGGAAGGGAGGCCCTGGGGGTCATGGGAGTGACGAGATTCAATTAAGGCCAGGACACCTGCCTCACTCCTGGTGGTCCGCGGAGCTGGTAAACCCGAGGGGTGTGTGTCAGTGCTCATGCACTGGGCTGTTTCTCCGACAGTCATGGTCAGTTGCACATCTGCTTCAGGGGACTATTTTTAGCAACAAATAGAGTGGTTTGCAAATAAACGAAGGCCTGGAACAAATCCCGAAAAGGGGAGCGCCAGCGTGCGGCCCACTGTCAAACTAGGTCAGCCTCAGGCACATCTCCTTTGACAGTTTGCTCCCTGAGGTGACCTGCAGGTGCCGGCCCTTTCCCCACCAACCAGTCATCTGCGCTTTGAGCGCACAGGCCTGGGGGACACCTGGTCGCTATGAATTCCATGGTCCCCACCTTCACGTGGGTGTACCCCCACCCCAAGCCAGAACCCAGAGGAGTGAAAATCCCTGGGATGGCACCCTGGGTCCCACAGTGCTTTGCTCTGGCAGCAACCCCAGG
The DNA here is from genome assembly GCF_964194135.1 of Talpa europaea. NCBI lineage: Eukaryota > Metazoa > Chordata > Mammalia > Eulipotyphla > Talpidae > Talpa > Talpa europaea. Next base: position 130,942,291 of record NC_140071.1, on the reverse strand, counting down.
AGCTCCTACAAGTCACAAAGGTGGGCGCCAGCCGGCAGAGAACCACTTCAGAGGTAGCCACACCGGATATGAGCTCGCGGCTCCTCTGTTGCACTGGGAATTTCTGTGTCCTCCTAGCTGACTCATCCCGAGGATGTAATGATATCATTCCTCACTGACTTGCCAATGTGACTTTCTTGTTCTCCTTGCTAGATTCTGAGCTTAAGTGTGTGTGTGTGTGTGTGTGTGTGTGTGCGCGTGTGTGTGTGTGATGTCTTATTCATCTCAACACCCCCACACCCCAGTGTCTGCACACAATAAGTGCTCAGTAGCTCTCTGCTGAATAAGTATATGACATCTTCCCAATAAGTGAATACCACCTTCCTGATTCAAAGGCATTGCCCTCTGAGGGTGCAATTCTGTGGGGTTCAGGGTCTCCCTGGTTCCGAGGGTCTCTATTTTGGGGATCCCACTCAAGTCCTTTCAAGGTCTCTGTGGCTCTCCACTTGTGTTTACCTCACTGATCAGACACACCCTAGACCAGGTGATGGGGTTGGGGAGGATGGTTTTAGGAACGGCTTCCTTTGGTGGTGGTTCCTAATTTCCCCTGTAAATCAATAGGCCTATCTCGCCTTTCCTCAAGGTGCCTCCTGCCATTCACCACCCTCCACAGAATGACATGGGTTCAGATCTTATGGTAATCTTGCCACGGATTCTAGTTTACTGTCCTCGGTGATTCTCTCCTGCCCCCCCGAAACACCCCAGGTCCAGAGGCACCTCTCTTACTCAGGCATATCTTTGGGATTTTTCAGTAGGGTGACACCTGTGGTCTGATGTCCAACATTTGTGTCCCCCTTTTAGGAAGGAGTATGCTTTATTTTTAGCCTAGATTATTCCCCAAAGCAAATTCTGAGAGAAGGATTTGGGTGCAAGTGATTTTGTGGGGAAGGAATCCCCAAAACACTGTGAGGAAGTAGGGAAATGAGAGGATAGAAGCCACCAAGAGAGAACAGATTAATAAGATACTGTGGGCTCTAGGAGCTTGGTTCCTTGGGATCACATTCACAAATAGTGTTGAATATATCTTATAGTGGTTCTACAGGGAGGGTGAATAAGCTTGGATGTTTATTTGCTAACTTCTATTCCTTAACGGTTAGGGTTAATCTTGGGATATTAGCTCTCTCTGGCTTGCTGAGTACATTACTGAGGACAAAGAATACCCTTAGGTAGAAGGATGCAAGGACTTTTTAGAGTATACAGGAAATGACTGCTAGTGACTTTCAGGAATGGCTCAGGGGAAAATGGCAGTGCAGACAGTGCCTCCTATTCCTTAGATGACAGGAAAGATGGAGCAAAGTGGAATCCTTGGTGATGTTTTGGATCTGCTGGACCAAGCCTTACCTGAAGCTGATACAGAGTTCTCCTTTACCTGCACCTATAAATTTCAGACACTATTTAAGCTATTTTGGGGTTCAGTTTTCTGTTATTGACAACATAATGATCATGATTCATAACGCCTCTCTTTCCTAATTTTATTCCCACAACACAGAATTCCCATTGTTTCAAAACCAAGGAAATAGGACTGATAGTTAAGTCATATTAACTTTTCCTTCCTGCAAACAAGAGTACAATGGCCAGAGGAGGCAAGAAATGGTAGACAAGTTCTCTTTTTGGCCCAGCAGTCATTGCAGCGAAGGGGAGCTTACTACACAACTCACTCAATTCTCTCCAAGCACAGCCAACTCCCTATGCCTAACTGAGTTCCATACCCAACTCATTGATAGCTCTTTTCAGAAAATTGAATTCACACCAAGAATCTTGCTGTGGAGGAACAAAGGCTTAGAAGGTTTCTTTGACGTTCCAGGAATTCTCACAGTTCAATAAATGGAAAATAACTAAAGAGTTATTTTATATTCAATATAAAGTAGTTATCTCCACAAATAATTTATAAAAATAGCTAAAAAGAAGTTAAAAAGGAAAAGAAAGGAAGACATTTCTGCTGATAGTCACATCCTTTTACAAAGCTTCACAAATTCAGGAGACCATGTAGGCTCCAGTAAGATTTAACTTAACATTATCCAACCCCACCCTCCAGCTTGGGACAAGTTGTCTCTCTGTTTTGCTTTTGGGGCCTAGTGTGAGGATGTGGGGGAAAAGATAGATTTCCATTCCTAATGTAGCCACAAGAGGGAGCTCCCAATAATTGGCTGTACTTGAAATTATAGTCCAGTCCATGGAAACGGACAAAGAAAACTTGATTTTAAAGGTAACTTCCGGTAAGCCTCAACATCTTCTTGCTAACACGCCCAAAACTATCTCCTTGTACTTCTAGCCTGTTCAGTGAAACCTCTTGGGATTGGAGAAGCACCGTCCTATTAAATCTAGGTCATTTGATTTTGGACATTGGCTTATCTTGGGAACTGCTCCTACATTTTACAAGATGAATTTTGGAGCAACAAAAATTAAAGATTCAGAAAGTGGGTAAAGTTAACACTAAGCCCTTGGGCCTGGTAAGTTGACAATGGAGCCAGAATACCTATTTACCATCTTAATGACCCAGCCTCGTTTCATGTTTCCGAAGAATGCCACCAACACATCCTTCCCTGTACTTGTCTGAGTCTTTTTTCTACTCATATCTGAATCATTAATTCTCTCTCTCTTTTATTATTATTATCATTTGCCAGGGACTTGGGATCATTACTAAATTGCGCGTAATGACAGTCTATAATTAAGCTTAAAACAGATTTTTCTTTTAGGGGAGACAAGAATCTGCTCTAGCTGAGGCTCCAGATTGCCTGGGCTGTAATTTGCGATGCTGTCACAAAGGGGTCCTTTTTCTGCATGGTGCGCGGTGATGATGAGCAAGGAGCTGAAGTTGAGGGTGTGCATGCTGCTCCCCGCACTCTCTCCCAACAGAATGGACGCCTAAATAGCTGAGTGTAGTTTGAAACTGATTACAGGCCAGATCCTGCTATTGTGCCTCATCAGTTGTCATTGTTGAGGCTGCGATTGCTCTGGGATGTTTCTCTTTGTCGCCTGCTCCACACTCACTGGTTTCTAGGACAGGAGTGAAACTCAGCTGTACCCGAGGCCAGGGCGGGCAGACGTGAGCTTCCGGTGTATCGGCCAAGGTAGCACTTGGCAGGTCTCTGGAAATGAAGATGGGCTGGCTTTAGATCATAGATCCATAGCTATGGATCCCAGATTTAGGGATTAATCTCTAGTGAAGATGGTTGAAGTCATGACTGTCCTCACTTGCTGCATGAATTTAAGTAGGCCGCTTAATTTCTCAGGCCTTAGTTTTCTCATCATTACAATGGAACCAATAATACTTACTTTCCTAGTCTCAAGACAGATTTGAGGATCAATGAAATGAAATATGAAAATCCTGGACATAAATACAGAAATAGCAGTTTACGCCAAGAGTATTTTCTCACTGTTTCTTCACCATCCATTACCAACTCATTGACCCCAACTAATCCCTCTGCATCCTTCCCCTCTAGACCCCACCATTCTGGTCACCGCCCTATGGTGTCAGGGTCTAAACATTCATTTTGTCTTTTCTATATTCCACACATAATTGAAATCATGCAGCATTTGTCTTTCTCTTTCTGACCTATTTCACTTAGCATAATCCCTTCCTGTTTCACCCGTGGCAGTACAAATGGCAAGATTTCATCTTTTTTTATGGCTGAGTAGTATTCCACCACACGCATATACCACCTCTTCTCTATCCAATGAATTCTTAGTATTTTGAATAAGTGTCCTGTGTTTTCATTTTGCACTGTGCCCTGCAAATTACGTACCTGATCCTCTATAAAATGGGAATATTTACTCAAAGGCTTTCCGCAAATGACTCTTTTGCACTTAAGCTAATGCCTGGGAATAGTACGTTCTCAGCAAATGATAAGGGCTACATGTCCACAAAGGTAAATTTTCTCATAGCATCTTCCTTGGCAGCTGGACTCCTCCTCCCTCACTGACCCCCTCATATTCAGGGTCAATCTGGGAACAAATTTGACGCCCATCGATTCATCCAGGCAGTGGGAAACTTCAGACCACCAAGCACTCCCAGAGGGGGATTGTGTTTCAGGTCTTTCCAAATATAAAGGCACATTGAACTTCCCCTTTGACTTTGACGCCGCAGATGGAATTTCCTAGAGGATTCCAAGATGAGAAATCCTGGCTGTGTGATTAGGTAGAAATGCCGCAGGCTCACGGCAGAGCTCTGAGCTGCCTTCCTCTTCTGATCTGCTGACACTTGACTGCACTGGAAAGAACAAAGGTTTGGGGATTGGACAGATCTTTCCTGAATGCTCCTTAAAATCCTCCGGGCCTTAACTCATTGCCAGTCGCTCTGCAACTACTGGATCTAGGCAGACCCTGGCAGGCTCTGCCCAGAGACACCTTGTGTAGGATTGGCGCCACCTCTGTCCCCCTGCTTGGGAGGACATGTGCCCCCTGCTTGGGAGGATATTGAATGGGCCATTTCCAGAGGCTGCCCAGCCCAGAAGTAAACAGCGAGTATTTACCAATGGTGATGAGAGCCCATGGGTAAAATGCTTGACCTATCATCAGCTCTAAAGTACAGTTCACACAGCCAGTTAGAAGGTTCTAGTGGGATCATACAGCAGCCCCTGTAGCACTAGTCAACTCGTTTTCTCCTCCTGTTCCTCACTCCTGCTCCCATGGAAAATACTCCCCCAAAAGCAACCCCTTGCAGTACAGCCTTTGTCTCAGATCTGCTTTGGGGGATCCCAGGTTGAGACAATCGCTGTGACTCTCGTGAAATGATACTCATTTAAAATATCACCTACCTTCAGCAGTATTTTAAATCAATAGAATGCCCTAACAATATTTTAATGGAGAAATAAAAGGAAGTAATTATTTTTAAAATGGTCTTTCGATTTGTGCATGTTCAGGCAAAACTCCAAAGGAGTATAGATCCTGGCCCCTCTGTGCAGATCCCCATGAGTGTGATGTTGTGGTGAGACGCCCAGAAGGAGCCGGCTCTGTCATTAGCCTCCCGGGTCATGCACGTCCTTCCCCCAGGACGTCTGTTTTCTTCAGGATGAAACGTGGCCTTGACTGCATTGTGTGTGAGCTCAGGACCAGTGCTGCTCTGTTTCGATGTGACTTTCTGGTCTGACTTTTCCTGAGTACTTGTTTTCCTGTTCTGGTCTCTTTCCTGTGGTTAGGCCAGCTATCGCCAGTTGAAATAAGAAAGTTTGTCCTGCAAATCTATACTCGCCCAGCACAGGAGAGGAAACAAGTTCTCTGACATGGATTGTACACTGGGTGGTGGGGGGCGAGGAGAGGGCAGCCAGCAAACAGCTAAACAAAGAGTGTGCTTTGGTAGTTAGAAAAAAAAAATGGAGAAAAGTCAAATAGAGGACAGGTTGGGGGAAGAGGTAGGAGGCAGGGCTGGGAATAGTGCCTTAGGTTACTCAGCCCATGGAGCAATCTGTGAGGGTGGAGATGTTTTTCCCTCTCTTTTTTCTCTAGAATGTCAATGAATGCTGATAACACCTCAATTTAAATTTTGATAAATTAAATTCCTAGCACTGGCTCCCATTTGGAATGCCTGCTGTTGCAATCACCATTGTTGCATAAAGAATGACCACAAAATACAGTCACTCAAAACAATAATCATTTCATCATCAGGCATTATTTCTGTTGGGTGGAATTCAGGACCTGCTTGGTCAGCTTGTCTAACTCAGTTTCCCCTGTGTGGCCATCACAGAGGATCAGGAGCTGCAAGAGCAGGAACCTGGAGCAGCTAAGGGCTACCTGACACCTCTCTTTCTCTTCATGTTGGCTCAAGTATGGATGGGGTCCCTGCAGAGGGGAGAGCTTGAGCTTCCTCAAGCATGGAGGCCTCAGTGTCATCCCACTTACATGAAGGTACAGAGCTCCTGATGAGTGTCCCAGCAAACCGGACAGAAGTTGCAACACCTTTTGTGGTGGATTTTCCCAAGGGAGCTTCACTTATGTCTATACTCCATGGAATTCCCTGCACTTGAGAACAGGAATGAAACTGGGTCCTGAATCATAAGACCAAAGCAATGGCCACCACTCCCATGATTATTTTATATCATATGACAAAAGTGTGAGGATTTTTCAAATGCAGTTAAGGTCCCTAATCAGTTGACTCTCAGTCAATCAAAAGGGTTGGACCCTAGTTGGACCTGATATGGTTTTGTGACCCCTCCAAAAGAGGCCTGTAACTTCTCTGAAGTGAGATAATCCAAAAAGCAAAGGCTTTCTCTTCATTGCTTGCTGTTATGAGCTGAATTATGTCTCCTACCCCAAGCTCATATGTCAAAATCCTGCACCTTGGGACTTAGAATGTGATTATTTGGAGATAGGGTCATTAAAACAAGGCCATTCAAATGGGCTGTAATCCAATCCAAGAGGAGTCCTTACAGGAAGCATTAATTGAGACATGGAAAACAATACAGGGACACACATGTACAGAGAAGGAAACTTGTGAGGACACAGCGAGAAGTCAACCATCCACAAGCAAAGAGAAGGGCCAAACTTTACAAGAAAGCAAACTTGTCAACAATTTCACTTCAGACTTCCAGCTTCCATAATGGTGAGCTGTTGCTTAAGCCCCTAATCTGTGGCATTTTGTTATAGCAGCTGAGCAGACCCATACACTTGCCTTTAGAAGAAGTCAACTGCCATGGATTCTATGGTTGCCAGGAAATGAATTCTGCCCCAAACCTAAGGGAACTTGGAAGTGGGTCCTTCCCTACCTGAGTCTCCAGATAAGAACATAACCCACGCAACACTTTCATTTCATCTGTGGAAGACCCTGAGCAGTGAATCCTGTGAAGTTGTGCATTGAGTTCTAACCCTCAGAATGTGAGATAATACATGTTGTGGCAAGCCACTAAGTGTGTGGTCATTTATTAAGCAACACAGAAATCTAACAGATCTTTTATGGGTTGGAAGTCAAAGCACCATTTCTATTGCAATTTACCGACTATAAGCAAGCCCTGAGTCCCCCAGCATCAAGTCTCAGAGTGGGGTACACTGCTGGGGCACCTGCATCATTGAATTTTAATTTGCGGCTTATTTTCAAAACTGTATGCTTTCTACATCTATATCGCCTTAATTTCCATTGCATGCGCTAACCCATCTCTGTGTTCGAACCCCTTGGGAGCATGTCGGTCCCTTTGAGGAGCCCCCAAGGTGTATGAAACGAGCAGATATTATAAAGCAAGCTCTCCCCAACATGCCACCCACATCTGCTGACTTTTCAGTCAGACATGGTCTCCAGATGCCTTAACAGATAGAAATGGTTATTTATCTTATAGATTTTCCTTTATCACCCCTCTGCTGCCCCGGGGCCTGGCTCCGCTGGTTGAGCCTGGGAAAATCTGAGCCGGGTGACCTGACCGGACGTGTGTGACTTGTCCCCGTGTGAAATGGCCTCTGAAATAGGTTCTCAGGAGCGCACCTGCTGCGAGAAGCCCCCAATTAGGGCATGCACCATTCCTGGGGGCTTATGAGAAAACCAGAGTCCAGAGCTCTGACCCCCAGCAGGAATGCCAGAGGTGGCCTCAGCTCCCCATTAACCAGGCCACTGTCCCCCCTGCTGCTAGCTATTAAGGATCTTGGAGGACTTTTAGGCCATCCAGACATCTGGGGCTCAGTTCCCTTCTACAACATCCCCACCTAGTGGGCCTGCCTGAGTGCTTCTCCGATGGGGATAATAATGCTTCCCAGTTGCCCCGGGGAAGGAAAGGGCAGATTCTCTTGGAAGAAAGAGGCCATTCATCAGCTGGAGTTTCTAAACTGCCTTCCTTGACCTCTTTAGCAAGATAATAGCCTTAACAACCAGGCACTAAGGAAAGAACGGAATTTTCTAAATGATGAGTTTCATTACAGATTAGAGTTTGGCTGAATAGGTCATAGAGTTTTGCTATAAGACTAAAAAGGGGGACGCCATGGCAGGAGGAACTGGGAATCCACTTCCAGAGATTGCAGGAGGAAGAGGAGAAAGGCAGGGCCCAGGTCTGAATGTGGGGGGGTGTGCTGCATCGATTCAGGGGAGGGGCAAGAATATTCTAGAACCACTTCCCCACACATCCCTAGTGGAGGCTACTGGGATGGTCTAGGAGAAGCCCACCAGCAGAACTTCTGGCTCCCAGGAATCTGCATTTCCGTGAGGTAGCCTGCAGGGACTGGCAGAGCAGCCTGCAGGGCAACGGAGAGGCTGCTGCAGGTAAGCACCTCAGACTGGGGCAAATGGCCAAGAGCCAGTGATGCCACCGATGCATTCTGACATGCCTCTGCGGGAGAGTTATTGGGCAAAGGAGGGCCATCCCGGGACTCCCAAGCCTGCTTGCTGTAAGTAGATTCTGCTATTCGTTGCATCAAGACAAAACATATCCTAGTGTGTAAGACCCTCAGTGGAAAAGAACTTTAATACAAATAGTGTGCAATAAAGAGAAGATAAAGAATACGGTCAACATAGTTTCCACATGACGCACCCAAGGTTACCACCTCCTCGTGGGTAAATGCCTAGCCACGTAGGGTTGGCCCAACACAGGGCTGCTGAGGCCCAAAAGTCTGCCGCAGGTTTAAGGCACCTTCTGGTGGGGACCCATAGATAAGGGGCAGAAGGCACCAGGCAAGGAAAAAATCAAAATCAAAATCAAGATAAAGCCTGCCATTGCCAGCCTCCCTGATAACTCTCACCCAGGCCTCTGTCTCAAATGGCCTTCCCTGTCCCTCAAGTCCTTGGTCCAAGTCCAAGGCTGAGAAGCAAGAGCAGCTTCTTCACATGTCTCTGCTCCATGCACCTCCTGCAGGTCCTCTTCTTGATCTCTCCCTTCTCCAGTCTCCTCCAGCTTCTCCTCCCTGCTAGCTCCACCCTGCTTGGGAGGGGCAGGGAAGCAGGCACCTCCTCTTTCCCTGGGGACCACCCTGTTACAGGAGTGGCCCAGTTCTGGCAAGAGCCCAGACTTCACCTGCCCCTGATGACCACCCCCGGCATCCAGCCGCCACTCACGGAGGAGGGGCCCACGCCTGCCTGGGCGGTGCCTTGGCCTGAACTGGTGATGTCCTGAGCGGGGAGACTGCTGAGAAGTGGGCTGGGTGGCCATTTTGACTTGTTCCCTTTTTCCTCAGAGCTGCCGAGAAAAGCGGCTGCCTACCAGGCTGCAGACTTTAACACCCCTCTCCACAGGGTGGGGGGAGACCCCAGTATCAGCCACACCCTGGCGGCTCCTCTAGCTGCAACCCATCTGGCACCAAGCATTGGTAACTGGGCCTTCTCCCTCTCTCTCTACCCTGCTGCTTAGAATAAATTGTGGTTTTTTATGGTTTTTAAAAATTATTTATTTTTGCTGAACCAAAGGCTCTTTTGTTTGTATTTATTTATGGTGGCAGGACGGGGAGGGGGCAGGACCCAGTAAGCACATACAACAGGCACTAAATGTGAAGCTTTGCTCCGACTGTCTTCCATGTCTGTTTTTGCTTAATCTTTGGATTCGTCTCCCGAGGTAGAAACTCTCAGATGCAGAGACCTACCCCAGTTCAGACGGGATTGGCCAGACCATAGTGGTCCCCAAGGCCATGGAGCAATTCAGGGCAAGGTGGAGGCTAGAAATGTCTACACGATGTGAGGACCCTTCCTGCCCTCTTGCCCCTGCCCCCAGGACCCCGAAAGTGGTCCCGGAGGAAAAGCCAAGAGTGTATGACTCTGAAAACTCTGTGTTGAACTCACAACCTGCGTAAGCTAATAAAATGGATGGATTAGACTGAGTTCACCGGATTGACTTATATTTAGTTTACCCATTACTCAGCGAGATGGGTCTATGAAAAAGATAAGGTCAATGAGAGGAAAAACACAGGAGCTTAGTTTCTGGCATGTCTGCGTCGTGTGGAGTCAATTCGACTTGAGTTCATCTTAACCACGTCTACCTAAGGTGCTATTTGTTCTGAATTTGAGAGTCAGATGGTTCTGGGTTTGAGTTACTGCTGAGCTACTCACTTGGTATTTGACTTTGAACAACTTACTTAACCCTCAAGAGTTTCATTTTCTTCAATGTAAAATGATGATCACAAGTGTCCATGGTTTAGATCAGAGGCCAACAAGCATTCTTTATAAATAAGTCCAGAGAGTAACTCATTTTAGGCTATGTAGGTCCTGGGATCTCTGTTGCAGCAACACTGGTGTTGAAGCTCAAATTTAGTCACAGGAAATGCAGTAGATGCGTGTGATGACTGTGATCCAATGAAACTTTATTTACAAAACTGGCAGAGGGCCATATTTGGTCCAAGAGTCTTAGTTTATGGCCTCCTGGATTAAAGAATAAGCTGCATGATAACAAAGAGACCCCAAAATATAGTGCCATAAATAATGCATCTGGATCAGATTTGGGCACCTAAAAAGCTATGGCTTCTTTGTATTCAAGAGGGAGTGCATGCAGCTCAGTGGATAAGAGTACACTCTCTGGAATCATATTTTCCTGGATTTAAAGCCAGGCTCGCCAACCTGCTGGCTGTGTGACCATGGGCACATTCCTTAACCTCTCTGGACTCCATTCTGAAATTATGAAATGGGGATAATGACTGGATCTGCCTTGAAAAATTTATAAATATTAATGAAATAATAAGGAGAAAACCCCTAGAATAGCACCTGGCATTGGGCAAATGCCACTAGGGGTTAGATATGATTAGTATTTTCTGTGTGACCTTGGACAAGTGACATTCGCTATCTGGATCTGAACTTTTCATCTGTAACCTGCCCATTGATTGATGAGGCAAATTAGATGCAAAAATTTATATGTGGTGCAAATTATGCAAGCTCAACTGTACTGGAGATCATTCTCCTGGCTGCCTTTGTGTTGGGCATCTTGAAGACAGTGCCATGCATGGTTAACTATGTGGGGTCTGCATTAGGTCTGCTAGATTTAACAAGTAAAAACACAGGACACTCGACTATCGGCTACATTTCAATTTCAAAATGGCAAAGATTATTTTTTTAGCATAAGAGTAGACTGTGCAATATTTGAGATATCCTTACACTGAAAAAAAAATCATTGCTTAGCTGAAATTCCAATATAACCTGCATCCTGCATTTTCAACCCTCTTCTGCAGGTGAGCTAGCTGTGTCCCTCTCCCAGGACTTCTATGCTATGCAAACTTGAGCAAGTAACGACCTGCTCTGGGCCGCAGTTTCCTGGCTTTGCCATTCAGCTGTGCAACCCAGGAAGCACTTGACTGCTCTGTGCCTCCATCTTCTCTTCCGTGAAATGCAGAATGAGAGCACCTGCTTCACAGAATCGTCCTGAGAAGAAACGAGTGAAGATTTTAACACTCCCTGCCTACCACCCTGCTCTTAACAATTGTGAACCATTTACCCACTCAGCATTCCTTCAGCAAATATTATTTGGGAACCCCCTGGGCTAAGCAACAGACTGGGTACGAGAGAGACATGCGTGACCCCCACACTGAGTCTCTGAAAAGGAGAGCTTCCTCCTGCCAGCACCACCCTCCCACCTGCCACGTTAATGGTATAGAAATTTCACATCATTAATTTCCTAACAGCTCAGTGCATATTTGTTTGCATTCACTGATTTTTCCTTTGCAAATGTCCACTTTCCTTCCTCTGGCCATCGTGACTATAAATCATTGCGTATGGTTCTATGCTTAGAAACAGCCAGGACTAGAACCTACTCATTGGAGGGTTTTACTGGGTTATTTATTGTGACAGAAAATGCAAATGTGTTGGCAGTAAACATACGGGGGAAAAAGCTACCTCAGCAGTACGTGCAGAACGTAAATGCAGATGGAAATGGTGGGAGAGAATGTCATTTTTAGTAAGTAGAGCACATACTCCACTTTGCTGAAAATATGAAACGCCAGAAAATTCTCCTGATTTTCTATGTTACTGAAAGAAATTTAAAATTGACCTGCTTTTTCTTTCAGAACCCTGGAATGACGTTGTATTTCACTATATTTGGTGCTATTCAATCTGAAAAGCTGATAAAATAGCAAATAAAAGACTAGAAAGGGGGTGGTAGGGAAGAACAGAGCTTTACTGGACTACATCAGCTCCCATCACTGCAGAAAAGATCTTCTCTCGGTCCTGGCACATGTCCTTTTCTTCTGGTCTATTGCATACCAAGGAGATCTTTTCCAAATGGTTAAAAATACATTCCCTGGTCTCTGTGGATGACTGAGCTCCCCAGAACTGCTGAAGGATAAAGGGGTGTTACCTTGGCATGAATGCTCATTGGAGAAAAGGTTTCTCTCCCATTCCAGAAGCTTCCTTCTGTGTGGAGGGCGCTGAGGTGTGACCCTCCCAGCTCTACTCTGTGTGCTTTCCTTCCTCTACCTGAGAAGGGCGGGATGTCCAATGTGACTAGCGAGTTAGGATGGAGAAACTGGGCCCTGAAAGGTCATGTGGTCCCCTCCCCCCAGGTCTTCCAGCAGAGAGAGTCCTCTGCAAGTCTGTGATTAGGTGTGTCAATCTGTCTCTTTCAAGGTGCCTTCTTATGCACCTGTTTGTCTGCAGGTGATAAGTCACAGTCACCAATGTAACCATTATCATTAAGAAGGCGCTATTCTGGCATTTTCCTATTTCTCCTTGGTGTTGTCTTCAGACAGAGAACAGATATTTGTGTCTTAGTTTGAGTTGCTATAACAGAATCCCATAATCTGAGTGATTTAGACAATATTTGATCCTCATAGTTTTGGTGGCAAGATCAAGGGGTGTCAGGTGGGATCTGGGGGAGGCTCTCCTCTTGGCTTGCAGAATTTCCCCTTCTCCTTCCATGCGCACATGACAGAGCAGACACACCCTTGTGTGTGTCTTTTTATAAGGTACTAAGCCCATTATGAGGGCTCCACCTTCATGACCTTTTCACCCCAAAGCTGCACCTCCAGACACCATCACATTAGGGATTAGGCTTCAGCATAAGCATTTTAAGGGGACAAAATCCTTTGCTCCATAACAGTGTGTGACAGGGTTGCCTCAAACCCCAGGAGCTAACCAGGATTGTCAGGGATGGCCTTCAGAGCACCGTCCTCTCTCTCTAAGTCACCACAACCCACAAAACACAGCTGGGCCCTTCACTGTCACTAAGAAATCTTAGGGCTTATTAGGAAGTTAAGGCATTACATTCTTTTTCCATATTCAAGTCATACTCAAGACTCTGCAAGAATGCCTTCAAGAATCCCTCCCTTTTTTAAAAATTTTTTTTAGCTAAATTGGACATTTTGTCCTTTTGATTTCAATATCGTTGTTAACCCAGTAGGCATCTACCTGTCTGGGCATGAACTGTGGAAATGGCACCTCTCCCTTAAACAACGTCCTATGTGGCATGGTGGTGGTGTGTGTGAGGTGTACGTGGGTGGTGTATGGGGTCTGTGTGTATGCAAGTACAGGGTGGTGTGGTATGGTGTGATAGGTGTATGTTTGGCTCCTAAACTTTCTCAAATTAATGGATTTATTTGGCAGCAATCTCAATCCTGAAAGTTAATGAAAATGGTGTATAGTTACCCATGACTCCATAACAAATCACTCAAAAACTCAACAGCTGAAAACAACAATGCTTATCTTCTCAGTTTCCTGGGCCAGGAATCCAGGAGGGCCCCGGTGGACCAAGGCTTCTCCTGAGGCTTAGTGAAGAGGCTGGCCAGAGCCGCACTGTCCTGGAGACTTGGCTGGGACTGATAGATCTTCCTCATGGTTCACTCTCATTGTTCTGGCTGTCAGCAGGTCTCAGCAACAGCTGAGTGTCCTCACAACAGCTGCTTGAGTGTCCTCACAACATGACAGCCTGGATTCCTGAGAATGAGTCATCCTGATGAGGACAAAAAGGAAGCCATAATGCCTTTTAAGACCCATTCTCGGAAGTCACATCAAAATTTCTACCACTTTCTATTCCTTAGCAGCCAGTTGCTAAGTGCAGCTCACACTCACAGGGAAAGAAAGCAGGCTCCACCTCCTGAAGACTGGACCACCAAAGAAGTTATGAGCATATTTGAAAACCATCACAGGTAACGTGCAGAAAGAGAGATTCAAAGATGAAGAAACTTCAAATGTATTGAATTTACTACAGTAGGGATAAACTATATTAATGTTTGAGCCTATAGAATTTCTTTCCCTCTGATTTTTTCCCCAGGAAAACTGATGTGCAGAAATGAGAACGAGAAGCAGGCAGTAAGTAGACAGAGTAACATAAGGGGGTGTTGTTGGATGAGGACTGGGCAGCTTGGGGAGACTGGATTTAAGAAGCGTGTGCAGATCACCATAATTGGCTTTCCTCTTCTTTCAGGGACATAAGTAGGGATCAGAATTACTATTTGGTTTTTAGATTGTTTCATTAAGCGCGATGCTGGGTGAGATTGGGTCTCATGGGTCTTATTATTTATGTGGGTTATGTTCACATTCCCTGAGCCTTTCCACCACAAATGTAAAATGGCAAGGACAAGCTACTTTGAAAATTTCTTAAATGCTTTTGTACCTTTCTTAAGACATTTATAGTCTCAGTACCTAGCACAGTATTGTTCACAAGAGAATATTCAATGTTTGCTGAAAAGAATCAAGTGAAAAGTTAATTTGGATTTTCATATGATTTATGAGCCAAGATGCTAAAATCCAAAGGACAGAAGAACTATGTAGACTTGAAATAAAAATATTTTGGAGTTGAAATGTGTCCAGAATTCTTAGATGAGTTAGGAAATAAAATGCAGGAGATGAGGAATGAATCACACGAGAGGTGAGCAGAGTTGAACCTGGAGACAGGTTGAAATTGGCAAGGTCCCCACCTTACTTCCACATTTTCTGCAGTTCACACTGCCCTTGAAAACAAAAGGGGAGGTAAAAAAAACTGACTGGGCTAGTGACATACTAGTCAGAGCTCTGGGTCGTTTCTTGGGGTGATGGGTGGGGTGACATGGGGCATGGAGCTGGGCAGGTTCCTTTCTGTTCTGACCATTGTTCCTTGCAAGATAAAAGCACCTTGCTATACTTTTTCTCTCGGTTTGCAGTATACTAGCTGGGGTCAACACCTGGAGGTGTGTGCAGGAGAATGTTCTTCAGGGCTCACCTTCAGAAGGTGCAGGAGATCCTGAAGTACCATGTCCAGTGCTGTTGACCTCACTTCTTGTGTTGCCTTGGTTTGCTTCTGGTTGAAGGCAGGAGAAGCTCAAGTTTAGCAAGAGGCTAAGAGGTGGGTTTCATCCAAGCCTTCAGTCTCAGCTCTGACTTTATTGGAAAAAGTCGTGTGTGCCAAGGAGGCCCTTGTTAGTAAAGAGTTGTCCTGTCTGGAAGCCAGTAGAGAAACTAATTGCAAGAACAGGTAATCAATGAACATGACACCTTACTCATGTGGCCAAATCTTAGATAGTTAGCTGTAGTTAGCACTCTGAGAAACAGGAAGTAGGTCTACTAGCCTCGCTAACGGGCACATGGTCAGGACTGAGCAATTTAATTTACACAGAGCATTTTAGGTGAAAGAAGAAACACACTGAGGGCCTCCCCGGTGGCGCAGCGGTTGAGCGCTGGGTTGCGAAGCTGCCCGCAGCCTCTGTAGCGCCAGTTCGATCCCCGGCTGCTCCCCAGCCACCGGAGGAGGGTCCCGCATGGCATGCAGACCTCTCCTGCCGCCCGCTGCTCCCCTCAGTAGTGTACTTCGGTCCTTCTGCCTGCTCTGCTCCCCGCTCTGGCTCTGGTGAATTCTCTCACCCTCCCGCGCTTCTGACTGTACCCAGTGCTTGTATAAATAAATAAATGAATAAATAAATAAATAAATCTTTAGAAAGAAAAAAGAAGAAGAAGAAACACACTGAGATACTGGGATTAATAAGCTTCTGAGTTGCAGGTTCTTTCCTGTACTTCTCCTCAAACACAAAACAATGATTTAAAGGTAAGTAATAATGAAAAGGAACCAGATGCTTCTCTCCTCTATCCTGATCAAAAGTCACTTCCCAGTCTGAATTAACCTTTTCTCCTATGAACTTATTTTCTATAGTCACAGCTCACATCCTACTGGAATGGACTGGGCCCGAGTCAATGGTTGCTTATGGTTAGTATGTATTCTGATGAGTTGGGCATCCATTCTGTTCGGTTGGCACCTGCGCAGACATGTCTGAAAGTGACCAGACCCTCTCCTCATAGGTCATGTCCTTATAATCCCCTCATTTTAAATGAGAGGGCCTGTGATGTCATACCTATGATCCCTGATGAACTTCAAGAGCCCACAGTTATGTTGAGGGAGGAGAAGGCCACTGGCATGATGCTGAGGGCAATCTCTAAAAGCTGAGAGAAGTCCCCCAACCACTAACAAGACAGTGGGGCACCAGTCTTATAATCACAAGGAAATGAATCCCACCAGCCACCTGAATGAACTTGAAAGTGGATCTTTCCCAGGTGAGTTTCCAAATCAGAAAACACTGAAGACAAGTCCCTGATTGTAGCATGAGAGTGCCTGAGCAGAGGGCCCAGCTAAGGAAGCAGTGCCAGGATTCCCGACCCACGGAATTTTGAAATAATGCAAGTGTTTTGTTACAAGCCACTGTGTTTGCAGTGATTTGTGACACCACACTAGAAAACTAGTTCTGTGCCATGCTCTACCGGAAGTGAAATATTTGGTTATCACCTCTGTTTTCCTCATGACACATTAGTCATACACTGCTTTTTGACATAGAAAGTCAGCTAGACCTTACATGGGGACTCCAGCTTCATGCAATTATAACTTTTCCTCTTAACAAGATTGTATGTAAATCTCCCAAAGGGCAAGGACTCGGTTCTTGTACTTTTGAAAAGTCCCATAGATTATCAAAGTACTTGGCATGCAGTAGGTACATACTCATATGTAATTTGAGCTTTTGACCCCCTCATTTGTCCAGTGAAACAAAATGGATCTTAAAGACACAGACACATGGGCCAAATTTTTAC
This sequence comes from Talpa europaea, assembly GCF_964194135.1. Classification (NCBI taxonomy): domain Eukaryota; kingdom Metazoa; phylum Chordata; class Mammalia; order Eulipotyphla; family Talpidae; genus Talpa; species Talpa europaea. Next base: position 130,925,385 of record NC_140071.1, on the reverse strand, counting down.
TGTGAGCCTGCCAAGTACCAGGTTATATCTCAGACATGCAGACACACCAAGAGGCCTGTCCTCAAATTGTTCGTGGTTCAACCCAACCAGTGAGATTGTGCAGTATCCTCTCCTTATTCAAGGATGCTCAGTTCTTTGTCATTCTGTAAAGATTATGATGTAAACTCCTTCCGTGATGTTTTTATTTGCAAGTAGAAGCAGTAATTGGCCTCTGCAGTGCTCATCTTGAACTGCAGCAGGGAGCAGGCCACAAAGATAAATGGGCATGCCCTCCACTGTCTCAATAGCCCATTGCAGGCAGCCAGCCCGTCAACACTAGGGCTCAAGTGGACCTAGCCACGTTGAAGCAGACCAGAGATCAAAGCCATATTAGGTACGAGCTACTTTTTATTCACAGGTTTACAGGATATATTGAATTAAGAGGCATCTTGTTTGTTAACTCTATTTATGAAAGAGCTAAATATATATTCAACCTTAAAGTGCATTCACTGGAGCTTACATACTGTAAAATTTGCTCTCATATAGGGCCTCCCCGGTGGCGCAGCGGTTGAGCGCTGGGTTGCGAAGCAGCTGCCCGCAGCCTCTGCGGCACCGGTTCGATCCCCGGCTGCTCCCTGGCCACCAGAGGAGGGTCCCACATGGCGTGCAGACCTCTCCTGCCGCCCGCTGCTCCCCTCAGCAGTGTACTTCGGTCCTTCTGCCTGCTCTGCTCCCCGCTCTGGCTCTGGTGAATTCTCTCACCCTCCTGCGCTTCTGACTGTACCCAGTGCATGTATAAACAAAACAAACAAACAAACAAACAAATAAATAAATAAACATGCCTCTATAAAAAAAATATATATTTAAAAAAAAAAAAAAAAAAATTTGCTCTCATATACATATAAACTATTTGTATTTTACCTAAGTTATATATTCAAAATACATAAAAATGGTGCCAAATAGCATATTGGCCTGTTTTATCACAGTTCTCATACATTCCTGATAGTCAAGGGGATTGATAGGGAATGCATAGTTCCCTACTAGGAAAAAGGTAGATTCTGACATAGCAATGAAATAACGTAAGGATAAGAGTGCTTCGATTAAGACCCCCGTAGTTTTACAATAAAATTCTTGTTTTAATTAGCATTACAATTGGCTCTGCTCATTAATAATTGAGATGCTGTTAATCTGCCTGGTCTTTCCACCCTCAAGTAGCCCTGACTGAGGCAAAGGAAATTATGATTTTTCTTTTCCTCCTGTTTATTTCTATGTCCCCCAAAGAGTTTCCTATATAGCCATCTGCCCTGCTTTCCTGCCAGTTCCTTTTACAATTTTCCCCAAATCTGAATCACTCTATTCCTTTCATCAACATCTAGATTAATGTGTTCCTCTCCAGGGCTCTGTTTAACAGAATCTTTGACCACTGCCTAATGAAAGAACTGTCTTCCAAATCTGCAGACGAGGGGCTGACACCTCTATAGAAGCATCAGGAAAATGGCTAGAGATTGTCATGAGGTGGCATGTAAATAGCCCCCCTCCAGCAACCTTCATGCCTTTTTCATTATACCCCAGGCTGGAGGAATTTCCATCATCACTGTTCCTGGCAGCCAAACCTCCAGCATCCCACACTGATTTCTTTCCTAAAAATACACAGCCTCTCACTCCACAGGGAAGAAAAAGGCAACACTGCCATTTCCAGCATGGTCCCCAAAGGCTGACTGTGGCCGGGAACAATTCATCAGCTACCGTGCATCCAAGTTTTGAGCTTTTCCCTCATAGAACTCATCTTGTTTATCTTGTGGATATTGTGACAAGAACCAGATGTGTCTCAACCTTACCATCCCTCGCAATGCCCCAGGGGGTGGTGGGGTGGGGAACTGTGCCAGTTAGGAACCCTCTTTAGAAGGGAAAATTATCTGAAACTTCTGGAAAGTTTTTTAAATGTGAAGCCTCACATGTAGAAGCAGTTCTATGATGTTTGTTCAATGGCTCTGTTGATTGAATGGTAGTTATTTAGCACTATTTTCCTTCGGGCTATACATGTCTTGTTGCAATTTAAAATTTTATCCCAAAGTGCTTCTCTATTCAAAATCATGATTTACGTATGAACAAAAGCCTTTTTATGGTGGGCATGACAGAGTGTCATGAAAAGTAAGTGCAAAACCTGTTTGATCAGAGGGAAAGTTCTAGCCTTGCCACTCACTCCTGGACCATCTTGAACAGGAGATTGACATAGCTCTTCTCTCTGAAATTAGAATAACACCTGTCTTCACTAAATGGAAGAACTATTTTATGAATAAATGATATGAACATTGAAGAAACAGAAAGCTTTGCCAAACTTCGAGATGGTCTTTTATCCATTGTCCAATATCCTGGACCCATCACACCCGAGTCAGTCGTGTTTCTATGCATAAAAGACCACTCCCAACAGACCCGATGCCCCTGGGGGCAAATCCTTGCTTTAAGGCTGAGTCGCTGGGCCCCCTGGCTATGTGGAGGAACTCAGCTGGGGTGCCTCCCCACCAAGATGACAAAAAGCTTAGATGATAACCAGCAGTGAGGACATGACGCTAGAACAGGCACTCCTAATGTTCTACCCTCAGCTTTGGGTTTTTACTGTTAGTTTTTGGTCTTAAATTACGACTGGAAGAAAGTTTCTTGCAGAAATTGTTTAAAACTTAAGAGATTCTTGGGATGGAGCAGTAAGATTAATGAAGCAAAGCTTCTACCAGCTCACAATAAGAACATCCCTGTCCCTTTGGTAATTCAGCCAGCACGAATACCTCCTCTCAGCCAGAGGGTGATGTAGATTGCAGGCTCTGCTATGTTCAAAATTTTTTAAAAAGAGAAAGAAACCTAATGGCTTCCAAGTGGATTACCCACCCGCTCACTTTCATCCCACCCATCCCTGCCTCCAGTCGTTCTAGAACTTTCTTTCACCCTTACCTACTTCATCTGGATTCAGCAAGCCCCCCATGGGCAGCCCAGCAGCACCCTGCACTACCTGGCCCACAGCTTCTAGGAAATGGTTGTGTTGCCTCGTCAGAGGGCAACCTGCTCTCCCCACTGCAGCAAGGCTGGGAGGCTGGAGGCTGGCACTGTAAAGTGGAGGCCCTACTGCCTTCTCTGTAAGGACTGGCAGCAGGGACATCATTCCCACCTAGGGAAGGTTCTGGGGCTGTGTAGATGTCCTCAGTGTTGGCCAAGTGCCCACTTTTCCACCTAGGCTAGTCTGGGGGGTGCCATGCACCAGGAGGGATAGGCAGCCCCTCTCGATGGCTAGAGGAAGAACAGCACGTCTCACGTGCAGCCTCCAACGTGGGCATCTGGGCGCTTGTAACCAGTTCAAATGAGCCAGGAAGGCAAGAGGACAGAGAGGAGGGACTGTGCCTTGCCAAAGAAAATAGACCACTTTTCTACTGTTGGGTCAGAGCTTGGTAGGAAAGTTCCAAGCAGCGAAGCTATTATGTGTGGGTGTATTTCATTAAAATCCCTGGTGTCCTAGGCTGGATGCCCTCAGCGTGTAGTCCCAGAATGCCCCCAAGGGTACTGTTGTGACATCAAGCCATGGTTCTCTAAGTGCTATTTATTGCCTCGATCTGCATTGCTTCAAGTCAGGAAAACAACACATTTATGTTTGCAGCAAAACATCTACCAACTCACGACTAGCAAACAATTATTAAAAAATAATACAGTACAATATGATTAGGCTACTTTCATGGCTAGAAGAGAAGTGGCTGGATTATTCTAGTAGTTCCTCTCCAAAATGTGCTTACTTCTTACTCTTTAAAGAGAAAGTACTTGCCAGAAAGCACTTTCTCTAAAGAGAAAGTATCTGATTAGCTAACATCCACCTGGAACCTTCCATAGAAGCAGACCCCAAGAGCTTCCTTAGGGTCCATCCCAGAAAGGGATGGTTTGAAACAGGCCACCTGACCCCCTGAGTGCAGACCCAGTTTGTGGGATTCAGCTGACCCCTATGGATGAGCCTGCAATAGCACCCCTCTCCCCCACACATACACCTGGATGGGATGAGGCCAGCACGTGCTGGCCTCATGTGAGCATGTGGGACTTGGGGGTTTCCTTTGCTGAGGTCCTGGAGAGAAGAGGGTTCTCTGCTGTCGTGGGTATCCTAGTTTTTCAGTCTGGTGCCACACCTTTGCCAGGGCTGCGCTGGCAGCAGAAATATCAGCAAATCAATGAAGCAGGCCTGTGGGATGAGCAGGGAGGTGGGCAGGCGGGCAGTCAGGTTGGTAATCACTGACTTGAAATATTAAGTTGCCCAGAAAGACATGTGCACCTCAAAGGGCCACCCCTGGGCTTAGAACACACCCCAACTGTGTGCAGTTTGACTTCACGGAATCTCACTTCAAAAACCCTACCAAAGGCTCCTGCTATGGAAATACCCATCCTCTTGCTCTGAAGGATGGAATACAAAGCACTGGTCTTCATCTTGTCTGCCGGTCACCCACAGACACAGAGGCCGGGCTCGGAGAAGCAGATGAGTCATGGAGCATCAAACCAGAGCATCACTGCTCTGGCCTCCACGGGGGACAGGTTTGCCCCACAAGGGAGAGGGGAAACTCCTCTCTGATGCTCCTGAGCCGGTGTGGGCCTGTGCGGGCCTCGCCTGACATGTGTCAGCAGATCATTTTCTCTGGGACAGAGGGAGCAACGTCAGACATTGTTTTATGAACAGACTTGTGATGGACATCTGTGTGAGCCAATCACACCAGCTTCTACTCTGCCAGGAGATTCAGAAAGGCTGGGATGGCTCAAAATAGCATCGCTGAGTGTTATCCGATTTTTAAGCTAATCATCAGCAAATCTTTTCAACGGACTTTGGTGTTAAGCGTTCTTACCAAAAAGATAGCTAAAATGGAATGAGAAGGGCCCACCATTTGTTTTGGTCATTTTATTATTATTATTATTTCATTATAAGAGCTGTCCCCTCTTAGCCGATTTTTCTCCTTCTTCATTAAAAAAAAAAAAGAACAAAAAGCACATCATTTTCCTAGATGGCGAGAGTTAATGCTGTACTCTTTTCCCAGGAATGACAGGCTTTACGATGTCTTTTTAAGTGGCAGAATGGACATGTCATGCAGTTAGCCAATAAATGCAATCCCTGATTAAAAGGTGACTTCTAAAAGTTTGAAAATGCCTAACTATTTCCCCAGTGCACTTTTTTTTTCCCCCCAAATTTTAGTGCTCTGAACCTCCTTCCCCACCCCGGGCCCTGCCTGATGTCTACTTTCACGTCTCATGAAAGTGCTACGCGTCCTTTCAATTCACCCACCACACCTTCACAAACTTAAGTCAACAACTATGTGTTCAAAAATCTTTGTTTTCCCTTTGAAACTAGATGCAAAAAAGAAATCTCTCCTGTCGGTGGACACAGCCGTGAAGGAGCGAGGTGCCTGCACGTAGATCTCCTTAAACTTTTTGAACAGCTGCTTCTCTTTATCCCACTGGTAGATCTGGGAGAATGTGTAGTCACTCCCCAGGGCCAGGTAGTGATTCTCTTTAAAAGAAAAAGGCTGGAGGGTCATGGCCCCCCGGGAGGGAAGGGCCTGGACCTCCACGAACTGCTTACTATTCCACATCATCACCCGTGAGTCGCCGATGAAGCGGGTGAGGGACAGATAGAGCGCGTTCTGCATCCGAAAGCTCTTCACGGCCAGCACATCCTCCATGTTGGGGATGTCGCTGTGGGGGACAAACTTCTTAGAGCTCTTGTTCCACTGCAGGATGATGGGCACCTGGGAGCGGCTGGACAGGATCAGGTGCGACTTGCCGTCGATGTCCACGAACTCCGCGTCCGTGTCCCGGAACCACTCGTGCAGGGACTGGTAGGAGTAGAAGCCTTTGCTGTTCCACTTGTACACCGTGGACAGCCCCGCCTTGGAGCTGTCCGCGATGACGAAGAATGTCTCGTCCTCAATCTGAAACAGCTCGATGTCGTTGGGCTTGGAAATGCGAGAGACTTCTATATCTTGGAACTTGACAAACTTGGCCCAGCTCTCGTCGTACCTGTAAATGTGGGAGCCCCCGAAGAGCTGGGCCACCACCACGAAGACCTGGTCGTCGATGAGGACGGCCTTGCAGCCCACGATGGACTGACCTGCGCCCCGAAGAAAGGAGAGGAGTTAGGGCAGCCACAGGGAATTGTGCTTCCACAGTGTCGTGGGAGCCCGGGGTGGATGCTAGGGAGAAACGTAAAATGGGGCGTTGGCTGTGGAAAACAGTATGGTGGTGCATCGAAAAATGAAACCTGGTATTTCCACAGGATCCAGCAGGTCCACTTCTGGGTCTCTACCCAAAAGTATTAAAGGCAGAGTCTCAGAGAGATATTTGTAAGAGTCACATCCATGCACAAAAGCCTAAAGGTGGAAGCCACCCACGTCTCAGTCGAAGGACAATGAATAAACATGGACATATGCACAATGGAATTGTGTGCAGCGATGAAAGGAAATTCTGATACATGCTACAACACAAATGTCGAGGACATTATGAGAGACAACCAAGGCACAAAAAAGACAGTGTAGGACTCCATTTATAGGAAGCATCAGGAGCGATCAGTCATGGACAGTGCTGCCTGGATTTGGGAGAAGGGGAGAAGGGGAAGCTGTAATTTAATGGGGGCAGAGTTTCAGTCTTGCAAGATGAAAGAGTTCCAGAGACTGGACACCCCACAATATAAAGGTACTTAACCCTACTGAATGGTACCCTGAAAAATGGTTCAGATGGTGTAGGATAAGTAAATGATATCAGGCTTTTCTGCCCTCCCGCCATCAGGATAGATGATGGATCCCTGTGGTCCTGAATGCATGCCTGATGGCGGGCACCTGGAGTAGGGTGTGGGCATAGGTAGATGGGATTCGACTGGGCTTATAAGGGTGGCATCACGGGGACACCAGTGGAAGAACCACGAGAGAAGCAGAGAGAACGCAAGAGAAGGCCGGAGAGCCCAGACAGAGTGAAGAGTTGCTGGGGGCTGGGAGGCCTGCCAGCCAACAGACGCCTGCAAAAGCCACCGAGGACTCCAGGACTCCTCCTTTACCTGGTCTTCTGGATCAGAAAACCTCACAGTGGACTTCCTGCCACTACAGATGGCAAGTTTCACGTTATGTATAATTTCCCACAATTCAATTTTAATTTTCTTTTCCAATGAACCACCATAGAAATAGGTGAGCGGGTCACCTGGCGTCTTTGGGGGCAGGTGCCCTACTCAGGACATTCATTAACATGCAAAGGTGTTTCCAAATGCCACAGGGCAGAATGTGGCAGTTACATGGGCATCTTCTCTGGAGGGTAGAAAGGAAGGAATAGGCACTCAGAGGCGGGAAGGGGAAAGCATGAGGACTCTTGAAGACATATGACCTCGCTTGGTTTCCAGAGCCAGAGGAAGCAGAGGCAGAAACACATAGTGTCATAGCTTGCAACCCTCAACCTGGTGCCCAGGGTTCAAACACAGCCCTACGGCTTGGAAGCTTCCTGACTCTGTGCTAGTAAACCCAAGTCTGCACCTCATCTTAGTGATGCTCTGAGAAATGAATGTGTTATTGGGCAATTTCATCCTTGTGCCAAGGTCAGCAAGTATCCATTATACTAGACTGGATCTCTGTATAAATGTGGGGACTACCGTTGTATATGCGGCCAGTCACTGTCCGAAGTGTGGGATGAGCAATGTGATTACAGAATGAGACTGAGATGCTGCCAGCCCTGACTTCCAGGGCTGCTATAAAGACTAAATGAGAACCTTCTGGCCAGTGTTTGCGGCCCAGAGTGCCCACACGCAGGGAGCGGTCCATCCTGAGCAGGCATCGTGATTGGATAATTGAAGCAATTGTCCCGACAACTGAAAGACCTATCTGCCCCCTTTCGTGACTGGCCCTAGCAAGCACTGCACAGACGCCTGCAGAATAATCTATCACAAAGTCAGAAAATTAGAACTTTTCCAGAAAGGGGGATCATTCTCAGTTGACACTCTCCTGCCCCAGCCACCTCCTTGAGTCCTCTCCCACTCTGCACACCAACCCCTGCCCCTCCCCCCCCAGCCCCAACCTCCCCATTCCAGTCTGCGAGCACTAGAGCCACCCATGTCTCAGGGTACACACCCTCTACGTAGGTCATTCAATTAAAAGTTACTGCTTTCCCTTAATTTTCTAGACAATCTGGACCGAAGTGAATTTGGTTTGTAAGTTATAAGAATAATTACCCAATTTCTGTCCTTAGTATTAACTTTGGGGGTAGATAGGTAGTTTCTAGAATGGTATTTACTTTTCTCTACCACTGTTTTGCCCTTCTTACAATTACCTGGCCCCTCTCCTTTGCTGAAAACAACAGTTACCTTTTTCCCCTAAGTATAAAAGTCTTAAATGTTCAGCAAAGCAAATTTTGAAAATAGTGATGGTCACACAAAGCGAATACTATGCAGAACACTATACTAGGCATCTAACATGTATTTGTTCATTGAATCCTTGCAAAATCAGGCAAGGCAGGTACTATTACTGTCACTATCATTTCAATTCCATTTTATAAGAAAAGTGAAACAGCCAAAAAGAATACAGCTAATACAAGGTGCACAACCAGTATGTGTTCAAATCCAGGTAATCTGACCCCATTCTATACTCCACCACCAAAGTACCAGAAAAAACAAAGGAAAAAAAAAATCAAAATCACTTTCACTGCAAATGCTGAACTTGATACCATGTTTCTTCAATCTTTTATATGCACATATCCAAATGTGCTCTTTTGAAAATAGATTTGGGTTTACAGTATACATAGGTTTTTTTAATAAGCTACTTTTTTTCGCTTTACCATTGTGAATATTTTCCCGTGTTCTTGCGTCTTCTACAATTTGATTTTTTAATACTATACAGTAAAGTTGACCTTGAACAACATGAGTTTGAACTTTGAGGGTTCTCTTAGACACGGGTCTACTTATATGAGGATTGCTTTCAATAAATACTATGGGCCCTCCATATCCACAGGTTCCACTTCCACGGTTGTCAGCTGGTTGAATCTGTGGATATGGAATTTGCAAGTACTGAGGGCTGAGTATATGGGAACTGAGTATACGGGAATTGAGTATACAGGAACTCATTGGCTTTTAGGAGTCCTAAAAGCCATCCCCTGCAGATACCAAGAGATGACTTTTGGGGAGTGTAAAGTTCAATTATGGATTTTCAACTTTGTGGGGGTTTGCAACCCCACCCGAGCATTGTCCAAACATCAACTGCCTTCCAGTGCACAGACGCACCATGTCATTGAACTGATCCCCTATTGCTGGACATTGCAGCTACTTCTAGTTTTTCATTATTGCAAGTAATGAATGTGCTTCCCAGTAGAGAGATCTTTTTGTTTGGAAAAATCATCTGGCAGTGTTCTTGCTGGGGCATACATTGGGACATTTTAAAGGTTTCCAGGGTAAAACTATCAAACAGCTCCTCGAAAAGTTCACTGACATCCACCCTGCCAACACTAACTGAGAGCACATGCTCCTGTGCCCTTCCTGAAGCCCTGATGATGACTCCCTACTGCCCAGCATGCCCTGCAGGTCTGCCTGTCTCAGCCCAGGGTTATGGAGGAAGAATTCCTTCCTTACAGATGCTCTGTAAAAATCTCTGTCCTCAAAACACTTGTAATCCGTGGAGCTGTCATTAACAGAAGAGATTAGTGTGTGTGTGTGTACACGTGTGTGTGCATGTGCAGAAGAGAGAAAAGAGGCTGAACCATACTTAGTGTGCAGAAATTAAAAGCAAACAAAACAGAAGAGCGAGAAGAGATGTAAAGGAGAGAGATGAACATGACCGTGGGCTTCCTTCACTCCCTTTAAGACAGATGGACGACTAGAGTTCACTGGGGCCACAGAAGGGGGCACTAGAGCCTCTGTCTGGCTGGCAAGAATTGGAAAATTCTGCCAGCCCTTGTTGTTATCAAAGAAGATGACAAACGAGGTCGATACAGCCTTATAAGGGATGGCATCTACCTTGGTCTGGTTCAAGGCAAGTGGTTCTGGGTTGGGATCCATTGATGTCTGCCGGTGTGTGTGTCCTACAGGGCTTTCCTTCAGACCAGGCTAAATTCCAGAGCAATCCACACTACTTCTGCAACCCCGTTCATCCTCTGCCTCCCACAGGCCACTCTCTGCTGGTCCCTGCATCCTTGTACTTGTGAAAGTCGTAAAGAGGTTTTTAATTGAAGTCCAAGAGTTTGTTAGGGTTTATGGGTTAAGGAGGACAGCTCCTGTTTTACTTTTACTGCAAAATGGAGACAGTAAGTATAAATGTTATGAGGTTGTCATGTGGTTTATGTGAGAAAAGACTTATAAATCACTAAGCACACAAATGTTAGTTGCCTTACTTAGAGTGAAAAGATGGCAATGAATGTCACTTGTATTTAATGGAAATTCATGTACTAAGGGAACAAAAAAGACAGATACTTCATTCTAATCAGACCATCAAGGAGTGCTTCCTGGAGGAGGCTTCATTTGAGCCTGGAGGAAGAAATAAAAGCAAAGGAGATGGCTGAATTGTGAGGTGTGATCATAAATCAATAAGTGACAGGAAATGAGCAATATGTATTTGGTGGGATATGTTGGAAACTTGATGTGTAGATTCGATGTGATTTCATAAGCTAAAAAGCTGGTGGCTTTCCTTAATGGTAGCAAGGAATGGTAATCAAATATCTATTTTTGTCCCCCACTGACATCCCAATATTCACAGAGGATTTACTTTTAGCTGGGCACTGTGCTAAGTGTTGTCCATATTATTCCATTCATTTCCCATGGAATTATTCCATTTTACAGTTAAAATGAGAATTCACAAAATCCCTATTTTACAGATGAAATGAACTAAACTGGCCAAAGTCACAACTAGAAAGATCTGGAGCCAGTTTTATCCAAAACCAGCAGGTGCTGTGCTCCTTACCTAACTACACACCACCGTAGTCATGTGGAGAGGATGCAGGTGGGCTTCGTGTCAGGGTTGCCCACCTGTCCGAAAGTACAGATAAGGGGACTAAGGGCTGAAGAATCCCTGGAAATCAGCAAGGTCCAGCCTCGGCCCCCAGCACATCCACCCCACAGACCACTTCCCTGAGGGCTCCGCAGGGTCCTGGCTTTCCAGGAGCAACTCCCCCTGAACTAGTTGCTCTTCCTATGCCATTGTATCACCCCCACCCAGACTACTCTGCACCAGCACAGCCAAGAACCTGGATCTTCCATGCACCCCTCTGACCGCTACAGCCCTCAACTCACGGCTTTGCAGAGCACCCAAGAAAAACCCGAAGTCTTCATAGGCCTAGCAAGGCCCCCCACGATCAGCCCTTCTCACCTCTCTCACTAGCTCCCGCCACTCCCGCAGGATCATTTGCTCAAATCAAACCAGCGTTGCATACCCCAAACAATAACAATACCCTCTGACTCCAGACCTTTGCATTCTCTGTTCCCCTGTCTGGGAACTCCTCACCTTCCACAGGTCTAACTCAAATGACACCTTACTAAAGAGGCCTTTACTCAACACTATAAAGCTCACTCTTCTCACCCCCGACACTTCAAATCTTGCTCCCCTGCCTCCCTTTCTCTTGCCAGCAGGCTACTGTCTGCTCTTACACTACTAGTACAATTGTCCTTTTCATTGTCTCTCCCTCCCATTATAAAATCCTTGAGGTTGGAGGTTTTAATCTGGCATATACACTGCCATGGCCCTAGCCTGGCTCAGTGTAAATGCTCAAGAATCTTTGTGAATGATTGAACGAACCACTGGCCACACGAACCTGGGAATGTCACCAGTTGTAGTCTCTTGGGAGGCAGGAAACACAAAAGAACAGGCAGAGAGTCCTCAATCCTCTCACCGCCCTTTACAGGCCGGTTGAAGTCCACAGGCCACACCGGCTTCCCTGACTGGCTCACCTGGAGCCCTGTGCTGAGTCTGCACTTGAGCCCGGGCTGCTCCCAGGAACCTGAGCTCAGCACTGGGAGGCCAGATGGGCCGGCAGCAGCTCAGCTCCCCTGAAATGGCCTCTTCGAGCATCGAGCATGGGCTCAGCCCTCCAGGCGCTGCCAGATGAGACCCATTAGCAGCCCTGCTCCCCAGGGGTGAGGCCGCACGCTCCCTGCCTCCCCACACCCCTGCACCTGCTCCAAAGCCACTTTGAGAGGTTCTTAGGAGCCTCCCCGACTGGAAATCCTACCTAGAGATGCTCCTGGCTGCACCCGCAAAATGCTGCTCTGACTCCACGGGAAGGAAATCCGCTCACGGGGACAGCCGGGGTGGCGCTGCCGTAGTCAGGATGGCTATCACATTTGACAAATGAGGTCTTGCAAAGACTATTTGGACTTTATCTACTTATGTAAAAGCCAGCAGACAGCGGCCCTCGGTAGGGCTAAGACCCAGATCTTCTGACAGAGCCAAAAGGAGCATTGATGAAGCCTGACCCCCAACACCTGAGCCCGGGAGCCACTTACTCCAATTTCACAGGTGCTTACTAGAAGAGCGCAGTGATGGGCGCTGACACAGCCAAGACTCCACACAACAAAGTACTTACAGAAACTGAAAAAGGAAAGTGAGGCTTCTGAGGCTAAGAGGGAGGGTAAGGGGCAGAGGATGGTGATGGGAAGGAGGAAAAAGAAGCAGACTTTATTTAAGAGATAATTTTCTCAGTGCTGGTCAGAGAGGTGGGGGAGACTTCCCTGAGGGACTGTTCTGACTAGGAGACTCTAAACTCAGGGAAGACAAGGAGATGGGGCTGCTTGCTAGCAAGCACAAGGCAGCAGCCACTTCCTAAGGGAAAGGTGTGGAAAGGGAAAAAGACAGAGCTATTGGAGACACACACACACACACACACACACACACACACACACACGAGACAGACCAATAGCTAAGCATAGGGATGACCAGATAGAGATAACGTGAACTCAGCAACATGTAAACAGTGAGCCCAGAGGGTGCATATAAAATGTTCAGTGTACAATTCCTTCAGATGTTTTTGATGTTTGAAGAATTGCAAAATAAAATGGGAAAAAATTAGAAAAAAAATAAAATAGAGAAGCAGATAACTAGATGAGGGAACCATCTCAAAGTTTAAGGTGAATCTAAAAGAAAACGTGCACTTTTCTTGCAAAGTTGCTTTTCCGTGGGCAATTGAACAGGAAGACCCATATTTGGGCTTGCACAGAGAAAATATCTAGGGGAAAACGTAGTAAAAAGGAGAGTGATCACTCTCACCACGACCTGGCAAGAGGGCAGTGAGAACAAGCCATAGAGCATGTGTGTGCGTGTCTGTGCGTGTGCACGTGTGTGTCTGCTGGCGTGTGCATGTATGCGCATGAGTTAGCATATTAGTCAACAATCAGCTTAACAGAAGTCAAAGGAATCCTGTAAAGTGGGTGCAACCTTAGGCTGCCATGACTGCTCAGGACCAGGGGATTGTCCCGTGACTTCTGGAAAATGCCCCAACACACACAGGTCCCCCAGGCCCCTCTCCCTTCCAAAAGGACGGCCAACACAAACAGGGTCGTCACCTGAGGGTTCTGTCTTCCCCGATAACTGGCCAAGTTGAGAAAAAAATCCAAGACATGAGGGTGGGCTGGAGCAGGGGGCTTCCATCCTCACCTACAGGCAGAGTAACACTGGGGGGCTATTACTCCCCAACTCTAACCAAGTCAGAGAGCCAAACACAGACCGTTTCTGCTCCCAGGAGCTGGAGCCACACCGAACAAGGGGAGCCCCGCACACCTGTGATGTTGTCGTAGCTGCGGAAGTTCATCTCGATGTGGTCCCACTGCAGCACCATGCAGTTCTCCATGCTGGGCTGGGCGATGGCCACGTACACGTCGTTCTTGGAGTTGAACGTGTCCACTGACACCGACTGGTAGGGCAAGGTCTGATGGACGACAAAATCTGGGAACGGGTGTTTAAACAGAGAGATCCATGAGATCACGTGGGGGGATTAGTGACAACTTACCCTTCTATCCTTCAGATCGTCTGTTCCAACAGGGCTGGGAAGGAGGGGGCAATGCACACAGTGTGTTCACCCTGCAGGGTTGGGTAAGGGGTCTGGCTGATGTGGGACTGTCACACAGAAGGCGCAGCTTCCAATACAGCCTCTCTATAAACAGCTCCCAAATGTGGCTAAAGGATCTCAAATTTGGAAAGATTTCAAAAAGACAGAGAGGATGCTGCAGAACATTCCTGAAACTCACAGCGATCACCTTGGGAAGGAAGGCGTGTGGTCAGGTTAGTTGGGCAGATGGTGTGTTTCTGGCCTCACCACAGCCTGGGAGGAAGGGAGCCTGCTGGTCCTGCTGGCTGTGGCGCTGCCCGCACCATCCGTGACAAAAGAATCCTTTAGCATCGATGATACCCGCGGGGCAAGCATCACTGCACAGCTTCAAGACTGCAAGAAAACGCCCCACACAGCACACCACACACCCAGAAACAAAAGCAAACCCTCTGGTCTGGTCTTGTTAGAGGGGAAAAGGCCAGGCGCGGTGCAGTGACTTAGGGGGCTTACTGGGTCCTGGACAGCGGCTGTGGCTGGGATCTGATGGTGCCCCCGCTTCACGAGCAGTGAAGGGACATCGACTGGACTTGCAGACACAGACTCTGGTCTAGTGGAGACAGAGCTGACCTTCCACTCAGCGGGAAGTCAGTTCTCTGCATGCATGTTGCTCCCTGAACTGACCCACTACAGTAAGCTCAGTAGGGAGCATACAATTTTACCATGGAACATACAATTTTACCTTGGAAGAGGGTGAGTGTACCTTAGATGCAAGACTAGTTGGTAAGTTGGGGGCCAGGGAACCAATGAAGAAAGTGTGTTAAAAACTTATAAAGATTAAGGTTGGTAATTTCTTTGGCTAGGGATGTGGTGACATGGGTAGCTCCTTGGGGGCCTAAATGCATCCGGGGTAAAGTGATAGTAGACACTGGCAAAGGAAAGTCATTCCTATGGGAAAATCCAGGATTTCTCCATGTCTTCCCCAACCAATCCATACCCACACTTGCTCAAGTCCCACCTCCCCCGTGAAGCCTTCCCTGATGTCTCCCATCCACAGACTTTCCTAACTTGCTAGACTCCAATTAGGCACTGGCTTAAGTCTTAGTCTTTACTGCCACTGGATCTCCAAAAGTGACAACAGAGCCAGATTTGGAGAAAAGGGAGAAATCACAGAGCTCTGAGCCACTTCACAGAGGCCGGAGCCGAAGCCCAGAGACAGTGAGTTCTCAGCCACAGCACACGTGGCTGAGGGAACCCAGGGTTCCTGACCAGAGGCTTCCCCAAGTCAGGCCTGGGTCCTCAGAGCCTCTAACGGTGCAAACCCATGGCAGCCTCTCAAGAACTACCCCTGACTTGGAAGCCTTTCTAATGTCAAATTAGAAAGGGAATAACGGGGGCCTCCCCGGTGGCGCAGCAGCTGAGTGCTGGGTTGTGAAGCTGCCCGCAGCCTCTGCAGCGCCGGTTCGATCCCCGGTTGCTCCCCGGCCACAGGAGGAGGGTCCCACATGGCGCGCAGACCTCTCCTGCCGCCCGCTGCTCCCCTCAGCAGTGTCCTTCGGTCCTTCTGCCTGCTCTGCTCCCCGCTCTGGCTCTGGTGAATTCTCTCGCCCTCCCGCGCTTCTGACTGTACCCAGTGCTTGTATAAATAAATAAATCAATCAATCTTAAAAAAGAAAAAAAAAAGAAAGGGAGTAACGGGCCCGCCACGCAGCAGGGAGTAAAGTTGGACAGGGCACAGGAATAGAGGCAGGAGGTGAGAGCAGCTAAGAGTTGAGGTTGGGGGTGTGGAGCAGGCGTGGAAGGACAGCTGAGGGGCAGGGGGCACTGAGGGGGCACTGGAAGCAGCACTGTGTGGGGACTCAGACTACCCAACACCACTGCCTACACCGAGACCATGGGCTGGGCACGTCCCCTTGCGAGACCTTAGTTTACTTGACCACATTATGGGATAACAGTACTGCCTGAGGCAGCAGAGATGAAAGAAATTGAGAGCCAGCAGAATGTGTTGCCCTCAGTCCTCTTTGAACAGGGGAACTGACCCCTGGACTGGGGAGCCCTGTCAGGCAACTTGGCCCTCACACTGACTGTGAGCATCAGATATCAGATCCTCACTAATGATCACCTCACAGTACCCTTGGGGGGAGGGTGAGAGCCCACGTCTGTGCATGCCCAGGCGTAGCCCGATCCACAGCCAGCTGTGCTCCTGAGCTCTTCCTCCTGGCCTGTGGACTTACCTTTAAGTACCTCCTCCTACCCTCTTTGAGGAGCCGGGCTACACTCTCCTGCCTGCACTGGCTCCCTCTCGCATTAATTTCTACTTAAACCCTGGCTGGTTCAACTACACCTAGCAATCTCTGGTGAATTCATTCCCTACATTACACAGGACCCCCTCCCTTGGGTTGAAGCCTGCGAGTCTCAGTTTTGATGACAGGGACAGACCCGGTAGAGAGCCTATCTCAGGGCTTAGCACACAGTAGGTGCTTGATAAATATGGAATTGAGGTCTGAGGAAGAACAGGCTACCTCCTCTGTCCTAACCAACACAGGACACTCTTCGAAGAGTGTCTATTTCAATGACATCTAAGGTAAGATGCCAGAGCTGTGATTGCCTTCTTGCTGAGTGATCTTGGGGAAGTTACTCAACCTCTCTCTGCCTTAGTTTCCTTATCACATATTAGGACTCACACTCTCAGAATGGTGTCTAGAGCAAAGTGAGTGCTAGGTACACGTTAATTTTTGCAGGTGTCCCTCTCTTCATCCTGAGTATACCATGGGTGCTTAATAAATGCTTGCTGGCTTCCTGAGTGTGGGAGGGTTGGCTGCATGCCCCCTGGTCCACTCTGAGATTGTGGGGGGCAGAGGTTGGGAGATGATGCATGAAGGTACAACAAGAAGAGGGAAAAGCAAAGAGGAGGCTGCCTGCACACCCCAACAGGGAGACGTGCTCAGGGAGAGTGGGGACACTGGCTACACCTATCCCCACCTGGAAAGGAGAAGGCATCCTGAGGAGCTTGGACTCTGAAATAAGAGAGGCTGGGCTTCAAGATCCTCCTTACAACTGGAGCTCTGTGACCTTGGCAAGAAATTTAAGCTTCAGGCAACTCATCAGTAAAATGAGAGTGAGGACTATTTCCTAAGGTTGCTGTGGAGGCTGATAAGAGTGCAGGTCTGAGTTTGCACAGAGCCCCACCCATGGCGATCCCTCCATGCTTTATACATACAACATTCACAGTAGTAAGTTGCTGGGACAAAGGCTTGGGAAGACAGAATGGCTCTAAGAATTGCTGGGACAAAGGCTTGGGAAGACAGAATGGCTATCAACTCCCCCAAATACCAGCATCGCTCACTCAAAGGCTAACACAGAAAATGCCCGGCCTCCCTGTGGCACTGGCCGAGCCTCTGGTGAAGCTGGAAAGCACTGTGGGCTCCACCAGGCTCGGCTGGTTTCTGTTCAGCGCGGGTCACTGAGGAAAGGGGGGTGGTAGCTGTCAGTGCTGTCTGACTTCCGCAGGACTCAGAATACAGCTGCATTCTTTCGATTACAACCAAGTGGCTAGAAACCTTCCCGTTACATGTGTCTAATCCAAGTCTGCCGAAGGTTCCAGACACTCCTGAGAGGGATGTCTGTTCTGGTGAGTCCCCGACTACACTCTTAAGTCTCAGCAACATGAGCATTGCTAGAAAAGAAAAAAAAAAAAAAACAAAAAAAACCCTACAGGTCATTTAAAGTGCAGACCAAAAAGTATGGGATTTAATAAAGAATCCCAGAATGGAAAAGCTGCCAGAATAGAGAGCATTTTGCAAATCGAGGCTTTCATGAAAGTATTTTCACTTATTTCTCCCCAAATGCTGATTTCATATTTTCCTATACCGACAACTTGGAACAACACAGGCTATTAAATCATCTGAACTATAAATCTAATTCTTAATAGGAATCCCCTCTGCTCACCCTCCAGCCCCCCTCCCAAAAAGAGGAGGAGGAGAAGGCGGAGGAATGGAAGAGGATGAAATTAAATAATTGATGTGTTTGTGTGTATGGGAGGAGGGAATTCAGGAATTTAAATATCTTCTCCCATCCCCAACTTAATTTATCTTTCTCAAACGTTAAAAGCACATTCACTGTGGAAAGATCTCGAAGAATACACATATTGCTATGACATCAATTTACTAGTGTTAAAGTATTAATGGCTTTCTCGGCAGAAAGCTCTGCCACTTCCATTCACATTGGATTAAGTTCATGATGTCAGTGGGACTCTTGCAATTTAGGCCTTGCTCCCGCTGGAATCAACAGATTTTTACATATCTATTTATAGCACTTGCAGAAAATAAATTATACATGATGCCGATCCTATTGGGAGAGAAACTGCACATTAATGCATTATTTCTCTTTGCATTTTCATCAGCCCTGAAATAGGGAAGCTAACAGGACAATTAGGATGCAAACTTCGCTCCCTCTAAGGAATTTAGTGAATTATCCACCTAACACAAGGAATCATGAGTAGGTAACAGGGATTTCGGAGGTGGTTAAAAATAGACTTGAAGCAGAGGGTTATGGAAGGACTGTGATTAATCTAGAGAGCTGAAACAGCCCAGCGGTGGCTTGGTGGTGTTAATTACACCTCTGTGCCAGGAACAGAACGGCACCAGTACCTTCTCCCTGGGAAGAACAGGATGAGACAGCTCCTGACTCTCCTTTTCTGACAGTCTGAGCTCAGAGGAAAGCAATACTCAGGAAACATGCTTCTTCCCAAATCTGTAGTGAGGATGTGATAACAGTGACAGGTCTCTCCACCTTCCATCCATCTTCACTTTGTTCCTCCCCACCTTCCAGAAAGCACCAGAACACGAGGCTTGATCTGAGAAGACAGGAGCCCCCTAAACTCACAATTTATTGACCTAGTCCTTACAAGGTGGGGATGGGGTCACAACTTGGTGGTGCCATTCATTGATGAAAGGAGAAATCGTCAGCAAGAGCTACTCCGTTCATGAGTCTTAAAGGGATGAAACAATAGGAAAAACAGAAGGATCATCTCCCTGTTCCCAGGGAGGAGAGCTGACCTTCTAAAGTTTAGTAGGAAACTCATTAGCAAAGTCAAATATACATTACATATGCTATAGGTTAAATCTAAATAAATACATATTACATACATGCCCAGATCATCTTCATAATCACCCCCAAAGCTCAAAGTTCAGAAACCATGTTTTTTCATATAAACTATTCCCAGTTCTGAAGGTTCTCCACAGTCCATGTCCCTTCTTTCAAAGATCAGCAATACATGCCATGGCCAGGTGTGACTAGAACAACAGGAAAGCCACTTACTTCACCTTGCCGTTTAGTGAACTTTCTAGAAACTCTGGAGAAGAGGCAGAGAGGAGCCCCAGCCAACTCTAGTTGAGCATTTCATGCCAGCCGGCCCTGAATGCCATCTTCTGGTGTAAATGCCATTGATTATGACCTCTGATTTACTGCAGCTTCCACCATATAATAAATAACCCCTGGTGGCATTGGCTGGCAAAAGGGCACCTGCCAATTACACAGGCGAGTAAGCCCCCTTCAACGACTAGAGACAAGGGCATTTCCATAAGTTTTCAGGTTTCTATGAGAAAAGAACAGGATTTGTGGAGTCCCTATTTACAAAGGTATCTAGAAATCATTTTTACTTTGTGAGCGTTTATTTATCTGTTTGGATGGCAGCAGTAGGACTGACAAATGTGACATTTTGCTCTTGGTAGGGTTTTTTTTTTTGTTTCTTCCATTTCTGTAACTATTTTCTGAGTTCTCATTCCTGCTGCTCCTACAAATATGCCTGGAGGCTTTGTAGATATCAACTCCCAGCCTAAATGTTTATTTTTGTAAGTCTGGTAAACAGGCTTCAGGCTGTGGATTGATCTTCTCTACTTTAAAATCTCGCTTTGGACATGACACATTCCATTGAAGCTTTTCATAGGGAGATATTCACCTGTCCTCTATAAGATGTGATGGTTAAGGCAGTTAGGAATTTAACTTTATCTTATATCCTGAAAAATGTATAAACTGAAACCTAGAGACTGGCCCTGGGAGGCTAAATCAAACCTTTACATTTTTCCCTCAATGTGAATTTGTTTGAAAACTAGTTAACTTATATTTGTACTTTGTCATTGCTTAGAGCTTGCTTCGTTATCTCTTTTGACACAAGCTACAAAAGTGATTTGTAGATTTACTGGTTGCATTTTCAATAAACTTCGTGTTATTCTCTCCAGAGAATAGGAAGCAAGAAAGCAGCAATCTAGGCCTCTCCACACCCGCTTTCCATGAAACAGACCGATGGGGAATATTCTTGCTCCCAATTTGCTAGCTTATCCTCTGACTTAAAAAATAAATTTTGGGGGCCTCCCTGGTGGCTCAGGGGTTAAAGTCTCAGCGCTATCAAGCTATCACCAGCCACTGTGCCTGAGTTCATCCCCACAGGGAGCTGACCCACACAGCGTAGCAGACCTCTCCTGTCTCGCCCGCTGCTCCCCTCAGCAGTGTATTTCAGTAGAACTGCATGTTGTGTTCCCCAATATGTCTCTTGTGAATTTGCTCACCTCCCCCCACACCTCTGGCCTGTACCCCAGTTCTTGTATGCATAAATAAATATTTAAAAAATAAAAAAAATTTAAAAAATTTATTTATTTATGCATACAAGAACTGGGGTACAGGCCAGAGGTGCGGGGGATGAGAGGATCCACCATAGACAGAGTGGGGAACAGAACAGGCAGACTGACTGAAATACACTGCTGAGGGGAGCAGCAGGCAAGACAGAGAGGTCTGCCGTGCCATGTGGGTTTCTCCCTGGCCAGCCGGGGATCGAACTCATGCTGAAGAGGCTGCGGAATGCTTCATAGTGTGGTGCTTAACCCCTTGCATGACCAGGAAGGCCAATAAATAAATTTTTAATAAATAAATAAAGCTTCAAAGAAATTTGAATTTTGTCAAGAAAAGCAGTCACAATTATAATCAGTGCATTTAACAAAATCCTTTGAACTTGTTGAGTTATTGCAATAAAGAGAAACAAAACAAAGGAACCATCAAAACTAAACAAACAAATCCTAGAAATCTGATAGCAGAATTGAGGTTACCGGAGGGGGTAGAGAAGGGGAGGTTTATGAATACCTCAGTGGTGGGTGTGGCAATATATATCTGAAGACTTGTGAACCTATACACCTATATTGTAAAACTACATTATCTCAGTAAAAAAACCTGTTGAGCTATTTTTCTTACCACATCGACTTAGTTCATGTAGAATGCTAGCAATTTCTCTAAGACAATTTTGATGGAAAACTTTTATACCCATTTTTCCCACTTCCTGTTGACAGTCCAAAAGAAAAACAAAAAGATTACTCTAATGTCGCTCTCGGGGATGGAACATCTGAATACCTGTCGTTGTACATTCATAGTCAAAGCTGATCACATCATTCAGCTTCTTTTCCTGATATTCTGGTGGCCCAATACATAGCACATCGGAGACAGTGGAATTTGTCATCTTCAACCACAGATACAACCACTTGGCTTTGCAATCACATTCAAATTTATTGCCCCTTAAATCTCTAAAAAACAAAAACAAAACACACATACACAGAGAAACAGACATGTCTGACATGTTTCTGCAATAATAGGAAACTCAAGCTCTATTAACATCTTGATATATTTAATAACCTCCAAGTGGAATTTTTCAAAATATTTATATTTAATACATTTTGCATCTTGTATGTATTACCAGTTTATTTAACAGTCTTCATTGCCCATGATATCAAGTGTGTGACATAGAGTTCTCAAAGATGACACGGCACCATCTCTCCAAGCCCTCTTGAAACTGTCACCAAGTCATGCTGCTAATGGGGGAGGGACGCCAGAAGGACGCCACCCAACACAGGTTCTCAGAGCAAAAATGGGACATTCGAGGAAGGCAGTTTTCACAAACACCACTGACCTTGACAATCTCATTAAACTACCTCCAGTAAGAAGTGCAAACGTGAGAAGCTTAAGCAGATGGACACACTCAGTAGCATTCGTGCTGTATGCCATTCTAAAATGGCAAATTCCAACACAATACAGACTATCTGCTGTTTCCCTGTTTTTTGGTCATAGATTTTTAGCTCCAACATAAAAAAAATGCCATAAAGAGGGAGAGGGGACATAAAGGCACAATTAACTGGGGCACAATGACAAGCACACATACACTTAATTTTCATTACTTACAGTTCAATCAGGGAGTCTAAATCACTGAAGACATCCCTCGGGAGTGCTTTTATGTGGTTATTGGCCAGAGAACTAGAACAAGAAAGTCACATCTTAATGTGGTTATTATCTCCATGCCCTGTTATCCTGAAGACCCTTAAATAAAGCTAATGATTTAAAACAGAACTCTAAACCTCTTCAGCACCACACAGTTCAATTTCTGGTTTTGGTCACTGATGGTGAGATAAAGAAATGCGTTTAGTTATATAAAGATATTACGAACATTAGATTAGAGGTGCTGGAGTTCCATGGTAGTGTTTTGTTTCGTTTTGTTTTTTTTGCTTTGTTTTTAAACAAGCGCATAGTAAGCTCTTTATCTCGATTTGTCAAACCTCAGATGGCACCACATCTCAGAAGAAAAGCCAACCTCCCATTGATGCAGGCAAGACCCTCCAGGGTCTCATTTCCCCCATTGCCACTTACCTAGGGGACCTGATTGCAGCTTCTGAGATCACCCACACTTTGCTGTTCCTCAAACAGATGTGGCATAACCCCCAGCTCAAAGCCTCAGAATTTGCTGTTCATCCAGCTGGAAAGTTCTTCCCCCAAATACCCACCTGGCACACTCCATTACATCCTTGAAGTCTGCCGTCCACTATCACCACCATCCCTGCCCATGGCCTCTACACAGCTCCCTTCCCTGTTCATCATTCTTCACTGCACAACGGGCACTGAGCATACAATCTATGTTGATGATCTACTTGGTGCTGAGACTTATCTACTTGCTGACCGTCTGCATTCTCCTTACACATAAGTCACATGGGGACAGAAATTGTATCTGTTTGTCCACATCTGAATCCTTAATTCCTAGAACAAAAATAATAAGGATGCACAGTCTTGCCCCACGAAATGCCCTCAAGGTCCATCTAAGGGAATCCTATGACTGTTGACTCCAAGAGAAGACTCAATGAAGATCCTCAGCTCTAGCCCGATGATAACATACAATCTCCACTCATCACACAGTCTAGGGCACGAGTGATCATGATGAGTTTTGCCTTCTCATTATCTAAAGGTTGACCAGACCCATTTTGAATTTTTGTTCTTAGTGTTGAAGATCTCTCTAAATTATCTACTCCGAACCGCCAAGAAGTAGACTTGAATGAAGACTCTCAAGTCTTTCTCTGATGACTCAGATTTTGCATTGCCCTGTTGTGGTCCTGCAGACAGATGTCCATGATGCAGGCTGCTGACGTGGAAGATGCTGGTGTTGGAATGAGGCAGGTGAAGGCTGTGACTCCCCCAAATGTCATATTCCATAATGAGAGTCAGCTGAGATGCTGATGCCTGTTTTGGTTTCTTTTATACATATGACTACAAATAGCTAGACATAGAAATGACAAACACATAGGCAATCCAGTGCCAACCTCTTTAAAAATGTAAGTGAAATTAGCCTTTGGCAACATCATACTGACCCATCCCAGAAAGATGAATGAAAGATATGGGTACTCCCCTTTAGAATCAGCAGAATTAGAAAACTTTGAGCCCAGTTGAAACATTCTTGCTTCAAGAAACCAACAGAAAATGGGAGACCTATAATTTCTGAAATTCCATCTCTTCCCATTGGTAGCCACAAATTGATGAAAATACAATTTTGTGTATTATCCTACTTTCTTTTCTAAATTATTTATTTGCACATTTTAAAAGATGTTGCAAAAGAGGCTAAAACTGTCATCAGATTGACTAAACTCTAGCAGTGACTTTTTGAAGTTAAAAAATGTGTTTGTGTTGATTTTTTTTCTGGTCAATGGTCACTTATTCCAGAAAGTAAAAAAAAAAAAATTTTTTTTAACTAGTTAAAGGTGAATTATTTCACTAAATTTTTTTTAGCTCATTGAAATGTCTGTTACAGAAGAGTTAAGAACAAACAGATCCATCAAGTTCCCAAAATGTCTAACAACTGTTTCAAGAGTTCCATTTAGATTTCAGAGAGCCGAATTATGTAGATGGACGATCCATCCCACTCAGAGTACTAAACATCTCACACTCCACTTCATTTTATTTACAAATTCACGGCACTTACTTCATTTCTAAAACTACTTAATAGCAACCTGCCCTCTGGCAGGACTGCTGGAAACAGGCATCCTAGATTTTAGTTACACATTGGCTCTGAGCCTTCGTGCCTTGAAACCTGATCTATGTCTCTTGACGCAGAAACGTGAGACTTTAGTGGTTGGAAAAGCTCATAAAATATAAAAATCAGAAACCTGATTTTTGAGTTTCCGCCACACTACTTTCCATTATGGCTGTACCAATTTACAGTCCCGCCAACAGTATGTGAGGGTTCCCTTCTCTCCACATCCTCTCCAGTATTCTAATATTTTTTTGTTATTTATCTTTTGGATACTACCCATAACACAGAAATTCCAGATGATCCAGTTATCCCACTTCTGGTCATTTACCAAGACACAACACAAAACACTAATTTGGAGAGATATGCACCCCCCGTGTTCATTGCAGCACTATTTCCAACTGAACAGCACTGTTCACACTTCCAGCAACTGGAAACGACCTAGGTCTCCATGGGTTGATGAACAGATTAGGAAGAGGTGGCATATACACAGTGGGATACGATTAGCTATTAAAAAAAAAAAAATAAAACAGGCGATTTCCTGCCACTTACAATAACATGGATGGTCCTAGAGGGAATTATGCCTAATGAAATAAACCAAAGAAAGACAAACACTGAACGATTTCACTTACTTGTGGTATATAGAGAAAACAAACAGATGAACTAAACAACAAAAAAATAAACGTTTGGGCTATAAGGCCAATTAGTGGTTACCAGAGGGAAGGAGAGAGAGGGGTGAGCAAACCAGGATAAAAGGAACAAGATATGTTGAAGGACAGAATTAGAATTTCAGTAATGAACTTAATTTAGTGTATACATATGTTGACTTGCCAGATGAACACCTGAAACTTACATAATGTTATAATGCAATGTCACTTCAAAAAAAAAGTCAGATGCTTAATTTAAACAAGCACATTCCAGACAGTGACTTTCTTAGGCACAGGGAGAGAACTTTAGAGAATGGATGTGTTCTCCTACTTAGTTTATAAGTGAAAGTGAGGAGCTGGGAGCAAGGGCTCATTCTTTAAACAATATATAGTATGCTTTAATTACTGCAGACAGCTCCAGCCTGGAGGAACCAACTTTAAAAGTCATGTGACTTTGCTCAAAGTAAACATGGAAAATCTAGCCCAGTGAGGAACCCAGGGTCTGGCCAGTCAGTATGCGCTGCATGCTGGGAGAGCCAACAGTTAAGGAGGTGCAAGGAGAGTAAAAGGGAAATCAGGAATGGCTCCATGTGGGGGAGAGAGAACTTAATCTGCACTCTGAAGAAAAAGGCAAACTTCAGGAAATCATGAGCAGAAGAAGGAGCATCGCCTTCAAGAAAAAAGGCATGAGGGAAAAATCTGGTAAGGGGTGAGCTGGGTATGCATGGGGTCCCGGAGAGCCTAGGGTTCCTAGAACACTGAGGGAAATAAGGCATTTTGGGGAGAGGGGGCCCTGTGGGCTGGAGTAGAGAGTGGTCACACACACTGGGAGAGCCCAGATCACCTCAAAAGCATCGAATGCTCCCTGGACTCAAGTAGGGACTCTGTTGTTCCCTCTGTTCGTGCTCTCTGCATGTCACATGGAAAATGAGTTGCCTCTTACACACGGGCACACATGCTATACACGTATGGTTGTATGTGTAACTGTGCAAGCATGCACACACAAACACAGCCATTGACACACAAGTATGCACTCATGGGGACACACATATAAAGATATGCAAATACACATACTCACACCCGCTGCCCACCTGGCATCCAGAGCTAATGGGCTAAAGGAAAGTAGCCATCTGGGCTAACTCAATCACAAGGAATTTGAGTTAGGTATGGTCTCTGCCCAGAGCCTTTGCTCAGACATAAAGCCCCTTATTCCTGACTCTGGGAAGTGAATTGATCTGGGCACAGCTGTTCCTCTCCAGGCACACACAGCTGTCTTCTTCGCAGACCCTTTCGGGCCACCCAAACTGCAAAAGCTACTCAACAGTCCATGGAGAAAACAAACCTTTCGTGAGTGGAGGGAGGGCATGATGTAGATGCTACTGCTGATGGTGGTGATGACAATAAAGCACCAGCCACACCTGGAATGGGCTGGATGCTTTTGCAAGGCAGCATGAACACTCAATGGGTAGCAAACCTCTGAGCATCTCCCCACCTTGATATCCCCATCTTAAGGATGAGGAAACTGAGGTTCAAATAGGCTAAATAATAATAATAAATGATGGCCCTGAGATTTGAATCCAAGCCCTTATTCTTGTCTCTATTAGAATCTGGGGATTTGACTCTATCTGAAAAATGTAAACATTTATCAAGATTTCCAAAGGAAGAAAGGAAAACCTGGAGTAATAACACCAACAAGCATCTGACACTTTCCAGAGACGACAGTGCGATCCAAATGTATGGACCTGCCTTTTCTGTTCCCTGTCTCCTTACTTTACAAATTTTAACTCATACAAAGCTTCTGCATGGAGGATTCCAGAATCAAGTGCTCACTGAGCTTTCTGGCAAACACCTCTGCCTGCATTGGGGCTTGATGTGAATCTCTGAGGTGCTATTGCTGAAGGTACTAGCCCGCCTGCCCAATACCTCCTTTCAAAGCCCTCCAATTTTCCCTTTGCTGCAGACAGACTGACAGTAGAGATGAGACATGTTTATCTCACTCAAATGCAAAATATCTATCATGCAAATGGGACCTGGTTCCTGGCTAATAAAACTGTTCCTACCAAAACAATGACTCTCTTCACATTTTCATAAACACAGCCAACAGCTTTTCCAGTTTTCTAAATTTGCTAAGTGTGTGTACTTGCTTCATTCTGATATGCCAATTCAAATCAATTTGTTTAATTTTTTTCCTCCAGAAAGCTATTAAAGAACCCAGAGAGCTTAGCTTAATCCGTACATTAATCCAACATAAAAGAAAAAGCTATTTGCATTCAAATTAGAGGAACCACAAAAATGTCTCTATTCTACTTCATCCTGATCCTGCCTTCAACATTCTTTAAGGGATCATGTAAGCCTCAGTTCCCAAATCTGTAAAATGGGGACTCTCAGATTTTTGAGAGATAGTGTTCCATAAGCCTGTGCCTGTGCCTGGCATACATTAGGTTATACTATCCCTATAGCATCCTTCATCCAACCCCCACACCCCAAAGCTCAGAGTGTTCTATTCTTCATAGACAGTTGAGGTCCATACACAATTCAGGACAATGGAAAAGATAAATAAAGCCAAGTTTATGAGTGACACTTCAGTCAACAGGAACAGTCCCATTAGGCTGTGCCATTCATGCTGGCAGCAGGCTCTCCCACCCAGGTCTGTGTGAGCACACTCATTACCTGCACACAGCAAGGAAATCACCCCATGACACACTTCCCAGACACAGCCCATTGTTAAGCAACACATATGCGTGGCACAATGGACAAGGGTCTGATCCATAGCATAGAGATGCCTCTTGGGTCACCTGGAAGTTGCTTTCCTTTAGAGCACATTGCCTTAAGGACAAACCATCAAGGAGAAAAGGAATGCCTAGGGAGAGCCTCACTCTATACATGAAAAGACTGAATACTTCACAGGACTTACAGGTGCGTCAGGTCACGGAGGCCACGGAAGGCATTTCTTGAGATGGTTTCTATTTTGTTCCCTTCGATGAACCTAAGAAGAACAGCAGGATCATAAAATCGAATTTTCTTTGCTTGGTATCTGTAGAATATGGTGATACTGGGATGCTTTTGGAATAAAATATAGAAACATTTAAATGTAAAATACATCTCTGAGACGAGGTCAGCGATGCCAGATTCCCCATGGGAGAGCGTGTGTGAGCAAACACATGCCCACAACGGTATGCTCTGCATTCCCAAAGCAGCCTGGGAGACTTCAAATTCAGAGTTGGCTACCTGGGTAAAAGCATCTTGGGGGTGGAGTGGGTGGAGGGAGAAGAAAGCGCTAAATCAAAGGCAAGAAATCCTCGCACCTCTGGAATCCTTCCAAACATTTCCCCCTCAGACCTTTTTTCATTTCACAGTGCCTGGTTATTAATACTTTTGCTAATATCGTTGTCCCTCGAGGGAGCCCTTTGTTTTATCTCCATATTAAAGTTTTTGCTGAGGGAGAGTTCCATTTAGCTTTGCCTTCCAGCACACTTGAGTTCATCGTGTCCTACACAGCCTAATCCCTCAACAGATGGGTGACAAGCGCCCATATCTTTAAGATCTCCATGCTGCTAGGGCTGGGGAGACAGTGAAGTTAATTATGGGCCAAACGTCTTTCTTTGTGCTAAAATGTCTTGAGGTTTGCACACAGGACCTTGCAATAGCAACTCTGGCCATGCGTAGTTGACTGTGGAAAACAGATGAAGGGAATGCACTGGGATTATACTCTAGGATTACAGAGAACTAAATTTTAGTTTATAGCATCAAATTATATCAAAGGAAAGTGTGTTCTTTAATGAGCTTCGCAAGGCGATGGCTTTCATTCATTGTTGCATTGAAAACTCGACGATGCTAGTCTTATAAAAATCAGGGGTCTGATAGTAATAGGTTTCTGGATCTATACTGTGATGATAAACTGATGGGATTATCTATAAACTGGTGAGAACTTCGTCCTCAATAACTTTGAGTGTAAGATGAACAGTGACCAAGAGAAAGCCAGTAGCTTTACTTTGCCCACATCCATCAGCTGTTTTTTTTAAAGATTTATTTTTATTTATTTACTTATGCATACAAGAACTGGGATGTAGGCGAGAGGTGGGGGGTGGTGGTGAGAGTATTCACCAAAAATGGAGTGGGGAGCAGAACAGGCAGATCCACTGAAACAACACTGCTGAGGGGAGCAGCGGGTGAGACAGGAGAGGTCTGCTGCACCATGTGGGTAGCTCCCTGGCTGGTGATTGAACTCATGGTGTAGTGGCTGTTGATAGCTTGAAAGTGCTGACACTTAACCCCTTGCTCCACCAGGGAGATCCTCCATCAGCTGTTTATGCTGCTTTGAAAGGCTCCCATCAGAGTTATCACCTGGGAGAACTCACTCTTCCCATAGTCTGTGCACTACCTGCCTACAAAGTATATATTTCATGTGTTCTTTGGAGAAAGAACCCTGCAGAAGCTTTCCTAGGGACATAAAGTCAGTTGAAAGCTTTCTGAGACCAGAATGGGCTTAGAATCCAAACATCCACCTGTTAACCTCAGAAAGGAAAGCAGAGACAAGGTTTTAAAATTCCTCTGGATGCTAAGTAAGGAATTCCTATTGGACAGCATGATGATTATTATTAGAAAGTGACAGAAGACAAAGGTGAAAGAACTCCAGAGGAAAAAAGATGATTTGAAAATGGGAAAGGATAGAAATCAGGCGAAGCCTGTTGCTGGGGAAAAGCACTGCACATCTGAAAAGGGGGAAATAAACTTTTTTCCTGAGGGAGAAGAAATACAAGAGAACCCTCAGTGCAGGACTGCCTGAATTAAAAACAAAGTTGTGGCCCGAAACGGAATGACTTTATTTAAAAATAAGTAACCCTCAGAATCCTGCAGCTCTCCTTCTGGCTGATCAGCAAATCCACGCACTTATGAGAGGTAAAAATATCCAAGGCAATTTCCAATTGTGCTTACTACGTGACAAATTAAATGTCAGCAGAGAATGAATATCTTTCCTTCTTTGTTTCCTTTCCCCCTCTTTGTCCCCAACCTCCTCCTGTCCCAGCATGTTTATATGCAAGTCAACTCAAAAAGGTCAGAGCTAAAGAGAATAGGATTTTCTCTATTCTCTCCACCCCTCAGCTTGCTAGAGGATGCTGCTCTGGCTTGGAAGGCAGGCCAGCAATTCCCCTGGCACACCTAACCCTCAGCACAGAGACAACGCACAAAACTCACAGGTATTCAAGATGAAAAAGTCCAGCAAAAGCATCATCCCGGATGACTGTAAAGGAGTTAGAATTCAGCAATCTGGAAACAAAGCACAGATTTCAGTGGAAAGGTATCAAATCTGTAAGTGGTGATGCCATCTTTGTTTCGTCAGCTGTGTTCTGGGCTGTGGGCAGTCACGGGTTCTTCTCAGCCTGAGGCTGACTATGAGGTGTGTAACCCCACACACAGGTGCTGGTGCACACTGTCAAGTAAATTGCTTCCCTTTGGCCAGCTTTTGTGGGCACCCTCCTTCCCCCTCCCTTTCTCCCCTGTGGATCTTGGTGAATATGACCTGGTAGCTGTTATTTCAAAATATCTGAATGCCCAGCAAAATTAAATAGCCAATGAATGCACTATCATACACATGGAATCACAGAATTAGACATCTCAAAGGATCAATGCCAACTCTTCCTTCAGAAAAATCTGAACCCAAAGTAGTTAAGTGACTTGACCACAGTCACACACAGTGACAAAAAAATATATATATTATATTCATTCCCAGGAGATAGGAAAAAAATTTAAGAAACCTTCAGAAGATTCTCCACGTTTTTATATGTGTCACCATTTAAGTCTATTCGATAAAAGTTCATATAGTTTATATAGTGACCAGTTAAGTTTATTTGGTAAAACACGCAGAATTATAGTAGGATCCTATGGAAACTATGTTTTAAAAGAAGGACAGTCTTGAAGAATTTCACATTTTAAAAGGGTAATATAAACTCATGAGTAGGTACACGACATCTTAAGAAAAAAATATCAAATTTATTTAGAATGATTTCCCCTTGGTTTTCTGTATTCTGTTGCCTGCTTTAATGTCCATCTTATGTGAAATTTAAAAAATCAATACAGAGAAAGAAAATGAGCTATATATTCCTGAGAATGCCTGTCATTAATGTGCTTTTGAAAACTGCTTCTTGGGCATTTCTTTTCATTAGCAAACATTCACTGCCCTGGGCTAAGGGGCACCACTGGGCATGGCTCAGAGTGGCTGGAAGCAGAGAGGTTACAGTGTGGGTTGGAATTCTCACAGCTATTTGGAGCAAGTTGTTTAACTTTTCTGAGTCTCAGTTTTCTCATCTGACAAATGGGGAAATAAAAATACCTTTCTTGTAGGGATGATGATGAAATAAAATTATATGTTTAAATGCCTAATAAGCTGCCCCACGGTTTACACATTTAACGAACTAGAAATACTTTTATTTCCAGAGTAACTTAGAGTTTAAAGTGAGGTATTTTGGGAAATAGTTCAATTAGGTAACGTTCCGGCCATAATTCAACGCCATCGTGTCCCTGATCACTGGAGCTGGGCATTGGGATCTACAATAAACGGTGCAATGAGTGCTAGGACTCAGCTTGGTGGGGACGCCACAGGCCCAATGATACCAAGAGCTACCAAGCTTACTCCTGAGCTCGGGCTGAGGGAGGGCTGAGAGCTGAGAAGTGGGATCACTCTTCCCACGACACCCATTTTCAGAGAGAACTTCCATACTCACAGCAGCTGCAGGGAAGGCAGGTGGGAAAACATTCGGTCCTTGATTTCCGAGAATGTTCCATTTACCAGGCTCCTACAGGCAAAAGAGGAAGGACACAAGGCCCAGGTTTCTTTCTGAAGTGCCGGGCAGGATGGCCAAACCCTCTGGCTCTGCCCCTGTATTCTAAACTCCTCCACTCAGGAGTGAGACTTAAAACTGCTGGCCGGGGGCTTCTCAGGAGAAACTGGGAGAGTCAGGCCCTTTTTGAAATGAACCGGATCAATGTGAAAACTAGTCTGGACAGTTAGGAACCTTTCCCACCAGCCAGGCTCCTTCACAGACGTGATCTCAGCCAGTTCAGATCAATCCCCGGCTTCTTTTTCTTACCTACAGGAGACCTGGCTGGACCTGGATAATTGCTTTACCTCTGCCCATGACTCTGTTGGTACAGACACAGGGTTACTGTTGGCCCATGAAACTCCAGGGTAGGATGGAGCATCCCCTCAGGAGCACATCTCTGAAAGTCACGTAGAGCCCATCTGATGAAATGCACCATGAAAGCCTTGGGGGAAAAACTCAAAGACACCTGAACTTGAATGTGTAGTGCAGGCAATGCCATCTGTCACACTCAGGGGTCAGCACCGGGCAAGAAGGGGGCTCTGGTTTTGCCACCTGGTCCCCTATCATTTCAGTCCCCTGCAGGATCTCTGACTTCAAAATTCTTTTAGTTAGCATGCAGATCAATGAAGCAGCTGCTGATCTAAAGGATTTAGCAAGGGAATTCTAATTTCTAGAACCCTCCTTGTCACCTGACTTAGCAATATTAAGAATCAAAAAGGCACTGCTAGACTCTGGACTTTCTAGAAATGCAAACAGGAGCCCCTGCCTGTGCCTGGCCTGGACTCAGAGGCCAGGGAGTGAAGCACAACACAAAGTGCCCAGCGCACCAGCAACTTCACCAGCAGGAACTTCCTGCCTCTGTGATTGCATCTGGAAGAGGGAGTGGGTTCAGCAGAAAATATTTCCCAGCAGGAAAGCTCTGACCGGAGAGCCCCTTCCACAGCCATTACGAGAGCTGGTCATGTGACTGAGTGGCTGTGTGAGGGCAGGCTGAAAGCAGCTCTTAGCAGGTGAATAAAGTGGAGCCCTTTCCTGTCAGTTCCTCCAGCGCTGAAAAAGATGCCAACACGATGAGTGGTGAGGAGAGGGGGCAAGACCCCTTGTCAACTTGGGACAAGAAGTCAGGCTGACTTCCAGCACTGGCCACTGGGCGGGATACCCCACATGCCCCAGCTCCTCCTCCGAGCCCTCCTGCTCCCCTTCTCCAGGTCACATGGGTGCCCTCCCCCACTTTCAGAGGCTGAATGCCTTCACCCTGGTTCTTCAGACCTGCATGGTGGAGAGATGGGCAGGAGACCACAGTGTAAATCACAGCAGAGAGCTGAGGTGGGACAGTGAGGCCTCACCCCTTCCTAGTTGCAACTCAGTCCAGTCAGGGTCTCTGCATATTCAAGTCTCTTAACAACGCCCTGCCCACCTTCCCCCTGCACACACAAACACATATCCTTCCAAACTTTAATGCACCCCAGAATCACCTGGAGTTGCCAAATGCAGACTCCGAGTCTCCACTCCGGAGACCCAGCTTCAGCACCGGCCCTGGAATCTGCATTGGCACAGGCGCCCCCAGGGGGGGCTGGTGCAGCTGGCCCGCGGGCCACACTTGGGGAAACACGGCCACAGAGACTTGCCTGGATCCCCGGGCGCTGGATCTCGGCCGCCCTCCACCCTCCCTCCGGCCGAGACTCCCTGCACCTCGCGCGGCGCGCCCCCCACCCGAACGCACAGAAAGGGGCCGGGGGGTGCAGCCGGGGTCGCGCTGTCCCAGCACTGGAGCAACTCCCCGGCGGCGGCCGGCGCGGGGTGGGGCGGGGCGGGGGTTCAGAGGGTCCCACTCACTCACAGGGAGCTGATGTCGCCGGGCACGATCCTGGGCACCCAGGAGGAGCCCACGCAGATGATGGACTCCTTGGTACAGCTGCAAGTGGCGGGGCAGCGCGCCAGGCGCCTCACCTGCGCGCCCGGCGGGACCAGGCACGCGGCGCTCAGCAGCAGCAACAGCCACCCCAGCGCCCCGCGGCCGCCGCCGCCCCTCCGCAGCGCCATGCCGGGCCCCCCGGTCCCCGCCCGGCCCCCAGACCCCGCCGCCGCGCCGCGCGCTCGGACCCGGTGCGGCTGCAGAGGCGCGCGCCGCTCGCTGCTCCGCCGCTGCTGGCGAGGACGAGGGCGCCGCGGGTGTGGGAGGCCGAGCCGCAGCCCAGCAGCATGCTGGCCGCCACCCCCACTCGGCGCCCCCCCACCCCGGCCCGGCTGCTGGGCGGCCGCCGCGCTGCGCCCGCGGCTCTAGCGCCCGCCTGACATCAGCGCTCGCGCCCGCAGCCCGCTCCGGCCAATGGAGACGGAGGGGCTGGCACCGCCCCGCGTGCGCCCCACCCTGCCCTGGGGCTGGGACGCGACCCCGGGGACCCTCCCCGGGAGCTGCCGAAGAGGGAAGTTAGGTGACCTTGGGGGAGGGGCCGGCCTGGGCCCGACACCCTCCATCCCCACCCCGGGCCTGGAGGCTCCTGGGGGTCAGGCGCACGCGGACCTTAGGTCAGTGCAATGGAATTGGGGGAAGCTCTAGGCTCCTTTCATAGGACCAAAAGTTGACATCCCGTCTCCCCCCACACCCACCACCTCTCCAAAAAAAAAGTAGGGCTGGAGGAATTGGCTTGATTGCTGAATAGGGAGACTTTGACCTGGGCGCTTTGGAGATAGAGCTTATATGCAGCTTTATTTTTAAGAGAAAAAACTGAACTGAATGCTGTGGTGAGTTTGGCAGGATAGTGGGGTCAGTGGGGCCTGGTATCCGTCCTACGGCATCCTGGGGTTACTGAAGGTGTTACAGGGCAGGGAGAGGGGCAGCCCAGGACCCCCCAAACCTGTCTGCTCTAAATAGGTTCTGCCATACGCTGCATCAACACAAAACATATGAGACTTTAATGGGAAGGAATTTTAATGCAATTAGGAAACAATACAGAAAAGGCAAAGAATATAGTTTCTAAATCAAGCACCCAAAGGTACCCATCCCCTCGTGGGGAAAAGTCCACCCAAAAGCAGGATTGGCCCGGAGCAAGGCCCCAAAGCCTAGCACAAGTCTAAAGCACCTTCCAGTGGGGACCCACAGAAAAGGGTCAGAAACAACCAGACAAGTCTGGGAGGAAAAGAGCAAAATCAAAATCAAGACAAAAACCACCTTGTCACCTCCCTACGGGTCTCTCACCCACATCTGTATCACCCAGTCCACGACCAAAAGGCAAGGATAGTTTCTTCATGTGTCTCTCGGCCCCATGTGCCTCCTCCAGGTCTCCTTCTGGCTCCATCCTGCTTTCTTCCTTCCTCAGTCTCCTCTGCAGCCTCTTCTCTCCCTGCTCAGCTCCACCCTCCCTTGGGTGGGGCAGGAATTCTGGAACCTCCCCCACTCCTGGGGACCACCCAGTTACAAAAGTACCTACCATCCTCCACAGAGGGAATACAAAAAAGGAAAGTGACCACAGCTGTGTGACCCTTACTGAGGAGCGAGGGTGAAGGGGGCTGAAAGTTTTCCACACTCAGCATGCCCACTGCCACCCCACCCGCTCCAATTAAAGGACAGGGATAATTGTTACTAGAGATTGAGGGTGTGGTACACTCTCTGGCAGCTACATTTAATCTTCTAACCCTTTGAGGCAGGCCCTATTAATAATTTATCAATTTACCGATGAGGATACTGAGGCATGGAGAGCATCACAACTGGCTGGTGATCTGCTAGGAAAAGGCTGGGGTGGGGTTGGAACCTGAGAGGGAAGTTGGGGTCAAGTGCTCCTGAATTCTTCTGCTCTACCCATTCAATACACTGAGCTTGACTTTTACCACCCGCTGTGTAAACTGGGGAGAGCGAGGAATATAACCAAAGCAGGACCAAAATAATGGTTAATAGTCCAAACTACTCAGAGTGGGGAATCCAGAGCACTATCACCAGGTTACTAAAGAAGGAAAACCATTTCATAAGCTCAGCTGCACCCAAAACAAATGGTTAGTCCCCAGGAATCAATGCTGTTGCTTCTTCAGTAACCATTTTGAGCGCAAACCAGGCTGACCACTGTGGGAGGCCCAGGCACTGTCCGCAGGGAGCTTGAAGTCGAGCTAGGCAGCTGGCCCAAGGCTGCATGGGGTCATGGGCTAACCGAAAGAGATCTAGGATATTGAAAGCAAGTTGTTGCATTTGACCTCATGGAGGGCATTGGCTGTTCATCGCAGGTCACTATTTATTCAGCACCTGGTTCAATGTGAACCCATCTATACTTACTTAATTCTCACATCTACCCCCAAGAAGTGGGTCTTCCCATCATATAGATGAGAAAATTGAACTGAGACATTTTTCTCTTGCCGAAGTTCACACAACACAGTCAGGAGGACCCTACCCCAGAAGGGGTTGCTATGGTTAGCCTGCTCTGTTGTCATTCATTTCACAAACACTTTAATCAGCAAAGCCCGGTGTTGAGGACACAGAACACAGTTTGGGGAGGATAATCACGGGTCATGGGTCCACCTGAAAGTGTTACTGAGCAACGGGTTTGCTTCCAAAGTGTATAGGACCAATACCATGATGCCAGCTTTGCGTGGTCAATTGGTGAGGAGACAAGAGGAAAACCTCAACTCTGCCTTCCAGGCCTGGAGAGGGAAGGGGCTTACAGAAGTGAGGTAGAGAGAAGGGGGGGGTGGCAGAATGAGGGTGTTCTCAGACTTGGCAAAATCTGATCAATCACAAGTAAGCCCATGGCTCCCTCGAGTAGCTGCTGTCTTGAAGACGGTAGCTCTGCGCTCTGATCATTGCAGATGCAGGATGAGTTTCCCTTACCTCCCCCATCCCCACATGCATTGGTCAAACAAGTCCCATTTACAGTCATGCAGGAGCTGGGCCAGGAGTCAAGTCCAGGGCCACTTCTTCAAAAACAAGTCTTAAAGGAATGTTTAGATAAGTTTTGTGTAACCCAAAAAATTGAGATCAAATTGGGCAGCTTTACATGGAGGTGAACAAGGCTTTTCTAGTTACCTTTCCTGCTACCCCAGAAAAAGAAAATCTGGTTCTCAGCTGAGTTGGAATGAAGAAGGGTCAGAAGGAAAACTCTACCCCTAGAAAATGACAGGTTTGGGTTAGCATTTCAGCCAGCCACTTACTGTGCCCCAGTGACCTCTTGAAACATTAGTTTCTTCATATGTAGAAAAGGCAACATTATTATCAACCTTTGAGGTTAATAAATATGAGAGAGATTATATAACACCCAATGCCATTCAGGGGGTACTGTATACAGGTGGTTACAACTTATAACAGTCCTGCTAACAATTTTTTGACTTTACAGTGGTGTAAAAGCGATAACTATGGAATAGAAACCAAGGTAAGGTACTCTTGGTGATGCTGGGCAGCCTCAGTGAGCCACAGCTCCCAGTCAATATTTTCAACTTATAATATTTTCAGCTAACAATGAGTTTATCGAGATGGAATCCTATTGTATGTGGAGGGAGAGCTGTATTTGTTCAGAGATCCATTCTAAGCTACACCCTGGGATTGGAAGGAAGTGGGGGGGTTGGGAAAAGGGAGGTGCTATAGAAGGAGATGAACTTTCCTAACCATTGTGCTGCTATTTTAATCAAGGATAAGGGTCCAAGTGGGTCTCACTTGGCAATATCTGGAGACACTTGGGATTACCATAGGAGGATGGGTATTACTGGCAGCTAATGGGTAGAATCTAGGGATACTGCTAAATATACCACAATACATACCTAAGAATCACCCAGCCCAAATGTCACCGGTGCTGAAGTGTAGAGGCTCTGGACTAAGTGCTTGCATGAAGAACTCCATAAATGCAGATTCTGACTTTACCACTCACAAGCAAACCCTTTTGGCTGGGGAATCTCCATCCCCAACTTCTATTTTCTCATCTACAAAAGGGGGGTAATGAGCCCTGGCTCTCTCTTCCCTAAGTAAATATGACACATTTTTATTATTACTATCTATATCCTCCCCAAGCTAGCGCAGGCTCCAGCTTATCCTCTCCAAACTAGAAAGTTTCTGAGAAAAGAGTACAGCAAGAAGACTTGGGTAGCATAGCTGGCAGGGTATGTATTTGTTTCGGCTCTGTTACAGACACTAAGTAAGTGAGTGCTTGTAAATTATAAGGTGCAGTTTATAAATCAAGATATAAAAATGGAAATGCAGATGACTTTGGTTTGGTTCCAAGATCTTCAGCAGTTTAAAAAAATTTAACAGACAATCAGAGAGACACAATCTGTTTCCAGGAAATAGCAAGAGTTTTTCAAAATGTGAAATTTCTGTTCAGATGCACACTTACTCGAGTTGTGTCTCCATGACATACTCACATGTTCTGATAGGGGGATGAAATGGAGCAAGTTGGAGTGGCTGGTATAAGCCAGCATTTATTCATTCATTCATTCACCTTCACTCAACAACTCTCAGTCAATATTAATTGAGAACCTCAGTTGTTGTGTTGCAGGGCAGGGAGAGGGGCATCCCAGACCCCGCAAACCTACCTGCTCTAGATAGGTTCTGCCATCCGCTGCATCAACACAAAACATATGCGACTTTAATGGGAAGGAACTTTAACACAATTAGGAAACAATACAAGGAAAGGCAAAGAATACAGTTTCTAAACCAAGCACCCAAAGTTACCTGTCCTCTCATGGGTAAAAGTCCACCCACGCAGGATTGGCCCAGAACAAGTCCCCAAAGCCTGTCTAAATCATCTTCCAGTGGGGACCCACAGGAAAGGGTCAGAAACAACTAGACAAGTCTGGGAGGAAAAGAACAAAATCAAAATCAGGACAAAAACTGCCATTGTCACCTCCCACGGGTCTCTCACCCACATCTGTGTCACCCAGTCCACGACCAAAAGTCAAGTGTAGTTTCTTCACATGTCTCTCTGCTCCATGTGCCTCCTCCAGGTCTCCCTCTGGCTCTCCATCCTGCTTCCTTCCTTCCTCAGTCTCCTCTGCAGCTTCTTCTCTCTCTGCTCAGCTCCACCCTCCTTTTGGGTGGGGCAGGAAATCTGGAACCTCCCCTTTTCCTGGGGACCACCCTGTTACAGTTGGACTTAGGTGTGAAGGACGGGAAGGTCAAGACTATCTCTCAAGTACTAGCTTGAGCCAGTGGGTGGGTACAAATGCCATTTCTTGAGACTTCTTGCCTACAAGAGGAAAGGGTTTAACTGGGAAAGAGATAGGAAGAGTTCGATGTTGGACTCTGAAATGTCCCAGAGGCACCCACAACAGAGGCTGAGTTGGCAGCTGAATGACCAGAGGGGATGGTAAAGAGGTGGTAGATGAAAATCTTCATTCCTTAGATAAAACATTGGTTTTCTCTCAATAAGCCCTTAATGTTTTGGATCTATGACTGACTGAATGAGTGAGTGAGTGAATGACATTTTGGAAATACAGATGTTAAAGAAAAACTAACTCAGGTACAATCAACAAGGCACCACAGAAATCTTATCAGAAAAGTGTGACTCTCATGATATTGCAGTTTGCAGATCTATTTTTATTTTTTTTTTTCGTTTTTTTTTTTTTTTTTTTTATAGAGGCATGTTTTTATTTATTTATTTATTTATTTGCTTGCTTGTTTTGTTTATACATGCACTGGGTACAGTCAGAAGCGCGGGAGGGTGAGAGAATTCACCAGAGCCAGAGCGGGGAGCAGAACAGGCAGAAGGACCGAAGTACACTGCTGAGGGGAGCAGCGGGCGGCAGGAGAGGTCTGCGCGCCATGTGGGACCCTCCTCTGGTGGCCGGGGAGCAGCCGGGGATTGAACCGGCGCCGCCGAGGCCGCGGGCAGCTTCGCAACCCAGCGCTCAACCGCTGCGCCACCGGGGAGGCCCTGCAGATCTATTTTTAGACCAAAAAATACTTCAAATTCTAAACCAACCTTGTAAGAACCAAAGATTTCTCATCATACTTCTAATTTCTGTTCCCCATTCTCCAACCAAAATCCTGGCTGGTCTTCTCTCAGGAACTATAAACTTTGGAAAACCTTCACTAACCAGAATGCTTCTGACTTTGATGCTTGCGGTAACAACCAGAGAAAATTATCCATTCAAACCTCAAAAGCACTTGGTTTGAAGGTTACAAATTGGACTTACAGAGATTAAAGGAGTGTGGGGTGGGGTGGGGTGGGGAGAAACAGAAAAACTTCTTGTTCATTTTTGTAATTGATAAATTTGCCAACCCCTCTTTGACCCCATCACCACAATATGCCACTCTGTGGTTGGCCGCGGATCCAAATATATGCTGTTTCTGGCTTCTCACCATTTCTTTCTTCATAAGCTCCATGGGTGCCACCGTCTGGAAGCCATCATTCTAGATAGGCCACAAGGCTGGTCTCTTGAATTCAATTATTTTCTTGAAGGGCCTTCTGTAGATAATCTCATGCAGTTTCCTAACTCAGCTAAAAGATCCTCAGGACCCTGGTCATGCTTTCTGGCAAACTTTGCCACTTCCTTTCACACCCCGGTGTTGTGGACCCCTGTGGAATTCTTGTCACTCAATACTTGTACCCCTTTGCATGACAACAGGACACAAGCTTTGGAGGGAATGACTCTTCCTCAATGTTCAATCCATGTAGCTCATTTGATGAATATTTCCATCTCCTGTTGCACTTGTCCACTAGAATATTCCAGAACATTCCATTCTCCCAGTCACAGTGACTGGTTTAGTGATAAACACATCCCCCAACTGGAACAAGAAGGTTTAATAGAACAACTTGACAGAGCTTAATGCTTGAAATCTTGGGAAATGGTTCCACACTTCCACTGTCTAAGGGTGATGGGAGCCTGAAATCTGTACATTAAATCCTCACTTAAAGTCATCTACAGGTTCTTGGGAACTGCAGCTTTAAGCAGAAGGGCACGCAATGAAACCAATTTTAACACAGGCTAATTGACAAAAATAAGAGTTAAAAATGCCTGAGGCATATTTCTGATCACAAAAATCTCACTAAACATCTA
The DNA here is from genome assembly GCF_964194135.1 of Talpa europaea. Lineage (NCBI taxonomy): Eukaryota > Metazoa > Chordata > Mammalia > Eulipotyphla > Talpidae > Talpa > Talpa europaea. The sequence continues at coordinate 130,884,634 of NC_140071.1, read as the reverse complement.
AATAAAGACCCAAAACACCTCTAATATTAAACAACAATTTGCATGCATGCATGAGTGCGTTTATTCATTCATTCTCTAGGCCTCTTTCCCAGGCTTGCTTGTGGCCAAGCCTCTCCCAGCAGCTCAGGGCAAAGACGGACACCAACCCTGGACAGACACTCACACTCACACCCACTGAGACAAGTGAGACATGTCAGTGACCCTCATGGGCACATCTCTGCGTTGTGGGAGGAAACCAAAGTGCCCAGAGAAACTCACACTGACAGTGACCCCCAAGGGAAGTGATTTCTTTCCCTCTTCAATATTCTAATGAAAGAATGACATTAAGAGTAAGGCACCACTATAGGCAAAGGGTCCTGATTGTTTGACCCCAGCCCAACCCATGCATTCAAATACTCAGGTTTGTGAGGCCGCAAGTCCCCTTTCTTTGCTTCACTTGTCAAAGATGGGTCTTGGTTAATTTCAAACAAATGGTTCTAACTAGTCCATTCAGACATTGCATGGGGTGACTTTAGGATGAAATCGACAAGCACGTAAAACTCAGTGTCTCTGTCAAGGGAATCTTGAAATTCTGCACATTTGAGAGATCATTTTTCTTGTCTAGGTCAATGTTGCCAAACTTTTTTTTTAAAAGATTTATTTTATTTTATTTATACAAGAACCGGGGTACAGGCCAGATGCGCGGGAGGGTGAGAGGATTCACCAGAGACAGAGCAGGGAACAGAACAGGCAGGCAGACTGACTGAAATCCACTGCTGAGGGGCGCAGCGGGCAAGACAGGAGAGGTCTGCCACGCCATGTAGGAATCTCCCCGGCCGGCCGGGATGGAACCAGCACTGCAGAGGCTGCGGACAGCTTCACAGTGCTGCACTCAACCACCTGCGCCACCAGGGGAGGCCCAAACTTTTATCTATTTTATTACCATCACAAGGAACCAAAGGAGGTCATGAAGACTTTATCCAATCTTTTTTTCTATTTCATTATGATATGCTCTTATCTTTATCATCTGTTTTCTCCTACTTATTCTGAAGGTTTGCACTTAAAAAAAAAGTTAGAGTGACTTTATTTTATAAGAGTTATTTGTGATGGTTCATTTAGGTATTAACTTGACTGAACCTTTAGATACCTGGAAAGCTGGTTAAACATTATTTCTGAGTGTGTCGATAGGGTGACCCCAGTAGAGATCAACATTTGAGTTGGTAAACTGAGGAAAGATCAGCCTCGCCAGAGCAGGTTGGCATCATGGATCCATTGAGGGCACGAATAGAACAAAAAGATGGAGGAAGGGCAAAGTCCCTCTCTCTGCTTGAGCTGAGACTTATCTCCGCCTGCCCTCAGGCATTGGTGCTGCTTTTTCTCAGGCTTTGGATTCAAACTGGGATTGATTCCGACCATCATGCCTGTTGCCACCCACTTCCTCTCCCACCCTCCCACTCCCCCCACCCCTTCTCAGGCCTTTGGATTCAGCTGAATTGCACCACTAATTTCCCAGGTCTCCACTTGCAGACAGCAGGTCATGAGACTTAACCTCCATGCCTCCAGCGACCAGTCCCTATCATAAATCCTCTCTCGCATGTATATTTATCTCATTGGTTCTGTTTCTCCAGAGCACCCTGACTAATACATCACTTTATTTACATTTATAAGACAAAATGCCTTTAGCTATGTTCCTACTCCTAGGAGAATGTGCCTGTCTTTTAGCTGGGCTGAATTGATGAGAAATGCATCTGTGAGTCATAGACGGAGAGTCCATGAGTAAACTTGATCCCTTAAGACAAGACAGCTTTTGCATGACAAAACTTTCACAGTCTCAAATGTATAAGTCAGTAGGATAATTGTGCGGTGATCTCTGCTCTTCTTAGCAAACAGACTTAGAAATTCTACTTTAGGAGAACGAGTTACAAAAAAATACAGTTTTAACATAAATTTATAATAATGGATTTGTAAATATCCTCACCAGCCTTCTCTTACCCGTAAATACTGGTTAGTTCAAAGCTTTGCATTCTCCAAGGACATCTATCCACTTAAGATCCCTGCTACTAAAGCCTGTGGCTCTGATCTCAATTTTAATCAAAGCCAAATTAAAGATATGTTGGGCTTATCATTTTTCCACTCTACAGCCTCTGATTATCCTGTGATCTCATGCCCTCTGCTCAAGCCACCCAGCCCATAGCAACATATGTTCTGAGGGAAGAATCTAAATCAATCCACATTGAACCCCTGTGGCTCTTTAGCCATTGGCCTGCCCAGGGACATCTGTATTTGAACAAAATCCTCAGGCTTATAGTAAAAACCAAGAGGGAGTTTCAGATGGAGTCCCTGCAATCAGAAAGTAGACTAAAGCTTCCACACCTCCCCCCACATCTCAGAGTTGCTCTGAAGAAACGTCTCCAGAACATAACCTCACGGCTGTTCCACATGCCTCCCTTTCCAGAGCTCTTCAGGGCCTGCTACTGAGAGATGCTGGTATGGTGGAGGCCATGGGCTGGGCTGGGGGGCTCTGATTTGCACCCCAGTTGGCACATCTTCTCTTCTAGGTACTTGAGTTCCTCTTCTGCAAATAGGAGAGGGAAGTGTCCATCCATCTGGATTGTTTGAAGGATGAAATCAGTTGATGAAGGTGACAGTTCCCTATAGACAGAACAAGTTAGTTTGGTGGTTAGCTATTCATGGAGAGCCACAAACCACCATAGATATAGAGATAAGGAAATGAATAGATAAGGATATAGAGAATAGATATGGGTGTGGCTATAGATGTGGATGTGGATAAATAGATAAGGATATAGAATAAATATATGGATACATAGATAAGGAAATAGATACAGGTATGGTTACCTGAAAAAAGATATAAATATACATATGGATAGATAGATAAGGATATTGACATGGATATGAATATCAGTAGCCAAGGATGTAGAGATAGAGATGAAAATGGACAGATGCAAATATATATAGACATAGGTATGACATGGATTTAGATAGAGATATGAATTAGTGCAGAATATAGATATAGATTCTATATAGATATAGAAGTTTACAATGCGCCCAAGGAAACAAGACTTTCCTGTGTCAAACAGCTTGCTATTTACCTCAGAAGTGACTTAGTACTTTCTCAACACCTGATTTCCACAGACTCAACAAGCAGAATCTATGCATTTATCTGAAACCTGAAAAGGTTAGTTTAGCCGTTCACAAATATTTATTGAGCTGGTCCTATGGGCCGGATACAATGCTGGACTCTGGAAATACAAAGGTGGGTGAGGCAGATGTGGTGCAGCTGTGGATTCCTGGCCTCCTCGGTCTTCCCCGTGTGTGCAGCAGGTCCAGGCATCCATTCTGCACATGTGCATGAGCAGTCTCTGAGAACTGGGCAGAATCTCAGAAGCCCAGCCAGAGGACAAAATGGTGGCTGTGACTCTAGGACAATCTATCCATCCTCCCTCTCTCTCAAACTTGGACCAGAATGAGATATATCTCCACCCCTTCCACAGACCTCGTGACTCATTGTTCTTGATCACTAGGATGACATTGGCACTTAGGATTCATGTGACTCCTGAGGATTGCTAATCCAGAGGAGAGCAGATGATCCATCACTGAGGGAAGGGCAGCATGGGGTGTTCACTAGCCCGGATGCCAATACAGGACCAGTCATTTCAGGAAAAGAGTAGTTGTCCCTCCGAGATGACCCTCAGCAGGCCACCTTAGCTCATGTCAGATATAAGGTTGCCTCCATTAAAAAAAAAAAAAATTCTGCATCTGTTTCTAGCCCTCACATCCCTGTGTTGGGAGATTTACCTTGCTTGGCAGAACTAAAGTAGCTCGGAAGGGTACAATGATGAAATGTGACATTTATGCTGCAGATTCACAGCTAATGAGGACATTTCACCCCCATCACCTCAACTGCAGCCTCACAATAGCCCTGGATCAGGTATTTTCAGAGGAAGAAACCGAGGTGTGTGGGCTAAGACCAGGCAGCCCGTGACACATTCATGTCAAAGACTGCGACAGACAGCGGTGCAGGACTGAGGGTAGGGAGCAAGCATTGGGAATGAGCTGACAAAAAGCCTATCCATGCCTTCCACAAGATTCTAGAAAGCAAAAGCCTTGTCATCCCTTCCTCCATCTTGCCTCAAGTTACTTAAAGGTAAATCTTTTTCTTCTTGTACCCTGTAGGTGAGAATGTAAATTGGCCCAACCACTATGGAAAACATTACGGAGGTTCCTCGAAAAATGAAAAATAGAACCACCATGCGATCCAGCAATCCCACTGCTGGACATAAAGCTAAAGGAAATGAAATCTGAATCACAAAGAGCGCTGTGCATGTCCAAGCTCATTGCAGCATTATGCACATCAGCCAAGACATGGAAATTGCTACGTGTCGTGGATGAAGGCATATTTCTGCTGTGGGATCATTGTCCAAAAGCAATGATAAATAAGACCATTTTCCAAGTCTGCAGAGGGCGGGTCTCCAAGACTTCCAGGCACTCGTGACCTACAAGCTGAACCTGTCCCAGCCCGGGCAGCACCAGCTGAGCACAAAAGGACAAGTGGCAGGATAAGAGAGCTCTGCAAATTTCCCTGCAAATGAGACCTGGCTTGAGGCAAGAATCCCCAGGAGCCAAGAAACAGTTGCTGAAGGGTGACAAGGACAGGGAAAGGAAAAAGCACAGTCACCCCTGGAGATAAGGGATAATCCTGGAGCCTCCAGAGAGAAAGGGGACCAGCTGGAAAAAATGCCTGCAGCCGCTCTCCAACCCGTCCTTCCAGGACAAACTGCAGAAGTTCCCTGGGGTGGATGGTCCATGACAGCACTATTTATTTTTATCTTTTATCTTCTGAGAGGAATAATACGATTCATCAATAATGTCTTGTTTTTAGACTCATTTGGGAAAACAGAAAATTTGCCACGAGAATAGCATTTTCTCCAATTGATTTTGCTATAATATTTTGGACGATGTAATTACAGCTGGATTTCCCCATAAAAACCAAAGGACCCTCATGTCCTTTCTGGCACACAGGCAGGCCCTGGAAAGGGCTTCCAATGGGCACAGAGTGGCTGAAATCGGTGCTGCCAGTTTAGCCCAACGAGTCTGTGTTTCCTCACCTGCCATAAATGTGTGCAACCCCTGGAATATGAGGTCAGTCTTGTTTCTGGCTCTTTCTAGTCTCTCTGGGGACGCAGGTCTGCAATGATGTGCTATTTGGGATCTTTGGGAAGTGGAGGCTGAGCGGGAATTGAAAGTCAAAAGGCTTGTTGGAGAGTAAGGCCTGTAGTAGGAATGGGGGCGCAGGCGGGGGTGAGCAGGAGAGCCAGGAGACCGAGGGCAGACCCCACAAAGCCCAGACAGTCCTGTGGTGCACTCAGAAGAGAGACAGGCAGACAAGGCTGACCTGAGTCAGTCTTCTCCGCCACATCCTGGGGATCCCTGAGAGAAGCGTGACCCGGCTTGCCGGCTCGGGAGGATCGGGAACAGCTGGATGCTGTCAACTAAGCTTGCTTCTGCCCCTGGGAAGCCAGTTCTTCCACAGAGAGACATCTGAGCCGTGTTTCCCCGGGTCTGCTAAACACAGTGAAAGGACATCTGGGCTTGGCTGGCTGACATGAGCCCAGAAGAATGAGGTAAAGTCTGTTACAGAAGATCTCCAAGCTTTTCTGGACCCAAGAGAATACCAGCAATGATTTCTTTCTAGAAACTCACTGCTAGCAGGAGCTGATGACTGCTGCTTATGAATCCCATGCTTGCACGGTGCAGGGTTGACTCGTAAACATCTACAGAGCACTTTCAATGTATCTGTGGGGTACTTGAATATGCAACCCTGGGGGAGGGCTGAGGTACAAAGATACCAGGCTGAAGCCTTGCCTTCAAAGAGCTGCATGTAAGCAACAGGTAAATACCTGCGCAGATAACTAAAGGAATGCAAATAATCTAGCATAGTCGTTATTGAAGAGAAAGACATTTGAGTTTGATCCAGTCACAGAAACGGGAGAGGTACTCAGTAAAAGTTGTTACAGAAGGCATTCGGGTCTTTCTGGACCCGACGACTACCAGCAGTGATTTCTTCTTATAAGCTCACAGCTTAGCAGGAGTGAATAACTCAGAAGAGGGAGTGGCTTCTAGCTTGCAAGTCTTCCCAGGGCTGCCGTGGCTGGAGCTGGGCCATCACGGACTTAGGGGATCCAAACCAACAGAGATCGGAGAGGGACGTTCTGCCTGAAGGAAATGAAGAACAAAGCCACCGATTAACCCCATCAGCAAGAATGACAGCGAACATTTGTCTAATGCCTACTTGTGCCAGGCCCTTTGTCAAAGTTTATCTCACTGAAGACAGAAATCTCTCCGCCAATGAGGTCAGTCTTCCTTCTGGCTCTTTCTAGGCTCTCTTGGGGCACTGGTCTGCAGTGATGTGCTGCTGGGGACCTTTGAGAAGCAGAGGCTGAGTGGGAATTGAAAGTCAAAAGGCTTAGTAGAGGGCCTCCCTGGTGGCACAAGGGGTTAAGTGCAGCACTATGAAGCTGTCCGCAGCCTCTGCAGCACGAGTTCTATTCCAGGCAAGGGAGCTGACCCACATGGCTCAGCAGACCTCTCCTGTCTCGCCCGACCACAGCTCCCCTCAGCAGGGGGGTGAATCCTGTCACACACACACCCCACAACTCTGGCCTCTACCCCAGTTCTTGTATCCATAAATAAAAAAATCTTTTAAAAAAAGACTTATTAGAGAGTAAGACCCCTAATAGGAAGGGGGAGAAGCAAGCCTGGGAAGAGTCTGAGGCTCAGAGAACTGAGTTTTTCTATAGCTGCACAAGCAATGGCAGATTCAGGATTGAAAGTCAGGTTTTCTGACTTGAAAAACTCATTCCTACCCTAAGATGCCCCCTGTTGGCCTCACATAAAAAGCAAACAGTTATTTCACCAACAAAATGGGTTTCTGGGCCTCCCTGGTGGTGCAGCGGGCTGAGAGCAGTGCTGTGAAGCTGTCCACAGCTTCTGTAGCACGGGTTCGATTCCCGGCCAGCCAGGGAGATACCCACATGGCATGGCAGACCTCTCCTGTCTCGCCCGCAGCTCCCCTCAGCAGTGCTTTCAGTCCGTCTGCCTGTTCTGCTCCCAGCTCTGTCTCTGGTGACTCCTGTCCCCCTCCCACACTTCTGGTCTGTTTATTTTATAAATAAAATAAATCTTAAAAAAAAATAAAGTGCTTACCAAAAAAGTTGTATAAAATGGGTTTCTTTGAAAACCATACCAAATAGGCAGTTTCATAAGTGTAGTCTCATGGTGAGATTCATGCATGCTTCCCCCAATCTGAGACCAGCACCCCCTTACATACTATATGGAGGGACTGCTGGGTAATGATGCCTCCAGCTTCCTTCCTCTGCCCAGGCAGGGAAGCAGCATCACTTCCTGTCAAAGAGGGAGGCCATGTTGGATCCTGCAGTTTGCTCACGTGCCTGCATAGGCATTCTCTTCTGGCCTCCTGATGTCACTGAATAAGGTTTCTGTGCAATTATTGTCATACCCCTAACACAGGTGAATTTGAGACCGATGGCTTTTATCTAGGGAGGGTGCCGGCCAGGATGGGGGGCAGAAATGCAGGTGGGAACAGTGGGTTCAGCTGTGCATCTATGGAACCACAGGTGGACAGGTGGACATGCCTACCAACATGGTGGAACTTACATCTGCAGACAAGAGGCTGGAGCGAGGTAGGGAGAGACATACGGAGGACCACTGCTGTGTGAGGAGGCAGGAAACTGTTTACTCACCAGAGAGAGCAATGGGTCTACTTGGAAAAATACTGAGTGAGAGACTCCAAAGCTTGGCTAAATGCCTTGTAGGAGAAGAGCTGCAGTGAAGGAGGGCGAGAGAAACAGGAAGGAGGGAAGGACAGAGAAAGAGAGATGAGGAAGGCTCTTTGAGCTACAAGTTCTTCCTCTTGGCTCCCCAGTTATGTGAAAAACTATCCAAATGCATGTGCTCAGGTGAGTGGTTTTTCTTCTTGTTCTTTGGTCAAAGCCAGCAAAAGAGCCCTGTCTTGTCAGGTGCACCCCAGGTGAAGCAGACATTGTATGCTTGGTGCGGCGCAGCCCGAGCAACCCGAGTCCTGGGAATTCACAGACTCCTAGGCCAAGCTCTGGTCCTTCTCAGAGGCTGGAGATTTGAGGCAAATGTGCCAAGTTCCCCATGGAACAGAGGAGGCCTGAGCAAGAGAGGTGGTTCAGGGCTGATGATGGTTCTCTTGCTGCCACTCAAGGAACTTCAGAGGAGACCAAATCCAAGAAGGGTAGAAGAAAAAGAGGATGGAGGAGAGGGAAGAACCTGGGGCCTGACTGTGCCCCGAGCCAACTGTTGGGCTTTGGATGAGTCATCCGAATGGGTCTGGACCCCATCAGTCCCTGGGAGTCCCAGACCCTACAACTCCAGGCTCTTCAATTTGTGATTCTGTGGGCCTGGGGGAAGAAGAGGCAGGAAGACAGTAAAGGCATGAAGAGCTACTGGTCCCGGAAGCAGGGGGGTAGGCAGAGGCGGAGCTTCCAGTGCTGTCAAGTGCTGAGAGTGAGGTCACAGCCTTAGAGTTGCCCTCTGGGTGCCTTTTGGGTGAGTAAGTAGGAGGGGCAGATTGCCATTCTTCTAGAAGATAAATGTCCACGGTTTCTTTTTAAATCTTTTATTATTTCTTTTTAAATTAGATGCCAAACGTGGGTCTGTTCAGTTGGGAAAATGTCCCTGCACCGGAGCTGAGTGGCCAGCCCTGACGTGCATGCTTGGCAAGGCACCCCCTTGGCGAGGCACATTCTGTCCAGGCTGCTGACCTGTTTCCCAACGCCAGGTGACAGGACTCACACTGCTCTGCTCATGGCTCCAGGGATAATTAGGTTCTGATCAAGCCGTTCTGGGAAATGCTGCTCCCGGCTCCTCAAGGGATGAAGGACTCCAAAGGAGGGGGGGAGGGATGTGATGTCCTATGGTGAGTCTGTCTCCTTTCTGTTGCTTTGACTTTGCTCCAGCTGGTCTCCATGGTGCCCCGGCTGTGCTGTCTCCAGCCTAAGGGGACAGTGGGCAACTTCAGGCCCAATTTTGTGAGCCAGAGGGGCAGGCTGAGGGATGCTGGGAAGCCTCCCTCCTCATCAATGACCCCCTCCTCCACTCAGACGCCATAGACTGAGTTGACATGGATTTCTCTCACTGTCAACCCCACCCTTGGGAGGATTATTACTCATCTCATTCAGCAATGGCTCACCCCTCTCTTCCTCTGGGTCTTTCTACAGATGCCCCGTTTCAGCGAGACGAGCTGGGCACATCCCATCTAAGATGGAATTCCCATCACCCTCCATAGGGTGACACAGCTTTTTCTTTGCAAGCAATTCCTTACTCAGCATAGTAGATGTTTATTTGCTGGTTCATTTATTTAATGCTTTCCTTATTCAAATGTATCCCCTTGAAGGGAGACTTTGCCTCTCTTGCTCTGTGATGTCTTCTGAAGACCCAGAAAAGCTCTTGCCACCAAGTAGTCACTCAATAAATACTGCAGAACGAAGGATGGATGAATGGATGACATTGAGAAGTACACTTCTGAGGGGCTGAAGGGCAGAGACCACGAGGTTTACTTTACCATCCTAGACCCATTGCCTAGCACAGTCCCTGACACTACATAGATTCTCAAATATGTGTTGAATGAATAAACCAATGCAGACAGGAAGAGCCAGTGCCCACTGCAGCAACCCCAAGGTGTGACTGAGCTGGCATCCTGGGCTGCACTGGGATTTGGAGCACCTGGAATGGAGTCAGTCAGAGAGGACCAAGGATGCTTAGGCCCATGGTGTCCCAGAGATACCATGGATCTCTGCTCTAAGATGAGGAGGTTCCTGACTTATGGTGTGAAGTTTGGCTTCTGAAATTCTGCTTTCACTATGCAGAGTGATGCTTCAACCAGAAAGGATAGACTGTGTCACTATCCTGGCTCTGTGATCTTAATTACTTAACCTCTCTGGGCTCTCTAGATGATTATTTAAATGAATAAATGAGTGAGTGAGTGAATGAATGAATAATAACACTATGCTGAAGGAACTCTCAAGTTTGAACTTTTAATGGAGCATGGAGGGAGAGGGGAATTTGACTCCATGCAATACTTGATTGTCTCAGAAATGTTCTTCTAGTGTTCACCATGTACATTTCCATTTTTCAAAGTGTAGAGGAAATCTCTTCACAAGTTAAGAAATCAGATGTATTTAAAGGCAGAAGGGCTTAGATTGGAAATGAATATGTGAATATGCTTCTCTCTCTCCTTCCTTTCATCCTGTCATCTTCTTGAGTTAAGTTCTCAGCTCATCCACAATCTCAGTTCAGAGTGTTGGATTCACATCCTGTGTTGGATGGAGAAAGAATTCCACTTTTGGGTTCAGACATTAGAATACAGTGAGTCTTCCTCGCTTTCAACTCAATAAGTTCCTGTGGGATTGTTGGGATTATTATTTCAAAAACCCAATAAAACCTAGTCCTAGTCCTAGTCATCATACTATGAAAGGAACACCTGAAATTTACAACCTCCACTGACTTGTGGGGGTACATTAATGCTGTTTTGTTTGTGTGATAACTAGGGAATATTTTAGTCATTAGAAATCATTACATGTGGTAACAAGTTCATCTCATCTTCTAAGTGTGCCTGCGTTGTTTAAATCTGTTTATTAAATTAATTATTTACTTTAAGCTTTCAGTTATACACATTCCCCTTAAATGCTGCCATTTTTGGATTCTTCTCCACTATTCCATATCCATGGTTTTGTGCTCTGGCACCCCTCTGCTGCCTGGAGTGGGATTGCAGGGGATAATTTCCCCCACAGATGTTGAGTGATTGCCAGGAACCTGTCTCATTTGGACAACTTTTGGCATGTTGTTACTGGGGAGGGCTCAGCCAAGAGTTGAGCTTTTATTCTGCAATGAGAGAGCAACCATTCCCTCTGCCTGGAGATCTCTGCCCTTCCACAACCCACTCATCTACCCCATCACCTAATTACGTCCTACTGACTCTCTAGATCTCAGTCTAAACATCCCTTCTTCGAGGAAAGTTTTCCTGAACTCTCTAAGTAGGTCAAGTGTCCTTGACTGATGTGCTTATAATACCTGTACTTTTCCTCTAGAGAAGTTTTGTCCAATAGAAATATAATGCAAATTACATATGTGATTTTATAATGCTCTAGTAACCACATTTTTAAAAATAAAAAAGGTGAAACTACCAATGTACTTTATTCAACCCAAATGTATTGGTTCCTAGGCTGCTGTAAGCAAAGTGACACAAATGGGGCAGCTGAAACAGCAGAAATGTGTTGTGTCCCACTGCTCTGGAGGCTAGAAGTCTGAAGTCGAGGTGTTTGCAGTATTGGTGCCATCTGAGGTTGGTGCCTTTTAAGGGAAGGATCTGTTCCAGGTCTCTCTCCTAGCTTCTGGCGGCTTGCTGGAAATCTTTGACATTCCTTGGCATATAGATGGCATTTTCCCGAGTCTTCACATTGTCTTCCCTCCCTATGTGTTTCTTTTTCTCCAAGTGACATTCTTCTTATGAAGACACCAGCCACGTGGGGTTAGGAATGCACAGTACTTCAGTAGACCTCATCTTAACTAATTACATCTTCAATGACTCTGTTTCCAAATAAAGTCACATTCTGAGGTACTGAGGGTTAGGACTTCAACATATGGATTTTGGGGACACAATTCAACCCAAATACCAAAATATTCACATGTAATCAATGCAAGAATCACTGAAATACCTTGCATCATACTATGCATTTATAGCACGGTGTACAGTGACTTATTTTATACTTAGAGAACTAAATTTGCATCAGGAATACTTTATCTGTATTTACATTGCATAAAATTTCTAGTTGCAAATATAAATTCACATGTCTAAATTTGTCAAAAACACACATAAAATTTTCCAATACATTGGACAGCCACATACAAAAGCATGAACCATCTCACACCTTACAGAAAAATTAACTCAAAATAGATTAAAGGCATGGATATAAGACCCAAAACTTAAAAAAGCATTGAAGAAAAATAGGCAAAGCTCTCCATGACATTGACTTCAGAGATGTCTTTGGGGATTCATATCCAGAGACAAGAGAGTAAAACAAATATAAAGAAATGAGATTATATCAAACTAAAAAGTTTCTGCACAGAAAGAAACTTATCAATAAAACAAAAAGACAGCCTGCTGAATGGGAGAAAATATTTGCACATAACACAACTGACAAAGGGCTAATATCCAAAATATATAAAGAATTCAACTCAACAGAAAGAAAATAATTAATTTGATCAAAACATGGGCAAGCAAGCTAAAAACACTTCTCCAAAGAAGACATACAGATGACAAATAGACACGTGAAAAAATGCTCATCCTCACTTATCATCGGGGAAATGCAAATCAGAACCATAATGAGACACCATCTCACACTCAGTGTAATAGTCCACATCAAAAGACCAGAAATAACAACTGTTGGCAAGGATGTAGGGGAAAAGCACCTCCTCACACTGCTGGTGAGAATGTAGACTGGTCCAGCCTTTATGGAAAGAGGTTCCTCAAAACATTAAAAAAATAGACCTACCAAATGACCCAACAATTCCACTCCTAGGTATCTACCCAAAGATGCAAAAAACACTAATTCTAAGGAATATGTGCACTTCTGTGTTCATTGCAGCCTTATTTACAATAGCCAAACTTTTGGACGCAGACTAAGTACCCAAGGACATAGGGATAGATCAGAAAAATGTGTTTTTCTTTATATTATGTATATATACAGTGGAATAATATTAAACTATAAAAAAAGATGGGATTTTTTTAACACCAGGAATGGAACTGCAGGAGATAATGCTAAGTGAAATAAGTCCAAAGAAGAAAGGCAAATATCAGATGCTCTCACTTGTGTGTGTGACATATAGAAACAAAACAAAGGGCCTGACAAAACCAAACCAAAGATAAACCCTTGACATCTGACAGCAGAACTGAACCAGTCAGAACAGGAGGATGGCAGGCGGGGACAGGGTGAGGATTAGTGGCAGGCATAATGTGAAAACATACATTTGTAAAGGTTTTAAACCTATAACCCCCGAAACAGTTACAATGATATAAACCAACTTGACTTCAATAAACATAATTCAAAGGAAAAAAAAAAAACAATTAGGTGAACTAAATGTCCTCTATGTAAACCAAAAATAAAAGTTTCCCAATAATTGAAAAATGAATGTCCAAAGGATCATTTTCTCCTAATACTCATATCATATGTAGGCACATAATAGAGGGTCTTCGATCCCAAGGGAGTAACATGAAGAGTGGGGAAGGCTTACAGAACCCAGGGCTCGGATCCTTCAGGCTCCTGTCCCTGAAGTTTGTGAGGGGTCACCTTTGCTGACGTCATCAGTCAGGTCTCTGACTGAATTTGTTTTTGCTTCAGGAAGCAATAAATTTCATTTTTTTTCTCTCCAGGTTGAGCCTGCCAAGAATGGTGACAATTACAGCAAACAAGAGCTCATTTAATTCTCTTATTAAGAATCACCGTTTCCATCCCACACACCAAGAAACTGAGGCTTAAAGAGATTAAGTAACATCCCAAGTTCACCCGGCCTGGATGTGGCAGTAGGGACCCACCTCCATTTCTCCCTGACTCCATTGTGGGAGTTCACTGCCATTTCTAACAGTCGTCCTGCCTCCTCCGGGCAGGACACTTAAGAGCCAGACAGAAGAGGCCAGAAAATGTCACGTGAAGCTGAAGAATGACACCGACGCCAAAAGCACTACACGTAACAGGGAGATTTTATTTCTTGTGCATCAAGGAATGGAAATGAGTTAATTCAAGTACCTGTAGCAAAAAGAACTAGTTTACTAAAGGGAGGGTGAGAAAAGACTCTTACGAGTTGTGCTTTAATGAGCGGGGAAGAATAATGAGAAATGATTATGCCAAGGGCGTGGAAATTGGGCCTCCAGAAGTACTCAGAAGTATTGAAAACAATGTCACATGATGCTATGATTTTGGATTTGCTCTTTCCCCAACTGTTACGGCAATTTCCCAGAGAAATCAGACGGCACTCAGAGAGGTGGAGAGAAAGATATTTACTTATTTTTGGTTTGTTTGTTTTTTATTTAAATTTTATTTTTATATTCCCCATACAATTGCAACCCCCTTATTTTGACCCCAATCCCTCCCCTCGCCGCCCCCACCCCCCATAGAGTGTCTCTGGTTCGTAGTTGTTTGTTGATTTTGATTTTTACTTTCTTATAGTTATTCTTTTTCCTGGTCCCTTATTTAAGTTTTCTAGATTCCTGCTATGAGTGAGACCATCCGGTATTTTTCTTTTTCTTTCTGGCTTATTTCGCTGAGCATGATCCCTTCCAGCGCCATCCATGTTGCTGCAAATTGCTTGTGTTTATCTTTTTTGGTTGCTGAGTAATATTCCATGGTGTATATGTACCACATCTTCTTGATCCAGGTATTTACCTAAAGGACACAGAAATATCAATTCCAAAGAGCACCTGCACCCCTATGTTTATAGCAGCACTATTTACAATAGCGAAGCTTTGGAAACAACCCAAATGCCCAAAAATAGATGACTGGATCAAGGAGAAAGACATTTAATTGTCACACCGGTGGACTCAGTGGGATCGCTCCCCAAAGGGCTGAGCCCTCAAGAACAAAAATGGCAGGTTTTAAACAGTTTGTATGAGGAACCTTGCTGTCTCATCCATCATAGCACAAGCATTCTTTTATTGTTCGGGAAGGGGGTCAAGGTAGTCATGGCTACCTCTGGGAACTAGCAGCGCAGTCCACCCAGCAACTTCTCCGTTCCAGCAAGCAACAGGATCAAAGCGGTAGACTCCCCCAAGCAGCAGCCTTGGGAAACTTCCGGCTTCACAACTAGTAGTTTTGTGACCTCCAAGTGAGAGCTATAACAGGTAGATCCATTTGGAAACTTAATGGGGACCCACTGGGTTTGTTCTTCCACCCCCAACTCGATGACTGTTTTGGGGTGCAGCAGACATGGGAGTGCAGTGGCAGAATGCTTGGGGAAAGGGACTGTTCTTCCCAGAGGATGGTTGGCCAAGCATAAAGATCATAGTCCTTTCTCTAGCAGAGCGAGGGAGCCCCACTCTCAGAATGTCTCACTCATCTTCACACCCTTCTCCTGGATGGGGAAAGTGGGGTTCAGAGAGGTTCAGTAGCTCATCCAGGTCGCACAGTGCAGGGGAGACTGAGCTGGGCTTCACTGTTGTCATACACGCAGAGATTTAGGAGGCTGGATTTAGGAGGCTGATGCTTTTCTTTTTGCACTTCCCTCTCGTTTTCCTATCTCCCCTCCTAGTCTCGGTTAAGTCAGCCTGATTCCTGCAGGGCTCACCACCTTGTGTTCTCACCAGCAGACAGTGTACACTGATGACATAATTGGGAGTTCTCAGAGGTGCCACAAACAAGTCCCTGAAGGAAAAAGTGTCTCTTAGCCCTGAGAAAACTCCAGGCAGGGGGAGGGTCCTGGAGCCCTTGAGACACCAGGAAGCTTCCTGACACGGGAAGTTGGAAGAACACCCTCCTCCCAATTTATTTATTGCCCTGTTAACAGAATATTCCAGCAGCATCGAGTGAACCTAAGTCCCTTGTAGGATTTGCATGAGATATACTTTTTTCTAGAACAATGTGGCACTTTTTTTTTAAAGATTTATTTATTTATGCATACAAGAGCTGGGGTACAGACCAGAGGTGCGGGGTGGGGGCGTGGGGGAGTGACAGGATTCACCAGAGACAGAGTGGGGAACAGAACAGGCAGACTGACTGAAATACACTGCTGAGGGGAGCAGCGGGCACGACAGGAGAGGTCTGCTTCTCCATGCAGGATTCTCCATGGCCAGCCGGGGATCAAACTGGTGCTGCAGAGTCTGCGGATTGCTTCATAGTGTGGTCCTTAACCCCTTGCGTCACCAGGGAGGCCCCAATGTGGCATGTTTGGAGTCTGCAGTCCCTGTTCCCTTATGTACCGTTGGGTGCACTGTTTATTCTATTTCAGAGACAATTTCTTCACCTATAAGGAGATCAAGGTAGTTGCAACCTCTTTTGGCTTCTTAGGTGAATTTCAGATAACATTTAGACCCGTTTGTCCTTGTCTTCTCCCCCATGAAATGTGCAGGTCTATCTGTGCTCTGTAACACAAAAACAGTAATATTTTTTTCATCACCCAATTTCGGGGGTTCAATCAAGAGTCCATCATCTTTCTCTATCAGTCATTTTGAGTGGAAGTTCCAGATGCTTCTGTTTCCCAAACAAACCATCAGTACTGAGACCCTGCACACAGGCCACCATCCTTCCAAGTCACTCTTCAAGTGTCCAGGCACCGCAGGCAGATGTGAGGGCCTCGTTCCTGGGGTGTTGGGTGTCCCACCTACTGCACCTCATTTTGAAGTTACGGGGCCTACCCTTTCTGGCTTCAGACTCAATTTCTGTGGCACTGACATGTTTCCTGGTTTGGTCTGACTGCCTGGACTTTTCACAGGCAGTCACAGGACTAAGGGACACTTCTTTCCTCGCCGCTGTATTCAGTGCAGGGACAAGGATACACCATTTTGCAGCTCTGCCCGGTGCAGCTCACAGGCCTGCCGGAGTCTCTGCTGCTTGTTTGTCACCACTCACGCGTGTCCATTACAAAAAAAGACATTCTCAATTTGCCAGTGAATGATAGCATTTCTCCTACAAGGATAATTGTGGACCCTTATGTGTCAGGCTCTGCCCTGGGCCATGTTGTAGAGTTGAGGTGTTCTCCCCGTTCCAAATGACAGAAAGCCAATTTAGGAGAAACAGAAAACCTGAATATAATCCTTAAAAAATTTTGATTCAAGAGTGCCTTTTCAGATGCTTACCACAGGGGTGACCTTGACTTATGGATACTCAACTATTTCCCCTGAGAAACATAGCTGATCACACTTTTTTCATTAGGTTGTGAGAACTTAATGAAAAGGGCGTGCAAAATCACTAGCAAATTCTCTACAGTTAAATGATACTATTGTTATTGTTATCCCTTGGTCAGAAAAGATTCTGTGTCCTTATTTTTCCATTTCTATTTCTCCACTTTTCCCTAGAATGCAGGGAAAAAGAAAGGGTTCTGGTATTAATTAGATTGCAAAAACCCTGGCAAACACACAAGCTGGTATTTTAGAGAATACCCTTTCCTGCCTGATTTGGCTGAATCACGTCTGCTTATTTGATGAAGACACTTAAGTAATGGCATAAGGCATTGTATGACTTTAATAAATATCATCAAGTTAATGCTAACCAACCTCCCAAGCACAGTGATGATGCTGATGTGTTGGGAAGGGCATTCATCAGAATGCAGTGTGATTACCTGTTGACTACAGATATTGGATTAAATATGATTCTAGAGATGTAAATCAAATTCTTATACCAAATCATCATAAAATCATTCGCTACAAACGCATGGTTTATTAGCCTTTGAATGGCCTGAAACCACTGCCATTATTTTCTTGATCTTTTTTTACCTTGAACTTTTTTGGTAAAGAGGGACATGGAGAGATGAGTAAAAAAGGAAAGTGAGCCAGCTTGCACAGTGTATCAGCTGGAGGATAATAACGTTGCCTAGTGTATCTTAATATTTGAAGTAGGAAGGAAAAAACTAGGTTTGGTTTTTTTTTTAATGCTTCTGTCAAAAATTACTCCAAATTCAGTGACTTAATAGAACATAAATGTATTATCATATAGTTCTAGAGATCAGAACCCTAAAAATCAGTCTCATTGGCTCAAGTCAGTGTATTGGCAGGGCTAGTTCCATTTTGGAGGATCTAGAGAATTCTTTTGCATCTTTTAGAGCCACCTCCACTCCGTGGCTGGTAGCCACGCCTTCCATCTACAAAACACGTTACTCTCAGTCCCAGCTCCATCCCGACATCTCCCTATTAGTCTGTGACCCTCTGGCCTTGCTCTTTAAAGCCCTGTGCTATGACATCAGGCCTCCTGGATAACCCAGGATCATCCCCCATCTCAATTTAATCACATCCTAAAAGTTCCTTTTGTTAAACAGGCAGCAGATTCACTGGTTCTAGGGATTACAATGTGGACATCTTTCATATTATACGGTGTGCCATAGAGAGAGAAAGGAAAAGGACAGAAGAATGATTTCTGATCTTCCAGGAAATAAGTAGAAGGTCCCATCCCACCTTCTAGGGCATGTTTTTCTCGGTGTGTCCCCATGATGGGCCCCAGGTCTTGAGCCACTTTGTCCTCTTGCCCTGAGAGGCAGTTTCTCAAACTCCTATGTCAAGAGTGACTGAGTTTGGGGCTTTCCTGGTGGCACAAGGGGTTAAACATAGCACTATGAAGCTATCTGCAGCCTCTGCAGCATGAGTTCGATCCCCGGCCAGGGAGCTACCCACGTGGCACAGCAGACCTCTCATGACTCGCCCGCTGCTCTCAATCTGCCAGTTCTGTTCCCCACTCTGTCTCTGGTGAATCCTCTCACCCCCCACACCTCTGGCCTGTACCCCAGTTCTTATATGCATAAATAAATCAATCTTTTAAAAAAAAAAAAAGAGTGACTGAGTTCAGCCAAAGAGAGAAATGGGGAGGGAGGAAAAGGCAGAGGGAGGAAGACATTTCCCCCCACACCCCACTTCAGTAACATCTCTGGAAGCTCCCACCACCTAAGCCCACCATGGTCCCTGCTTCTGATCACCACCTCCTCCCCAGGAGCGCCTGCTGCTGCTAATCTGTCTCCTTTTGACTTCTCAGCCTCCCTCTCAGTAATGTAACAAATTCCCACACTAAATTCCCTCTCTACAAATACCCAAAGTGGTTGCTATTTCCCTGGTTAGATACTGATTATAGAGAAATTATTTTAAGTAGATTTTGGAGGAAAATAGACACTTATTTCAATGACTATCTCTGCTCCAATTAGTTCTGAACTTCCTTTTTCTTTTGGGAATTGTCTTCAAACCAAGTGTTCAAGTTAAAAAAAGAACACAAGCATGTGAACTTTCTAGAGCTGCTGCAACAAATTACCACAAACATAGTGACTTGAAAAAAGTTTCCTGGGCCTCCCTGATGGCGCAAGGGGTTAAGCACTGCACTATGAAGCAGTCCACGGCCTCTGCAGCACGAGTTCTTTTCCTGGCCGTCCAAAGAGCAACTCACATGGCTCAGCAGACCTCTCCTGTCTTGCCCGCTGCTCCCCTCAGCAGTGTATTTCAGTCAGTCTGCCTGTTCTGTTCCCCACTCTGTCTCTGGTGAATCCTCTCACCCCCCACATCTCTGGCCTGTGCCCCAGCTCTTATATGCATAAATAAATAAATCTTTTTTAAAAAGTTTATTTTCTTAGTTCTGTGGGCCAGAAATCTGAAGTCAGGGTGTCAGCAGGGTGAGTTCCCCCTGAAGGAGTGAAGAGAGACTCCTCTGCTGAGGGAGATCGCAGCTTCTGCTGGCCGCACACATTCCTTGGCTCATGGTGGCATCCCTCCAAGCTCTGCCCCTCTCTTCTCAAAGCCTTCTCTTCCTGGCTTCTCCAGTTTCCTCTGCCTCTCTCTTATCAGTCACTTGTCAATCGATTTGTTGACTTAAATAAATTGAACCAAGCAAAAGTAAGTGAGTTTATTAAAGAATCAAGATTGACGACTGGAGCCTGGGAACAGCCTCCAGATAGCTCTGGGAAAGCTGCCCAAATCTGAGACTCACCATGAGAATTTTATACAGTCTGCAAGGAAAATATTTTACATTTTCAAGGAATTTTACAGAGAAAGACCAGGCAGGTATCTGGTTAATGTATCTACTTGATGTTGTCTATACATTGAGGGAAATAAAATGGGTTGTTCAAAATCTGGTTAGAGCCTTATCTTCCAGGAACTTGGAGTTTAAGCAGCATCCTAAGCCTTGAATTCTGTCTTTCTTTGAGGTTACTGATTTACTTAGCAGCTACTCTTTTGTTGATGATGCAGCTTTTCCCAAGGCAAATCCAGCTTTGCCTTGAATCTTCAGCTGTGCCCCTTAGTTGAGACCAGAGAAGGGGGTAAAATTTTCATTGTTGGCTTTAGTTTACAGACTCAAGGTCAACTTGCATCATTCAGGATGATTTCATCTTGAGATCTTTAACTTCATTGCCTTGTAAAGATCCTTTTTCTAAATAGGGTCACATTCATAGGTTCCAGAGACTAACATCTAGACATATTTTATGGGAGGAAGGATTTCCAGCCACCACAACTGTGACTGACCAAACCAGGTCTTTCTCTTGCATCCAGAAAGCCAAACTCTGAATCATAAGAATGGTCTTTACATGAAGGACTTTTATTCAAGATGGCTCAAATATCAAGGGAGTTGGAGAGAGAGGCCCCCCAAAACAACCAGCTCCCCAAATTCATGAGTGCTGGGATTTTGTAAAAGGTGAAAGAATGTGAGGGAAGTGTAGGACTTTACATTTCCAGGTCCAAGTTGGTCCTCAGAAATCAGTAGATGTTTGTTTCTGATGCCACTGTCAGCTCAGAGAGACAGAGAATTTTAAGGAAGTTAACAGTCAATTTTCCAAGGTCCCAGAAGTGCAGGTGAAGCCAGTAAATGGTTAATCATATGGAAGGAATAGGGAGGTTGTAACTCAGTGAGAGAACAGTTAATCCTAGAGAGGGGATGTGAAAGGATGGTTGGAGTTTAATTCCACTTATTCCCGATAATAGTCTAAGGATATTTTTTGTTGCAAAATGTATCCAGATACACAACTAGTTTTGTTGTTTTATAGTCAATTGGGAAAATCTCTCTCTCTCTCTCTCTCTCTCTCTCTCTCTCTCTCTCTCTCTCTCTCTCACACACACACACACACACACCCCACTCCACCCATCATCAACTTCATTCACCCAACTTAGCTCTCCATGTTTTTTGCTGTTTCCCAAAACTAAATCAACTCTTAAAAACCAGGAGTGAGTCCAGGGCAAATGCTGGTAAAGCTTATCATGTGGCATAACTAGAGAGAATGGATTTGCCAACACCCACAAATGCTGGCCAGTGGAAAAGGCTTTGAACTCTTTTCCCCCCTGCTGGCTCTCCTGCCCCTCCATCAGCAGAAAAGGGGTTGGGGCTTCTACTTGAAAAACATGCCCAGTCCACTTTATACTCCTCCACTGTCCTCACTCAGCAATTGCTTTTCCTGTTCTGAATCTAAATATACGTGCTGATTCTTAGTACACATTTGTCTGCCAAGTTCAATATGGTGAACACCGTCATTGGTCCTGGACTACTTTTAAGGTATGGAGAGGTCCTTCACAAAGGACCTTTTCACAGCATCCTCTGAAGGCCTCACTTATATCACTGCTCGTGTCTTGGCTCAATTCAGTGAAAGACAAACAGTGACATAAATGAAGACTTTAGATGATTTTACGGAGATTCTACTGCACTTACTGGGTCGGAGCAAAAGAACCCTTAACCGAAATCTAGCTGCACTGACTAACATTTGCCAAGATTAAACTGGAAGGAGCATTAGATGTAGAAATAGAACAAGTAATTGACCTGAGTTTAAAAAAACAAAAAAACAAAACAGTGCTCCATCGGTGAGTCAAATTCCATATAATTTTTTTATGTACAGCTGAAGCTAGGGCCTGTGCAGAATACACGTGGTCTTCACAATGTGGAGGGGGACAATGGAGCTTTAACAGCGCTCTCTAGTGGCCAGGGAGACCGCGCTCCTCCTGGGGCTAGGGCTGCAGAGGGCTGGCCTTGCAAAGCCCAGCTGTAGCAAGAGGTTTTATGCAGCATTAATTAAAATATAAAGAAGAAAGAGTCCCTCAAATCTTCTCTCGTTTCCTTTTCAAAATTGTGAGTAGGCAAATATGTGACTGACCATGCAAGGATATGGATTATTCTAGCAAAACACAAGTCTGACACGTATTTTATGAAACTCATAATAGACTTTCTGTTGATAAATGCAAAGTACCAGTCACTGTGTTGCGGCCTTTCTATACATCTCGGATATTTATGGCACCCCTGCCCTTTTATAGATAAAGAAATTAGGACTCAGAAAAGCAAAGACTTCACCGAAGGCCACAAATGGAATTACCTCCATTCCAAAATGCCATTGACTATGGGACTCGCCATTGATTTCACAACTGCTTTACAGGGACCAACAAAAATACACTTCATTAAGTATACAGCTCTGTTGTAAGATCAATTTTGCTTTCAAAACCATTAAAATGCAGAGAGGAAAAAAAGAGCATCCAAAATCTGGTGGAACATCAGCCCTGAGAATGGACTTTGTGTCAAGGTCTTTCTGGGCGCCCCAGCACAGCCAGCCCATCTCTGCTCTGGGAGGGCGAGGGTGCGGGTCGCTGGAGAACTGGAACCCGCATCACAACTGTGCAATCGAACCACATCTGTCACCCTCTCCATCACCTGGTGCTTCTTAGCTTTTCTGTAATCTGCATCACTGGATTTTTAAAAAAATCTGACATCATTGATTCCTCAACCTCCTCCCATCCATTTCTTTCTTCACTGCATTACTGTGAGCCACACTTTGTGCCCCGCTGGAGGGACAATGAGGAGCAGAATTCTGTTCTCATGGATCTTCCAGTGGGTTGAAAGAGGTGGAGGGAGGGGAGGCAAAAGGGTTAGAAAGCAATTGCCAAACCAACAGGAGGTAGAACTGGGGTCTGCGCTGTGAAGGAGAAGTTTTCAGGGTCCCTAAAGCCTCCCCCTGGGGTGGTGGTAGTAAATCTCCTGGAAGAGATCATGGATGACTTCTCTGAACCCAACTCTCAGAACTGAGAAGGAGTTACCTTGCCAAGAGAAGAAGAGCCATTTTAGCAGAGGCAGAGAGCATGCAAAAGTCCTGTGGTGAGTGCGAACAGGCGGGGTACAGAGAAATAGAACAAGCCAGTGTCACTGGAGTGCAAAGCGTGAAGAGGCTGGCAAGTCAAAGTTTAAGAAAGCCATGAGACCATTGCCCAGAGCCCTAGGTAAGAGCATGGAGTGTAGAACTTGTCTCCTTGGGTTCAAGTCCAGGCTCTAGACTTGCTAGCTATGTTACTTCATCTGTTTGCTCATGTGAGATATGTAGTCGTTAATGGGTGGATTAAATTAATTAATACTTGTGTGTCAAGTTCCTTAGAACTGTGCTCGGCACATGGTCAGTGCCAGCTACATACGCCGTCATTCTAAGGGAAAGGGACACAGTGTGGCTTCAGAGCAGGAAGGTGACATGATCAGGTTTGGATTTCAAAAAGATCACTCTGACTTCTGGGCAGAAAATGAATTATAGGAGGGCAAACAGCCGCGGGTTGGCCAATTAGGATTTGTTGTAACAGTGCAGGACAGACTTGAGCCAGGATGGTGGAGTGGAGGTGGAGACACATGATCAGGATAGGAGACAATATCAATAGCACGTGGGGAGAGACAGGAAGGTCCCATCCTGGGCAGGTCTCCGTTCATATCCCTGGACAGCTAAGGAACCAGTGAAAAGAAGACCCCAATGAAAGCAAGGAGTCTAGATGCAAAAAGGTATTGCAAGGAAGCGGGGGCAGGTTTAAAAAATTCCTGCAAAACCACCAAGGTTATCAACTTTTCATTCATCTATTCACGGTGGACTAAGAGCAGTTTTCAGACGTGATTGTCCTCTGCCTCCACACCCGCAGACACCAGCATCGCACAAGTTGGGGTAGAGGCGCTTGCTAGGTAAATCAACAACTGTCAGGAAATGCTCAAGCATTCATTTATTTTGGGCCCTAGAACTAGACAGGGTGATCCTGTTCTTTGGTATTGGTGTTTTCTTTTGTCATTGCTTTTTATCTCAGGATGCAAAGAATTTTTATACCTTTTCCATCCTGGGGTATGGGGGGTGCACTTTTACATCTGGAGCTCTGCACTCCTTGTTCCCTGTGCCATCTACCACCTACAGCGATGAGAGCCCTCTGCCCTCCATGTCCTTCTCCAGTATTTTCTGGGTCGTCCTGCAATTTGGGAGTTCCACAGGAAGCCCCCCAAGCTCTTCTCTGCACTGCTTTCCTACATGCAAAGGACTTGAAGCTGTGGAACTTGGGGCCAGGGCTTAGGTGGTTAGAAAGCTTTAGTTCCTGACTCTGAGTCCAGTGAGATTGTTTGCTGGACTGAATGGTGTCCAAAATTCAAGTACACCTGAAAACTCAGCATGTGAACTTATTTGGAAATAGTCTTTGCAGATGTAATTCGTTAAGGGTCTCAAAATGAAATCATACTGCCCTTTGGGAGGGCCCTACATTCAATGACTGGCTACATTCAATGACTGGCTACTTACAAGAACAGGCAAAGACAGAGAAATTCAGAGAAGATGCTATGAAGAGGGAAGCAGAAAGTGGAGTGATGGGTCTGCAGTTCAAGGATGGCCATGAGCTAGAAGAGGCAAGAAAGGAGTCTCCCCTAAAACTTTGAAGGGAGCCTGTCCTGCAACTAATTCATTTTTGATTTCTAGCTTCTAGAACTGGGAGGGAAAAAATGTTGCTTGAGCCACCAAGTTAATGGTAAATTGTTATTGCAGCTCTAAGAAAGTACTCCAAATGATGTGTTGGTGCAGGAGATAGAGAGGGACTCAGAAGAAGACCCAGGATGGATGGTGCCAAGGAGAAAAAGAGAGTCTGAGACAGGAACCTTCCCTCTTCCTCCCCAGCACATGGACTTTCAGGACACCTTAGGCCAGAGCGTGATTTCAGAACCAGATGAGACTCTGCTGAGCAGTTACATAAATCTTTGCTGGTAGACCACAAGGGGCTGTGTGATGGATCACGGGGCTGTGGTGGGGGCAGAACTATGGAAGACTACACCTGAGGGGAGAAATCAAAAACTGTGCAAAAATTAGCAATGTTGTAAGAAAATCAATAAAATGAAATGAAAACTTAGATGATAAAGCAAAAATTGTTGTCTATAATATATTTTTCCCCTTAACCCCTCCACCAAGAGTTGGCTGGGCTCATGGCCACCCAGCTGGAGTCTACATTACCCACTCTGCTAAATGTGTCCATGTGACTGGATTCTTACCAGCATTAAGTCAAGAATAGTGACGCTGTGACTTTGGAGTGTAGACTCGAAGGCAACTGGGCATGTGATCCCTTTCCCATGAGCTACAATGTAAAAGTGGTGGCAAGGTGCCAGCTTTAGCCAGGCAGACAAGAGCAACTTCCGGGGCTACATTAACATCCAGCCACTAGCCACATGTGCTAAGTCCTTGAAATGTGGCCCATCCAAACTGATGTCTTATAAGTATGTAACACTCACTGGATTAGTCAGTAGCAAAACAGAATGCAAAGTATCTCATTAATACATCCATTGACTATATGTTGCAAGGATCAAATTTTAGATATGAGTTATCTAAAATCCTGCCCACCGCCTGTGTGTGCAAATAAAGTTTTATTGGCACACAACCACGTCCATTTGTTTATATATAGTTTCTGGCTGCATTAGTGCTGCAGTGGCAGCCAAGGACTCACAGCAGAAGCCATATGGATCACCTGGAAATATTTACTTCCTGGCTCTTTCCAGAAAATCTGCTGGTGCCTGATGGTGAAGATGGTTGACTTTATCCGAGAAGCAACTTAGGGCCTAAGTTTCCCACCCAAAGTACACAATCTTCCTACAACTGAATGGGAGGAAAAAATTTAAATCTCGTTTGGGGCTCTATATTTTTGGTATCATCACAATCTTAGTATTTACCCTAAAAAAATTATGGAGCACTACAAGATGTAGGTGTAGTGAGATGCCACCCAAAAGTTGGTGTTTAGGGTTGGATTGTTGAGCACAAGTTAGGAAAAGATATTACTCAAGCTTCACCCAGGAGATTGGTCCCTTTTTAAAATGGTAATTGTTACCACAGATCATGAGCCTCCAGTGTAGGGGCAAAACGCCATCTTGGCTTGGCACTTCATTCCTGCTACCCAGTGGGTAGCAAGGGTTATAGAGGTTAACTGCCAGCTTTCATTCAACAGTCATGCTGAAATTGAAACCCCTTTAGCACCAGGTTCTGGATAATAATGATGGTGCCATTTGGAAACTGACTCCAAAATCTGCAATGAGCTCTTTCCCAGGCTTCCCCAAGGCTGACTGTCTGGACTCCGCAGGTGGCCATGACAGTTCCCCCAGATGGGAAATGTTCAGATACACAGGGTGGATGGCCTTTCCCCTCACCACCCATCTTCTAGGCCTTGAGCTTCCCTTTGCACCCCTCCAGCTGCCAACTTGGTACATCAGAGCATCCCCATCATACCACAGTCACAATGTAGTTATTTACCTGTGGTCCCCATGACAGCAGTGCCTTAGGTAATAAATTCTCCTCCCTGACATGTCTGAGAAAACAGTGTCTTCAACTGATGGAAGAATTAACCTCCAGACTGGGGCCTTATTACCAGACATGGCTTGCGGCTCTGTAAGTCAACCCCCAGTCCTCTCCTTTTCCTTAGTCCATAATGCATGTCCCAGGAACACATGGGACTGTCTTCATGGGCTTTCAGATCAGCTTTGCAAATGGACACCCATTCAAGGAAGGTAAAGAAGTTAGCAGGGTGGTAGGATAGAGTAATATGCGTGTGTGTACACGAGCGCGCACACGTTTGCGTGCATGCATGCATGCACAACCAATTTCCGGTGTCTAAAATTACCCATCAATTTTGGGGAGGGGTTATTATAGATATTCACAGGAAATATGAGTATTTTGAGTTTCACCACCAACTACCATCTGTACCACACTCACAGGTGATATTTCTTCAGTTTCCATTTCTCCCACGATCACTCATTTGAACCGTAGCTGTCTCCAAAGACGATGATGAGAGTGAACCGAGGTAATACATGCAAACACTTTCCCTAATAGCGCACATTCAGGAAACGCTGGCTACTATTTTTAGTGTTGTTCTATTGTTTGGGGATGAATTTTAAAGAGCTGTCCCATGCCTTTTCATGTGTTATATTTCTTTTTTTTTTTTTAAGATTTATTTTTTTATGCTTACAAGAGCTGAGGTACAGGCCAAAGATGTAGCGGGGTGACCTATGTTTATAGCAGCACTGTTTACAATAGCTAAGCTTTGGAAACAGCCCAAATGCCCAAAAATAGATGACTGGATCAAGAAGATGTGGTACATATATACCATGGAATATTACTCAGCATTCAAAAAAGATAAACACATGCCATTTGCAGCAACATGGATGGCACTGGAAGGGATCATGCTCAGTGAAATAAGCCAAAAAGAAAAAGAAAAATACCAGATGGTCTCACTCATAGCAGGAATCTAGAAAACTTAAATAAGGGACCAGGAAAATGAATAACTATAAGAAAGTGAAAATCAAAATCAACAAAAAACTGTGAACCAGAGACACTTTTTGGGGGGTGGGGGCCGGGAGGGGAGGGATTGGGGTCAGAATGGGGCATGTGCAGTTGCATGGGGGAATATAAAAATAAAATTTATTATTTAAAAAAAATAATAATAAAAATAAACATTGTTGATTCAGAAAAAAAAAAAAAAAAAAGATGTAGCGGGGTGAGAGGACTCACCAGAGACAGAGCAGGGAACAGAACAGGCAGACTGACTGAAATACACTGATGAGGGGGGCAGCGGGTGAGACAGGAGAGGTCTGCTGCGCCATGTGAGTATCTCCCTGGCCAGCCAGAGATCGAACTCATATTGCAGAGGCTGTGGCTTGCTTCATAGTGTGGTGCTTAACCCCTTGCGCTGCCAGGGAGGCCCTGTGTTGTATTTCTACCTGAAATGTCTTTCTCCTTTGTCTCTTCCCCTCTTTACCACCCACTCTTCTTTCAAGACCCACGTCCAGCTTCCACAGATCTCCACACCACCTCTGGGTCACTGCCATGTCTATAGTGATCCCTGAGAAATTCCAGCACTTTCTGACTCACGCAACACTGACATCAGCAGGCGATGGAAAGTAGCCTTTGCCACCACTGCAACTAAGGATGTGGGATGAATATATGGCCATGTGGTGTTGAGGAAAGCAGAGGGCACCCTACGGAGAAGCTTAGTGGACCATGAGGAAGTACAAGAAGTGGAACTTGGTCTCATTCATCTACCTCTCCAGTCCCTAGTGCAGGAACCAGGAAAGCATAAGTGCTCCAAACGATGACTGTCAAGTAGAATAAAGAAATTGCACACTGCAATTTCAACAGCCCCTGGAAAACACCTCCTGCTTCCAGAAGTGCAGCAATCAGTTTCTAAAACTCTACCACCAGAGCTTTTCTTCATTGTAGTAAGACTTTGATCCCCTTCAGAGCCTCTATGTGCCTCCTCAGCCAGCTGCCTCCCCAGTGAAGACGGCCGGTGCTTGACAAATACCTGAAGGCTCAAATCAATGTAGTGGGGGGGAGGGGGGAAATTTCAGACACTAGAACATCAGCAAGAGAAAATAGTAGGAACTTCTCAGTAGGGACCTCTTATAAAATAGAAAGCCAGTTTCTCCCCTGGAAGGTCAAGTTCAAGGAAAGGAAGCTTGGATTTCTTCTGCATCCCCTGCTTCACCTTAGGGTACCGTTTCTCCTCTGGCCCTTCCAACTTTCTACTCCATCTCCTCAGCATGACCCCAGCTGCCCTGGCTGCCCATCCTCTCAGGAGGATGGATTTTACAGTGGGGCAATATTTAACCCACAGGAAGGATGATTTGAATGAGGAGAGAGTGATCCCCACATGCCAAGTACTGTACACCCTCCTCACGAAAGCCTCCAGTGCCTCTGGCTGGTAGGTATTATTCACTCCAACGAACAGAGGAGCAGAGAGAGGCTCAGGCTGGCCCACGTCACCCAGCACGCCCGCTGTGGGGGATAACGCACAGCCTCTGCCATCCAGGAGGCCTTGATGAATGTTTGTGTTTTCGTTGCTAAATGTGCCCACCCTATCCTGTTTCAAAGTTTGAGTTAAAAAAGGACTTACGGCGCCGTCATGGTGAGTTCACACCGTGGCATTCTCCGGCACTATTCTTCTCAGCACGGTTGCCACTTTAAATCCAACTTTGCTTTTTGTTTCCAAGTTCCCAGACAAATGCGCGCTCTCTCGGCCATCCCCCTGCACCTCTCTCTTCTAAGTTTTGAAAGGGTTGTCAAGCCCGGGCTCACTCCGAGTGCTGACGCAGGCTGTATTGATAGAGAATAAAGAAGAGAGGCTCTTTGAAACATTTTTTTTTAAACACACACACCCCCACTCAACAGGAGATAGTAGTGGGTGATACGCTGAGAAGAAATGACATTGTGTTATTATGTTTAGACCAAAGACTGAGAATGTGCCTCGGGGGTGCTGGGGGGGACATCTGCAGAGACGGCCTGCGGAATGGAGAGTGCAAGCTTTGTTTGGGGACATTTACTGCAGAATACAACAGGGTGAAGGCACCAAAGGTGAACAAAATATCATCCTTCATAGACAGAAACATAGGCAGTGACAGAAAATAAATTGCCGGAGAAGCCTCTCTTAAAGAAGAGTGGTTTAAACGTCTGCCAGCCTTGAGTACCAGAGGCTGCTAGGATTTTTATCAACTGGAGGGAGGGAGCTCAGCAAATGAAATTTGATTCATTTTTCTTTTCCGGGGAGACATTATATAGACAAGGCTGGTTGGTGTGAAGAGACTTTAAAATGCCTAACTTCGTACAGAAGTAAACACTGTCTTTCTTTCCTTCCTTTATGCTTTTTGTTTTTTAAAGATTTATGTATTTATGCATACACAAGCTGGGGTACAGGCCAGAGGTGTGGGAGTGAGAGGATTCACCAGAGACAGAGTGGGGAACAGAACAGGTGGATCTACTGAAATACGCTGCTGAGGGGAGCAGTTGGTGAGACAGAGGAGGTCTGCTGCGCCATGTGGGTAGCTCCCTGGCTGGCTGGGGATCGAACTCGTGCTGCAGAGCCTGTGGATAGCGTCATAGTGCTGTGTTTAACCCCTTGTGGCACCAGAGAGGCCCCTTTCTTTATCCTTTCCCCCTGTCTCCCTCCCTCCTTCCCAGCCTTCCCCCCTTCCTCTTACTTTTGTCCTCCTATCCTCTCTCCGTTAATAACCACAAATAAGCAATACAGGACACCGTAAGAGTAGGGGAGTAGAATGCAGAAGACCATCATATTTGGGATCAGCGAGAGCTAGGCTTTCATCCTGATGCCAGCCACTCCTCGTTATGTGATCTGGGTCGGTCACTTAACCTCTCTCCATGAGTCAGGACAGGACAGGTCCTGCTGCAGTCACAAATATGCCCAATAGCTCAGTTTGATTTCTTGCTCATGTGCCAGTTTGATGAAGGTGAGGCACCAACTCTGATGGCTGGGCTCCAGGCAGGAATTCAAGGATTCAGGCTCCACCCCTGAGGTTGCTGTGGAAGGAGAAGAGAGTATGGTAGGGGCCCAGCCTGGGAATGACATGCATCACTTCTGCCCATTTTCCATTGGTCAGGCCCAGTAGCCTGGCTCCACCTAAGCCTGCCACAGTGGCTAGATGGTTTCCTCTGTGAGCACATAGACTCATCAGCTCAATTCTCCAATAGGGAGAATGCAGCAGAACCTGCGTTGTTGCTGATAATCAATTGCTCTTGCAAAGGTAGTTACTGTTGTTTAAATTTGATCTGATATTAGTATAATTAACTTTGGGCTGAAGTCAGATTCATAGAGACAGTAGAAAGGTGACTGCCAGAGGCTGGGGACCTGGGGAGTTATTGTTTAATGGATGCAGTTTTGATTTTGCAGGATAAAAATAGCTCTGTAGCTGGGAAATGGTGATGGATGAGTGTATTTAATGCAACTGACCTACCCACTTAAAAATGGTGCAAATAGTAAATTTTTGTCATATATATTTTACCATAATTTAAAAAATTGTTTTTCATTTAGATGTGGGTTAATTCCAAGTTCTCGATTCATCTGGTTTCAGGACGGGTGAGGGACGGTTCACAGTGTTTTTGTCCAATGCGGGGCAGGTTGGTTCTCTAGCTTCTGAGAAAATGAAGGAAGTTTTCAATAAGTCCTTCTTTTTGTGCTTTATCTGGGGAACCATGGTGTTGAAAGTTCTTAAAGTCTATCTTGGATGCAGAGTCACTTATCAAAAAAAAGCAGGAAGAATAAAGCAATAACAATCCCAGTCACCCCTCCCCCGGTCTCCACAACACGCTGGCTGGCTCAGCTCCATAGGCGCCTGCTCTGTCCAGGTCACCTCAGGACTGACTCCCAACTCTGGTCTTTGCAGCCGGAGTTCCCAGGCCTGGCTGCACATCACAGTCACCTGGGGAGCTTTAAAAGCATACCGATGCCCAGGTCGCAGCTCGATTCAATTAAATCAGCTTCTCTGGGGTGGGTCCTGGGCACCAGCGCTGTTTTAAAAACTCCCCGGCTGATTTTAATGTGCATCCAGGCTAAGAACCGCTGACAACAGTCTGTTCTGGCTTCTCCTTCCATTGCCTTTCTGCAGAGCTCCAAAAGCAAGGCTCTTGGGAGAAACTGAAGCTAAGGCTCATCTCAGTGCCTGCTGTGTGGTCTCTAGATGTTGCATAACCTGTCTGATCATACTCTTCCCAGCTGTGCTATGGGGGCAAGAGAGTGGAGGAGCAGCGCCAGGCACCAAGTGCAGATGTTCATACACGTGACACATGCTACGATGGAGAACAAATACTTTTGGTACTCTTTCCTGTTGTGCAACAAACTTGACTTTCCACAGCCTTCTTTAACTTGCCTGCTTTTCTTTAATGTTGCCTGCTCCATGGAGATCCTGCAGATTCTGTCAAAGGCCAGGAAAGGACCTTGTCTTTATCTTTGAAGAGGCCCATCCCTTCATCCATCTGTCACCTGCAGCCCCCTTAAAGCCCCCCCCTTTCCTCAGAACATCTAAATCCTATTAAGTAAAACCAGTCACGAATGAAAACAATCAAATACAGATCTCTTCCTAGCATGCATGCACCTGACAGGAATGTTTTTGTTTTGTTTTGTTTTGTTTTTGAGGGGAGGGGTGAGGGGAGCAGAGGTGGCAGTGGCCCTTTAACCAGGACTTATAAGCATTTTTTCGGGCTGGTTTGGAGCTTAGTGTCTGTAGAGGCAGGAATGGACACAGTGCAGGTTTTCTAGGATCCAGCAGACCGGGTAAAGGAGGAGTTCTGGAGCCCTCAGGGGTTTTGCAAGTCTTTTATTGGGGTTCACCAGGCATATGGCAGGCAGGGGCCTCCCAGCCCCCAGCATGTCTTCACTCTGGGCTCTCCGGCCTTCTCTCAGCTTCTGCGTCTCTTGCTCCTCTCTCGGTTTCTCTTTTGGCTTCTGCTTCTCTTGCTCCTCTCTCAGCTTCTCTTTTGGCTTCTGCTTCTGCTGGCGTCCCCGTGACACCGCCCTTAAAAGCACAGTCTTAGCCCAGGTGAATCCCATCTACCTATGCCCACATCCTACTCCAGGTGCCCGCCATCAGGCATGCACTCAGGATCCATCATCTCTCCTGAAGGCGGGGGGGGGGGGGGGGGGGGGCAGAAAAGCCTGACATTTTTTCTTTACCCTACAGTGGCTCAGAGCAATCACAAGTTGGTGAACAAGTTAATGCTGCCCTGAATTCAGTCAGGCTGGGCTCCTAATCTCCCTGAACCAACCCAGGTCTGACAAGCTGAGGCAAGAGGCATGCTGGGGCCAGGCCACTTGAACTGGTGGGAACTTCAGGGCAGCAAGGAGAGGGAGGGGTGAAAGGTGGGAACATTCTCCAGGAGCTAAGGAGGGAGTGGCCTTGAACTTGGTCAAAGCAGAAGGAGAGCTCCAGAAGCAAAATTGCCACCATCCTGTGCCAACACTCCCACCACAGCAGCAGCTATGAGCCATGTTCATGCTTTAGTTGTCATATGGAAAATGAAATACAAGTCGATAAGGCACCTACTAAAGTCCTTTGACAGGAGATGGGGGATGTGGGGAGACACTTTTGGGTGTTCGATGGAGAGAGGCAGGAGTTCATCTGTAATCCAGAACATCTCTGGAGACCCTTTTTTTTTTTTTTAAAGATTTATTTATTTATTTTTTAAATTTATTTATACAAGCACTGGGTACAGTCAGAAGCGCGGGAGGGTGAGAGAATTCACCAGAGCCAGAGCGGGGAGCAGAGCAGGCAGAAGGACCGAAGTACACTGCTGAGGGGAGCAGCGGGCGGCAGGAGAGGTCTGCGCGCCATGTGGGACCCTCCTCCGGTGGCCGGGGAGCAGCAGGGATCGAACCGGCGCTGCAGAGGCTGTGGGCAGCCTGGCAACCCATCGCTCAACTGCTGCGCCACCGGGAAGGCCCATCTGGAGACCCTTTGATGCCTGCTCTGACTGGACAACACAATACTGTCTGGAGGCCCCAGAATGACACGTCCAGTGCTCCAAGTGGGACCTCACAGAATACCATCATGGTGTGTCCACCTCCACCCACCCGCACCAAAGAAACCAGGATCTAAGCCCACCACCCCTCATCACCCTCGCAATCCCATACCCTTCCAGTCTTGGGGAAGCTCCCTTCCAGTTCTTGCCAATTTGAGGTCACCCACTTAAGCTCTCAGTGCCTCAGTTTCCCCATCATAAAGTGAACAGCCATTGTGTCTACCACATGGGGTCAGGTCACAGCAGTGGTTAGTGGTAAATGAAGCCCTCAGTGTGGTGCTTGGCACCCAGTAAGTGTTGCGTGTGTGTCGGGTGCTGATCCACAGAGTGCCCCCAAACCCCCACGCTACGCTAGCCCCCCGTTTGCCTTGCAGCCCTGAGGCTCCTAAGCTTTTCATCTCCAAGAGTAATAAAATATTTTCAACAATCCAAGTTTCCAAGCTCTGCTTCCCTCTTGAGGAAGGAGAGACCAAACAAACAAAACCTTAAAATGCCTGTCCTTTTTCCCATCTCCACTACTTTAATTGCAAGAACAAATAAAACAAATATCTCAAGGCCTTCATCAGCAACTGGGAGCCTAAGGAAGCAGATTCAGTTCCCCAAGAAGAAAGGCAGGCCATTCATTCACTTGTTTTATATTAAGGACCTACTGTGTACCCCTAAGACATCTCCTACCTTAAAGGAGTCTTCAGCTTAGAACAGCGTTCCCGGCTGCACATTAGAATCACCTGGGGAGTTTTCACAGCACCAGTGCAGCCGAACTCAGTAAATCAGTGCCTGTCTGGGTGGGATCCAGAGGCAGCACTGTTTAAAGTTCCCCAGAGGTATTCAGTGTGTAGCAGAGGGAGGGCTGGTGATCTGATAGGAAAGATACAGGGTTATTCTGATCCAATGTTGCTAGAACAGGCCTCAGTATGAAGAATGTGGATTAAATCACAACAAAGCTATTGAGATATAAACAGGCAAACAACAAACAGGTAAATGTTGGGGTTCTAGGAACCCAGAGAAGGCAGCCTGATTCCAACCAGGGGTGGGGTTAGCACTGAGTGTAGACACCCAAAGGGGAAAATATTCTCTCTGCTTAGATATCACCAGTAATCCCACATGCTGAGATAATGAAGGGAGAAGTGTGCACCGAATTCTCATTTCTACAGCAACAGCACCCTATGTTATTGACAGTATAGGACACACTGCATAATTAAGTCTGTTAATGAGTATTAATAAAATTGGCGCATTTTTTCATTTAGATTAACACTTCTCAAGTCTCAGGAATAGATTTTGGCGGTTCAGCTGGAGCCTATTGGGAATTTCGGGAGAAAGAGTCTGATGAAGGAGCAAGGAAAGCGAGTCCTAGACCAGGAAATCTCCATGCACTTGAGCGGGGATCAGTCCTATGAGGTCTCCATGGTGAACACACTCCAGATATAGCCCCCAATAATGTCTCTCTCCCTGTGCTCACTTGCCACTTCTCACATCAAGAGAAGGCATCTGTTTTCCCATTGTTGGCATCTGCACTGGCCTATGACTTATTTTGGCCAGAAAAAGGTAGCTGAAGTGGCCTCTGACCTCCCAAGTCCAGGCCTGAAGAGGACTGGAAGCTGCTACTTCACTCTCTGGAGCCTGGACGCCATGTTGTAAGGAAGTACAGATGAGTGGTTGCATCATCACAGGTTATGTGGAAAAGGGCCTGGGAAGACGCTAAAGACTGAAATGCATCCCCCCAAAACAGGTTGAAGCTCTAACCCTCAATGGAACTGTATTGACGAGAGTCGTATCTGTGGGGCTCAGCTACCGTGGAAGTAGATTAAGTTTAGATGGGCCATAAGGGTGGGCCCTGATCTGATAGGATTACTTTCCTTATAAGCAGAGGAAAAGAGACCAGAATGTTCTCAGGTTCTCCCTCTCTCTCTCTCTTTCCCTCCCCCCACCCCACCCCTAACCTGGACACACAACAAGGAAAAGGCAAATGAACAGAGAGAAGGTAAATGTCCACAAGCCAGGAAGAAAAGTACTACAAGACCCCAGTCCTATTCAACCTCCAGAACTGTGAGGAAATGCATTTCTGTTGTTTAAGCCACTCAGTCTGTGGTATTTTGTTATGGGAGCCCCAGCTGACTAAGATATAGGAAAAGAGGCTAGCTTGGAAGTTCTCGAAGTAGCTAAGATCCAGGGTGAATGGGGACACCTGAAAAACCTTGAGACCAACAGAAAATCACCCAGCTGAGCTCTGACCAAATATTTAAGCTACAGAATCATCAAGAAATGAATAAATCATTGTTCTACGTCAATGAGTTTTGGAGTAATTCATTATGTTATAATAGTAACCTTAAAAATAACCCTCAGATGGTTCCATTTCTTTCCATTGTGTAGCATTGGAGTCTGACCTAAATTAGCGTGTTTGATCACACCCAATTATTAACTGGAGAGTGATTAGTGGCCTCCAAATAAGGGTTTTTAACCTGAGGGTCAGGGAATTCAAAAAGGTCCATGAACTCGAATAAGGAAAAATCATAACGTCTTCATTTCATTAACCTTCAACTAAACTTTTAGCGTTGTCTTTAACTACAAATAAGGCAGCAAACTCTAGCAGTACAATGACACTTGTGAGTTTGTCACTGATAGAAATCAGATAGATTTTTTCGGATCATATTACAGTTACCAGATATCCTAAAATATCATTCTTGCTTATGGCTGCTATTTAAGGTGATCATAAAGACCTGTGTGTATTACTACATGTCGAATTTGTTAATATTTTTATAACTATACTTCCATCTTATTCATATAGAACTAGCATCCTGTTTGCAGGCTCCGAGAGAGATTCATGACCGTAATAAGAAATAAGAACCCCTGAAGCAGCCGTAGATGTGGAGCAAAGTCCTCCACTCCACGCATTTCCCACCGGGTTTCATTGAAAGCAAGTTTCAGACCGATTCCTACCACCTACACAGACATTTCTATTTATTAGCAAGCTGGTATTAAGGCAGTTTCCACCACTTACTCTGGAAGCCAGCTCAAGTGCTGGCTCCCTCTGTCTTTTCGAGAGTTTCTACAGCTTCTCATGTGAAAGGTTCATTCTAGGCAAATATTCTAGTTGCAGGTTTTGGCAACTAGCAGCTAGACACCATAATCATGCCTTAGGAACTTTTCCAAAGATCAAAATAAAAATAGCTTGAATAAGAATAATATAATTGCCAACCCTTAATCAAGAACTTCCTACACTGTTCTAAGAGATCAAAATGAATTAACTCATTGAATCCTCACAAGCATTGGATGAGATAGGCATATTACTAAGCCCATGTTACACACGAGGAATTGATACTCAGAGAAGTTAAGTAACTTCCCTGAGGACACACAGCTCAACAGCAACAGATTGACTGTGGGTTCTTATGGTGCTTTTTCGAACTATGCTGCACATTGGAAGCACCTGGGAGCTTTCAAAATTGGAATGCCCAACTGCACCTCAGCAAGCACACTGGCTAAGTCGATCTTTTCAAGTAGAACCCACGTATCAAGATTTTTTAAAGCTTTCCACACGGTGATCACAAAATTAGGTTTCCTGGATTCTTAAGCTGCTTTTATGCAGGAACAGGAATCCTTTTATAATATTTCAAGCCCACTCACACATCTTGAACACTACTCATTTCGTCAATGAAAAATAATTTCTAGCATTTGTTACATTAATTAACAAAGCTTCTGATATTGCTCTAAGAGAGACTGCTGAAAATTTGTGGTAGCCACCTCAAGAGTTTGGACTTTTACTTGAAGCTCTAAATAACTACCCTGAAGTGTCCTAATCAGAATATTTAAACTGGTAACTGTGTCTAGAATATAGATTAAAACTAACCAACCAACCAACACACACACACAGATTATTTCTGTTAAAATATCTTCAATTATGAACAACATAATACATCCCTACCTCCTTCACTCCTTTTGTTGAAAATCTAACAAGAAGCCCCATCTCGTCCAGAGTCACCAGATGAAGTTTCCTAAATCACTTAATGAATAGTGCTAACAGCACTTCACTGCCAAATCTTCAACATGTAACTTCAAGATCAGGTCATATTTCCATACCCCTTGAGATCAAGATAAGATCACCTCAACTCACCTCTCTCCCCTCTCCCCTAGTCCCCATCCCCTTCAGACTTTCCCACCACCATCTGTCAGGGTGAGAATTTACCCTAGCTGTAAGTGAATGCGTTAGTCCACCAGTTTCGTGGATACCAGCAGAAGACATGAGACTCCGGGGTCAGAGACCAGGGGATGTATTACTCAGCACAGCACAATGTTGGCTTTGTTCACACATCTCTCTCTCACAGGGCTGACATGGAGGGGCTTAGGTGGATGCTATGCATACAGAGGGTTTGCAACACAGCTAAACAACATTGCATTTAGGGGACTTACGAGTTGTATAGTGAGCAGTAAGCAAACTGGCTTTGTCTAATGGAAACAAGACTGCCTGTTGCAGACAGAGCTCTGAGAAATGGTAAAGATCGGTCAGCGTCTGGCATTCTTGGCATAGCCAGCAATGAAGGGCAGAGACACAGCACCCATGGTGGACAGCCTCTCCAACATCCATTGCTTTGTTTCCTTTTCATCTCAGCACCTAACTTGCTAATATTTTTTCACTTTACCCACCTGCTAACATTTTATCCAACTCTTCTAATGCAGGGGCAACTCACAGAGGGTAGGGACTTCACTGCCTGTCCTTTCATTGTTGATTCTCCAGCACCAGGGATAACACCCAGTCTGGCATGTAGAAGGCTCTCCATAAATGTTTGTTGAATGACTAAGCGGGACTGGCTTCAACTTCAAACATGGGCCACACATTCTTTACACTAATTAAACACAATTCTTAGCTGTTCCTGCATGAAATCCAACCTTTCATTGAAATGCAGGAAGGCTCACTCGATGCAACCCCACATGGGAAAGGATAGCTCCGTGGCTGGGATTATGGTAAAAAAGAAAAGTATCATTGAGCCGATGACTGGCAAGCAGTTACCCCGTATTTCAGGTCTGGTGATAGAAGCAAGATTTGCAATGGTAGCCTTGGAGCTGATCTGGGTTGTTCTAGCCAGGCTGGTGCTGACTTGATAGCCTCACTCCTTCAGTACCATTTTATTAACAAGAAGTTACATGTTCATAGAACTTCACAAAGTGAAGTTGGTGGCTCAAGGGGTTAAGATGCAGCACCATGGAGCTATCTACAGCCACTGCAGCACAAGTTCAATCCCCAGCCAGTGAGCTGACCCACATGGCACAGCAGACCTCTCCTGTCTCGCCTGCTGCTCCCCTCAGCAGTGGATTTCAGTAGATCTGCCTGTTCTGCTTCCCACTCTGTCTCTGGGGAATCCTCTCACCACCACCCCCCACCCTGCACCTCTGGCCTGTACCCCCAGTTCCTGTATGCACAAATAAATATTTAAAAAAAAAAAAGCTTCACAAAGTACCCTAACATAAATCATCCCCTGTAAACTTCATAAGGGGCATGAAGCTCTTTCCACCAGTCTCAACAACCTCCCAGAGGAAGAAATGGACGCACAGGGGCTGCAAATATTAGAACTGGAATTCAAGCTCCAGCCCTGTGGTAAACAGAATAAAGGATTCCCAAACATGTCCACATCCTAATTTCCAGACCCTATGAATGTGTCACCTTGCATGGCCAAAGGAATTTGTAGATATGACTAAGTTATGAGTCTTCAGATGGGAAGATTATCCTGGACTATCTGGGTGGCGCAATCACAAGTGTCCTCACGAAGAGCAGGCTGGAGTCATAGACTGGAGGATGCTGCAAGCTTTGAAGATGAAGGGGCCACACACCCAGGAGAGTAGGCCGTCTCTAGCAGCTGGAGAAGGCAAGGAGTTGACGCTCCCAGAGGCTCCAGAAGGAACACAGCTCTGCCAACACCTGAATTTGAGCCTCGCTCCACTCATTTAGGGTTTGTGACTTCCAGGACTATAAAATAATAAGTCTGCACTGTTCTAAGCCACTAGGTTTGTGGTAATTGGCTACAACAACGGAAAACGAATACAACCCCTAGTGGCTGCCAGGGCGGTGATGGTTTCAAGAAGTGTGTTAATTTTAATTGAATCTGTGCTTGATGGAAAGAGCACAGAAGGCACATACGCTGCAGAACGTTCCTGCAGCTACCCCACCTCATCAGCTCTGGAATTCCCATGAGGAACCAGTGAGGCAGAGCATTATGATGGTGAGGGACATGTCTTCTGGAGCTGGGAGACTAGAAACAAATTACTGTGCCTCCGTTTCTTCATCTGTACAGGAAAGAAAATAGTACAGACCTCAAGGGCAGGAGAATTAACTGCTTGGAACAGTGCCTGGCACATGGCTGTCAGCTATTATTATTAAAGGACTTTAAGTCCTCTAGAAGCTTGTTAACATTTAAACATGGCGGAAGGGATGATGAGGGTGCAGGAGAAAGGGAAAGCGGAGGGATTACTTATGGGGCCCCTACTGGGGGCCAGGCATTCTCAGAACTTCAGAAGTGCTTCTCTAATCTGCTTCTCCTGGCAACCAAGAGGTGAGTCTTGAGAGGATGAAATGCCCAAAGTTCCACAGCAGAGAAGATGAGGTGGATCTCAACCCAAATCCATCGGATTTCAGAACCGTCTCTCACACCTCAGCAAGTACAGATGAAAACTGAAGGGACCTCAGAGAGTCAGTTTGTTTCTGAGCCTCAGTTTTCTCATGTATAAAACAGAGAAGTGAGGAATAACTGCTTCCCAGGACGACTCGAGGAATCAGACCCAGTAGTAGCTTCCTTTGCAAACCCCAACCCGCCATTCACATGCAAGGGGTGAGAGTAAGTATCTTCAACTGGGCAGGGATGAGGTAAGCAAAATGGGGACCCAGCAGCTGGGGGAGGGGAGCACACAAGTCTGCAGCACTTCACTCAGCAGCATGGGTTTGGAAGGTAGCGCTGGGCCAGGCACCAAGTAAGAGCCAGACACCCAGCTCTAAGCTGGCCCTGCCTCCCCGGCAGGCACTTCCCACAAGCGTCCTCCTTAAAGGAAGAAAACTGCTTTCAAGTTTGCAAAGTATTTTCTTATACATCAACATGGTCAGTCTTCAGAGCAATCCCAAAGCCAAAGAATATAAAAGATAGTTTTACTAAGGATGATTTATGCTAGAAAAGACAAAAACATAGTGTCTTAAGCAAATAGGCTGTATTTTTTTTTTTTTTTTCCAAATCAACACATCCAGAAGTAGGGAGCTACAGGGTCTGATTCAGTCACACAATGATGTTCAGATGGTCACCTTTGAGTTACCTCATGGTTGTAAGATGGCTGCCACAGCTCCGGACATCTATTGCATTGTAGGCAGAGGAAGAAAGGTGAGGGAACAATACCAGCAGAAATCTGCTATATTTCTTTGGCCAGAACTGTGTCACCCGGCCACTCCCAGCTGCACGGCCATTAGTGAAACCAAGTATTTAGTTTTCTAACCTCTAAAGTAGAGGAAGGTAAGGGATGACAGTCTGGAGACTGGTTCTGAATGAGTGACCTTCAGTATCTTTCATGATAATCAGAGTAGGAGACTAATTACTGGAGGCTAGAAAAGGCTAGAATAACTGAAGATATCATGGAGCCCCATGGAATCACCTAAAGATCTTTTAAAGGAAAGATGTCAAGCCCTACCACAGACCACTTAAATCAGAATCTCTGGGAATACGCTCTGGCTTTGTGACCTCCCACAGCTCCCAAATGATTAACATGTGTATCTAGTCGTCCAGAGCTGCTCTTTCCAACACGGTAGCTGCTACCTTCATGGTGCTATTGACACACTGACATTGAAATTAAATAAAGCTAAATAAAATTTAAAATCTCCAATCGTGGGGCCTCCCCGGTGGCGCAGCGGTTGAGCGCTGGGTTGCGAAGCTGGCCGCAGCCTCTGCAGCGCCGGTTCGATCCCCGGCTGCTCCCCGGCCACCAGAGGAGGGTCCCGCATGGCGCGCAGACCTCTCCTGCCGCCCACTGCTCCCCTCAGCAGTGCGCTTCGGTCCCTCTGCCTGCTTTGCTCCCCGCTCTGGCTCTGGTGAATTCTCTCACCCTCCTGTGCTTCTGACTATACCCAGTGCTTGTCTAGATAGATAGATAGATAGATAGATAGATAGATAGATAGATAGATAGATAGATAGATAGATAGATAGATAGATAGATAGATAGATAGATAAAATCTCCAATCGTGCTGACCACATTTCAAATAGTCAGTAGTCGCCTGAGCCGGGAGCGCCATATTGGAGAGCGCTGCTAGAACCTGCTTCGGCGTAGACAAAGCTGTGAATGGCGGGTGCTGTTCCAGAGGCGCCTGAGAGTCGGGGAGCCTGCTTGGAATTTTGAGGCCCCTTAAATTTAACCTGTTGGAGCCAAGCAAGTTGGCTGAGGCTGACCTGGAGGCAGGTAGAAGAGCAGTTACGGGCATGAACTGTGGGGTGAGTCCCAGAGCCCCCACTTATGAGCCAGATAACTTGGACAACCTCCTTATCCTCTTGCTCCATGTGGAACATGGGGGTAACTATAGGGTAACTTCTCCTGGAGGCACAGTGAGAACTCTGAGCTGATTTGTGTAATGGACTCATTACAGAGGCCTGGCTCACACGTGCTATACGCTATACGTATCAACAGTCAGTACTCTCCAGGAACCCTGCTGGGAACCAGCCCCCCCAACCCCCAGGGGCTGCCTCTGGACGATTCTGCCCTGTTAACCCTCAACCCAACCCATGACTGTGCCGAGGCTTCCTCACCAGGCCCACAGCATTTCCAGGTGACTCCTGGCTCTGAGTCCTGGGAGTCAGCTGGCACTCCCGAGTCACAGAATGGATCAGTGGACAGATAGGGAACACGCCCTGTGCACCCAGTAGGAGCTGTCCCCTGAGGTGTCCCCTTGGTCCTCAGGGACACAGTTCCAGAGGGCCTGGGGGGCCAGAGGTGGGCTGTGTGTCCCCCCGCAGTGGCGCCCTCTGTGAGCATTTCCAGAATCAGGGCTTGCAGCCAAGACAGAACACAGCTTCTGAAGAAATCTCTGACCCCCAGGATATTTCCTCAGAGGGGAGAGCTACAGCTTCTTAATCAGGGTGGAGACGGGGGTGGGGGAGCTACACTGGTCCTCTGTGGGGTTTCTGATCACCCCACAGTGAGATGAGACCCCTTTCTCAGCATCCAGGGGGCCGCCCAGCCTGTCCCCTGCATCTCTCCAGGTCGAACGTCCAGCAGTGGGTCCTAGGGGCCGAAGCTCACATTTCCTGCACCAGGAATGAACAAGATTTCCCCTCCCTACCTTCTGAGGGCCCTCAGGAAGGGAGTGGGGAGGGTGAGACCCCTCACACAGCTCCACCTCCCAAGCAGGAAGGGCATTTTCTGAAGCAGCAACCTTGAGCTTCAGCACATCTGCTCCTGGCGTGCGCATTCCACAGCGCGCAGACACGCCGGGATGGGTCCCAGTCATTAACTGGCTGTCAGGTTCTTCAGATGATGGAGCTAAAAATAGCGCGCTATAGATAGAACCTTCTCCCACGCAGGCAGGCTCAGGCTGCAAATGGAAGCGGGGAGAGGGGCTGGAAGGCTCTCCCTCCCCTAAAGGGAATCGTGCCCATGCCAGCCCCCCTTCGCTCTCTGGGGGGGCCCCTCCCTGCCTCCTCCCGCAGTGTCCCTCCTCCGGAGCCCGCAGATGCGCCCAAATATTCCAAATGCGAACTGCAGGGCCCTGTGCACGGTGCACACCAGCGGGTGCATTTGTATGCCGCACCCTGAATAAAAGTGATAAGGCCCCAAACACTCCAAGGAGACCGCGCAGATGAAACCCGGCGCTGCTAGCTTGGGAGGCGAGCTATTTATAGAATCCAAATATCAGCATTTTCCACCCATTTACACAAAGCAATTTCAGCCTTTTCAGATGAGAAAAGAGCGGCCCTGGCCGTCATTCATTCCGTGCGGGAACCACATTGGGGGCCAGGAAGCCCTGATTTTATAGGAAACCTCGAGGCAGCCTCGGATTAAAGATCAATGGCGACATAAAATGTAGGCTGTCATATTTTCGCAGCGAACATGTCCTGGTAATAAAAAATGTTGTTTTAGTAAATAAACTCTGGGAGATGCATTGCCGCTGCTGTTTATCCCCTGGCCTCACCCTGAGAGCTTGGAGCAGTGGCTGTAGAGAGAGAAAAAAATGCAGAGTCATGTCGTGGGAATGCCACCAGCCTGGGACACCCTGGGCCGTCCGCGCCGGTGCCACCATGTGTGGGTATTTCTCTGCTGAGAGGCTCACTGTGCTGCTTCTTTAAGAAATGAGTCCAGATTTCGGGGATCCTGGCAGCTGGGCTAGCTGGCCACCAGCACAGCCCTAAGCACAGCCCCAAGCACAGCTCCAGGGGACCAAGAGACTGGGGGGTGGGAGTGGGTCAAAGCAGAGCTGGGCAGAGCCTTGCTTGGTGTCTTCAGAAGCTACCAAATCCGGCTAAAGCTCAGTTTCTCATCTATTTAATGGGGATGGGGTAGGGTCTCCCTTTGGGCACTGGTCCTGTGTATTCAGATGCAATCCTGTGTGGCACATGTCAAGACATCCCTGATTCTGACCAAAGCAAGCACAGAGGGAGCTGCCTCACTCCCCAGATCCCGTGCCCTCAGCCCCTGCATCTCTGCCCCCTGCACTTACTCACCTTTCTCCTCACTGTCCAGAGCTGCGGTTCTCAAGCTTCCATGTCTTCAGCATCAAGGGATAGCTCATAGCTTGATAAACCCCAGAGGGCTGAACGCCATCCCCAACGTTTCCCAATTAGTAGGACTGGGAGGACCCAAGAATTTACATTTCTAGCCAATTCCCAGATGACTCTGGTCCCATCCCATGGGACACACTTTGAGAACCACTGATCTAGAGAACGGCACAAAGAAGTGAGGGACGAGGAAGTTCTGCTTCTACTCATCATGTCTGATGCATAAGCTCTTCAGGTTTGGCTGAGCC
Source organism: Talpa europaea (assembly GCF_964194135.1). Lineage (NCBI taxonomy): Eukaryota > Metazoa > Chordata > Mammalia > Eulipotyphla > Talpidae > Talpa > Talpa europaea. Next base: position 130,840,347 of record NC_140071.1, on the reverse strand, counting down.
TGGACGGTTGAAACACAGAAACAGTGATTCAAGATGGAGATGAGTGTTATGTAGGAAAATCCAGCATACCTTGAGAGAGCCGGCAGGTGCCCTGGCTTGGGATACAAAAGGGCTTCTCTGAGGACAGCACCACAGAAGCTGAGCATGGGGCTGTTGCACTAATAACAATGACTATTATATATGTTAGAGGATCTATTATTATAAACAATATATACTATTTATCTACAATATATTAGCTGTGGCATATAATGTATGTATTGTCAAATAACAATAATCCAACAGCTAATGGTAAAGATCTAATTGCTTTTATTAAATGATTCATGGGCTTGGCAGCATCCCATCTAGCAAGCAGCAAGGGAGCAACAATGTCATTCAAAATGGAAGGTTTTTACAACCACGAAGAGGATGAGATGAGGTTATTACCAAAGGAAAAGAATTACTACAGGTAAAGCCTGGCAGGGGAGTCCAGTCACACAACGATCTGAAGAGGCAGAAGGCGCAGCCAGGGTGGGAGTAAGTCTTGGTGGGCCCGGCACGAGCCACTTCATTTCGGGCATGTTTCTTTAACAGTATGCAGTATTATATTTGACCTATAATATGTACATTGTATGTTTTATATATATATATCTATAGAACATGTGTGTTGGATGCAGCACAGTTACTAGGTATAATGCATATTCCATGTAAACTTCTACACTCTTTGCTTATTAATTCATCCATCTTCCTAGCAGCCCTGAGGTTTGCCCCGGGCCCTGGAGTCAGTATAAAAAGAACTAGAATTCTAGCACTGCAGCTGTCTGGATTTAAAGGTACATTCTGAGAAAAAGTTTTGGCTATTTGGGTTTGTAAATCCAAACAGGTGGGGGTAGATTCCTGTTATTTATTTGTTTTTATAAAGATTTATTTATTTATGCATACAAGAACTGGGGTACAGGCCAGAGGTGTGAGGGGTGAGAGGATTCACCAGAGACAGAGTGGGGAACAGAACAGGCAGATTGATCGAAGTACACTGCTGAGGGGAGCAGAGGGTGAGTCAGGAGAGGTCTGCTGCGCCATGTGGGTAGCTCCCTGGCCAGGGATGGAACTCGTGCTGCAGCGGCTGCGGACAGTTTCATAGGTTGTGTCTTAACCTCTTGCGTCACCAGGGAGGCCTGATTCCTGTTATTTAAAGGAGGCCCGATTCCTGTTATTTATGTTTTCATGGTGAGAGCAGCAGGAGAAAAACCAGAAAGAGTAGGAGATCCATGGGCCAAGCCATTTGCCCTTTCTCTTTTCTGACTCATCTGGTTTTAAGTCAGTGAACTTGAAAGAGTTATTTATTTGGCTCCAGGAAAGATGGTTCCACTGAACCTCATCCTGATATGCATCCTCACTGCTGCAAAAGGTGCCTGGTTTCACATTCCAGATCTTTCGAAAGAGTCTATGGTCAGCTGTCAAGGTGCATTTGTGGTCTGCAGTCCACACTAGCCACAGGCCTTCTCCATCTGCATAACTCCCGGCGCTGTCCGTCGGCGTGACAGGTGTGCACTGAACCTCTCGCCGCCATCTGGCAGCCTCTTTGAAATCACAGCTCCCCCTGGGCCCCCCGCCCCATCCTCTACCAGGAGTGGGGTCCTGAGCCAAGACTGTCGTAGAGCAAGATCAGGTCATATGGAGGCCTGCATGGACAGACGTGATTCAGCTGCGTCCATTGCTTTCTGGCATTTCTGTAGCTCTTCCTGGCTTTACCTCTGCACTGGCCAGTACAGAGCTGCAGGAGGCAACAAGCAGAAATTGAATTCTCCACAGGACTGTCAGAGGGGAGGCTCATTTCTCAGTCCACAGGCTGCTACCTGGGAAGGTTCCAAGGCTGACCACATACTCTGCTCTGGTTAACTCCTAGGGGCGTCTGCCCCCACCCAGAAAGGGACACCTGGCTGGAGGACTGCAGGGGGATAAGAGTGTGCCTTTCTGTATAGCTACTGGAGAGAGCTGCAGGGGACCTGGCTGGGTGTCCTGAGAAACCCCAAGTGAATTTCCGATTCTGCAGACACCAGAGCCACACAGAGGTTCCCAAGGGTGCTGTGGTGAATGTGATTGTGGGAAAGACTCATCCGCACCCATACTTAGCACATCAGCACCTATACCTGGCCAACTCTCTAAAGCTTCAGATGAGGAGCCTCCCTGGTGGTGCAGGGGTTAAGTCTCAGTGCTATCAAGCTATCACCAGCCACTGCAGCCTGAGTTTGATCCCCAGCCAGGGAACTGACCCACATGGCACAGCAGACCTCTCCTGTCTCCCCACTGCTCCCCTCAGCAGTGTATTTCAGTAGACCCACCTGTTCTGCTCCCCACTCTGTCTCTGGTGAATCCTCTTACCCCCCCCCACACACACACACCTCTGGCTTACACCCCAGTTCTTGTGTGCATAAATAATTAAAACAAATCTTTAAAATAAATAAAAAAGTAAAGCTGCAGATGAAAGAAACTTCTCTCATGGTGAGTTACACAACCACAACCACAGGGAAGTGGGAAAGAGGTTGCCTTTCCTGTCTGCTTGACACCAGAACAGTGGTGAGGGTGTGCGGGAAGCAGGGGTGCCAGACAAACTGGTTATTTGCTTTTGTGTGAACCCTAAATCCTCTTTCTCTGGGCATTTCACTCTAACAAATACTGGGGGGGTGTGGTCCTGAGAAAGGAATTCCCTCGTTGGCAGGTTGAGACCTGCCAGGCCCCAGAGATTCTGCCTTATTTGCTCTGAGATGGAGCCAGGGAAATGCCTTTTGAACAAAGCAGTCTGTGGGGTGCCTTGTAGGTGGTTCTCAGCTGTCGTCTGGGTTGCAGTCTCCCCTGTGGGCCAAGGATGCCCATCGGGGTGTCTGGTGCTCCCTTCTTCCTGTGCTCAGACACAGTCCCACATGAGGTCCCCATGTGGGCAGCAGCAGAAACAACATCACATCCCTCCTCGCATCCGAGGGTGCCCAGCATGGTCATGGCCTTTGTAAATATTCTTGAGCAATTGCATTTCATATGTGCTAAATATATACCTTGCTTCAGGCCCGAGGCTAGCATATCATGGGAAGAAAGCAGACAAATCATTGCAACTCACACTGATAAATGAAGCTTAAAGTATAAATCACCAAACCTATTGGATTGGTAAAGCTTGAAAAAAAGGAAAAGACCTCTTGGCTGCAGTGATGAGAAGCTCTGACAATGTGTGTAGGTTTGTAAATCGGTTTGACGGTTCTGTGATACGTGACTAAAATCAAAATGTCTATTCGCTTTCATCCTACAATTCTAGTTCAGGGAACTTTTCCTTAGGAGATACAGAATGAGGACACAAAACTGTTCATTTGGGATATTCCCCCCAACACCTACTGAGAACCTACCCCACACATGCCTGGAGCTAGTGGGGGGCAGGCAGGAGGATGTCAGGGTGTGCAGGGGGCAGAGAGGGGGCACTTCGTGGGGTTTATCACAGCAAAAGTCTGGCAGCAAGTTCAACGTCCACCCAGAAGGTCGAGAGAGCATCTTGACAGTCACGTCACAGAATCCGAAGCAGCCGTTCCCATGCTGACGGGCGCCGGCAGTTGCTGAAGGAAGCTCCCGTGACATTGTTGAGTGAAAAAAAATGCAAATTGGGAAACAGAAAAAGTCTTATTATGTCGAGTGACACGTCAATGTCTACATGGGTGTCTACACAGAGAGAGATGTCGAAAACCTCACTGTCACATGTCAGACTGCTCTAAGGATTTGTTTCTGGTTGATGGAGAGTTTCATGTTCTTCCATCTCTCTGTATTGAAATGTTCTACAAGAGCGTGGACCCAGAATGTAAATATTCTCTTCGCAAACTGGATGAACGAACAAATGAATGAATGAACGAATAGGAGAGCAAGGGGAAAATTAAACCAGCATCAAAGCTCAGCCGAGGACCTAAGTGCCTTGGCTGAAGGCCTGGCTCTCCCTCGCCCTTTGACCCCAGGGGGCCAGGACGCCAGGCCTACATGACTTTTGTGTGGCTGCTGCCTCCCCTGTGTCTGCAGGTGAAACACTCTCAGCCCAGACAGCCTCACGGCTCTCCTCTCACCCAACAAATGTTGGGCTCCAGATCCTTCCTGGCTATCTCCCAATTTGGATGCTGTCGTGAGACTACACGGGTGGAGGGCAAGTAAGAAAGCGTCAGGCTTTTCTGCCCTCCCGCCATTAGAATTGCTGATAGATCCTTGAGGTCCCGAATGCATGCCTGATGGCGGGCACCTGGAACAGGGTGTGGGCATAGGTAGATGGGATTCACCTGGGCTGAGACTGGGCTTTTAAGGGTGGCATCACGGGGACGCCAAGAGAAGCTGAGAGCAGAGAAGAAGCAGAACGAATGGAAGAGAAGAGCAGCAGAGACCACCAGAGAAGGCCAGACAGCCCAGAAAGAGTGAAGACTTGCTGGGGGCTGGGAGGCCTGCCAGCCTCCCGGCCCCCTTGGCACCCCTGCCTGCTGTGTACCCAGTAAAATCCCAATAAAAGCCTGAAAAGCCACCGGGGGCTCCAGGACTCCTCCTTTGCTCCGTCTGCTCGGGTCATAGGGATCCGGCTCCGTGTCCTCCTGCCCCTACAACGGGAAATCAGTCCCGGCCCGCGTCGTCTGGCCCCGGCCTGGGCTGTTGCTTTTCGTCTGCTGAGGCGCCGTTGAACTGGCCCAATCACAAGGCACAGCTGGGGCAGTGAAATCTTCCCTGACAAAGCCTGTGCTGTCAGGATTACTCACAGTAGCTTGAGTCCCCTGCCTAAAACCTCTTTTCCCCAAAGATACCCTTCCAAGCCTGACTTCTGGCCAAGAAGCCCATACCCAAATTGACCTCACAGCTGTTCTGTCAACGAGGTGCCAGCGCTCGCCTCTGAGCCAAGCTATTTGGACGTGCACTGTATCGCGGGGTTTGTCGTTGGTTTCTGAAACTGGTCACATTCAGAAAAAGCTTTCTTCTCGTAAAGACTTAAAGACTTTATTTTGCTGAGAGCAGATTGGCGGTTACAGTAAAAGTGAGAGGAAGGCACCGAGATCCCCTCTCTGCCCCCTGCCCGACACATGCAGAGCTTGCCTTAAATCCCTCCCCCAGTGGTGCATTTGTTACCAAGAATGAAGCTGCTTGGACACATCATAATCATCCAAAGTCCACGGTTTACCTACAGGCTCAGGCGCGGTGTTGGCCATTCAGGAGGTTTGAACAAATGAATGAAGACATCTGTCATCACGACAGCACACGGGAATCTTCCCTGCCCTAAACATCTGGGCTTTGCCTAGTTACTCCCACTCCTACTGGTGACCACCGATCATTTGAGGCCTCCATAGTTTCAGTAAAGGCTTTTTGATGGAGACAATAACACATCGTGGCAACATCATGAGTTCAGTGAAATGACTTTCTCCGACAACCAGGTCTACTGGCTAAAAGACCTAGTTGTCTACACAGTTCAGTTCTTCTGTGGCTGCATGTGCCTATAAGAAGGGGGACAATGAATGCATCGTCTCCCCCTCCCAACCTGGCCTTTGTCCCTCAAGTCGATATACAACCTCAAACAACATGGCCCGGATGTGAGAGAGAGGCAGGAAATTAAACACCTGCTGTGTATCCAGACAGGGGTAGCCAACTGGGGAAAAAGGAGAGGGGTAGTTATTTGGAACAAGATACCTGGTGGCTCTCGAGGGCAAAGGCAGCAGACACTCTAAGGCACACAGTGTGTCAAGGTCTAGAACCACCGCCATGGTGGTGGTGACGGCAGTGAGGGGAGAGGTAACCCTTGTAATAAGAGACAACTGCGTGGAGTTTGGCCCTTTGGAAAGTGTGTTTCCACGTGTAATCTCATAAGATACATTTGAAAATATGGATTTTCCCTGAGAAGCACAGCACCAGTGGCCACATAGTCTCTATCTATTTGTTCGCTCGCTTATTCACAAACACTAATTGAGCTCCTACTATTGTCCAATCACTCCACTGGGTAATTTTATTTGCAGAGTTGTCCAGAAATGGAATCGACAGGAGGTGCATACATAAAGGGAAGAGGCTAATTTTAAGACAGTCACTCACAGGATCATAGAGGCCAGCGAGTGCAAAATCTGCAGGGTGGGCCAGCAGGCTGAAGGTCCAGGAAGAGCTAATGTTGCAATGCAAGTCCAAAGACCACCTGCTGGCAGAATTCCCTTCTTGCTCAAGGGAAGTGAGTCTTTTGTTCTACTTAAGCCTTCAACTGATGGGATGAGACCCACCTACAATGAAGGGCAATCTGCTTCACTCCCTGCCAATTAATTTAAACCTTAATCTCACCCAAAATCACTTCACAGAAACCTCCAGAATTTGACCTGCTATCTAGGCACTGTAATCCAGACAAATGGATAGGTAAAATTAACTGTTTCATAGTAACAAAGGCACTAAACTAAATAAACCAAATCCTTGAGAACATCACAGACTAGTGGGAACAGAGCTAATATGTACTAGAAGAACTATACAAGATAGAAAGTGATTCATCTGTAAATGCAGGGCTAGAAATTTGAATACATAGCCTTCTGCCATGTGGAAAAAGGAGCAAAGAGCTTTCTGGAGGGGGTGATTTGAAGAAGGATGGGTAGAATATGGATAGGCACATATAGAAGGAAAAACATGGCACCAGGTAGATGGAAGGATATGAGCAAAAAGAGAGATGAGAATCTGGACAGGATGAGGACCTGTCCAGGAAGGTCCTGTCATTGTGCAAAAACTAACAAGCGATAAGGCAGCCAACAGAATAAAAGAAGGTCATCGCACCCTATTTGAATGTTCTTTCTTACTCCTTCCACTTTCCTCTTCACAGTGGTCTTATTTCTTTGCACAGTGATATTTAGCTTTGAGTAAAACAGGAATGGGGGGGGGCATGTGTCTACTGTACTTGCATAACATCCACTAAACCCTGCGTGATGTCTCTGGGGCACCACCCCCTGCCCAGTCTTACCACTACAGTGATTGGTCAAGGATGGACATGTGACACCATCAAAGTCTGTTACACTCTGTGAGCTGGATTTTCATTGGTTTACACTCCAATAAGAGGTGACAGGAGCAAAGCCATGTCCCCCAGGGGTCTGAGACTGAAGGTCATACATTGGTGAGCAGAGCAGAGCAGGGAGAGGTGACAGAAACCAGTGCCTTCAACACACACCAGAGGCCGTGGAGGAGGCTATGGTGAGAGAGAGCCCAGCATCCGCAAGCATCCAGCGTGATGAAGACCCTGGAAATAATATTAAGAAGCGCCACATGCTGCATGTTTACTTTGAGTCAAGCACTAACACGTGACATCTCATTTAATCCTCTCAACCTCAAAAGAAACATGATCCCCCATATTAGAGCTGAGAACAGGGCTTCAGCAAAGTTAAGAAACCTTCTCAAGGATACTCTCAAAAGGCAGTGGTAAAATCTAGTTTTGAGCCCTGGTTCAGCCCTGATGTTGAATCCTGACATTGAACCCTGAGCCCTTGCATCTCAGTAGCTCAGAAACAGCTGATTAGATTTTAAGAAATTACAGAAATCCAACCTCTAGGGATTTGGTTGCAGTAGGCAGCAGACTTTGCTATTTTCCCCAAGTCCCCAGTGCTGTACCCGGCCATGTGGGATGCAGTTCCCATTTCTCTGAAGTCGTTTCAGTCACTTGCACAAACCATGGGACCCCAACTTCCCAAGTCCCAGCAGCTCAGGGCAACCCTACGTTCGACTAAACAGCTCCACCGGGACCATCTCCGCCAGTCTGCTCAGTCTCTGGCCGATGGGCCGTGATCTGATTTAGAGGGTGCAAGGGAGGGGTGGGCTGGGCAAGGCAAAACAGGAGACTGAGACTTCTCTTTTTTAACTGCTGTTTTTAGAAAACATGCTTTAGAGTACTATTAAGGCCCCAAAAGCCGCTGTGGTCGGGAACGCTGGGGGGCGGTGGCTCCTGGTGGTCACGGCTTGTGTTCTGTTCCACACACTTCGGGACCAGACCAGGACGGAGCCAGATGCCACATCGGGGGTGTAGGGCCAGGAATGGATACAGGGCAGGTTTTCTGATCCAGCAGACCGGGTGAAGGAGGAGTCAGAGTCCTCAGTGGTTTTTGCAGGTTTTTATTGGGATCACCAGGTACACTGCAGGCAGGGGTGCTGGGGGGCCGGGAGGCTGGCAGGCCTCCAAGGCCCCAGCAAATCCTCACTCTATCTGGGCTCTCTAGCGTTTTCTGCTTCTCTCTCGGCTTCTCTTTCGGCTTCTGCTGCTGCTGCTGGCGTCCCCGTGATGCCGCCCTTAAAAGTCCAGTCTCTCAGCCCAGGTGTACCCACTCCAGGTGCCCGCCATCAGGCATGTGTTCAGGACCACAGGGTTCCCTCATTTGTCCTGATGGCGGGAGGGCAGAAAAGCCTGATACCTTTCACCTTACCCTACAGGGGGCTATTTGGTTTTGTAGCTGTTTGGAGTGGTGCAGGTGCGGGTGAAGGTAAGATTGGGGTGGTTTGCTTGTTTTCTGGGATTGGTTAAATATTATCAGGAATTTCTTTCCAAACATTTGTCTTATGTAAAAAAAAACAAAAAACCCTGAATTGCAATTTTGCTTTCATGGCCTCTCCCGTGAGATCAGTTTTTATTTCAAAAGTAAAACCCCAGCAGAGGGTAAAGAAGATTGCAATGTTTTGGGGAAGACGATACAACACAGGTTTTTATTAAAATGCTTCTGCGACTCATTTGCTACCGGAAAATGCCTTCTGGGTGTCTAAAAAAATCACCAGATTCCTTCTGATTTTTTTGTGATCCTGTGATTCTCGGTTGTCCAGCACAGTGCCTGGAAAAAGTTGCTGTTAAGCAATGTCTTTTAGAGAACAAGAGCAGGAAAGAATGCTCATTCACCAGCTAGCTTCCTTCTTCCCTAGCAAAAAGAGGCTTCCAGGGTCATAAGAATTATATGAAATGTGTTATGATGACCAAACTTTGAATTTTAAATTTTGTTTTTAATCCCATTGGTTCACAACACTGTGTATGATTTAGGGGTACAGGTTCATACTTCTTCAGACATAGTTACCACCCCATGTCCATCACCAAGGTACCCATAGTCCTCCACCATCATGCAACAATGAGGCTGACCCATGCAGTGGGGACAGCTGAAGACAGGGCCGACCTTTTTCTTTTGCACGTCACCCCAGTACTTCACCTGTTATTGATGGCTCTGGATGGTTCTTACCATCCAGCACTGCAGGCTGCAAGGGTCACCTTGCACTTGGGCAGAGGAATCAGCACTCCTCTGGCAGGTGCAGAGATTCCAGCTGATGATCGGGGAACTGCAGGCCAAAAGGGGCAGGTGCCCCACTGGCATCTTGGGTCCCAAGAGTCCAGCTCTTACCTCTGGACTTCATCTTCCCCTGCTCAAGGGTGTGGGACCATCTGAGAAGGTCTCTGGAGGGTTCCGGAAACAGTGCCAAGTCATAAGCATCTTCTTCAGATAGTGGGGAGCAGGGAGTCAGATTTGGGCAAATCTAGGCCAGGTTCACCCATGCTGAGTGGACAGACACAGTACTTTTTCCAGCACTCAGCTCCTTGGCAGCCTGTGCTCACAGATGTCTTCTACTTCCACCTCAGTGTCTTCTGGTGTTGCCAGAGATCCAAAGACCACGGTCCTAACCTGGGCTGAATTTTTTGGGTGCTAAGAATAGAGTTTCTGAAGTTCAGTCTCTTGGTCCTCAGGAAGAAAGGCTACATATTTGACTGACAGACAATTTCCCATCACACACCACCATCACTTCCACCACCACCAACATCAACATGGCATCACCATCAGTTCCTTGCTGCCACCATCAACACTGGCTTCTCCAGAACCTGAGCATGGAGGTGGGCACTGCTGATGTGCAAGACAGGAAGTTCATCTGCTCAGAAGTGTGCTGAGCCCATACTAAGCACTGTGTGTGCCCTTAACACCAACGATCCTATTTCATCTTCTCCCCAGTTCTCTGAGGTAGAGACTATTGTTACATGCCCATTTTACAGACGAGAAACTGAGGTCAGAAAGCAGACTCTTCTCTTGATTTCAAGTCAGCAGATCAACTATGCAGCCTGTTTTCATTAATGAGGACTTTCTGGTCACTGACAAGTTATTACTTTTTAAAAATTTACCTTTGGTTTAAAAAAAAACAACATTCTGTCCTGTGGGCATGTCTGGATTTCTCTTCAACACACAAGTTTTCATTTGCCCCATGTTTAAAAAAGGCTGAAGTTGTTTTAAAGTGACTCAAACCCCCAATTGATATATGTTGGGAGGATAAACAATTACCCAAGCTTAGCACCATGGAAAGATGCTACCTCCTTTCTACCGAGGCTGTGTAGCGACGGTGATGCTAATCCTTTTACAGCAGTGTTTCTGCCTTCAGTCCCTGGGTGTGAAAATCATCCTACTTTTGGGATCTTGTAGTCAATGACACTGAGGCTGATCTGTTACAATTACATACTTAAATAACAGAACCAACTTCCAAATTGGATCGGCAAACCACAGTCTGTGAGCAAAATCCAACCAGCCCCCTATTTTTGTATAAGTGATAGTTTTGACATTTCTAAATGATTTGAAAAGTTATTTCACAACTCATGAAAATTTTGATGAAATTCACATTTCAGGGTCCATAAAGTGTTGTTGAAACCCAGCCACGCCTGTTTATTTACATATCATCTGTGGTTACTCTTGAGTAGTTGCAAGTGACACCATAAGGCCTGCAAGGCTAAAATACTTACTGCTTAGCCCTTTGCAGGAAAGATGTGCCTGTCCCTGCTCCAAAGCACAGGACCTTAACTCCTGTCCCAAAGTTCCCAAGAACATCCAGAGACCAGCGTCAGATCCTTACACCCAGGCTTTCTAGACCCTACCCCTTGGAATGAGGCCAGCAGAGCTGTAGAAGTCAGCAAAGCTCTCTGGGGCTTAATGGCAAAATCAGGATTATCATCATCACGCCCTGCCAGACTTCAAAGGCTTTCAGAAGATGCAGACGAGATAATGTACATGAAGGCATCTTATAATTCTGGAAAGCCCTCTATAGAAATGGGAAGGATTACTGTATTATTGGATTGAAAGAGAGGTGATTGGTGTGAGACAAATAATGGAACAGCCCCTTGGGTGGAGGGAGGGATTTCGCGTTGCTTTGGCGTGATTCATGAATGAAACAGACCAAACCTGCTAGAAATGGCCTTTGTCATCAACCACCCCTGGACCTCGCTCACGTAGTTTCTGGGCCCTGAAAAACGGAATCAGCCCCTATGTTCCAAGTTGGGGCCAGGCTTGTGGGGTCTCCCCAGGCTTGGCTTTCTTCACAAGGATCGTGGGTTCTTCCTGGAGAATCTTGAAGTACCAGACAGACTTCCCTGCCCCCCACCACACCATACACTCTGTTTTGCAAAAATTGGTCACTGATTTGCAAAAATTCTGCAGACTCATTTCTATCTTTATTTATAATTATTATTAAAACAAATATTTCTGGAATAGACTGATGTAAAACAAGTTGGTGTGAACAAGAGAGTGGATCATTTGTTCAATGCATATTTACCAAGGTCCTCTGACGCCGATAGGAATAGGAGGTAAACGTAGGAGGCCAAAGGAGGCAATCCCAAGGGCAGGGCAGGGGAGGCTGGGAGGAGTACCTGGTCCCCTCTCACCTGTCCAGATGCCATTTTTCAGGATGTCTATGAAAGTAGCAGGTGGACAGAGAGATGCAGTGGGAGTGCCAGGAGGTATGGCTAGGTTTGGAACAGTTTTGTGACAGTGAAGGGAAGGGCGTGTGGCACGTTTTGAAGGGCTATTTGAACCCTTACAGGTAACGCGGAGGCAGAGGCCACTGCTGGAGCCACCCTCCCCCCACCAGGGCAAACCTGTGGCCCTGTGGTCTTTGCCCACACAAGCCTTCCTGGCGCCTAGCAGCCTCCGCGCAGCCCTCCGCGCCCCGCTGCCCCTGCTGGCGCCCTGGGACGCCTGCCGCCAGCCTCTCTTTACAAGAGAAACTGAACTGTGCAGAATTGGATGTTTATTTCCACCATCTGCGTGGCGATACAAGTTCAAGTTATCATGGCATGCGCTCTCCATCAGTATTAGGGAATCATTTGAACATACACAGCCATTTACTGATTATGAACACACACTAAAAAAACAGGCAGCGAGGGGTGCCCGGCCCCGCACCTGCGCCTTTGTGTGCCTCAGTCAATTTCATGCCTAGGAAGCTCCGGGCTGGGGCGGGTGGCTGGATAAGCAGTTTGGTTCGTTTTTCTTTTTTCTTTATTTTTCTTTTTTTCCCCTGAGTAACAACAAACCAAGTTGGTTGCAAAATGCACTTATGAGGACCTCCCTGGTGGCGCAAGGGGTTAAGATATCCACAGCCACTGCAGCACGAGTTCCATCCCCGGCCAGGGAGCTACCCACATGGCGCGGCAGACCTCTCCTGACTTCACCACTGCTCCCCTCAGCAGAGCATTTCAGTCAGTCTGCCTGTTCTGTTCCCCACTCTGTCTATGGTGAATCCTCTCACCCCCACACCTCTGGCCTGCACCCCAGTTCTTGTATGCATAAATAAAACTTTTAAAAAATGCACTTATGGTAAATAGATGGAAGCAAATGGAAAATAGACAACGATCAGAAAGGCAAACTAAAAGAAAAAAAAAAAGCAGTTTCCGATTGTTAAAAGATCCTTTTGTCTATAATTAGTCGATTGAAACAGGAGTATTTGGACTGGCATTCAAGAAAGCTAGCAGGGATCCCTGTGCAAAACCGCCTCTCTCCCCGCAGCGCCCCTGCCCTGGAGGGTTTGAGTCACCCTACAGATAGGGCAAAGATTGAAGAAAGTGAGAACAGAAGTGGGAAATTGAAAGAACAAAAAGAAAGTGATTCATTTTGCAGGCAAACAGGATAGAACGTCCACCCAAATCTGCAAGTGTTTTCTGGATCAACTTTTTAGCCGGCGCCTCCCCCCCAGCTGCCCCACCCTTGTCCTGGGTCCACTGGTGGCTCCAGGCTCCTTGTCCCGCCTCAGTTCTGACCTTAATTAACTGCATGACTTTGGATAATCATTTTCAGGATCTGTTTTCTTATGGGGGAGTTTTATCCCCAGGCACGTTGGGATCACACATCTCCAGGTTAAAGTCTCCAAAGAGTGGTTTCATGTAACTTTGCTTTTTGTTTTGTTTCCTGACAGCTTCCAAATTCAACATACCTCTACTCTGTGGTGTAACGGCCCCATTTGTTGCCTATGAGCCTGTGACCACATTGCTTTTTTTTTGCAAGGGGGGTTGAGGGATGGGTATGGAACTTGGAGCTTCTTGTCCATTCAGAGCTCTAAGGACTTCCTAAAAGTTCCTTTGTCTCTCTCTCTTTTTTTATTTAACGATTTATTTACGCATATGAGAGCTGGGGTACAGGCAAGAGATGTGGGGGGTGAGAGGATTCACCAGAGACAGTGGGGAACTGAACAGGCAGACTGTCCTTTGTCTAACAGGCTCCTGGAGATGCACCAGGCCACCTTCCCCGCAGGTATCACACTCAGAGCTGGGTCTCTCCCAACCGGGGAGGGGCCTTCTGCCTTGCTTTTCCTCTGAAAGCTGGCCTGAGACGGCACCGTCTCTTCCTTCAGCCTGGCTGACTAGAATCTGATATAATTGCTGGATTAGCTTTCATGCACTTATTTAGAATAAGGGCGTTGTGCAACCATCCCAGGGCGGGTAGGCTCACCATAGGTTCCAACAGTTTAAAAGAGAACTTTGGAGCCCTTGGCGTCATCTTCACAGGTTTTAATAGCACCCACGGGATTCAGGCCAGCAGGGAGACAGCAATTGAACCCTCCCTCCCCCACGATGGTGACTTGGTCTTTTTAGCTACCCCCCCCCTCCGCCCCCAGGCACAGTTGTGCACACTTGCACAAGAACACACACTCATGCTCAGGTGTCCATAATCAGGCACGTGTGCCCCACACCCACTCGCCTTCTACGTTGGCAGGATGAAGGCCACAGGTGAAGCCGCAGAGGCTGGAGGCCTAAAAAGCCTGATTAATTCATTTGCCCTACAAAGGGTTACCTCTGTCCAGCTAGAGTGATTATCCCACAGCCTTATAGACCTAATCCAATTTGGCGTCTCATTCCCAGCCTATGTTAAGAAAGCTGGCATTAAAATTGAATTATTATACACAATGATGGACCTAGGTCTATTTTTAATGGCAACCAGTGAAATTTGGAACATGTCAAATTGTCATTTACCCACCCTGGGAGACCTTTAGAAGGCAATGTGGAGTATTAACATCCTCCATAAACCTAGTACTATTAACCCGTGGAAAGTTGTTAGGAAAATACCTTATCGGGTGTTTTAAATCTCTATCTCTCTGCACTTGTCTTTCATTTGTTCCTGTTGCTCAGCTCTTCCTCCTTCCCCACTAAACTTTACCCTTAAGGGGTCTTATTTGGATCATGACTTGACTGTGAAAAGAAAGGTAATTCAAAAAAAGGAATACCGAAAGAATATTTGATGCTATCAAGACATTATTGTTGATTAGATTTTAGCTATAATCATAGTAGTGAGACTTTAAAAAAAAAAAAATCCTTTCCCTTGGCAGTACATGCTGAAATGTAAACTGCACCTTAAAGTGATGCCTGAGAGTCTCTATTTTTTTTTAAATTATTATTTTTTTAAGATTTATTTATTTATTTATTTATACAAGCACTGGGTACAGTTAGAAGCGCGGGAGGGTGAGAGAATTCACCAGAGCCAGAGCGGGGAGCAGAGCAGGCAGACTGACGAAATACACTTCTGAGGGGAGCAGCGGGCGTGGCAGGAGAGGTCTGCGCACCATGTGGGACCCTCGCCCAGCAGCCGGGGATCGAACCGGCGCTGCAGAGGCTGCGGGCAGCTTCGTCAACCCAGCGCTCAACCGCTGTGCCACCAGGGAGGCCCTGAGAGTCTCTTTAAAATAATAGTGGGGAAGCGCTGTGACTGCTGGCGTGAGTGAAACAGAATTGGACTAGAGTTGGTAAGTGTTGAAGATGAGAGATGGAGACTGGTTTCATGATATGGTTCTCGACTTTTGTATACATTTGAGATTTTCTATAATTAAAAACGTGGGTTTTTTTAAAATAACCTACTTTTAGGAAAATAACAGATGAGCTCATCCAAACTAAGATGTCACCAAACTGGTAAGGATAATAGGAGTTATCTGTTTTGTGATGCATCTGCATTTAACAGGAGAAAAGCCTTAAGAAATCAAAACGAGTCAGACAGGAGCAAAGGGGAGACGGGAGGGTCAGGAGGGAAAAGGCTGCTTAACCCAAGAGCTCTCAGAGTCCCAGGCTGTTTTCTTTCTTTCATAGGACTGAATAGGATTTAATAAAGATCAGACCCATAAACAGTTACATTTTAAAACGACATTCAGTGCTGCTTTAGTGAAGATCTTTTCCATATTTTTTGGTTAACCAGTGTTTAATAATGACTATTTTCAGAATGTTTGCTATGTATTAGACCCCTTGCTAATGGTCTAATACACATTATTATTGTGTATTATTGTGTATTATTGCTAAGTATACACATTAATTTGATCTTTACCTTAATGCTTTCAGATATTACCCCCTGTAGGGAGCAGGAATGGCCACCGAGCAGGTTTTCTAGGATCCCATGCAGACCAGGTAAAGGAGGAGTTCTGGAGCCCTCAGGGGCTTTGCAGGTCTTTTATTGGGGTTCACCAGGCATATGGCAGGCAGGGGTGCTGGGGGGCCGGGAAGCTGGCAGGCCTCAGCCCCCAGAAGGTCTTCCCTCTATCTGGGCTCTCTGGCGTTCTGTCTGCTTCTCTTCTCTTGGCTTCCGTTCGTTCTTGGCTTCTGCTGGCGTCCCCTTGACACCGCCCTTAAAAGCCCAGTCTCAGCCCAGGTGAATCCCATCTACCTATGCCCACACCCTACTCCAGGTGCCCGCCATCAGGCATGCATTCAGGACCGCAAGGATCCATCATCTGTCCTGATGGCGGGAGGGCAGAAAAGCCTGACATTTTTCCTTACCCTGCACCCCCATTTTACAGGTAGGTCAACAGTAACCTCTGCAAGGTCACTTGACCACTAACCAGCAGCACATTGAGGGACAGGTGGGGAGAGTCTGGCCTCTTAATTACTCACAGTCACCTGGAAGGAGGCTCCCCTCAGCTTGGTCAGTGGCTGATTTACTTCCTCAGTATGTAGACCGCTCATCAAAGGTGTGTTTAGCCATGAAGTCTTGCCCCTTATTTAAGAAGAGCAATTAGCATTTAAAGTTGTGAAACACCCAAAAAAGATGTCAGACTAAAATAACAGTGATACCTTTTGGCGTCTGCCACACCAAGTAGGGGTTCCGGAGCTCTGTTCCCAAAGCAAGGAAAACCATAGTTTCCATCAGACTTGACAGCATTTCATGCAAGTCCATGAATATTTTATAATGCCTATTGAATCATTCATTTGACAAATATTGGAGTGTCTATCAGATACCAGGTGCTGTTTAGGTGCTTGGGATACATGAGTGGACAAAACAAAGACCCCACTCTGGTGCAGTCCATGGGCTGGCCAGAGGGAGACAGAATACCCAGAGATGTGACTTGCATAGGATGTTGAACCTTTGTCCTCAGTGCGATCCCTGGGCCAACAGCATCACTATCACCTCATGCTTTGCTAGAAATGCTGGCCTCCTCCAAGATCTACTGAATTCAAGTCTGCATTTTAACAAGAACCCAGGTGATTCTTACACTTGCAATTTTCACCCAGTGTTAAAATGGAGGAGAGAGCTACAGTATTTAAAAAAGAGTAGTCCAGGTAGACCAAGTTGTAAAGGGAACCTTTGATTAAAAAGCTGGAGGGAGGGCCTCCCTGGTGGCGCAAGGGGTTAAGCACCGCACTATGAAGCAATCCGAAGCCTCTGCAACACGAGTTCGATCCCCGGCAGGCCAGGGAGATACCCACATGGCACAGCAGACCTCTCCTGTCTCGCCCGCTGCTCCCCTCAGCAGTGTATTTCAGTCAGTCTGCCTGTTCTGCTCCCCACTCTGTCTCTGGTGAATCTTCTCACCCTCCGCAACTCTGGCCTGCACCCCAGCTCTTGTTTGCATAAATAAACTTTTTAAAAAGATGGGGGGGAGGGAGGACATGAACCCCGCATGTGGGTTGAGAGGTTCGCAGGCAGAGGGAAGAGTTGGAGCCGAGGTTCTAAGGCAGGTGCCTGCAGCAGCGTTTAAGGAACAGCAGATTGACCAGCTGGGCTGCAGCAGGAGGAGAAAAGGGTGACACATAGGGGAAAGAGTCAAAACTAGAGGGGAAGGGTAGGCTGGCCAGAGGCTGAGGGGCCTTGGGACACAGCAAGGACTTGGTTATACTTAGCGATGGGGTGGGGGAGCCAGAGAGACACTGAAAGAGTCTGAGCAGGCCAATGACTCAAGCATGTTTTAAAGGATTACACTGGATGTTGTATTGATAATAGACCAGCAAAGGGCATGAAAGGAAAGCAAGGAAATTTGGTGGGGTAGGGGGGCGGGGGTTGCGTAGGGCGTGCAGTGCAAGTGTGCACAGGGCAGGCAGGCTCCCTGTGGGTGTGGGCAGAGTCCGCCGCTGTCGGCGGGATTTTATAGCCCTTTAATGTTGAATCAGGGAAGAAGTTTCTCTCAGCCCTCTATCCCCCATTCTCCCTGTCAGTCTCATAGTCTCGCCTCAGTGACTCCGCCCTTCTACTTCAGCCCTCTGGGCAGAGGTGTTCACATCACAGGTGCACCTGCCCCATGCTCACGCCTCTTGGCCTGGGCATCTGAGCACTTAGGAGTGCAAGACTGAGGTGCTTGCCACAGAGATTAGTGGCAGGAGGGTGGAGAATCTCCTGACTCACTTCATTTACCCTGCAGGGAGTAACCTCAACTATGATCTGGACATGGAATATTGGTAGTTCAGACCTGGTTGGTAGCAGAGGAAGAGGTGACATGTGCTTTAATTTTGGGTAAGTTTTTAAAGTAGATCCAACATGATTTCTTGATGAATTAGAGGCTATGAGAGTCAAGAACACACAGGTTTTTGGTCTAAGGAATTAAAAGAACAGACGTGTGATCAGCTGAAGTGAGGAAGGCTATGGGTAGAACAGGGTTTTTGAAGGAATGAATGAATCACCTTGGGCATGTGAATGTCGAGATATCAGACATTCTAGAGATAAGTTTCCAGCATGTGGCATTCAGGAAAAGGGTCTGCTAAGGATGTAAATGTGGGAACCAGGATCAGCTACTATACGAAAAGTCATCTAAGAATAGGGCTAAATATAAGGAACTACTGTTATTCTTGCACCAAAAACTTTGGCTAGTATTGCTGGTCACATGAGAGAAACCACAAAAATAGTGTGACAGACAAGAGGGCACTACAACTGATATGGAAGTCACATCAGCGATGTGGAAGTTATTAGGACTCAAACATTGCTGTACATTTCTTCTGGGTTGTGATCTAAAATTTCAGATGCATGAAATAGCTAGTGCACTTTAAATGTTTTTTTCCTGAAATGTAAATGCAAAATAAAAGGAAACATAATTATGAACTTTTTAATTTCCACTGTAGAATGGACAAAATACACTGATGACTGCCTTGCAAAAAAAGTTAATCACTTGACATATATCTCATTTAATCCTTGCTTCTCGAAGGCTGTGCACATTGTGCAAATAAGAAAGGTTAAATATGTGATCGCATATGGTTAACAAACACCAGCGCAGAGCTCTAACTCCAAATCAAATGAGAATTACTTGGAAAATTCAAACAGCATAATTTGAGAGTGATGTGAAAGGAAGTGGTCCTTATTTTCCAGCATGATAGTGTTCCTTTTAGAAAAGATTTAAATACTTCTAAGTACACCTCTATACTCAGTAGATTCTTCTGCAAAATGGTTGCTAAAATGCCATCTCCTTCCTTTTTAATTTTTGCATAGGTTAATTCAGTTGACTTTTTAGTTTCAACATGGCGATTACAGTAAGTTTATTTTTTTAATTAAATGTATTCTTTAATTGAAGTAACGTTAAGATCCTTTTTTCTTTTTTAAATAATCTAGCTTTCGCTCCCATGACTCATGATTCTCATTATGCCTTTTCTTGCTGATTTCTGGCAAGCTGATACCAATAACTAATCACAAAATGGACAACTCATTTTAGTGTTATATATACTTTCAGATTTTACCTGTGGCAATGATTAGATAAAATAGTATCATAAACTGTCAATGATTAAAAAATTATCTCATGTAATATATGATACAATTCATCTTTATTTTTAAAAATGTATACCAAAAATATTTTTGGAAACTAATTTTCTTGGTTAAACAAATTAGAAAGCTGACTTGCTTCGATTCTGGAATTGAACTAAACTACTTCCATTCTAATTGCAAAAATCCCCCACAATCATAAACATAGCCTTTCTTCACATCTGTAAAAGTTCAAGTTGATACCACTTAAGACAGTACACGTGTTTCCAGATATTGCCTGAGGCCGTCTTACACAGATCCGTAGAAAGCAGGTGTGCAATTATAAAGATAGGTACATTAGCCTTGGCTTCTTCATCATATACTTCTACAGGAATAACAGCCAAAAGGAGCATGAAAGTAAAAAAGCAGGCACAAAAGGATGCAGAGGGTAAGTCTCCCACGTACCTGGTAAAGTGGGCCACACAAGAGAAACCAGGAAAATAGTGTGACAGACAAGAGAGCACCAAGCGTCTGTGCGTACAAACTAGATTGCTTTTAGTTACAAAACAAGGTCAGCCTCATGAATGCAGAACACAGCAAAACCATTTAGGGACTTGCTGGCAGTTAGCACATCTTACAAAGTGAGAAAAGAAAAGCCAACTTTTCTATGCACCAAGTGTTTGTGTTCAAAAAAATGTCTCCGAGTGTAATATGGATGAGACTCATCTGCTCTATGGCTGTTGGCTGTTTTCCATGGGGAAAGAACACAAGGATGCAACTATCGTAATGAGCTACTAATTCAATATTAAAGAAACATTACTGTTTCAAAAAATGTTCCTTTAAATTTCACTAAAACCTATCAAAGATAGTTTAAAATTACAGGCATATCCCGTAGGTTGTCTTGGTGACAGTTATGAGGTGGTTAAAGAAACAGCTGCAGGGCCTCCCTGGTGGAGCAAGGGGTTAAGACGTAAACTATGAAGCTATCCGCAACCTCTGCAACATGAGTTCGATCCCCGGCTGGCCAGTGAGCAACCCAGATGGCGCAGCAGACCTCTCCTGTCTTGCCCGCTGCTCCCCTCAGCAGTGGATTTCAGTCAGTCTGCCTGTTCTGTTCCCCACTCTGTCTCTGGCAAATCCTCTCACCCCCTACATCTCTGGCCTATACACCAGTTCTTGCATGCATAAATAAATCTTAAAAAAGAAAGAAAGAAAGAAAGAGCCGCAATGTGCTGGGACAAAATATTGGGGAAAAAATTTAATTTATATTTAAATTTACTATTTTGTGTATCAAGTACCTATTGGCTGAACAGAACGGTATTCAATAATTCATATTCTGCAACTTCAATTAATAGAAAAAGCTAAACAAAGATTTATAGTTGGACACATGGTTCCAAAGGCTCTGGTCACCTATCATTCCCTGATAAGAGAATTCATCATTGGACAAAAGAGCCAAGTGGAGAGCTAGACTGAAAAATGCCATTCGGTACTGTGCGTGTGACACACTGTATAGTCATCTAAGGAATATCCTGTGTTATTTGGTTTTCTTTTCTGGGCAGACCATCACAGCCCCGTGACTTTAAAATCAAACTCCAAAATCCTACCTCATCACCTCAATGAGGGCAGTTGGATCATAAAGATTCAAGAGATCGTCTTAGTCAATGATCAGAAAATGTATCACCTGTTGTCCCTCTGCCTCAGTTCAAGGATAACTCAGGGTGACTGTGAGGCTTTCCAATCAGAACAAACAATTTAATAAATAATTGCCTGTGCAGTTTTTTGCGTTTTCTTAACCTACATGTGGAGATGAGAGCAAGTGAAAACAGTGCTGGGGTGAAGACAGAGAAAATCCTGACTATGCGGAACCCATAGCATTCCTCCAAAACTCTTGTGAATTCCATGACCTCATGGTCAAATTTAAACCAGTAGGAATAGAGCTGGAATTCCAAAACCCCAGAAGAGCTAATAATAAAAACTGCAGCTGATTTTATGTACCAGGAATGAAATGTTATATCTATCATTCACATGTGGATTCATGCAATTTATCTTCCATTAGAATTATCTATTCAGCAGCTAAAGCCAGAGAACTGCTGATACATTGCAGACAAGGAAACATTTGCTAGTCTCTCTGCTCTGGCCTTCCTTAAGCTAAATGATGATGGCACAATATAGATCACTTGTTCCATAAAACAATTTTGGCTTACGTGTGGAGCGAGCTCCACTGCCAGCATTTACATTTGCAACATCACTTCATTCCTTCTGGCAAGTTGGAGGTAGGTGTTCTTTCTGCTTTTTTCATTCTACTAATTTGAACCCCAAATTCACACAAAAACAGCATACAATTTTTCATTCCAGAACTGACTCTTTTAGAATGAATTAAGAGCTATTTTCAAAAATCAGATATTTAAAACATTTTAACTCCAAAGACATCATGTTAAAATAATTCATATATTTATAACTAACACCTTTACCTCAATACAATCTTGACTTCCAAATTTCTCAAGCCAGTGTCAAGTATACTACCTTACGCAGACAGTGGTATCTGAGTTCAAGTTTAACACGGTTCACACTGCCAAAACAAGCAAACACAACTCAGAAATCAATGTTGTAGTCTCTACTGTGGTGTCTTCGAAAGTATGTACAAAGGGAAGCCAGCAAGTAATTCACTAATTTTAAAAGCAGTTTCCATTTTTGATAAGGATACATTCAAACTGGTTTCAAAGGAATCCTTAGAGCCTTAGAATGCCAGTAGGCAGGTTTGTAAAGTCCCAAGTCTATCCGTGGAAACTTTGATGCCATAAGCATCTCTTAGGAATAACACTCCACAGAAGACTTGAGAAACAAGTTAGGCATTTTGGTGCATTCAGAAGCTTCACTAATTCCTCAACCTGTATCAGTTAAATTTAACAACAAAAATCATTTTTATAGCCAAAAAGTCCGGAATTTCACTCAGAAAGTGGGTATGTGTACAGGGACACTGGGAATATACCTGTTTTCACATTACATCATTTTCACCCCCCTAGCAAAAATATGGTCAAAAACACCCATGTTAGTCATGTTTGATGATGGCTGCACAAAACACCTGAACAAACTAAATCATATACAAAGGCTGTGGAAAGCAAAAACAGTGGAAGAGTTTTCACTTGCCCAAATGGAATAATGCACAAATGCCACATGAAACTTTCAATAATTACATGTTTAGAACTGGTGACTCTGGTTATCACAAGAGTATATTGTTTATAGTTTGGCAACAGAGCTCTCTACGAAGCATCCTCAGCACTACTGCATTTGGGGCCGGATGATGTTTGGGGAAGGTTTCTGGTCCATTGTAGGACGATGCACAGCACCACTGGATTCAAGTTACCAGATGTCGATAGCACCACCATTTGTGACAACCAAATGTCCCCAGATGTTGCTCAAATATAAGAAGATCATCCCCAGTTGAGAACTATTTCTGTTGAATGAAAATTAAAGCTTACACCTTGACCCTACTCCCCTGTAGAATGTCCATACACATACCAGTACCTACATGCATCAATAAACATCTAGTGATTAGCAGCATTAGAGACCTTTCTAAATTCTGCATGAGCAGAAACAAAGGTAACTTGTAGATGGTAGAAAATAGCTAGGAGGAAGCAGTCTACACATTTCAAAGAGAATCAGAAAAAATTTTACTTGTCATCTTAGCAACAATTATCTGGATCATGCTTGACAAATATTTTAACCATTAGAAAAATGTTAATTGCATATATCCATTATGGAGCACAAGGATTGAGGCAGTCTAAAAATAGAAGACAGAATAATCATTAAAGGTAAGCTCAGACCATATTCTATTCCTTGATCAAATATTGTCCATGAAATTCTCAATCTAGAAATCTCAAGTTTTGTCTACTTTCTTATACTGCAGCCTCATCATTTCTTTCCATTTTTCAAGAAGAAGCCCTTCACATGTCAAGAAGAATCCTTTAGTTTTAAAGCCATTTCATTCATATCCACTTCTTTGGGTTGATCAGGATTGTCAATTCCAGACACACCACTCTCTTTATTTTGTTCTTTTTTGACTGTCTTTAAACACTTGTCAAGTCTCTTGATGAACAAGTCCACATCCTGTGTCTTCATTCCAATGGCTGATGCAGCATTGAGGTACGCACAAGGGTAATTATTTGAATGTGACATAAAGCCTGTGAAAGTGTAGCCACTCACAGTTTGAACAGATCCAAGAGGCACAACCCTGAAAGGGAAAAAGATTTACCAATTTAATATGTTTGGTGATATTAAAAGAATGTCACCTATAAACAAAAGCTATCTGTATTACTAAGTCTTACATCTATTAACCAATAAATTCGTAAATAGTCATAAATCACGACCTATG
This sequence comes from Talpa europaea, assembly GCF_964194135.1. Classification (NCBI taxonomy): domain Eukaryota; kingdom Metazoa; phylum Chordata; class Mammalia; order Eulipotyphla; family Talpidae; genus Talpa; species Talpa europaea. The sequence goes on along the minus strand of NC_140071.1, from coordinate 130,816,806 downwards.
AAAGCAGACTGTGTCAACCTTAGATTAAAATTACATGACACACAGCTATTTTATACAGGAATGTACTGGATAGTGATTACCATTTATCTTTATTTTTTTAATACTGATTTGAGGTAAAATTAACACATCATTGTATTAGTTTCAGGTGTACAACACAGTTCCGCATCTGTGTACATTGTGAAATGATCCCCACAGTAAGTATAGTTACCATCTATCACCAAAGTTGAACTTTTTAGGACTTAGTCTCTTGGCAACTTTCCGGAGTGCTCTACGATGATGCTGGCTGTAGGTATCACACTGTGTTTTACATACCTATTTATTTTATGACTTAATTTTATATGTCTGCCCCCCCTTGACTCATTTCCCCCACCCTCCACACTTCTATCAGAGTTATAAGCTCAAAGAACTGCAAACACCGGTATATCTTCTTCAAAGAGGTAAAAAAAAAATCATTTTTTTGCATTAAATATGAAATCTGACTTCACATATGCACACTTCAATGGAAATTTCTAAGCCAGATCACTCTGATTAATTGCCATGTGTCATGGAAAATCATCTACATACTATAATTCTACCTATCTGATCAATACCACCAATGGTGACTTTGAAAGGAAGGATCCAGAAGAAACTATGGAACTGTTTACAATGAAGGGTCATCAGCAATCAGTAACATTCAGCATGACATGTGTTTTTAAAGCTGGATTTCACTGGCATACTTGATAATAAGCAGATTTCTAATGGTACTTTATTTTTTTAAGAAGTCAATTAAGTTCAACCCAGACATAAAGACAAATATGACAAGACTAAAAGAAAGGTAAAGAAAACCACTTAAGAAGTGGCAACACTATGCTGTATACATATGTAGTTTATCAAGGTAACAGTTGAGTTACTCTAAGATTTTTTATTTTAAAAAGTTGTCCTCTGGTGTGAAACCCTAAACTCTAGGAGTCAGAGAGAAATTCCTTGGGAGACGCTTGCCAAGAGGAGTACTTAGAGCAAGACATGTCTTCCCCATTCATTTTTCTTTGCCTTCATCAATATAAAATGAAAAATAAGACTCATTTTTAGGCTATGTACATGTAAGAGCAAAAAGTACATTTTTCAAAGGCAATACTTAGATAGGAATTGCATAATCTTTTTACTTTAGGAAAGAGACTTTTCCTTAAAACCATTTTCACTCAAATTTAGTAATGAAGACGACTTATTTCTCACACTACAAGGTAATACCACTGAAGATTATCTAACAAAGAAAAATAAAGATAAAAATTTGTAGAGAGTGGTGATGAAACTCTGTGTGTGTGTGTGTGTGTGTGTGTGTGTGTGTGTGTGTGTGTATTAAAACAAACAAGGTTCAGGGCCTCCCTGGTGGCGCAGCGGTTGAGCGCTGGGTTGCAAAGCTACCCACGGCCTCTGCGGCACCGGTTCGATCCCCGGCTGCTCCCCGGCCACCAGAGGAGGGTCCCACATGGCGCAGACCTCTCCTGCCGCCCGCTGCTCCCCTCAGCAGTGTACTTCGGTCCCTCTGCCTGCTCTGCTCCCCGCTCTGGCTCTGGTGAATTCTCTCACCCTCCAGCGCTTCTGACTGTGCCCAGTGCATGTATAAACCAAAAAAAAAAAACAAACAAACAAACAAATAATAAATAAATAAGACATGCCTCTAGAAAATTAAAAAAAAAAAAACAAGGTTCATATCTTTCTGTGACTATTTCAAGTGCAGTCGACAGGCGGGAGGGAATCACAGCCTCCCAGGTGCTCATCGCTGATGATGAAAGCACAGGTGGAGCTCAGCACAGACCTGGGGCACTACTGTTAAGGAAAAGCTCTTTACCAGTGTCATCTACGAAAGGCCAATAAATTCAAATCTTTTTTAACATACTTACCTGGCTCCAGAAACGTGCCTGGTGAAAAGCATTGAGCCTAGCTGAGTGACAGCTTTGTCACGGTGTTCATCAAATGTCGTAAGCGTCACAGCTGGGGAAAAAAAAAAAAGTGTCCCGAGAAGCCATGGTTTACCAGCACAAAAATCAGTCAAAAAACATCCAGTGATGCCGCCATCACTTTCTTTTACTGTGTTAAAACCCATGTAACATGAATGTACCACCTCACCCACTTCAAGAGTACCAGGCAGCGGAACGGAACGGACACCCACACCGCCACCACCACCCACCTGCAACTCTCGTCATTGTAGAAAACTAATACTCTGTCTGTTAAATAACCCCACTCACTTCTCCCGGCAGCCCCTGCCAACCCCCTTTATACTTTCTGTCTCTCTGATTTTAACGACTCTGAACACTTCATTTAAGTGGAATCATACAGTAGTTTTCCTTTGTTACTGGCCTATTTCAGAAATAGACATTTACTCATTGTCAAGTGGCAAAATTTCACTGTAATGCACTTAAGTCATAGTAAAGATTTGTTTTTCATATCAGACAAAAATATGTTACTAGAAAATAACAGAGTCAGAATAGGAACAGAATTTTTCCATCACCCTTCCAAAGGGTAAACTTTCCAATTAAACTGGACAGTGATACGATCGAGCAGTTTATTCCAAATCAACCAAGTTTCGAGACTTGTAAAATGAGAATGTAGGATCTAGTTCAGCACGCATTCTTAGGTTACATGGATAAATTATATTCTAATTATAAATCTAACACCACTAGCTCCCGTTTATTGAGGACTGACTTAGCACTCACACTAGATACTTTACAACGATAATCTCAAACATTGTTTACATGTGCAGAATCATTATTTCAGAGAGAGAGAAAAGGACATCAGAGGCCAGTATTGGCAGAACTGGGATTCAAACCATCATCTACATCTGCATAGATGAGAAACCAGCTAAGAACTGGCTGGGGTGGCTTTTATTATGTACTGGTGGCCAAACAGTTTCCCATGGAAGCCCATTCCTAAAAAAAAAGCTTTTTTTTCTTTCCTTACTTTCCTCATATACACATGAAAGAAGAAATAAATTATACTATATATATTCACAAAATAAAAGGGGGTAATCATGAAGCTAAAAAAGGAATTAAATGCTTAGAAGTCAATGTTCACATTATCCTGTTTTGCAGCACGTTGCTTCATGACACAAACAGAGCCCCCTATACAAACAAACGGAGTGGTTGTGAATGCAGGCTTTTCTCTAGAGGCACCAGAAAATAAACAGCAGCAGCATTAGAAACAATATAAAAAGATTTAATTTCTGATATTAGGGTGTTTTATTAAGTGGTAGAAAATTTTAAATATTTACATAGAGTTCTCACTAGTGACCAAATTACTTTGATTAGAAGAAGTTAAGAGTTTATTTTCTGAATATATTCATTATAAAACTTCATGGGATGGATTCTTTCAGCATATGTGTTTTATCTTAGAAATACACTGAAGCATTTCTTAAGACTAAACGTTTTCAATTTACAGATTAATATTGGGATAAATTCAGAAATATTGTTTAACTAGAAAGAACTCACACTCTAGAAACAGCAATTTCCTGCTGGGAACAGTTCAGAGGTAAAAAATTAAAAAAAAAAAAAATCACCTAAAGATATGGGATTGTGAGGTGTATGTAACAGTCTTTCATTGTAGGCTTCTGACAGCTTCTTTAGTTGACTGGACAAATATGAAAACATTTCCTGTAACAACAAAATGTTAACATTTAAAGAAAGTCAAATACTTCAACATGCCAGATTTAATAAGACAAAACCTGACTGGCATGAAGTCTACACTATAAATTAACCCATTCAGGTGCCATAGGAGCAGACTTTTCCTTTGCCACAACAGAGTGAGATTCAAAGTGGCCACAATGGTCAGAAACCACAGGATTCAGGTAAAGAAGGCTGAGAACCAGCATAGCGCCCCCCCCCTGGGATTATTATGGAGGTGTCACAAATCTACCCCCTTTCCAGAACCGCCAGTCCAAACAGACATAAACCTCTTCCCTGGACCACAGCAACTGATACCAAATAATTTCTCATCCTCCTTCCCCACCTCTCCACAATCTGTTCTACACGCAGAGGTCAGAGTGGACTTCTAAAAGCATAAATCAGGCCTCATGACCCTTGAAAACACCAAACTCTTCCCACTGTGATGCCCCTCATGATCTGGTCCGTACCAAACTCGGCAAATGCCACTCCCCCATACACTCATACACTTGCCATTTGCCAGTTACATCAGTCCTCTCCAGCCACTGACCATCCCAAGCTCCTTCTAGTGTCAGAACCCTTGTGCTTGCCGTGGCCTGGAAAGCTCTTCTCTGTAAGAGGTCTCTTTCTTTCTTTCTTTTCACAAGTGCTGGGGTACGAAACACACTGCTGAGGGGAGCAGCGGGCGAGACAGGAGAGTTCTGCCGCACCATGTGGGATTCTCGCTGGCTGGTTGGGATCGAACCCGCGCTGCAGAGGCTGCGGACAGCCTCAGTGTGGCGCTCAACTGCCTGTGCCACCAGGGAGGCCCTGTAAAAGGTCTCTTTCTAAGAGACTGTCCTTTACTACTCTCGAACTCGGCCCACCCCCAACTCCCAACCTCTGCTCCAACACCATTACCTACTTTGGTTCCTTCATTATATTTATCACAACCTGAAATTACTTGTTTATTGGCTTAAATGAATACAGCCTATCACTACTTACTAGCATGGAAAGAATCCTTGAAAGCAGGGACCATTTCTTTTTCATCAAGAAGAATGTGTCAGACTTTGCATAAATGTGTCAATATGTAACTGAGGAAGAGTTAGCTCAAAAATGTATTTCCTTTAAACTGTACAAACCTAAAATTAGCAATTTCCTTATCTCAATGAAAAGAATAAAGCAACTAAAAACTAAAATTGCATTATTGATCCTACTCTGAGAAATAATGTATATCTAACAGAAAATATAGTGTATGAGTATAAAACTTCATGTGCAAACCTGTATATAAGTGGAAGTTTAACAAAGTTACAAATAAATATTAAGTCGGCAACTATTTGACCTAAAATTATACTTTCTTCTCCTAGTAAGCATTTTAAAAAGTATTAAAATGAAAATCTGCGCAAGTGGGCAGCTAAGATCGCTTTGCACTGACCTCTTCCAGTCATAGTTAAAACATATGAACTCTAAAAACACAAGAAGAGCCAAAGGCTAACAGAATACTCAAGTGAACACAATAGGAAATGATACTTCTCCAGCTTCAAAGACCACAAAAGCTGCTTTCATGTGTTTTGAAGGTAAGGGGGATAGTCTGATCTCACACTGGGACCTAGAGAGTGGCTTTTTCACCTCTCACATACAAAGGTGACTCACTTCATCTTTGTTAGGTAGAGAGGAAAATTCCTACCAGACTTAAAAATGGAGCATTGAAGACCACAAATATTTTACCAATGCCAACCTAGTATATTTTATACTCTGACCTAAACAAATTTTAAAGTCATTCTTAATGTTTTATGAAATCAATTCTCAATGCCAGAATTATAAAGTCTTAGATCACTAAAATAAATGGATTCTTTTTGTATAATTCTATTTGTATTTTGTACTAAAAAAGTTAACATACATAGTGGTCATACCTAAGGGAGCTGTAAGTATTACTGTTGAATGTTATAAACCTTATTGTAGGCATATTTTCCTAGACAAACATTTCCTGCCCCCTCTTTTCTTAAGCTAATATTCTGAAATTCACTTCAGAAGGTAAAACAATATGATCAAAAGAAATCAAGAGTGTTTCCGGCAACTGATTCAAAATCTTGTATTACCTCACCAGCATTAATAAAGAGTAGAGCACCTGGGTTTTATTTATATATTTCCATCTACTATAAAGTAGTTAGGTTAGTAATTTAAATGATCTGCATTGTCTAAAAAAAAAAAAGGAAAAAGCAGCAGTCACATGTAGGTATTAACTGCTTATTTTTTTCAATCTATATCACACACCAAAGTGTTAACCTGTATCTGTCTAAATCTCTCTTGTTCTCATAGTATCAAACTCTCACATGTAGACACAAATATGACAGCCAGGAAGTGCCTTTTACACACGCCTTCATTTCCTTCTAACAGTAAAAAACACCAAATCTAATTCAATGGTGAGGATCAATTTCAAATAGTATTCTATCCAGCATGGCTGCCACAATAATCACCAATGTGGTTACACTTGTAGAGTAAGAGAAAACTGATGAGTAGTTAATTTGTACTTAATTGACTTCACTATTTCTGAAAAAAAAAAGAAATGTTTCCTTAGCAATACCCCTAGAGGGTACTTTTATTAAACTTACTGATGCATGCGCGGCTATTAAAAAAACCAAGATTTTCCTAATGTTCATTTTCTAATACTTTAACAAATTAGTTTAACCAGTTCTATCAATCACTTGCTTAATGCCCCTAGAATTTGGTTTTAACTGTAGCTAACATTAGGGTAAAAATCTTTCAGACTATGAACATAATAATAAGTAACTAAATCTCACATATTACCAGTATGGGAGTAATTAAACAAAAAAGAAAACATTTGTGAGTCAAGTTCACATCCATCTGCAGATATTTATAGCATCTCCATGTAGAAGTTTATGATAGGTAACCCAATAAGCAGAGCTTAAAATGCCTTAAAGCACAATACACTGAATCCTGTAATATTCCACATACTAAGGTCCTAGGACCTTGGTACTCACCCATCTCAAAAACATTGTTTGGGAGATTTCATCACTATTTCCTACGCTAATGCTTAGCTAAGCAGTTTTTTACCTAATATATTAAAGGTACATCAGAACCTGCACTATTTTTTGCTACAGCTAAATCTATAACTGACATTTATTATAAAATACTTCTATAGAGGGAGAAATTTATAAGCACCCCAAGCAAATGTATATAGAAAGATCTTACTTAAAGGAAATGAAATATTATTGATTTTCTATGTCTTTTGTGCTGTATTTAACTTAATTTTAAAAGACTTTTCACTAGAGATAAACTGAACGATATATTTGAATGCTAATGTCAGCTATATTTCTAGAATACAAATACAAAACTTTACAGCATAGTTCAAGATGTGAATGGAAGAGCAGTTGAATTATATTGCACACTATCTTTCCTACAGTCTTTTGCAAATTGATTTGCAGTCGTGACACCCAGCATCTAGCCTATCCTTTCCCGTAGCCAAAGGTGTGCATAATTCACTAAATTTTAAAGGAAAAGATCTTATGCAAGTGTGTCTTTGAAACATACTGTTTCATGCTACAGGATAAGATGAAAGCAGGACTTTACATATTATTAAAATCTGTCTCCTAAGATGGGTAATAAATCAAGAGGGAAACATAACCAATAGTCTAATGTTTCAAAGACAAACTGAAAGGGTGAATGGGCAACAGACTGAAGTGCAGATCCATGCACACCGACATCCATGTTTGAAGATAACAGCCACATGCTGCCATCTTTGATGGCGGCCAGCAGAAAAGGACGCAGGCACACTGGGCTGTCCTCACATCAGAAGCTAAAGCACTGCTTCCAAATTCTCCTGTTGAGGTTCCAATTCCAGGGTTGAAATCGGATGCTTTTGTGGAGATTTAACTACTCCACTTTTAGGGCTACAAATCTTCTAATGTTTCCAAATTTAGCTCTTGAAATTATGTCTGATGTTCTTTTTAGAACTTAGTTTGTCCTCTAAGCTTCAGCTCACAAATTGCAGCTACTGAAGCAGTCATTCTGCTGTCATTCCTCTTTCTGCACTTGTCCAATTCAGCAGATATTTGCCACAATGAAATGTGCCTGCCCTGCTCAGCAAAGCATTCTTCTATAAAAGGAGAGCTATGCAGAGGAACCATCTTCTCCAGAAGCAAAGCAGAAGTGAGGATAAACTTCTAAGACTGAGCATTCTTTTTGCATAGAGAAACTCTAAGGAATAGTCTCTGAAATCTTAACCCCTTTTCTTAAAGGCCTCTTCAGTTAAATCCATGGTCATTTCTCCCCTCAATGAAGCAGATGTGCTGATCAGGAAGGGGCTAAGGGCAAAGAAGTTCAATTCACTCACACAGTTCCACTCTCTCTGATCCTTTCACCCTTCAAAAAAGAAGGTTTGAGAAGGAATGGCTTCAAGCTGAGTTCTTGTCTGCCTCTACTGTGAAAAAGATAAAGCTTTTCTGAATAGATATATCTAGATGAAATAACCTCTAAAAATACCATTGTAGTGAATAAGAGCACAGAATAAAAAATCCTAAGTTTTCTTTTAACACTCCTTTTTTAGTACGCAATAACACCAATAATATAAAAAAGGAGCTTTCAGTGATATATATAAATAGCTCTGGCTGGAGAAAAATAGCTTTGCCTCAGCTTCTCCAGAGCTGAACCAATAAACTATCACGATCAAATTTTCACAGTTCAAAAGCAAGTCCATTTAAACAAAAGAGGCTCTTACTTCTGCAACAAATCCAATAAAAAAAAAAATATTTATGCTATATATACGCAATTATGGTTTAAGGGGGATATTCGCATTTTTCAACCAAAAAACTTGTCTCTTGAATGGAGTTGTTACAGAGCAAACTTGTATTCATTTACATAACAGAATTCTCAAATGAGCATTTTCATACATTGAAGATACTACTTATAGATAAGCCCTGTCCTAAGTAAACTCAACACAAAGAATTTTCAGTAAAACCAGTTAATACATTAGAGCCTTTGGGGTTTTACATACGTCCTCTAGAGAAGAGTAGGGAATCACAAAATCGTTTTTACAGTACAAATGCATCAGCACAGAGCTGGTAACCACTCCCTCAGCGAGTGACTGAAGGGGTGAGAGGAGAGTGGTAAGAGAAGGTCCAGAGGTGTCAGCATCACACAGAACTGGGCTCCCACTGGCAGTGCTGGCACTTACATATGGTCCTTGTGTAAGTACTTAACTTGTTCGAGCCTTAATTTGATCTGTAAAATGGGGATAACACCTCCTTCATAAATGTGCTAAATAGCACATGAAATAATGCATACAATGAACCTAGCAGAATTCATAGCATACAGTACTCATAAAAATGTTAGTTGCCCACCCACTTACTGAATGCCACATAAGAGGCATTCATTTGAATAATCGACTTAATTTGTTAATTAAATTTAACTACAAAATCACTCAAAACAAACTAGTTTATTATGGCAATTATTTAACATTATTAACTATTACTTGTGGCTTCAATTCAAGAACAAAAGCAGGAAGTTAGTGAATAGTATGTTTATATGACAATCTAACAACATATAAAAATCTTTAAAGTATCTATTTATATAGAAACTTTTTATATAGGATACTTTTTCAATGCCTAACTTAAAATTTTACATAATAGTCTTATTGTCGGACCGCAGACCTTATTATTATCATGTAACTATTTAGTTTAAAAATGAATTATAGGGCGGGCCTCCCCGGTGGCGCAGCGGTTGAGCGCTGGGTTGCGAAGCTGCCCGCAGCCTCTGCAGCGCCGGTTCGATCCCCGGCTGCTCCCTGGCCACCAGAGGAGGGTCCCACATGGCGCGCAGACCTCTTCCTGCCACCCGCTGCTCCCCTCAGCAGTGTACCTCGGTCCTTCTGCCTGCTCTGCTCCCCGCTCTGGCTCTGGTGAATTCTCTCACCCTCCCACGCTTCTGACTGTACCCAGTGCTTGTATAAATAAATAAATAAATAAATAAATCTTTAAAAAAAAAAAAAATGAATTATAGGGCCTCCCCAGTGGCGCAGCAGTTGAGCGCTGGGTTGCAAAGCTGCCCGCAGCCTCTGCAACACCGGTTCGATCCCCGACCACCGGGCGAGGGTCCCACATAGTGTGCAGACCTCTCCTGCCGCCCGCTGCTCCCCTCAGCAGTGTACTTTGGTCCTTCTGCCTGTTCTGCTCACCGCTCTGGCCATGGTGAATTCTCACCCTCCTGTGCTTCTGACTGCACCCAGTGCTTGTATAAATAAATAAATAAATCTTAAAAAAAAAAGAATTATAGCCAAATCTGCAGAGAAATTAATGATAAAAAATCAGTACAATATAAGAAAAAAAAAAAACCTGTTGACTATGATAATTAAAAAAATCAGAAATAAGTACAGACAACTAACAAGTTATATATCAAAGCTTTGCTATTTGGAGTATTTATGCAGTCCATCTCAAACTCCTTTTTATCAACCTACGTATAAGGATTAAAACGCTATGACGTTATGCCTCCTGTCCAAGTTTGTGTCGCTCCAAAAGGGGTGTGAAATTTAGGAGTGCATCAGCTATACTAACGAACGCTATTAAAAATGCAGTCCCTGAGCCTCACTCCAGACCTACTGAATCTGAACTTACATTAAAGGAAAGCTAATTTTATGAAGATCTAAAATATACCTCTCCACTCTCTGCATTGTACTTGGCTTTCTAGACTCGGTCTAAAATACCTCTAACAGCTCTGCAGTTATGCTAGTCATCAATTCTAGCTTATGATTATACCATGGGAGTCAGTTAATAAATGCAAGAGTTGCACCTTTGCAGAACAGGTGTCATTTAGGGAGGCCTTCCCTGACCCTGCCAGACCTGGGCTGGGGGACATGCTCTCATATACTCTGCTTATACTGTCATAACTCTTGTCAGATTTGTAATTATTTATTTAATATCTAGATTTCCCCCTGGCTATAGTTTCCATGAGGGTAAAAACTGTTGTCTTTGTGAATTTAACCTTAGGGCCTATGCATAAACATTTCTTTGCCTGAATAAAGCAAGGAGCAGGGATCAACACTACTAAGATCTGGTGGGACCAGACTATAAAGGATCACTGTGGCAGGCTAAGGAGTTTGGACTTTGTCTTGTCAGCAAGAACCCAAAGAGGGATAACTTGAAGAAAGATGTTCTTTCAGAATATTCATCTGGGCACTGCTCTACAACATGGCAAATTAGAGTAGACCAAGACTGGAGATCAGGAGATGAGTTAGCAAATAACTGTAACATCCAGGGTGATACGGGGTAAGGACTTGAGTTAGGGAGTTGTGGCCGTGGAAATGGAAAAGAAATGCTGGACACATTACAAAGGACTTTGAACAGAAGAGGAAAGCATCTGTGTTAGAAGTCAAGTTTAAGTTAGTAAAGGGGATTTATTTGTTCATCTAACAGTCAAGTCTACAAACAGGTCTGGCTGGATCCAGAGACTCAATCATCTCTTAGCTGTTTCCCTCTTATATTCTCTAATCTTGAGATTGCTTTCCTGGCATGGCCAGAAATACAGCACTGAAAGTCATTAGATTCTCTTTAGTTTACTATATGCAAAGTAACTGACCCTCCATGTCCAAAGGACCTATGAAATCTCCTTAGAAGGACTCTATCTGTACACACATCCAGAGAACCAGGCCAGCCAGATCATATGCACCCTATAAAAAAAGGTGGAGGAGATTCTGTGAATGACAGTTTCACCAGGACCACCAGGAGTGGGAGAGGATTATCTCCCCAGCAGCAGTGATTCTGCACAAACACACAGCACATATTCTTTCTGAAACATAGCTTTGTTTTTTGGGCCAAGGCACCTAAATTTATTCATTGTTTTTGCCTCTTTGGGATATTAGTAGACTTGAGTCTTAAGATTTATAGCTACATAGCTACTACCAAGTCAGATTATTCATCTATGTAAGAAGAAAGTGGTAGACTTTCGAAGTGAAGGTAAAGGATCAGAAGCACAACTGCCTGGACTTAAATCCATGTCCCACATGGACTTTACCACATACAGCTACTTCTCTGTCCCTCCATTTCCTTTGAAAATGAGGATAACGGTAATAGCTCACGGGGATAACTCATGGGAGGAGTCAATGAACACATGAAAGTCTGCTTAGAAGAGTCTGCCATGCAGTAAGTGCTCACACAAGGTGTTTCTATTTCATAAGCGTATGTACACATAAATGGTATTTATATAAACAACTCAAACACGGCATTGAAAGACGTCAGGAATAATTTACATGAAACCTTTCTGACCAATATCAAAAGCTTCCCATGGCTCCTACTTCACTCAGAATATGAAGCAAAGAATTCACTGAAGTTTGGAAGGCCCTGCATGATCTGTGTCACACCCATTCCCACCCTGCTGTCAACTTCCACCACACTCCTCCTTGCTCACTTTGCTCAAGTCACACCAGACTCTATCTTCTCCTCAGACACATCTGCCCTGTTCCTTGTACTGACTTCCCGCTGACACGCTCCTCTTCATCAGGCGTGTACACTCCCTCAAACCACGTCAGCTCAACTGTCACCTTCTCAATGAGGCGGGCTCTCACCACTGCATTCAAAACCTCATTTCCCACCATCTCCTTTCCTCTCGCCACCTCTCATCATCCCTTCCTTTGTTTTACTCTATTCTTCTACCATTGCACTTTTTACATTTATAATTTATGTATCATATTGCTTGTGTATTGCTAGTTTTCTCCATATGCAATATAAATTCCGTAAGAACAGATACCATTGCCTATTGTATTTTGATTACTTATATAGCTGACACATAATATATGCTCAGTAACATTACTCACAAAAATTTATCCCACACTCAACTATACCTACATTGAATTACACAGAAACACAGGTCCACTCTTTAGACGGTGCTCTTTGAGGGGGGCTTGTCACTGTTCATATGGGGAGCAGGGCAGAGAGAGGCGTGGCAGTCTGAGAGGATTAAAAATGGATATGAGGTACCACCTAAGTGAAGAGACCATCTTTCTTAAAAATTTCAAACTTACATAAGATATCTGACTTATAGATTACCAATATAACCTTTGCGCTAGATTGCAGGCTAATTCCCACGAGTATAATGCCCAAGGTCCAGGAAGTAGATCTTCTATTTAAATAAATATTCTAGTCTTTTAGAACTAGAAGTGGCCTCGGATACCAGTTGTTTTCTTCACAAATGGAGATAAAACCTGCAACTTGAAATGCCTTTTTCATGGTAAAACAACTATTATTAGAAGGGATTTAATTTGCATTTCCCTAACGACTAGTGATGTTGAGCATCTTTTCCTATATCCTATTAATCTTAAAAGATTTCCTTAAAATATAAACAATTACTTTCCCATAGACTGAACTGGAAGTGAGGGAAACTAAGGTAAAATAGGGCACCAAAAAAGCTTAAACTTCTGTTATATATTTATAAGGCTATTGAGAGGATCTACCAGATTAATATATTGAAAATAATTAATAATATGTAAAGTATCACTATGAACCTAAGGAACTATAATTGCTACTAAGTGTTAGAAAGTTAAAACTGCACCAGGGGCCTGTAGCTCTCCCAGCCGGGAGAACTTGCAATGAAAAATCCTACTCTGGGGCCTCCCTGGTGGCACAGCGGTTGAGCGCTGGGTTGCGAAGCTGCCCGCAGCCTCTGCGGCGCCGGTTGGATCCCCGGCTGCTCCCCGGCCACCAGAGGAGGGTCCCACATGGCGCGCAGACCTCTCCTGCCGCCCGCTGCTCCCCTCAGCAGTGTACTCCGGTCCTTCTTCCTGCTCTGCTCCCCGCTCTGGCTCTGGTGAATTCTCTCACCTCCCGCACTTCTGACTATACCCAGTGCTTGTATAAATAAATAAATAAATATATAAATCTTTAAAAAAAAAAAAAAAAAAAAAAAAGAGGCGATCTTCTCTGCCCAGAGTGTCCTAAGTGGACCACATCAAAAAAAAAAAAAAAAAAAAATCCTACTCTGAATCTGTTGCCATCATTGTGTGTCTACACTTTCAAAGTTGTCCAAAATTAAGCTGGCTTTTAAGTTGGATACCAAGTCCAGTTTTTAAGCATAAATGTTATTTTTCTTTCTTTCTATAGCCAACATAGCCAATGAGTCCAGCATTCCGGTAATAGCAAGGGACGGATTTAGAATTCTTTCTCATTTCAGAATGAGAATCTGAACAACTTTTGCTTCGGTTCTCCCATGACTAACATCTCACACCTAAACAAGCCTTCAAGCTTCCAAAAACTAAAATGAAAATTCCATTTGTCTTTCAGAAACCTCTAAGTGAAAAATGCACTGAATTCTACAAATCCCTGATGTAGGCATTTCTCAAAAGTACAAAAGCAAAAGTGCCTATTCAAGGTTCCTAAAGTATCTGGATAGACAAGATGACAATGATTAGTTGAAAATCACCTAGGATGGTTTCAGATCAAAGTAAATCACCTAGGCCCATACCAGATATCTACACTCACAGAGTGATAATACAAAACCACCAAAGAATTAAGAGTACTATTCTAGTCAGCAGTATTATTTTACACTAAAAGGAAGGACTTACCTTTCTTTCTTTTAAAAGCTTTTTATAGCCATTTGACCCAAGTGACAATAAAGTAATAAGGACATCTAAAGATGGAGAAGCTGAAGCTCTTCCTGAAATAAGGATGAGTAAGTTATATTCAGGAGGTAAAAAGTGTCTGAGAAATTAAGATTTATTACAGTAGTCTATGTACAAATGGATTTTTGTTTGCTAGTTACTTTTTTGGAAGAACAACTGATTTACTTACCTGGATACATCTTGCTAATTTCCTGGATGAAAGAATCATTAAAGCCAGCAATTATAGCGCCACCTACTGGAACCATAAAATTTTTGTCCAAGCTCTGAACAAAAGCATCTATTCTACCAACACGGGCCCCCTAGAATGAAATAAAATATAGTATTACATACCAGTTTCTAAAAGAAAAAACAACTATTGCTGTTAACCAATAAATACCATTAAAGTAATGCATAGAAATCAAACATTTTGATTTTATTTGTAACAGTGCCAGTAAAATATGTTTAAGTAGTAAACTGAGTTTTTTAAATGCTGTTCCTAATATGTGGAGCAGCACTTTGTAACTTATAGCCTGCTTTCACACATGAATCAATCCTCACAACAATTGCTTTCCTGCAGACTGCACTGGAGGTGGGGAAACTGCAGTAAGGAGGATAACAAGGTTTCAATACCAATTCAGGTGGGAATGAGATGGAAACACCTTTTTACTTTAAAACTGGGTAAGAGGATTCCTCCCATACCTCTCATCTGTTCTTCTTCTTAACAATAAATGTCACTGGTGGTTCCTACAACTGCTGAGTGATTACAAATACCCCGTGTGAGTGCAACAGTGCCCGCCATTACGTAGTGAACTGCAGCCACCCCTGCTGCCAGTCAACTGAGGTGCCTCTCTTCGTTGCTTGAAGCAGCTACTACCTGCACAAGCACTTTAAGCTACAAGTTCTGCTCCTACTACTAAGTGAATAACAAAATAGATTGTTCTTATTTTTTAATATCAACTAATGGAAAATTTTTATATGCCTTTGGCACTGTTTCTACATAGGTCATATAGCCTTATGTTATAATCTTAGATGATCTCATTCTATTGCAAATAAACTTCAAGTGAAAATCTAATATTCTGGCAAAAAGTTGAATACTTACTTACAAGAAATGTAAAACTGTTCTAGTACCCATCCAACATAGTCTATGACCTCTGTCTAATGTGCTTCAATTTTCTCCTCTTAAAAACAGATACTATCTAAATTTCAACTAAGATAGTTTTTCCCCTTTATCTGCAGCCACAGATTTTCAATCTGTATTCACAATCTACATTCCTATTAATATTATAACTGCATTTGACCTTCATCGTCATACTTTCTCTCCACATCCCTATCTCAGAGAATAGAAAGAGCAGATAGCTGGCCTAATCTAAGAGACCAGACCCGGGCAACAAGTAGAGGCAGCAAAAGTAGGGAAAAGGAGCAGACTACTCTGGAGGCTACTGCATATGATTGTTTAAATTGAAGCCTTCCCCTGTTACTCTTGTAATTTCTTTATAAACTATGATCAAAAAAAACAATCACCATATCAAAGGGAAATAGAAAGACGTAAGACTAATAACTGGAAAATATGCAAAGAAGTAGCACATAAAAGGAAACAGAACTGCCTATCTATTAACATTTAAGAGCTGTCCAAGGCTACTTGAGAGAAAACTAAAACAAAATTCGGAGCAGGCATAAATAAGAGAACAATTACGGCACCATAATTTGTGGGAATCCTTCATCACTAAACCACAGCAAACACTCAAAGGGCACATATTTGGTGGCAAGAAAACAAACAAGATGGACTCAATCTCAGGATGGTGTACTGGGACGTTCCCCCCAAGTCAGAGGCTATTCAATGGGAAGGAAGAAAAGGCAGAGAATGAAACCACATAATTCAAGCACCTGCTGTGTGCTGATGACTTTGTTCTATATTTGATACTTAAGGAATCATTTTACCTTTTTATTCTAGACTGCAAATGGCTTAATTTATAAACATCCTAATAGGCAACTAGAGAGTTGGTAGTTTTTTGATGCTTATAATAGAATTTTAAAAACCCTCTGACTCATTATAATTTTGCTGACTTTGAAGGAAATAATGTGACTTGAGGACTTGGTTTCACTATACACCTTGTTTTGCAAGAAGGTGCTGTTTCCAAGAATCTCATGTCCAGTGAGTACTTACTGTAATTTAAAAATGACTACCACTGGGTCTCCCCAGTGGCGCAGCAAGTTGAGCGCCGCGCTGTGAAGCTGCCCGCAGCCTCTGCAGCACAGGTTCGATTTCCAGCCAGCCAGGGAGCAACCCACATGGCGCGGCAGACTTCTCCTGCCGCCCGCTACTCCCCTCAGCAGTGTACTCGGTCGCTCTGCCTATTCTGCTCCCCACTCTGTCTCTGGTGAATTCTCTCACCCTCCCGCACCTCTAGCCTGTACCCCAGTTCTTGTATAAATAAATAAATTTTTTAAAAAATACTATCACTCAGTATATGAGAAAAATGAGAATCCTGGTAATGAAACATCCTCAGTAAGTTAAAAATTAAGCAACTGAAGACTTCCTATAATGATTCTAACTGAAGCTATTAGTCCTGTTACTATCACAGAACAAGGACTTTTATTGACAGAACATGGATACAAATTTCTAATGCTCCCAAAAGCAGAGAGTGTTAGGCAACTGTTTTTACCATATTAGGTTGAAGAAAACCACAGGATTAGTCCTATAATATGTTAAGACGCATTTTTTCTCGACATAATCTTTTTAACTCTCTTACATGCTGGATGAGGTGCATGCACTTTGAAGATTGTACTCCATAAGCATTGTTGACGATGTGTGGAATATCATAGTTGGCACACATCACAGCCAGTTCTCCTAATCTATAAACATAAATATTCAACAGAAAGACAAAGTTAAACTGCTTTATAAATTGCAGTGTGAAATTTTTAAAAAAAGTATCTCATTATCTTTAATATACATGCGGGGAAAAAAATGACAGAAGTGAGACTTCCACAGTAGTATTTTAGAATATAATGCAGCAATTTGGAAATACATAGCAGGCACTTTAGAATGAACTTAAAAAAAGCTTTTAAATTAATACTACCAATAAATGAGAAAATGTGTATCTATAAAAATCTATATAGATGGTTGCTTTTAAATCACTTTAAAATTTCCAATATAAAAAGCAAGAAACAGATTATTTATGATGAATCCTTAGAGGTGGTATGTATGCTGATTTTTTAAATGCTTCTGGTTGTTTATCATACTAAAGCTAATGTCTGCAAAATAACTAGCATATCTTGAAGTCTTAAGAATCTCACATTAAGTATTTCTAAAGTAAAAAATACATTTTCAAATTGACTTTAATGTATTAAAAAATACAGAACATTAAAATGTTTCTGTGCCAAAATAACATTTTCCAACAACTTGGATACTAAAGAATCTTTTAAATAGCTGCTACTTTTAAATTCACTCTTACTTTTTCATTTGACACTTATATTAAGGCAATTTCAGAGTCTAACTTTATGCAAAGTAGGGTAATAAATTTTAATTAGAGCGTAATAAATAGATGTTCCCTCAAAAACCAAATATTACTTATGACTGAGGTCATCTCCAATAGAAGTCTTTTCACTATGAAGACAAAACTAAATCATATGGTTTAATAAAATAAATTTTCTAAAAATTTTCTTTCTACCATATAGAGAATTTGGACGTAAAGCACTTTTATGCAATAAAAGTTGTTTTCTATAAGAACTTTTTCCAAATATAAACTATATAGTTTTACTATCTATTTATGCATAATACATCTTTTCTTAGTAGATGTACATTAATACATAACATTATTCTGTTTATCTGTCAGAAGTTTTCAATTTGCTTAGAGTTTTGTGAACTAAAAACTCATTCATTTTCATAAAGTTCACAAATTGACACAGAAAACCTTTGTAACAAACTAGGTCTTTTTTGTTAAAAGCAACAGGTAGTTTGTTATAAACTACAAGTTTGAACAACAAACTTCCTTGAGAGTGAGTCACCATAATTAACAAAGTATTATATTTAAAGGAAAAAAATCATGGTCATTACTTTAAAATGCTTTGAAGTCTTCTAATACTCAGAATGCACAAAAGTATTCAAAGGCAGAGTGCCACAGAAAAAATCATCTCCCAAGTGAATCAAACTGTATTCCAACATTAAGCCAATTAAGGTGTTAACAGTGAGAAGAAACGCTACCCCTCATATTTTAACATTTCTTTTGATTCTGCTCCATAAGACACTCTATCCATTAAAATTAATAAAGACAAAATAGATATACGCCTTTTCAAATTAAGACTACACAGGAATTAAGATCAATGTAAAGGAATCAAAATGCATTTTTAAATTTAATAAAATAAAAAATTCAAGCATATTACTATTAACTGTGCACCACCATTTTCCTAGTTTGCTCTTACCAGAAACATTCATTACATAACACTACTAACAAGAGGCAAATGAGGACTTTGCTAACTGACAAGAACTTTGATTTTTCCCAAAGGGACTAATATATGTCAAATTCTGAAAACTGCACCATAATGTAAACAGTCATAAAATGTCAAAATGAAACAAAAACATAACTATCCTCAAGAATAATATAACTAATACAAATACCCATGCGCTGTTTTTGGAAATGTGATCCATTAAAATTTTCCTAGATATCATTAAAATTTTCCTAGATATCATAAAATTTTCATTAAAATTTTCCTAGATATCATAATCATAAATGGAGAAAAAAATACTTATTTAATATTTCAATACAAATTTAAAATCTGGTTAATAATGAAAAAACAATGAAAGCATATAAAGTTTTAAGAGTAGAATTCACAGACTCACCAAGGAAGCAAGATAAATTTTCAGGAGCATTTTAAAATTCTTTTAAAATCTGTCTATAACTAAAGCTAACATGCATTCATTCACGCCTGCCAAATAACACGATTTCATGCATTAAAACCAAAGTATAACTTGACACTACCAAAAAAAAAAAGAAAAAAAGAAAAACAGACAGTAGTTATTACAAATTATTAGCATTTCTGTTCAAAATGTAGAACACCACAATGAGTTGCTGTCAAAACTAGAAATCTGTATTACTAGATCTAAGTCTATTACATTACCAGGGTAAGAATTTGTAACCATCCTCTGGAAAAGTAAGTGTTTGCTTTTTTCCTTCATTTTCTTAAATATTTGTATTTTTCTCAAAATGCAAGGATATCCATTGGTGTACACATAAGTTACATCTGGATTTCCCTTCCAATTAAAAACAATGCAAAGGATAGGGCATAATGCTAAAATTTTCTATTTAAAATCTGTTAATACTGATAGTTTGGACCTATGAAAACTATAAAATCAAAGAAGTGGAGATTGGAATGAAAACAAGTAAATCTAACATTTACTGTAAAAGAAAAACTCCCATTAAATAATGAGGGAAAAGATGCTAAGAGATCAGAAACAAAAAAAAAAAAAAAAAAAAAGCAAGAAAACTGAGATGCTTTGAGTCCATTCAGATGATAAAAGGATCTCCACTCATTATTAGCCACCTTTCCTTCTTCTGTATCAAATTTTTATTTTCCCAAGTCATTATGCTGTTTCTGCACAAGGTCAATCTATTCTCTTAAACAGCCCAGTCACATAATGTTAGTTAAGCATATTTGGGGTTAGTAGACCTACATTTTAATAACTGATGAACACTTAAAGGATGATGTTCACAAATCATTTACCTATCAGGCACTCTTGGAGCAAAACAGGAGGTAGTAGAATGAATACACAGAATGGAATCAGGCCCAAGTTCCTGGACTTTAGCCTCCACTGCTTTCAAGTCTGTGCGCAGTTCATTACCTTCTAAAACATTCTCTATCACCACGGGCTCAAAACCTAGCCAAATCAACCAGAAATCAAACTGTTAGTGTAAACTAAATTAAGGAACGCTGGAAAACTAGAAAGCAGACCTATTCTGCGCAAGAACTCTAAATGTTTATTTTTTTCAATGTACGAATCCCCCTCCCCCACAAAATAAAGAAATATCAGGCTGAATACTGGTTTAAGTCAAAGGCACCTCAAAATAATGTGGACAACTAGACCACATTTAGGGTCACAAATCTATTTAAACACTTTTCTATGACAAGAAAGACAGTCTGTAAAGGAAAATAAATGTTAAACAGTTAATACTATATAAATAATAACACAGGCATTGATGACAAATAGATCACTTAGTCGAGATCAATTTCAATCCATAGAAAAGTAAATCTTATTCTTTGGCAACATTTGAGTCTTATTTTTATTTGAGAGATAAACAAAAACAATACAATTCAAAGTATTAAGCAAATCATAAAACATCAACTTAATGTTTTACATGTAAAATATCATGCATTTCACAGACTCATCTCATAACCTTCTATAATTTAAATGTAAAAATTTTCAATTATCTACTGAATTAGTCCACATAACTAGCATGTGACCAAAGTTCCACTCACATAATAATTATGTAACCTATGGTAGATATTTAGGTACCCATAAATAAAATATTGTATATGCAATACATACACTAAACATACAAAGCACATACATAACTAAGGACTTTGTGTTCCTAGTAAATACTCAGCAGTAAAAGTAAAATCTAAGTATTTAAGCCTCAGAAATTGGATAAAAAATAAAACTGGGAAATTTCACACCATTATTATGTACTCTAGTCTTCAATCTTTCCAAATACCAAATCTAGCATCAGGCTAGATTCATGGTCTTAAGAGCTGAAGGGATTTAGAAACCATTAGCTCAACTCCCTCATTTTAAAGATAAGGAAGTTAAAGTTCAGGAAGATTAAGTGGCTTCCCCAAGGTCACACAGCAAGTTAAAGCAAAGTGAAGGGCAAGTAGTATTCTTTTGTGTTTTAGACTCCACCTCAAGTTCTCTGCATTCTATCTACAGAAATATAAAACCTCAGGCACTATAAAATCATCAGTTCAAATATACTCAATCAGAGATGTCCAGGTTTTATGCCTATGCTTGTACAGCTGTTAAAACAAACACAAAACTTAAATTCATAAGGACAACTAATTTTCTGTTATTTCTCAAATTCTCCAGCTACATCCCTACTTTTGCTTTTCAAACAACAAAATGCAAATTTTTTTAATGAGTACAACTATCTTGTCTCCTAAGAGTACAAACTATCCTAAAAAAAAAAAAAAAAAGAAAAGAAAGAACAACAATTCTAAATTGTACTCCAAACCATAACATTTTGAAAAAATTTTCTAGTTTTTCAAGATGGCAATCTTTTCCATACGTTATCAGTTCTTTGGTTAACAAGATATAAATTATGACTTCACAACTTATGCCACCTAAAATAAATCTGTATGCTTTTTAAATGGCTATCGGTTTCTATAATGTGTCCCTTTTATGAAACACTTTAAAGAGTTTTTATGAATTATTTATGCAGTTTAGAGTGCAATACTCTTCATTTCATATAACAGACTAAAGACATTCAAGAATATCTAAAAATTCTCAAATTCAACTTGACTTACTTAGGCCATGTACTAAAATACCAGTTGAAGATTTTTGTCTCATCGGTACTTCATGATGTCTGTATTCCTGCACTTTGATTTTTGGTAATAATGTATATGCACTATACTCAGGTACCCACAACATTCCTGAAGCACCTTTTATGCTCTAGGGATTATTGCTGGGCATTTTCAGATCATCCCACTTATTCCTCAAAACAATCCTGTGAGTCAAATAATCGTGCCCATCTAAAGAATAGGGACACATAATACAGCAAGTCCATTTTTGAGTATTTACCTAAAAGAATTCAAAGCAGGAACTCAAACAGGTATTTTACACCCACATTCATGCTTATTCAACAATAGGCAAAAGGTGAAAGCAAACCAAGTGTCCGTCAATGAATGAGTGAATGAGTGAACGAACAAAATGTGGACTATAAACAAAATGAACGAACAAAATGTGGACTTTTTAAAAAGATACTATTCAGTCTTTAAAAAGAAGGACATGCTGACACATGTTCTAATATGGATGAATCTTAAAGATTCATGAAAGCTAAGTGAAATCAGTCTGTCACAAATACACACACTCTACGACTCCTCTTATCTGAAGAACCTAGTCCTTCATAGTCAAATTCATAGAGACAGAAAGTAGAATAATGATTACCAGGAGCTGGAGTTAGTGAGGAGGGTGAGTTATTATTTACTGGGCATAGTTTCAGTTTGAGAAAATGAAAAGTTTTGCAAATGATAGTGGTGATGGTTGTACGATGTGAATATGCTTAATGTCACAAAATCATGCACTTGAAAATTGTTAAAATGGTAAATTTGGGGGATATACATACTACTCCAATTTAAAAAAAAAGAATAAGAAAAGACTCAGTTTCCATTACATTTATCTATCTCTATATGAAAGAGTTGGAATTTTCTGTGATAATAAAGATACTATACATGCAATTTCTCTCCTGTTACCTGCAGTGATCATAGATTTGAAGCAGGACTTCTGGTCTATTCGTGGCCATATAATATACTTTGCCTTTGGTCTTTTGTGTCGTAATGTTAAGAAACACAGGGTCAGACTCATACCGGTTGCCATAGGAACTACAAAGCAGTTGGTCACAGTATGGACACCTAGGAGTAAGAAGTACAGGAGAAATTAGTTATTCCATTGAAAAACTAGCACCTTCTTCAAGATGTTATACAATTTTTCTTTCAAATTGCAAGAGTTGTTGCTTCAACGTTTCTTCTTCTACACTCACTCTTGGGAGGTTCCCAGCCAAGTTTGCATTCCAGCCTTATGGCTGATTTTCTACCTTATTCCAAATGTTTTTATATGCATATATATTTTCAAAAGCCACTCATATCCTTTTTGGAAAGAGGCATTCAACAAAGAAACTAGGCAAAAGTATGCATAGCTGGTCAGGCAAAAGTATTATGATTACCCACAGTACTTACCAGCCAACTTTATGATGTCCAGTACCAAAGAATTGGTAATTTTGTTTAAAAGGCTAGAACCTGCAGCTTTTGGTTGCACAGCAGAAATATCACCTGATCGTCCAATTCCATGTATGAACCTAAGCAAAAAAGGGGCCAACAACTGGACAAAAATATTCAGTGTTCTAAGTAATTCACTGTATAATATATAAATAGCAAAAATAACACCAGAAGCAATACTTGAATATTAAAAGTTTATAAAACAGGGCCTTCCCAGTGGTGCAGCAGGTTGAGCGCAGCGCTGTGAAGCTGTCCATTTTCTGCAGCATGGGTTCGATTCCTGGCCAACCAGGGAGAAACCCACACAGCGTGGCAGACCTCTCCTATCTCGCCTGCTGCTCCCCTCAGCAATGCTTTCAGTCCATCTGCCTGTTCTGCTCTCTGCTCTGTATCTGGTGAATTCACTCACCCTCCTGCGCCTCTGGCCTGTACACCAGTGCTTGTATAAATAAATAAAATCTTTAAAAAATATATTAAAAAATAAATAAAAGCTTATAAAATATTAATAATGTGAAAATATTGACTTGAAACAAATGTCAATTCTGCTGTGGTAGCTAGCTTCCAAAGATGACTACCATCGATTCCCTTTTTCTCCTCACACCCATAAGCTACTGCTATACCACCTGGAGCTGGAATCTAATTCCTTTCCACTTAAATCTGGGCCAGACTTACTTGATTAGAGTAAATCTAGCAGAAGTGATGGGGCAGAACATCTGAGTTAGGTCTAAGAAGTCTTGAAGTTTATACTTGGCTCCATGAATGTCTTTCTTTTGAGGATCTCCCTCTTGCAATCCAGCTGCCAGGCTGGGAGAAGCCTATGTTACATGGAGAAACCATCTAAACTCCCAGTCACCTAAGGGAGTCATCCTGGATAAACTACCCAGTTGAACTCACAGCCAACATCCGACTGCAACTGTATGAAAGACCCACAACAATAATCTGAGTCCTGCTCAGCCCAGTTAACCTACAGAATTGTAATAAATGACTGCTTTAAACCACTAAATTTTGGGATGATTTGTCAGGCAGCAAGAGAAAAACAGAATATCTAGAAATTAAATTATCTTCTTTCTTTTCCTTACTCCTAGGCAGCACAGTTAAGTTCTAATGGGGATGAGCTGCTTGCTCAAACATTGCCTTAATTTTTTAAGAACCACATGCTCTTTGAAAAGCGGTACATAAACCTATTCATCTTAAATTAGATAATGTTATATACTATCTAATGATACCTCTGGATACTCTTCAAAATAAAAAATCTATACCTTATAGCTAGATAGAAAAATCTGTACACTGGGATTATCACAGATTGCTAGTGCCGCACTGTCACCACTGAACCCTTATGTGCAAAACATGTTTTTATATATATCATCAACCACATCAGCATCCCATTGCTGAACATGAATTTTTCATCCAAGTTATACATTATCATTAGCTTTCACTGGCATGATTTTCATTAAAATAAAGTTCTACTATCCTTAGGAAAAGTCATGTGTTCATACTATAAAATCAAGTAAAACTGGGGTTTTTACAAGGTAACCACCATATCCTAGAATTTTTACCCTGCCTTGAAAGGCACCTGCTCAAATCGTTCCTTTCTGGAAGATCTAGTTTCTATGCCATTTAATTAGGAAAGAAATGGGTTACCAATGGACATCTTAGAACTGAACATGACAAGTACCACCACCTTTGTCAAACAAAAAAGGAAAAAAGAAATGTCTTGACAAGCTACTTAAAAACCTACCTGTAATGTCGACGGGCAACTAAAGAAGATGCTACTCTCCCTTCCCTTTCTCCCACACCACAATTGCCCAGGAAATTGTTGCTATCCATGATGGCAAGCTCATGTAGAAAGAGCTCAAGTGTACTTTCATCCCAACCATCTTCTGGACACTTCCCCTTTAAAAAAAAAAAAGTTTATAATTATTATATTAAAACAAAAAACAAAAAACAAAACTTTGTTCCCCAGAGCCTTACTTCAACGAATTAAACCTGTCTTAACATATATTTCGCCATGCTCCCTACTTTCAAAACATCTGACAAAAATTCACTATGAGCAAACTTGGACTGGACAAAACACTTGTGTTACATTTTACTACAATTATCTGCAGGATGCAGATGTGCTTACAGAGACGTTTAGTCAGATCTGCAAGTTGCAATAAGTCAAAGTAACTGAAAACCCGTAAGCCTTATCTTCCAGGAAGATTCGGCAAATCACGGTGTTAGAACTGGGGACTGCCAAACTTCAGTGAAATTAAAATTCAGGAACGCTGGCAGTCAGGAAACCTGCGGGGTCCAAGAGGCTCCCTTGGTTCAAGTTAGCATTTCGTTGAGTAACAAAATGTGTTGCCTAAATCCCTGCAGCAGTGAATGGTGGACCGCGCAAACTTTGTCCTTCCCGCAAAAAAGTAACCTGTCTGGGGCCTCCCCTGATCATATCCCTGAGAAGTTAGGGGAAAATGGAGCTCAACATCCCTACCCCAACCGCACCCCCTAAAAGCCCTCTGTACCCCAACTGCACCCCCTAAAAGCCCTCTGGCTCTTGCAGGCTCTCGGGGGCTCAAAGGGAGCTGAGGGCAGCAAGTGAGCAGAGGGCAGGCCCCGCCGCCGCACTGTGGGGTCAGGTCTCCCCGGCAGGAGCCGCGAGCCGGGCGGGGACAGGGCCGCGGGGCGGGGCCAGCCCTTGGGGGGCGGCGGCGAGGGGGGGCTGGCAGCTCGTACCTTCTCCAGGAGCAGCCGGATGAGGTGCTCGTGCGAGCGGCGAGCCTCGCAGCCCTGGCGCACGTAAGCCGGGGACACCAGCCGCTCGCCCGCCGCGAAGTTCTCGGGGTTCATGACCGCGGCGGCGCCTGTAGCGGGCACACGCGCCTGCAAGCCGGGCACACGCGCCTGCAAGCCGGCCGCACGACGGAGCCCGGAAGCAACTCGGCCCCTGGACGGTACGGCAGAGGCTTGGGACAAAATTCTTCCTTTCGCGCACACACTCCTGCTAGCCGGCCGCACGACGGAGCCCCGACGCAACGCGCCCCCTGGACGGTACGGCAGAGGCTTGGGACAAAATTCTTCCTTTCGCGCTCGCACATGCGCAACGCGCCCACCGGGAGCGCTCGCCGCCGGAGACTTTGAGCATGCGCAGAAAGCCAGCGCTGGCGCGTCAGGTAGCTTAGCAACGCCTCCCTGCAGCTGATTGGTCCAGTCCGGCCCGCGAGCCCCTGGAAAGCAGCGCTGCACCTGGGCACAGGAGCTGCGGCAAATAAAGGGCTAATAGGTGGGCGTTTCGGGGGAGGGGGGGGTTGTGAGCTACTCAGTGCGCCAGTCCTTTTGGACGGTGAGACGCGCGCTGTCTGTGCCTCAGCCTTGTTTAGACAGGGTTGCTCAGTTTCCAGAGGATCCTATTTCTACTTTCGAACTTGTCAACATTAACGTGCCTGACAAACTCCTCTGAAGCAGCAATCACCCGCTCCTTTTCTCTTTTTCACTACAGAATTTTAGTCACACGTGTCACCCACCACCTGACATGACAGTTTGTTTAACACACACACACACACACACACACACACACACATGCACATGTCCATAAATATAGATTCCCTAAGGGCAGGTCCTAGATTTTTGCTTTCCCCTAAGCGCCAGGAACTGTACCCAGATTACAGAAGAGAGGCAAAAAAAAAATTTCTTTTAATACTTATTTAATGAATTACTTAACCTAGCTGGGTGCCAAGAAACAAATGAAAACGCAGGATCCTTGCAGACTTCACTTTAGGTGAGCCTACAGGAATTCCTGACATGGCTCTTATCAGTGGGGTGGAGCGGGTAGACCCCCGCTTGCACGGATTCACACTCACTGGCTAGAGCTGGTTGCTAAACGTTCAGTAATTTTGTAAGCTCATTTTTAAATACAGCTGCTTTTATAAACACATTATATAAATTTATAATTAAGCAAATTATATTAAAAGCAAAGATAATACTCATGATGATCATAATTATTTTACTACCTTTCACTATTATCCATATCTGCTGAATTTGTATGGTGGAGACAGGGTAGAATGGTGTATTGCTATGCATTTCTTTCCCACCCCCTTTTCAGTTGCATCATGTTTTAGTTTGAAATTGACCGGGTTGGGAATATTTACACCACAGAAACTAGCAAACACTACAAATCTGGGTCTTACCTGCCCTTCCCCTAGAATTCAGTTGTTTAACCTATAACAACTCACCACTTTTCCTACTACATATTCCCAAGGCATCCTGTCATTTATCAACCAAATTGGTACTTGTCAAATTACTTTTTTTTAAGATTTATTTTTTATTTATACAATAGCCGGGGTACAGGCCAGAGGTATGGGAGGGTGAGAGGATTCACTAGAGACAGAGTGGGGAACAGAACAGGCAGACTGACTGCAGTACACCGCTGAGGGGAGCAGCGGGAGAGTCAGGAGAGGTCTGCTGTGCCATGTGGGTTGCTCCCTGGCCTCCCAGGAAGCTGCAGATTGCTTCATAGTGCACTGCTTAACCCCTTGCGCCACCAGGGAAGCCCGAGAGTTTATAATTCTTTTGGGTACATATGATTCAGGTTACCTAACCTAGTCAACCTGTACACCTTGGTTAGAACTTTAGATGCAAAATTTTGACTGGCAAAACTGACTGAATTGACCTGGGAAGGGAACTGTATGATTCTCTTCCACAATAAACCTAGGATCCAAGAAAAAAAAAAAAAAAAAAGGCATGACATGCTAGATAAAAGTCTCCTAAAAGTAGTATCCCCAAACATTTCAAAAAAAAAAAAAAAAACAATTTGAACATAACTCAACAGTAGTAAAAGGAAAAAAGATAAAAACATAGGAGATTTTCATGATAAACTGGAAAATAGCTCTGACAATATTTAGGAGCATTAAAGTGGCCTTATTTTATCTCACTTCATCAAAGGAATTAAACCTTAAACCGGAAGCCTAATTCAAAAGTAGAAATTAGATGGAAAATAGCCCATGCGCCTGAAGTAAAACACCTGTCAGAACATTTTGAAAAGTAAAAATGAAACAGGGTACAAAATAAACACTGACCTTGCAGATCAAACAGCTAGGTGGCCCACTTCCCAAGAGACCATTTTTGACAAGAACTCTGTAGAAATTGTCAACAGAAGGAATAATGGAAAACAGAATTTCCCATTGTACAGAAGAAAACTCAGGACAAAGAAAATCCCTCAATTCTGATCAGTGAGGGTTCTCTGAAGAAAGAAAATGCTCCTGATAGCCTGACCTACCCTTAGGTAGGTATTCACGTTGAATCAATATAGATGCCAATTTTATCAACTCCTAATAGATACTGGCACTACTCTCACTACATTAAGCCCATCTTTGCTCAGCATCTTCCTTATAGTAAGCACACACATGTGTGATAAGTCTTTTGAATAACCCAGAGAGTACAAAAAAAAATTAACCCCTCTCTTAAAATCAAATTGGTCAGAAAACTTTAAAAAGACAGATGAGGTTATATTTAGGGCTTGTGGCACCTGTCAGTAACACAATCCTGGAAAAATTATAAAAGTGTGACCTGGCCTGGAACCAAAGTCTGCTAAGCCTTTTGAACAACTTCAGATGGATTTTTTTAAATGTTTTAGTTATTATATGTGTGTTTGCAAGATGAGTTGCAGCATTTCCTCGTTAAAAAATTATAGCCCTTATAGTTATTAAAAGTTACTGCTTCATTCTGTCTTTTTAATCTAGGGTATAGCAATTTCATCACAAGTGACCAAAGCACACATTTATGGGAACTATAATAGAAGAACTTGGTAAAGCACTACCCCTTACTCCAAAACTACATTGTCCTTCTCACCCACAGTTTTCTGGAATGATCGAAATAGCCAGTGGCATGCTTAAAATTAAATCAATAAAACTCTCAGAGATCCTTGGCCAATTTTTTGACCCTCCCTTGGTCAAAGGTCATCCTACTCCCCCTAGCCTTTCTGGTCTTACAGTCTCTTCCCTTTGGCACACATTACTTTTCACAATATGAGTTGGTAGTGAAAAGCCTATGCATTTAGGATTTCACCTTCAATAATAGACTGTGTCCTACTGCACACAGATATGGCAAAATATTACAAGGACCCATATACTATACCCAGTCCTATCACCAAGGTCATTAGGTGATTATTTCCACAACTTTTTTTTTTTTTTTTTTTTGCATAGAACTGTAGAGTAGGCCAGAGGTGCAGGGGGTGAGAGCATTCACCAGAGACAGAATAGAACAGGTGGATTTACTGAAATACACTGGTAAGGGGAAGGCAAGACAAGAGAGGTCTGTTGTGCCATATGTGGGTTAGCTCCCTGGCTGAGGATCAAGCTCAGGCTGCAGTGATGATAGCACTGAGACTTAACCCTAGGCCAACAGGGAGCTCCCCTCAATACTTCTTTTTTTTTTAAAGATTTATTTATTTACTTATTTATTTATACAAACACTGGGTACAGTCAGAAGCGCAGGAGGGTGAGAGAATTCACCAGAGCCAGAGCGGGGAACAGAACAGGTAGAAGGACTGAAGTACACTGCTGAGGGGAGCAGCAGGCCGCAAGAGAGGTCTGTGCGCCATGTGGGGCCCTCGCCGGTGGCCAGGGGTCGAACCGGTGCTGCAGAGGCTGCGGGCAGCTTCGCAGCCCAGCTCTCAACTGCTGCGCCACCAGGGGAGGCCCTCAATACTTCTTTATGATCCTTGACAAGGAGATTTTATCTATTGGAAGAGATATCACAGATTTTTTTTAAAATCTCATTAGAAGGGACCTTATTGTATTTGTTAATTACAATTACAACAGTGTAACTATAGATGTAATAAGTAGGATCAGCTGAAGAAGCAATATAGAATTCAATAAAAGTGGAAGACTAATCTAATAAAAGAACTCAAGCTGAAAATTTCTCAAAGGTCTAGAAGTAGTTAAGCAGTAAAGCAGTTGACGGCCCACCCAAAATGTTTACAACAAGCAGATGAGCTCAAATGGTAGATAGCTCTTTCCCAAAATGTTGGACCAGGAAACATGCCTTATTCCTGTTTTGTTTTTGTCTGTTAACTTGTAATTATTCTTCTTGTTGTTTTATATAGATCCCTGGCTTTGTCCCTTTTCATCCTCTTTGACGTAATTATAAGGTCAGAACGTATTTATTCCAGTGCCATTCTTAGGTTATCCCAAATAGCAGTCACCTCCTTCAGTCTTATTGATTACTTGATATGTCAACCATGATAAAAATCTCTGAACAATTCTAATATCATTAAACAAGACCATAGAGAATTATAGCCAATTATGTTCTACTTGCAATTACATGAACAAATGACCTTAACAAATCAACCTCTGGCTTGCTAGGGTCACTCTCTCCCTGAAATAGAATTGATTATTATAATCTATTGATCAGAACCTGAGTATTTTTTAATTTGAATTCAACAGCATTAGTGGGGCAACAGGCCAAATACTAGCCAGCTAGAGAAGACTAATTGAAATCCAGATATGTACCCAGCTATGTAAGGTTTTCCTTCCAGCCTTGTATCAAGAACAACTCCTTTTTTTCCCTTTATCTCCATATATGGGTACACATATTTAAAAAAAAACCATATAAAGAAACTACAATAATGTGTTGAGAGGATTAAATATAGAGAGAATTAAAGTACATAATTAGCATTTAAGTAGGGAGGAATTAATAGAGCAAAGTGAGTTAAAGTGTTCTGAGGACTTTGTAATCAGAGTAGCCCATGGATCTTACTATAAGGCAGAATCTTGGGTCTCTCCCCAAACATGGAATCAGAATTTCTATTTTAATATTGTCCTTTGTGACGTGCCGCGGACCATCCGGACGTACCAGTGAGGATCCTATCCCTGACTGTTTAAAAGAGGGTATTTTAAGGGAATCACATTCACACTCACACACAAGAAGGGAGATAGCTTACCCAACACAATCTCTTCGTTACTCACCTCTTCTTTGGGTGGAAGACTCAATGAAATGAAATGAAATGTTGGGGCCCCACGTTTGGGCGCCACCTGCCCGGACCAGCACAGCAGTAGACGATGAGGCCACCTCAGGGTTGAGAGAAGCGTGCAGGGTGGTCAGGGCATCGGTGAAAGAAATGACAAACAGACACACTTCAAGAGTGAAAATCTGAGTGTAATTTTCTTTGAGTTTGTGACCAATATATATATGTTTTCCAAAAGCACAGGGACAATGAATATCAATGAAATCAGCTTGCTCATGGGCTCAGTCTATCACCATCAGGGAGGTGATCTACATAACAAGCAATGACTTTTATAGAAGAAAGAAGGAAGTTTAGAAAGACAATAAGGGATTAAAGTTTGTAGTTCTAGAAAGATGGGATAAGATTTTTAGCATTCTTGTAGTGGTTCCTGGTGGTCCTTAACTTTTGATAAGCTTCTGTCTTTTCAGGGAACTTGGGCTGTACTTCCTCTGCTTCAGGGTGTTATGCTGTTCTCCCCCTGCTGGTTGCCCAGCCGGACCTAGGGACCATTAGCCCTAAAGCTCACTGCAGGGGGAGGTGCAGCAGTGACGCATAAGTACTTTAAAGTTTGGGAAATGCTGTTCCAAAAGTGCATTGTTTCAAAAAGCTCAGAGTACCAACTGATACTAGATTTTTGCAAATCTGTAGTTTATTTTGCTATCTCTAGGGTAACAAATGATGGATTAGTTAAGAAAAAGTATATATTTTTTTTCATTTTTTTAAATTGCAACCCCCCCATTTTGACCCCAATCCCTCCCCTCCCGCCACCAACCCCCCCAAAAGTGTCTCTGGTTCATAGTTTTTTGTTGATTTTGATTTTCACTTTCTTATAGTTATTCATTTTCCTGGTCCCTTATTTAAGTTTTCTAGATTCCTGCTATGAGTGAGACCATCCGGTATTAAGAAAAAGTATATTTTAGTCTAACATAGGGGAAAGTAGAATAATAAAAACTAATCCGTTCAAAATAAGGCAGGAAAGAGGGAAAATGAAATAAAATGGGCAGGAAACATAGAAATCACATTAAAAATAAGTGAGCTAAATACTCCTTTTACAAGATAATGATTTACTGGGAACACATTTAAAATAAAAGGCTATTGGAAGGTTGAAAGTAGAATGCGAAAAGTTGTAACACTGAAATACTAATAAAAAGAAAAATGACATAGACTGTTAATATTAAACAAAATAGACATTAAAACAAATCACATTAGTAAACATAAAGAGGAATACTTAATAATAATAAAAGATTCAATTCAACAGAAAAGATATAATAATTCTAAATTTATATACCTCTGATAACTTAGTTTCAAAATATGTAGTCAAAACTGACAAAGGGGAAAATAGACAAATTTACAGTTATACTGTGATATAATAAAATTCCTTTGAGGAACTGATTGAATAAGTTAACGTAAAAAATTAATAAAGATGTAAAAGTACTCTGTTTAGTAAATTTAACTTAATGTACACTCACAGAGGCCTGCACTCAACAACAGCAGCGCACACATTCTTTTCAAACTCACACGGAACATTTAGAATTGATGATATCCTTGATCATAAAATAAGTCAGAATAAATTTCAAAACAATGAAATCATTCAGAGTACACCTTTTAACACAATGCAACTAAGCTAAGAATCAATAACGAAAACAAGGTTTAACTGGAAATTAATCACTATTCTAAGTATTCCATACAGCAAAGAAAATATTACAATAGAAATTAGGAAGTTTTTTGAATTGAATGACAATACCACATATGAAGACTTATGGGAGGGGGCCTTATGGTGGCGCAAGCATTAGCACTATGAAGAGATCCGCAGCCACTGCAGCATGAGTTGGATCCCCGGCCAGGGAGCTGACCCACATGGTGCAGCAGACCTCTCCTGACTTGCCTGCTGCTCCCCTCAGTAGCGTATTTCAGTCAATCTGCCTGTTCTGCTCCCCACTCTGTCTCTGGTGAATCTTCTCAGACCGCCCCCATACCTCTGACCTGTACCCCAGTTCTTGCATGCATAAATAAATCAATCTTAAAAAAAGACTCATGCAGGGCCTCCCTGGTGGTGCAAGGGGTTAAGCACCGCACTATGAAGAATCTGAAGCCTCTGCAGCATGAGTTCAATTCCCGGCCGGCCAGGGAGCAACCCACATGGCAAAACAGACCTCTCCCGTCTCGCCGACTGCTCCCCCCAGCTTGTGTTTCAGTCAGTCTGCCTGTTCTCTTTCCCACTCTGTCTCTGGTTAATCTTCTCATCCCCGTGTCTCTGGCCTGTACCCCAGCTCTTATATGCATAAATAAATAAATCTTTAAAAAAAAAAAAAAGACTCATGGGAAGCTGCTAAAACTGTGCCTCAGGGGGAGCGTATGACTTTAAAAGCATATAACAGAAAAGAATAAAGGCTAGACAATTTGAGCTAAGATTTTGTCTCAAGAGTTAGTAAAAGAACAGAAAAGAAACCCAAAGGAAATAGATGGGAAAAAATAATAAAGACCAGAAATTGGGGAAACAGGTAAGAGAGGATTAGCAAAAACAATAGTGATTTCTATGGGGGCAAAGAAAAGGGTGGGAAGAGCACTCCAGGTCCAGAGGCCAGGAAAATTCTAAGTGGCAGAGGGCATGGGGGTGGGGGTGGTGGGAGGAAGATATACAACAAGTGACCAAGAGAAGAGAGTAGTCTGGGGTTCTCAAGGGTACTTTGGGGTGGGGGGTGCTGTATACTCTGAAAAAATCCACAGCCTCCACCTTTCTATGAAATACTTAGTAAAACAACTTTCTCTTAATAGTCCATTAGGTGATAGAGTTTATTTTGAATTTATCTATTATGGGGTTGGGTCTGTTTTGGGTTTGCCTTGAAGCTCCAAATCCTACTGTAAGAATGGGTACGACGTGATATAAAGACAATTCTAAAGTATCTGGTCCCCTCGATCCACATTAAGAGCTAACTCTGAGTCTGTGTGTCAGACACTGTTCTGAGACCTTTACCTGCAGGAGCTAATTCCACCCTTCTAGCAACTCTAGTAAGTAGGGTATCGTTACCCCCTTTATAACTGAAGAAGCTAAGCCTCAGAGAAGTCAGGTGAGGTGGCACCATTCCTCAAAGGCAATAGCATGTTGTCCTTGCCGTCTTACATGATCTCCCCCCTCCTGTTTGGATGTCTGACGCCCACTTTCCCTTCCGTGTATATGTGAGACGTTCTCCTTAATTATCTTATTCAAACCACGAACCTAGTTTGAAGTAAATAAATTAAATTCATGTTAAATTCTATGATCATATATAGAATTTTTATGAGTTAATTGTGTAATGTCTGGATTGAAAGCTTCTGGAAGACAGGAATACTATTTATATACCTATTTTTCCTAGCACTTAGCACAGGGCCTGGAATGTCACAATCATTCACAAGCTTTTTTTTTTTTAAAGATTTATTTATTTATTTATACAAGCACTGGGTGTAGTCAGAAGCGCGGGAGGGTGAGAGAATTCACCAGAGCCAGAGCGGGAAGCAGAACAGGCAGACTGACGAAGTACAAAGTACACTGCTGAGGGGAGCAGCGGGCGCAGCAGGAGAGGTCTGCACGCCATGTGGGACCCTCGCCAGCGGCCGGGGATCGAACAGGTGCTGCAGAGGCTGCGGACAGCTTTGCAGCTCAGTGCTCAACTGCTGCGCCACCGGGGAGGCCCTCATTCACAAGCATTTTTAAAAGAATAAATAAGTTGAGTTCTAAAGATTGCTTGTCATTTGGTGGTGGTTGAATAAACACAGATGTGGACAGAGGAAATACCCCATGTGATGAGGGTGTTTCATATTGAGGAGATATTTTCCAATGGCAGGTGTAAATAGATGAATAATGAACAGGACACTTTTCCATTCCACTCACATATGTTCTATAATGTTTGGGGTAGGGGAAATGACAGTCTCTTAAGAGGCATCACAGGATCTGGCTGTCGTCAACCTCATTAATGAGGCCTCTTAAGCAATTTGAGGCAAAATAACTTCCATACCAGTGCCAAGCTTCAAAGAGCAGTTGGAAGGAGGAAGTGAGGGAGTAGTAGAATCAGTAACTAGATTGCTCAGAGAAGTCTCCTGTGATTAGAAAAAAAAAATGTAGTAATTACACTTT
Source organism: Talpa europaea (assembly GCF_964194135.1). Taxonomy (NCBI): domain Eukaryota; kingdom Metazoa; phylum Chordata; class Mammalia; order Eulipotyphla; family Talpidae; genus Talpa; species Talpa europaea. Next base: position 130,781,515 of record NC_140071.1, on the reverse strand, counting down.
GCAGAGACTCAGAATTCAGCAAGCATGATGTCGCATTCATCTGTCTATTTCTTTTTTTTTTTTTAAAGATTTATTTATTTATTTATACAAGCACTGGGTACAGTCAGAAGCGCGGGAGGGTGAGAGAATTCACCAGAGCCAGAACGGGGAGCAGAGCAGGCAGAAGGACCAAAGTACACTGCTGAGGGGAGCAGCGGGCGGCAGGAGAGGTCTGCGCGCCATGTGGGACCCTCCTCCGGTGGCCGGGGAGCAGCCAGGGATAGAACCGGTGCTGCAGAGGCTTCGCAACCCAGCGCTCAACCACTGTGCCACCGGGGAGGCCCTCATCTGTCTATTTCTAATGGTAAGAGATGAAATAAAAATAAATATGAATGGATGTAGCAGAAGGTAATTTAAGACCTTCCCTGGGATGAGTAAAGAAATTCTCTCTCCAGAGGGAGAGGTAGATAAAGTGTCCTCCAGCACAAAAACTGCAGAGATTGTTATAATTCCCTGTAAAAGTAGGAGCAAGAGAAAAGCCGCAGAAGACGTGTCAGGAGTTTGTGAACAGTCTCAGAGCCTGGGCCTGGGTGACGCTTGAAAGAGATCAAGGAAGCACTCTGCTGGCCTTTGACTTACAGTGATGGCGAGTGGAGGAGCTCTGATGAAGGGAAGTGGTCAAGGGGTGGTGGGGAGGGTGGGCTCTGGAATCAGGCAGGTGGAACGCAGAGCCTGCCTCCTTTCCTTCCTCCAGTGTAAGTTTGTGCAACTCCAGACTCTCTAGGCCCCAGCTTCTCCCCTGTGAAAGGGACACGATAGCTTAGAGGAAGACAATGATGGATGTGAAGCACATGACACAGAGCAAACACTCAGCAAATTGATACCATAATTTCTGCTCTTACAGCTACTCAAGACCATGGTTGTAAGTCAGTCATGGGAGTAAGTCACTTGCCTTGGATATGAAGAGCGTAGATTGGTTCACTCAGCCTCCTCAACTTGGGCCTCACCAGAATCTAGATAACTACAAACTGCATTCTCCAGACTCCCTCTCAAGTAACACTCTAGAAACAAATTAGGTCTGGTCAATTGGATGTACTTGCCTAGACTTGGAAGATGGAGGGTATTTCCTGCTTCTTTTCACTGTACATTGTCATTAACAAGCAACACAGTGGAGACATGAGGGTTTTTTTGCCTTTTGGAGTTCATTCTCCAACCTCCTGGCTGTTTGGAGGCAGTGTGGCTTCCTGGTATCATAAGCACAGTCTCACCAGTGGATTCCTGCACCCAGTAACCCTACCAATGGCCTCAGAGGTGGTAGCTCCCCTAGTGGGTCAGTTCTGCAGTATTTTGGGGTCATCTCTGGAAGCCCAAGTCATCTCTGGAAATTCGAAGTTCTAGAACCCCTATCAGTGATATCATCAATACCTCAAGCCCCCTCTAGAGTCACTGTGTTTCCTGCAGCAATGCAGGACTGAATCACTAGATGCTTGCATTTCTTCTCTTCACAGTCTCAATTATACATCACACTTTTTACAAGTGGTTAAAAAAAGTTTAAAACATCATTCACTTCACCTGGTAATATTACTTTTCCTGAGTTATTCACATCTGCAGAAAGCCCAATCAATCACCCCATCTTTATATAACTAAGCCTAAGCTGGTGACAGTTGCCCAGACTGCAACTAAGATCCTGGAAAGGGAATAACCAGAGTGGGAAGAATCAGAATAGAGCAGACTCCAAACTCTCAAGCCAAAAAAGTGAAGCTCAGTCAATACTGATGTTCTTATAGATTATCTAAAAATGGAGAGGCTGAGAGAAAAGAAATTCTCCAGTATTGCCCCCAGAGAGATGGAGCTCTGATGACTCAATATGAGTCTTCCATTCAATTTGGCAGATTCAGCTTTTTAATCAGGAATGACTCACCATACCTCTTTGGTGACTGCATTGCTTAAAAAATAGTCACCCTCTAAAATGGACTCAGATCCTACTTGGAAAGAGTCAGGAAAGAAACATATTGTGCCACCTTCTCATCTTAGCTTAGCTTCCCTTTTGATAAAAGATCATGCTGATCATCTGATAGCTATGCTACTGTGGTTATCATTTCTCTAGCTCCTGGGACGCTACTAAGTTAGCATTCTAGGCTGGTTATCATTTCTCTAGTTCCCTGGATGCTACTAAGTTAGCATTCTAGACTTTATTTTTGACCTTTTGTGAGTCTGAAATCATTTTATCAACGGCTCGGTTCTTCAGAGCCTGACAATGATTCTACAGAGAACTGAGAGGAGTTTGTGAATCTATACACCTGAGTCAAAACCGTAGCTCACTGCTGAGAAGCATGTCAGCCACGGAGACCTTCTTCTACCCCCAAAGCCTGACCTGTATTCCCAAGTGGATGAACACATTCCCCTTGGCCAATTCTTCATTATTTGCAGGTGGCTTCTTCAATACCATTTATTGGTATTTAATCAGGAGACAAGTTGGAAAAGCCACGGTCTTGACTTCAAGAGTTAGAGCTTCAGATCCTGACTCTGGCTTCCTGGCTCTGTGATCTTCGACATTTCATTTCTCTGTGTTGCACTTCCCTAATCTATAAAAAGGAGCCAATAAGAATACCTGCTTTGTATGGGATGAAAGATATGCAAGGAAAATACACTCAATAAATTGTAGCACTCAATAAAATTTGTGTAGCCACATTGTTGTACTCATCCTTATTTCACACACCTACTTTTTTTTTTTGCTTGCTCCAAAACCAGACGCCGCCCCTCAGCCTTTTTTTCCTAAGGAGACCTCCATTTTTAGAAGTAAGAAGAGAAAGTTCTTTTGATTAGACAACTTTCCTCAACCACTATGTAGGCAGATAGGGTCATGTGACTGAATTCTAGCCAATGGAACATAAATGAAAGTGATGTGTGCTATTTCCTAATCAAAGCTTGAAGAAGTATTTTTGCTTCTTCCATTCTCTCTGTCCCCTTCCATTAGAGAGATGCAGCTGCAGCTATGTCATGCCTCTAGAGGGTGGCTGTATTAGTCTAGGTTCTCCAGAGAAACAGAACTAATAGGATGTATAGAGAGAAAGATATTTGCTATCGGGAATTGGCTCACATGATTATGCAAGCTATAAAGTCTGAAATTTGCAGTTGGCAAGCTGGAGACCCAGGAGAACCTATGGTATAATCCATTCTGAGTCCAAATATCTAAGAACCAGAAGCGCCAGTGGTGTAAGTCCCAGTCCCAGACCCAGTTCAGTGACAGAAGACTGGTGGTTCAGCTCAAAGTCACTCAGGCAGAGCGAAAATTCTTACTCAGCCTTTTGTTTAGGCTTTCAAGGGATAGGATGAGGTCCACTTTGAGGACAGCAATCTGCTATACTCTGTCTACTGATTAAAATGTTAATCTCATTCTGGAACATTCTCAGAGGTACACCCGGAAATAATGTCCTACCTGTAGCCCAGTCCAGTTGATTTAAAATATTGATATAAAAAATATCCCTCAAAGTGGCAGAATCACAACATGACAGGAGTCCAGGTAACATGATGGCCAATCAGGAGAAATGCTTGCCAGACAGAGCATCTTCCCTGGACTCTTCTGTGGATGAAAAATAAACTATTATGTTGGAGTCATTATCCAGACACTTCGGCTATCACACAGAATAGACATTGCTGAGAAACCACTCATTTAGCAAAATTGTGCATTCAAAATAATGCTTTTAGGAATATTAGGATTATAGTCAAACCACTAAAAATTTATATAACTTTGTAACGAGAGCAGTAACAAAAACAGTAATGGGCACCTTGAGAGACAACTTGGACTATCCAGGCAGGAAGCTCAGCACGGTTAGAGGTTGCCTCAAGGCTATTAAAATGCTATTAAAAAATAATTGTGGGAAATTATAGAGACAGAGAACAGATTAGTTTTTGCTAGGGATGAGGGAGGGTGGTGGAAGGGGCTGGGCCTGGCTGTGGAGAATAGCACCAGGGAGTCTCGGTTAATGGAACAGTTCTGTTGCTTAGTTGTGAAAGTAGCTACACTAATCAACTTGTGATAGAACTGCATGAGTGTACACACACATACACACTCACACGCACACACAGCATGTAAAAATCTGGTAAAATCTGAATGAACTCTGTAAATTGTACCAATGACCCACATCAGTTTTCTGGTTTTGATATTGTGCTATAGTTGTGCAAGATGTCACCACTGAAAGCAGAATATCTGAATAGACACTTCTTCATAGAAGACATCCAGAGGACAACAGGCACTTGAATGAAGGCTCATGTCACTTGTTAGCAGAAAAATACAAATCCCAACCACAACAAGACAGCATCTCACACCAGGAGGATGGCCCATATAAAAAAGGCCAGCTACAACAAGTGTTGGTGAGGGTGTGGAGCAAAAGGAGCCCTCATACACTGTTGGTGGGATGTGGACGTTCTACCCCCTATGGTAAAGAGCAGGAAGATTTCTCAAAATATTAAAAATAGATCTACCATATGATCCAGCAACTCCACTCATAAGGTCTTATTCAAAGCATATAAAAAAACACTAAAATTTGAGAAGATCTCTGCACTGCTAAGCTGTATAGCACTATTCCCAATAGCCAAGCTATGGAAACAACTTACCCAACTTGCCCAACAGCAGATGACTGGATAGCGAAGCCAGGGTGTACATGCACAATGGAATCCACTCAGCTGTAAGAGGAAGATGGTGCAATTGTATGGGGAATATAACCAAAATGAAAATGCATACATTGTGCAAAGATGAAAAATGATGTAAGAATTATATAAAATAAAATATTAAAAAAAGAAGTAATAGATGAACTACTTCCTCTTCAAAAAAAAAAAAAGAGGAAGATGGAATCTTGCCATTCGCGGCAATATGGATGGAACTGGAGGAGTTTATGCTAACAGAAATAAATCAGAAGAAGAAAGACAAATCCAGATGAGTTTCTGTAGAATATAAAGAAACAAAGCAAAGGAACAACAAAACCAAACAAACCCTTGGAGACTGACTGCAGAGCTGAGGTGGTAGGGTGGGAAGGAAGAGTATGGAAGAAAGGACAGAGGCTGGTTTGGTGAGCTGTGGTGGAGGTTGTTAGTGCTCGGTAGTGGGTGAGGATCGCAGCACGCATTTGAGAGACGTGATAAGCACTCCCAAAACATATGCAATGTTTTAAGCCATCACTACCTCAATTAAAAATAAAAAATGTTGTGGCGCAAGGGGTTGAATATCGCACTATGAGGCAGTCCACAGCCTCTGCAGCACGAGTTCGATCCCCGGCCAGCCAGGGAGCAACCCACATGGCGCAGCAGACCTCTCCTGACTCGCTGGCTGCTCCCCTCAGCAGTGTACTTCAGTCAGTCTGCCTGTTCTGTTCCCCGCTCTGTCTCTGGTGAATCCTCTCACCCCCTGCATATCTGGCCTGTACCCCAGCTCTTGTATGCATAAATAAATAAATCTTTTTTAAAAAAATGTTACCATTGAGAAACTGGGTGTTGAGTATATATGGAAACTCCAGTACATTGTTTTTTGATTTACTACAAATTCATAATTATTTCAAAGTCAAAAGTTCTTACAAAATGGGCACAAATGATGGGTGTAGTTATAGAAATAAGGCAGATGGCAATGAGCCCAGGGCCCACTGCCCTGCATCTAGACGCCAGAGGGAGAAACGCCCTGTCCTAAGCAGGGCTGGGAGCATAGCTGTCTGGGAAGGAAGCCCCAGCTGCTGCTCTTAGTTTTGTTTCTTAACAAACACCTGAAAGAGTTCTTGACTGTGTCGCAGCCAAGGGCCGGGCCCTACCTGTGGAAGGTTATAATTCTGTTCCAGCTGTCCTAGCAACTCTTCTCACAAGGTATGTTAATATTTTCTATTTGATTTACTTCTGTTTTTGTCCAGGCTCTCATTAGCCTTTTACAAAGTTATACTTGATTGCAAGCGGGATGCTTTCAAAACATGAACCGCAACAGATTTAAGGGACAGAATTTTCTGGAAAGTTTTAAATGCTGTGGAGAACCCACCCTTTGTGTTGTTTAGGGGTATTTCTGCAGTTTGCTGATGTCCCTGTGCATAAAGGAATACAAAAGGCTCAACCAACAGAGCTGGTGACTGTGACAGCTCTCCACTCGGAGGGCTCAAGCATCAGTGCTTCAGAATCACCAGGGGCTTCTGTTTAAAATGCAGGTTGCCTGGTTTCCCATTCCCAGAGTTCCTGAAAGGATGGTCTGGAACTGAGGTCCAGGAATATGCATACAGCAAGCCCCCAGACCTCGGCACTGCCTGTCTGAGCATCACTTCTTGAAAAGCACAGGCTTAAATCCTCAACCAGGAGGAGTCTGGCACACTAGCTTTTAAATATTTAGTTGAGTTCCTGCTGAAATAGTGAGCTGTGCAAGAGATGAGTAGAGGCAATGCTTCAAAGACATGCTGAGCAAACTGAAAAGCAAGTTAAAGCACCGTGACATTGCTTCCCAAAGCCAGGGATTGACAGCAGCTGACAGTCATGCTGGTACCAGTGTCACCTTTGAATACAAAGAACATTGGGTATTTCGACTTATTTCAGCAGGGATAAAATGTTAGGGAGGAAAATATTCCCTTAACTAGTTTCCTCCTCTGAAAGTTATCAGTGTAGAATAGTAATGCCTTATATTCATGCATCAGCTTTCCAATCGCAACTTATTTGAAGCCATCACAAGAGAGATCTTTTAAATCATCTGCCCTTAGGCAAATGGTCCATCTCTTAAAATTCCTTGAATGCTGAAAAAGATACTTTTGAAAAACACATCCCAAGTCCTTTACGGCTTAGAAACAGTTCCTTCTCAGGATGTTAGATGTCCAGTTGAAGTAAAAGCGAATATAAATGAAGTCAGAAAGCTGGTTAACAGATGCTTAAGATATCAAGGAAAAAATCTATGCCCATGTGACACTGTGTTGCATTTGAATTAATAAATTTACCAAATACTATTATGAGCACTCATTTAAGAACACTCTGCCTGGTCCATTCTTAGAATTTGGGTTTAGGATATTCTTGGTTTCTCAAGGACAAAGACCAAAGTTCATTGGTTTTGTATATTCCACATTTAGTACATTATGCACTGTATAAAAGATGTTCAGTAATGTTGAAAGGATGTACATTCTCCTTCATAATGCACTAAGCAGGGGAACCCACAGGGTGGGAGTGAGGGGTAGTAAGGAAAAGCATCACCTCACTTCTTCCTCGTTTTACTCTGAAACCTATAGTACTAGTAATTTGTTCAAAACCAAAGAGTTATCTGAGCTAGATGACATGGTGATGGAACTTCTGTAGGCCAGAGGGAGCAGTAGGAAATCAGAGCCAACAAAGACTCTTCCACCTGAAAAGCTGGAGGTCTTCTGCAAATAAAAACAAGTTCCAAGGCAGGCTGCTCTAACTAAGCACTTGGATCAGCTATAATTTAAGGTAAATGAAAACAGTACCAATTGCACCAGATCCTTGATTTGAATTAGTCCATTGAATCTACACAATTATCCTATGAAATAGAAATTACTATCTATGAGGAACTGCATTTGTGCTTGCTCATTATTGCATCCCCCACCATCATCACCTCTTGATGCCCAAATAATAGTGTTTCAGCTTCCTTTCCCATTTAGACTTGACAGAATGGCTCCACCAAAGAAAGGTGGGGAGAAGAAGGGACATTCTGCCTTCAATGAGGCTATGACCAAAGAATACAATATCGACATTCACCAGCACATCTACGGGGTGGGGTTCAGGAAGCACGCCCCTTGATGACTCCAAGGGATCTGGAAATTTGCCCTGATGGAAATGAGCATCCAGATGTGCACGGACCCCAGGCTCAAAGCTGTCTGGGCCAAAGGAATAAGGAACATCAGTTCAAGTCTCACTTTTGTCACTAAGAAGCTTCCTGATCTAGGGCAAGTTACTTGTTCCTCTAAATCTCAGTTTGCTCATCTATAAAATGCCACTCATAATAATCATTTTATAGGGTAGCTTTGAGAATAAAATAAGATTACATAAAACACAGCATCTAGCACATTCTATATGTTCAAAACTACTGGTTATTATTGATTAAGGAGAAACAGGAGTTCACAAGCTTTTTCTGTAAACTAAAATCAACAGTTAAAGGGGTACCTCTCTCCCTGATCTCAACCAAGGGGCTCAAGCCAAAGAGCTAAGACACAGCTGGACTGGTCCTGTGAAGAAGATGCAATAACAACAAAAAATGTTGTCTCTTGGCACATCAGTAACTTCAAAGAAAGACAGACTGAAAGGAGTACTGTTAAAACTCCCAGTTCCCAGAAGATAAAACTCTAAATAGATAGGGTACATTTAAAAACCCTCCTGGTTTTCTTCAATGCATAGACAACATCAAATAGATACATTAACTGGACACCTGCCCAGACTTTTTCTGTAAAAGTCCTTGAAAATGTGAAGTGTTTTCCTTGCAGACTGTATGAAATTCTCATTGTGAGACTCAAGAAGTTGGGCAACTTTCCCAGAGCTATCCAGAGGCGGTTCCGGGTCCTGAGTCTTGATTCTTTAATAAACTCACTTAATTTTTGCTTGCCTCAATTTATTAAAGCCAACAAGGGTCAGATGGAGATATTTTTGACAGTGAGAGCTATGCAGCATCTGTCCTAACTACACATCTCTCTAATGTCATGGACACCCAGCCATAAGTATGTAAGTGACTGATTAATAATGGGAGCCGCGCTACTCATGTCCTCTAACAAAAGTCCGGGCATGGGGCAGATTTCTGAAAAATCAGGAATCTCGTTAGCTGACTCCAAGATTCTCCTCATTTGTTTATGGCTAGTTTCTACCATTGCTAAAAATATGCATTTAAAAGTAAAACTGCAAATACTGATCAATCACTGAATAACCAATTTGATGGCAAATGGCACTGCATAATACAATTATTACATTTTTTATAAAATTAGTCTTTCTCTGCCAAAAGGCAGTCAACATTTGGCCTTACATTAACAAGTGAAAAAACTTCTGGGAACAAAAGGCTGTAAACATCCCTTGGCCAAGTCTTTAATATGGAGATGTGGTCCTTTGAGGCAAGAGCTAATTGGAGAAGGAAATTCCATTACTTTAAAGATAGCAGTTGGGTGGCAGACGTGATCCATTTTCCAAGTGTAAGAAAATTCCTGATGAGCCAGGAGGCGCCATAGCTGACTCCTGCTAAATTCTTCCTGTTTGTTTAGGGCTGATTCCCCTGGAGGTGACAATTGGTATGGTAGCTGTTAGAGTATGCATTCAAGAATAAGTCAATAGCAATCTTATGACTGGTCCGAGCTAATAACCATGGCAGCACAAATAATGCACTTGGAAATAGCCAATGTTACAACTGTTATGTCACATGTTAACCATTCTGAGAATCAAAAGCTGTAACCATCTCCAACCCTGCCCCTGATGAAATATTTGTAATTCCCTAAAACAACAATCAACAATCTTACAGACAAAAAGGAATTTTCCCTTGATCTTAAAGTTAGATACAAAAACTAGGCTGACTAGATAAGTAGGGGAGTAGTAGGTAGAAAACCCTTTTGTTAAATTAGGAGAATTCCCCCCTTAATAGAGAGCTGGGGGCTGGGGAAGAGTCAGTGCAGCCTGCCTGGCATTAACGTCCTCCAGGCCCTTAGTTCTTTAAATATCAAATCAATATTAAAACAATATAGATGATGATTTCTAAATAAAAGCCTTCTGTTTTTTACTTTAATCAATTAGTTATATGTTGGTCTAAACTTTGTAGGTTAGTTAGAAAAAATTCCTTTGTCTCCCTTCCCCCAGTTAACTTCCTGCCCTTTGTTTCCCTCAGCCCATAGTTAATCGTTCACCATGGCAAACTTAGAAATGTTAATTGTAGACACATACGCTTTTTGCTAGTAATAAAATAACTGTTAAATTGTTTAAAGTAAATAACTATTTTGAAAACATTTGTTTTAGCAACTGTGCCTTCTTTAAGACAAAGAATAATAAATGTTACACCTCTGCCGGAAGGCAAACAGACCCTTGGCGGCTCCTGAAAAAGGACATGTGATAATTGTTATCTTCCTACCTTATGCTTGTGTACTCACGATTTGCTTAGTATAAATAAAGGGCTGCTGAGACCCTCAGCAGGATGATGTCAGCACCCTGATCAAGTGTCTGCGTCTCCTCATTCTCTCTCCCCCTTCCCTTACTATTTTTCTCTACAATTGCGCCAACGCCTTCCCATCCTTCAGGAACACCTGACACCCAGACTGCTGCGGCTGGCTCGAAACAGATTAATATGTAAATGAACTAGCACGGCTATGTTCCAATAAAACTTTAATTGTAAAACAGGCAAAGGACTAGATTTGGCCTGAGTTCATAGTCAGCATTCCCTGGACAAGGAAGACCTGGTTGGTTTCATAGCACTGTAATACTACTTTGTATTATTTTCCCTATTCTTTTGCACACTCTAATATTGATACTCAAGAACTGCAAGTTAGTATGCCTCTCCTTGCTTCTTCCTTAATGAACATGAAATATCAGATCTCAGGGTAAAAATGGCTTCCAACCCTATCCTTTCAAGCTCATGGTTTCAAACCCAAGGGAAAACTAAATTTGCCAAGTGTCTTTACAAACTCAACCTATTCAATCTTTTTGAAGAGCCACTTTACATTCTCAAATGTGCTAACAGGTCTCACAAAATTAGGTTTATTATCTGTGCCACCCCAAGTTATCCTGCATTCCCCGTTACTACCTTCGAGCTCTACCAGTTGTGGATCTTAACATGGCAGCTGGCATCCCCTGATATTAATATTAATACCAAGTGCTCACCCAGTTGCAGCTCCTTCCAACTTGAGGAAATACCCCTCTGGGGCATCTCAAAATAGTTTTCTACACTGAAGGTAAAGTAATAGTGTGACCTTCTAGAATTTCATTCCCCTGTGATCAGGTTGCTTTTTTGGGAAACGTTCATCTATTGGGGTATGGAGGCTGCGACAGAATGGGGCAGGAGTCAGCAGGGAAACTGGATTAAGAGGCGATTGAAGTCTTCCAAGCACCCTTGAGAAAATCCTGGCAACAACAGTAGAGGGGTGTGTGGGAGACAAGGGGAGGGAAGAGTATGGAGAGGAGAAGAAAGTCCAGAAGTCTCCAAGGAGCTGGTTCTAAGGACTAGAATGGGGAGGGGAAGGGAAAAGTCATCTTCCAGAATTACTCCCTGTAGTATTTGAACTCTTGAATGATTAAGCACTGTTTTTTATTCATCTCTGTGCCAGCCCAGCCTCTTGTACCAGAGTCTTCCATTTGGCAATGGTTAAATCAAACTTCCTTTCTGTTAGAAACTGAGGTACCAGGTTCTTTCCACAGTACTCCTGATACCCTTCACTTTCAAGTACATGCAGCTGTTATGAGGGGTAATTTACAGCCCTCAGAAGGGCCTCCTGTTTTTGTTGGTCTGCCCATTTAGCGGTTTTGTGCTGGATTAATGGCCTGGTACATGAATCACAGTGACTACCCATGCAGAATTAAGCACTAACAGGAGGTTTTGGGAGACCATCTCCTATGCCACCTGGAGCCCCAGGCAAAGGTCAGGCGTGGTTGAAGCCCCCACCCATCTGTCCCCAGGTCTCTGCCAAGCGTATGTCACAGACACATTTATACTGGTGCTGTGGAAAGCCCCCCTGTTCATACCTCTCTAGCTAGACTCTTGAAAGAAGTTTCTACCACACTGCCAACCAAAGCCTCAGTACATCATTCTGTGACTTACTGAACAAGCAAAGCTCTGTGTCCCTGAAGTGCTGGATCCAACTGAAAGGCAGACTGGCTTTCTGAAGCTAGAGAGCCTTCCATCTGCTTCTGATGGAGGACAAGAATAGTGGGTGCAGTAGAGATTAGCATAACCATCCACACAGTTGTGGAAACTGTGTGCAGTATCCCGAGGTGCAGTCCAAGGATATGGAGATTGAGCCCAACAGACTCCCAAAGGCAAAGATATGGAGATTGAACCCATTGTAGAATCTCTGGTCCCTTTCAAATTCTACATAGTTATCCAAAATTAACAACCAACTGACAGCTCACAAGGAGTGAGCCCCTTCCAAACAGAAGAAGACTGTATCAGTTCAGTCTCTGCACTGGCTCGGGGCAGCAATCCAACTGCCCACCTGTGACCATGCAGGTACCTCTTTTCACCAACTCTCCTCTGCAGGGCAGCAGCTTCCTGCCTGCCTGTGACCTGTCAAGGCCACCTGTCTGCAACCATGCAGGCCTCTCTTAGCAAACCTGTCCCTTCTGGGACAGCTCTTCCTGCCCGCTTATGTCCATGCAAGTGTCTTTAGCTGTTTTATCCCTTCCCTAGTAAATCTGACCTTTAAATATAACTAATGTCTGTCTCGTGAAGAAACTTGCCTGGGAAACTCGCCTTGTGTCGCTGGAATGGGAACTCTGGGGAAACCTTTCCCTAAGTGAACCCAAGGACTCCACACTGCAAACCCACAGACTCCAAAAAAATGACAACACTCTCATACCCAGAAGAGAGAACACCCCCAGAAGGTAGAGTTGAAAGCTATGAAGGAGATGCAGAGGTAGCAACAGCAGGGAGTCATCTCAGAGAAAGACATGAAGGGCCTGGGGTGGGTGGAGACAACCTTGCAGAGATGAATTGAGTTGGGTCTCTAAAGGTTAGAGGTTAGCCTGTTTTGGGATGAGTGCTATTGTGTTTGGCGCTAGGTGATGGCTCAACTTAGCACCCTGACTCCTGCCTAGTAAGTACCAGCGGGTCCAAAATGCTTCCTAGAACACACACATTTCCAAACACGCCCTGGAGGACTGCACTTGCCTGGGTGTGGCCCCTGATGGATAGCAAAGGAGGTTGTGGGGTGGCTGAAGTGCAGACTCTTGTGTGGAGGAGGGGCACACAGGTCCCCTTCTCCAATCCCTGGCAGAACCTCATGATTGTGGGAGAGGAAGTGCTAAGAAGCAACATTTAAAATAGGCTAAAGTGGAGGTTAATTATTAATTGCAATTCACAGTATACAAAGGACCCCCAAAGGCTATGTTAAACACTACTGTCAAGTACAATTAGGAAGTCAAAGGCTTGCAGATGGGATGTGAGCTCTGAACTCAGGCCTCATTTGAATCCCAGCCTCACCACTTAATTGTTTCCTTGGGCAAGTGACTCATTTTTTTCTCAGCCTGTTTTATCATCTTAAAAGTGTAGATCAGACTTCTTCAAAAAGCTGGTGTTCACATGTCTTCAATCTGATATTAAAAATATTTAAGCCCTGAAATTTCTAATTTAGAAATCAGCATAAGCGCTCTAACCAATATATTGGATTTTTTTGGAAAGTGTTCCAAATTTGGGTTGTGTGTAGATCAAAGTTAGTTGAAAATTTTCCCTCTTTTTCAGTTAATCAGGTAATATTTACACTAACTTTAGGTGTCCAGTTTGGTGAGTTGGTATAATTTTGTGCAATCATTTACCACCACTATCAATAAATAATCTCCTCACCCTAAAACGTTTCCTCATATCCATTTGTATTAAATTATCTCCTCTCACTCTAGCCCCCAGGAACCATTTGTATGTTTTTTATCATTATAATTTCCCATAGGCTGTCAAATCTTTGACTTCTTTTGCTAAACATAAGATTATGAGATGCACCCATCCTGTTATATATTTTAATAGTTCCGTTCTTTTCATTGCTAAGTAATTTTTCATGGTGTGGACACATCATACTTTGTTTATCCACTCTACTTTGATAACCATTAGGTTGTTTTCAGTGTGGGTCTTTTATGAATAATGCCACTACTACTGATGGGGGGAAAGGATGTCCTGAGCAAACTCCATACAGGCTTTGTGGACTCCACACCCACGACACTGGGAACTACAATTCCCAAGATCACCAAAGGGAAGGTTGCGAGGACCTGAGAGCAGAGTTAAGCAACTAGGCTCTTGGTTTGGGTGTTTAACTGGCCATGTGTGTGGCAGGGGTCGCCCTCTTGGCCACGAGGCATGCTAGGTTTTTGCCAGCTTGGAGGGTCATTGGGATTCCAAGTCAGTGGAAACAGGTAGGACGCATTTAAGAACTTATCTCCCTCTTTTTCTCCCTGAGTTATTCATTTCCCATTTCCCCTTCCCTTATAAATAAACCTTTTATCAACCTTTTGTGTATGTCTGCAGTTCAGCATTAGTATGTTCCCTTTAAGCACACAGGTGAGGACCCACAGTCAGGCAACCTGTTTTACCTCGGCGTTTGCCCTATAATGCTACAACCATTCATGTACATGTTTTGTCTGGACATGTAGTCCTTAAGTAGATCCCCAGAATAGGAATTCTGAGTTGTATGGTCACAAATCTTTAACTTTATAAGGTAAAGCCATATTGTTTGCCAAAGTGACTGTCTTCCCATCCAGCAACGTAGACTTCTGACTGCACCACATTGTTGTCAACACTGGGTAGTGTCAGTCTTTTTTTTACTTTATCCATGTTAGTGTATAGCAGTATTTCATTGCAATTTCAATGGCGATATCTTTGATGATCAAGAGAGCTGGACACAGTTTCATGTACTTTCGAAAAATTTAAATCAAAATATCAAACGAGGTGCCAAAATTCAGTCACTGGAAACATATTAACCAGGGGACTTGAAATTTACCCTTTCATAAGCAGAAGAGGTAGAGAACACATTAAACAATGAGCTCTCAAATGGCATATAATATTAATTTTGAAATTATGTAATTGCATTTTGGGATCTCAGTTTGTAGGATGAATCATTTGCTGAAGCACCTATTTTTAATTGGATAAATTTATGTTTTAAAGGAATGAAATGAAATTTAAGAGACCTGTAATTATGCAGAATCATAAATAGAGACAACTTGGCTGATGAAGTTTTTCTTATGAAATATTTGTTGCAGGTACTTTGAATGAAGGCAAAAAAATGCAACATCTGTGAAAATATTTGGGATGAAATACTTATACATCTCAACTGGCAAAAACTTAAAATCATGGATATCATTGTATTAGTTTACTAGGACTGCCATAACAAAATATTACAGATTTGGAGATTTTAACAACCAAAATTAATTTTCTCAAAATCTGGAAGCTAGAAGTCCAAGGTCATGGTGTTGACAGGCTTAGTGTTTTCTGAGTCCTATCTCCTTGGCTTGCAGCAGGCCACCTCTGGCTGTGTCCTCCTGAGCTTTCCTCTGTAGATGCCCATCCCTGGTATCTCTCTGTGTGTCCTTCTTGCAAGGTCACCATTACATTGGATTAGGGTCCACCCTAGACCCTCTCTTAACTGAGTCACCTCTTTGAAGACCTTTTCTCCAAATACAGTTACACTGTGGGTTAGTGTTTCAACTTGTTGGTTTTAGGGAAATACAAGTCAGCACCTAATACTGCTCCTTTTAGCAGGCCAGTTTCTGACTTCCAATTCACTTCCACATAGCCCATGTTGAGACATGACCACAAATATTTAGTGAAGGGTATAAAGTGGGTCAGAAAGTGGATGCCCTCTGTCCTGCATCTGTAATCACCCTTGTGATATGTGCTTTTCCACGTGTAATGGAGACCTGCCAGGCTCCAAAGTCCAACTGTTTTGACCAATAATATCTACTTGGTCTGCTCACATTGGCATGTTAAATAAAAAAAAGATCAGACAGTGGTGAAGTGTAGGGGAGGAAATAAAGATCACTTGCAAAACCACACCACGCAGTGGTAGCCAGTGTTAGCAGGTTGTATATCTATCAAAATGTTTTCTCTATGTGAATATTTACTACTTTTTAACATAATACAATAACTTTCTACTTAATAAATGATAAGCATCTCTCCCTTTCAATAAAGATACCTTAAGACATATTAAAATTCTCACTGCACTGCACCATGAAGCAATCCGCAGTCTGCTGCATGAGTTTGATCCACCACCAGGCCAGGGAGCAACCCACATGGCACAGCAGACCTCTCCTGTCTCGCCCACTGCTCCCCTCAGCAGTGTATTTCAGTCAATCTTCCTGTTCAGGTCCCCACTCTGTCTCTGGTGAATCCTCTCACCGCTCCCCCATCCCCACATCTCTGGCCTGTACCCCAGCTCTTGTGTGCATAAATAAATAAATCTTTAAAAAAAGAAAAAAATTGACACTGGTTAACCCTCCCCCACACACACACCCTTCCTTACTTATATCCATCGCAGTCAGCTGGAAATTTCAGGACTGAAAGAGGCAAAGATCACTCGATGTTAAGCAGAGTGCAGACATTAGCCCATGACTGCTCCAACCTTCTGCCTAACAGCTGGACCATAGATTGCCTAGTGATGCTGGGCCCAGGTCAGGGAGGCTGTCTCAGTGATTTGGGAGTAGATAAGCCGCCTCTGTCCGCAGCCTACGGCAAGGCAGGGTGGATCAGGGGTGGCTGAAAAACTGTTTCCAGGTGGGAGCTACTCTTACCTCTTTGTTAACTTCCCTCCAGGTTGAAATTGTCAACTTTGGCCACTCTCAATCACAATCTCTTCTCTCTCCTTTAGGACACCGAAAGACAGCTTTCTTCCCTCAGTTCTCAAACAGTAAAAAGTAACCCAGCCTAACTTCCAGCAAGAAGGAAGGATCGAAAGGAATCTGTGAACATTACATGTTCTCCTTCTTTGCTTCAAAGTTGCAATCCATCTTCTTGAATTGGGTCCAGAGATATTTAAGAAAAATATGTATTTATCCTGGTCTGTTCACTCTGTCTCCACAAAAGAGGACTGGATTACATGGTAAGAGAATCATCAGTCCAGTAATACAATATCCCTTCAAACAGGTACTAGGTATTCCATTGCCTAATGGAAATTGTATCATAACTTTTCTCCTATTGAGAGATATTTTAGGTGATTCCCAAATTTACTAAACAGCACTTCAGTGAACATCTTTGACATATTTTGTACCCTTGCCTTATATATTTATTAAGAATATATTCATAGAGGTAGAATTATGGGTTGAGGGCATGTAGAATTGATGTTTATTTCTTATCTTCTCTCTAGAAATGTTATGCCAATTTGTATCCTCTCAGTTACCTTGGGTATAAACCCTAGAGTGAAAGTGTAACAGGGTGGTCCCCAGGAAAGGGGGAGGTTCCCTGCCCCACCCAAGGGAGGGTGGAGCTGAGCAGGAAGAGGAGAAGCTGAAGAAGAGACTGAGGAAGGAAGCAGGATGGAGCCAGGAGACCTGGAGGAGGCGCATGGAGCCTAGAGACATGTGAAGAAACTGCGCTTGTCTTTTGGTCGTGGACTGGGTGACACAGATGTGGGTGAGACCCGTGGGGAGGTGACAATGGCAGCTTTTATCTTGATGTTGATTTTGCTCTTTTCCTTCTGGGCTTGTCTGATTGTTTCTGACCCTTTTCTGTGGGTCCCCACTGGAAGGTGCTTTAGACTCATGGCAGGCTTTGGGGCCTTGCTCTGGGCCAATCCCATTTGGATGGACTTTTACCCACGAAGGGACGGGTCACTTTGGGTTGTTGATTTAGAAACTAGACTCTTTGCCTTTCCTGTATTGTTTCCTAGTTGTATTAAAGTTCCTTCCTATTAAATTCTCCTATGTTTTGTGTTGATGCGGCGGATGGCAGAACCCATTTAGAAAAGGCAGGTTTGCGGGGTTTGGGCTGCCCCTCTCCCTGTCCTATAACAAAAGTGATGGGTCATTTAGTAAACTTATGTTTAAGTTTCAGAGTAACTGCCAAATAGTTTTCCAAAGCAGCTGTACCATTCTGTATCCCAGCAGCAATGTGTGAGGGTTCCAAGTTCTCCACATCCTCATCAACATTTGCTAGTGTCTCTCTTTTGATTATATTCATACCATTGGGTGTAATCTGGTATCTCATTGTGGTTTCGATTTGCATTTTCCTGATGACTAGTGATGGATCTCCTCAGGTGCTTATTGGCCATTTGTATATCTTACCTTAGGAAATTACCATTCAAATCCTGTGCCCATGGTTTTAAGTTAGTAACTGACCTTTTAAATATTGAGTGATGAGTTGCCTATATATTCTGGATACTTATTCTTTATCAGGTAAGACTTGAAAGTACTTTCTTCCATTCCCTGGCTGTCTTTTCACTTTCTTGGTAGTATCTTTGAAGCCAAAGGTAATACTAAAGATCAGTCTATCCAGGACTGGAACCACTGTAGAGGGAAGCAGCAAGACAAAAAATATGCAAGCCAATCCTTTGATAACAACAGAACACCTGAATCCAGCCACGCCTGAGGTCAATGTGACCTAAGCTTTTCCTTATATGAGCCAATCAATTCTCCTTTCACAGATAAGAATTTCTGAAACCAAAGAGTCATAATACACTTACATATTCTTTCCCTTTTTAAAGTTCCAATGCCAAACAAGCCATCGCATGCCCTGTGCAAGAAGAGTGAAATGTTTATAGCTAAAAAGTGAAAACAAACCAGAGCTAGTCAAATGAATCTCATGAGTGACCATGCCAATTTGCTAGGTACCAACTCCTGGAATTATCAATCCTTCTACTCACACTCGCAGCCAGCAATTTTTTAAAAAGCTTGAATAGTTACAAAAGGAGAAATTGGCCACCAGATCCATGGAGAGATACCAGCATACCAAGTATATTATTTTTCCACTAAAAAGATTTAGTACTAGAAAGTCGCAGTGAAGTCTCATATCTCTAAAATTCATTACAGCCATAAAAAGCACCAACATATTTTCATGAGCTATTAAAACAGTTAAAAATAAAGCCCATTTGGTTTCCAATATCTTTCACATGATCATATTTTTTCATGTATTTGTGAAGCAACAAAATTTGGTTAACTGCAGTACATTTCCTTGTAACTGATTCAGATTTCTATATTCTCTTTTGCATCCTAAAATGATAAGTTACCATTTCTCTAGCCATATAATTTATAAATTACATATACTTGTATCACAATGTGAAATATATTATCCTCTTTGCCTTTCTGGTCTTTTATTTTTACAATTCTTAATGAAATCTTGACAAACGTCGAGCAGCAGGGGTAAAAGAAAAGTATAAAAGGAGAGTATCAGCAATTATTTGGCAACTATTATCTACTCATCACATCCTATGTTATTTTATTTCACTTAATACGGACCCTAACCTTTAAAGCAGGTATGATTGCCCCCATCTTTATGATGGGGAAGCTTCAAAAAAGTGAAGTCCTTTATCCAGGCTTAGATAACTGTAACAGGCACTGCTAGTTTTGCTCATCTACAACTATTTTCCTTTTTTTTTTTTGTCGGTTGAATGTGTTTATCATAAAGGAAGTTGAAAATGTTGAGTACACTTTAGCCCAGACTTCTTTTACTACTAAAGAAACATATGACCCAACCTAGCCAATTGTGACTTAAGTGGAAACACACCGAAGATTGGGGGAAAGTTTTCCCTCTGATTAAAAAATAAAATAAGGGCCTCCCTGGTGGCGCAAGGGATTTAAACACAGCACTGTGAAGCTGTCTGCAGCCTCTGCAGCACAAGTTCGATCTTCGGTTGGCCAGAGAGCTACCCACAATGGCGCAGTAGATGTCTCCTGTCTTGCCCGCTGCTCCCCTCAGCAGTGTACTTCAGTCAGTGTGCCTGTTCTGTTCCCCACTCTGTCTCTTGTGAGCCCTCTCACCTCCTGCACCTCTGGCCTATTCTCCAGTTCTTTCATGCATAAATAAAATAAATCTTTAAAAATAAAATGCATATGCATGCACGAAATGCCTGCTTTTTCCTACTTTTTGCTTATGGATGAAGTTTTATAATGATGTGACACCTGGAACTGAAGGAATCTTTTTAAGATTATGAGGATACAAACACCTGAGGATGAACTCGAATACTCTAAAACAATGCAAAGATAATGAAACATGCAGGTGATGCAATGGACTATGGTGGAGAATACTGGGTGTTTTAGTGGTGGGCCTCCTGTTGGAAGAGTTGTGAATTTATAACCTCAAATCAATACAACACTGTCAACCACTTAACTCAATAAAAATAACACAAATAATTTTTTTAAAAAAAAATTGGAAAGAGGGCCTCCCCGGTGGCGCAGCGGTTGAGCGCTGGGTTGTGAAGCTGCCCGTGGCCTCTGCCGCGCCGGTTCGATCCCCGGCTGCTCCCCAGCCACCGGAGGAGGGTCCCGCATGGCGCGCAGACCTCTCCTGCCGCCCGCTGCTCCCCTCAGCAGTGTACTTCGGTCCTTCTGCCTGCTCTGCTCCCCGCTCTGGCTCTGGTGAATTCTCTCACCCTCCCGCGCTTCTGACTGTACCCAGTGCTTGTATAAATAAATAAATAAATCTTAAAAAAAATAAAATAAAATAAAAAGAATCTTTAAAAAAAAACATTGGAAAGAAATGTGGTCCTTAATGACATTATTGAGCCTCATTTAATGAAAATCTCCATACCACAGCACTTAGAATAGTGTCTAATACATAAAAGGACTTGTCAGACATCTGTTGAATGAATCGATGAAAGAATTTAACTTTTCAAAACTTATCTTCATAGAAGATAAAAGATATAGCTACCAGTGCTAAATCTTCATCTACTCTATGACCCAGCAATTCTACTCCTAAGTGTATATACAAGGTAGATGATTGCGATATGTGCCGCAGACCAGCACAGCAGATATGTCCAACCATCATTTACACAGAGAAAAGTACTCATCATGGCGTCAAACTGTAAACATATATTTTTCACAACTCAGATGTCATCAATATCAAAATGGAAAATAAATGTTAGAATATTCTTACAATGGAATCCTCTTCAACAATAGAAAAGAACAAATACTTTCAGTAGCAATGAAGAATCTCAGACGTACTGTTAAGCAACGACTCCATACACCCAAGAATACATACTTGATTCTGTGAATACTAATATACAGAAACCTTAATTCAATGAGGTCAGGAGACTGGAATTCTCATGCACACGCTATAGAATTCTTCCTGAAGTGACACCCCCTCATCTCCACAAAAGGAAGGGGCTCCTTCTTGCCCAGTGATGTTTCATCTAGTGAGAGGATATTTCAACCCAGAAGGTGAGAAACCATTCCACTTCTTACTTCCAGCTTCCTCCAATGAATTCTTCCTTCACAACAGCCCCCTCAGAATCTATAGCCCCCCCTAGAACCTACCGCCCCCCCTAGAATCTATATGAGCATTTCTTCTTTTGTTCTGGGAATGTGTGCATGAATCCCACCTTGAGATCACACTTCCTGTTTTTGTTGTATCCAAATAAACCCATTTTTCTGGTGAAATAACCAGTTGCGTATTTGAGGTAAGCACATTATTCCATTAACTAAAATCCATGGAAGAACTAATCCATGCTGGTGACAGAAGTCAGTGGTTCCCCTGGAAGGGGGCTGGCTACTGCAGGGAAAGGCATGAAACAATCTCTTGGGCTGATGCACATGTTCTGCATCTTATACGAGAGTCTTTTTTAAAAAAAGATTTATTTATTTATGCATATAAGAGCTGGGGTACAGAGATATGGGGGGGTGAGAAGATTCACCAGAGACAGAGTGGGAAACACAATAGGCAGATTGACCAAACTACACTGCTGAGGCGAGTCAGGAGAGGTCTGCTACGCCATGTGGGTGGCTCCCTGGTGGGCCAGGGATTGAACTTGAGCTGCAGAGGTTGCAGACAGCTTCATAGGCTGCATCTTAACACCTTGTGCCACCAGAGAGGCCCCATATGAGGGTCTTTATGTATGTAAAAGTCACACTCGTGTGCACAAACATATGTACTCTATTGTATATGCCACACACATTTTTTAATATTTTCTAGGCAGTTTTATTTATTTTTTATTATTTTTAATTTTATATATTTTTTACATCATTATTCATTTGTGTACAGTGTATTCTTTCTCCTCTTAGGTGTCGACCCCGTGAAATTCCCACCCACCACCAATTCACCCGTGCAACATCACTATGGTCCCTGTGCTCTTCCCACCCGTTTTGAGCCTACTCCCTCCTCCTCCCTAACAGAATGTCTGATTTTTCCTTTAAAGAAGGTGTAGGAAATATATTTAACTCTGTAGTTGTTCAGAGATGTTTTTACCTAAAGTGCCTAACAAAATATGCTTCATACTAACATGGTTAAGCAGATGTTGTTATGTGGAGTGCACCAATGCAGATGGCGATTCAGAGAGATTAAGTCAGTCTCCAAGGTCACGCAGCTAATCAATGGCAAAGCTGGGATCTGGATAAAAGTTTATCTAACTCCAAAGCTCATGACCCTTTTTCTGTGTTACTGTAAAACCGGCAGGCACCCACATAACCAGTTTCCTGGGGTGATAGAATCATCACTGTAACCCAGGAATGCTCCCCTAAAGTATGCATTTTTCTATAGAAATTTCCTAAGTAGAAAAGAATTTATGTACACAGATAGTTTTTGCTGAATTTATGAAAAGCTGGAAATAATCGAATGATTCAACATCATATAATTAAGCAAATTATCATGTGTATATTCAATAGAATGTTGTGCACCTATTAAAAATTGTGCTCACGAAAGCTTATGATACCACGTTGAATGGGGTTAAATGGAATAGAAATTTCATGTGCTAAGAATAGAAGCATGAAAATCAATTTTTTTAACTTATGTCTGTTGAAAGAGCCTTTGAGTGTTTGCTTGAAGAGGCCAATAAGAATGTCTGCTCCTAAGAATGCAATTTGGCCAGACCATTGTAGGAGCCAGTGGAGAGAGGGCTAGGAGAGGATAGGAAATTTCACTTTTGCTTTATAAGTTGTGGATTTGTCTTTGTTTTTACAATGAATATGCATAATTTTCAGCTAAAATTTTAACTTATTAAAAACAACTGAAAGGAAATTTATAAAATATTAATGATGGTTGTCTTAGGATCCTGGAATTTGGGAGATTGTATTTTAATGTCATCTTTCACTTTTCTGTACTCTAAGATTCCTATGAGAAATATGTTTCTTTAAATCTGGGGGAAGGGAACATATTTCAAGGAGATGATACATTTGAGAGCACTGTGCCATTGAGATGGGACATACCTGGGCAACCAGGAATGACTGGGTTGATGAGCCCTTGCCTATGAGATTCAGAATGTTAGGACATGACCCAAAAGTGGAAAAGAAACAGTGTTAATATACACAGGGAAAAGGGGCAGAGAGAGTAACAAGAGAAAATTCATTGGCCAGCATGTGGCCAGGTACTGTATGTCCTACCCTAGGTAGGCCACTGTGCTGAGGCCTGGGCCCAAGCAGAAGCAGTAGCCTGGAGTACCAAGAGGGATCCAGGCAAGAGTACCCCCCACCCACCACCATCATCATGGCTGCCACCACACCACTGCCACCACCACATGGCCATTCTGCCTTTTTTTTTTTTAATTTTTTTTTTTTAATATTTTTTTTAAACATTTATTTATTTATTTATGCAAGCACTGGGTACAGTCAGAAGTGCGGGAGGGTGAGAGAATTCACCAGAGCCAGAGCGGGGAACAGAGCAGGCAGAAGGACCGAAGTACACTGCTGAGGGGAGCAGCGGGCGGCAGGAGAGGTCTGCGCGCCATGTGGGACCCTCCTCCGGTGGCGGGGGAGCAGCTGGGGATTGAACCGGTGCTGCAGAGGCTGCGGGCAGCTTTGCAACCCAGCGCTCAACTGCTGCGCCACCGGGGAGGCCCCCATTCTGCCTTTTAAAAAGTTTGCCAGGTAGCCCTGCTCTGCCTCTCAGTCCCAACAGCCTCCCCGTTCATCCCTTTCAGGAAGTCAGGAGGTGGAGCTGTGAGACTCATTTGTCCCTTACACAATGTGTAAAGTGCCTCAATCACAGAGTGCCTCTGCTACTACTGTAGAACATATGAGCTGCTGGCAGTGCTATCTGTAAGGGCACATCCTCTATCCAACCCAGCACTCTCATTTTGCTGTAACTGCCACCTTCCAGAAAGAATGAGGGAATTCTGGGCAAAACACCACCGCCCACCCAGATCAACTGTCATGCTTCAGTCTTCCCGACAAAACCACAGCAGTTACATTAGAAAACTACGTCTTGGGCCTCCCTGACAGTGCAAGGAGTTAACTCTTAGCACCATGAAGCTATCCGCAGCCTCTACAGCACAAGTTAAATCCACTTTCCATCCCAGGCCAGGGAGGTGACCCACATGGCGCAGCAGACCTCTCCTGTCTCGCCCACTGCTCCCCTCAGCAGTGTATTTCAGTGGATCCACCTGTTCTGCTCCCCACTCTGTCTCTGGTGAATCCTCTCAACCCTCGCACCTCTGGCCTGTACCCCAGTTCTTGTATGCATAAATAAGTAAATCTTTAAAAAAAGAAAAAGAAAACTACGTCTTGGGCTGGTGCCTCTCAGCCTAGACAGCACATTAGAAACACCTAGAGGAGTTCAGTGTTGTGCTCCACTCCCCAAGAGATGATCAATTAATTGGTTGGGATGACACCCAAGTGTGGGAATTTTAAAGACGTTTCCAAATTAATGCTAATAAGTAGAGAGTGAAGCCTTCAGGTGTAATCCTCTATGCTAAGTGCAGGGTAGAATTCCAAAACTCAGGGAAAGTCTCTTCAACCAAAAACAGAGAAAACTAATTGTTTTCATCAAGCCTTAGTAACCAATTCTTCTTAAAGTGATAATTTTCATTGCCACTTCTGTATTTACAGTTTACAAAGGGCACACGTGGAAATAATCTCACTTCATGAGCTCACTGAATTAATAGATGTAAACTGCTCACAGGTGTACCTGCTAGACACTTCTGGGAAGTAAGTGAGGCAGGAACCATTATTTTCATTTTACCCAGAAGGCATTGAGAGGAAAGCGTGCAGAAGTTTCTGAAGGTCAAATAAAGGAAAACTTGAACCCAAGGACTCTCTGAACACAACACACTGATTTCAAGAATTGGCTTGGATTTTTGAGTTGCCAGAGATATTACACCAGAACAAAGTGAACAGGCCTTGCCTGCCTCCTTTTCTACATCACCATGATCTTAAAAGCAAAGCAAATACACCACAGGTGGGACTGTGCCCGCCAGCAGAGCAGCTGAAGACATGAACCTGGGCACAGAAGTAAATAGATATTGACTGAAAGAACTAAGCCAATTTCCTCCAAGATAACCTGACCCACAGTTGTCTTAGTCCATTGTGTGGCCTGAAATAAAAGTCTCAATGATGCTTAGATGGTTTATCAGATCATCAAAGGGATGATTCAAACATGGGAACCAGTCCAAGAGTCTACTGTGTGAAAACTGTTTCAACAATCACATGTTTGAATTCAGTTTATCTGACTCTGTACTTGGTACAGAGTCAACGAGAAAGGAAACAGTCTGGACACCAAAGTGTGATAATTATTGACAGAAGGCTTCTGGTTTTCATCTGTAGATTCAGAATTTTCGATTTCCTAAGTTATCTTGATCTGAAGAAATGTGGATGCTGTCTAAGCACAGAGGAGGTAGCATGCTGGGGTTGAATTGGTTTAATCACATTTCTGATTTTTAAAGAGTGCACCATGGAGCTGCCAAGCCTAGGTAGCCATTGTTTAACTCTGGCTCGTTCTTCATTAGCAGGGGGTTAAAAAGCTTGGTTTGCTGGCAGGCGGCAGATTCCTGCAGGGCCGCTTCCCGGAGCAGCACAGACCCTGTTCTCAGGTTAAGCCTGTGCAGGTGGCTTTGCTCTTGTCTACTAGACCACGGGGCTGGCGGAGGGAGGTCCCCACACTTTCACAATATGCTCACAATTCAAAGTGCTATAGCAGAATGTCATAGAGTGGGTGGCTTATCAACAACAAGCATTTCTTTTTCACATTCTGGAGGCTAAGAAGTCCAAGACTCTAGCACTGGCTGGCTCATTGACTTGTGAGAGCACTCTTCCTGCCTCAGACAGCAGTCTGCTTGATGTAAGATGAGGAATGAGAGAACTCTCTGGGTCTCCTTAAGGGCACAGTCCCGTTCATGATCTAATCACAAACTAAGGGCCCCACCTCCCAATACTATCCCTTTGGTGGTTAATATTTAACATAGGAATGGGAGCACATTCAGCCTATAGCTCCATTTTACAGAAAGGGAAACTGAGAGTCCAAGAGGGAGGGTCACATGCCTGAGGTAACACAAGGTATAAGAGACAGAACTGGATGGAACGGGAACTCACGACACCAAGCATGAACCCACCACACTATACCACCAAGCTCTAGTTATTAAAGACCCAGCCCTAAGGACAACAGTCTTAGACATAATTTATGTGGCAACTCCTCTCTAGATATTATACACAGATATTATAATAGGAAGAATATTGAATAGGAGTTGGCAGCAGTGATTTGCTATTAGAGTGTTTTATTGACAACAATTCATTTTAGTTAAGATTTACTTCTAAAATCCTTAGTCTGACTAATGACAACCTTCTGAAATGATTAAAAAAATATTTTGCTTCCTGAGATATTCTCATAATATAGTATGTGACAAATCACCCAGTCATATATTTAGATTCACAAATACTAGACACAAATAAAAGAGAGTTGGCGAGGAGATGTCATATATGCTTTTAATCAGGAAAGAAAAGGATCTCTCTAATCAATGTCTTGCAAAACCATTAACCAGAGTCCTAAACTGAAGCTCAAATAATTGAAAAATGAAAATGATCCATCTATTCATGACAGGAAGATTGCAGTCTTATAAAAAATTTGAATTCACGTGTGGATGAGAAGGATTGACACTGCCATTTGGTAATTGGCTCAATAAAAGCCATAAACAAATGGAAGAAATAACTAAGTTGAGAGAATTTTTCCCACCATCATCTGGAGGGCATAACACATTCATCCACAGTCTTGATGTTTAAATCATTAGTAATGTGGAATAGAACTGAAAATGATAAAAGGCATTACATTTCATCCTTTCATTGTCTTCTATCCATCTATCCATCCACTTACCTATCTGC
This sequence comes from Talpa europaea, assembly GCF_964194135.1. Classification (NCBI taxonomy): domain Eukaryota; kingdom Metazoa; phylum Chordata; class Mammalia; order Eulipotyphla; family Talpidae; genus Talpa; species Talpa europaea. The sequence continues at coordinate 130,754,692 of NC_140071.1, read as the reverse complement.
TAGGTTTAACCAAATGAAATTGCCATATTTTACCATTTTTTACTTACAAAAAAAGGCAATTTCATGTGGTTCAATAAAACATGTTCAGGCAATACATCCTGAAAATGCTACCATAGTCACTGCATTAAGCAAGGTTGGGGATGTGAGGATTGAATAAACTATACTCTCGATCTCTGCAAACCCTCAGTAGAAGAAACACACACTAACAACTATTGATATGAGAATCATGAATACACAAAGTGGTATGGAAGTAAACTGATAGACAGACATAGAAAAAAACAATCGTGAGCAAGGACTTGGTTGGTGTGAATTTACAAAACTATTTTTCATCTTGTTTATCTCTATTTTAAAACATTTTATTCAATGGACACGCATTACTTTTGTAATTAAAAGTTCTTTGAAAACGTACCATGAAGTTGCAGAGTTGACGGCTATTGATATGTGAAGGGTAAGGAAAAATGTCAAGCTTTTCTGCCCTCCCGCCATCAGGATAGATGATGGATCCTTGTCCTGAATGCATGCCTAATGGCGGGCACCTGGAATAGGGTGTGGGCAGATGTAGATAGGGTTCACCTGGGCTAAGACTGTGCTTTTAAGGGGGGCGTCATGGGAACACCAGCAGAAGCAGAAGCAGAGAATGCCAGAGAGCCCAGATAGAGTGAAGATTTGCTGGGGGCTGGGAGGACTGCCAGCCTCCTAGCACCACTGCCTGCCACGTACCTGCTGAACCCTAATAAAAACCTGCAAAACCACTGAGGACTCTGACTCCTCCTTGCTGCCCCTACAATATGGTGAACATTAATATTGTGAACCTGTTTAAATAAGGTCAGAGATTAGAAGGAGTGCTCACACGTGAGCACATCAGCAAACCATAGAAACCCAAAGGTCTTGCATCTCCCACAGGAAGTGACAATATTCCCCCCCAACCCCGCTCCGGCAGGACTGAAGGGGAGATCCTCCATAGCGTATTAGAAGACTTGGACTTGGAGAAGAACATGTGGGTCTCATCGTGAACATACTCTCCAACCTGTGTAAGGGCAGGACTTGGACACGGTGCAGGTTTTCTGATCCCATGCAGACCGGGTAAAGGAGGAGTCAGAGTCCTCAGTAGTTTTGCAGGTTTTTTATTTGGGGTTCACCAGGCATATGGCAAGGAGGGGTGCTGGCTGGGGGGCTGGGAGGCTGGCAGGCCTCCCAGCCCCCAGCAAGTCTTCACTCTATCTGGGCTCTCTGGTGTTCTCTGCTTCGGCTTCTCTTTCAGGTTCTACTGCTGCTGCTGCTGCTGGCGTCCCCCCCATGATGCCGCCCTTAAAAGCACAGTCTTAGCTCAGCTGAATCCCATCTACCTCTGCCCACACCCTATTCCAGGTGCCCGCCATCAGGCATGCATTCAGGACAAGGATCCATCATCTCTCCTGATGGCAGAAGGGCAGAAAAGCCTGACATTCTCTTTACCCTACAACCTGTCATTTTTTTCTGTTTTTATTTTTCCAAATAAACCCTGCTTGTTGTTGAATTGACTGATGGCTTTTGAGATCAACAATATATATAAGGCAAAGGATTTAAACATTAGCATAGATGGAGCAACCTAGGTAAAATAAGAGACAGACTGAATACACAATGTCTAAGCCATATATAAAAATAGAACTCTGTCTCACAACCTGCACTAACAAGCCTGGAAAACCAACCTATGATCTAGAGTGACCAGCCCAGGGAGTCAGTCTTCTATCTATATCAGACTACTATCTTTATCAACCAACCCCCAAACTAAATAATAACCTATGTAGCAACTGACCCCAAACAGCCAGGATTTGATTACTGAGTTTCCCTAATTTTTATCCTCATTTTGAACATGGGACCAATTCAAAACAGCCCAATGTGCACCCCTAATAAATCATGAAGGATGCTCCGCTTCCAGTTTGCCTCCCTCCAACTTCCCCACGCCAATGACCTCCGAGCAGACCATACCTGAAGCCTTCCTTTTTCTCCACTGTAAAGCTTTTCCACTCCTCGTTTGCCTGTGAGTCCCTGCCTGCCTTTGAGTCTCTGCAGCTTATTCCGTTGCTACTGTAAGCACTAGATAAAGATACTGTGCCTGTTCTCTTTTGGTTGATTTGGTTAATTTTTCACTTACTTGCACAGAAGAGAAAGAGAAATGAAGTTAGTATTGTGTTTAGCACATAGCATGCAAAAGCCAAAGGCATACACATTCATGAGAAATGAGCACTATGGCTGCTCTCTGTATCCCACTGACCATAGGGACTAGCTGGGTTCTGATTAAGACCCAGGAAGATAAATTTACCTTATATTTATTTCCTTTTCCACATCCTCTTCCAGCACATTTTATGCCTAACTCCTTAATCTGAAAAAGAAAATCTAGAGCCACGATATGCCTTCTGTTTTAGTTTCACTTTTTTTTTTAAAGATTTATTTATGCATACAAGAACTGGGGTACAGGCTGGAGGTGTAGGGGGTGAGAGGATTCACCAGAGACTGAGTGGGGAGCAGAACAGACAGATTGACTGAAATACACTGAGAGGGGAGCAGTGGGCAAGTCAGGAGAGGTCTGCTGCACCATGTGGGTAGCTCCCTGGCCGGGGATTGAACTCATGCTGCAGTGGTAGCGGATAGCTTTATAGGTTGCATCTTAACCCCTTGTGCCACCAGGGGGGCTCTCGTTTCACTTTTTAAGTGAATCAGAATCAAGAAGACATAGGGACCAGTTTTAATAACAGGGATATGAACTTGAAGGAAGGAAGCCTGTGTGTTTAGCTACTCATCGTGTGCCCAGCTGAACGAATGGAAGAAGCACCTTGTGCAGCCAGGACATAAGTACCACATGATACCTGTAAGAAGACAATTCAAACGTCTAAATTGTAATGAAAACCTCTCTTGTTCCCTGAAGTCAGAGAAAACCTATGACCAACACACCAAATGTGGCCCAAATAGACTAACCACACAGGCATCAAGGATCGGGGTCATCACTCCCTAGTAATTTGTCCTGTGACATCCAGTGCTAACTTGGATCCAGCTGCATTTCTAAACTCTATCTTTCTCTCGCGCTCACTGGATAGTAAACATGATTCGTTATTAATAATAATTTTCCACTGCACATCCAGAACAATTCATCCAGAGAAAATTGGAACTTCTTCTTTGCTGAGGTCCAGTCCCATCAATTTGATACTCATTTTATAGAAAGGCCATTGAGCAAAATTAATGTACCCAAACAAATAGAGTTTGTCCTTGTAACTGATTCAGAGTATGACAGGAAACAAAAGGGCTGCCTTAATGGCCTCCTCTGGGAAATTTATTTTCAGAACATTGAGTTATTTTCTTCTTCTTTACTAGATTAGATTAAAATCTTTTTTAAAAAAAAGAATGGAAGAAAAATAAAAAAACTTAGTTGTCTGTCTTCATAGAAATCACTTTGAAATCTTGCTTCATTTAAATTCAATTGTTATTGTCCGAGTCAAAAAATAATGTTATCATCTCAGGGTGATTTTACTACTTTCCACTTTCCATATTTCCCCACACTCCTCCCAGTGTGTTTTGCCCCCAGCCTCTTAATCTGAAAAGCAAAATCTAGAGCTACCATACGCCAGAAACAAGGGAGTTGGAACTAGTTTAAAATACCACTTTTCCTTGCCTTGAGATAATACTTTATTATACCAAAACTCTGATCATCCTTTTATTGATAGGTCAAAATCACCAGACATGTCGATGATGATAGCTGCCTCACTCAGTCACCAGAAAGAGAAAAACTTCTGTAGAGAACCATGTTCAGAGCAGAGCATAGTCCATATGCTCTGCCTCCCTCCACCTCCTTCATCATGGCTAATTGGCCCTAAAAGCAGCCAGTTCATGGGTTAACCTGTGGCCAGCTTGAAAATCTCTATCAGGGCAGGAAAGATGGTAGCAGAAGAAGCCAACCAGAATACCTTGGTCAGAAGTTAGATTTAGAAAATATGAAGAGTCAGCTGGCTGTCAGGAATAGACTGAATATTTGCCAAGAGCAGGCAGGAGTGGGCCCATATGACTTATAAGTAACAGGAAGACAGGGAGTCCTTGGTGGGCAATAGGCAGGAATAAAGAACAGGAGTGAGGGGGGGGGGAGCCGAGTCAGCAGGAGGGCAGGGAATTGGTGCCCTACAACTTTTGAACTTGCCAACCCCCACCATTTCATGAGTCAGTCCCTCAAAATAAATCCTATTGGTTCTGTACCTCTCGAGAACCCTGACTGACACTTCCTTGAACAGGCGTGGGCATATATACACAAGCCCTAGATGGAGAGGAAGCCGTAAGAATGGGTGGCAGATAGAAAGGATGGCAGATTCCAGAGCCTGCAGCACTTGTAAACTTAAACGTTTTTGGAATACATTCTAAATGTCGTGGGAAGTCACTGAAACTTGAAGCAGAGGAGGACATAACTGGAAATGCAAACAGAAAAGATCTCTTTGGCTGCTCTACAGAAAAGAGACTTGGGGAGAATGGTCTAGCTGACACCTTTGGTATCTTGACCAATCTATCTCCCTCCCTTACTTCTTTTTTTTTTTTTTATAGAGGCATGTTATTTATTTATTTGTTTGTTTTGTTTATACATGCACTGGGTACAGCCAGAAGGGCGGGAGGGTGAGAGAATTCACCAGAGCCAGAGTGGGGAGCAGAGCAGGCAGAAGGACCAAAGTACACTGCTGAGGGGAGCAGAGGGCGGCAGGGGGGGGTCTGCGCGCCATGTGGGACCCTCCTCCGGTGGCCAGGGAGCAGCCGGGGATCGAACCGGCACCGCAGAGGCCGCGGGCAGTTTCGCAACCCAGCGCTCAACCGCTGCGCCACTAGGGAGGCCCCCTCCCTTACTTCTTACAGGCAGAATGATGTCCATCCATTCAAGGTGACTCAGGAAAGTAGAGTCATATTCCCAACTCCAAGGAAAATTCTGGCTAAACCAAGTCAATATGATGGTCATGTTCTCTTTGGCAGTGATTAGTTCCATTGCATACATGCAAAACAGTTGTGGTCAGTGAACTTTGAGGGGAGGTCTATCTTGGGAGGCTTCAGGGAAAGTCATCCTGACTCGTAAGAATGCGCTATGAGAAATCCCCCTAGCTACTTCTGGATCTGGCCATGTCTGGTGTGAAGTTGCAGTTATCTTGCACCCAACAAACTAGGCATGGGTGAGCTAAAAAACAAACAAACAAAAAAAAAAAACACTTCTTAACAATCTTCTGAGTTGGTTTCTGAGTAGCCTTCTGTCCTTCATGTTCATTCTGGAGCATGGGGCTAGCCAGCAATCTCCCTCTCTTTGCTGAGATATATCCTTTCCTCTGAACATTTTTCTTTTCCATTTGGCAGTTGTGGCCATTGCCAAAGAGGTCACCATGGCCCTAGAGTAGACTATAGAATAGAATGGCTAAGAGGATGAAGCCAGACCACTGTATCTCAGTATTAACTCTGCCACTTATACCTGAGTAATCCAGAACAAATCATTCAAACTCTATATACCTTAATTTCTCCCTGTTTAATAAGAACCCCTGCCTCTATGGGTTTATTGTATACTAATAAATTCAAAGCACAGTGTCTGGCTCTCAATAAACCTTGTTTCTGCATTAAAACAACATTTGTCTTGTAGGCATTTTACTGACACATAAGTTTTTGGGAATAGATTCTGCTCAAAACAAGATCTAGTATTTGTATAAGATAAAATCTGGGAATGACAGGAAACTGGGAATTAAAGGTTTTCTTAAATAGATCTGTATCCAAATTGCAACATATACATGTAAATATTGAAGTGGAGCAGAAAACAAAGATCAGAGGGCTCCTTTGTACTCCAAAAGCAATGTATTCTATGGGCATGAAGTAAAGAAAGTATCTGTGAGAAACACTAGGGGCATCAGAGTCTTGGAATTCAAATGGCTTTGCCAATGAGCTTTCCAGTTAGATATTTTACATACATTGAATGAGCCAAATCTGGAGTTGTAAGGTTTGGACAAAAATATGCTTAAAACTCATAATAAACGTATTTTAAGAAGTAATTTTGCACTGCTTAAAGGTCTATAGAAATGTTAATATTTCAATTTCCTCAACTCTGAGTGAAAAAATAAGGTATCCTGCAAATACAAGAGTTATAGTATATTATTAGTAAATTGATAAGTTTTTTAAAAGCTTTTTTGGTATATTTCCCAGAAGTTGAGAAACTGAATAACTCAAACAAAGGAGACCCTACATGAGGTTCTTGATGACTGGTCATAAATAATTTCCGGTGATAGGGTACTATGTGATTTTTAGCATGTATCTTGGGAGGGAATCAAATATTTGAATGACATTGTTATTATTACAAAATGCTAAACATATTCATTTATTTGTTTGAAGAGATTTTATCAGTGTTTATGGCTACAAAAGTTAAGCCTTAACATGTGAACCACTGATAGAACACAACACCATTCATTTCACTAAAAGATACATTTCCAATAAAATATGTAATAAGAGGTTATATAAGACTAACCCTTTGTGGATAAAATTTATAAACTGTAGAGAAAATATAAAAACAATTATTTGACAACACTGGGAAATAACTATATGCAAGTAGACAGAGTTGAAGTAATGGCCACTCTTCAAAGAATTGAAGTACACTAAGTATGATTTATGCTTATGCATTTTTTCATCTGAGGGCACTAGTCAGTTTGTACTAGAAAAGGCAGGTGGAATTAATCAGGACACCATAGACTTAGTGGCTTAAAGATTTTGAGAGTGGATATGTAAAAGAATAGGAAAGTTTGATTCATAATCAAGAGAAAAACCAGTTAGTATAAGCTGACTCCCAGAGGCCTCAGATAAAAGAATTAGCAAAAATTTTAACCAATTTTTATACATATTTTCAAGGACTTAAAAAATACATTGTTGTAATGAATTAAACAGATATATAAACAAACTCTAAAAAAGAACAAAATGGAAATTTTAGAACTGAAAAGTAAAACTTAGAAATAAATCACTGGGAGGGCCTCCCTGGTGGTGCAAGGGGTTAAGATGCAACCTATGAAGCTGTCTTCAGCCACTGCAGCATGAGTTCCATCCCCCGGCCGGTCAGGGAGCAACCCACATGGTGCAGCAGATCTCTCCTGACTTGCCTGCTGCTCCCCTCAGCAGTGCACTTCGGTCAATCTGCCTGTTCTGTTCCCCACTCTGTCTCTGGTGAATCCTCTCACCCTCCACATCTCTGGCCTGTACCCCAGCTCTTGTTTGCATAAATATATAAATCTTTAAAAAAATAAAAATCCAGATTTTTTAAAAAAAAAGAAAGAAAGAAATCACTGGGAGGGCTAAACAGCTAACTGGAAAATGAAAGACTGGCAAACAAAAACAGATTATCCAATCTGAACATAAAAATAATTGAAAAAAATAAACAGAAATTTTAGGACAATAGCAAAGGGTCTAACATACATAAACTAGAATCCCAGAAAAAAAGAAAATAAAGAATGGGACAGAAGAAAATTTGAAAAAATAATGGCAAAGATTTTCCCATGTTTGGTGGCATATAAACATTTACAGATTCAAGAAATAGGAAACTATATAAAGAAATCTAATACTATTGAAGATAAAGAGAAACTCTTAAAAGAAACTAGAGAACATGACATAATACAAATTGAGCGGGTTGGTGGAGGGATATGATTCAGAAATAATGAAGGTTAGAGGGCAACAGGATAACTTTGTCAGAGTTGAATTTGGAGTGGGTGGAGAGCAACATCAACCCATAAAGCTATATCAAAGAAAATATTCTTTTAAAATGATGGCAAAAGAATAATTTAAGTTAAACAAAATGCTTTTAAAAACTCTTAATAGGACAGAGAAATGATACTATGTAGATACTAGATCTACAGGAAGGAATGAAGGACACTACAAATGGTAAAAATATTGGTAAATACAAAGGACTATGCATAGTTTACCTAATTTCCTTTAAAGATATCTAATTGTTCAAGGCAAACGTTTTTTACATATTAAACATATATGGGTCTTACATATATGACAACTATAACATGAAGAATGGGGGATAAATAGAACTACACTTTTACAAAGTTCTTGTGGTTTACGTGAAATACTACAATGTAAGATGTTGTACGTTGAGGTAACTTAAGGAAGCATACAAAAAATGCTAGAGCAAACATTAATGTAAAGAGGTTTAGCGAAAGGTTAATCAAGATGAAATATTGAGTAATCCAAGAGGAAGCAAGACCAGAAAAGCAACAACAAAATGGATGTAACAAATTGAATGTAAATTGCAAGATAGTAGATCAAAATCAGTCACATTAATAGTATATTAAATGTAAACAGATCAAACTCTAATTAAAAGGTAGAAATTACTGACTAGATATTTTTTACAAGCAAGACCAAATGACAAGCTAGCTGTAAAAGATATACATATGTTAAATTTAAAGGCACAAATAGACAAAAAAGGATGGAAAAGATTTACAAGGCAAACAATAAATCTATGACAGAAAGAATGTTTTTATAAATATCAGACAAAGGCTTCAAACCAGTACTAGGAGAGATAGGAGGAACAGTTTTTTTTTTTTCTCTCTCCCCGCCCACCCTCTCTCTGTCTCTCTGTCTGTCTCTCTCTCTCACTCTCACTCTCTCTCTCATACACACACACACACACACACACACACACACACACGGCCATATCATCAGGAAGATATAAAAATCAGGTGTATGAACTATTAACACAATTTCAAAAATACATAACGCAAAACTCACTTAACTGAAAAGAGAAATAGACAAATCCACAGTCATTGTTAGATTATAATATCCCCCTCTGAGTGAGTCATAGAACTAAACTAAAAATCCACAGGCATATAAGTGATCTGAAACAGTATCAACACATCACTGAATTGATATTTATAGTGACGATTATAATTATCACTCAACTGCAGAATACATTCTTTTTAAAGGCGCATAGAATAGTCACCAAAGTAGATAACATGCTGGCTTGTGAAATATTTTCCAAGAGATATCAAAAGTTTGAAACTTTAGTGTACCTTCTCTGGCCATAACAAAATTAAATTGGAAATTAATAATAATTCTAGGGGCCTCCTTGGTGGCACAAGGGATTAAGCACCTCACTATGAAGCAATCCCCAGCCTCTGCAGCACGAGTTCGATCCTCAGTTGGCCAAGGAGCTACCCACATGGCGCAGCAGACCTCTCCTGACTGGCCTGCTGCTCCCCTCAGCAGAGTATTTCAGTCAGTCTGCCTGTTCTGTTCCCCACTCTGTCTCTGGTGAATCCTCTTACCCCATGCATCTCTGGCCTGTACCCCAGGTCTTGTATGCATAAATAAATGGATCTATAAAAAAAAATTCTAGGATGCCCCTAAATATTTGAAAATTAAACAACACACTTCAAAGGAGTCAAGGAAAAATTCATAAGGAAAATTTAAAACTACTTTGAACCCAAGGAATACGAAAGCACAACTTACCAAAATTCGTGGAATGCAAATAAAGCAGTGCTTAGAGGGGCATGCCAGGCTTTAAATGCTTATATTTAAAAAATAGATCCAAAACCAACAATGTAATCACCTACTCTAAGAGAGGAAAGCAAATTCCAATTAAGTAGAAAGAAGGAAATTAAAAAAGAGCAAAAGTGATGAACTGGAAAACAGAAAATCAATGAAGCCAAAAGAAGACTCTGTAAAACATTTATAAAATTGATCAACTTCTAGCTAGTTTGATTAGAAAAAAGAAAAGAAAATACAAACTACCAATATCAGGACTGCCTAATGAAAACACAAAATCCCCGCCCCCCTGGACTCTTGGTTGTAAGATACATGTTCCTAGGGTACACAAAAAACCATAAAAGTATAGACAGTGGTAAATTCCGGGAGAACTGCGGAAGCAGGGGAGATTTAGTTAGGTTGAAAAGCGGCAACTACACCTAGACTACTTAACTCTGGCTCCTGGCCCAGCAGGAGCCACCTGGAGGGCGCCCGCATCTTCCCGGATCTGCGGAGGCAGGTGGCGACCCCGCCCCCGGCCACGCCCCTCCCCAGGACACGCCACGCCCATCACCACCCCAGCGCCACGCCCCTCCCCAGGGCCCGCCCCGCCCCGCCCACCACCGCCCCAGCGCCCGCCCCGCCCTAGACCACGCCCCGTTCCAGGCCACGCCCCACGCATCGCCCCGCCCCAGGCCACGTCCCGCCCCCGCCGCCTTGACCTTTCCGCGCAGGCGCAGGGCGGGCACTCGGGGGCGGGTCGCGGCGCGCGGGACAACCGCCGGCGGCGCGGAGGGCGGGCCTTCGGGAGGCGGCCGTGCCGACCTGGCGACTCCCGCGCCCGCGATGCCGAGGCCGGACCCCGGCTTCTCGCCTCTGTGAGCCGCTGTCTGCGCGGAAGGCCCCGGGGCGGGCGATGGCGGAGGCCCCGGGCGGCGGGCGGCCGGAGCCGGAGGACGACGAGGAGGAGCCGGAGGAGCGCGAGGAGCGGGCGCCGCTGCTGCCGCGGCCCGCCCGGGCCCCGGCGCGGAAGGGCGCCCCGGGCAGCGCCGTGAGGCTGGCGGGGGCGGCCGGGGAGCAGGGCGCGGCCGCCCCGCCCGAGGCCGGCGACCAGGAACTGCCGCCCCGCGGCGCGCGCGCCCTCCGCGCCCCCCTCGCGGGCGTCGGGTTCCAGCGCGGCGCGCCCGGGCGGAGCCGCCCCGCGGGCGCAGGTGCAGGTGCGCCCGGCTTCCCCTCGCGCGGCGCGCCCCTCGCGCGGGCCCGGGTCCCCCGGAGGGCGGCTCGCCGGCACCCCGTCCGGATCCGAGGCCGCGGGCCGGCTGCCGGCCCGGCTTGGGGTCCCCTTGGCTTGCGCGCCTGCCTCCCTGTCCGCGCGCACCCCCCGCGGGCTGCGGCCACCGCACCTGAGACCTTTACCTGTCCCTAAACTCTGAGCCTTGAGGTAGCCCCTAAGGGAGTTTCAGTTTGTTGGAATCGGGCTTAATTTAAGGAAAGCTCGACATCGTGGGATGAAGTGAGTTGTTGGCCAAGGTTGGACTTGAGTTTTGAACCCAGAAGGCCGAGCTAGCTGGAGAGTTCCCCGAGGTGGGAGTTTGCAGAGGGAACGACAGCGGGGAGGGTCCGCTCTGGTTGCAAAGACACTTTCAAAGACTTTTTCTGCTAAGGGTTGTTATTGTGACGTTAGCCAGAGGCAGCAGACGCGGTTGAATTTCTCTGTCCACTCTCTCTCTTGCAAAGTTTGCTTTCATTTCTGAGTCATTTCTATTCGTATGTCTTAAAAAAAAAAAAAAAAGGAATAAACACCTTTTTCGCTGTTAAGGGGCCTGCTGGCCACAGGGAAAGGGAGGTGGTTGGAAGGCTGGAACATTTCTGCATGCTTTTTCAGGCCTGGGGGTGTGTTGTTGATGGAGTGAGTTTGGGGCACACACAGTTGAGGCAGGCTGATTTGATAGTGACATAGACAAATGACAAGCGGGCTTGTAAAATGGTGACAGCACCTGCTTGCTGGTGGTTAAGATGTTTTCGGCGTGATAAGGTGTGTGCTGTGCCCAGTCACTCCATTTGTGCAGGCTGAAAGAAAACTACAGAAGTGTCCATTTCACCAGTGCTGTTTGGTCTATGTGGAGTTGTTAGATACTTGTCCTGCCACAAGTGTACAAATAACTTTCTGTATTGAGAAGCATTGTGGATAGAACAGGCTGTTCAAGTTGAAGTCGAACTTACAGTCAAACTTATTGTAGAGGAAATAAACCGGGGAGGCCCAAGGGAAGTGGACATTCCAATCCAAGCGTTGGACAAATGAAGCTGTAGCAAACCCTCCTGAAAGCAAGTTGGCGGCCATGATTTTGTTAGCTAAGGTTGCATTGGTAGTACAACAGTTCACAGAACTTGAAATGGAGAACAGGTCACGAAGGGACCCACTTTCACCCAGCCGTCTCAATGAGTTGGTTGTGTACTGCTTAGACTTTTGTGAAATAGCGTAAGATCTCTGGGCTAGCTTTCCTTGCTCTATCCCAAGTTACCTGGCGTAGCTAGATTTTACAATAATGGAAAACCTTGAAAGTTGTTTTGCTCAATGAAAGTGAGGTTTTGTGAACCAACAATATGAAGGCTAGAGAAGGCTAAAAAGATAGAGAATAGCATTTGAAATAAAAATGCATTATTGAAAAGAAATTCCTCCTTTCATGGTAATAACTTAGTGTGTCACAATTTGCTAAGCTCTTTTGCAGTGTATTTCATTAATTCTCACCATAGCACACCACGTTAGTTGTTATTCACAGTCATTCTTGTTATGAGGATTGACGATGAGTAATTGTAATAACTGTGGTTTACAGAATTCTAGAAGTAAGCCAAAGTCAGTTGCACAGGAAGTGATAACCCCAGAGCTGCCTGGTTGGTCCTTTGTGTCTAACACTTTTTCCATTTTGCTGGAGATTCCCAAGTATTATAAAGTAATTGTCACTTTTGGTTACTTATTAGAAAGATTTATTTTTAATGGATATTGAAATAGCTTTGAATTGCAAAAACTATTTTAAAAATTTCAAACCAGTCTCCTAAGAAGTTTATGATCGAGTATTTTAACTAGATTTTAGGTTCAGTTATTTCTTGGGTTTTTTTTTTTTAAATGAATCCATTAACTTTATTCTTTGCCATTCAGTTTCCATGAAGCCACCTCTAGTTCTAAGAAGCTCTGACTTTTAGGTTAATATTAGCATCACTTATGCTACCTTACTATTTTGTTTATGTAAACTGGAAGTTTATGTACTTTAGCCAGTGGGAAAATGTCACGTGCGTGTTATCTTTAATAAGGCATTTGATAAAGTCTAGAATCAGCATAAACCGCAGTGGTCAAAGTAGCCTTAGATCAGTGTCAAAGTAGCGTTAGTAGCATTCTTTGTTCTGGTTGTCATTTTAATCAGTGACTGGGAGAGTAATAAAGATGATAGCTGATACATGGCAGTACGTGCAGGGCATCATCTATGTGCTTCACACATATTGATTCATAACCTTCCCTATGAAGTGATTTTTAGATTTTTTTTAAAGGGGAGGCAACTTTATTTTTTTAATAACTTTTTTTTAATTTTTATTTTTAGATTTATTTATTTATTTATACAAGCACTGGGTACAGTCAGATGTGCGGGGGAGGTTGGTGGGGGGTGAGAGGATTCACCAGAGACAGAGCAGGGAACAGAACAGGCAGACTGACGGTGGCAAGAGAGGTCTGCGCGCCTTGTGGGACCCTCGCCGGTGGCTGGGGATTGAACTGGCGCTGCAGAGGCTGCAGGCAGCTTTGCAGCCCAGTGCTCAACCGCTGAGCCACCAGGGAGGCCCGATTTTTTAATTTTAAGCATACTTTTTTTTTTCATGTTAAGGAAGCACAGAGAGGTGAAGTGACTTCAAGGTCCCTAGTTAATTGATACCAGGAGCACTTTTTATCGGTTTTGTTGGAGAGCCTAACAATTAGAGAACAATGTTAAAATTCACAAAAACTCCCAAGGTTCAAAGGATGTGTGTCTCTCTAAGCTTACACTTAATATGAGCATGCTTAGAGGCACACTTCCAATGGATGATGGACGTTACCTACACACAGAAAGCTGAGGGTTCCATTGAGGCACACCTTGGATTTCAAGGTCAGGAGACCCTGGAGCAGGGTTCTGATCAGCAAATTTGTGAGCCAGCCTACTCTTCTCTTTAGAGAGCATTCTGGTCAGTGGGTGAGATTTAGTCCCATCCTTCCAGTGAGGAAGGGTTCATTTTGATGCATTTATTTGAAATAAAAACTTGCTAAGTTCTCAAGCGTACTTACACACAACTAAATATAAAAGTTTATGCAATTAATTCATCTCAATTTCTACTTACCGAAGGACCAGTAATAACCCACAAGTGTGGTCAGCGGGGTAGTTTATTAATAATTCTCAAGCTCTTCGCGGCCGCCATGTGCCACTTGGGATATAACAGAAAACAAAACAAAGATCTCTCGGCCCTTCTGGGGTTGAGATCATTTTGCTGTAGCATTACAGATGATCAGATGGAGTTGGAGGATGAATAAGAATTAGCAGGAAGGAACCATGGCATGTACATGGGATAGCATGGGTAAAGTTTCAGAGGGTAGGCTGGATGTCCTGTGAAAATTAAGGTGCTTGAATAGGACTGGAACTGGAGTACACAGAGGTAGACTAGAGGTTCTCAGAAAATTTGAATATTCTTTGATATAGAGACAAATTAAAACCTTGTAGTTTATTTGTAGCTTATTCCTTAAAGTGGGTAGCAGTAATTTTAACTGGAAAATAAAAGAAAATGTAGCTAACCATGCCCTTCGGCTATTAAAAGTCCAACGAAATAGTGATGTGAAACCTTCCAACCCTAATAGTCTTCAAACTGTGATAACTTTGGGGAGTTTTTTCCTTAACTTTGGGGAAGAAAGTTGCAGAATGTAATTGTGAGTTATGAGTCTGTTAAAAAGTTATCAGCTAAAGAACAATTACTTTGATTTTAGAATAGTTGCCGATGTGGCCTTTTTTGTTTTTTCCTAGTGGTAATTAGATAAAGTTGTCTTTTAAGTACCTCTTGGATTGTTATGCTAAATCCAGAATATTTTCAAAGATTGTCCACTTTTCATGTGGGAAAATGATCTAATTTATCCAAACGAGTTGCTCAATAAGAAAAAAAATTAAGGACAGAATATTACTGATTTTATAGGAAAGGTTCTGATTGATCTGATTTTGATTGACATGGAATTGTGTCCAGAGTGTGATCATGGGCTCCATGAGAGCCATACAGGCAGGATCTGCCATGAACCATAAAACTTGGCCCACAGAGCAATTTGGTAATATTTAAAATAATAATGTCAAAGCCTGCACTCCAAAAGAAATGCTCAAGTACAGAGTGGGAGCAACCAAGAGTTGCCTAAGAGACTAGCCATTTCAGTGTCAATTAGCTATATGACAGGACTCCTACTGAGCAACTGACATCCTGCAAAAGTATCTCTTGATGAGTAACAAGATTGTCAGGGGTCTTTATTCTCTGCAATGGGTGCTCAGCCTAGAGGCCATGTTTTAAATAGGCACATTGAAAAACTGAGGCATGAAAGGGGAGGGTGTGGAAAACACCTCTATCTGGACAGAGGTGGAGAATAAAGGAGATCGGGAAATATGATATGATTGTCAGCTCTTTTGAAGGGCCACCTCTGGGAAGAAAGGAGTAAGTAAACTTTTGCTCCTGATGGCAGGTCTAGGACATTGAGTGAAACTGGAAGAGGTTTTATTTCTGGAGAAGGGAGAAGTATATATATTCTCAAACAAACAAAAGAGGCTAATGAAGAAAAGGCAGGATTTTTCTTTGAATGTGTAGACACTGACCCAAAGACTCCCTGCTGGTGGTTCGTACAGAAAGTGCACCATTACTGACAGCACATTGAAATAAATAACTTCATGTTCTTTTTTTTAATATCCAAAAGGGCAGGTTTGTTATAAAAAGGGAGAGGAGAAGAATAAAAGACACTTGCATAGACACAAGCGGGCAGAAAGAGCTGCCCCTGAAAGGCAGGTTTGTTAGAGATGCCTGCATAGACATAGGTAGGCAGTCTTGGGGGGAGAGCTGGCCCTGCTGCTTTGCAAAGGGAGAAGGTTGGCGAAGAGAGACCTGCACAGGGCAGGAGAGATGCTGCTAACTGCACCGTCTTTCTTACAAAGAGCCCTGATCTACAAGAAATCACTTTTGATAATGATTACTGGCACATTCTGGGACATAAATAATACTTCATTCATTCAATTAAGTATTTATTAAATATTTGAATATTTCGTAAAATTACTAAGTATTTAATAAATATTAAATAAAATATTTAAATATATCCACTAAATGCTGATTCCTCCTCCAGGTGGTAGGGATACACCCAAGAAGAAAGACAGAGTTCCTCCCTTTGTTCTTAAGGACTTTCAGGGTATATATAAGACTGATTTGAAATCAGCGTATCACTTGTAGACATGACTAAAATACTTGAATTGTTTATTCTTTAAAGTAGGTTAAATATGCCCAATCTCCCTTTTCTATAATACTTTCTCAGCACAGACATGTAAAAATTAGTAACAACAGTTTTATTTTTATCTGAATTAGGCAAATTTTAAGTTAAGGAAAGTCTGTGTTCTGAATTTTCTGAGTTTGAATGCACATAATAGCCTTAAAATGTCTTCCAGTGAAACATGTGAATAATTTGGGCTTGTCTAGCACTTTACATGATTAATAATTAGCTTTTTCTGCAAGTGTTTATTGAGTATCTGTTATATGCCAGGAACTGTGAAGTTCTGAGACTAGAGCACTGGAAGAAATCCTGTCTTCTTAGAGCTCACAAAATAAATTATATAATAGGCGATAAGTACGAAACAGAAAAATGAAGTGACGGTTAGGGGAGGTTGAGTAGGGCCTTGGAAACCTTAATAGGACTTGTAGGGTTTGAATCTGCTTCTTGGTTTTTGGTGGTGGTGGTTTTTTTGGTTTTTTGTTTTTTGGGGTTTTTTTTTAAATGAGATGGAGGAAACTTCTGGGGCTATTTTGTACTAGGAGTGACATGATCTGACTTGTTTTTAAAGGATTACTATAGCTTCTCTGGTGAGGATAAGAAGGACATGGGTGAAAGCGTGAGACCAGCTAGGAGACTTTGTAATAATCTAGGCAAGAGTTGATAGTGATTTGAAGCACACGGAAGGCATGGAGCTGGTAAGGAATGGCTGGCTTCTGGCTATTTAAGGGGGAGCCGTGAAACTTGCTGATGGATTAGATGGGGGGTGGGGAGAGTGTGGGGTCATGGGTGATTTCAAGGTTTTTGGTGTGAACAACTGGAATATTTGGGGTTTCCAGCAACTGAATTTGGGGCTACTGGGACTGAAACATGAGAGGGCTGGTAAGGGCAAAGAATTGGCTTTGGGACAGTAAAGTTTGAACTGTCGATGAAACAACCACATCGAGATGTTGAATACAGTAGTAAGGGGCTCAGGGCAGAAAAGGCTTTAGGATCATCAGTGCCGATGAAGAGAAGAGGACCAAGAACTGGACCTGGGGGGTCAGATAGATGAAAGTGAGCCATCAAGGACACTGAAATAGAGGAGCAGTGAAATAGGAGGAGCAGCATCCCGGTAGCCAAGTGAAAAAGTGTTTCAAGGAAGAGGGAGCGACCCACAGAGTCACATGGTGTGTTGGTCACAGAAGATGAGTTCTGAGGTTGAATTTAGCAATGTGGGAGTCACTTTGTTCCTTGACAGAAATTATTGCAATGGAGTGTTTGAGACAAAAGCCTGATGGAAATGAATTCTGGAGAAACTTGAAGAAGAAAAACTGGACATGTAAATAGAAATAACTGTAAAAGCCTTTTGCTATAAAGTGGGGCAAGGAAATGAGGATGTGTCTAGTGCATATTGGAGGTTAAGAGAGATTTGTTTTAAGATGAGCAAAAGTATAGCATGCTTTGTTTGGCATGGAAATGATCCATAGAGAGGGAAATATTGATGCAGGGAAGAATTGCTGAAGCAGCGTCCTGGAGTATCCGGAAAGGGGTTGGGCGTGGACAGTTGATTTGTAGTAACAGGTAAAAGGCAGGGGATGTGGTGCTAATGGCTAACAGTTTTCTCTGATTGCTTTTCAGTGAAATTGGAAGATAGGTCATCGCTGAGAGAAAGGAGGTGTTAGGGTTTGAGGAGATCGAGGGTATGAACTAGTTGTCCAGTGTAATGGGGGAGTTGTCTTAGCTCAAGCTGCTGTCACAAAATGTCACAGACTGGGTGGCTTACACAACAGACTGATTACTTACAGTTCTGGAAGAACTGGGAAGTCCAAGATCCGAGGACCAGCATGGTCAGTGTCTTGGTGAGGGCTTTTCCTGGCTCTCAGGTGGTGGCCTTTTCACTGCGTCCCCACAGGGAGGCGAGAGAATGAGCAAGTTCTAAAATTAATCCTGCAAGGCCTCACCTAAACCTCATTATCTCCCACAAACTCCCATCTCCCAATATAATCACACTGGAGGTGAGGGCTTCAACCTGTTTTGGGGGGACACAAACATGCCGTGCTTACCAGAGAGACTGCACATGCATAGTAGCAGACAGTTGGGTTTTATCAGAATTGGGGTTTTCCAGGCGATCATGATGAGGGGAAGGGAGAAGAGAATGCTCTATGATGACGGACCAGGGAGGGAAGTCAGGACACTAAAGGGTGAAGACAAGGGCCAACATGGCTTAGTGGGATGGAGGAATCTTAGAGCTCAGGATACTGGAGGGTGTGACCTTCAGAAATAGGCAGTGCTTGAAGTTGAAAATGTGAAGAGATTGCACAGGTAGTGACAGATCTGAGGTATGACTGCAGTTGGAGACTGAGGTAGAATGAAGGACAAAATCACTAGACGGGAGTTTGAAGTAATATAAGGCATTAGTGTGGTTACTTTGACAAATGGGGGGGATCTTGTTTCCATGTGTCATTGCTTGAAGCTAAAGAGAAGGGGTGGGGGACAATCAAAGAACCTATACAGTACAATTCCAAAATCACATGTCCATACCATAAGCATTCTCATAACTGGTCTGTCTTCTTCATGTTCTATATTAACATTGATTTTCCAATTGCAATAGTTACTGGTTCTGCAGAGTTGAATACATTCCCGGATGATCCAGAATTTGCTGATCTTATATTGAAAGCAGAGCAAGCTATAGAATTTGGAGTTTTGCCAGAAAGAATATCTCAAGGTTCAAGTGGAAGTTACTTTGTGAAGGATCCCAAGAGGGTGAGAATTTCAGATCTATATATAACAGAAGATTTGGAAAACACTAATTTAAATGTGAAGTCATTGTGAGTTTCTGGAAATATTTTCCTAATCTGATTGTGCCCTGTTTTCAGAAATAAAGGCTGGTGTGTTCTTTGTTTTTTTTATTTTTTATTTTTTTTAAACTAAAGCACTATACTATTTAGAAGTAGAGCTATTCATTTTAAGTTAGCATTTTCTATTATTTTAATATTTGGTTGTCAGCTTTTATTGGGTACTTACTTTCAGCCATAGGTTTGTTGACTTTATATTCATAAGTCCTTACCTTACAGACGTCTATAACCATATGAGCCAAGCAGAGTAGACTTTTAAACTTTCAATACATGTTTAATGTCATTTTGCCCCAGTAATATTTTTTTTCCAGAATTATACCAGAGAAGGAGCCCAGGCTGTCTGATGCTGAAGGCACTGAAATGTAACAGAGTGAACCAAAGTATAATTCTTGAACAGAAAAGAGAAGCCATGTGAGGCTTCGTACTGATTAGACTAGAATTTTTCAGGAATTTTTGTTAGTATTTCTGAAAGCTTTCTGGAGGATATATAGCCAGCAGTTCTTTTTTAAGAGGAAGAAAGATTATAATTTCATCCAAATTTTTTGCAAAAACTGAAGTTCTTTTTTGAAACATAGTCTTTTTTGAGATTTAAATGCATATGTATATGTAGGTAATTTCAAACTCTCACTCTCTTATGAGCTTGATTTCTTAATTTGTTCTTGTTAACTTTTTACTGGTGACTGCAACTATTGCATTGTCAGGTAACTATATACTTAAAAATTATAAGACTATTATTTCTTGTGTAGGGATAATTCAGCCTCTAAATTTAATATGAGTATATTTTATCAGGCTAGTAATAAAAGATTATAGATGTCTAGACATCCAACTTTTTCTTTGAGAGGAGAGCATTTAAAGTTGATTTGTAAAACGGTAAGTGGAAAAAGATTAGGGTAGGAGAATGTGAGACATAGATGCTCACTGTGTCCTTACCCTTTGTATTTAAAGACTTGGCTTTTTGTTCCTGGACTTAATAGCCCCTTTTGCAAATGCCTCTGTGTAGCAGCTGCAGCTCTGAGTACTTGAGTTACAACCCTAACCAAGTCCTGTGCTTTTAGAAGGTACATCTAGTGGGGAAAGTAGATGATAAACAAACATATGATTTTTATGTTTAATAGATAATGAAAATAACACTGTCCTAGAACAGTGGTTTTCAAAAATTTTCAGATCAGTGGAAGCCCCATAATCCAAAATAGGGGGCATCAGAGTGAATCTGGTTCCCTGGCAGGGGTCTTGAAGCCTGTGCTCACCTCCCCTCTCGCCTTGCCCAGGGTTTCTCAATGCACCATGTGAAAACTGCTAGCTCAAAGAATTATTGGTCTTAGATATTTGAGTGCAAATGAATGTAAAAATGTTTACATTTTAATATTTAAGGGTTTTGTCCCAATCTGCAGTGAGAAGAAGTAGAGAAAGATTTATCAGGATGCAATTTATGAATTATTACTACTCTATATTAAAAGTCTAATAAAATCTGTTTGTTTTTTTAATACAGACTAGTATTGGTGTGTTTAAACCCAAATCAGAAGAGCCTTATGGTCAACTGAATCCTAAATGGACTAAATATGTCCATAAGGTCTGCTGCCCTTGCTGCTTCGGCAGAGGCTGCCTGCTTCCCAACCAGGGGTACCTCTCTGAAGCCGGTGCCTTCCTCGTGGATGAAAAGCTTCAGCTGGGCGTTGTACCAAAAACAAGGGTAAAGGAGAGACTGTTTTCAGTTATGTGCTTCTCACTTGCCGCCGCCTTCTCTCTGAGCACCTTAGGAACATTTCTAATGACAGCTTAAGTTTGAGCCCCTTTTTCTGGTAATCCAGAGTCATGAGTGGTCCAGTTTAGATCCCCAGGTAGCCAAGGGAGTAGAAACGCTCCTTTAGAAAGTACATCAGGAAGCCTCCCTGGTGGCGCAAAGGGTTAAGCACAGCACTGTGAAGCTATCCTCAGCCTCTGCAGCACGAGTTTGATCCCTGGCCGGCCAGGGAGCTACCCACATGGTGCAGCAGACCTCTCCTGACTTGCCCACTGCTCCCCTCAGCAGTGTATTTCAGTCAGTCTGCCTGTTCTGTTCCCTGCTCTGTCTCTGGTGAATCCTCTCACCCTCCACACCTCTGGCCTATACCCCAGCTCTTGTATGCATAAATAAATAAATCTTTTTTTAAAAAAAAAGTACTTCAGGGATCTACAACTGCTGAGTAGAGGTAACTCCATGCTCAAAGGCTGCTATTGTTTTCTTTTTGGCTTTTATAAATTTTTACTTGATGATGTCCTCAAGATAGTCTTTCCCAATTCTGCACTTCAGGGCTATCATGTTTTTCTCCCACCGGCAAATTTTAGGCTGCCTCTCTCAGAAAGGAACAGGTGGCATTTCTCTGGCTAGGCAACATCCCTCAGCCTTTCCACTTTAGATTCCCTGGGGTGTAATGTAGTGTCGGGTCAAACTTGGCTAATTTATAACATTAGAGTTTTGCGGTGTTTGTGAAGAGAACGAGCATAACCCACATTGTAATAACCATTTTTCTAAACTGTTCTTAGGTGGTTTGGCTGGTCAGTGAGACATTTAACTACAGTGCAATTGACCGTGCAAAATCAAGAGGCAAAAAATATGCTTTACAGAAAGTGCCAAAAGTAGGTAGAAAATTTCACCGGATAGGACTCCCTCCTAAGGTAAGTTGCTCTGATCAGCCTTATTTGAGCAATGATCAAGTGTTGTGCTGGGGGCCCTGGATGTAACAGTGAAGAAAATAGCATGTTCCTCTTGAAGGAGGTCAGAGGACACAAGCAGTCCCGATGCGGTGTGATAAAGCTGTTTGGGGGATTTAAGTTCAGGGAACCTGCCTGGGTTTGAAGGGCGAGTGGGTGTGGCCCGGGAGGAAAGCATGGATGGCTTTACAAAGCAAAGGCTACAAGCACAGGTCTAGAATCAGACCAAGGTTTCACACCCAGCCTCTCCACCACTTTACCTCTGCCACTTTGGGCCAGTTCCCTACTCGCCAAGCCTCAGTTTTGTATGACATGGGGAGGGCAGAAACTCCCTGTTAGGGTTATTGTGAAGATGAAACAAAGCTGTTGACCTTAAGTACCTGACACAGGAGCTGTCACATGGTAAAGGCTCAGTAAAGGTTTGCTGTTCACGCACTACATTTTAGATTTTGTTTTTTCTTGACACTTTCAAATAAACTCAAGGCATGCTTAGAACTAAACAAGGGTGGGAAGGGTTAATGGGAGGGCATCCTAGAAAAAGCTTGAGGTTTTTCTTTTTCTTTTTTGACCCCTGTGGCTTTGTTGTTTTGTTGCTATAATGCATGTTTCTTGATAAAGGAATTTGAGTAGAAATTCATGGTTTACTTTTTCTTTTTTTTTAATTGTACTCCAAGTAAGTAGAAAGCTTGGAAAGTTTTACAAGGCCTATGCTTTTTGTGTATGCCGACAGGAGTGTGACTATAAGAAGGATGCTATCTACATAATCTGACTGACTGTTCAGTCTTAATTATAAGTGCTCTAGGGAAAACCTTTAGGAGGTTGTTAAAATTTCAGGGCAACAGCAACGTAAAGTATTAGGATAAGAAATAGATTCATTTGTGGTGATTGCTTATCAGGGCGAGTAGGTTAGCTGTTACTGTGTCATGAACTGCTCAGTTTTGTATTTCTGTCTTTTATAAATTGTTTAATGTTAACAAATGGTCATATGAGTGATGGAAAAACCTTTTTCAATGGACTTATCTTCAAGGAAAGGGCTTTTAAAATATTACTATAGAAGAGAGAACTAATTGATTAAAATTAGTTTAAAATTCATGACAGCATCTCTCATCTACATGGACAAAATGTGGGTCTTTTTTTAACAAAATTATTTTCTGTTGTAAAAATAAATCTCCAAGTATTTCTTCAGTAAGGTAAAACTGAATTGTTATAAAATAACCAGGAGAGGTGTAAAATTTGGTCTTTGTAATTAAATTTTTAAATGAATATTTTTAGCAAATAGCATTCTTGTTGAGAATATCACCTTGGGAGCACATGTATATTTCTTTTTTAATTATCCTAAAATAGCTTCTATACTCTTTGAAGGCCTAGAATTGAACATTTTTTATTTGCTCTGTATTCTTTATTGTAATTACTTTAAATTAGTATATAAATTGTTTTCTTGATAAATGTGACTTATCTAAATTAGTTTTAACTGCTTTTTTTCTTATCCTTTTTTTGTTCTTACTCGTTTTTCCTTAACATTTTATGATGATTTTGCTGAGAAATTAATCCCTTTTTTCTAACTGTGGGTCTTAAAATTGTAGATTGGTTCCTTTCAGTTATTCGTTGAAGGTTACAAGGAGGCTGAATACTGGCTTAGGAAATTTGAAGCTGACCCTTTGCCTGAGAATATTAGAAAACAATTTCAGTCACAGTTTGAAAGATTGGTTGTTTTGGATTACATCATCAGAAATACAGGTATTAAGTGCTGTCATTTCTTCACTCAAGTCTTGTTAGCTTTCACACTGTATTCAACTCCTGTTATCCAAACCAAAGACCTAACATTTTGAGCCAGAGGTCATGAGGTCTCTTCTTGCCGACTCTGACTCTTAGCTGTAGGACAAAGCCAACTATTAGACATGCTATCTGCATAACATGAGTTGTTAGAGCTGATAGTGTGTCTTATTTTAGATGCTTACTTTCACATTAAATAACTGTTATAGAGTGTATAGAATACATTAGTCTCCAAATTTTTTCTGTATTGGAAGGGAGCAATGCTGTAGATCATCCAAAATGGTGTGTCCAAATGTGTTCCTGAACTGTCAGCATCACTATTAGGTAGGGTTGAGTTACAGGTGCTTCTTCTGGAGCACACCTCAACCCTGCTGAAGCAGAAACTCTACACCTGGGCAGGTTTTAGTAAGTCTTCCAGGTAGTTCTGAGGCACTTTGAAGTTTGAAAATCACTAACTCAAAATGTTTTCTCATTGGTATTCACTTCTGATACACTTTTCTAGATTTATTTCATTAACCTGACATTAGGTTAATGTTAAGATGTATGTGGAATCTAGGTACTTTTCTGGATAGGTGAGAGCCTACCCAGAAATTTGCCAGGTAACCTAAGGTGAAGGGGAGTTATCCTTGATTATCATAACCTTTAATTGTGCTTGACTATAAGAATACCCCTCACAGAGTTGTTATTAGGATTAAATGAATTAATACACGTTAAGCACTTACAACAGTGTGTGGCACAGAGTAAATACCCAGTACGACTTAACATTTGTAAGTATTTTTTAGTTTTGTATATGTTAAACTGGAGTCTCTGCTATGTAAACATTTGCCACATATATCCCATGAAGTTCTCAAATATCAAGAGGTAACTAGATTTTCCCCCCTGACATTAAGTTATGGTAGCATAAAAAATGAAGTAACAGCTTTGTTTTGTTTTGGTTTGAAAGACAGGGGAAATGATAATTGGTTAATCAAATATGAAAAGCAGAAACATGAAAAGAACCATAAGGTAAGGAAATTTTAAAATAATATATACATACACACACATACACGCACTATCAATTTCTGTAAAAGATTCCTTGAAGTTATTCGTTGTCATTTCTTTATTTCCTTCCCCTAGTTCCTTAGTTTTTGCCTCCTTTTTCTGTTTTTCTTTTCTTTTCCAGTTTACATTACATTTTTTCTACTTCTACTCTTTAAAAATCCCTACAGCTTTATTTTTGATGTCATATTAGGATAAAAAAATGCTACCAGCTCAGTGCTTTTTTAGGGCCTGGGAAATTTGTTGCAGAACCACCAGATTTATTATACTCTATGTAATTAATACTTGTGGTATTTTGGTCAACATGTTATATTTGCTCACTTCTTTCTGAGTCTTATGACTCAGTTTTAAATAACAGAACATTACATAATAAAGTAGAACATGTGTTTTACCTGCAAATCATACTCAGTGAACTTTAGGGAAAAAAAATTACCTCTGCAACTAGTAAGAAGCTGGTTTTAACATATGTAAGAGACTGCATAGACCTTAACAGTATTAGGATGGCAGATTTTAGATTCATTTCTATCAACTTTGACTTCTTAAGTTCAGATGTTAGGTATATACATGAGAAATATTTAAGAATAGTTTACTAGTTTAAAACAGTCTATCCAGGGCCTTCCTGGTGGCGCAAGTGGTTAAGATGCAACCTATGAAGCTATCCACAGCCACTGCAGCCCGAGTTCGATACTTGGTGGCCAGGGAGCAACCCACTTGGCACAGCAGACCTCTCCTGACTCCCCCGCTGCTCCCCTCAGCAGTGTATTTTAGTCAATCCGCCTGTTCTGTCTCTGGTGAATCCGCTCACCCCCCTGCACCTCTGGCCTGTACCCCAGTTCTTGTATGCATAAATAAATAAAACTTTAAAAATAAAAAATAAAACAGTCTGTCCATATGAGAAAGTTTTAACTGAAAAATTGTGTGCTTCAGTACTTATAAGCTTTGTGTTGTCATCTAGAGCATCACTTGAAAATCAATGGTACTTTTAGTGTTGATCAAAGAAATTTAAAACTACTATTCATAGGATTGACAATAAAAAAGAATAAATTTGATACATGCAATAACGTGGAAGAATCTCAAAATTTGGCTGAGTGAAAGCAGCTATACACAAAGAGAACACGCTGTCAGATTTCATTTTTATGAACTATAGAAAGTGCAAGCTGACCCCTAGTGCTAGACTCACACTCTGGTTGCCCGGGCTGGAGTAATGGAGGGATGGACTGCAAAGGGAGACAGGAAACGTGGGCGAAAGTTTCCCTTCTGTCGCTGCTTACCATACTGTGTGCTTTAGTAGGAGAGGCTTTCCATGTGTAAATTACACCATGGCAAACTGCAATAGATTGAAATAAAATGAAATGACAGCTATTGTCAAAATGGGTTTAAAATATACACATAAGTATAAATATTTATAATGGTTCCTCGATATACATTGCTATTATATACTAAGCCATGAGATTTTACTGAAAACTACATTTAGTTTTTCATGCATTTCTATTGAGGTAAGATAGTTGAACCTAAAAGAAAGAAACCTGCCATTTAGCACATGGCCCTTCACACTGATACTTTTAATTTAAAAAATATCTTTTTCAACTTTTGTTATTTTATCTGGGTCACTTATTAATAGCAACCTCTATCTTTAAGTAACAGCCAGGAGCTCTTTGCTATGAAAACCCACCTGCCCTAAGACTGTAGAAGTTTCTGCTCCAGAAGAGTGTAGAAGTTAGGAATGGCCCACATTGTATAATCAGGAGTATCTTGAAATTCCTTCTGCTAGACTATATAGTATTTAAGTGTGAGCTCTGGGAAGTTTTATTTAGAAATATTTGAACCAATTGTTTTATGGGCCCCTGGCAGAGAGTTTTGTGTGTTTTGTTTTTTTTTTTTTTTAAGATTTATTTATTTTTATACAAGAACCTGGGTACAGGCCAGATGCACAGGAGAGTGAGAGGATTCACCCAAGACAGAGCTGGGAACAGAACAGGCAGACAGACCGAAATACACTGATGAGGGGAGCAGCGGGCGAGACAGGAGAGGTCACCCCACCTTGTGGGTATCTCTGCAGCAGGCGGGGATTGAACCGGCACTGCAGAGGCTGCGGACAGCTTCATAGCGCTGCGCTCAACCGCCTGCGCCACCAGGGAGGCCCCTGGCAGAGAGTTTTAATAAAGTAACTTTGTTAAGTTTTATCATAAAAATATCAAGTTTTACAAATACACATTTAAGCAGTGCCTCTAGCAGGTTCCCCAGTAATGTCATTGTGTTCAATGTTATTTCACTGTAACATTTCATTATAACTGTGGGGGCCGCTCTCTGTGTAGGTTTTGCACATTCTCCCCAAATCTCTGTGGGTTTTCTCTAGGGATTCTGGTTTCTTCTCTGACCACAAGAGACCCTGAGCTGGAATAAGCAGGTTTAAAAATGAATGAGTGAAAATATACAAATTACTGTTTAATATTACAAGTGTTTGAGTCTTTATGTAGAAGTTTGGTGATATTTTTGTGACCAGAAATATGCCTTAGGAACATCGTTTGTTTGTTATACTAATTAGCCAATGGCAAATTAATCTTGTTAGAGTCGTTTAACTGAAGTTGTAGTTTTCAAGATCCTATCTCCATGATGTTAAGTGAGGACTTTCTGTGTCCAGACAATGCTTTTTGAAGTCCTAGTAACTCTAAACCCTCTTCCCCAAAGGAGAAAATGAAAGCATATTATATGCATTTAGAATATCAAAATTCTTTTTTAAAGTGATTAAGAAATTCTTACAGATTTTTACTTTTTAAGTCTCTTCCCTTCAAGGGTGAATTGGTACTTTCTGGCAATTTTTAATTATTGTAGTTTCTTCAGATAAAATGTCTTTAAAAATAATTACAGCAAAAATTTTTCCTTGGGAAATATTCATGTAAATTTTTTTAATCAACAGATCATTTTTTTCTTCCCTTTAGGAAAAATCCACTGATAAAGACCCACTTATTAAAATAGCTGCAATTGATAATGGTCTGGCATTTCCTTTTAAACATCCTGATGAGTGGAGAGCATGTGAGTATTTAGAACCTTCTATAGATTCTATAATTATCTCTTTTCCAGAGTAAGAAGGGAACAAATATATGGCTGCCAAAAGAGCAGAGGGAAAACTGAGTCAGGTATAACCCTTCATTACTGCCCTGTCCCAGATGCAAAGATGTGTGGGTGTCACGCATCATGTCTTGTATTGTTTGCTTAACTTTGGGTGACTATGTCTGCTCTTGCTTTTTTTTTTTTTTTTTTTTGGTTAGTGTTAGCCTTGTAAAATAAATTTGATAGCTTCCAATTTTCAAAATTGGATTATGATAATATTTTGGTAGAAGTTTGTTTTAATGTTATGGTTAATATCACTTGTAATATTTGGACCTGTTAGCAACTAGTGCTTTTAACTGCTTTCCCAGTCTTTTCTACAGGTAATGATCTGATTTTCTATATATTCTTGAGCCAGTTTCAGATATTTTTTATTTTGCTTAAGATTGTCCATGATCTCTTGAGGTGCATATTTATGGGACATTTTTTATAGAACTCTCTTATACTAAAAAAAAAAAAAAAAAAAATTTCTCTGTGTGTATTACGCATTTAGGGGTAAAATACAATGATGTCTCAAATAATTTGCCTTAAAATACATAAGGGAAGGAAAAAAAGGGATAGATGACATAAATTTGTAAAAATTTGGAAGCAGTTGATTTAGTGTATTCAGAGTGAGTTCATTGTACTAGATTTTTTTAATTTTGCTGTTTGAGATGTGTGTAATAAAATTGTAAAGATGATCCCTTATTGATGACTATGTCTCTTTCACATTCCTACTGCTTATTAGTGGCCTTTTTAAATCATCATTAAACTTCCCAAAGATTTGTCTGGTGTAGAGCATTGGCTTTTTATATTTCTCCAACTTTTTGCCTTTTCAAGTAACTGGCCGTTTTTCATCAGGTTTTCAGTTTGCTTTTCTCTTTCATATTTACTTTTGCCTATGATTTGTTTCTTCTATTGTATTCATCCTGTTTGACTTTCCTACATACTTTCCTCTAGGTATCTTTTTGGCTAAACCATAGATTGGAAAGGAGCTGCTATATCATTCTACTTATTCTGCTTTATATATTCATACTTACATGATTTTTTTTAATGGAGAAAAAAATTATATTTAGAATTAGCCAGCTGGATTCAGTTTAGATGATCTCAGTTTTGTGGGCAAGATCCAAAAAAGCATCGTAGTCAGGAGCCAGTCAAACATATGCCTCTTCTGCAGCAGGCCCCGTCCGGGTGCTGGTCCTAGCCTCAGTGTCAGAGCCTCTCCACAGCCTGTTTGACCTGGCGCTTGTTGGCCTTGATGTCCACCGCGGCTGACTCAGTGGTCAGGGGCACTTTGATGATGGCACAGGATCAAGTTTGTTTCCCCAGAGGTGGCCTTCCCAGGAGGTTTGGGGTGCCTTTGGAGCCACAGCGTCTTGGGCCTGCGGAAGGGGGTGATGCGTGGGCCTTTTTCTTGTGGCTGCGCATGCCTTTCAGCACTGCTTTCTGGGCCTTCAAAGCTTTTGCTGTGACTTCAGCGTTGGGAGGCACGGGTGCTTCCTTCTTTATTTTCATGCCATCTTCCTAAAAAGGGGCAGGCTTTTTTGACAGGAGTAATTTAGAAGTATTTTGTTTGATTTTAAAATTTCTAGGTCAGTTGAATCTTTTTGTTTTGGAAAACTGTCCGCTGTTGTTATTTCCCAGTTTTATGGATCTGTGATGTGGTGGTGTGAATTCTGTGTTTTGACATCTGATATTAATTCCTGTGTAATCTTCATAGGTACAATTTGAAGGACTGTATTTGAGAAGAATGTGTTTGGGCCCCACATTCTGTGTCTGTACTCGCGAAAGCTTATCAGTTCACCAAAGCGTATTTTTTTTTTTTAAGATTTATTTATGCATACAAGAGCTGGGTTACAGGCCAGAGGTACATGGGGTGAGAGGATTCTCCAGAGACAGAGTGGGGAGCAGAATAGGCAGACTGACTGAAATATACTGCTGAGGGGAGCAGCGGGCGAGTCAGGAGAGGTCTGCTGCATCATGTGGGTAGCTTCCTGGCCAGGGATCAAACTCATGCTGCAGCAGTCATGGACAGCTTCATAGGTTGTGTGTTAATCCCCTGTGCCACCAGGGAGGCCCCAAAGCATATTCTTGGCTTATTTTTTGACCTCTTGATCTATTCATTTTTGAAAGGAAGTTAAAGTTCACTGTGATTTTTGTCAGCTTCTTGCATTTCTACATTTTTGGCTTCATGTTTTGCAAGCATCCAGTCCAGTATTGTAACTTGCTGGCAACTTGTTCTTTTATCCATGTGAAACATATCCCACTGTAGCTCTTTCAATTTTTTTTTTTTAAATTTTGTCTGTTGTCGATGTGTTTGAACATTTCCTGTCTCTCAGGTTTTTTCTATTTACTGCAAACTCCATTTTTCTCCTTTCCTAGCTTGTGTGAACTGACTTGTGATGACTTTATTCTGTTTCTGCCCCACTGGTGGTTAGAATCTACAGATGGTACTAAGTGCTAAGTGGAAGGTGCCTGCAATACATCCTGACATTTTACCAACACTCTGTTGGGGAGTAAGAGTCTGGAACCCAAAAGAGGGTCTTGAGGAAATAGTTGTTCAAGGGCCCCCTTGGCAGTAGGAGCCGTGGCGGCATTTGCTGTCCCAGGAATAAACACCAGCGCCAGGACAGTTCAAGGCACATGAGTACATGTCAATATTTCACGAGTGAAGTAAATGAGAGCGTCTCAGAGGGAGATGAGAGAAAGCAGTGCTGCTTGCTCCAGAGTCAGTCAGTGACATGAGGACTGAGCTGGGCCTTGCAGAAGCCCTGGTGAGATCGGGGCTCAGCCGAGGGAGTTCACATGGTGATCGCAGCAGCTGAGAGACAGAGGTCAGAGGTGGAGGCAGGCCTGGAGCTTTACTTACTATGTAATTGGTCAGGAAAAGGAAGAAAGGAAATTGAACCTAACTTCGGGGAAATGGTGGGCTGAAGGAAAAGGTGTCTGTGGAATGGACGTGCACGTCACACAGTCTGGAAAGGGATAGATGAGAGGCATCAGGAATGACGGATTTCTTCTTCACAAATATTCTAAGCGGTAGGACCTCTCAAAGCTGGGGGTTCCATTGGATGTACCCACAGTAGTTCTAAGGGTGACCATACTATCTTGTGCCTTACACTTTCTTGCAAGACTCTGAATATGTGTCTCTGGAAGATTCCACTACTTTACAAATCTTTCTAGTTCTGGCACTATGTAGATTAGTGGTATACCTGGAAGTGAATTTGAGTTGCCCAGAGTCGTGGATCTTTTATTCCTTAAGGCCAATCATCCATTCGTGTACCAAAATTTTGGAGTCTTCTCTGAGAGAGAGAGAGAGAGAGAGAGACACGGAGTCAGTTCAAGATGGTTTGTGGCTGGAAGCAGAGATCTCAGCCATAGCATTTGACCCTGGACTGTGAAAAAATTGAAGTTATCTCTTTATTTTCAAACTGAGAAATCAGAGATTTGGAGATATTTTTTGATATAGTGCTATTTGAGATAGAATCATTATCAAAATTCTTACTATTTACTGTTTAACAGTAGAAAGTTTACTAGTTCAGGTAATACCTTACTGTGCTTTACCATCTGAATTACTCATCCAGACTTGGAATCCCATTAATTTAAATAGTAAAGGATGATTGTTCTCTGATAACTTCTTATTCCTGTCTTTATTTTATTTTAATTTTTTTTTGAGAACCAAGGAATTATAGAAAAGAACTAGGATAAATGTGGTTCTAAATAAACCATTTCCCCTGACTGATAAGAAGAATGGTTTTTCTGTTAGATCCATTTCACTGGGCTTGGCTTCCTCAAGCAAAAGTTCCTTTTTGTGAAGAAACAAGAAACTTGATTCTACCACTTATTTCTGACATGAACTTTGTGCAAGATTTATGTGAAGATCTTTATGAACTTTTTAAGGTAAATTAAATTTTGGTTTTAATTATTGCAGAAAGTGAAATAAATCTTAAAACAGCAGAGATTTTTATCAATAGAGCTAGTTTGCAATTTCCTTCTCCTGGTACTACCGCTTGCTGCAGAATCAGGGGTAACAATGGAATTTGCAGTTTTACTCAACGGGAGCATAAATCTGTGAAGTGACACTTGCTATGATGTGAAACTGATTAGACCTTGCCACTTTGTTTTCTTCAAAAGTTCAAGTTTTATAACATTATTCTGTAAATTATAGTAAATGTTTAGTTATTTAATGCTCTCCCAGAAAGCCTGAACTCACTGGCTGAAAAGTCATTTTAAATTCTTTCTGGGACAGGTATAATATTAATAGACTAGTGTGGTCATTCTAGAGGCCTAGGAAACTAAAGCAGGTAAAAACACTCTTCACATTTTTTTTTTAAACTATTTATTTATTTATTTATACAAGCTCTGGGTATAGTCAGAAGCGTGGGAGGATTCACCAGAGCCAGAGCAGGGAGCAGAACAGGCAGACTGATGAAGTACACTGCTGAGGGGAGTATGTGGGTCCCTCGCTGGCGGCTGAGGATTGAACTGGCGCTGCAGAGGCTGTGGGCAGCTTCCCAGCCCAGCGCTCAACCACTGTGTCACCATGTTTTTATGGGAAAGCTTTCTAATAACCTGATATGCAGACCTGAAGAGTTCATCATTTGTTTTCAGCTATCTGTTTCAAAGATCTTGATTTGGAGAATTATAATAATGTTATTTTCCTTTCTGTGATAGACTGACAAAGGATTTGACAAAGCCACTTTTGAAAGTCAGATGTCTGTGATGAGAGGTCAGGTAAGTTACCTTTTTGTGCTCTTGTTCAGTAAGAAAAAAAATCTCTTTGAAACAGTAGTGAACCTTTTTCCTCCCTTGTGACCCAAAGATGTCACTCTCAATACAGCCTTTTATGCTGAACGCAAACAGGTCAGATGATTTGAAGCGGGATTGATTTCAATTGTATCTTTTCCTCTGTTGTCTTATACATTAGATATTTTTGACCTTGTTGTATATTGGTTAGTTGGACAGTTTTCCCCTGCTGTGAAGTTTTGTCCTTATTTTGATTAACTATTTTCCTGAATGTTGCTGTATTTTCCCTCCTCAAATATACTTGCTTGGTGTTTCAATTCCTTGTTCTGTTGCCTGTTGATTATTTTCTCTATTTGGCCTTTGCTCCAGCTGTTAGTAAATAACCAGGTTGAGCGCTGATTGGAGCAAAGAAGTGCTAACCATATGTAAATCAGTCCTCTTACCTTTCCTCTCCTCTTTTAATCAGAGCTGCAAGGTGTTTGCAGTGCTGGTGTGGCCTGCAGGTAGGGCTACCCTGCGGGTGACCCCTGGTCCATCCTCTATTAACAGTGTTTATATTCCAAAAGGAGGGTTTGAAATGAAAATAAATTATTCTGTAAACATTGTCTTTTAGTGACCAACTAGTTAACTTTTTCTTCTTAAAATATACATTTACTTTAAAATAGCTACTTACTGTGTATTTGTAACAAAGAGCAATCTAGTATTTGCACTGATTATTATATAGCTTTAACAAATAAATAGATTTCAGTTAAGTACTCATTCACCAGGTATTTATTGAAGAGCCATTACCAGACAGTTGTTCTTGTCACTGAGATAAAGCAGTGAGCAAAGCCCCTTTTGCCCTCATCCTGGAGCTCTCGGTCAGAGGTCAGTGGCCCAGGTGTCAGTGAAAGAGGGAGGGTGGATAGCTCACACATCTCTGTGCTCGGTGGTGCGGATGTAGCGTTTTGCCGGAGCTGTGAGTTGACAACAGTAAGTGAAATGGCTGGAGAAGTAGGGTAGAGCCTAACACATGCAGTAAATTTGTTGTTGAATGAGTAGACAAGGCAGGTATTCAGCTAAAACCAGATTATTTAGACCAGGCTTTGTTTTATATGTCAAATGAATTATGGAGAGCCATTCATTTATTCAGTCTCTGACCCCACTGCTCCTGAGTGTGGGTGTATTCTAAAATATTTTAAAGTTACCTACTGGTAAGTTAGTTAATTATAATTTCATATGTATGTGTGAGTGTGAGTGTGTGAACATACATGCATCTATATAATATATACTTGTAGCAGTTACTCATCACAAGCTCTTGGGTGTAAATGGATAAAATAAAAACTGTAGCTGTGAATAAATGGTTATAATACTGTCCTCGAACTGAAGCCTTTTCCTCTTTTTTGAACTGGTGGCAATATCTCTTCTTTCCACAGATCTTAAATCTTACTCAGGCATTAAGGGATGGGAAGAGTCCTCTCCAGCTAGTTCAGATGCCTTGCGTGATCGTGGAGCGCAGTCAAAGCGGAAGCCAGGGTCGGATTGTCCACCTCAGCAATTCATTCACCCAGACTTTCCATTGCAGGAAGCCATTTTTTTCCTTCTGGTAGTAATTGTGACTTTAAGAGAAACAAACAAACTGTTTGGCATTTTTATGTTGTTCAGACATTACAGGGATGTTACTTTGTTGTTAAGAGTGCCAATTGTGAAACCCTCAAATAATTTAAGTCTTTAAAAGGTTCTATTTTAAATGTGAACAAAAGTTTACAGGTTTTTTTTTGGTCCAAATATTAATTATCTCTTTCAGGGAAGAAGTACTATATCTTCTATATTGTATTTTTGTAGAAAAAAAAATTGTATTTTATGTTGTTGATGTTTGTTTAAAAGTTGATTTCATGGTTTACACATTTTGAAATGACTGTAATTACTTTAGAATTCCAAGCAGAAAAATAAGGTATCTGTTGACTCTCAATAATTTTAATGTATTTTTTAAGTATTGAAAGAATGTTCATGTTATCTCTTCTTACATCATAAAAGGTCTTCAAGGGTAAAATTGCTCTTATAAACTTTTAAAAGAGTAATTAATAGAAAAACAGGTAATGTAAATTGTTGTTGCCTTAATTAAAAAAGCTGCTATTTTAGAACTTGAATAAGTGCCCCTAGAGTGACTATCTTCAGGGACCAGAAAATTCTATCTTTGCTAAGTAACAAAGACCATTTACTTTTTTGTACTTCAGAATATTTGGTCAATTATTTTTCTTATAGTAAGGGGGAAAATATCTAAAGACATCCCCTCTTTTTAAAAAATGGAGAAACTCAGTGGAGACTTGAGGGGACTACTGTGAAATTAAGGTTGAGCCCCAATCTCTTGAAGTTCCAAAATAGCATTTAAAATTCCTTTTTGTTTCTTTCATGGGCTCAATTATTTAATCTATTAGGACTTTAGAATATTAATCTTGTTCAATTGAGTACTACAGTTCATACTAAATTTCAGTGAAAAGTGTAAACCATACCTCCAAGTGTAAACTGGATTGTGTGTCCTAGGTCCTGGGACATAAGCTCTTAAAAATAATAGTAGTACTGTAGGCTACTTGAAATTACTGATATTATTTCATTAAGGTTGATTTCAGGATATCTCCCTCATTAAAGGGGAGCTTGACAATAATAATCATAAAATCACTTATAATTTATTTTGAATATCAGTAAGTCTAACTTCCAGGGAATTTGTAGCACTT
This sequence comes from Talpa europaea, assembly GCF_964194135.1. NCBI lineage: Eukaryota > Metazoa > Chordata > Mammalia > Eulipotyphla > Talpidae > Talpa > Talpa europaea. The sequence goes on along the minus strand of NC_140071.1, from coordinate 130,719,809 downwards.
TTAACTCACCAAGTGATTTAAATTGAAATGAGCCCAGGGCCTCCCTGGTGGCGCAAGGGGTTAAAATACAACCTATGAAACTATCTGCAGCCACTGTAGCACGAGTTCGATCCCTGGCTGGCCAGGGAGCTACCCACATGGCACAGCAGACCTCTCCTGACTCACCCGCTACACCCCTCAGCAGTGTGTTTCAGTCAATTCACCTGTTCTGTTCCCCACTCTGTCTCTAGTGAATCCTCTCACCCCCCACACCTCTGGCCTGTATCCCAGTACTTGTATACATACATAAATCTTTAAAAAAAAATTGAGATGAGCCCAATATGAAGACATGATTCCAAAGAAGCAGAGACTTCATTGTCTTCCTCAGGTTCTAAACAAAAAACATCACCACTCAGACTCAGCAGTATGTGGTCGCGGCCTCTTTTTATTAAGATTTCTGCCTCGCGGTTTTTTAGAATGAAGTATTTTTCTGTAAAAAGTATTTTCTGAGGGTTAAATTAGGATGGACGCCAGAATTGTAGTCTCCCTTCTTTGTGTCCTTCTCTTGGTCTCATGGATGTGACAAGGGGCCATGGATGCCCTTCAAGCCCCTGGGAACCTGTGTTTTCGTCCTCCGCCACCCCATATGATCTTCATGTCGAGATCATGGAAAATTGACTGGAAATTCAAGACTCAAGCTACTATCGTCAGCCATACACTAGTAATACAAATGTGCCTTGTGACGATGGGCTTGTTCTAAAAAAAAAAATAAGTTGCTATAATGTTGGTACTGCTTTAATAAAACAGTTTTCTCAGTATTTTGAGAATTGTTATATTAATTTTTATAATGGAAGCCTTAGTAATTTGTTACTCTTTTATATCCTAAAATGAAAATAGTGTGGAAATATTTTTAAATGGTCTGACCAGGCCAGAAAAGTAAAGTTGAAATATTTAAGATATGATTAAAAGAGTATGTTAGTTATATTTTGTAAATTTTCATGAACGTAATTCTTATTTAAATATTGTGGTTTTTCAATTGGTGTATTTATAATATCAAACATGGTAGAATAAAGATAATAAAAATCATTGTCTTAAGACTAGCTTTCTCCTGAAGTATTAAATGTTCAGTGTTTGCAGGCATACCGATGTTTATAAAATGATGCCAGACCACCATTTTCTTACTTCATATGTTAATTAATGGAAAAGTGTAATTCTTTAGAACTCCAAAAGATATTTAACTAGAACCTTGATCATTAGAAACATTTTTATTTATATGCTGCCTTATATCCTTATATGCCTTATGTCCCCCAAATTTGTTAGCAGTGGAAGACCACGGACACATGGTTTTTTGCAGACTTGAAAACAATTTGAATTACATTTTTTTTCTATTGAAAGTACTATAGTGGAATTAAACTTGTAAAGAAAAATGATGTTGACCTGTTCTTTGATCAGATTACTTCTCAATCCATGTACAGATAGATGAAGAGGCAGGTAATGTCTTAAATTTTATAGTCAACCTTCTCTCCAGTCTCCTGGCCAGCTACACAGAATGTGGCAAAGATTCTCAGGGCCACACCACATTTCCAGGCTGCTCTGTTTGTTAGTTTCAGGCCATGTGACTGAGTCCTGACCAGCAAGACGTGGGGACATGCTAATGTGACTTCCAGTCCAGGCAATAGGACTCATAGTCAGTGACTGTGCCTGACCTGTCATCTGGCCATTTGGCTATCAACAAGGACTTTGCAGAGTGGGGGAGAGGGGGTAGTGTGCCGCTGCTTACGAGCTGCCACAAGAGCCTGCTGATGGCACAGAACATGAGCAGGAAGCACGTGCCTGTGTTCAGCCACTACAAAGTTTTAACTTATTTGTTGCTTAGCCTAGTGTCTCCTGGCTAGGCCTGAGGATGTCAGGAGAAAAATATATCCTTATAAAAGAAAAAATCAATTCTCGGAGGCTGGATGGCACCTTGTCCTTAAATCTCCCCCGAATTCCCACAGAGCTATCCAAGAGCAAAAGAAGAAAGCACCGTGCCACCATCTTCATTAAACTTAGGTGAATTCCAGAATCCGCAGTTTGGGCTAAAACCACCAATGGCTGCAAGGCCACATGGGAACAACTTTGAAGGAGCAGGCAGAGGGGAAAACAAGGGGCCCAGGATTTGCCAACATATACTCAGCCCCACAAGGAGGAGCCCCCAGTAGTGGTGAGATTCAATGAAAACAAAAACCGGTGAAAACAAAAACCACAATCAAAATTTGGGGCGGTGGTGGGGAGGCTGTCCGGCGTGCACTTGGCAGCTAGAAAAGGAGCCTGCAGAGAGGGTAAGGGTGCTGCGGCAGCCTGGGCCTTGGGGTGCTGAGAAGTAGCCAGTGAGAGGGTACAGGCCTACGCTCAGAAGCTCGTGAGTGGAGAGCGTGCAGTGGCCAGGCAAGAGCCCTGGGAGGAAGGAAAGGAGAATAAGACACCTCGATGACCAAACGAGACAAGTACTGCAGAAGCACGCAGCCTGTCACTAACGCCTCGTAGTCACTGCAGGAAGGATCCCTAGAGCCCTGGCCCACCTCATCTCCCACCAAGGAATCCTCTAAAAGTAGAATAAATAGGAAAAGCCATCTCACTTAAAGGTGACCAGATCTTAAAATATGCTCTAGGAAAATGGCAACTATGTGTAAGACAAATTGAGGATGTTCCAAGGATATTTGCAAAGCAGAGGAAAGCAATAATTACCATTTTTTTTAAATCCTGAAGGAACTGAAAAAACATGATAAAAGCCAAGAAAGAACAACATAAACATGAAAATGAGAAAGGCTCAGGAACGAGAGGCAAGCAGCAGGAGGAAGTAAAATTGCTGACGGTGGTCAGAGGAAATGTTAGTCTTCAAACACGTTTCAGGAATAAACCAAAAGGCCAGCACGGAGACAAGATGTGCGCAGCATCCCCACACGCACTCGCGTCACACGTGGTGGCAGAAAACCCAGCGCTTTCTGTATTAATTTGCTGTCGCTGCGGTCTTAACTGACCATAAGTTTAGCGGTGAAAACAGCACAAACTGATAATCTTCGAGTTCCTAGGTCTAGACATCTACCTCGGGTTCGGTCTTGCGGGGCTGACAGTGGGGTGTGAGCTGGGCTCGTCCCTCTCCTTTCTGAAGGCTTCAGGGAGAATCCATCTCCTTGACCTTTCTGGGAGAGACCTCACAAGTCCTCGGCTTGTAGCGGCTTCCTGCTGCTTCAGTCAGTATAAACATCTTATCAATATATAAACATTCAATGCAATCACAGCCAAAATCCCATCCAAAATGTTTGCAAAATTGACGAGCTATTTTTTTTTCACCTGTCCTGCTTGCTTTCGCTGACAAGCTAATTCTAACGTGTATATATAAACATTACCTGATGTTAAACCTATTACCATAAAGTGACAGCAATCAAGAGAGTGATCTTAGTGTAAAGGTAGGCAAATGGTTCAGGTGAAACAGAACAGAGACTTCAGAGATAAACCACACAAGGTCAGTAACGTGAACTTCCACAAAGATGCCAAGATAATTTCAATGGAAAACAGGCTTTTTAACAAATGATACCTTCATAATCAAAAAATGATAACTATAAAACACAACAAAGCAAAAATGGACAATTACAAACCAGAGACATCCTGCAGGGGAGGAGGAGGGAGAGGGATCAGAGGGAGGGAGGGAGGAGCCCAGGGGACTGAGGTGATGGTGCCCGGGTGCATTGGGGAAGGAAACTATGGGGACTACACCTGAGGGGGTGGGGGAAGCAAATATTGCTTAAAAATGAACAATGGTGTAAAAAAAATTTTTTAAATTTAATTTTTAAAAATTAAAAAAAAAAACACAAAATAGTGAAGCTGAACCTTCACCCCATACATAGACCTATATATGAGGTGAAACTTCTAGAAGAAAACAGGAGAAAATCTAGTAACCTTGTGTTTGCAAAGATTTCTGAGACAACAAATATTACAAACCATAAAAGAAAAAAATGGATAAATTGGTCTTCATCAAAATTAAAACGTTTGCTCTTCAAAAGACACTTAAAAATGAAAATCCTAGTAGTCACAGACTGGGAGAAATTTGATAAACACATCTGATAAGGAAACTGTATTCAGAATACACAGAAAGTATATGACATAGATAAGTACAATTACCCAACAAAGAGATGAGCAAAAGATTTAAGCAAGATGCTTCACACAAGAACATATGTGAATGGCCAATAAGCACATTCTTAGGGAAATGCAAATGAAAACCATGATGAGTAAAATTAAACACTCACCTGCCTTCCCACCCCCTCACGCCTCCTCTTTATACTCACCCAGAGAGATGAAAACAAATGGCCTGTTAGAATTGTTCATGAGGGCCTCCTCGGTGGCACAGCGGTTGAGCGCTGGCTTGCGAAGCTGCCCACAGCCTCTGCAGCGCCAGTTCGAACCCTGGCCGCCGGCGAGGGTCCCACATGGCGCGCAGACCTCTCCTGCCCCCCGCTGCTCCCCTCAGCAGTGTACTTCGCTCCTTCTGCCTGCTCTGCTCCCCGCTCTGGCGAATCCTCTCACCCTCCCGCACTTCTGACTGTACCCAGTGCTTGTATAAATAAATAAACAAACAAACAAATAAATAAATAAAAGAAGTGTTCATGAAAGGACTTTTCTTAGCCCAAGCTGAAAACAACCCTAATTCACCTATAGCTGAATGGATGAGCAGAAGAAATACCCACACAGCAAGGAGCAAGGGACTATCGCTAACAAGCAGCATTGAGGAATTTCAAAATCATTGTACTATCAAGTCAAACAAAAAGAAAATCCCACGTTTACATAAAATTTTCCAAAATGAAAGCTTATCTATTGTTTAAAAAAAAAAGAAAAGCAGACCAGAGGAGCCGGGAAATGATGGACTGCATGGGGGCGTGAAGGACTTTCGAGGATGAGGGAAATATTTGGTATCTTGACTGTGGACCTGATGTACATGTGCATACGTATGTCAATGAACAAACTGCACAGCTCATTGTATACAAATTATTCTTCGTAAAGCACTCAGTCATGAATTATCATTTCAAACCTATCAGATTTGGCAACAAATAAAAGTTTAACAATTATTTTGGAGAGCGATGACTAGTAAATTGAAGATGCATGTCCTCTGTGGCATAGCACGCGCTTGCAAGGGGACTTACACAGGTTGGTCAGTGCTGTGGTGTCTTTAGTACTGAAAACTTGAGAACAACCTTGATATCAATAAGAAAGTGGATAAGGGCCTCCCTGGTGGCAGAGGGCTTAAGTCTCAGCACTATTAATCTATCACCAGTCACTGCAGCATGAGTTCTATCCCCAGCTAGGGAGTTACCCACATGGTGCAGCAGACCTCTTCAGACTCATCCGCTGCTCCCCTCAGCAGTATATTTCAGTCACTCTGCCTGTTCTGCTCCCCACTCTGTCTCTGGTGAATCCTCTCAGCCCCCCACACCTCTGTACCCCAGTTCTTGTTTGTATAAATAAAAAATAAGTCTTTTTAAAAAAATCCTCTCTCACTAAAAAAAAAAAAGAGAGAGAGAGAAAGGGGATAAGTTGTGGTGTACTGCCGTAATGGAAGATGTTCACTACTATGGGCCAGTAAAAATAAACTATAACCACATGTATCAATATAAACTATAAAAATAAACTATAACCACATGTATTAATTATGCATAAACACTCCTGGGGCTTCTGTATACATCAACCTCCTCTATAAACTAGGACCCAAGATCAAAGCCCTGGCATGGTTATTTTCTCTCGAGGCCTCTCACTTTAGCTCACAAATGGCTTCCTTCTCACTGTGTCCTCCCCTGGCCTTTTCCCTGAGGTCTTTTCCTCCTCTAATAAGGACAGCAGTCCTACTGCATGAGGACCATGCAAATGACCTCATTTAACCTTACCTTGTTAAAGGCCCTGTCTCCAAATATTACCACATTGGAGCTTAAGACTTGGACTAATGAATTTTGGGAGGGACACAATTCATAACAGCACCCAAAGCGGCAGTAGGAATTCTTGTCTATGTAGAGTGTGGGATTCAGGACATGCATCTATGCTTGTGGGTTTGCATGACGGCCAGCAGGGAGCACGTGCACAAGCACCTTTCTAGACTGGCTATCATCTTTCCTAGCACACTGACAGATTTGGAATCAAAAGCTATTTTAAAGTTTTCTGTTATGTGACACATGGGGTTGACCTGGGGTTGAGAGGAAAAGGCCTCTGAGGTCCCTGGGTCATAGTGTGAGATTTATCCCAGACCGACTCCCTGAGAAACTAAGCATTGCTCAGAATCCTGACATCTTGGCATGCAACGGTGAGACACTAACCTGTTTGGTGGCCGCTGCCCCTGCATGTTTCCTGGTGGGTTACTTTAGACCTGAACTTTGAAAGTATGTGATAGCAAAAAGCAGCAGCTAATCTACTCTGTAAGCAAAAAGAGGTGTTTATTTTTCCTTCATACCAGGAACCCTGACAGCACCTTAGCTCTGGTTGCACAATTCATGCTAGACAGGGAAGGCTTCTGTAACTATTGAGACCTGCAGAAACACTAGAAATATCTGGAAGCCTTGCCATTCCTAGGAGTCTGAAAGTTGCATAAACATCCAGGGCTGATCCTGAGGCTGCAGGAACTGGTTTCACCAGATTCTGTGCTGTTTGTGCTGTCAGACTACCTAAGACTGACTTTTATCTCCGTGTGGCTTAGGAAAGGATCCAGAAAGCTCTTCTATCCTTCAAGTGTTTGTTTTAAATTGCAGTGCTTGAAGGTAATCAGGAACTGCTTTTAGACCTAAGCACTGGTTGAAAGCCAGGTCGCCACTGCCTTCCCAGTTTCTAAGCAATTGAACACCTAGCTGCACTGGCTGTGGGTGCTGTCGAGAGGCGCTGGAGATGCAGAATTCCCCAAATTGCTAGCTAAAAAAGCTGTTCATTTGCTGGGACAACATCCCCCTTAATAGATTTTGAAGGCAAATAGTCCTACCTTTATTTTAATCACTGAAACCCTGTGACTCAAGAGGACACGTTGTCATTGTGGATACAGAAATTTGGTATAATTTATAGAGGAATTCAGTAAAAAAAAAAAAAAAAGCCTTGGCTTCTGGATGAAGCGAAAGGATAGCCAAATCTGCCACTCCCAAAGATGCCATTTTGGCCTGAGGATGATTTTGAACTGATGGTAATTGAGAAGAAGCAGATTGGAGAAAAGCTCTCTGCCCTCTATTTGTCTACAAGCAGGACACAATTGATAGAGGTGTCCCTCCTCCCCTCTCTACTAGGAAGGATGAGAGTTAATTGCTGGAAAAAATTCCAGATGCTTATCAACCCAAAGGGATCTACATAAGTGACTTGCCCTGCACTAACCCTCACCTGTCATTCATTTCCCCATAAACTTGCCTTCTCCTAGCGATGCACAAAGTCTTTTTCCTTTGTCTCCTCGTGTCTCTAAAAATTTATTTTTCTTTGCTAAAATGTCATACAAGCCCAAGTTCTAACCCTGCTTTGAAGTTACAGATCTCTAAATAATCCCAAGTGCATGTTCTATGTATAAGTTCAGAAAACAGTTTCTTTTTATTTTGTTCATCTGTCTTCTGGAAACTGAGGTGGAGGTCCCAAGACAGGGAGAGGCCAAACCTCTTCTACAAGATTAACTAGATTCTAGCGGAACTTCTGTTCATGATTTGGGAAGGTTATTTGAGTTTCGTGTGTGTGTGTGTGTGTGTGTGTGTGTGTGTGTTAGCTATTCCAGTTCCCTTGCTTTCCCATATATGTCTCGGAATAATATTATTTATGTCTGCAAAAATATGGCTGGGATTTGGGTAGAAATTGAGTTAAACCTGTATCTGCAATAAACTTGAGGATAATTGACATCTTTACTATGTTGTGCCTTTTAATCCAGTGGCATTCATATATCTCTACATGCCTTTAGAGCTCTGATTTTTTTCATCGGTATTTTGTAGCTTTCAGCATACACGTCCTATACATGTTTGTTAGATTTGCATTGAAGTATCATTGATTTCAGCAGTTGTAAGTGGGCATTCTGCTTTTAATTTTGGTGTTCACCTGCTCATCGCTAGTTCAGAGAAGTATAACTGATCTTTCCGTATGTCTACTTGTTATCCTGCAAACTCACCTACTAGAGTTATGTTTATAGATCCTTTGGGATTTTCTAGGTAGACAATCATGTCATACGCAAATAGGGCCTGTTTTCTCTTTTCTATCTTTATGGCAGCTGATAACCAACTATAACGTGCAGGTATACCTATTGTCCAAAAGCTAGCAGATGGCATAGTGATTTTGACTTTGAAAAAGTCAGTGTAGCTGTCGCACCAATTTCTATTGTCAGTTGATGTTGGTGGGGATTCTGTCTTTTGGACTTACAAATGGACCAAATCTTTGCTCCAAAGAGCCACCTCACCTGGCTGCATTCTCAAGAAAGAGTAAATATAGGCCTCCCTGGTGGCGCAAGGGGTTAAGCACTAACTGTGAGGCAATCCACAGCCTCTGCAGCATGAGTTCGATACCCGGCTGGCCAGGGAGAAACCACATGGCAAAGCAGACCTCCCCTGTTTCACCTGCTCCTCCCCTCAGCAGTGTATTAAAAAAAAGAAAAGAAAGAGTAAATATAGGGGCTGAAGGTGAGAGGGAAAACAGGTGCGCTTACTGCTCAAGTTGCCTGCAGCAATTTCCCTGCCAGTAGACCCCCAATCGCTCCAGGGCTCTTAGTGGGCAGAGACTGCGTTTCAGGAGGCCTTGGCTTCTGCCCCGGCGCCGCAGCCCCTCCTAGACGCGTGGGGGCGCTATAAGCTCATCTGGGTGGTGCGCGGCGGCGCTCTTTCTCAGGTTTTTTTTTTTTTTTTTTTAACTGAGGATGTCGGGACGGCGGCGGGAAGATGGCGGCCCCCAGGGAGCCGCTTGGAGTCGTGGAGGCAGAGGGGGACTCTGGCCGCCTGGGGACTTCGGGGGTGGAGGTGGTGCTCCCCTCCGATCTCGCTACCCCGGCCCCGATGTGCCCTCACGGTGGGTCCGCGTCTGGGCTCGGCCTGGCTCGGGGCACCAGGGCCTGGGGGTAGCCTGGAGCTGCCGTGAGCTTGGAGGACTCCCGGGAAAACGCGCCTTCCTCGGGGCGTTGTGTTTTTCAACTTATTGAAACCGTCCTAGAAGGTCCCCACTGTTGTGGTTTTGGCCCCCAGCCGTGACATCTTCTTCTTTTTTAAAGAGAAGAAACAAAGGATAGGTGTTCGCGTCATTGATTAATTCTCAGTGCCAGTACTTGAGGCTTTCAGTTGTTCAGCTGCCATTTTTTCATTGATAAAAAGTTAGTGAAAAACGATAGAGTAATTCAAATTTCACTGAATGGAGGGGGAGTGACAAGGTTCTCAGTTCTCTGAAATCCCTCCTGGTTTTTGTCTCAGGACCCAGGTCATTCACACCTTGTAGACAACAACTATGCTAACAGTAGCATTTCTTTTTGAAGAGACCAGTTTATTCTAAAGTTATTTCTGAAGTCTTCTGTGCCTGAATGTTGTGATGGGGGGAGAGGGTGGACAGGAGAGAAAAATATAAAAAATATTTATCAAGGAGATAGTGGATTTGATTATGACAAGCAACATGAAAACATGTTTTATGGAAGGGCAGTGAAAATTATGAACTTGATGTACATGAATACTGTTTGACGTGTTTTTCCTATTCTTGAACTAGGGCCCACTCTTCTCTTTGTAAAGGTGAGCCAAGGGAAAGAAGAAACACGGAGATTTTATGCCTGCTCCGCCTGTAGAGATAGAAAAGATTGTAATTTTTTTCAATGGGAAGATGAAAAGGTATTCAACTTTTTGGAAATGTACTTTTTATTTTTGATGTATGTGACAATTTTATTGAGTTGTCTAAACCAATAAAAAGCATGCGGTTTGAACATTATATATCTCATAAGAGATTAAGATACTCTTTTTTTGGGTTCAGTCGACTGGAGCTTATACTTATTTTGAACTTTAATTACTTATGTCTTAAACTGTCTCAAAGGTTTAGTTCCATTTAAGCCTCTCTGAAGTACTAACATTGGGTGGCTTATTCTCCTTAGCAGGTATAGATTTCTCCTTAAAGAGTTTAGGTCATGGCAATTCCAGGAAATGTTTTAGAAGAACACATTTTGGACATTTGCATTGACCATCCTTTAGACAGCTAATTCTGAGGCTGGTGAAGGCACTTAGAGATAGTTATGAGTTTTGTATCTTCTTGGACTTCGGTTAAAGTTTCTGAAAGTTTTGACTTGAAAATTTTCAACTTTATTATGTTTATTGGCAAACAGTCTTTTCTACCACTCTTGTGCACACTCACACACTCATCATGTGTGAGTTATCTCTCATACTTTAAGATTTTGGGTGTCACTTCCAACTGCTCTAGAATATTCCCATTTTAATGTGTTTTCTTTTCCTGTGAAATGAATGCTTGTTTACAACATTGAAGTATATGAATTTCTGGCTTCTGATGTCAGAAAACAGTATCTTTTCTAGAATGATCACAGGTTTGATAGTTTAGTAAGTGGGACTTTTTATTCTATTTCAGTTGTCAGAAGCTAGACTTGCTGCCCGGGAAGCCCATAACCGAAGATGTCAGCCACCTCTATCCCGACAACAGTGTGTGGAAAGGTACTGAGGCAGTGTCATTTTTATTTATGATTTTTCTCTGTGTCTTTAAGTTTACTTTTCCTTTTTGAAAAGTTTTGTCATTAAAAATATGAAAATAAAGTTAGCCATTTTAATAATTCTTAGGTGTTTAATTTAGAGATAGTAATTACATCCACAGTGTTTTACAGTCCTTCACCACTATGTATTTCCAAGCCTTATCACCTCAAATAGAAACTCTGTCACCACTAAGCAATATCTCCCCATTCCATTTCCTTCCAAACCCTGTAACCTCCAATATACTTTTTGTCTCTATGAATTTGACTATTCTAGGTAAGTGATGCCCTGGGTAAGTGGATAATATTTGCTTATCCGTGTATATATGTGTGTGTGTATATATATATATATATCAGAATATCTATCAGCATATATCAGAACTTCATCCTTTTACAGCAGCATAATAATCCATTATATGTATATATATCACATTCTGTTTATCTTTTCATTCAGTTAGTGGACACACATTGTTTCCACATTCTGTCTGTCCCGAATAATGCCACAAAGAATGAACATTAGCATACAAATATCTGAGTTACTGTTTTCAGTTCTTCTGGGTACATATGTATCTAGGAATGGAATTACTGAATCAATGGTATTTCTGTGTTTAGTTTTTTTAGGAATTGCTGAACTGTTTTTCATCGTCGCCACATCATTTAATATTCCTGCTAGCAACATGCAAGGGTTCCAATTTCTCTACATTCTTGTCAACACTTAGTATTTTCTGCTTTTTGATTATGGCCCTCCGAGTAGTTGTGAAGTAGTATGTCATTGTGGTGCTGATTTTTATCTCCTCGTAACTAATGATGTTGAACATCTTTTTATATACTTGCTGGCATTTGTGTGTCTTCTTTAGAAAAATGTCTATTCAAGGGCTTTGCTCATTTTAAATAGGGTTTTATATTTTTGTTGTTGTGTTGTAGTTCTTTGTATATTCTGAATATCATAATATCCTATTTGAACATGTGATTTGGAAATATTTTCTGTACATTGTTTTTTCATTTTCTTGATGATTACTTTGACTCACAGGACTTTTCAATTTTGATGAAATCCTTTTACTTGCCTTTTTCTTTGGTTGCCTGTGCTTTTGGTGATATAGCTGAGAGTCCATTGCCAAATACAGTGTCATAAAGTTTTGCTGTAATGTTTCTTTTTTGAAATATTAAAAGAAGCAGAGCATTTTTATAAGCTGTAAACATCAATTAAAAAAATCTGCATTGTTAAATTTTTTTTGGCATGGTGACTAGAAATTAAGCCATAGACTTAATTCTGTGATGAGCCTGTGAAAAAGAATTCATCCTGTTTTTGAATTTAGATCTTGTGCTGTATTTTCTGGCAGAGAAGCCCCTGCTCTGGTTGCTAATACCAAGTAGATTTTCACATTCAGTGGAACTCCCTGTGTCTCTCTGGGCTGCTGTGTTCAGAAGGTCTTATCTAGTCTAAGTGGAAAGGTGTACTGGATTCTATTAAAAGTGTTTTTCTTGAGCTTCTTAGTAGATTTTAAAGTCCCTTGATGGAGACTTTTCTTTAATGAAATAATATTGGTTTAAAACATCACATAGGTTTATATATAGGTGCTCAGATTATAATGTGACGTCTGTGTGTATTATGTTATGCTCACCAACAAAATCCAATTGTCATCTACTACCATTCAGTTTATACTTTATCCAACTTATGTGCCCCCCTTTTTTCCCTTTTGGTAATCCCCATTTTGTACTTAAATCTAAAAGTTTGTCTTGTTTCTTTATCGTCTGGAGTTACAGGGAGATATGTCATAGAGAGATGATCATAATTAGATAAAACAGGATAGCAAAGATCAGGAAAAGAGAGGAACATTATCCATGGTTTCTCACTTTGGTCATTTTGTGGTTTTTCTGCTGGCCGTTTTTCCTTGACTTTTTATTCTGGACCTGAATATTGCACAGTTTCTGCCATCCACAGAATAGGATTTGATATTTCATTTTTTTAAATCTCACACTATGAACCATGCTTTTTATTTCATGTATTCAGTTGACAGATTAACATTTTGTGCCGTTCCTTGTGGTTTCAGGCAGCCTGCTCTGCCCTGGAATGTGTTACTCCACTGTACCGTACGTATGTCAGCTGTCTTATTGTGACCTATGAAATCTTAGGGAAGATGTATTTTAATGCTAAAATCAGCATTAATTTATGTGCATCAACATAGTTTTGTTTAGCTGATATTTCATTTGGTTGTGTTTTTCAGAGCTCATTTAAACTCAGATTTTCAAGGCTTGCTATTAGGGAAATGCCATAAACATAATTTGTCTACTCCAGGAAAGGCGAATGGAACATCAAATGGAGATCAATAAAAATGACATTTCAAAATGCTAGCCTGCAATTTGTGAGCGAGGTTGAGTGATGCAGCAGAATGGATTTCTCCTCCCCAGGGTATGTGTAGTGAGTAGCAATAACGGGGAGCACTGAGTAGTCCTAGGTCTTCTTGGTCCCAGGTTTCTCCTACCAAACTTTGAACAATCCTTGTTTCTGAATGTTAATTTAAAGCAGTGTAGTTGAATGATTATGACATGATTTTTGAGTAGAGAGAAAGATGCATAAGATCTGTTTATCTTTTTATAAGATGTTAAAAAGCTTAATAAATAAAAAAAGTGATCAGAAGGACAAGTTCAACAGAGCACACAGATACAAGCAAAGGTTCATTAAACAGTGTTCTTCTTTAAAACATGTATTAAACTTAGTGCATTAAGTGTCTTGAGATGGCTTAGATGATTGGGGTGGTCACACTGGTCTCTCCTCTCCTTGCTTTAAACTTTCATCTCTTCCTGGCGGTTTGCATCTTTTTTCAGTTGGTGTCACTTGGTGTGTGGCAGAAAGTCGTTTTTTTTTTTTTTTAAATATTTATTTGATACAATAACTGGGGTACAGACCAGAGATATGGGGGGAGGTAGTGGTGAGAGGATTCACCAAAGACAGAGTGGGGAGCAGAACAGGCAGATTTACTGAAATACACTGCTGAGGGGAGCAGCAGGTGAGTCAGGAGAGGTCTGCTTCGCCGTGTGGGTCACCTCCCTGACCGGGGATAGAATTTGTGCTGCAGTGGCTGCAGATGGCTTCATCGTGCTGCTCCTTAACCCCATGCGCCACCAGGGAGGCCCCAGAAAGTCTTTTTGACTGTTTCAGAGCACAGGACCTGACACGACTTCACTGACCTGCGACTCTTCCTTTCTCCTTTCTCTTATAAAACCCTCGATGGTTGTTTCCATTCTTTCAGCAATGAGTGTATACTCCTCTGACGTCAAGGGTTTGTCCTGTTGCCCTACCTAGGGGACTGGACTGCAGGTACGGTGACTGTCAGGATTGAGTCATGGGGATGGCAGTGATACCCACTTGTTGTTCAGGCCATGTCTGGTATTGAATTGAAAAGATGACAGCTTGAGGGGCTAGGTCCAGCTTTGGACATAGTCCCAGGTATGTTGTGACCTCCTTCTGGCTGATAGCAATTATAAATCATATCTGGCTGGCATTGTAGGTGCTAAAATGTGAAAAAAATATGCTTCTCAGAAATGAAAAACTAGAGTTATTGGATTTTCCTTTGTGATCTGGGGCATGCCAGGCTTTGTTTTAATGGCTAGTTTTTAGTCCATTTTCATAGTAAATATGCGGGTATGCTTGCCTTAGTGTTGTTGTGTTATTTTGTGCCTCCTGTTTTATTGCTTCTTTCTATTCTCACTATATGGTCAGTGTTATTTTTTTTAATGTTGATTCTTCTTTATTTTGTTCTAAGGGTTGCCATTGTAACTTTATTTATTTAAAAAAATTATTTGTTTTTATACAAGAGCTGGGGTATAGGCTAGAGGCGCAGGAGGGTGAGAGAATCCACCAGAGACAGAGCAGGGAGAAAAATAGGCAGAAGGACCGAAATACACTGCTGAGGGGAACAGCAGGCACAACAGGATTCCCACATGCTGCACCATGTGGAAATCTCCCTGGCCGGCTGGGAATCGAACCCTCAATGCGGATGCTACGGACAGCTTCACAGCACTGCGCTCAACCTGCTGTGCCACTGGGGAGGCCCTGTAACTTTTTATACCATATTTAATCCCCCCTTTTTAGGTTATCTTCATATATCTAAAATGAGGAATGATAAACTTAGCATATATATCTTCTCCCTATCTCTTTCCTTCTCTATAACTGCTATTAAATTTTAATTGATTATTTCCTTTTAGGGCTAAACTTTTTGCCTTTGAATATTGTTTGTATCTGTTCTGCATCATTTTTCGAGCCATAGGCTTGAAAACATGAGGAAACCAATGTACTTACACTATATCCCACTCTCTCTTCTCCTCCTACCACTTTTATTTATTTTTTTTTATTTTTATTTTTTTTATTTTTATTTTTTTTTTTATAGAGGCATGTTTTTATTTATTTATTTATTATATTTGTTTGTTTTGTTTATACATGCACTGGGTACAGTCAGAAGCGTGGGAGGGTGAGAGAATTCACCAGAGCCAGAGCGGGGAGCAGAGCAGGCAGAAGGACTGAAGTACACTGCTGAGGGGAGCAGCGGGTGGCAGGAGAGGTCTGCGCACCATGTGGGATCCTCCTCCGGTGGCCGGGGAGCAGCCGGGTATCGAACCGGCGCCGCAGATGCCGCGTGCAGCTTCCCAACCCAGCGCTCAACCGCTGCGCCACCGGGGAGGCCCTCCTCCTACCACTTTTAATTGGATTTATATTATTTATGTTTTGTGTTCTGACTGTAATGCCTGTGTTTGTTTCTGTTTTTATTCTGTGGTTGAATGACTTGGTGCTCCCCTCCCTCCTGGCACAGGGGTTAAGTCTCTGCACTATCAAACTATCTCCAGCCACTGCGGCCTGTGTTCCATCCCCGGCCAGGGAGCTGACCCACATGGTGCAGCAGACCTCTCCTGTCTCACCCGCTGCTTCCCTCAGCAGTGTATTTCAGTCAGTCTGCTTGTTCTGCTCCCCGCTCTGTCTCTGGTAAATCCTCTCACCCCCCCCACGCCTCTGGTCTAGACTTAAGTTCTTGTATGCATAAATAAATAAAATAAATCTTTAAAAAATGATTAGAAAATAAAATAAAACTAAAAGGAGATAGGCCTAGAGTTTGCCTTTTTTTTTTTTTTTTTTTAAGATTTATTTATACAAGAACCGGGACACTGGCCAGATGTGCGGGAGGGTGAGAGAATTCACCAGAGACAGAGTGGGAAACAGAATAGGCAGACTGATGAAATACACTGCTGAGGGGAGCAGTGGGTGAGACAGGAGAGGTCTGCCGCATCATGTGGGATTCTTGGTGGCTGGCCAGGATCGAACTGGCGCTGCAGAGGCTGTGGACAGCTCCACCAGTGCAGCGCTCAACTGCCTACGCCACCAGGGAGGCCCAAGCCTAGAGTTTTTTTTAACAATAAGATTGAACAGACCTCAAAGCATTTTGTTTCTGTGGTATAAGCTTCTCCACATGTCCTCTTGGCATCTGTCTTTTTTTCATCAGGATCTGGTATCGCTTGACAGCCAGTGCCAGTGCATGGCCACCCTCCGGGGCACTGTTAAGAGTTACATGGGTTTTCGTACATTTGTAAGGCCACTCTGATTTTTACCACCCAACAGTTGACTTCGTCTTTTTCTAGAATGCTTAAAAGGAAGTAAATATTTTGTTGTCTTGCATTTCTGAGACTGTCTTGATTCATACCTATGCAGATGATAGAATCCTAGGTTGGAAATACTTTTCCTTCAGAATATGGAAGGTAATGCTCTGTTTTCATATGTCTTCATGATGGTAATTGAGAAGTTCAAGTTCATTCCATATCTCTTATTTGTGACCTGTGATCTGCTTGATCCTGTCATTCCTAGGGGTGTGATTTTTTATGATGATCCATCTTGATGTTTTTTTTTTTCCCATCTTGCTGGGGATTGGGTAAAGCCTTTCAAACTGGAAACCTAGTTTGAAGAAGATTCCCATTGCCGTAGAATGGAAAACCATTCTTGCTTAGTCATTTTCTGCAGTCATTTTTGCTCATTAACTTTGTGTTTCAAATTATGGTGTTTCTTTCAAGTCCTTTGCTAAGTTTCAAGCATTCACAAAAGCAGGACAGTATAAAAGAGCCTCCTGCATCCATACCAGCTTCATCAGTTATCAGCATGTGGCTAATTTTGTTCACCTGTACCCTGTAGCCCTGACCACTGAGCTACATATTATGTAATTTTATCTTTAATTATGTTTCTATGTATCTTAGGTGTTTTTAGAAAAACAATCACATTTCTGTGAAAAAAACAAAAAAGTTTCTTAATATTATATAACATACACTTGTTATTCACATTTTTCCAAGTAGCCCCAAAGTGCCATTTTTTAATTGGTTACATCAGGATCCAAAACAGGAGTCACACATTGCCTTTGCCCTGTAGAACTTCCCTCATTCTGGATTTGTTTGATTGTATCCTGTAGTGTCATTTAACATTTATTCTGCCCCTTGTGTTTTCTGTAAAGTGGCAGCATCATCAGTCTCAAGTTCACTTTTTGGGGCAGGAGTCTTTGTAAGAGGTGAGGTGATTTCCTTTTGCATCATGTCAAAAGGCAGATATCTGACCATTCACTTTGTGTGATGTTGAGATTGATCATGCATTTAGATCTAGCTGGTGTGGGCCATCCATTGAAAAGTTCTGTATCATCATTTCTTCTGACAGTTTTAGTAATAATTGATGGTCATTTCCTGGAAGTTGTTAAGGGGTTTCAGTATCCTTTCACTGTTTATGCTTGTATTTCCTGCAACTTTTTTTAATGAACTTTGTCTCATTCACTGTTGACGTACCTTGTTACAGTTCATCTGGGCAAAACAAGATAAATTTTTTTTTTTTAATAGAGGCATGTTTTATTTATTTGTTTGTTTGCTTGTTTTTGTTTATACAAGCACTGGGTACAGTCAGAAGCGCGGGAGGGTGAGAGAATTCACCAGAGCCAGAGCGGGGAGCAGAGCAGGCAGAGGGACCGAAGTACACTGCTGAGGGGAGCAGCGGGCGGCAGAAGAGGTCTGCGCGCCATGTGGGACCCTCCTCTGGTGGCCGGGGAGCAGCCGGGGATTGAACTGGTGCTGCAGAGGCTGCGGGCAGCTTCGCAACCCAGCGCTCAACCGCTGCGCCACTGGGGAGGCCCAAAACAAGATAAATTTTTTTTTTTTTTTTTATAGAGGCATGCTTTATTTATTTGTTTGCTGGTTTGTTTGTTTGTTTTGTTTATACATGCACTGGGTACAGTCAGAAGCGCGGGAGGGTGAGAGAATTCACCAGAGCCAGAGCGGGGAGCAGAGCAGGCAGAAGGACCGAAGTACACTGCTGAGGGGAGCAGCGGGCGGCAGGAGAGGTCTGCACGCCATGTGGGACCCTCCTCTGGTGGCCGGGGAGCAGCCGCGGATCGAACCGGCGCCGCAGAGGCTGCGCGCAGTTTCGCAACCCAGCGTTCAACCGCTGCGCCACCGGGGAGGCCCAACAAGATAAATTTTTAATTCTTCCCCTCATTGTTTCTAATTTGTTAGCAGAGGAATGATTTAATATTCCAGTAACTTCCAAAGTTGACTGGTGAAGTCATTGTTTTCATATGATTATTAAAAAATTTTAAAAATTTGGTGTTTTTAGTTCATTGAAATTATTATTCTCTTTGCATCACACTTTTTGAATTTAATGTAATTTTAACAATATGATGGGAATTACATGTACAGTGACCATGGAATTTTGATCCAAAGCAGGACACTTTATGAGAGTGAAAGGGGATGCTAACCAGGGGCCCACACATGTGAAGTGGACTGTCCTAGGCAAGCAGGGCTATATGGTCACTCTGGTGACATGTGGATTGTTAAGAGAAAATGAGCTTTTTTCATATTTTTAAACTTTATTGAAATATAATAATTTGCATACATTAAAATTGCACATATTTAAAATGTGCAGTTTGATGAGCTTTGGCATATATAGCTACCTGAGAAACCATCACCTCAGGCAAACTTCCTCTTATTGTCCTATGTCTCCTCATTCCCAAGGTCCCTAGACAACCACTGATCTATTGCTCTGTCACAATAGACAAGTTTGTATTTTCTGGAATTTTATATAAATGGAATAATACAGTATACGATACAGTTTTTGAGGGGAGGCTTGTCTGGCTGCCTTTTTGTTTAGCACCAATATTTTTTCTATTGATCTGTTTCTGCCAAGAGTTAAGACTGTTTGAACTAATGTTCATGAGGTATTTTGGTCTTTAGCTTTATCATTTTTTTTTCTGGTTTTGGTAATAGAAGTGTCCTCTTAATAAAATGAATTTAGAATCCTACTCTTCAGTTTTCTGGAAGAATTTGTGTAGAATTAGTATTGCTTACATTATTTCCAATAAAAATATCTAATACAGTTTTTATCTTTGTCCTCTGTTTTTATCTTTGTCCCCTCTGATCTCTTGTAAGATTTCTCTCCTTAGCAGCTGCTTTTGAATATATTTTTCAAATCATTTTCTTTGTTTCTTGCGCTATGCTTCTCTGAGCTTCTTGCCTCTTTTGATATAAATTTGGAAAATTTCAGCCAGTTTTTCAAAATTTTTTCTGCCTGTCCCCATTTTGGGTTCTATTTTCATGTATTTAGGCACCTCAGTGTTTCACTTTGGACGCTTTTAAGGTTGTGCCTTTGCGTTTTATATTGGGGTTGCCCTGTAACACCTTCAACTCTACCAGCGTTTTTTCTGTAGTGTCTAAACTGATAGTCCCATTTAGGGTGTTTTCATCTCTGACAATTAGTTTGATTTGGGTCTTTCAAATATTTTCCGTGTCTTTCCTATCCTAAATGGTGTCTTACTTTACCTTCTTAAACATGTGGACTGTAGTTACAGTAAATGGTTACTCTGCCTATTGATGGTATCACCGCTGTCATTTCTGGGTTAGTTTGGCCTGATTGATTTCCCCCCCCTAATTATGGGTCATGTTTTCCTTCTTCTTGCATGCCCAGAAATACTTGATTTCCTGCTGGCAGTGTGAATTTTGCCTTGTATTGCAGACTGGATAGTTCTATCCCTTTATATGCTTCTAGGCTTTGTTCTAGGGCACAGTCCAGTTACGTGGCTGCAGTTTGATGCTCCTGTGCGGGCTGTGCCCCCACCTGCCCTTGCTGTTCATTTGCATGTGCTCGTGGTGGCTTTCATGCTATAGCCACAGGATAGTCATGACAGAGAGACCATGTGACCTTCTGTGCTCAAAATCGCCACGACCTGATCCTGTACAGAACGGGTGTCCGCCCTTGCTTTCAAGGGCTTGTCTTCAGGCTTCTCGGCAGGAGCAGAGGGGCATTTGGGGTAGGGCTCCTTTCTCCCTGCAGCTGTCTCCTGCAGCCTGTGTCCCGTGAGCTTTCTCACTTCGGCTCGTTGATGGACAGGGTCGGGTGCCCTACCTGTGTACCTGGTGGTGACAGCACTTGCTCCCTGGCAGGGCTTGCTCCTGCCCCACGGGCAGTTGCTTCACAAGGGCCTGCTGATCAGCATGCATTGGAGGGCGAGGGGTCACATGTCTGCAGTGCTGTCTCTTGTCCTGTTGCTGCTCACTGTGCACTCCCCCTGCCTTCTCCAAGTCTCTGCCCATGGATTCCAGCCCCCCAGCCTCCACCCGTCCTTACCTCAACCACATCAGCTCACAGAGCTTGCCGGGTCCCCTGCTCCTGTGCTGCCAGCTTGCCCCTGCGGGCAGGCTTGGGCATCAGTATCCACCCCCTCTTCTCATCCCTCCTCTCATCTTTGCTGTCTGGTTGTCAGGGTCCAGTACTTGAAACTGTTGTTCCATTTATTTTTTCCTGCCTGATACAGTTTTGGAGGGCCGGTGTGCTGCGCCTTGTCTCTGCCTGCAGGTAGACACGTGGACACTGAACGTTTTGTGGAGGTAGTAGTAAGCTCAGTGTTTCTGTTGCAAAGCACGTGTTGGTGCTTTTCACGGGCGTTTCATGTCGGAGGGGCCTCTTTCTCTGCTGACATTTTTACTTTGAATGACTATAAAAGTTTATTCTTAGATCTTCCTTTCCAGTCGAAGATAAGGCTGTCAGGAGAACAGTTATCATAGAACTAGAAGCATTTAAATTTCTGATGTGATAAGCTTATTTCTTGCCGTGGCCACGCAGAACATCTATTTATCACTGCCTGGGTGCTTTGAAGTGAAACTGTGCTTACATACAGAAAGTTTTCAAACCTGCTTTGGTTCAGCATTGTTCTGTTTCTAGGCGTAGATTTGTTCAGTTGAAACCGTCTAACACAGCCCCCTCTCTTAGAAGCCGTTAGTGTCCTCTGTGACATGGTTGGATATCAACATTTCTGACTCTCTCTGAGTCTTGATAATCTTATTTATTTCGCTTCTGTTTTCTTATGCTGAGTTCATAGCTGGTATTACATATTCAAAATCAGCAATTTTAAAAACATACTGTGATTATTTTCTCTCTTTAATCACCTCTAAAAAAATGAAAAGAGGATAAAAGAGTGTTGTCACTGAAATCAGATATAAGGTTCATTTGCCAAAGACCCTGTGGAACTACCCTATATAGATTTTTTGCTTTTTTTGTAAGTTTTTTTTTTAAAAGATTTATTATTTATTTATTTATTTATTTATTTATACAAGCACTGGGTACAGTCAGAAGCGCGGGAGGGTGAGAGAATTCACCAGAGCCAGAGCGGGGAGCAGAGCAGGCAGAAAGACCGAAGTACACTGCTGGGGGGAGCAGCGGGCGGCAGGAGAGGTCTGCGCGACATGTGGGACCCTCACCCGGTGGCTGGGGATCGAACTGGTGCTGCAGAGGCTGTGGGCAGCTTCGCAACCCAGCGCTCAACCGCTGCGCCACCGGGGAGGCCCCTTTTTTGGTAAGTTTTAAATACTCTCTGGCTGTTGGGCGGTAGGGGCGAAACTTCTTAGACCTACCTCCATTTGAACTGCGAAGAATCAAGGAGTTTTGTAGGAACATTTTCTTTTTCAGGAGGTAATTTTTCTTGCTAAATATGCCATAAAAACTTGAAGAATGATCTAATTTCTCATTTTAAAATGACTGTCATACTGAGCCAGGCTGTTTAACACTTCAGAGTTAGAACACATGGATTTGTCGATAAATTTAAACCTGATGGTAGTCTCCATTACTACTAAGTTGTTTGAGTAATATATTATATTCACATTGTAAATGGATATTGATCTTCATTCAGTGACTCAATTGGTGCATCTCAATTCTTATGAAATTGCTGATTCTTTTCCACTCGGTAGGTATGTGGCCAGACATCAAGTCTAGCCAACAGTCCACAGATTTTTTTTCCACCTTTGCTTCTTTGCACACTACTCTTTAGGAAGTATTAATACTGTTTGGATACTAAAAATAGTAAAAACAAATTATCTTTAAAATATCAATCTTAAAATATACCCTTTGGTGTTTTTTTCTTTTTATGTCTTGAAGGTACTTGAGGTTTATCGAGCTGCCCTTGTCTCAGAGAAAGTTTTGTCAAAGATGCCAGCAGTTGCTGTTGCCAGATGAGTGGGAGGATCATCATGGGCATCAGGTGGTGGGTGATGTTTCTGTCACCCAGTTAAAAAGACCCAGTCAACTGCTTTATCCCCTGGAGAACAAGAAGACAAATGCGCAATATTTGTTTGCCGATAGGACCTGTCAGTTCTTGATAGACCTGCTTTCTACCCTTGGATTCAGAAGAGCACTGTGTGTTGGCACACCCAGGTATGGTCCATGACTTTTAAAGACTTCTCTGATCACTACCATTTAAGCCCATAGAAAAAAATGTGTCTCTGGTGATTTAGTGTGTGCAGGCCCAATGTGAAGATGACTGCATGAGGAAGTGCGTATGCAGTGTGCTCTCTCCCGTGAGGAGTGGCAGGCTGTATTGCCTTTGAGAGAAGTCCCTGTAGATTACTGCTCTATGAGAGTTGTTCTGATTTTATTCATGAGTTTTGTTTATAATTTTCGACTTCTCTATTTTGCCCTTTATAAATTATTTGCAAAACTGAAACCTTGGCTGCTGCCAAAGTCTCCTCAGTGTTTCTGGGAAATATTAGAAATATTAGGAGCATGTTGATGGTTGATTTGTTTGTTTGTCATTATCTACGGCCTTTGTAATTTCTTATTAAATTTGCTTTCACTAATTGCTTTAGGTTGCATGAGCTGATCAGGTTGAAAGCATCAGGTGACATGAAGTCTAACATTAAAAGCCTTCTATTGGATATTGACTTTCGGTAGGTTACAACTGTAAGGTATTCTCTCATTACAATAATATTCTCCTTCATTGTCTCCTGATTTTTTTTTAATTTTTTTTCTCTTGTTTTGACCTTATTATAACCCTTTAATTAACATTCAGAAACACTGGTTAAAAAGCAGCTTTTTAGTCTGATAAACTCAACATGTAATCTTCCATGTTTCAGACAGAGAGGCAGTAGATTTCTCTTGTTGCTGTTGTGCTTCCTAAATCTCTGTGCAGTGTCTAGTTGGCTTTGGGTTACAACTTAGAAATAAATTCTTACTGGGTAAAATTTCTTCTCATAGGATTATTTTACAAAAATATCTGAACTTCCTCTAGGATTTTATCTCATCATGATGTTTTAAGTATGGTAAGACACGCATTTTAATGTATTTTACCAGATAATGTATATTGTGTTTTACTGACACAGCCTGAAGTGAAGGGAATGAAAACAGGTCCCAGGGCAGAGGATTGGCAGACAAGCTTTGTGGGTGAGCGTCAGAATTAAGAGCGTCTAATGTGCTAGGGGAAACAGAGGCGACAGATGACCACACCCTGAACGCCCCCTTCTGGGGGTTAGTTAGAAGAAATGGATTTTTTATTTATAACTCAGGATGGCAAACATGTCCTTAGTCTCTGTGAGCCTGTAAACTTGAGGTACCCTTCCTGCTTTCTGTAATTGTTTACATTCCAGGAGTTCACGGTGAGTCTCTCAGACACGTGTTGTTGCTATCATTTCTATCATTTGTTCTTGTGTGTTTTGAAGGGAGGGGGCTTAGTGTTGCTTTTCATTTAATTGCATAGAGTCTATTTGGCCAATATTTCAGCATTTGTTGTAGAGAATCTGAAATGATACATGCTTTCTCTCCCTAAAAACAAGGCAGACACATTTTAAATTTATTTTCATGTGAATTAATACCTGGTTTCCAGGTTGCCCGTGTATTTAGAATAAGGCACTCACATCAGTCAAGAGTCTTTCAGTGGAAGTTCATTTGTGTCAGAGGATGTACTGGCTCAGGTCACTGGAGCATGGGATCCGGCAGGAGACCCTGGGTGTCCCTCAGTGTTGGCAGGGCTCCATCTTTCTGTCTCCACCTCTCATTCTGTCTTTCTCTGCCTGGGACTTCTGTGGGCAGCAGCTTTAAGCTTGTGGCCTCCAGTTTAACTGCCAAGTAGAGACATGGTTTTTCCTGAGACTTCTGGCAGCAGGACCCAGGGTGACTGCTTCTCTTGGTTGGGGTCACATGCTCCTTCCAGAAGCAGGGCTGTGGCCGGGCAGTGTGGTGCTCCGGATAGCACATGACCAAACACACGAGGTGGGATTCTCTGCAGGAAACAGGTGTATGACTGAAGGAGGGAGTACAGGTGCTGGAGAGGCCCCCCCCCAAAAAAAAAAAAAAATACACCAAAAAACCAGCTGTCCACAAAGGAATTAGTTAAAACTTTATACATCTGTCATTGTCACCGGCCCTCCAGTAACATGGGTGGCCCTGTCTTTCCAATAGTGCAGTTCTTTGAAGTCACGCTCACAATTGTGTAATGATTCTGAGTTCATTAAAGACAATTTTTTTTCAGAAACTAGAAAAAAGTCATAGCATTTCATCTCAAAGAACTTGTTCAAATTCCAAAGATTCCTGATTTACTGTTGTTTTTCCAAACATGAACTTTACTTCTGTCACTCTGGATTTTGGTTTTCTAGGCCTTTTTAATGCATATAAACATTTTTTCAAAAGTAGAATCAATATATGAACATATAGTTGCTTTTTCTACTTGCTGTATTTCAGGCATATTTTGTTGTTAAAACAGACCTATTTTATATACATAAATCAGTGGTTTTTAGTATTATCCATGAGGTGGTGCAGAGCTCACCACTGTCTAATCTGAAGTATTTCCATCACCTTCAAAAGAAACACTTTCCCCGTAAGCAGTCTCTTCTTATTTCTTCCCCCATAGCCACTGGCTACACCAGTGTACTTTGAGCCTTTGGATTTGCCTGTTGGGGCAATTTCACATAGAATCATGCAATGTTTTGCCTTTAGTGTCTGGCTTCTTTTTGCTTAGCGTGTATTTTTACAGTTCATCCATATTGTAGCATATGTCAGTCCTTCGTTCTTTTTTATGACTGAATAATACTCTGTTGTATGGACCTGCCAAGTTAAATTGTCCGCTTATTGGTTCATGGAAATTTGAGTCACTTCTACTTTTTGGCTATTTTAAATAGTGCTGCTGTGAACATCTATATGCAGATTTTCATGTATATCTGTGTTTTCATATCTATGGGTATTAGACTGGGTGGTTTAAACAACAGGAATTTAGTTGTTGTTTGCACAGTTTCAAAGGTGAAAAGTCCACAATCAAGTTGCTGGTAGGTTTGGTTTTTTTTGAGGCCTCTCATCTTAGCTTGCAGAAGCCTTTCTTCTCGCTGGTTCTTCACATGGTCTGCACATCTCCGGTGTCTCCTTGTATGTCCACATTTCCTCTGTAAGGACACCTGGAATACTGTATCAGGGCCCACCCTAAAGACTTCATTTTAACTCATAGCATCTTTAAAAGCCCCTTTCCAGTGCAGTCATATTCTGAGGTACTGGGAGTTAGGGATTTAACAGATGAATTATGGAGGGACAGAATTCAATCTATCACAGGTGTATATCTTAGGACTAGATTTAGGGGTCATATATAACACTATGTTTAGCTTTTTTTTGTTTGTTTGTTGAAGATTTCTTTATTCATTTATACAAGCACTGGGTACAGTCAGAAGCGTGGGAGGGTGAGAGAATTCACCAGAGCCAGAGCGGGGAACAGAACAGGCAGACTGATGAAATACACTGCTGAGGGGAGCAGCGGGCATGGCAGGAGAGGTCTGTGTGCCATGTGGGACCCTTGCGGGGAGCCGGGGATCAAACCTGCGCTGCAGAGGCTGCGGGCAGCTTCGCAGCCAAGTGCTCAACTGCTGCGCCACCAGGGGAGGCCCTATGTTTAGCTTCTTGAGGAACTATCAAACTGTTTTCTAAAGCCCCATTTGTAATCCCACCAGCAATTTATGTGAGTTCTGATTTTGCTAGATCCTTGCCAACACTTGTTATTATTCATCTTTTTGATATATTATCTCATTGTGGTTTTGTTTTTCATTTTATTGATGGGTAATGATAATGAGCGCCTTTTATTGTGCTTATGGGCCATTTGTTGAACTGTTTGGTGGAGTGTATTCAATCCTCTGCCCATTTTTTCAATGGGTTATTTGTCTTTCTATTGTTAAATTAAAAGCATTCTCAATATATTTTGGGTACCAGACCCTTATCAGATACATGGTTTACAAATATTTTTTCTCATTCTGTGGATTTTCTTTTCACTTTTGATGAAGTCTAGTTTTTCTCTCATTTCTTTGATTCCTTGTGTTTTAGGTGTCTTATCTAAGAAACTATTACCTAATTCAAAGTCATGAATATTTATACCTGTATTTTCTTCTAAGGGTCTTGTAATTTTAGCTCTTAGATGTAGGTCTTTGATCTATTATGAGGCAATTTTTATATGTGGTCTGAGGTTGGGATCCAACTTCATTCTCTTGCATGTGGAGATCCAGTTGCCTCTGCACCAGCTATTGAGTATACATTTTACATTTAATTGTTTTGGTATTGTACTAAAAACCAAATGACCATAAATGTATGGTGATATTCTGTGTATCCTTATGCCAGTACCACACAGTCTTGATTACTGTTACTTTCTATTAGATATTGAAATTGGGAAGTGTAAGTCTTTCAGTGTTGATCTTTTTCATATTGTTTTGGCCTTGCATTTCCAAGTGAATTTTAGGTTCATCTTGTCAGTTTCTGCAAACAGCTGGAATTTTTTATAGCGACTGCATTGAATTTGTAGATCAGTCTGGAAATATTTCCATCTAATATCTAGCTTTCCAGTCCATGAATGAGATGTCTTTTCATTTATTCAGGCCTCTCTAATTTATTTAAATGACATTTTGTAGTTTTCAGTGTACATGTCTTACACGTCTTATATTACATTTATTCCTAAATATTTTTCTCTTTGTTGTTACTGTAAATTAAATCACTTCCTTTACTTTATATGGTTAATTGCTAGAGCCCTGATTTACTTTAAAAAATATTTGTGATAGAATTTACATAGCATAAAATCTACTCTTTTACCTGTATGAAGCATATTGTTTAGTGGTGTTAAATCAGTTAGGTGCATTCACATTGTTCTGTGCCATTCCCCAAACTCTTTTCATTTGACCTGATTTACCTTTAATTTGGAAGATTTATATAGTCCCTAACTTTTTTGCCTTAAATGCCATGCCTTGTAGTTTTACTTTACCTGAGCCTGTAGTTGAAGTCGCCTCATCAGACAGAATAGGGGATACAATAAACTTATTTCATAACTAATAGAATACATTGGTACTTTTTTCATGTCTAAAGTTCTGTGTGTGTTGCAAACAAAAGCTAAATATGTTGTGTTGGGGATATCCTACCTCACTTCATTTGTTGATATTGTAGTTTGTTAGATGATCAGTTCTGTAAAAGGTTAACCCTGGAAATTAGGAGGGAGCTGGCTTATTGAAACACACTAGTATTCTGAATGAACTTACCTGTTACCAGGGTGACAGAGTATGCACTTCAGATCTCTCACAAGGGCCACAGTTAAATCTGGTCATAATTCCTGTGCATAAGGAGGGCAGAGAATAGTTGCTTCTGGCACTTTGACTTTGGTTTATTGTTGCCCCATGAACTGCAGAGAACTGCCTCAACTCAAGGGCAATTCCTTTTCGGAAGGTCTAAGATTTGAGTTAACATTTGCTAAGATGGATTTCTAGATGCTCTAATTTTAGCATGAAAGATGTGAAACTATTTAGCAAACTACCATCCAAATAGAGTCATGTCAAAAGAAAAAAAAGAGAAATTCTTAGGTTCATTTCATGAACTAATTTTATTCAGCTCTTGATTGCATTTCCTGTGTGTAGAGCATGTTTCACACTTGGTAGCTGACTTCATTTAAAGAGAATGAATGGCCAAATTAAATGAATGTCCTTTTGAGCAGTTTTCAAGAGCTTGTGCTTCTGATTGGTTTTGTTTGTCTTAGTCAATGGAGAGAATAATTCTTTGTGTCCAATTCCATTTTAAGTGGGTAATGTTAAGTGATTTTTCATAATTTAAAATATGAAAAATTATGCTCCCTTGTTTGTATTTGGTGGAAACTTAGAGCTGAAATCCTGGCTTTTTTCTCTCTGGCTCTGCCTACTGCTTCCTAGGATATTTTGGACATGTGTGCTGGGCTGAATTTTATGTAAATGAAATTTTCTTTTTTTAATAAAAAAGTGACTAGTATGTCTTTGTGAAGCAATAAAAAATGGAGAGGGGGCAGAAATATATTTAAAAAGGGATTGTGTTTTCCCTTGTGTATACTTACAAAGCAATGCAAGACAGAAAAAAAAACCCTGAATGATAGCCAACACACTCTGTACTAGTACTGAGATAGATCTGTGTATACAGTAACTCATATATGTGTCAGGGTGGGTGTATTTAGTTAAATAGGAAAACATTTGTTTATTAATAGTAATTGACATTGTCACACAGATTTTGAAATGTTTATCAGATTATAGCATACAGGTTAAATATTTTTCAGTTACCTGAACATTTGTTTCATTTCTTCAGTGCAAATTTCAGTTTTGTTTTTTTTTTAAGATTTATTTATTTATGCATACAAGAGCTGGGGTGCAGGCCAGAGATGCGGGGGGTGAGAGGATTCACCAGAGACAGAGTGGGGAACAGAACAGGCAGACTGGCTGAAATACACTCCTGAGGGGGAGCAGTGGGTGAGACAGGAGAGGTCTGCTGCGCCATGTGGGTTGCTCCCTGGCTGGCCAGGTATGGAACTCGTGCTGCAGAGGCTGCAAATTGCTTCATGGTGCATTGTTTAACCCCTTGCGCCACCAGGGAGGCCCCAAATTTATGTTTTATGAAATCAGCAGATATACTAACAATATCTTAAATGGTACTAGAGGATTTTGTACGTAGAGTGGTGAAAAGCTGTTATTTTATCTCCATAGAGCATGAAGAATATAGAAGGAGAAATTTTGGTTGGATATAAACATATTTATCTAATGTTAGAGACATGAAGATATAATTTTTTCTAGCCATTGTTAACTAAAAAATGATACCCTAACATTTTTAGTAAATGCTGTGTAGCTGGGATTGTATTAACCACTTTATGTACATTATCTCATTTATTTTTACCAAGTTTTATGAGGTGGGAACTATTATTTTTCCCATTTTGTAGATGAAGAAGCTGAGACTCAGATAGTTTAATTTCCTAAATTGTCAAATCTAATAAGTGACAGACTCAGAGTTTGACACCAGAGCATGTCACAATAGAGCCAGTACTCTTAACCCCAGTGTAAGAAGATGACAAACGAGGTTGTACACTGTAGTAACACTCACTGTGGCTGGTGAAGCAGTCATAGACAGCTGTGGGTAACTGAGAGTATAGGCAGAAGCAAAGACGTGCCATTGTCTTGCTCTGGTTGAGGAGGCCCTCTCAGTAAGGAGGCGTCCCTGATTTTCCTGTCTTTCCATTAGATAATGAATTCTGTAGAAGGATGGTATGGCTCGCATGTGAATTCTTTATAACAAATCTTGGAAGTCCAAAAATCCCCTTGAAATAACAAAGAGGTTTCTATATTATACAACAGCCTCAGAAATCAGCAAGGACATTATGACCTATATACATGTAAACAGGAAAAATATAAAGATACACATACACATACAATTAAGGATTAAAGAAAGCTAACTCTTATAAGAAATCAAATTCATGCAAATTAAAACCATAATGTGGTTTGAATTTTGCCTGGTAAATTAGCAAAAATTTATAAAATGTTAATACCTAAAATGGGTATTCTCATTCTGCTGATTGCCTTTTAAAGTGGCGTGTTAAAAGAATAAAATGATTCAGTCAGTAAACATTCCTTGCTTGTGGCACTAATTCAGTAAGTATGAAATATACTTACTTCATTTTTTTTGATATTGAGAAGATGTTTTTTACTGAACTAATCTAATATATAAAAAGTTTGTATTAAATGTATTAAATACTTTTTTTTTGTTAAACACAGTAGAAAATAATCAACTCTTGAGTGGAAATGTTGATTCAGTATTTTCTTGAAAATTCTGTTTAAAATATTTAGAGAGGGGCCTCCCCTGGTGGCGCAGTGGTTTAGTGCTGGGCTGCAAAGCTGCCTGCAGCCTCTGCAGCGCCGGTTCAATCCCTGGCCACTGGCGAGGGTCCCCCATGGCACGCAGACCTCTCCTGCAGCGCCCACTGCTCCCCTCAGCAGTGTATTTCATCAGTCTGCCTTTTCTGTTCCCCACTCTGACTCTGGTGAATTCTCTCACCCTCCTGTGCTTCTGACTGTACCCAGTGCTTGTATAAATAAATAAAATAAATCTTTAAAAAATAATAATAAAATATTTAGAGAAGTATTTTAATTGCCTACCCATCTCAAGCATAATATATATAATCTATTGTAATCTATAATGTGATTTTTAGATATAATCTTTGGATTCATAAGGACACATATATGTTATATATGAGTATTCTGTAATATTGCTACTGTTTTTTTTTTAATTTGGAAAAATATTTTATTTGTTCTGCATCCACTGTTACAGACTCCCTCAGATTTTGGGAAAGTATTATTTCAAAAAGTTAAGAATGAAATTGATTTATTAAAGGTATAATTTCATAGTTTTAAAATTGAGCTTATTTATTGACAGCTGTGACTGGACAAATAACTCCAGTAATAAGCCAATTATTTTACAGGTATTCACAGTTTTATATGGAAGATAGTTTTTGCCATTATAACATGTTTAATCATCACTTCTTTGATGGAAAGGTAAGAATTATACCATTATCTCTTTCTTACGGAAGAATGCATTCGAGTACTTCTTTCTTTATTTTTCTAGATCAAATTGTGGCTATTCCACCATTTATTGATTTTTGTTTTGGGTTCATCTAGAAGTAATCATGTTATTACTCTTTCAGGACTTTTCCCTGCTCTTTGGATCAAAGGCCCCCTTTCTTACCCAGACCCACGGGGCTCTGTGTGACCTGATCCCTTCACTCTCCAGCCTCTCTGCGTTCCCACGTTGCTGTTTGTGCTCAGGACACGTGACTTTCATCTGAAACTGGCCTTTTCACCAAGAGGGCTTTTGCTCATGGTGTCCCTCTGCCTTCTATTCTCTCTTGGCCTTATTAACTTTACCCCATCTTTCAGAGCACTGTTCCAAGTCACTTTTTCCAGCCTCCCTGGGTTCCCTTACAAAGTCAAGTTCTCCTTTGTAGATTTGTAACATGTTATTAAATAAGAATTCTGAGGTTAGTTGTTTGGTGTCTGCCACCCTGATAAATTTCATGTCCTGGTTAAGGAGATTTATGGTTTTATTAAATCCATCCTTAAAATATAGGCAGTGCCAAGAGTGAACCCTAATGTAAACTGTGGACTCTGGATGATGATGATGTGTCAATGTAGGTTCATCAGTTGTAACAAATGTCCCACTCTGGAAATGAGGGAAGCTGTCTGTGTGTGGGGGTGGGGAGTAGTGGGATATCTTTATACCTTCTTCTCAGTTGTGCTGTGAACTTAAAATGATTCCAAAAAATAGTCTTTAAAAAATAAGGGTGTTGGCTTAGAAAAAGGTTTTTAATACATGTCGCACTGGATGAATAGCACAGCAGTCTTCTTGCAAAACAACCAAGTAATCACACCTGACAGAGATCAGCAAATGTTTTGTTAATGTCAAGAAGACGACTTGATAGGTACCCATACATATATGTGTATAGATCTATTTTTTTAAAAAATGGTGAGCCATGCTTAAGTATATACTGTGCTTTAAAGATATTAGCTAATGACAGAATGACAAATTCAGAATTGTTGGTTGGGATTAAAAAGGAGACTCCTGATTTAGTAAGTATAGTCAATGATGCTTTCCTTCCACCAGAACCAAATCAGCATGGTGGTATATATTTTTCAGCCCTGATAGCCATGAAAACCTAGTAGTGAAATAAATAGCAGTCAGAATCAGACATGTTTCTCTGTTTCCCAAAGGGCACATGTGGTTGGTAATCACTAGGATCTGAGAGCTGATTAGATGAGTGTAGGAAAGCTCACCCTAAAAAAACCATCACTTCAGTGAAAAATCCCTGAATAATAGATGATGAGGGACTTGTCAGCTAGGACAGTGGCAGAAAAAGAGAGGAAGGAAGTGGACTTTTCAGGCATTTCACAGGTGGAAACAAGACGAGGTAATAAGTAGACTAGGGGAGAAGTCAGAGATGACTTGGCAGTATGGCCTGAATTTTTATTTCATTCTTCTAAACAGACAGTTGGGAGGCTTGGAAGTGAAGTTTGGAAATGTTTGTGGGTCTGGTGGGATTGACGTGGACATGTCCAGTGTGACTTCTGGAAACCATGGGACCTTGAGTGCAGTTAGGGCTGGTGACACCCTAGATGAGGAAGCAACAGATTCATGAAGCTGCGCCATGGCGGGCTGGGACTTGATTGGTTTGTGTATTTATAATATTTTGCTTTTTATTTTGGTCAATAACAACAAAAACAAAATCACATTTAACTGTCATCTACCAGTTGCCTAGCAATTTCATCTATTTCACGAAAGTAATGTAATTAGCATTTTTCATGGAACTCTGTATAACTTACTATTGAAAGTTTATAGCATAACCTTAGAAGTTTTTAGAAAAAAAAGGTTGAATAAGCCACCAAGACTGAGTTCTACTTTTTTTTTTTGAAGATTTATTTATTTGTACAAGCACTGGGTACAGTCAGAAGCGCGGGGGGCGGGGGGGTGAGAGAATTCACCAGAGCCACAGCGGGGAGCAGAGCAGGCAGAAGGACCGAAGTACACTGCTGAGGGGAGCAGCGGGCGGCAGGAGAGGTCTGCGCGCCATGCGGGACCCTCCTCTAGTGGCCAGGGAGCAGCCGGGGATCGGACTGGCGCTGTGGAGGCTGCGGGCAGCTTTGCAACCCAGCGCTCAACCGCTGCACCACCGGGGAAGCCCAAGACTGAGTTCTACTTTATCTTTCCCAGAAGAATACAGTTGTCCAGCTCAAGTTTTCCTTTTTCTATATTTTGGGAGCAGCCTCTAAGTAGTGTTGCAACTGTAGTGCTTGATCTATAGAAAACTATTGCTTTAATGGTTCTACTGTCTGTCCCTTTTCTACCTGCATCCTAAGTCAAGGATTATTTACCGTGTATGGATCAATCACTAAGTGCTGATATGTCTGCTCAGTCCCCATGAAGGTGTGCAGGGTATTCTGGGAGTAGAAGCCTCAGCCACTGCATAGAAAGACTGCATAGTAGACTGAATTAAAAAGCAGGAATTCCTCCCGCAGAGTTTTCTCATTGCAAACAATATAGCCTTTCAGGGTAGCAAAAAATGTCATGTGCCTAAATGGTAAAAGGGTTAAAATTTGTGTAGAGGATAAGCTATTTTTAATGCCAGCACTTTTTCAGGTCACGATCCATGTGGGTGGCATAAGCCAGCATCTGTGCCAGAGGTAGCCAGTCAACATGTGGGCCCTCTGCAGCTCAGGGCAGGACACGATGCCATTGAGTCTTTCTTTCTTTTCTTTTCTTTTTTTTTTTTCATTAAAGATTGATTTTATTTATTTATAATTGAATACAATTATAAATATAATTGAATACAATTATAAATATAATTATAATTCAATTTATAATTGAATACAAGAACTGGGGTGTAGGCCAGAAGTGTGGGGTGGGTGTGGGGGTAAGAAGATTCACCAGAGATAGGGTGGGGAGCAGAACAGGATGATCTACTGAAATATACTGCTGAGAGGGAACAGTGGGCAAGATAGGAGAGGTCTGCTATGCCATGTGGGTCATCTCCCTGGCCGGGTATTGAACTCAGGCTGCAGTAGATGGTGATAGCTTGATAGTAACTGAGACTTAATTAAGCCCTATACCACCTGGGAGGCCCAGTGCTGTTGATTCTTACTGGAGAGATGATCTTTGATGTTTTGTTTGTTTTGAAACTCAGTTAAGGGTTTAGGTATTGTTTGTTAATTTTCTTTTTTATACTTTTAACTCTAAGGAATTTGAAAGTTTTTCAATAACATCTTCTGTACTTGAAGTCCTTGTTGGGGTGGCAGGTCAAGGCAGTACCAAGCAGTTCTTGAAAAGTGATTAACCTTCTTGACACACCATCCTTTGCTGTTGGACTGCCAGTAGGAAGTTAATAAAGACTTTTCTAGGAAAAAGGAATTAGGATGTTGTAGTTTTTCCTCTCATCAGTTGGGTTATCAAAATTAGTAGTAGAAAAGTATGTATTTTATTACAAGGTGAACATAGATTTATTAAAGTTTAAAATGCCATTAAGCTTTAAAATCTGTGTTGATTTGTTTTTACAGGTGAAATATAGGCCTTAAAAACTACAAAGTCAGTAGACTAGAGTTTATATTACAGGTGTCTCTTATAACTTCTCCCAAAGCAAAAATGATAAATACCCTAGACAGTGGTTAATATTAACTTTGCAATTATTAAAAACACTTCAATCTGTTTGTTGGGAAAATGTGTTAATAGCGTGGTTTCATGCCTTGGATAAGCTTTGGTACCTGTGAATTTTCGTTTATTTGCTTAGTGTCCCTGTTCAAATATGCCTGTCATTTACCCAGTACACAAAAAACATGTGCACGTTTTACTGGTAACTTGTAGCTCTTGTTAAACTTGCCTCGTGGGCAGTGGGCAAACCAGACAGGAAAAAATATGTCTTCTTTGTCTTTGTGTCTCCGGGGTTTAGCACAGACTCAGCTTCTGTTTGTTGAACTGAGTTTAGAGTTTTAGTGTTCATGGGTAATGAGTTTCTCTCTTTTAGGTTACTAAATTTAGTTTTTTAATTTAACCATTTGAAATGTGTAGTCCTCTGATAGTGATAGCATTTGAATTTGCAATTTTAAAACCTACTTATCAAGGAACCCAAAGATAAAATCTTAGGGAGCTGAATGAGAATGGCTTTAGGATGTCAGCCGGGGATAGAGGTTGCAGGATGGGTGAAGTTTCAGTACCACGAGTGAGATTGAGCCTAACGCATTCTCTCCCAAATAGGATGAAGTGCCTTCTGCTTGTGTTAATTTAGAAATGAACTTTTATTTGTTCCAGGCTGCCCTTGAAGTATGCAGAACCTTTTTACAGGAAGATAAAGGTGAAGGCGTTATTATGGTGACAGATCCTCCTTTTGGTGGCTTGGTTGAACCTCTGGCTGTTACATTCAAGAAGTTAATTGCTATGTGGAAAGAAGGTCAAAGCCAAGGTGTGTAATCTATTACTTTCTGCAGAATAAACATGTATCTATGTATCTACTTCCTGTCAAATGTTAGCAGAGCTCCGTGAATCAGAGTGCTGATAAAACAGACATGTCTTGGGTTCTTGTCTTTTTTAAAAAATGAGCTTATTTGATGATGTGGCAAATTTCATTATCGTGAGACTCTTTATCATCCTAATCTTATGTTTTTAAAATGACTAGTAGATAAATATTTGTTTTAGATGGGCATAAGGGGACATTGTAAAGAATCAGTGAACCATTGTCATTTATTCAATAAGTATTTACAGAGTAGCCACTGTGTACCAAATGCTGTTAGGTGCTGGCAGTAGAGCAGCAAACAAGACAAACATGTACCTTTGTCCTCATAGCTCGTACATTCCCTGTTCCTAAAGTCATGTCCAAATCTCTCAGAGGACACCAATGTCTGGCCCAGAACCCTAAACTGCTAAGATTTAGGAGGGAAATTGGGACATCCAGTAGCCTAACAGTAGTTATTGGTGACACACAGACATCAATATAAGAGGGGCCTAGTGCCTGGGGGTTATTACTCAGTGTAAAGTGCCTTAGGACTTCCATGTATTTTGTATATAAGCATCTAATTAGTCAGTATAGTCATTTCTTAGTTTCCAACATTTAAGGTGATAAATTATTGGCCTCTCCATTAATTGTGCCACGCAAGTAGTGTGTTTTGGGGACAGTTTGCAAACGAAATTTAAAACATGACTGATGGTGTTAAATATTTCACTTGTTTTTTGGTTATTAGGTTTGCTTATCAGAGTGGATAAAATCAGTGTTAAGGGGAAACACTAAAGAGCTTTGTGTATCATTTTCCAGTTCTGCAACTTACCAGCTGCATGACTTTGAACAAACTACTTAAGTCTGTGGTTTTAGTTTCCCCATCTATAAAATGGGTTTATTATTGTAACTGAAGGGGTTATTATGACATAATATACAGAAAATGCCTAGTTTTGTGGTTGGCCTTAAATAATAGCTGTGTTGACTGCTTCTCTTGAAAGTTAATTTTACTAAGCTTGTTCTTCAGAATCTTCCATGATTTAAATTGATTCATCCCTGAAGTGGAGATGAGTGATGCCAAAGCTAGGACTCAGACCTCAGGCCTCTGTCATCTAGTCCAGGATTTCCTCTGTCACATTGTGACGTACCTTTGGGTTTCAAAGTGGTGCTTCTTTTTCATTTCCCACTTGTTGGGCGTAATATCTTTGCCTTTACCTAGACTAAAGTGGTATGCACGTAAGAATTACTTATACATACGCTTTGCAGCAGTGTGTTTAGGCATGATGGAAGGCTTGCACTGATTTGAGGAGAAGGTCAAGTTGTATGTGGCACTTTGGCAAACATTTTCTCCTTACATATTATTTCAATGTGTTGAACAATTGCAGTTACTCCTGATACCAGAAGATTTTGAATTACATTTTCTGTTTTATTTTTCTTTGCTGTCAGTTTCTTATTTTTTTTTCTCTCTCTCTTTTTGTGATCCGTTAGATGATAACACCAAAGAACTACCCATTTTCTGGATTTTCCCCTATTTTTTTGAATCCCGAATTTGTCAGTTTTTTCCAAGCTTCTGCATGTTGGATTACCAGGTAGAGTAAATATTCTTTTTTCTGGCATTGTTGGGGAACAGATATTCTGCTTAAATAAATGTTCTGCTAAAACTGTTCATTGATTTTAGTAAAGGAAAAAATACTCTATGCTGTATTAAACACTAAAATTATACTACATGCATAGCTCAGTTCATGGGTTCCTAAATGTCTCCA
Organism: Talpa europaea; assembly: GCF_964194135.1. Classification (NCBI taxonomy): domain Eukaryota; kingdom Metazoa; phylum Chordata; class Mammalia; order Eulipotyphla; family Talpidae; genus Talpa; species Talpa europaea. The sequence goes on along the minus strand of NC_140071.1, from coordinate 130,682,790 downwards.
GTCCCTCAGGTACTTGTTAAAAAAATAGGGTTTTGGGTACTGAAATAAACCTACTAAATCAAAATCAGGAGTAAAGCCTTAAGAAGAAATATTTTACCAAGCTTCCCAGGTGATTCTGAGGTGCCACTCAGTTTGAGAGCAGGACCTCATCTTTCATCATCCTGAAAACCTTCACCGCACCCAGGTCATCGTGACGAGCATCGGTTTTCTCTGTTCAGAGGTTTTCTGTGAAGTAGATCACTCTCCAGTGGGTCGAATGCCACATGCACTTCACAGCGTCACTCAGGAGGCCAGGAGCTCTCAGCAGAGGAGTGCTCAGGGTCACGGGTGTCAGAGAAGCAGGCACACTGAGGTCTGCCCTTCTGCCAAGCGGGAACCTGCCTAAGATAAGCATCGAGCCAGTGGCTGTGGCCAACCACCTGCCCTGGGCTCGTTCTACTTCAATGTTTACTCTCCAGTCTTCATGTCTTTGGTTTCTGGAACACGCCCTGTTGTTGCCATCAGTGGGTGTGGTCACCAAATGGGCACTGCATCCTGTTTTGCAAAGACAGTTTTCTGCTTGAGTTTTCCTATCACTTGACTAGCCTCTGATGAAGGCTTTGCAGCCCTATAACTAGGGGAGAGTTCCCTCATTGTCAGAGCTAGACCTTGCTTCTGGTTCTTTCCAATCTTGAAGGCATATGCTATCACAAAAATCATTTAGAAATTCTGGAAGCAACAATGCTACCAAAAATGAAGGGACAGACACTACTGTGACTCTACTCCAAATAGCAAATATAATTTTAAAGTATTCACTTTCAGCCTCTTAAAAAACACTTCTACATATTTGTAATCATAGCAGATGGATTTGAATTCTGCTTTCTTCACTGTGTCTTATATAAGTGTGCATTTTTCACCGCAGTTACATAATTTTTATGCTTTTACTAACTTTAAATTCATAGGCAGTTTCTGTCATCATTTGTCGTCATTCTTTCCTTTTTAAACTTACAGGTTGCATTCACCTTTTAGGTACTTCTTAAATAACACTAACATAAACACTACCATTTTACTCATAATTTTTCCATAACTTCCTTAAAATGAAATGTCAAAGCTACAAGAGAATTTTAAAAACTTTTATTACCAAGTTTTGTGGACATATTCGTGGCTTTTGAACCATATCAAGAGATTCTTTTCAAGAATGTGTAGCACGTACCATTTTAACCCTGACTTCTTTGAGCTCTACTTTCGGCAGAATCTACATTGTAAATCTTCTCAAAGCTGGTTTACTTTCCTGTTTAGAGCAGCCAGTTTTCTGTTTCTTGTTTGAGGGATGTTTCCAGTAATAACATTTGTAATACGCAGATAGCTGACATATCCTAAAGATGTTAACTAAGTAAATCAATTCTGCTTTCCAGGAGTACCTGTTGCCTTTGACAGTGAGTAATCATCTAGTATAATGCTTGGCACATAGCAGGTGCCCTGTACAAGTTGAATGAGAAAGAGCATGAATTCAGGAGTCAAAAAGGAACTGAGTTTTAATTCTGGTTCTGCCACTTACTAGCTAGGCCTAAGAGTTTATGTGAAGCTCATCTTAGCTGTTAAATGTGCCTAGTAATTATATATCTACTTCGGATGCTCAATATCTTTATCTGGGAAATACAAATCAAAACAACAGTTATCAAAAAGACAAGAAATAAGGGTGGGTGAGGATGTGAGGAATAGGGAACCATTGGACACTGCTGGGAATGTAAATTGATGCAGCCACTATAGAAAACAGTGTGAAAGTTCTTCAATTAAAATTGAACTTGTCTGTTATCCAGCAATTCCATTTCTAGCTATTCAAACCTAAAGACAACAAAAACTAACTCAAAAATATATATGTATTTGATTGCAACGACATTCCTGAATAGCCAAAGCAACCCTGGCAAAAAAGAAGATGAGTGGTATCACATTCCCAGACTTCAGACTATACTACAAAACTATAGTAGTCAAAACAGTATTGTACTGGAACAAAAACCACACAGACCAATGGAATACAATTGAGTACCCAGAAATAAACCCACACATCTATGGACAGTTCAACTATGACAAGGTAACCAAGAGTACAAGTGTTGAGTCTCTTCAACAAGCAGAGTTAGGAAAATTAGAAACATGAAAAAGAGTGAAACTAGATCACATCACACACCTCATATAAATACAATCTCCAAATAGATAAAAGACTTGAATGTAAGTCCCAAAACTATAAAAGACATTGAAGAAAACTGGCAAAGTACAACATTGGCTTCAGTGATGTCTTTGTGGATTCATCGCCAAAGACAAGAAAAACAAAAGGGAATATAAACAAATGGGACTACAGCAGACTAAAAAACTTCTTTACAGCAAAAGAAATGATCATTAAAACAAAAAGACACCCTACTGAATGGGAGAAAATATTTGCATGTCATACATCTGACAAGGGGCTGATAGCCAAGATCTTTAAAGAACTCACACAACTTAATGAAAAAGAAGCAGATAACCCAATTACAAAATAGGCTGAAGAACTAGCAACTTCTCCAAAGAAGACATACGTGAAATAGGCACATGGAAAAATGCTCATCATCATTTACCAATTAGGGAAGTGCAAATCAAAACCATGAGATACTACCTTATACTGTGAGAATGGCTGATATCTGAAAGAACAGTAACAAATGTTGGTGAGGATGTGGAGAAAGAGAAACCCTCTTACAACTGGTGGGAATGTAGACTGGTCCTGCCCCTATAGAAAACAGTATGGTTTCTCAGAATATTAAAAATAGATCTACCATATCACCTAGTGATTTCACCTGAAGAATGTAAAAAACACTAATTCAAAGGAATATATGCACTGCTATGTTCATTACAACACTATTTACAATAACCAAGTTATGAAATAGCCTAAGTGTTCAAGTACAAAATGAGTACATTAGAAAGATAGGGTGTGTGTGTATATATATATTCACACGCCAAAATGGAGTACTACACAGCTGTGAAACATGGATAGAACTGAAGGCTGGAAAGGACTACATTAATTGAAATAAGTCAGAAGAAGAAATGCAGATACTGGATTGTTTCTCTAATATTGGACTATAAAGAAACAAAGAGTCAGACAAAACTGAACCAATAAAACTAGACATCTGAATTGCGGCTACCAGGGGGGAAGGAAAAATAGGGAGGCAGCACAATGGACTACTATGAAGAATTATGGGAGCTGTGGTGGTAGGTGTGGTGAGGTGACATGCATCTGAAGAGGTATGATCCTATGCCTCTGAATCACATACAATGCTATAAACTAATGTAACCTCAATTTAAAAAAAAAAAAAAGAAATTTTGGTATATGCTATGCAATGGAATATTATTCCACCATAAAAAAGAATGAAATATTGCTATTGTGGCAATGTGAATAGACCATGAGGGTATTATGTTAAATAAAATCAGAGAAAGAAAAATACTATATACTACCACTTATATGTGAAGTCTAAAAAAAAAAAAAGCTCGTAAATACAAGAACAAATTGGTGGTTGACAGAGATGGGGCATTGAGGGATGAGAGAAATCAGTGAAGGTGGTTATAAAAGAAAGAAAATCAATACAGGGTTTAACCCTGATCATCAGTGGAAATTGTATTGTGTTTGGACTTCCACTCAATAAAAGAATTATGTGTGATAATACATTAAAAGGCTTAGTGTGACCCATGGGACACACAAATGTAGAATAAAAGCTATTGTATTGACATTGTGATACTATCACTCCTGTCATTGTGTCATCTCAGGGTGGAGGTAAAAGTCTTCTGCAGGTCCTTTTTGGGCACAGAATCTGAGACATTAAAATTGTAAAGCACAGGCACCCTCAGAAAAGTGTTCATCCACAATCTGGGGTGCGTTTTTCACTGTGGGTGAGGGTTTGAAATGGTGAGGAGGTAATGGATTTATAAACCAAATTTGTCACACCTCCCCCCTGATGGATTTTCTAATTTTTTTTTTTAAATTACTATGGATTTATTGTTATCCGTCTTAAACCTTTTGGTTTCTTTCTTTTGTTACTCTAACCTCACTTTGTGGTAATTTTTTTCCTTTTATGTTAGTTATCTTCATCAAGTGACACATTGGATAAAGACATTTGAAAGTCTCCTCTCTGTCACAGCTCTTTCCCTACAGATCTTGATTAGGCCTTCTTGCTGACATAGCCTAAGATGATTCTGTAAGCCCCCAAGCTACAATGAGGTAAAAGACCCAAAATCACTAAATCTCTCTCTTTTTAAAAATACTTTTCAGGTAAGAGCAAGGCGGAAATGCTGCAAATCTTCATGAAGTATAAATTATGTAGTCTCTTCAGTTATATAAAGCATTCCATGAGTACAGAATAAATAGTCATCAAAGACCTAGCAAACCAAGAGTCTTATTAAGGGCAGATTAGAAAGGAAGGATGTGATAATGAAAGGAAATTCTGATTTAGAGTCAGAAGTTTGAGTCCTAGAACTGCCTTTTAGAAGCTATTTAATCGTGGGGGAAGTCACTTTATCTTTCCCAGTCTCTGTTTCCTTGCCTATAAAATAAAATGATTGAACCAGAAAAGGGATGGCAGATAAGTTTTACTTTTAGTGCTAAGCCTGATAAATTGGTAGTGACTTTCTGAAGAATTTGTTGAGAGTACCGGGCTCAGTGGCACAGTAGCATGATTGATTAGTGATGTCTGCCCCTGGGGGTTGGAGGGGGAGGAAGGGACAGCCTGTGGCTGCATTTAGGTCCTGTATTTACCTTGTCTGAGCTGGGTCATCTTACTTCCCTTCCACTTTAAACATGCTGTGATCTCTTGTTTTCACCTAATCTAGGACATTTGTCTGGGTTGTTAAAAGTGAAACTCTTTGCTTTTTTTTAAAGTTATCTTTTAAAAAAATCATCCTGTGTAGAATTTTTTGAGGCTTGTTTCAAGTTCAGAAATGAAGATATTTTAACAGAAATTCCTGAGACATTATTACTAATTATAAGATGGCAACTGAAATTCTTGATTCCTGACATGTAATAAACATAAAATATCTAACAGACTTGGAGGAATCTCACACACACACGCACACACGTGTGCATAATTTATATATATAAATTTTAAATAAGAGGTTACTTGAGATATGGGGAATATAACTATAAGATCTTATCGCTGTGGTATAGGTTGGTTAATGGAGCCAAAGAGTTTACTTGGTTTCTTTTGAATAAACTGAAATTAAACAGAACACAGTCCTGTTATAAAAATAGATGTACTCTGTCTTATTTAATCTTTGTTTCCCAGCATGATGCCTGAAACGTAGTAGGTACAAAATAAGTGTTTGATGACTTGAATGTCTTGGTTTCCATATAACTAGTTTCAATCTCGTGGCACAGAAGAAATTTGTGTAGATAAAATTAAAAGTTAGGGATTGCAGAGATTTTGAGCTTTCCCTCATTTCTATACAGTACTTCATCACATTAATCAGTTCCATGGGAGAAATTTTCTATTTGAAAATGCCTCTCATCATCATTGTGAGTGAAATGTCAGAGATAATGATGGGAAAATGGTGTATCAGCTCTACCACCAACGATACGCAATTTGCAAAATTGTGTTTGCTTTACAGCACTTCCATAGGAGGTTTATTTGTGTGGAGGAAGCTATGAAATATGGATGTATGTTAGAGGTACATTAATTTACCCTAGCAGCATGCATTTTACATACCATATGTTTATAGTTAATTAGCACAACAAACCCGCATTTAAAAATAATAATAATCTCAATTAGGTTATGCAAAATCAAGCAATCAACCACCTTCCTGACACATACATTCTCTGACTCCTTGGGTAACCATAAAGAAATTGTTCTCTTTTTTTTCCCTCCTCTCTTCCATCTGCTATCATTTTGCATGGAATATTCCATTTGGTAGAAATCTTTTCGAAGATACTTTTTTCCAACATTTAAAAATCTTTGTAAGATTCTCTTGGGAAGAATTTTTTTCTTATGACACTCATAAATGTTCAAAGCAGCTTTGTTGAATTTAATAAGGTGCCGTATATTTATTGAGTACGTGGAGGAGTGTGTTAAGGAAAAATTGAGAATTTAAATCATTTTAAAAGAAAACTACTTACAGTACTATTTTAAGGTGATTTTGAAGTAAAATCTACTTTTGTGCCTTAGCCTCTAATAGGTAACATATATTCATAGAATTTTTAAAATTAGAAAGAAACCTAGAGGTAACCTAGGCGAACTTGCCACCGTAATAATCCTCTCACTAAATTCATGACAAGCAGTCATTGAACCTCACTTGACTGCATTCAGTGAGCAAAGTCCTACAGCCTTACAAGGCAACTCAATTTATTTAATAGCTCTAATCGTTAGAAAATTTTCTCATATTGAGATAAAATATGCTCCCTATTAACATCTAACCATTGGTCCTACTTCTGTTCTCCAAAGCAATAAAGGATAAGTCTAATTTCTATACTGCATGCCACCCCTTGAGTTATAAAATTCCTCTCCGATGCTCTCAGCCTTCTCTGTTGTGAATAAACACCCTTTGTAGGCTACACTGTAAATCCTGTTCATTCCCATTACTTCAGTGGAATTGAACTGGTTTTATCCATGTGGCTCTTAAAATGGAGTAGCAGAACACAGGGCTTCAGATATGAACCATTCCTGGTCTTGTCTTTGCTTGGATGTTACGCTCTGTGTGGGCCAGCGGTGAGTCCGCACCGGTTCTCACACACTCACATTATCGACCTTGGGCTTACCCGTGACAGTCAACTGGAACCCTGGAGGATTTCACCCCATGTGTTTGTTTAGCTGGGTCTTCTCATCACGTACTTGTTTTATCTCCCTGCTGGTTAAGCTTGTTAATCAGTCTTCCTAAATTGGTTCCTGTGAGGCTAGTAGACATTGGCAGGGCCAGAGAGAGAGATCAGCTTTTTCCTTTATTGTATAAAGAACATTAATGAATGATCATTTGAGTAAACTTTTCTTTTTAAATTTTTAAAAACTTTCTAGGTAGATTATGATAATCATGCACTTTATAAACATGGAAAGACAGGCCGGAAACAGTCTCCTGTGCGCATTTTCACGAACATTCCACCCAGCAAAATAATCCTTCCGGTTGAAGAAGGGTACAGGTAGGATTACAATGAGACCTCGCAAAACTTGCGAGACTGAAAGTTCCATAGACTTCACATTGAAATGCTTTAATAATGACTCATAATGTTCTCTTATTTTAAAATTCCTCCATAATTCTATATTAAATTGAATTCAGATTACACCCCATTTTTCTAATGCATACCTTGTGAACTTTTGTTTACTGTAACTCTTGCTAAGACCATGTGCCTGTTTCTCTTTCCTCCTTAGATTTTGCCCTCTGTGTCAAAGATACGTTTCTCTAGAGAATCAGCACTGTGAGCACTGTAATTCTTGCACATCCAAGGTATAGGTTCCTTTAGAATGAATTTTTATGCAAATATATTAGTTTTATTTTAACTTACTAGTTTCATTACTTTTGTTTAATGATTTTTTTTTTCTTAAGGTTTATTTATTTATTTATACAAGCACTGGGTACAGTCAGAAGCGCGGGAGGGTGAGAGAATTCACCAGAGCCAGAGCGGGGAGCAGAGCAGGCAGAAGGACTGAGGTACACTGCTGAGGGGAGCAGCGGGCGGCAGGAGAGGTCTGCGCGCCATGTGGGATCCTCCTCCAGTGGCCGGGGAGCAGCCGGGGATCGAACCGGCGCTGCAGAGGCTGCGGGCAGCTTCGCAACCCAGCGCTCAACCGCTGCGCCACCGGGGAGGCCCACTTTTGTTTAATGTTAATCTGTTAATAATATTTGAACTAATGTATTTTTTTATTAATTATAACTTAGTACAATATTTTATCTCTAATTATAAAGTCAAACTTTTAAAAATACTTCGTTGCCTTCATCATCATTAACAATTACTTGAATTCATTTTTATCTGATACTATGGCACTGCTTACTTAAGACACTAAATGATGCTAAATTTTGTTGAGGGCAAAATTAAGATGTTTCAAATAAGGCATTGCCCTAGAAGAAAGTATCACTGTGCTGGTGAAATAATAATGAAAAGCATTTGTTGTGCACTTTTTATGGGCTAAGTCTTTTCCTAAGAGCTGTAGGTGAATAACTCATCAACATCTCACAAAACAGCACTGGTGGGTAGGTGCTCCTCGCTCTTTCACAGATTTAAGTGTGGGCCACAAGTGACATAGCGCCTGTTACTTTTTCAGGAAGGTGGGAAGACCCTGAATTTGCTCTTTTTAACTAAGTCTGGTTGGAGAGAACACATGAAGTTTAATTTCACAAATATGCAAGATTTTCTTCAGAGCAAAGACTGTCTTTCCATTTTTTTTTTTTTTTAAAGATTTTTTTATTTATTCATGTACACAAGAACCGGGGAACAGGCAGATGTGTGGGAGGGTGAGAGGATTCACCAGAGACAGAGCAGGGAACAGAACAGGCAGACTGACTGAAATACACTGCTGAGGGGAGCAGTGGGTGAGACAGCAGAGGTCTGCTGCTCCATGTGGGTATCTCTCCAGCTGGCTGGGATCAAACCTGCGCTGCAGAGGCTGTGGACTGCTTCACAGTGCTGTGCTCAACCGCCTGCACCACCAGGGAGGCCCCAGGAAAGACTGTCTTTCTATAACTGTTACAAGGTGTATGTTTCATAAGTTTGTAATACCTAGTTTTCACTTGTTTTTAACTATGATAACACATAGTTAATTTCAAATCATTTGGAAATTATCTATATTCTTTAAAAAAATTACGTCAAGATCATAAGCTTCAAAAAAGGAAAATCAGACTATTGGGTTGTCGGAAAGGTAATAATACATTTTTGCTTGAAAAACAAGAAAAAATACGTCATGACTTTTCCGACAACCCAATATGTAGAGATGTATATGCATGATAGGAGAATCAACACTGTGAACACTGTAAATATACATGATAGGTGTTAAGAACAAACAAAAGCCAAAAGTGATTGCCCCAAAAACCTGGGATGGAGGAATGCTGGGCGGAGGCCTGTGGGCAGTGGCTGGTGAGCTGATGTGTTCTAATTCTTGACCTGTTGGGGGTCGTTCGTTTATAGTACCCATTAAACCGGACATTTATGTTTTATGTATACTTTTCTAGTTATGTTTTATTTCACGGTTTTGAAATTACCCAATCAGTAACCTGTAATCTCTTTCTAAATTACATAAAGTTTTCAAATATGGATTTTACTAAGGATTATGCCAGACAGCCACATAAAAATTATGAATCATTAATTCTCCTGAAATTTTCATCACGCTCTTCTTTGTGTGGATTGGATTGCTTGAACTGGAGTGGACGTTCAGACATAAATCCCTAGTTTTGCAGTTACGGAAATTGGGACCCATCAAGGAGGCATTTGAGTTGAGTGGAGAAATGCATAAATTAAAATCAAAGTATTTAATTGTGAAGCACAGGAAAGTGAGAAATAAGGAATGAATAATTTACACAGATTTTAATAAGACATTTTAATTTTTAATTGTGGAACTTGATTTTCAGTGACAAATTAAACATAATTTAAACATTGTTTTTGCAGGATGGCAGGAAATGGAGCCATTGCTTTCTTTGCCACAAGTGTGTAAAACCTTGTAAGTATTTAGAGTTAGTATTTGAGATCCTATGAAAACATTTAGGTTCTATAAATAGCATTTTTATTTCATTTTTGTAATAACAGAAAAAACATTAATATAGAGATCTGCATTAATTTATTTGCTTTTAAATTTTTACAATGACCAAATTGTACGTTCTTTCCTATATAGAGACCTGACTGTTTCATGCCTATTTCAATGAGACATTTGGTTTGGCATATTTGAATGGGCTCTGTGTCACTTAGCCAGCCACCATTCCATTGGGGCTCTCAGCTCTTGGCTCATTGGAGAAGGGCTGAATTTGTTGTCATGTATTAGCTGGTTTATATGGGATTCCAACCTCTGACCCTTGATCTCTTTAGCCAGTTATAACCAGCTATGCAAACCCGTCACACTAGTTGACGTAAACACCGTTTTAACTTTCCTATCATAAAGGTCAAGCAAACGAAAGCTCATATTAAATGAACTTTTCCTAAAAGTTTATGTTTTTAATATGTCTTTTATTTTATAGCGTGGATCCACTGTAGCACTTGCAATCACTGTGCTCTTCCAGATCATTCTTGCAAAGGCCCGAAGGATGGCTGCTTTATTTGTGGTGAATTAGACCATAAACGTAGTTCGTGTCCTAACATCTCTACTTCTAAGAAAATTAACAAGTTAGTTGAATTTTTTTTATTAGAAAAAGATTTTTCCTATGTGATTTGTACAGAGCAATCCACAAAGTATGTAATAGTTAGAGGATTCAGAAATACTAAATTAATTGTTGCTTTCACCGGTAAGTATTTTTTGCAACAGATGGTGAAGGGAGGATGCAAAGACGAATCGAAGAACTTAAATTTTACAAGACATAAAAATACTTAGACATTTAATAGTTAAATATTTTCTATTTATTTTCGTCTTTTTTTTTCTGATTATTGTGGTTTTTCCTACCAGTGTTGGGTATTGGTTATAACTCAGAGCAATGATAGAGGCCTCTAGAGAAAAGCACTAATATTTCAACAGTGTTAATGTGAATAGTTACACTTTTTTTTTTTTTTTTTTTTTGGTGGGACTCTCGCCAGCAGCCAGGGAATGAACCGGCGCTGCAGAGGCTGCGGGCAGCCTCGCAGCCCAGCTCTCAACTGCTGTGCCACCAAGGGAGGCCCTGAATAGTTACACTTTTTAAAAAAATCTAAAAGGGATGATAGATATTGATTCCTCTTGTTTTGCTGATATGAAAACCATACAGCCTAATTTCACATTACATTAAAATTTAGATCAGGATAAACATTTTGAGCTAGTATAATATGACTTGTGATGGGAAAATATCTATTACCTAATGATTTAGTAACCGTTTATGATTGTATTATTCTTTTTCATTTGCTTATTTTCATTTTTTTGCTCAGTGGAAATTACTATTTTTTCCCATTAAGGTTTAGTCGTTTAAATTTTGCCTACTATATTTAAACTGCCTTTACTACTACTTTTTATTAAATGTGGTTTTAATAAGCAGTTTCATCGAGTGATTGAGGGTGAGGTACAAGTTCTAAAATTAAAGAGGTTTTGAAAAATCATATAGACCTATTTTTCCTTGGAATTCAAGAATGGAATGCAGCCTAATAAACTATTAGTCTGGGACTGTTACATCATTTACATTATAATTCTGGGTGCATATGAGTTATAACATGCTCAGCCTTTGATTTCATGAACTTAGGATACATGGAAACTGAATTTGAGTTTTGATAATGGTGGGCTCCTCATTGGTTCTTAAATAGCCCTAGCCAGTCTATATATTATTTCCACTGAGAGAAAACCTATAGTATTAAATTTTATCTCAGCATTAAATTTTATCAAGTTTAATTCAGGAGCAGATTTCTTAGGATGTGGTATGCCTGATAAATTTTTCCCAGAGAATACTCCTAAACTCCTGTTGTTATTTTCAGGAAGTACTTTTAGAGAATTTTATAATGAAATTGACAAGGCAGTTTTTTAATTTATAACAGTAAATAATTTTAATAGCCTTTTTAGCATACATGATATGCGTTTTATAGCTATATTAGTTTTTTCTTAGAATTTTCCTTCGGTTGTGACTGGAATGATGCTGGCTCCCTCTTGTGGTTAAAGTTTATTTCATCAGTTACATAAATACATACAATTTAGAGGACATATACTAGGTCAATTCAATTTTAAGACAAAAATAAAACAATTGATTTATACTCAATTAGCTTATAGTTGAAAGACTTTATCTCTGGAAAGTTTTGTTTACTCATAATTATATGTGAGTTTTGTTACTCAAAAGCTAGTGTGTATTTTCCTTGTTTTTGTTTACTGTATCCTCTGTTGGCATCTCAAGTATAGTCTTTCCTGTGAGTGGAGAAGCCAAAAGAAATCTGTGTAATTTTTTTGCGTACAGGCATGTCTAACTTCATTGACTTTGCCACCAAAAGATTATACTTCATTGAATTTGCTCAATCATTATTTATCAGGACATTAATGTACTTTTAAAAAAATGTCCAGCGGGAAAGGAGACTTATGTAACATGCACAAAGATGACTTCAGATAACGGTCTTGTTTTATGTTCAACTGCCAGGATATCCCGGTCCATCGTGCAAAATCTAAGTATAGAAAAATGTAAAGTTGGCAAGCAAAAATAGTCATGTGGAGCTAATAATAATAGCTGGTATTGATTTAGTTATTACTACACTAGTCTTTTATATGCCTTAGCATTTTATATAACTGAGTATATAGCATCAAGGTGATTCAGGGCACAGGTTCTGGAGTTAAGCTGGTTTTGCTACCTCCTCACTCCATGATTTTATAACCTGAGTTTCTTCCCCTAAAAGAAATTGAAGTGCAGGAGAGGGAAAGGTAATATCTGCCTTATCCCACTGTATTTCCCAGTACCTTCAATTCAGAGATGGTGCCTATTCATTTCTGCGTCACCAGCTCGTAATGTATTTGCTGAATGAACTAAAAATGCAGCCTGAGTTTGGTCCACTGTGGGGGTTACATAGTGTTTGTGGTATTCCTTTCCTGGGTTTTGGTCCCGGGATGATCATGAAACAGCTTTGCCCCAGGACTGCAGCTCAAGAGAAGGGCATCTCACACTTAATGTTGCTGGGCAGCCGTGGGAAGTTTGCCAGTGCTGGCAGCGCCCGTCTTTTATTTGGTTCGTGATATAAATGGCCTGATTCTACTAGCTTGGAGAGAGGGAATGAATAGACCAGTAATCTTTCTCAGCTATGGATTACCTTAGTTCAGAGAGCAGCACAAGCAAAGGATCTGTGTTTTCTGGTGTGGATTAGTGCTTTTCAAGGGTGAACTCCAACTTGTTCATTTTGTAGAAGACAGACATCACAAAATGTGCATGCACCTCCTGTATGGCCTTTGTCGGGACTTATGGATCTGCTGAGGAAAGGAAACTGAGTTGTAGGGCTTGTAAAATGGGCTTCTTTAAGTGCTATTGGTTTTTCCCATTGTGCATTTTTCTACCACTGCTAACAGCCAGATATATCGGGAAAAATGTATTTCAGGGATTCAGAGATTGAAGTGCTGTGTTGAGCAGTACAGATGTTCCAAAATAAAATAATAATAATAATAAAAAACACCAAAAAGGAAAAACAAACACCAACAAAAAAACTCTCCAAACTCATTGGCTTGGTATTTACCTCTGGGACATGTTTGTCCCAAATAGATTGTTCTAAATCTGTAGTTACCATCTTTCAAAGAAATTTCTTTTCTCAAACAGTTTGCTTGGTCAGGCCTCTGACTGTCTCCTTGTTATTATGGTTAGGATTCTGAGGATTTATGCTTATAATGCAGCAAATTCTTTCCCTTCTGTTTTCTTATTTGGTTAGCTAGTTAATTAAACTTCAGCATAATTACATAATTCACTGTGCTCATTCTACAAAATAATTTAGCACCTTGTTTTTCAGAGCTGCCAGAAAGCAGAAGCAAAGAAAAAGTAATAAGATGAAAATGGAGACTACTAAAGGACAATCCATGAATCATACATCTGTTACAAGGAAAAAGAAAAGGCGAGAAAGAACCCATCAATATCTTTGCTCTTAAATGTCCAGTGACTTGAGAATAAGAAAGATTTATAGTCCAACCTTTGATGCCATTTTCTGAAAGTGCCACACTGGACTTAAATTCTGTTGCTTTCAAAGGTATGCACCTCTCTAAGCTAGAAAATAGGCAGGTGGTATTTTCTGGTTTATAGACACCTCAGCAGCCTATCTGGAGACCTGGAGACTCCCTCCCTCCTTGGCCGGTTTACTGGCGCTCTCTGGGTGCCTTTCATCTCTCTTTAAGTCTCTTCCAATCATATATTTTAGCCTGTTTTATCAGAAAAATGGGCACACAGATTCTTCAGCAGAAAGTGTCACAAAAAGTGGATGTGAAAACCTGAGATTTATGTGAAACATAAGAGTATGTTAAGTTGATAAATGTTTTTTAGTTAAATAGTAAAAATATTGTTCAGTGGCTGAAACTTCACTTGTAAAGAGAAATGCATTATTCAGTTATTTTTAAGCCAGAATCTGAAAATGATGGAATTTTGATAAAGGCAGTCTAAAGGTATAAAGATTATAATTATGGTTACATTATTAAATATTTATTTTTCTGTTTTGCTGTTGTCCTTTGGTTTATAATCACTTAGATATTTGTTGACCATATGAGGTTTTTAGAATTATGATTTTCTCAGTCATCTCATGTCTTTTAACCTAGTCGGCAAGTTTCTTTGGAAAAGTAGTAGCAGAAGGCAGGAGAGTGTGGTGGTTGAAATGCCTCATTTCTATTCCTTTTTTTTTTTTTAAGATTTATTTATTTATGCATACAAGAGCTGGGGTACAGGCCAGAGGTACGGGAGCGGGGGGTGAGAGGATTCACCAGAGACAGAGTGGGGAACAGAACAGGCAGATTGACTGAAATACATTGCTGAGGGGAGCAGTGGGCGAGACAGGAGAGGTCTGCCTCACCATGTGGGATGCTCCCTGGCTGGCCGGGGATCGAACTTATGCTGCAGAGGCCTCGAATTGCTTCACAGTGCGGTGCTTAACCCCTTGTGCCACCAGGAAGGCCCGCCTCATTCCTATTCTAATAATTCCTGGCCATATATGTCCTCGGCCATATATTTACTCTCTAGAGTGCCCCTGTTTTTCGTTGTTCTAAGGGGGATAATCATAGTCAGTCAGGTTTGGATTCATGATTAAATCAAATGAGATGCATGTGTCTGGAGCTCACTCCAGTGTTTGGTAAGCCATGTAAACCAAGGCAGGCAGCTGCCAGTCCCACCCCGGCCCTCAGGTACTCTAGCATCATAGCCGAGGGGAGTGGTGTGATGCCCAGGACAGTTCATCTCCTCATTGCTCTGCTACCTGTAAACTGAGGGCTAAGTAGCTTTGAATTACTTGCATTTGCCTGATGGCTTCTCTCCTTTTCAAACAACTGCCTTAGAGTACATCTGGAGAAACTTTGCCTGGGCTCAGCCTTGTGATCGCACTGGAACTGCCATCTGGTATTTAAATTCCGAGTAGGTTAGGACTGTGTGCATGATGCAGCACACTCAGGCTTGGCCCTGATCCATGTGGCAGGGGTGCCCATCAGGCAACATGAGCTCAGCACCAGGACCTGACAGGCACCGGAACATTCTTCTCTTACCCCCACCTTTTACGAAAATTATATTTTTGTTGAAGTAATGTTGGCTTACAACACTATACATGACTTAGAGGTACAGTTTCACACCTCTTACACCACACCTACCACCAAAGCAGCCATAATCTTCTACCATAGTCCATCCCCCCCCCACCACCCCATTTGGTAGCCTCAGTTCTGCAATCAGATTTCTAGGGTTTCTTTTGGTTTAGTTTTATCTGTTCCTATGTTTTGTTTCCTTCTATTCCACATGAGTGAAATCAGCCAATATTTGTCTTTCTCCTCATGGATTTCACTTAGCACCATCCCTTCCAGTTCCATCCATGTTGTCACAAATGGCATTCTCGCCCCTTAAACAGTGGGTTTCCATGATTATAAGAGGGGAAAGACTGGAGGTGATTGGATGATATATGACCCTTATAGCATCATTGTGAAGGCTCTTCTCTCTGGTTCAAGCATGGACATGCTCATTGACTTCATTGTCCACAATACTGTGGTGTTTTCTATTGAAATCTGTTCTGAAACTCAGACTCCTGAGGGATCAAGATAACAACAATGACTGCTACTAATACTGCTCCTGTGGGTCTAGTGGTCATTACCATCACCATAGTTCCTTAATTTTAAAGTCCAGTCATTATAAAACTCATATACATACAGTTGATATACTCATAGCTTTTCAGGAGGGAAAACCCTACATCTCATTAACCATACATATTAAATTTTAGTTGTATCTTATTTCAGAAATATTGAGATGTGAAAGATACACATCTTACAATTGAGGAAAGAGGATGTTACTTATAATAAGGAACTATGTTCTTTAAAACTTGGTTATGGCCTCCCTGGTAGCACAAAGGGTTAAGTCTCAGCACTATGAAGCTATCAGCAGCCACTGCAGCTTGAGTTCAAACCCCGGTCAGAGGGCAGACCGCTTGCGCAGGAGTGTGTCTCTGACTTGCCATTTTAGAACAGGGACCTTCCTTCAATAAAGACTGCTTGAAACCAGGAGAAAGCTCCTTATGCAGCCAGAGGTTAGCTGGGAAGCACCCCCACACCAGGCCCCTTCTGGCCAGCAGTCTGAGCCCAGAGGGGAAGCGGGCATCCCTGGCCAGGGCAGAACGCACGCGAGCAGGAAAGTGTGTCTCCGACTCGCCATTTTAGAATAGAAGAGAGAAGCTCCCTGTGCAGCCAGAGGTGAGCTGAAGGCCCCCACAAGCCTGGTCCTGCCTGGCAGGGAGTTGGAGCCCTGAGGGGGATCCAGCGATTAGGAGCCCAGAGTGCAATCCAGCCGCCCCACCTCCAGGGAAGTCTGTGCAACTTCAAGACACACCTTTGGCATTAAACAAACACAGAAGGAGGAGATATTCTGTGACAGTGACCATTAACATACTCAAAGTACCACTGCCTTGCTGGACTTCCAGCATAACAGTATTTGACTCGATTGGACCGCCAGTTTCCAAAATCCCAGAAAGAGCACACCAAAAAGATGCTGGCCAGTATCAGCGACACAGTGTACCAATGCATAGGGCAAATTAGAAAACAGGCAGTAGGGAGGAAAAAAACAACATGCAACCTAGCAACTCCACACCACAAAAAGAAAACCACCCACC
The DNA here is from genome assembly GCF_964194135.1 of Talpa europaea. Taxonomy (NCBI): domain Eukaryota; kingdom Metazoa; phylum Chordata; class Mammalia; order Eulipotyphla; family Talpidae; genus Talpa; species Talpa europaea. The sequence goes on along the minus strand of NC_140071.1, from coordinate 130,665,923 downwards.
AGATTGCAACAACAGTGACTTGGAAGAACTTCTGAGCCTTCCAGAAAGAGAATTTAAAATTGCCGTGATGAAAAAACTGACAGAAGTCATTAAGGAAAACAACACTCAGAAGAATGAAATTGAGTCCCTAAAGAGGGACATGAAGGAAATGCAGGAAATCAAGGGTTAATAGAAGAGCTAAAGAATGCTGGGAAAAGCAGTGATAACAGAATAGATGAAATGGAAGATCGAACCCCAGCCAGGGAGCTGACCCACATGGTGCAGCAGACCTCTCCTGTCTCACCCACTGCTCCCCTCAGCAGTGTATTTCAGTCAATCTGCCTGTTCTGCTCCCCACTCTGTCTCTGGTGAATCCTCTCACCCCCCGCACCTCTGGCCTACACCCCAGTTCTTATATGCATTAATAAATAAAATACATCTTTAAAAAATAAAATGATTACCTTCTTATAAAGTTATAAGTAGAAAATTTGGTGATTCTGTTCTTATGTTCAATTAATACTAATTTTAAGGATTTAATCTCTTCAGTCTTTTTACAGAGAATAAACTAGTAGGATATAAAAATTCCTCAGGGAGGGAAGGTATTATGGGATATAAGGTCATTTGTTCTAATTAGAAATCTCTGTATCTGAGCATTAAGATACTATTCCGGGGCCTCTCGTGGTGGCACAGCGGTTGAGTGCTGGGCTGCGAGGCTATCCGCAGCCTCTGCAGCTCCTATTCGTTCCCCGGCAGCCAGCAAGGGTCCCGCAAAAAAAAAAAAAAAGATACTATTCCACACAGCAATGGGAGAAAAGCCCTGAAACTTGATAGATCGTTTTTTCTAAGATTTTTATTTATTTATTTTTAAACATTTTATTTATTTATGCATACAGCAACTGGGGTACAGGTTAGAGGTGCGGGGGATATTCTTCTGAAATAATTCTAGCTAAGTTTCATTATACTTCTTAATTACAAAATTAAAGAAATACAAAGTCACTTTGTAGGTACTGAGTGATCAGGTTTTTTTTCTGTAAACTTAGTCTGATATTTTAGACTAATTTTTGCCTCCTGTATGCCCCAATCTTTCAGTCCATCTTTTTGCTGCTCGGATTATTTCCCTCCTTACAGCCATGTATTAAAGTCTTGGAGTCTCCTGAGGCTCTGGCCCAAGTCCCATTCTCTTTGGGAAGTCTTCATGACTCCCTCACATCAACCAGTACTTTCCTTTCTGAACCCCTTGGTGTCCCACACATCACATTTGAGGCACTTTTCGTGTATTATTCTATGATTTTATTTATAGATCCTGTTTCACCCAAAGATTTTGGTTTCCTTGTGCCAGCATTCATTATGTCTCTCTTATGCATTGTAGCTACTCAATAAAAATTTGATGAAAGCATGGAATTTTCTAGAGGTTTTTAGATGGTAGGTATATTAGTGCTGCCACAACAAAATATCACAGACTTGCTGGCTTTCACAACAGCCATCTATTTTCTCACAGTTCTGGAGCAACATGCAAGATCAAGGTGTTGGCAGGTTTGGCTCTCCTGGGGCCTCTCTCCTCAGCTTGCAGGTGATGGCCTCTCGTGGTGTCCTCATGTGGCTTTGCTCCGTGCTGGTGCTTCTCAAGTGTCTCTGTGTACAGATTCCCTCTTATAAAGAAGCTGGTCAGATTGGATTAGGACCTGCGCTAATGCCCTAATTCTACCATAATCTTCTCTTTAAAGACCCTAGCTCCAAGCAACAGTCCCATTCTGAGGTACTGGGGGCCTGGGCTTCAACTTGCAGATCTTGGGAGACACAGTTCAGCCCATATTGGTAGGTCTATCTAAGCCATGGATAGGACTTGCTTCCTTCTCTTTCTTATGAAGGTTGAGGAAAGGAACAGACTCAAATAATACTGAGAGCAATTTAGAGTTGATAGGACTAACACTGAAGGTTTAAATGTTGGCATGCGCTGTGTGAGCAAGTCTGGCAGCCTTATCTGGAAGTCTTTAAACTTAGACTAATTCAGCTTCTAGGTTACTTTAAGAAAAACACTTAAGTTGCTATCTGACCCTTTCAAAGTACTCCGTAAATTGCTAGGCATCTGGGAGAAGTTTGACTACGTTGTAAATATAAAGTCACAGCCTACAAAGGACCTGTTCTCACTCATGCCTGCCCTGTCATACGTCCTTGTTGCTGTCTGCACTGGAATAATAACCCTTCTTGCCAGTGAAATAAAAATGGATGTCTGTGTTCTTTCTCATTTATACTTTTTTTAAGGTGCTTAAGTCATGCCCAGTATTAGTGTCTTTTTGTACTTGTCCTCCCTGCACAGACCAGCAGCTCGTTGATGACAGGACCATGTGTGTCCCCGGGCCCCTAGAGCTGTGCCCGGCACGTGACAAGGTCGAGACAGCCACCCGTAACGCCTGTGGCCTTGGTGTCTCCACCCGTCTCCCCAAGAGCCAGGTAGTCAGGCTGACACATTTCTTCACCTCTGAGTTATCACTGCTCATAAATACAGATTGAGTGAATGGAAATGCCTTTAACATGCTGCTCTGTGCCTCAAAACCCTGTGTTACATAGGTAAGAAGCAAAGACACTTAGAGCTGTGTTGGTAAGGAGAGCTTGCACAAAATGCAAAGGCAAATCCAATTTCACTTATTTGATGTGATTTTAATTGGAACATGAGGACATGGTCTAAATTACTAGAGGGTCAGCTAAGAAGGTCATTGCAATAAAGTGTAGATAAGATCTCCACTATTTGATTTCAGGCGATTTAGTGTAAGTGTTAACTCAGCAAGACTGAGGTGAAAAAAGCACCAGAAGAGAGCAAGCAGATATCAGAGCTCGGAGAGGTGAGTTTTATTCCATTAGCTGGACAGTCACAAGGTTCTCACTGCTTAGCTGTTTAATCCATCTAGAGAGAAGTGTAACGTCCAGTCAGCTCTGAGAAACTGAGCCTGAACAAGTGGGTAAGTTCCTTCACCTGCAAATGTGAAAGAAAGGAGTGGTTAAAAACTGGAGATAGCCTAAACATTCTAAAGAGGACAAAAGGAAACAGCTTGCTGCTTATTTGTTCACTTTACAGTTAACACATGAGCCAGTTAAATCAAGGAAAATGAGAAGCATCTCTGATCCTAGCACCCAGAGAGGGCCACTGACACTAGTGTCTCATCAAAGACAGATTCCTTTATGAATAGCCAGCCACTAAAACTACCCCCACCAAAATACAATTGTGAATATATACTGTTTTGTAATTTTCTTTATGTTAATATAGTATGAAATCAATTTATATCTACAAAGGTACGATCCTTCAGTATGGACATACAGAATAAAAAATATCCATGGTTGTACATCTAAGTTTGCATTTGTTCACTCTTGTAAATAAGAGTGAAACAAGTCTATGATAAACATACTTACAAACAGATCTTCCCTTATTTCCCCAGGATAAATTCCTCTACACATGAATACTGTTTTTTTTTTTTTTTAAGATTTATTTTTATTTATTTATTTATTTATACAAGCACTGGGTACAGTCAGAAGCGCGAGAGGGTGAGAGAATTCACCAGAGCCAGAGCAGGGAGCAGAGCAGGCAGAAGGACCGAAGTACACTGCTGAGGGGAGCAGCGAGGTCTGTGCACCATGTGGGACCCTCCTCTGGTGGCCGGGGAGCAGCCGGGGATCGAACTGGCACCGCGGAGGCCGCAGGCAGCTTCGCAACCCAGTGCTCAACCGCTGCGCCACCGGGGAGGCCCCTGAATATTGTTTCTGTAGCTCTTACTAGGACTTCTTCCTCCCTATGGAGTCACATGAGTTGATCTCTGAATTTCCCTCTCAGAACACAAAGGAAGTGCTTGAGGGAGTCAGAAAAAAACACCAATTGGCATAACTTAGACTCATCCTGCCAGGATGGGGGAATCTCTCGCATGAGTAATTACGATTGTCACGTTGAGCATTGTTGACTGGTTGTTTTGATAGTGTCATCCCTGCTCTCCCTGTTTTGTGCCTGCCATGGGATTTGAAGGATGATGGACATGCTCTCGTGCTCGTGGGGAAGACATAGGGTGAAACTCCATCCCTGTTGCCATTGGTTGATTTTCTCCAGGCTTGCCATAGGCATCAGTCTAATCACCACAAGGCTCCGCACTTGAGTCTTGTGACTGAAGAGGTGTTCGCTCAGATGCCACCTAGTTTCTGAAGCTATCCTGCCCCTGCTGGCTAATGAATGCAAACATGGTAGGGCAGCAAGGTTCTGACCTGCGTTTCTCTTTCCAGGAAGTTCAATTTCATGGACTTCAAAATAGCTCTCTCAAAGTAACAGCCTTTCCCTGGCCTACCTCAGTCTCATTCCCAAAACTACCAACCATCCCTGCATGCAGTGATTTCCAGAGCTGTGCTTGGCCTTGCCTTCCCCTTCAAATCCACCTTTCCTCTTTTCCCACCACATCTCCACCTGAACGTTGTCCTCACTGAACTCCTTCGGTCTACTTTTCCTCCCCCTTCTTCCTTTCCCCCATGCCCTAGAAACCAGTTCTCTATTCCCCGAATTTGTGCTCCACAATATTCCAACCTCAGTCTTGACTATTCCCTGACTTTTATTCCCTCAATTTAATCAGTTTTTTGTTATTCTACTTAAGGAATGTCCCTAGTATCTCCCTCCCACAACTAACCTTCCTGCTATCTTTACCTGTGTCTCAGAAATATCCAATGAATAAACAGATGTGATGCTGTCAACAACCCCCTCCGCTCCCCTACCCTCCACCCCCTACACATGAATAAATGTGTTTGCAGCTGCCTGGCCTTTCAAACTCCAGTGCCACACAACATGTAGAACGAAGCCAAGCACAAGTTATCCCAAGGGGTGCGGTGATCAGAGAAGCAGCTAGCTGCCAAAGTCATTTCAAAATACCTAGTTCGTGAACTTTTTTTCCAAGCAGCATGGAAATTCTTCTTGACATCTTTTCCATTTTTCTTACCATCCCGTCTTCCTACTTTCCATATATTTGTATTTCCCACCCGTTGCCTCCTTTCCCACCCGTTGCCTCCTTGAGAAACACTGACACTTGATCTCTTCTTGGAGCACTGGGGATCTGGTATTTATAGCTCTCGTCCTATGGCTACGTTGAATCCTTTCCAATAACGATCCTTTGACCCACTGCCACCAACACACCAACTCTCCCCTGTGTTGTCTCCTGTGCTGTAACGCCTTCTGGGGAATTGGTGCCCTTCTGTGACAACTTCTTAATGTGCAGATAGTTAACTCTCTGTACTGTGGCACTGAGTGTATTCCTCTAACTGTTCTGTTCACGTGTTATGTGCTGGTTCATATTCAGAGTAAGTTTCAGGAAAATGGACATCCATTTCTCCAAGAATATTAAGTGGGTAGATATTGGACCCTCACCAACCAGATTGCCCATTATCACCACCCCAGAATATTAAATAACTGAAAATGCATTTCATGAATAAGGGAAGTCATTCTCACCATAAATATTGATTCTGGGAAGAATTTGTGGGACATGCGACGTTGTTTGCAGCAAAAGCAAGTGTGGAAAAAGCCCATGCCTGAGAGGGAGTGGGGTAAGCAGCAAGGGAAGACTTAAGAACAGTGCCTGGCACAAAACTGTTTCAAATAATTTGTTGCTGAACTGAATTACTCTACTACTGTCACCCACTTCCCAGGGATGGTATCCAGATGGAGGGAAGATGGGGTTTGTTGAAATTTAAAGATCCTGACTTATCTTTCTTTGAACAAGTAGAAAGGGAAAGTAGATGTTATTCTACCACAGGTTTTAATTAAGTTCAAGACTTACAGAATAATAATATTCTTAACCCTGATCAAAACTGGAGAACTTTTGAACACGTGGGCACATTTCAATGTGTCCTGTGTAAAGGAGCATCGGATGGATTCTCTTGACATGTCTGCCAGGCTGACTTGAAAGCCTTTTAGGACAGGAATTTGGTGCCATGCATGTCTTTCTTTCACATAGATGCCCAAATAACTGAACTGGTGGGCTAAGTCCTAGAAGAGACAGTTGTCATTTATTATAATGGAGCTACTACAGCAGGTCCTTGAATAACATAATTGTGTTCCATCTTTGATGTGACCATTTTGCTTAAAGTCAATTTCCAAGAACCCATCCACCATGATAAGTGAAGACTTACTGTACTACCAGAAAGTAGTGAGACTTGGATGGGGGAAGGAATCAAGATATTTAAGCAGTGATTAGATCAGGCCTTCCCCCCCACTTTGGTTGCAAAATGTAATCAACTGCAGAGTTTTTAATTTGCATCCACCATTAATTGGTCTGGGATGCTGCCCTGACAGTGGGCTTTAAAGATGTCTCCAAGTGTGGGCCTCCCTGGTAGCCCTGGGTTAAAATCTCAGCACTATGAAGCTATCACCAGCCACTGCTGCGTGAGTTCGAGCCCAGGCCAGGGAGCTACCCACAGGGCGCAGCAGACCTCTCCTGTCTCCCCCGCTGCTCCCCTCCGCAGTGTATTTCAGTTCATCGGACTTTCTGCTCCCCACTCTGTCTCTGGTGAATCCTCTCACCCCTGCAAATTTGGCCTGTACCCCAGTTCTTGTGTGCGTAAATAACTAAAATAAATCTTTTTTTTTAAAAAAAAAAAAAAAGGTCTCCAGGTGATCGTACTAAAAACAGCCAGTCCAGACACTGTCGAAGAGGCTCCCGCTGCTTCGGGCGGCAAGTCCAGTCTTCCCCGTGCCCCTTCACGTCTGGGGCCCGTCCCCCCGCGGCCCGTCCCCCCGCGGCCCGTCTCCCCTCAGCCGCGCCGTCCCGTCGCGCGGGGGGCAGTGTCGGGGAGGGCGGAAGGCCTGCGGGCGCGCGCGGGCCCAGACCCTCGGGCGGCGCGGCCTGGGGTCCCGCAGGGGCGCCCCCCGGCTCCGCACCCCGCCCGGGGCCGCCAGCACCCCGGCCCCCGCGCCCCGGCCCCGCCCGCGCCTCGCGGCTCTCGCGAGGACGTCCCGGCGCCGGAAGTGCCCGCAGCGCGCGGGGGGCGGCGCGGCCGGCGGAGGCGGGCGGCGGGCGGCGGGCGGCGGGCGGCGGGCGGCGGGCGGCGGGCGGCGGGCGGCGGGCGGCGGGCGGCGGGCGGCGGGCGGCGGCGGGGCCGTCGCGCAGTTCCGGGCGCCGCGACACTCCGGGGGCGCCCGCCGGCCTCGGGCCGGGGCGCCGGGCCACGGCCGCCCCCATGCTGCGCTTCCCGACCTGCTTCCCGTCCTTCCGGGTGGTGGGCGAGAAGCAGCTGCCGCAGGAGATCATCTTCCTGGTCTGGTCGCCCAAGCGGGACCTCATCGCGCTGGCCAACGCCGCGGGCGAGGTGAGTGCGCGGCCCCGCCCGGCCCGCCCGGCCTGCCCGGCGCCCCGGCCCGCCCGGCCCCCCTCGGCCCGCGCGGAGCGGAACCGGGGCGGCCAGGACCCCGCGCGCGCGGGAGAGTCGATGTGCACACGGCGGTGTTTTATGTGGAAAGGACAGTTTTCACAGTTTAGCAGTCACGTGCTTCCGCCTCCCAAGTCTCCTTTATTCACTTGGTGTTCTTGAAGATTGATTTATGCATACAAGAACAGGGGTGCAGGCAGAGGTGTGGGGGTGGAGGATTCCCCAGAGACAGAGTGGGGAGCAGAACAGGCAGATTGACTGAAACACACTGCTGAGGGGAGCAGCGGGCGAGTCAGGAGAGGTCTGCCGGGCCATGTGGGTAGCTCCCTCGCCAGGGATGGAACTCACGCAGCAGTGCCTGGTGGTAGTTTGACAGAGCTGAGACTTTAACCTCTATGCCACCAGGGAGGCCCGGGACACTTGCACATTTTGTAAAAGACTTTGATAAGTGCCTTTAAACCCCAACTTCATGTCCCCGACACCACCAGTCCTTCCTTTAAGGAGATATTTTAGGGAAATCAGTTTCTACTACACATTTGGATGTAGGAAACACGGAATAGCATTTCTAAGTGGACTTTTTTTTTTTTAAACATTTGTGCATACAAGAATCAGGGTACAGGCTACAGGTATGGGGAGTGAGAGCATTCACCAGAGACAGAGTGGGGAACAGAACAGGCAGACTGACCAAAGACACTGCTGAGGGGAGCTGTGGGCAAGTCAGGAGAGGTCTGCTGTGCCATGTGGGTAGCTCCCTGGTGGGGGATTAAACTCGTGCTGCAGTGACTGTGGATAACTTCATAGATTGTGTCTTAACCTCTGTGCCATCAGGGAGGCCCTCACTTGTTGAATGGACTTCTTGATAGACCATGACATGTCACTTACAAACTGGACAGCAATGAACAGACCCTCCCTGAAGTTTGCCTGCAGTTTCCCAGTGGATGAGTTAATGTCGGTTTAGCTGCAAGCGTGCATGCCTGTGGATGCCCCTGAGGATATGTTTAAGAAGCTATTCAGTGTGTTGTGCAAGTTTCATGTTATAAGTTGCTAGCTACCTCCCATTAAAAATATTTTTAAATCAAGTAACGGCGTGTAGAGGATTGCTGAGAGAATGATTTCTACTTTACATTAGCTTATGCTTCAAGTATGATGGATTGTACCCAAATTTCTGCTCAAAAGGGCGAATTACCTGGCAGCCATTTTGTAAGGAAACCTTCACTACTGCATCTTTCCTCCTGGGACCTTTTTGCAGGTTTCATGATGGGCAAGAGCTGTGTTGTGTGCAGCCACGTTTGGAAAGTAGGTGGTAAAGACGAATTGGCTGCATCCAAAACCACATCGCTGGGTGATCTGCCATGGTCTCGGTGCCGGGCACTGACCTGTTCTTTCTGAGTCCTTCATGAAATAATCTAGTTCCCCTTGTCTGCCAGGCATTGCGGAACTCTCTCTCAGCTCTAGAGAGAAGTGTAGATAGTTAGACCCACAGCAGCAGGAGGGAAGGGATCAGACAGGTAGGTATGACAGCAGCCCTGGTGCTTCCAGTTTCTCAGCGGAGAGAAAAGAGTACTAGATGTCCAGGAGTGAGGATGAGAAGTGTTGGAAGTTTAAGGAAAAGGGGTAAAAAAGTTGATGGGCAAGTGGATTAGGGAACCCTAATGGGGTTGCTGGTCAGTATTAAGAGCCACTTGAAGTAGTTGGACTTGTCTGAAAGATACTAGTCAGTGTGGCTTTATGTGTCTCTTCTGATGAGCAGAGTGGGAGCAGGCGCAGTTGGCTTTAACCAGGCCTGTTGTTTGCAGGTCTGTCGCACATGTGTGATGAAGATTTTGGGGTAGGGATCTAGATTCATTTTATTTTTGGAAATGGATTTTTTATTTTCTCCTGTTACATCTGTTTTGTCCTAGGTTTTGCTTCATCGACTTGCAAGTTTTCATCGCGTTTGGAGTTTTCCACCAAATGAAAATACAGGGAAGGAAGTGACTTGTCTGGCTTGGCGACCAGATGGCAAACGTAATGATAGTATTATACAACATACATCTTTAGTATTCAGAGTATTCTGTAAAGTAAAATTATTTTCAGAAAGGATTGGTGTGTTCTTTTTACATTTAATGCAATTCTAAATACCTGTTTGTGAACTTTGTTAGTATGCTTTAAAGTGTTTTTCTAGAACTCAGATCAATTCTGTCATCTTTCTTGGCAAAGGTAGCACTAAAATAAAATCTGACTTCTTGGCAAAGAGAACTCTAGAAGGAAGGCCAGTGAAATGCCAGTACTTTGGTTTTGTTCTGTGTGGTTGTCCAGCACTGTTTGGCTCGAGCTCACGTACCATAACTAGTCAGTTCAGGGCGTCATGGCCTTCGCCCCTCAGCGCATTTTCACATAGAGTCTCTCCACAGATATGTCTGCCCCAGCTGAGGGACTGTCCCCTCTGACCCTGATCCCTCCATTTCTGTAGGGTCACTCTCCTTCTGGTGCCCTCGATGTCCTCTGGTGCCTTTGATGTCCTCACTGAACTCTCTTCCCTGTGATAGTGTTAGTTGTTATCCAAGCTCTTGTGCACTTACCTCAGAACAGTAAAATGCTACAAGTCCTCTAGCCTGAAGTTCATCCCTGTCATGGGTAGTTGAAGGAAAAAAAGCTGAATTGCTTTTGAGAAGTGATGTGTGCTCCTCATTGCTTACTCTTCTAAATAAATAACTTTGGAAAAATGCCCCGAAAATGTATCTCATGCAGAAAACATCTATTTTTATCAGTACTCATTTTGCTCAGCTCTTGCTTGATCTTTTATTGACAAAAAGTACATGTTGATTTTCCACTGAAAATCAACACTCCTGAAACTTAAACAATGCAATGTAAGTTCAATTTTAAAAAGTGAAATAAAAAGTTTATAATTGGAGGATTTCTGTAAATAACTTCTTGAGATTTGCAGTAGTCATCCAAAAACATCACGATCTCAAATATCAATCGTGAAAGTGTGTGTGCCCTAAAATGTCTTCTCATGTAAAAAAATATGTCTCATATTTTTTGGTGGTAAAATAAAGTTTTGTGAGAAATGATTGTTTCAAGATTTCTTTAAATTATTTTGAAGAGGCCAAGAGTCCTTAACCTCTAGCAAAATTGCTTGTGTTGGTATACAGTGAAACTCACAACCCTCTATTTAGAAATTCTTAAGACTTGCTGTGCTAGGATGATGTGACCGACTTAACCAGAGAAACTGTATGAGATAATTCAGCCACAGCAGAGGGAAGAAGATTCATCAGTATTGGATGGCTTTGTTTTCCCCTAAGGGCTAGAATCTAAGGGGAATTAAAAACCTTCCAAGAACAAGGCAGATGGAATTGCTTCTTAGGTTTTAGGCATTTTTATGGCACCAATATGTCTTGTATCGACGAGATTGCCATTCATGTGTTTTGATCTGTATTTCCTGCTTGGAAATATCTAGAATCTTGATATGAAGACATTGTACAAGAAAGTAGATCCTTTGTGAAAGTCTGAGCACTTGAAAATAAGCTTAGATCAAAGCATTAACTATATGTATAGATCTCTTGAGTTTTTGAAATATTACTTAAAAGAAGGATTTTTAGGTCAAATAATTTCTAAGATTACAACGTATTTAAAGTGGTAAAACTAGGCAAGAAGCTAATTACCCATTTATTTCTCTCAAATGTGACACTAATTTATTCTGATTATTTTTTCTTATCTTGTTTTAGTTTTGGCTTTTGCTCTTGCTGACACCAAGAAAATTATTTTGTGTGATGTAGAAAAGCCTGAAAGCTTGCACTCTTTTTCTGTGGAGGCTCCAGTTTCTTGTATGCATTGGATGGAAGTGACTGCAGAAAGCAGGTAGAGTCAAAAAAAAAGAAAAACCCTCGGTAGCCTCGGTGGGACAGTCATGCAATTTCATTGTTCAAAATGGAAACTTAGGAGGATCTGAGTGTTGAGCGTGTGTACATGTATTGAACTTTTGGTCTTAAATGTATTAAGAGGAAAATTTTAAAACCTTGTCAGAGCATTAAAAAGGTTCTAAGTATTAATAGCAATAATAACATAAAAACAAACAAGAAATTAGAGCAGCTTACTGAAAGTCCAAGATTTATCTTTCCTTTTGATTTTTAGTAGTTTATATCAATGATTTATACTTTCAAGTAATAATTAAAATTACTGTGTAGCAAATTAAGGTTTTATTTCCCTTTTCACCATATATTTTTGTGTCTGGAACTTTGCTTTTTGTATTTTCGGTAGTAGAGTATGGGAATGCTAAGTTGAGCATTCTGTTTTGATGCTGGATGGGTTCTGTGATCCTGATTGTTTCCTCATTTCATGAAAACAATTTTGCCTCAGCCTAACTAGTCAAGTAGTAGGCCAGGCTTGCAGTCAAGATGGTGTAAGGGACCTGTAGGGTTAGTTAATGGGGCACAAAGTTTCTTTTTTGAGGAAATGTAATAACCTTTTCTATTAGCTTTTCCTTTCTAATTAAGTTTTTTTTTAAAGATTTATTTATTTATGCATACAAGAACTGGGTTACAGGCCAGAGGTGTGGTGGGGGGGTGGTGGGAGGATCCACCAGAGACAGAGGGGGAAACAGAACAGGCGGATGGACTGAAATACACTGTTGAAGGGAGCAATGGGTGAGTTAGGGGAGGTCTGCTGTGCCATGTGGGTAGCTCCCTGGCCAGGGATCGAACTCATCCTGCAGTGGCTGTGGATTGCTTCATAGGTCGTGTCTTAACCCCTTGCATCACCAGGGAGGCCCTCTGATTAAGTTTTAAGTTAACAGCAAATGAATTTGTAAATCTTGACTATTAATTGAGACTTTTCCATAGGGGGACCTGTAAGGAATTGGATGACAAGGAACTAGCCTGAGGTTTAAAATTCACTGTAGGTAAAACAGGCTTTGATATGTTAGACAAATAATCCAGGGTTGCAAATAGCCATGTGAATATATAGAGGTTAGAGTTGCAGAGGGTATAATGTAATTTCTAGTCCAATTGAGTTACTTGCTAAGTGTATTCCTAACATGAGTCTAATAGTGAATGTTAAAGCTTATTGCTTTGTTTTTAATTAGGCTTATCGTTCTTGTCCTTGTAAATGAAAAATTTTCTATTTCTCATCTGTTATGGTGATTTTTTAATAATGGTAAGATATTTGTGGCATCTGTTTACTTGGTAATATATGGTGTATGAAGCTGGGGAAATTCTATTAGAAATTTTTAATACAAAAAGAAGTGAAATCTTTGGTGTCGTTATAATGCTTGGCTTTCTTTTTCTTCTTAGTGTTCTAACATCCTTTTATAATGCTGAGGATGAATCAAATCTTCTCTTACCTAAACTACCTACATTGCCAAAAAAGTAAGTATCAAAATTGAATTTCATTGGTATTAATCTTTGGTTTCTCTTTCCTCTACTTTTAACACTGTGACCATTTTCTCATGTGTTTAAATAAATTCCTAAAATAAATAAATTTCTATTAAGAATATTTTTTACCCTACTTTGTTTTTTTTCTAGTTACAGCAACACCTCAAAAATATTTAGGTAAGATATGCCTTTGTTGTTTTCAATTAAGATGATCTTTTAGTATTTGAAAGATATCGTTGAAGGATAACCCAGCTTGCTTTTATATTTTAGTGAAGAAAATTCTGATGAAATTATTAAGCTCTTGGGAGATGTCAGGTAAGGTATCTTAACTAACCAGTCTCATTTCTTAAAGTTGATATTTGAGCAGCTTTCAGAGTGTCAAAGGCAATTCCTTTATTGGTTATGTTATTTCATTACTGAAGGTATAATACCTCTGAATAATAGACAAATTTTAATATCCCCTATTTACTTACTGTATTTTTAAAATTTTAATAATATTACAATGTACCTTTCTATTTTAATAAGAAGTAAAGATGGATGAAAGTACTAGAGTTTCTAAAATTTAAATATTCACCTTTTTGAATATTTAAACCCATTTAGTACATTTAACATAAGAGTGCTGATAAAACTGATGATGTTTTATAGCAGCTGGAAAAGGATTGTTTTGTTACTGAGAGAATATAAATATAGTTATTAAAGTATTGGATTTTTAATTTATTGTAAATGATGGTTTTTAGACTAGATTAAATTTTTTTTCCTCCGGGGGGAAAAAAAAGAATAAGCCCATCGTGATTGAATATTGGTATAGGTGATTTGGGAGCTTTAGCATGCAGATTATATGAAACAGGAGCAACCTGTATCTTGCCTGGCCTAAGCTTATTGCTTTATTTTTAATTAGGCTTAACATTCTTGTCCTTGGAGGAAGCTCTGGATTTATTGAACTTTATGCTTATGGGATGTTCAAAATTGCTCGAGTCACAGGGGTAAGGATTTCTTTAAAATTTTTATATCATTTCGCTGAGCCTATAAGCAACAAATTGATTCAGGGAAAAAGAGTAAAAACACTAGTATTTTTTTTTCCATGTTAGTTACTGGAATTATTTGTTCTTAAAGGTTAAGAGGATAATTTTCTTACTAAGATGAAACAGTAGTGGCATAATATCTATGAAGATCAAGGGCTATTGGTAGAGTTACTCAAGTTTTTCCTTCTCAGCAAGAAAACCAATATGACACACTTGATCATGATTTAACGTTTTTCTAGCCTGTGGTGGGTGAGAGCCACAGTTAGCAATTGGAAGGAGTGTAATGAAAGTCCTCAGAAACCTTCCTCAGCTTAGCACCGAGCCTACTAAGGGGCTGAGTTTGCGCCTTCTCCATTGCTTTTTCATCTCTTACCATCCCTTAAAAGGGTAAAAAATATTGTAGGCTCTGTGGACTGTTTGAGTTTCTTCATCCGCCGTGTAGGAGTTGCAGGACCCAGATGTGTGTGTTTCTGCTTGTTAGCGCTCTGAATTGTTGCCTGTTTTATAAGCAGAAGCAGTCTAGCATTTATATTAAACACACTGGGGGGCCTGATTCTCTTTCAGATTGTCGGGACTTGTCTTGCATTATGCTTATCAAGTGATCTGAAATCGTTATCAGTGGTCACAGAGGTTTCTGCTAGCGGTGCTGCAGAAGTTTCTTACTTTCAAGTGAGTATCAAAGCTTGACAGCAGCAGTCTATTTTTTATAGGATTTTTAGGTTTTTATTCTCCATCTCACTGGATTGTGATGGTCTTTAGAACAAAACAAAGCAAAAGCAAAAAAAAAAAAAATCCACATGCAGAAATATAAGTCTTGCATATAGTGAATTCCTATTAAAGTGTATACCTTATTAGGCCTATGAACCAGTACAGTTTTCATAAAAACAGTGATGGTCTGTTCATGTAAATTGGTTGCTAATCCAGTTCATCATTGCACCAAGTCTTTTCTTAGGACTCTGACCCTAAAAATAATAAAAGCTAATATTTCTGAATTGCTTAATATACGCTCAGTACTGAGTATATCAAAATAATTCATTTGTATTTTCATGGAAACACTTTCCCATTTTATAGATAAGTAAACAGCCACAGAGAACCTGAGAGATGTGCTCCCCTCACGGAATGGGAAGTGACGGGGCATTCGTTCCAGAGCTTGTGCCTCTACCAGCACGTTGCCTCTTGTGCAAGGTGATTGCTTCGTGCTGGAAAAACCTCCTCTGTTGTGTACTATTCCTGGTGTAACTGTGGAAACTCTTTGGGCTCCTGTAGAGTATTCAGATTGTAGCCTTGCTTCCTTCAAGAAATTCTTCCCCAAATTTTCATCTCAAGTAACCCAGCCATCTTAATCTACATTTGCATGGATTTTCAAACAAGAAAACAAAAAAGACACTGTGTATGATGCCTTCCAGCATTTCTTGTTACATTCAGAGCACCAGAGAACTCTTACTGATACACTTTAATGGTTCATATTTGCTCTTCGTTTTAAGGGTCTGTGGAAATAGGATTACCAGGATTGCATTTGCTGCTATGACCAAATGATTAATTTATTGTTTGATGTTGTAGTAGCTTTTTAATAATAGCTTTTTGAAATATAATTCACATGTCATTGTAATAGATATTTTACTTGTATTTATCAATAGCCTATAATTCTTTATACTTTAAAAATTTTTGTATATGTGATCATTTTTAAAATTCTTTCTATTAATGTTACGAAGTCTACTATTGCATGTATTTTGGCTGTGTGGAGGGGATTGATGTCCCAGAACCCGTGATCTGTGCACAATTATGCAGCAGATTGAAATGCTGAGGTTGTGTTGTTAGTCCCCACATTGTGATGCTCAAATAGCTGAATCCCACGTGTCCTTTTTGATAGAGTAATCCTAGACTCATGCAAATTACAGGATTTTTAATTTTTTTGAACTGGGAGAAACTGACTTACCTCTAAAAGAAGCACGTGCCTCTGATTATGACTCACTTTTTTTTGACTATACAGCTTGAAACCAATCTGTTATACTCCTTCTTACCTGAAGTAACTCGGATGGCCAGAAAGTTCACACATATTTCGGCTCTATTACAGGTATTTATTTATAGCTTGTTTTTTGTGAATATTTACTATGAGTGTCTATCATTCTACAAGAAGCTTGAAAAAATTTATTTTGTAAAGCTAACTCTCTGTGGTAGAGATGTCTAGTTGCTGATCTTGGACTGTCCATTGAAGCAAGAAAAGAAAAATTTAATGGAAAATGTGTTTCCATCCATTTCTAATTACCACCTCTAAAAGAAAAGAAAAAAGTAGTTTAACATCTTTTAAAATATTTCTGTAAATAAAATAACATCTTGGAATTTTAAAAGTTTTGTGCAAATAAAGTATTACGGGAAACGTCACCTCAGGTGGCTTTGGTACGTAATTACCTACTCCAAATTAGCTTTTGCTCCTGCAGCCAGTGTCCTGGTCAGTCAGCAATTTGGTTTGGGCTCAGCTGGAAAGTTCTGTTGATTTGGGGCCCATTCTGCTAATCTCCGCTGATCTTAGGGTCCCTCAGCTGTGATGGCTTTGTCCTGGCTCCACATTCCCCACCCCCAGGGGGCCTGCCTGGCTTGTGCATTGGTGGTGGTGGTGGCAGGTGTGTCAGAAATGCAAGGGGAAGTGTGCAGAGCCTTTTGAGGCCTTGGGCTCACGGCATCACTCTACTGCTGTGCATTGGTTACAGCGAGACGAGGAGCCATCCAGATCAAAGACTGGAGAAATCCACTCTACATATGGATAGAAGAGATACAGAGAACTGTAGCCTTTTATCCCCTAGTCTACCACAGTCACTAATTCACTTGATGTTAAAGGTTTCTGGAGAGTAGTATCTTTTTAAGAATTCTGTTTGAAAAACTGAACAGCTGACCAAACCACCATTTTGACAGTGTATGTAGAACACATTTTATTTATTTTATTTTTTTATTTTTTTTTTTTAAAAGTCATTAAAGATCTTTATTTTATCTTGTCAGCATATCTTATATCATATATGATATCCTTATTGGAAAAACATCAGTTATTTTGCAATTTTGTATGCTTTTCAAAGTATTTTTTTTTTTTTTATAAATTTTATTGTTGTATTCCCCATACAATTGCAGCCCCCCATTCTGACCCCAATCCCTCCCCTCCCGCCCCCGCCCCCCTAAAAGTGTCTCTGGTTCATAGTTTTTTGTTGATTTTGATTTTCACTTTCTTATAGTTATTCATTTTCCTGGTCCCTTATTTAAGTTTTCTAGATTCCTGCTATGAGTGAGACCATCCGGTATTTTTCTTTTTCTTTTTGGCTTATTTCGCTGAGCATGATCCCTTCCAGCGCCATCCATGTTGCAGCAAATTGCATGTGTTTAGCTTTTTTGAATGCTGAGTAATATTCCATGGTATATATGTACCACATCTTCTTGATCCAGTCATCTATTTTTGGGCATTTGGGTTGTTTCCAAAGCTTAGCTATTGTAAACAGTGCTGCTATAAACATAGGGGTGCAGGTGTTCTTTGGAATTGATGTTTCTGTGTCCTTTGGGTAAATACCTAGGAGTGGAATTGCTGGGTCATATGGAAGCTCTATGTTTAGTAGGTCCAGAAATCTCCACACAGCTTTCCACAGTGGTTGGACCAGTTTGCACTCCCACCAACAGTGCAGAAGAGTTCCTTTTTCTCCACACCCTCGCCAACATTTGTTGTTTCTAGTTTTTTTAATATGTGCCATTCTCACTGGTGTAAGATGGTATCTCATGGTAGTTTTGATTTGCATTTCCCTGATGACAAGTGATGTTGAACATTTTTTCATATGCCTGTTGGCCATTTGCATTTCCTCTTCAGAGAAGTTTCTTTTAAGCTCTTCTGCCCATTTTTTGACTGGATTATTTTCTTTGTTGTTGTTGAGACTCATCAGCTCTTTGCAGATTTTTGTGATCAGTCCTTTATCATTAGTGTTGGGTGCAAAAATGTTCTCCCAGTTGGTGGGGTTTCTCTTTGTTTTTGTTATTGTCTCTTTTGCTGTGCAAAAGCTCTTTAATTTGATATAGTCCCAGCTGTTTATCTTTGCCTTCACTATCACTGCTTTGGGTGATGTGTCTGTAAAGATGTCTTTGATGTGCAAATCACGTAGTGTGTAGAACACATTTTATATGTAAAAGGCTGGAGGCATCCGTTTTACCAGATAAAAATTTTAAGAATGTTTGATGGTAATGTTCTCAGAATCATCAAATGTTTGATAGTTAAGTGATTAATTATTAAGTGTTATCTATGGAATTTTCTTTCCTGGATTTATCTGACTTAAAAATGACCGAAGTTTAATTCTGGATTTCTTTGAGACAATTCAAAGAAGCATATATTATTTAGTTAGCATATTGATTTAACTGTATATTGCTATTTCAATGTGCTTTTCTTCTTGTAATAGTATATAAATTTGTCACTGACATGTATGTGTGAAGCTTGGGAAGAAATACTGATGCAGATGGATTCTCGTCTCACCAAGTTTGTGCAGGTAAAGTAGCTGAAGTTTCTGTGGAAGGGGTTAAAAGAATGTGTGATGCTCTTATTTTCTTCCTGAGGTAGATAAGAAAAATAGGTCTGATCTGTTAAAGGGTGTGGTCATAAATTCTTTTAAGTGGCTTGGTGTCTCTTACCTTAAACACTGTTTTGTCAGAGAGAAAGGATATTTCCCACTGACAAAACAATGTGGGAGGGGATGTGGCCAGAGCAGGTGCAGCTTGAGGAATGAAGGTAGATGCTGGGATGGCTGGTTAGCTGTTTTCTAGTCATTGATATTCAGTTGATCACTTTAAGTAGGGATTTGAAAGATTTGAAGGAAGATTAAGGAAATGATTAAGGATAGGAGTGTGCTTCTGTAATTTTGAATAAATAAGCTTCTAATAAAGAAATATATGTATCAAGATTTTATGCATTTTTGTCTAGGAAAAAAACACAACTACGTCAGTGCAAGATGAATTCATGCATTTGCTGCTATGGGGGAAGGCAAGGTAATAAACTCACACTGCCTCCTTTTAAAAAAGTAATTTTTATTTCAAAGATAATTTATACTCATTGTAAAAAAAATAGAAAATTCTGGTGTACAAGAACAAAAAAATAGTACCAGTTTTTGTAGGCTTTTCTGTGCACATTTATTTTTTATATAAATGTGGTCATAGTGAATATATAATTTTTTAGTTATAAAAGCTTAAAAATTTTAAGTAGCTAAATCAGTCTTTTATAGCATCTGCCTTTGCTGTTAATCCTTTTGCATTTTGAGAATATCCAAAATTGAGCTGCATTTTCTTCTAGAGCATTTTTATGGTTTATGTTTTATTCTGTTTATATGTTCCAGATATGATTTATTTGGATATATGTGTGGAAAGCTAACTACTTTTTTTAATCTAAGTGCTTAGTAATTGCCTAGTATAATTTATTGGATATTATACTTCTGATTGAAAATGCCATTTAGTCCATTCTCATAAATGCTTCAGTCTGTTTCTGAATCTTTTATTTCCTAATTTCTCCCTGTTTTGTAGTAAGTACAACAGTCTTCATTCTTCTGTTTTTTTAATTTATTTTGTTTAAAAAATGTTTGTACTTTGAATTCTGTATTTTTAAATGATGTGTTCAGACTTTGAGTAACGAAGACTAAAAAGGCTTCTTGTTTTTTCATTGTAGTGCTGAACTTCAGACCCTGTTAATGAACCAGTTAACAGTAAAGGTGAAGTTAAAGTATCTCTGTATTTAAATGGTTACAAACACATTCTTTTTTTTTTTTTTAAAGATTTATTTATTTATTTATATAAGCACTGGGTATAGTCAGAAGCACGGGAGGGTGAGAGAATTCACTAGAGCCAGAGCAGGGAGCAGAACAGGCAGACTGACGAAATACACTGCTGAGAGGAGCAGTGGGTGCTGCAGGAGAGGTCTGCGCGCCATGTGGGACCCTCACCCGGCAGCCAGGGATCAAACCGGCGCTGCAGAGGTTGTGGGCAGCTTCGCAACCCAGCACTCAACCGCTGCGCCACGGGGGAGGCCCACAAACACATTCTTAATTAATTTGTTTATAACGGCACTGTGTAGCCCAGGAGTATGCTAAATGTGTTTTCTTCTCTTAATTAGGGTTTAAAAAAGCTTGGCCAGTCTATAGAATCATCATATTCCAGTATACAAAAATTGGTTATAAGTCACTTGCAGAGGTAAGAAGTGATGTAGGATATTTTGGTATTTGGTCTACATACGCTGGACAGTGGTCCTCTTTCTACAACTTTCCTATTGTCATCTGGCATTCTCTTTGAGCTTTGTGAAGCTAAAATTGTTTGTGTTGGCATTTGATGGGAATCTTGGAGTGCTCAAGATTGAAAGAATCAGTAATGGTGATTCTGCATTATAAAAGAATTTTCCAACAAGCTAGGCCCTGTCTAGGCTTTTTTCTCCTCTAGATAATCATAAGGTATATTTTGAAAGAGGAGCTAGATTCTTTTTTGAGCAGTGAAGTGAAATATGTTTATAATATCACCTTAAAATTAACACATTGTATAATTTCTCATCTGACACCTTGGCAAGGTGTTGGTTGTGATTATTGTCATTGTAAGAAGAAATGAAGTTCATTGTAAGAAGAAATGAAGTTCAGAATGACTGGTCCAAAGTTGCTGAGTGTGAGAGACATGACTGTCCCAGCGCTTTGAGTCTCAGGCTGTTTCTACACAGCTACCTTCATGAAGCAGTCAGCAGTTGGATGCTCAGTGATTCAAATTGTTATATATCGCTTTATGCTGAGTCCCTGGCCCAGTTGCTACCCCCACCTTTCTCATGGATTGCCATTGCCTAGGACCTTCTATCCTAGGCGTATGCTAAATGTATTTTCTTCTCTTAATTAGGGCCTCCCATCCACACTGTGCCCTCGAATGTGTTCTCCACTCTAAAACTGATCAGATTACTCTTTAAGCTTCTTTCCATGACTCCTAGGGGCAAGGCCTTTGCGTGGCCATCAGCACACCTGCCTTAGCTCCACACAAGCTGGTGACCCTCTCAAGCTTGACATCTTGTTTCCTGCCTAAGGCTTTTGTGCATCCCTCTTGCCTCTGGAATATTTCAATCTTGCTTTCCACCCTAACCCCCCAGATTAGATCAGGTGCTTCTGTTTTACCTGCTCCCTGTACCAAGGGCTTTCTGATAGTTGGGCCTTACACTGTGGTTCTGACCGTCTCCCCCATTAGACTGTCAGTGCTGTGGGGACCCTGTCATTTTGTTCACTGTCATGTTCCTAGTGTCTAACACAGTGCCTGATCTGAAGCCTGACCTTAATAAAATTAAAAAATAAATAGATGTTGAATGTATAGCTGTTGGGTAAATGACATGACCACACAAGTATCTTATAACCGGTTACATATTCATCTCAGGAAGCAGGTGACACAGTGATTCTGCTACAGGTTTTGGAGATAATTTTGAGAGATAATTATTTCTCATAGAAAGAAAATGAAAGTTCTTGTCAGTATTTTGTTTCTGGTGGAAATGTCCAGGCAGTTAGTCCTGCCTGTCGCCTTGGTGATGGTGGTGGCACTAACTTATTTCTACTCCATGTCCATAGTGGCTCAGAGTCTTTATTGTACCATTTGAGTGAACTGAAAGGAATGGCTTCATGGAAGCAAAAATATGAACCTCTTGGACTAGATGCTGCAGGAATTGAAGGTAGTAATTTAATTTCTCAGTAGAGTCTATCAATCACATTTACTTGGCAAATGGTGTGTGTTTGTGTGTGTGTATGTATGTAGCTATATAATGTGTATATATATATATATTTTTTTTTTTTCCCCTCCTCCAATAGATGCTATTACTGCTGTGGGCTCTTTCATACTCAAGGCAAATGAACTTCTCCAGTAAGTATTGGGAATACCTAGAATCACTGACCTGAGAATTTTTCACTTTTGGCTTTCGAACCTAGCATGTTATTGCTATTTTCTTAAAACAAGTTTTAAAATTTAAGTTTGTAAATGAATTTTAGCAAAATTATTCCTCTTCATATTGAAAACAGACCAGTGGCATAGCAGTTTCATAAAGCAAAGCAGTGTTTTCCTGTCCCACCCCATCCTCCCAGGTCTGGGGAAACTAGAGGGAATCTTTTTAACTCATAACTGTTTCTGTTTTTAGTTCTTCTGTAGGTTACCTCTGTATTTGTAAATTGTGTGACTACTGTATTCCTGTTGTTTATCAGTATTTCAAAGTTCTTCTCTGTGTTTCTTTTTTTTTTTTTTTTAATTTGTCTGCACTCTGCTTTTTCCCCTTGCAGTGTCTGTCAGTGTCACTTGCACTCTCTCCAGTCACACTGGCTGGCGCTGCCTTCTCTACACACCGCCTTCTCTACCCGCCCTCCCCTGAGTCGCTGGCCCATAGCCGCCCCACAGGCATTTCTTCATTGCTTTCATGATTAGATCAGGGTCTCCTGTTTCCTGGTTCAGTTAATCATTTTGCTAGAAAATTTCCTTCAGTGATGAGAGAAGGAAGGATAAACTTCCTGAGTCCTTTTGTGTCTCTTCTCTCCAGTGACTACAGGATCTAAAGGGGAAGTCATTTTCTCATAAAGCTTCCAAAGCAACTTCATTGCTTTTTGTTGCTAACGAAAGTCTGTGCTTGTGATTCTTACTCCTTTTTATTCTTTATTCTTGACATGTTGAGATTTAGCAAGTAGCTAATGTGGGGTGGGGGACAAATGGTTAACAAGACCAAGATTGTTGAACTGGGGACCGTGTATTGAATTTTCTCTCCAACAGTCCTGTCTTAATTTCCACGAGTGTTTTTCTTATTTCTTTAATTCTTTTTCAAAATTATGCTCCTGCTTTGTGGATTTGACATCTTCTTAAATCTCAGACGACTTTCATTCATGTTCTTTTGAAAGTCTCTGCTCTTCCTTGAATTATCTCCACTTCCTGGTCACTTTTCTGTTTTTCTTGGTGTCTCATTGCACGCTTCCCTCAGCATCTGATCTCTCTTATTTGCTCATATTTACCCATGCGGCGATTTAACGTTGCTCATGTGGGGCCAGTGGAAAGTCTATGTGGAGTGGCAGAAGGCAAGCTTTGCTGTGGTTGGTCTGTGCAGCCAGACCTGCCTGGCTCTTCAGTTCATTGTTTCTTTGGAGAACCCTGTTGGGTTTTGTATGGAAGGTAAACTCCAGGCGTTCATGTTTTCTTTGGGAAGAATGTATTGACCACGCTGCATTCAGTGTGTACCTGGCTCAGCCTTGCCTACTGCCCTGAGGCCTTCTGTTAGCTGGCATCAAGGGCCCAGCGTTCTGGCCTCTGTGGGCGGTGCCTCCCGGCCGCTCTCTGTGCTGTCCGGCCGTGACCATCACTGATGAGCTCCTTGAGTCACCACCAGTGCTCCGTGGACGTTTGACATTTCTGATGTTTATTTGAATTCTTTTCTGCTGTCCTTGTTTTTGTGAGTTTATCACACACGCCCTCCCCACCAGCCCCTGTTATCTTGATGGTGGTGTGTAAGTTAGAGGTGATAGATGCTTGTGTTCAGAGGACAACATGAGAGAATAATACTGCTTTTTCTGTATGTGAAATTATTTTTGTTTCACCATATTTGCTGAAAGTAAATAGCAAACATTAAGCTTTCTGTGATCACCTTTCAATATGAATGAAAGGTAGTTTATTTAACTTCTTTGCAGTGAGAGTACTATATTTTTATTTTAGGTTATAGATTTATTATAACCTAATAAAGTGAGCAGTGAGCATTTTAATGTTAACCTGGGTGAAGGGTGAGAATATTGATTATAAAAGACAGAAAGGAACTTGGTTTCTTTTTTTAATTTTTTGCTGTAACAGTTTTACTCCTATTGCTTGATAGCATCAGAGTTGTCCGGCCTGTTCCTCTAAGTGTTTTACTGGGCACAGAAAGTTTAACCATGCTGACCTGCCTCTCCATTAGTATCAAGGAACTCACTTCTGGTCGTGTGGGAAGGGGCTTTGAGATTTAGGGATGAAAGTGCTGGTGTGATTTGCTCAGAGTAATTATGGATGTGAGCTTAAAGAGGTGTTTAGTCTTAATGATCCCATATCTATATTCAGAAACACGTTCATCAAAATAAAGATGACTTCATTTATAACACTTGAATGTTTGGGGTATATTTATGTAAGCCCAGGGAAATTCAATTTTTGAGGTCTCAGTTTTGTAAAGATCAAAAATCGACTTCTAAAACGAATGTCCCTTGATATCAGGGCTAAGGACATAGTATAAATTTATAGTAATAATTTTCTGTTGGTTTTTTTTTTTTTATTTTACTGACCAATGAATTTTTTTAAACTGAGAATAATGCTGAAGACTATTTTTCTGATTTTTTTTATTGCAAAGTTAGAAAAGGATTTCACACTTTACTAAATGCTAGAGAAGACTATTATACAGTTTGTGGCAAGGCTGTTATCAACCAGTTGGAAAGTAAGCTGTTTGCTTTACTTTTGAAAAGAATCAGATTTTGCTCTTTGGAAATTTTATTTTTAGGTATGTGTTAGATCTGTAAAATCTGCTGTTTTAAAGGCTTGAATGTCATCCATACAGGGTAAAATAGGACACTAAGGATTAATATGTCCCACAACAGTTGAGCTGTGATCCATGACCCCCACATAATTTCATTTCTGATTTTATCTTTTTTAGAGTTATAGATAGTAGTATGAAAAACTTCAAAGCATTTTTTCGATGGCTCTATGTGGGTAAGTTAATTGAATGAAGCATTGTTGTTATTTTAACATTCAAAAGTTGTGTGAGTGTTGACTTAGAATATTTCAATTATTCCAGTAGTTTTAATACTGACAAAAGTACAAGAGAATATAGATGAACCCCCTCTGCCCTTTGCCCAGTTTCCACAGTCCCCACACATGCCCAGTCTTACTTCCATAGACCCGCACATCTTCACCTCCCCACAGAAATAGCTATGTGAGCCCTGATTGTCACTCACTGAGAGTTAACCCTTTTTTATCTTGTGATGTCTCCTGAAGTTCAAATTTTTGAGTCCTTGTTATGTAATAGGCACTGTCAGGCACTGTCAGATTTAAAAAAAGAGAGAGAGAGAAAATGAGACACAACCTCTGCCCTGCAGTAGCTTATCTCCTCTTTTATGCTTTGTCTTCGTGTCTCTAGAGCCTGTTTTCCATGATGGTAGCCACTAGCCATAGGTAGCTATTTAAATTAGCTGAAATTGGATAAAACAGTATATTCATTTCTTTAGTCATGCGAGCCACATGTGAAGGGCTCAGTAGCCATGCATGCTTGTAGGCCACCTTGCTGGACAGCAGAGAGCTAGAGCATTTCCATTGTAACTTCTGTTGGACAGCATTCTTTCAAATAGCATGTGGGCTACTTATGGACTTTCTGTGGCCCCCACAGTGTCATTTCATTGGTAGGTAATTAACAAATGTGTATTTACTTGATACGTCTAATGCTTCCTCTACAGTAGGTGCATATTTTATTTAGGCCCATTGGTAGTGCTGTTTTTGTGTCCTTAGTATCTTTGAAGTAATCCAGCATACATTTCCCTCCAACATAGGCATTATTTAGTCGTAGATAGGATTTATCCCGTATTTGTTAAAATAAGGGATGCTGAAGAGTAAAATAGAAAGTGAAGTATCTATAATGTGCTAACATCCTTTAAACACATGCACAGATCTTTCAGTTAAATTTAAAAACAGACTTCATATTTGTCAGCCTGAAAATACTTTTGATTAAAATAAAAGAATGCTGTTAATCTTGACATTGAAAATTCTTAGATTTTTTTTTTCCCCTCAAAACTGTACCAACACTAACCAGAATGGGGAGCCAGAGTGTTTATCAGGCTGGCCTGTTTAATATCAGAGTAGTTAATGAGAATAAATTAATAACACTGAATGAGATCTGAAAAATAATCTTCTTTTACAGAAGTAGTAGTTTGGTTTTACTCATAATTGTCGGCACTAAAATTTCTAGTTAGGCAGTTTATATTCTTACTGCATATCCTAACCGTACTAGGAAGCAGTACGGGAAGAGAAATGAGTCACTGCTCAGGGCTCGTTGCTAGAGCAGGGCATGATAGAAAGCACGAGGGTCAAGGCCTCATCATGACACCGGCTGTGCAGCCTGCTCTGCTTGTCTGTAAATGCAGTCTCCACATGCGTGCATGGGGGCTTCTTTCGTGTAACTAATGCCTAGTGTCTGTTATATGCTGGTTAAGTAATTTTTGATGGCCACCTGAGTGCAGGGGGAAAACTAGATTATGACTTTTTTCCAGATGATTGAGGCCTTCTGAATTAATTAAAAATTTTTTTTTCTTTTAATATTTATATATATGTATTTTACATCATTGTTCATTTTTGTACAATGTATGCTTTCTCTTCTCAGGCGTTTTGAATTAATTAAAAGCAATTTATATGCACATCCAACTTGCATGTTCCTGACCCAGATGTAATTAGGAAACACATTCATGCAAAAGCTCATGCAGCATACTTCTTGACTTAGGTGGGCATAATATAAGAAGCATGGTGCTATGAAGACAGAGTAAACCACAGGTGTTAAAGTACACAAATATACACATATGGAAGTGTGTGTGTATGCATGTATTTGTGCAGATATCTTCACATAGCAATAATGCCCAAGGGAAAGAAACACAGTTGTCTTTTTTTTTGAACTTTTTTTTTTTTTTGTAAGATTTATTTATACAAGAACTGGGTACAGTCAGCAGTGCGGGAGGGTGAGAGAATTCACCAGAGCCAGAGCGGGGAGCAGAGCAGGCAGAAGGACCGAAGTACACTGCTGAGGGGAGCAGCGGGCGGCAGGAGAGGTCTGCGCCCCATATGGGACCCTCCTCCGGTGGCCAGGGAGCAGCCGGGGATCGAACTGGTGCTACAGAGGCTGCAGGTAGCTTTGCAACCCAGCGCTCAACCTCTGCGCCACTGGGGAGGCCCAGAAACACAGTTGTCTTTTATTCTAAGGCTTTTGGAGGGAAGAACTGTTTGTAGACTTTATGCGAAGACACATCACCAGTTAGAAGGAATCCCTGCATACAGGGTCTTAGTATAAGACAGTAGTTAGATTTACCTGGAGTGGTAACAGGTTGAAATGATAAGAAAATGAGAAATAATAGTTGAGAGTAGTTAAACCAGTCATTTGAACCTGACAATATCAACCAAGTTTAAATTCTTCACCCTTTAGATTTTATAAGAAGTTTTTGTTGGTGGATAGAAGCTGTTGAAAATTTAAGGTTTAGTTGAGTGAAACACATTTAATCTTTGAAATACATTAATAATTAAAATTCTGGTTTTCCTTTAAAATTCATTTTTACATTTCTATTTCCAGCAATGTTGAGAATGACAGAAGACCACGTGCTCCCCGAACTGAATAAGGTAGTGTTTTCCGCATGTGTTTGTGCTCAGTGTGCTGGTCATCTTGGTGCTCTTAGGTAGTGGCTACTGAATACATGGCAGACTCGAGCCTCTAGACAGATCTCAATAAGCCTCTCTAAAAATGAAATTTGCATATTTTATATATTTATTTTCATGTTTGCACAAGGTTTCATAATCCACATAATGTGGAATGCTTATATTCTTTATTTTAGCTTCCGTAATTTTTTTTTTTTTTTAAGATTTATTTATTTATTTATACAAGCACTGAGAACAGTGAGAAGTGCGGGAGGGTGAGAGAATTCACCAGAGCCAGGGCGGGAAGCAGAACAGGCAGACTGACGAAGTACACTGCTGGGGGGAGCAGTGGGCACAGCAAGAGAGGTCTGCGCACCATGTGGGACCCTCACCAGCAGCCAGGGATTGAACCGGCTCTGCAGAGGCTGCAGGCAGCTTCGCAGCCCAGTGCTCAACTGCGGCGCCACCAGGGAGGCCCTAGCATCTGTAATTCTTAAATGCATTTTTATTTTCCTTGGAAACCTAGTACTTAGTAGCAGTAGTGCTGTGTTGATGTCTGTTAAGTAACAGTTTCTTTCTGCTCCAAGTATTGTGCCAAGTGGGGATGGGGTCTTCTTCCAGGTAGACCTTAAAAAAGTAGGGCAGAGTTCTTGGTTCCTGTGACTTAATCATCCTTACCCCTACCCAAACTATGTGATTCAGATAGATTAGGTAATCTGACCCTGAGGAAGTGTAAAGCTTTAAAAGTAGCCTGGGTAGACTTGATGAGTAAGTATCCACCGTCTGCATTTCTTACTCTAGTAGGTCTTTTGCACTGTGCTTTACGGCCAGTTTCCCTTGCAAATTAGGGAGTTCACATTAACTATTTCTCAGACATCTCTCTTAGCTTTATTTTGGGAGATACAGTATGCTAATTATTGGGAGGATCTCAATGTGATTTTGAGGGCTAAAGGACTGCGCTGGCCTGAAGTCAGGGTCATCGTGCAAAGCAGAGGCCAGCGCTGCTTACTCCAGTGCTGTTGAGTGCAGACCTTCACCTGATTGTGGTTACTATCTGGGCTTGCATTGCCCCTTTCTCAAAGGAGGGCCCTTGTCCAGTTGGTCTTAGCAGGAGCCACTAGGTAATGAACTGACATCCTTAGGCCATAAGCACTTCTGTAGTTCTGGATTCACTGATTGGAAAATGCCTTTCATATGTTAATGACATGCCTAAGGATTTCATATTTTCACAGTTGCATAATCTGAATTTTTGTTGATATTTCTTCAAAGGAACTTTACCTGATTTTCCCATGACTTTTAGTGGATAGTAAAAAAGTCAATTGTTATTATGTATTTCCTTCATTGAAAGTGTTCTTTCATATGGAATCTGTTTCTCTTTTATTTCTTTTGGTTTTTGATAGATGACTCAAAAAGATATCACATTTGTTGCTGAATTCCTTACTGAACACTTCAATGAGGTAAGAAGTTGGTATTTTAAATACTATTTTTAAAAAATAATTGCACTAAACCTGGATAATGGTTAAAAAAAAGTAATCAAATTTCATTTATTTTAGTTGACGTTAACAATTATACTTTTTAACCATTGAGTGAATTAATGGCAGTACTTTATTAAACATAAAGTCTCTAAATTGAACTTTTGTTTCCATGTCTTACAATCTATCAAAGAGAAGAGTAACTGTCATTAACAACGCTCTTAAAAAATAGTTTTTGGTTTAAATTTAGGAGTTTTTTTTTGCTCTTTCATTCTTGCTTTGACTTAAAATTAAACTACGTTTGTATTCTTTCTAGGCTCCAGACCTCTATAATCGAAAAGGAAAATACTTCAATGTTGAAAAAGTTGGTCAGGTATGGGCTTTCAGTTGAACTTGTGACTTAATTTTTAAAACTTTAATGGTAGTAGTTTGTAATTTAAAGTTCATGTAAAGTTACTCAGTGTCAAGTTCTATAGCAACCCTACCCTTTGAGAAAATAAAGAGTAACTTGTAAGAGCTAAAAGGGTCTCAAAACCTTTTTATTTATGTGTACAAGAGCTGGGGCACAGGCCAGAGATGTGGGGGGGGTGAGAGAATTCACCAGAGACAGATCGGGGAACAGAACAGGCAGACTGACTGAAATATACTACTGAGGCTAGCAGCACATGAGACAGGAGAGATCTGCTTTGCCATGTGAGTTGCTCCCTTGCGGGCCGGATATCGAACTCATGCTACAGAGGCCTTGGATTGCTTCACAGTATGGTGCTTAACCCCTTGTGCCACTAGGGAGGCCCTATAGTCATAATAATTATTGAGGGCCACAGATAACTTTTGTGTAGGTTACATCTATTGAGGGTAGATATTGTATATTACAGATTAAACAGAATTAACAATTATTTTAAAATAAGCCCACTTAAAATTACATGTAAATATTTTTAATGAAAACTGACTATATAGGACAAAGTTATTTAGTGAAGAGTTGCATTGTTTTTATATTTTTTACAAATCTCTTTGATGTCTGGCTTTCATAGAAGACAGATTTTTATATCTGCTTCTGTATTCAATCTGTTGTGGTAATGTGTTTTCATTAAGTATATGTGAAGAAAATATGGCCTCATGCAGAGTATTTGGAGAGAGGTATTACAATAGCTTTTTCAGGTAATTGTGGATATTATTTGATAGCACACCAACTCTTGTTTCTGTGTAGCTTCTAAAATCGCATTAGTGAACTTTTCATCTTTAGATATGTTAAAATCCATTCACATCAGGTCATGCACTTTGAATGAATTCTTTACCCATGCATAATTTTGTAATATGTATTGGTTATTTGGAAAATACTAGTTCACTGAGTTATGCAGATCTACAAACTGCTGATACCTTTCTTCATACGGTTTTCAAAAGTCAGATTTCACTAATATCACTAGTCTCATCAGAAAATTGTTTTTATTTTAAATGGGTTATATTATTCAAATTAGTGTTTTGTTTTTAATTGAGGAACGTTGTTTTACAATACTTTGTGATTCAGAAGCATAAGATCACACCTCTTCTGATGTTGTTACCACAACATACCCACCAGCGGGGCACCTGCCATCCTCTACCATAGTCCTTTGTGCTCCCCGTGTCACCCCCCCTCCCCCCCACCCCCCAGTTCCCAGACTTTGTTTTCTTCTCTCTCCCTCCCCATCTTGTAGTCTCAATTCCATAGTCAAATTTCGAGTGTTTCTTGTCTGACCCTTTGTTTTGTTTTTCTATATTCCACATATAAGTGTGGCATTTGTCTTTCTCCTTCTGATGTATTTTGCTTAGCATTATCCGCTCCAGTTCCATCCATGGAAAGAGTTCATCTTTTTAATAGCTGAGTAGTATTCCACTGTGCATATATACCACATTTTTCTAATCTACTCCTCTCTTCTAGAGTACTGATGTTGTTTCTGTAACTTGGCCGTTGTAAATAGTGCTGTAGTGAACATAGCATATTAGAAGCTTTTCTTGCTTTCTTTTTGTGGTTGATTTCTACTTGGAATACATTGAGATTAGAGAATATATTTGATATGATTTCAGTGTTTGTGAGTTTATTGACATTTGTGACCCAGCCTGTTGGCCTAGCCTGGAGAATCTTTTGTGTATACTTGAAAAGAATGTATCCTCAGCTTTTTAGGGGTGCCATGTCCACAAATGTCTATTCAGCTGATCTGCTCAAATTTTCTCATTTAAGGCTATTGCTTCCTTATTGATTTTCTGTCTGGTTGACCTATCTATTGTTGAGAGTGGGATTTTCAAGTCTGCTGTTCAAACTATGTCTGAAGTCTGCTATATCAGAATACTGTTGAGTCTGCTTTCAGATTTTATAAGAGTTGCTGTATATATTTTGGTGGTCCTCTGGTGTTGATGAGTGGTATGTTTTCCTGATGTATTGACCCCTTAGTCATTATGGGGTGTCCATCTTTTTCTCTTATTACTCTTTTTATATGGAAGTCTATTTTATTTGATGTAATTGTGGCTGTCCCTGCCTTTTGGGGATTCTCTGTGCTTGTAGGGTTGTTTTCCAACCTTTTACCTTGAGTCTGTGTTTACCTTTGGATCTCAGACACAGCAGAAGGCTGGGTTTTGTTTTCTGATCCAGCAGCTACTCTGTGCCTTTTTACTGATGAATTCGGTCCATTTACATTTAGGGTGATTATTAATATATGAGGATTTGTTGTTGGCATTTTGTCTTTAATTTTCTGGTTCTGTCTAATTCCTTGTTCAATTTTTGTGGATTTTCTTCTCTTTGACTTAGATAGGAGAGCCCTTTCAACATTTCCTGTTAAGGGATATCTGTTGTTACAGACTTGTTCAGCTTCCCATAAGGAAATCTTCAAGTACTGTAAAGCAATCAAGTGTACATTGGTAGGTCAGATACCACCACTATCTGAAAGTAAAACATTCCCGCTTGGTATAATTTGTAAGTTATTTTTGATCCTAGGAGCACTGTGATTATTATATAGAAAAAGTTCTGAGTATACGTAAACTAAAAAAATAACCTATCAAATCATGCTAAATGGAAACGTTCTACTTTTGAAAAGCAGGGAAACCTGTGAAGGTCTACTCAGATTTTAATTTTTACTTGAATGTTTTAAGTTTTATCATCGACAACAAATATAGTTAGTTGTTTTGCTTGAAGTGACAGATTCACTTCATTTTCGAGACAATATCTGCCAAATACCTGAGTATGAATAATTGTCTGCCAGTCATCCTTTCAAGAAAAATGGAAATTCATTAATAATAAAAAGGCACCTAGTTTAACTCACAATTCGAACAATTTCGTAAGTGCTTTTCCCTGTGATAACCATCATGCATTGATATGCAGCAAAAATACTTTATGTATGCTTCCAGTTCTGTCACATGGGATATTAAAAAGATTTATGCTCAAGGGATAAGATTTAATAAAAGTAATCATTTTAATAGCCTCACCAATGATAAGTGAAGCTGTGAGTGTGTGGCAGAAAGAAATACGACCACTACCTGTGTGGATTGAGTAGTTTCGACTTAACTTTGGAATTTCAGCTCGTGGGAATTTTCCCCACCTGTGTTTTGAGCATCCATGCAAATTGCATACAGCAAAAAGGGCAGATAACATCTTATTACTGTAAAGATGGCATTGGCCTCAGAGATGCCTGAAAACATCTTGTGGACTCTTAGAGGCCTGACCACATTTTGAGAACTACTGCCATCGAGTAGATTGACACTTTAAAAACTTATTTATGACATATATTTAAGATGAAAAGATGCTTCTGAAAATGGAATACGAAATTAAACTCAATTTATAGTCCCCACATCTTACAGCATTCTATGCTTTTAGTGATGAATTTGTAATTTCTTTAGTTGCTTGGCATTTAGCAGACTTTGGTCACCTCTGTCAGGATAATAGAAGTGTGTTTTCAAAGGACTTGGCACTAAAACAGAATCACTTATGAATAGAATAATATTAAATGTAAACAGGTTTGGGAGCCTAATTCTTTGGTTTACTAAATTTTAATTTTGAATCCTGTATCTCTAGTACCTGAAGGATGAGGATGATGACCTCGTGTCACCCCCTAACACAGAAGGAAACCAGTGGTATGACTTTCTTCAGAACAGCAGCCACCTTAGAGGTACTCCGTGAGCCAAGCAGATTTCTGGCCAAGTCTGTCTTTATTTGAGAACCATATGTTATCTAAAACCCAACAGCAAGAAAACAAATAGTTTATGACATTGCCATAATAGAAAACACCCTGAAATTAACTGATTGCTTGTTCCTAATTGTTTTTATACTGTTGATTTTGTGTCCTACAAATGGGATGTTGGAAAGAAAACCACTTCTGGTGGGAGAAGTCCATTTTGCCGATTCTCATTCGTTAGCTCCTAGAAGCATGGCGATACGTCATTGTACTCCTTCATTTGTAGTTTTTTTAATGTTATATAAAACCGAACATGTTATACTTGTTATTCTTTTTATTCTCTCTGTATAATACAGTATCACTTTATTCAGCATTATTGGGGATGTGATACAAAATAGCAACCATTAGGAATGTCAAAACTTCACTTCAGAAGAAAATATTTTTATTTATTTATTTATTTATTTATTTATTTTAAAGAAAATATTTTTAAAGCAAGTATTTCTTTGCTTTCGCAAAGAGAAATCTGACGACAATCCAACAACTTCTTAGGTCCTTATCGTAATAGCCACGTACATATGTTCTCCTCCTTCCAAAAAGCCTCCGTGAAGATGAAGCAGCTTAATCTAAATAGATGAAGCATTGACAGTGTGGAGCACAGAGGACAAGCTCTCCATATGCCGGCCTCTCATTGCATTTCCTCACGATACTTCTGACGCTGGGAGGAGGGAGTGTTTTCCCCGACGTTAACCATGTGTCCCGCATGCAGTTCAATTCAGTTATGACGTCCACAGTTGGCGCCGGACTCCATGGGTTTAAGAGCTTAGTCCCTCAAGATGCTCCCACTTCAGGCTTTGGTTGGACACATTGAGTCCCGAATTACCCACATTTCTGCCAGACATGGCTTCAGTCATGGGGCTTCCCACAACTCCTTCTCCCCTTCAGTTTCAATAATTTGCTAAAATGGTTCATGAAAGTCATGGACACACTTAAATTACATTTGCCAGTTTTAAAATAAGGGTGCCATTTGGGAATAGCCAAACCGAAGAGCTGCCTAGGGTAGTTTCGAGGGGAAAAGGGTGCAGAGCTGCCCTCCCCAAGCTCTCTAGCCTCTGAGCACCTCAGTGTGCTCACCAACCCAGAAGCCCTCTGACCTTGTTGTATAGGTTTTGTCTTTTAATGAAATATTCATTAAGTAGGCATGATGGATTAAATCACTGGCCATTGGCGATGGGCTCAGTCTCTAGATTGGGGGATGGGCTAGAAGTTCCAAGCTTTAATTGAGCCTTAGTCTTGCTGGCAACCAGCCCCCATCTGAAGCCATCCATGGACCTGCCAAGAGTTGCCTCATTAAGACAAAAGATGCTCCTATCATTGTTATTACTCAGGAAATTGTAAAGGGTCTTAGGAGCTCTGTGTCAGTAGCAAGGATAAAGATCTAATATCTTTCTGTGATACCAGGGCATCTGTCAGCTGTTGGGGACCGAAAAGTGAACATGATTAAAATCCATTTTACCCAGCAGTGCTGGGACATGAGGTGCTGTGAGGGAGGGAAGCCTGCAGGGCGCTGTGGAAGAGGAGGGGCCTGGGTAGACTTGGGTTTGATTCACAGATTTAGATTCTTTGTCCTTTACACACTGGGCAACTGCCTAAACCTCGGCCTCATTCTCCCCCCCCCCCCATCTGTAAATTAGAACATAGGATGCTTACTTTGTACAGCTATTGTAAGCATTAGTAATAGCAGATATAGAAAGAATCTGGCATCATTGGTGTCAGTAAATGCTAAATTACGTTATTACTTTCTACTGCTAAGTAGCCTTTTCAAAAGTAAAGAATTTATTTTCATAGCACTGTTTTTGTTTTTAGGGTCATGCTCTCCCCAAATAACACTGTTTTTGTCCCTCCATTGTGGTAGGGGATAGAGAAGAATGAACTTTATTTCATTGTATGTCTTATGATTCATAAATCATCCCTTTCTTCTTATAGCCAACAGACACGTACCATTGGATTTGGGTGGGGAAAAGGAGAATTTAGAACAATAAACTGCTAAGTTGTTCTGAGCGTGCTGGCAGCAGGGCGGGGGGTGATAAAGGCAGAGACCACAGTCAGTGTTGGTGAGGCCGTGTGAGGAATAATGAAGTGGTGGGGAGGATTCACCCTTAGACCAGCTGTGCAGCCGGGCTCGGACAGTAGATTATTTTCTCCTAATCATATGGTCTGTTATAGCTTTTGTTGTTGCTTCTGTTTTTGTTTGAAACCAGAAAGTCCTTTGCTGTTTCCTTATTATCCTCGAAAATCATTGCATTTTGTGAAAAGAAAGATGGAGAACATTATTGATCAGTGTTTGCAAAAGCCAGCAGTAAGTATAAAAGAAATGCATGTCTTTCTGTAGGAGTAAAAATATAATATCTACACTCTGTTACTCGCCTATGTAAATAGTCATAGTTCTTAAGGTGAAACATATGAAAATAAATGCACACATTCAGTTGCTTTTGATTAACAAAAGTGGCAGTTTCATGTGGTTCATCCTAATATTTCCTCTTTCTGTTAGTTTCTTACATACATAAAAAATTAAATATAAAGATTATTGACATTGGTGGCCTCCAGTATTTTATTTGTTACCAGATCAGTGTAAATACCTTCATATAGAGCGCACGTGTCAATGTGCCTCATTTGCTCCTGAGAGTGGGTGGTTGATGCTGTGAGACTGGTGGGTGGCTCTTCACCTGCCATGACCTCATCACCAGGGTCTTTTCAGCTCAGAATTTTCTCTTTTCCTTACTGTCATGACTGTTGTGAAAGTTTCTTATGTGAATGGTTGGGTGATAGAGGTGATTTTTACTAGCTTTGAATAGCAAGTCACTTTCTGTAGACTCTCTCTGTAAAATGCTCTAATTATTTTTTTAAATCTTATTTTATTTAGGATGTAATTGGAAAATCAATGAATCAAGCAATCTGTATTCCCTTATATAGAGATGCTAGAAGGTAATTCTTTACTTTTTGGGTGGTGTAATTCAGGAGCCAATTTAAATTTTTCTTACCTTTTTTTCTTTTGTTTTAGTGAGGACACAACCCGTAGATTGTTCAAATTTCCTTTTCTGTAAGTGTGTTTCTCTCTCTCTCATGAATATACAAGTTTATTCCATACAATGATAGTGAAATAGCATGTTTTGACATTGTTTTATTTCCCTAGGTGGAATAATAAGACTTCAAATCTGCATTATCTTCTTTTTACTATTTTAGAAGATTCACTTTACAAAATGTGCATTTTAAGGAGACATACTGATATTTCCCAGTAAGTATTGATGTGAAATTTAAATCAAAGAGATAAGGTTTTTTTTTTTTTTTTAAACTAGCGCATACAACTTTTCTTTCTCTACATTTCAAGTTTTAGTTACACTACCTTGTAACTTCAGGCTTGTCATTTAGCTGTTCTTAGTCTTAAGTTTTCACATTGTTAAGTTAGTGCCAAACTAGGAAGCTGTGCAATCCCTTCTAATTCTTGATGATTAATTTTGTGTTGCTCTATGGCTTCTACAGGTAGGATTTTTTTTAGGGTGAGGGAAAATACAGCAGTCAAAACACTCAGTATAATAGTTCATGAACTCTAGAGGTGTGAAACTGTACTTTGAGTTCCTATTAGAAAAGATTTTTAGCTCAGGTTAAATGTGACTTTCATTCAACAAGAGCTTATACCTTTACTTTAGAAACTCAGAAGGAGAATCCAATGGAAGTATTCTTTTGAGAATCCAAAATAAACGTTCTGAATGATAAAGATTAAATCATTCAGAATGCCATTAGTATCTTAAATTATTTTACTTGTTTTTTTTTTGTGGTACATATATACCATGGAATATTACTCAGCATTCAAAAAAGATAAACACATGCAATTTGCAGCAACATGGATGGCGCTGGAAGGATCATGCTCAGCGAAATAAACCAAAAAGAAAAAGAAAAATACTGGATGGTCTCACTCATAGCAGGAATCTAGAAAACTTAAATAAGGGACCAGGAAAATGAATAACTATAAGAAAGTGAAAATCAAAATCAACAAAAAACTATGAACCAGAGACACTTTTAGGGGGGCGGGGGCGGGAGGGGAGGGATTGGGGTCAGAATGGGGGGGCTGCAATTGTATGGGGAATATAACAACAAAATTTATAAAAAAATAAATAAATAAATCAAAGTAATTGCTAAAAAAAAAACAAGTATCTTAAATTATTTTAAATCTAAATTTGAAGGAATCTTTTTGGATCCAAGTTATAGCAAAAAAGAAATAATTTGATAATTCTTAATGTCCTTAATTTTTTATCTAGCTACTTTGGTGACTCTGAGATTTCAATCTAGTTGTAATTTTGATGTGAGATTTAACTATCTAGGTGTTTAAATGAGTTATCAGTATTCAAGAGTGAGCGTAATGGTATTTTGATCCAGGATTTGGTGTTTAAGTAAATGTACTAACCCTAACAATTGTGTTCCTTCGAGCATGTAGACTATTGGCTGTCCAAGTCGTTCCACAAAGTCTCTTTTTCTCCCCTTCTTTCTTTAAGATCTGTAAGTAATGGACTAATTGCTATTAAATTTGGGAGCTTCACATATGCCACAACTGAAAAAGTGAGAAGAAGGTAAGTCTTAAATCTCGTATGGATGAGATGTCTACGTCAGTGTATATGTGTAGTAAATGCATCTACAGGAATATGGTTAGACCCAGTTATGATGATGATCTACCAGGAGACCTTTGTCATCTGCAGCATCTGGGCAGGGTTGGGTACACATTTTAAACTTAGAGAATTATTTGACTTAAAACCTTATGCCCTATAGGAATTTTAGGTAGCATGGTTTCCTGTAATTAACACTTTTGCGCTCCCTGTCTGCTAAGAATCTTAGCTAATGTTGGTGCAGGGAGCAGACAGCTGACATTCTTATTTGACCAGCAGAAATGTGAGGTGGGATTCTCATAGCTATGGGATTTTCTCAGGGTTCAAAAGGGTAACATGACCTAAGTCACCTTTGAGGCTTTACTGGGGAAAGAACTGGCACTGATCAGAGACTGATCCTTTTTCTCACTCTCTTTTCCCTATGTAAAAGACGTTCTTTATGACAATATCTTAGAGGTTGTTGTGACTTTTCATAGGTAAATCTTATTTTTGCTGTTCATTTTGGTTAGTTCTGTTTATTCACTGATTTACTGAGTCATCCTTAAGGCTTGACCTTTGATGTCAAAAGCTTTGTGGAACTGTGATTTCACAGCGTTTTTATCACGATTACCTATTTTTAGGGTCTAGTTATGTTTATGAATAATCAGTGCAGTAGGCACCCATGGTTGTAGTGCAAACTAATGCAGCATTTCAAGCATTATGGTACAGGCTGCCACTTGATTTTTTTTTTAATTAAGTTTTTTGCTTGTTACCACTGTCATGTTATGCATACAGTATTTTCTAAATAATCATGATCCTTTTTGGTATAACAAAACTTATTTCAATTCTAGCACCTATAGTTGTTTAGATGCACAGTTTTATGATGATGAAACTGTAACGGTAGTTCTTAAAGACACTGTAGGACGTGAAGGAAGAGATAGACTCTTGGTCCAGCTGCCATTGTCTTTGGTGTATAACAGTGAAGATTGTGCGGAATATCAGTTCACCGGGACTTACTCTACAAGGTAACTTACTTTTTAAAAAGTAAGATCATTTTTTGGATATAATACTTTTTTGTAATAGTTTCTGATGTAAATGTTTTTTTAAATGTATTTTTACATTCAAGATTTTTAGGTATACTGGATGATGGGTATCTAGTTACAGAAGATAACCATAAAGTCAGCAGAGCAGAAATATTTTTATTTTAAAATAAAATAAAAACTTGCTTCAAGGCCTCCCTGGTGGTGCAGGGAGTTAAGACACAACCTATGAAGCTATCCGCAGCCACTGCAGCACAAGTTCGATCCCTGGCCAGGGAGCTACCCACATGGCACAGCAGACCTCTCCTATCTCGCCTGCTGCTCCCCTCAGCAGTATATTTCACTCAGTGTGCCTGTTCTGCTCCCCACTCTTATCTCTGGTGAATCCTCTCACCATCACACCTCTGGCCTGTATCCCAGTGCTTGTATGCATATATAAATAAATCTTAAAAAAAAAAAAATACTTTCTTCAACACTCCTCTGTCCCTTGATGAGTAAGTCAAGAAGCAGTCGCTGGAATAGGCGGGGAATTATTTGGAGTGAAGAGTGGGACTTCTGTTAGCTCTGGTTTTTGAGGGTAGCATTCACCCCAGTTTTTAGTAGAGTTAATTATTTTAGATTCGCCATCAGTGTTTTCTTCCCAGAATTAGGGCCTCGGTAGCCCCCTGGGATGGACACGGGCAGTGCTAAGAGATGGCTTTGCCAGACTGAGATGTAAGTAGGTCTCTTTGATTTAAAAGTGTGTCCATCCGCTTTCCCTTAAAGGGAATGAGAAATCTTAGATGATGTGCTGCCTACTTGAGATTGCAGTATTTACATCGAATGTAGCATCACAGCTGGTGAGATTATGTTAGATGTGGGAATGTTGGGAGAAATTGGATGCATGGTTGACCCTGATTCCACCCCAGGAAAACCACCTGGGAGACGACCCTCTTTTCACTCCCTGTTGGTGTCCCCCAGGCTGGATGAACAATGCAGTGCTATCCCCACACGCACCCTGCATTTCGAGAAGCACTGGAGGTTACTGGAGAGCATGAAGGCACAGTATGTTGCTGGCAATGGTTTTCGAAAAGTGTCCTGTGTGGTAAGTACAGAGTGTTCTCTAACTAAGCGTAGCAGGAGGAAGTGACTTGAGATCTATAAGGTCCTTTCAGGGCAAACATCTTGTCAGGTATACCTTTCATTGGTTATGGGCACATGGCGGCCTTAGCTATAAAGTTCTCTTGTTCTGAGGAAACTGATGAAGCAAGGAACAGTTCTAGATTTTAATCATGAAATTGTCACTGTTGTGTGTGGAAATTTCCTTATGCAAAATGAAGGCTGAGTTCAGTGACTTCGTTTTAAATTATTAGGATTATAACTGAGCTATGAAATCCTTTTTCCTTCAAACTTCTGATTTTTAATTCCTCCCATATAAGGTATTGCAGCCATTCATTTAAAAATTCCTTATATGGCCTTTTCTTCTTCAGTTAAGCTCAAATCTCCGTCATGTGAGAGTGTTTGAAATGGACATAGATGACGAGTGGGAGCTGGACGAGTCCTCCGATGAAGAGGAGGAGGCCGGCAACAAGCCCGTGAAGATCAAGGAAGAGGTGCTGTCTGAGTCAGAGGCCGAGAGCCAGCAAGCCGGGGCTGCTGATTCAGCTCCAGAGATAGTCATCAAAGTGGAGAAGGTCGAGCCCGAGCTGGGCTCATGACCCTTCTGTATGTTCCCATCATGCCGGGCGGGGCGCGGGAAGGGGGCAAGGGTGTCTTGGACCATTTTGAATTTTTTTGCGTGTAAAGCAAAGAAATAAATAGCAATCTTATTTCTTCTTTTTCTGCTTCATCTTTTCAGTCTCTAGTCCTGTTTTTGCTAAAATTTCTTTTTAATATTGTGTGCACAACTCGTGTTTAAAGGAAACACAAATTGAATGTGAAGGAAAAGTTCTCTTTTCTGTCAAAAGGGTGTTTATCAGGAATCATTTCCACATCAGGAAAGATTGCATTTAAGTAGTCATCACTGGAAGCTTTAATGCATTTAGTCTTTTATAAAAACACATTTATTCCTGTTTTTACAACTTCCCTTCTAGTTCATTTCGGGTCTCCAGAATGCCTTCAAATTGTTTTCAACATAAATTATACTATTTATCCTAATCCTAAGTGAGCCAAAAGATCAGTGCTATCCATGCCCTAAGTGGGGACACCATTGCTTGACACCTCCATGGTTGTCTTTTCTCATTTCGTTGCTGTATTTGAACTCTGAAGACTTTAAATCAGTGCTGAGCTGTGCCTTTCCCTCCGCTCAGTGCTGGCCGCGGACGCAGGTGCCCGGCTGTGGGGCTGACTCCTTGTGAACATGAGAGAGATGGCGCAACTGAGCACAGCTGAGCACAGAGCAGATGTGCTCTATGGATTGCTTAATGCTCGTGGCTGCAGTGGGATAATTTCCTCATGTGACTTTCAAAGAGTTTCCATTTTAGGTATGAATTCTGCCAGTTCGCTGATAATCTTTTCAAAATTTTAAATCAAAAAAAGTTAAATAAATTTTAAATCTCCTCAGTCTTTTGAAAGACATACTATACCCAGGTGGGCAGGCTGCTGTAGGCTGCTGAGTCCTGTGTCTGTGTCTTTATTGGGGAGCTGTCACACTTGGGTTTGAGATGCCTCATCTTTTGATACGTGAGGTGCTTCCGCCAGACTGATTCTTATGTTTTGAAGGGGAACCCAAAAGAAGTAGCTGTCATGGGCATGAGCTTGGCGTTTAGAACTGATCTGCAGGAGCCTGTGCATGCTGGCCTGCAGTTTTGCACGTATACCCTTTACGTGATTAAGATATAATTTAGGTAAACGTTGAAGGTTGGCCAGTGTTCATGGCACAGTGCAGGATGACTCGAATTAACTTTTGTGAGCAAGAAAGGTGGACTCTCAGCTTTACAGAGAAAGTACAGGTTGTAGGTACGTAGAGTACTTCAGAGCGAACACATTGGACAAATTTACCTCATAACATTTAAATAACTGATGGGTTTTAAGGACAAAGAATTACAGCTTGTTCTGGAATGAATTACATTGTCACAAGCAGCCAGTGGAGGCGGGCTACTGGGGCGTCTCAGAACAGCTCTGCAGAGAAGGGGTTGCTACCCACATTTTACAGAAAAGAAAAAAAAAATTCAGGGTGGTTTGATGGGTACCCCAAGTGGTGTTTGGGAAGCCATAGTGCCCCCTAGTGCCTGGGAAATCTAATGTTAGCCAGAGCTGACCAGCGTGGAAGGCAGCCCAGCCCTAGAGCCAGGTCAGCAGAGCTGAGCCACTGGGGTGAGGGGGAACCATGTCCTACAGCTGAAGCTACGTGGGTTTTTGAGGGTGCTGTGTGGGAACACGTCAGTCCAGTGTTGCCAGGCAGTCCTCTGCCAGGCCTAGGAGGGTCACCCCAGAGAGGGAGATGGCTGGAGAGGATCCCCATCAGGAGAGGGTCTCCTTGGCTTGCTGGTTGCAGGATGGTCGGAAGCGCCTGTAGAGGGCAGCAGTGTGCTTGCTTGGCTGTTAGGGCCAGAGGCTGCTTCCCGCTGCTGGGCCTGGTGCAGGAAGAACTTGGGCTTCCCACTCTGGACAGCAAGGAAGACCCACTGCGGGAGAACAGGCCGAGGCTGTGGATGCAGCACCGTCACGTGCATTCTGGCAGAGACTCCAAAGCAGGCAGAGGACAGGAAAGGTTGGTCGTGGAATCATCGTCTCAGGACATGCTCAGTCATGGGTGTGGGGAAGCCAGAGGTGGGCTGGTTGGAATTGGGGTGTCCTGTGTGACTGGCTCAGGGTGTACATTGGGCTTTCTCTGATCGATTCTAAGTTGGAAATGGGGCCAAAAGTTAAGGAAGTGGCCAGTTAACGATCAAGTCCCGGCCACTTGGGGTCAGTTGTGCAGGGGTTAGTCCTGATGGCTAGAGATAGCCATCTGATATCACAAGAGTGACAGGTAGGCGGCTGGCCTCCTGGGTGGGCTGTGGTAGGAAAGGAGTTGGTTCCCTGGCAGGCGGCGGGCTATGGCCAGTGGGCTGTTCTATATGCGGCCATTATCCATTTGTATATTCACGCTCTCGCTCTGCTCTCGCCATCTTGAAATTCTTGACAAGGGGCCCTAGATTT
This sequence comes from Talpa europaea, assembly GCF_964194135.1. Lineage (NCBI taxonomy): Eukaryota > Metazoa > Chordata > Mammalia > Eulipotyphla > Talpidae > Talpa > Talpa europaea. Next base: position 130,623,395 of record NC_140071.1, on the reverse strand, counting down.
TCATTTTGCGCTGGAACTTTCAGATGACGCAGCCATTTCTGGGTTCAGCTTTGGAGGCTTCTCTGTGGCTTTGGGCGGTAAACTGATGTAGCAACAGTTTTTCAAACTTTTATTTGAACAGGAGGTTGTGCTGTCACCAAGGATGTGGCCTCCTTGAGGAAGCCAGGTTCAAACACCCAGGAAAAAACGAGAACGTCCTCAGGGCCTTGTCCGTGGGTCTCTTTCCTTCTCCAGCCTACAGCTTCTCTGTGGCGATTTCCCCTCTCCGTGTGGCCAGGGCCTCTGGCCAGTGTGGCTAGTCAGTGAGCATGTGCTGACCTTGGATCAAAACTAGCTGATGTTGCTAATTCAGATCCTGCTCATTTTTAAAAGAGAACTTTTGGCCTACTTTTGAAATAAAGATTTGCACAGCACAATGCACAGGTGCAAAAGCTTTGTGTTGAGGAGGCAAATGGAATCCTGAGAGCAATGCCTTCAGGGGCTTCATCAGCCCCACCTTATACACAACCTTCACCTTTAAAGTGTAAACTGGAATGCCAGTGCATTCTGTGCTGTTGGTGAAAGTGACCTCCTCCAGGCCACCATTCGTAGGCTTAACCTTGTGAAAGCATCCTGAAGTACTCAAAAGCAAGAAAATGGAGTCTTTTCACCCAAATTTGCTCATTTTGGTTCACTGTGAAAAAAGCAGCCTGGGTTTTCCAGCCCTTGTGCTGAAGCCCTGAGGCTTTCCTGTACTTGTGTTCATCTGGCCCTGAGGACACTTAGCCCGAGTGGGTTTCCCCTACTGTAACAGGGTGGTCCATCCTGCTTCCTTCCTCAGTCTCTTCTGCAGCTTCTCCTCTTCCTGCTCAGCTCCACCCTCCCTTGGGTGGGGCAAGGGAACCTCCCCCTTTCCTGGGACCACCCTGTTACACTACGGCCCCAGCTTCCTGCCTTCCCTCCCATGACCCCTACCTCTGCCATCTCCTCTCTCTCTCTCTCTCTCTCTCTCTCTCTCTCACACACACACACACACACACACACACACACACATACACACCAGCCTCGTTGGGACAGTCCCTTCTCCCCCACCTCTGTCCCAAATGGGGACTCTGGGGCAGAGTCCTGCCTCGCAGTAGTTATGAGACCTTAACCAGGTTACTGAACCTCCATTTTCCCCACCTGTGAAATGGGTAGAGTGATCCTGCCCGGCAGGGGGTGCAGGTGAGGGCTTACAGAGGTGATATGCGTGGAAGGGGATTCACTCCTCAGTTCAGATCCACACTCAGTAATTCAGCTCTTGTCATGCTCACCTGCTTGCCACAACTCATCTTTGTGGTTGCATTTTCCTTCAATTCAGAGAAAATGTCCCCATTTAAGTGTCCCCTCAGACATCAGCTCTGACTTTGAACAACTCTCGGAGAATGAACTCCAAACTCTTGCAGAATGAACACTTTCCTCCAGTGAGGATTTCAAGAGAATTTATCACAAGGGCTGTTGGCAGTTGCCAAGTTGGTCTTTCTCAAACTGTCAGAAAGTAATAATATGGCCAGGAGCAGACGCTTAGCCTCCCGAGGCGGCCATATGCAAGGGGGAGGCGCTGGTTGGCACTTCCACTTCTGAAGGGTCATTTTGGAAAAAACTCCTTTGCTTGGAAGTCAGACCTCTAGAGCAGAGTGTAGGAAAATGAACTCAAGAAACCGTCCTGAAGAACAGCCAACAGACAGCTTCCTCCCTCCCCGTCTCCTGCCTGGCTGGGCAGATGGTGGGTTCCCGGTGCTGGCTCCACTCCCTGTCCCTTGTGGGCTCCCCCAAGTAGCCTGGAAAGAAGCAGCTGAGAGGGCTCCATAAGATCAGGAATTTTACTTTTCCCCTGTATTGAACTTGAGTATTCGCATGACAAAGAGCTAGCAGTTATTATTTTGTAAGAGTAATATTAGGAAAAATAATACTCAGGAGCTTTGGCTCTGATCACCCAACATTCCCAGCAGGTGTGAGGTACCAGTCTCTTCTCTGGTTCCCAAAGATGCCAGATGAAGAGACAGTCGGGGAGAAGCTGTTAGGGGGAAAAGGCTGTCCTACAGCTAATTCCATGCAGGCTTTGTGGACTCCACCCCCACCCCAGGCCAAAGCCAAAGACACTGGAAACTCCCAATCCCATCCCCACCCAAGGGAAGGTGGCTGGGACCTGAGGGTGGGGTTAAGCAGCCAGGTTGGTATAAAGCCAGACATGTGGGCTTTGGGGGGGTCCCCCCCATTTTGGCTCTCCGCCAGCTCGCAGCGTCCGGCCAGTTCTGAGAGTGCCTTTGGGTTTCCAGGTCGGCGGATTGGGTAGGATGCATGAAAGACTTGATTTCCCTATTTTCTCCCTGAGTTGTCCATTTTCCTTCTTTCCTTTTCCCTTGGAAATAAACCTTTTATGAACCTTTTGTGTGTGCCTGGAGTGGAGTATTCATAAGTCCCTTGTAAGCGCGCGGGTGAGGACCCACAGCCAGGAACCCGTTCAATATCGGGGCTGCCCTATAACAAAGCCACCTCTGCGAGGTGCCCCCATGGCGCACAGGCGGGGGTGCCCGAGGCCTTCCTGCTCTCCCTGGTCTGTCAGTTCTTCCCTGGAGGTCTGTGGGCTTCCTGAGTCCTCATGTATTTTTATTTTTTAAAAAAAGATTTATTCATTTATGCATACAAGAACAGTACAGGCCAGAGGTGCGGGGTGGGGGTGTGTGTGTTAGAGGAGTCACCAGAGAAGGACAGGCAGACTGATCGAGGTACACTGCTGAGGGGAGCAGCGGGGAGCCAGGAGAGGTCTGCTGCGCCATGTGGGTCAGCTCCCTGGCCGGCTGGGGATCGAACTCGTGCTGCAGAGGCTGCGGCCAGCTTCGTAGGCTGCGTCTCAACCCCTTGCGCCACCAGGGAGGCCCCTCCTCATACATTTTTAAAAGGATTGGAGGAGCAGTGGGGAGCTGCGTGTGGAAGCAGGGATCTGCCACAGGGAAATGAAAGATGATCTTGATGTTTCTGGTAAGAACCCATGACCAGGCCTGCGAGATATTTCCTTAAATGACTTTTTGGTGTAGATTTCAGGAACTAACTGGGGGTGGGGGGCAGGGGATGGCTCTCTGGCCCCAGAGTGAAATTCTTGAAACCCTGGGGTTGGTTTTGCTTGTGGCTCAGGCCGGCAAAACCCCCAGAAATCTCCAGATGGGGAGATAAGCTACCCCTCCAGGGAAGCCAGGTGTTCTGGATGTGACAATTCCTGGAAGAGCTTTTGCTTAGGGCGTGTGTCCTCAGGCTTCCTGGTACCTGGGACTGGGAAGAGTTACTGGAAGGGAGCAAGTGTTTTCCTTGGTCCTTTTGTAGGGCTTGAAGCCTCTCCAGGAGTAACTAAGCTGCAGTCAGTCAGGTGTTCCTGGGGCAGCTGCAAGTCTTAAAGCAAAAGGAAGCTGGCCTGGCTTTAACAGGACAAGGGAGCTCACTCTGAGTTTCCATGGGGGGGGGAGGGGCGGTGAGGAGGGGCGTGGGGTGTGTGTGTGTGTGTGTGTGTGTATTTTGGGGTAGGAGGGGTGCAAAGGGTGTCTCTTCCAGAGCCCGGAGGGCAGGGTTGAAGTGTTTAGGGACAAGCGAGGCAGAAAGGATAGTTAATTAAAGTGTGACTTAAAATATTGAGCCCAGGGGTCCCAGGGTAAAATTAATGAAATATTAGAGATCGTGAATATTTATGCAGGATTCCAGCAAGCAGAGACACTTCGCATGTAATAAAAGGAGCAGTCATGCATGTACCTTCTACCCAGGTTTATAAAATTTTAACATTCTTCTGGATTTTCTTTAGCGTTAAAAACTTTTTTTAATCGACGTAACATCGGTTCATGATGTAGGTTTCGTGAGTACAGTGTTATAAGTCAACATACGTATATATTACATTATGTTCGTTACGAGTCTAGTTTCCATCCAGACACATTCTATTCACCCCTCTTACCTGCTCACCCGCCTCCTTTCATCTGCCCATGCGCGCACCCACTATTTTGTTGGTTTTGTTTTGATTTGTTGGTTCACTAGTTTTGCTTCTTTATGAGAGACATCACGCTGTCTCTGTGTAGGGTAAGGAAAAATATCAGGTTTTTCTGCCCTCCTGCCATCAGGATAGATGAGGGAACCTTGTGGTCCTGAACGCATGCCTGATGGCGGGCACCTGGAGTGGGTACACCTGGGCTAAGACTGTGCTTTTAAGGGCGGCATCATGGGGACGCCAGATGAAGCCGAAGCAGAAGTCAAAATAGAAGCCGAGAAAGAAGTAGCAGAAGCCAAGAGAGAAGCAGAGAAGGCCGGAGAGCCCAGATAGAGTGAAGACTTGCTGGGGGCTGGGAGGCCTGCCAGTCTCCTGGCCCCCCAGCACCCCTGCCTGCTATATGTCTGGTGAACCCCAATAAAAGACCTTCAAAAAACCACTGAGGACTCTCCCTCCTCCTTTACCCGGTCTGCTGCATCCTAGAAAACCTGCACTGGTGCCTGTTCCTGCCCTTTACACTCTGTCTTTGTCAAGCTGACTTATTTAACTTAGCACAATACCTCTAGGTCTTTCCATGTTGGTACAAAGGTAGATTAAAAAAAAAAAAAAAAAGTGTTGTAATTGGAGTGCTCCAAACCCTTGCTATTCTTTCTCTTTCCTCCCTCCTGGCTTCTGAGTTTGGTTATTATTCCCTGGTATGTTTTTATAATATTTTATACTTAGGGTTAGAGCCCTGTAGGACAGTATTTATTTTATTGCTTAAACGGGTACAGCTTTGGCCATTGGGAGCTACGTCAATTGGCTTCTGAAAGAGCCATTTTTCCTCTTATAGGAGATTTTATTATTTTATTTTATATTTTACCTTATGTCTAGCACTCAGTTTCTGACCCAACAAGATGTTACAGGCTCATCTTGTACATTCCCTTCCCCAGCCTTAGAATGGGTGGTTTCTCTAAGGAGGCCTGGTTCCTTTCCTCCAAGAATGGTTTTAGAAACCAGCAGCCAAGCCCTGGATGTGCTTGTTGCTCCTGAGATTCTTATAGGACAGCCCCGATATTGAACGGGTTCCTGGCTGTGGGTCCTCACCCGCGCGCTTACAAGGGACTTATGAATACTCCACTACAGGCACACACAAAAGGTTAATAAAAGGTTTATTTCCAAGGGAAAAGGAAAGAAGGAAAATGGACAACTCAGGGAGAAAATAGGGAAATAAAGTCTTTAATGCGTCCTACCCGATCCAACGACCTGGAAACCCCAAAGTCACTCTCAGAGCTGACCGGACGCTGCTGCTGGCCAAGAGCCCAAAATGGAGAGAGAGCCCCCCAAAGCCCACGTGTCTGCCTTTTGTATCCACCTGGCTGCTTAACCCCACCCTCAGGTCCCAGCCACCTTCCCTTTGGTGGTGATGGGATTTGGAGTTCCCAGTGTCTTTTTCTTTTGCCTGGGGTGGGGGTGGAGTCCACAAAGCCTGTATGGAATTAGCTTTAGGACAGCCTTTTCCCCCTAGCAAGATGTTATTGCAAGCCCACTAAAAACAACAACAAAACCAACAAGTCTACTTTTTATAAAAGAAAAAACAACATTGTGGCAACAGGAACAAAATCTTGTGAAAAGGGGCCCCTCCAGTCCAGCCTGGGTGCACGCCAGGAAGACTTCCTGGAAGAGGCCAGTCCCCTGAACTTAGTGCTGAAGCATGAGCTGAGAATCCTCACTGGTGATTGCTGAACTCCTATTAGCCTGGGGCTCCGTATCAGGGGGGTCAGGCAAGCAAGGCCTAGTCCAAGGGGTCCTGTAAAGGGACCACAGGTGAAGAAGAGGAAGGATGCTCTAGGCAGAGGGAACAGCATGTACAAAGCCTGGTGGCTTGGCTTCTAGGTCTACCTTGGGGGCTCTGGGCCATCGAAGCCCTCTGTTTTTTCTCCATTTTCCTTATCAGGCACAGGAAAGCTCTGAGAATTTAGTGTTCCTCTGAGGGCTTGGTCTGGGCAGCTCAGAAGACAATGTGGTTCAAGGGACCCCTCAGTAGAACCTTGATGTCTTTACTGGTCTCCACCAAAGGACTTTATCCCCAGGTAGCTCAGACTCTTCAGCCAGGCCCCAACTTTCTGAGTGCAAAGAGTGGACAGAGTGAATCCAGGCCCTAGGGGCCGCTGAGTGCCCGGAAAACTTGGGCTGCGGAATGATGAATGTGGTATCATTCCTTCCCCCAGAGATCCCCGGGGCGTCCCCAGAGCTGCCGTCATTGATTTTCACACACAACAGCTTTTATTGTGCTACACATAATGATACCCTGTTTGGCTGGATCACTGGAGCCATGTGCCTTGAGAAATGTGCGGTAGGAGAACAAGAGTCTAGAGCACATGTGCTAGAAGAGGAGCAGGTTCTGGAGCCATTGCCTAAACCTGGAGCTTCTGCTGGGTGGAGGGCGTGTCCTCACTGGTGATTGCTGAACTCCTATTAGCCTGGGGCTCCGTATCAGGGAGGTCAGGCAAGCAAGGCCTAGTCCAAGGGGTCCTGTAACGGGACCGCAGGAGAGGGGGTTGCGAGTGGAAGAGGTGGCCAAGAGCAGATATGCCTGACTCTAGCCATGAGAGATGAAACTAGTAAAATGGAAGGGGTGGGGGTAGGCAGGTGGAAAGTGGGGATGGTGGTAAGAGCTGTCAGGACAGCCCAGGAAGAGGAACTAGCATGTGCAGAATCACAGTGACCCACTGCCTTGAAACACCTTAGCTCAAGGATACACCATCCATGGAGGGTTTTTTTTTTTTTAATTTATTTGTTTATGCATATAAGAACTCAGGTACAGGTCAGAGTTGGGGGAGGGGGTAAGAGGATTCACCAGAGACAGAGCAGGGAACAGAACAGGCAGATTGCCTGAAATACACTGCTGAGGGGAGCAGCGGGCGAGTCGGGAGAGGTCTGCTGGACCATGTGGGTCACCTCCCTGGCAGGGGATCAAACTGGTGCTGCAGTGGCTGTGGATAGCTTGATTGTGCTGTGTTTTAACCCCTTGTGCCACCAGGGAGGCCTCCATGGAGGTTTTGAGCAAATATTTATTGAGTGGATAAATGATCAAACACAAACTTGATTTGATCTGAAGACTGAGCCCTAGGCAAGGTCTTCTTGCTCCTGAGTTGTTCTTCTTTCACTGTTGTTGACATGGATTATGGGCTAATTGATGTAGACACCCAGGTTACCCAAGTCTCACTGGATGTGGGGCAGGAAGGGCGTGGCTGTATTTCTTTAGCTAAATATTAAAATTAATCAACATCTGAATGTTGGAGGCAAGATTCCTGCAAAACCAGTCTTAGGGTTTCACCAAGCCTGGGGTGGGGAGGGTGGGCGGGGGATTGCAGAGTTATCACCTTTGATTGGTATCAGGTCCAAGAGGAAACAGGTAGGTCACAAGTAGCCAGTGTCAGCCTGACCCCTTAATGAGCCTCTAACCTGGGCCCCATTTCCTTAGGGCTTTTCCTCTCGGCCTCCCTCCCCATGCGCATCTCATTGAGTCATCACAGCTACTGCACGGCAATGGGTAATAGACAGGAAACTTGGTCTTGCAGAGCTCACGGGACCACACAAGCTGGAGACTGGCAGAGCTCGCTTTCAGGATGTGGCCTTTTTCTTTCCAGTCTGTTCTCTTGGCCACATCGCACACCCCTCCCTTCACAGCCAGGGCCCCAGTTCTGCCTGGGGCCAGCAGTTACCAGTCAGCATTGATTTCATCTGCTTGCTTGCTCATTGTCTTTTGTGTCTTTGGATTACAATGCTCCTGAGGGCTGGGATCTCTTTGCCTTGTTCATTGTCAGTTCCTGGCGCAGGGAACACCGCTCGTCAACCTTCTGAAATACAAGTCCTAGGAGGACAGGGATTTTTGTCTGATTAACATTCTCACTGTATCCTTCATGCCTGAAAGGGTGCCTGGTGCATAACAAGTGTTTGTTGAGTGAATCAATGAAATGAAGGAGTCCAAGCTGGACTTGGTGAACAGGCTTGGTCTTTACCTCCAGAACCACAATGCTGAATGGGGGAGGCAGGCATTCATCAGAGCAAGAAGAGAAGAGCCACTTACAGGCTTGAGATTCCTGGTGACTGACCTCTGGGCCGCAGGTCAGTGCTGAGATGTTTAGGGATGCTGTCCGCCGCTCAGGATGCAGCAGGAATGAGGCAGACAAAGTCCCTGTCTGCCCAGAGCTTACATTCTATTAGAATCATGTTACTTTTCAGTTTTGCTGACAAGCGGGACAGTTTGTTGATGAGTGAGGCCAGGGCTTGTGAAGGTGAGTGAGTGAGTGAGCAGGGGCTTGCTGAGTCTCCTGAGGACAGTCTGCTGGGTGCCCATTCCTTGCCCATTCTGGGCAAGGGTTGTGTGCTCAAGGCACCCAGTCCCATTGGGGAGATCAGAGTTAACCCCCAAGCCCTGGAAGACCCCTGGGAGCTCAAATGCCTGAGGAGCAGAGTTAGGTTGCAGGGTAAATAAAAAATATCAGGCTTTTCTTCCCTCCCACCATTAGGATTGATGATGGGCACCTGGAATAGGGTGTGGGCATATGTAGATGGGGCTCACCTGGGCTAAGACTGGGCTTATAAGGGCGGCATCACGGAGATGCCAGCAGAAGCAGAACGAATGGAAGAGCAGTGAAGAGAACCACTAGAGAAGCAGAGAGAACGCCGGAGAGCCCAGATAGAGTGAAGTCTTACTGGGGGCTGGGAGGCCTGCCAGGTTCCCGTCCACCCAGCACCCCTGCCTGCCATGTACCTGGTAAATTGCAATAAAAGCCTAAAAAAGCCATGGAGGGCTCCAGAACTCTCTCCTCCTTTACCCCGTCTGCTTGGGTCATAGAGATCTGCCCTGTGTCATTCCTGCTGCTACATAGGTGCATCCGCATGCTGCACAGGCGCTGGTAGTCAGGTGCCGGGATTCAAGATCCTTTTTAGGGAGGTGAACTTGGGTGCTCAACTCACCTCTCTGATCCTCAGCATCTTCTAAAAATTGGGGTAACTACCTCTTGGGCTGTGAGGTAAGTTAAATGCAACATGCGTGTCAAGCCCTTAACCAGTACATACAGCACACGGGAGTCTCTTGGCAAGCGGTCACTGGTGTTCAGAGGCCAGGGTCATGGTCAGCTGTGTTGGCCAGGGTGTCTTCATGGCTGAGCTGCCAGACCTGGCTGCAGCCAGGCACATTCTCTGCTAGAACAGGTTTGGGGAGCCAGGGGTACTGGGGTGTCAGTTGGTCTCTCCCCAGCATCATTATTTACAAATTTGCTCATTGATTCTTTGTATCTTTACATGTGCTGCTTTTACTATTAAATACTGACTTAAACAGAAGATGCCAATTAATAAATGAGCCATTTGACCACCCAAATTGGTGTCCCATCACCAAATTCCAGTGTTTGGAGGTAGGATTACCCATATGTGAAATTTTTAGGACACTTGCTGAGTCCTTCAGTTTAGCTCAATTCAGACTCAACTCCGACTCCACAGATGAAGGGCCATCTCCTAAGACCGTGTCAGAGACCAGTTGCAAAGCTAGGTTGTTACCTGTGCCTCTGACCAACTGGCTTTAAAAATCAGGTACCCGGTACCTTCCTCAGCTTTGACTAACTTGACATTCTTCTCCCAACAACCTGGAAACCCCCATTCTTCTGGGGTTTTTATAGACAAAGCATGGTTGATGAAAGCATTGACCACTGGCAGTTGGCTCAGCCACCAGCCTCTCTGCCTGCCTGGAGGTGTGGGCGTGGAACTGGAAGTTCCAACCTCCTATCAAGTGTTTGGTTCCCTCGACAACCAACTTCCATTCTTAGGTGCTTCCCAAACCTCATTCATTTAACAAAACAGGCCGATCCCATTTAACAGGCTCCTGCTGGAAAGTCTATGGAGGAAACGCCAAAAGTTTAGAGAACTGCAGCCAGAAACTGTGAATAAAGACCAAGTATATGTGAGAAATACATTTTGGACATCTGAGTGGCTGAATATATCTTTCTTATAAATCACAGTATTGCACAAGCCGTTAAATTTTATGCCTGATTTTTATGGTTTACGGCCACACCATCACACAGCTCTAAGTTCGTGTTCACACATGGGGAGATTGTGAGCAAAGATTATTGCATGTTCTAGGTCAGTGAGGAAAAGCCCACAAGAGCTTGGGAAACCCACTTATTACAGGATATCATCAACTATGTGCTGGGCGCTGGCCTGGGCATTCACTTGGAATCTTGCCCTTAAGGAGCTTGTTTTCTGGAGGAGGAGACAGGTGGTCGATAAAGTAGTCTGAGCGCTATGACTGAAAACCAGATCATGGAGGAGAGAATGAAATAGCCAAGGGTGTGCAGTCAGGGCTGAATGCATGACCTGTGAACAGTCACTTGAAGCCAGAGAGGGAGGGTACCGAGTGGAGGCCTGGCTCACACAGGTGTGAGGAGAGCCAATGAGGCCATGGATGGGCTCGATAATTCAGCAGATGCAGATGTCCTGGGACATGCCGGCATCAGTATATAACTGATAACCTCTGAGGATGTGCACTCCTCCAGATCGTCAAGATATGAGCTCCCTGTGCCAGACAGTGGGGGCCCAAGTTCTCTGAGGAATACTTTTGATTGCTGATATAGTCAATAGCCTGTAGGTTTGTGTCTAAACTAGCATAATCACAGAAAACTATAGATTTAGGAATGAGATATGGGTGGTGTTGGAACTAGTCTAGTAAGATGCAAAAAGAGATGGAATCACCATAATAAACACAAGAACATACAACAGCCATGAGAAGGGGACGAGCTTGAGGCCTCCCTGGTGGCGCAAGGGATTAAACACAGCACTACAACGCTGTATGCAGCTTCTGCAGCACAAGTTCGATCCCCGGCCAGGGAGGTGACCCACGTGGTGCAGCTGACCTCTCCTGTCTCCCACGCTGCTCCCCTCAGCAGTGTATTTCAGTAGATCCTCCTGTCTCTGGTGAATCCACTCACCACCTTCCCACCTCTGGCCCACACCCCAGTTCTTCTGTGCATAAATAAATAAATCTTAAAAAAAAAATAAGGGGACGTGCTTGATGTGTTCAAGGAGCAACAGGGAAGGTGGCAGGCAGGACAGCAAGAGAGAAGGCAGAGGCCTCATATTCTAGTGCCATTTAGGTCATGAAGAACATGGGCTTGTTCTACGCAGGATGGAGGTGTCGGTTTGCAAAGGCTCATTCTGACCGCTGCTTGGCGAGCAGGCTGGTTGCATGCTGGGTCGGTGGATGAGAATGGAACAAGGGAGGCCAGTGTGGAGGCAGTGCGCTCGTCTCCAGGGGGCTCGTGGTGTCGGGGCCAGTGCTAGCAGTGGGGCCGGTGAGAAGTGGGAGGTCAGTTTGGGCAAAAACCGTGTGATGTGTCTGGTCAAGCTGGGCCGGGGTGGTCTCCTCTGTTGCTGATGTGGTGGGTGGGATTGGCTGCCACAGATCACAGGGGCTGTAAAAATGCAAACCTCCGCTCCCGTTTGTTTACCCCTGTCACTTGAGCCTCTCACTCTTCTGGTGACCCTTCTTGGAGGGCACCTGCTTCTGGAGCCTCATCCAAAGAGCTGATTGCATTTGTTGGCTTGAGTCATGGTAACCAAGTACCACAGTCTGGGTGACTCAAAGAGCAGAAATGTATTGCCTCACAGTTCTGGGGGCTGAAAGTGCGAGATCAAAGTGTCAGCAAGGTGCTTCCTTCCCAGGGCCACGAGGAAGGATCTGTTTTAGGCTGGGTGGGCCGGCTTCCTGTATTGGCCCATCATCTTCCCTCAGTCCGTGTGTCTGTCCAAAGCGCATCTTATGAGGAGCCAGCTGTATTGGATTATTGCCCACGCTAATGACTTCATTTTAATTTAATTACCTCTCTAAAGGCCCTATCACCAAATATGGCTATATTCTAAGGTACCGGGGGTTAGAACTTCAATATGTGAGTTTTGGGGAGGACACAATTTAGCCTATAACTATGACCCGTGGGCCTTGGGATGAAGTTTGGCGTTGGTTTGTTTAGGTTCACCAAAAGAGCCAAGAGACGAGGAGGACCTTCCCTCCACTGTGGACTCCCTTCCTGCAGGCTTGCTCCTCCAGGGCCCAGAGCTTCCATTTCCACCTCCTTCCCTGTCTGAGCTTGGAAGCCCGCTACCGAGCCAGCCGGCCTTTCTGCAGGCCTGACACTGTTTCTATTGTCTGCCTTCCTCCTCACGCACTGCCAGGTGGTCACAGCCCCAGCAGTGAGTGACACTTCTACTGGCAGGGAAGGCCCAGAAGGGTCCTGGCTTTATCCTTAGGTAGTTTCACAAGGTGTAAAGCCGCACCCTGGGGAGCATGAGAAGCCTGATGCGCTCTGTGGTTTTTTGGTGTTTTACCATCTCAGAACCATTATTATTCTGATTTTCTTCTGTTGTTGATTTTGGCCTCGGCTGATCAAGTATTCTATTGTGATAAGGCCAAGTATATGGAACACGTCATGCAGTCTTTGATGAGTAAGAGACCTGTGGTTTACAGCACTGTTATGAAATCCGTCCTCACCCGCTTCCTTCAGAAGATGCACATCCTCAGAGGCCAGCAGCTGTGCTCACGCACAGTCCTGGGACACTTGCATCTGTAGCGCAATCACTGTGCGTGCCCATTGTCTGACTTATGCCCGTGTGTAACTGTATGTAGTAGACATTTTCATCCCCACTTGACAAATGTAAAGTCTGAAGCTCCAAAAGGTGAAATGACTTGCTCCAAGTCACACAGTTAGGGCGAGGAAGGATTCACACACAGCACTGAGCAGTAACCCAACATTCTTTCAGCCACCCTTCCCTTTCCTTCTCTGATACAAGGAGCTCATATCTTAGGTTCCAGCAACAGCCCAGATTATTGGTTGCAAAGGAAAAAGGCCAGTTTGGTGACTGAAATGAAAAATAATTAGGAAGATGGCCAATATGACCATTGACTTGTAAGCCTTTTCCTTTCTTGCGGAAATTACACTAAGGCAACAAAGCTGATGAAACCTCTTTCTTCATCTCTAATTTTCCCCACAATTTATATTTGCAGATAAACTAAGAGATAGAAATGATCCACAAACTCTGAAATACCTGTAGTGGCCGCCCCAAACCTTTGTGGTAAGAAGACACATGGAGGAAGTACAGGAACCCACCGGTGTAGTGGGATGGCCTGCTGGCCAGAAAATGGTAGCAAAAATATACCTCTTCACAGTGAGGGGCTCACCCCAAAATACAAAAACCATGGCTCTTGTATGCAACCACCGTGGGAGAACTGGGTTAATAAGGCTGGTTGCTGAAGCTCTCCTAGGCTCCATGGTATGTAGGAAACAGTGGCAATGGTGTTCGAGAAATGCGCTGTGCCGCCATTTTTGCAGGAAGATGTCTAGCTTTGTGGCCCCATTGGGTATTGGGTTTTGATGTCTGTAGTGCTATCGTCGCCCCTCCTGCTCCTCCCCTGTAAATGGTTTGGGAAAATCCAATCCATTAAATTATTAGCATTATGTACTTATAAAAGGAACTGGCACAACATTTATACAGAGATCATCTATGAAAAAGAGGAGCAAAGTTTTCTAATAAGCAAAGAGCATTTGCCAGATGACCATATGTGAGGATAAATTTCCAAGAGCAAAGATTTACTGTACAAAATAAAACTATGAACTATGAAAGAAAATGTAGAATGATGTATGTCTAATTTAAAAAGTTAATATCATTAATAAAGATAAATAATGAATTATGTGAAATTTTAGTATACATGGAGAACTAATCCCCCTTGGGAGTATAACTCTCCCAGAAGTGATTAAGTTCATAAACTAAAGTTTATTAGAAAATAATGGGCAAAAACTCAATTAAAGAACAGGTAGTTCAGGGCAAGGGAAGGGCAGACTGCTTCCAAATTGATGGGAGCATGCTCAGTCTGACTTACACTAATAAAAATAAATGAATATGACACCAGGTATCATTTTTATGTCTCAGATATCACAAGTTTGGTAACACACTCTGTTGGTGAGGCTGTGGGAGGGATGGTAAACAAACACTCCTAGGCGCTGCTGTTGGGAAGTTAAACAGGTTCAGTCCCTGAGGAGAGGTGTGTGGAAATATGATGCTGGTATCACTGGACGCAACACTTGTACTTTTGGGAGTGTGTGCTGCAGCTTCTTGTGTACATGTAGAGTGACATCACCCAAGGCCATTCACTGTGGTGGTGTTAAACTTCAAGAGACTGGAAACAACAAATTGGCCAATTAGAATTGACTGAATAAATAATGATGCATTCATACAGTTGACTATTATCTGGATGAAAAAAAAGGAGGACACTCTACGTAGTGATAGGAGAATATATCTAAAATATGTTGCTTAGTGAAAAAACAAAGCCCAGAAAAGTGTTGTTGGAAAATTCTACCTTTTGGGCAAGGTGGAAAATATACAATCACATCTATCTACCTACCTACCTGCCTACCTGCCTACCTGTCAATCTATCTATCTATCTATCTATCTATCTATCTATCTATCTATCTATCTATCTATCGATCTATTTACCTACCTACCTATCTGTCTGTATCTATTTATCACCATCATCACCTCTTTATTTACTTCTCTACATATATAAATACTACTTTTGTATATATTATAGATAAGCTATATAGATATATAAATTATAGATAATAGATAGATAGACAGTTGGAGAGAAAGAATTGGGAGGAGAGAGATTCAGGGAAGGTACTCAAGAAACAATCACATTAATTTCCTAGGTGTCAAGGGGCCAGGTAAGGAATGAAAGGGAAACATTTCATTCTATACCTTTATACATAATTAAACATGTGTATGCTTTACCAATTTTTATTACTTTTCTAAAGTTGCTGTAAGAAATTATCACGAACTTGGTGCCTCAGAACTGCTGACACGCATTCTCTCACAGCTCTGGAGGCCACGTGCAGCAGCCGTCTCCTCCTGAAGGCCCTGGCAGCATCCTCGCTGTGCCAGTTTCTAAGAGCATCTTGGGATCTTTGCTCTGAATCTGGTATCCCAAATCTCAGGGTTGGGGATATCAACAGTTAAGAGGGATGACAGAGTGAGTGCAAGGTGTTGTTTTAGTCAGCTTGGTTTGCTGTAACAAAATATCATGATGAAGGGCCTCCCCAGTGGCTCAGCGGTTGAGCGCTGGGTTGCGAAGCTGCCCGCAGCCTCTGCGGTGCCGGTTCGATCCCCGGCTGCTCCCCGGCCACCGGAGGAGGGTCCACATGGCGTGCAGACCTCTCCTGCCACCCGCTGCTTCCCTCAGCAGTGTACTTCGGTCCTTCTGCCTGCTCTGCTCCCTGCTCTGGCTCTGGTGGATTCTCTCACCCTCCCGCGCTTCTGACTGTACCCAGTGCTTGTATAAATAAATACATGTTTAAAAAATAATAAATAAAAAAAATAAAACGGGCCTTCTTTAAAACAAAACAAAACAAAACAAAATATGAAGAAGGTGGCTTGCACAACAGAAATTCGTTTCTCTTGTTTTGGAGGCTGGGAAGCCCAAGGTCAAGGTGCCTTGATCAGTTGATTCAGTCCTGGTGAGAGCTCGCTTCTGCCTTGCAGACAGTGGCCTCTGGCCTTCTCACTGTGTCTTCACATCACAGGGTTGGGGAGGAGGTTGGAGAGGAGGGAGAAGAAAAGAGAGAAGAAAGAAGAAAAGAGAGAGAGTTTTAACTCTGATGTCTCTGCTTATAAGGGCGCTAATCCTTTGGTCAGGATTCCACCCTTATGACATCATTAAATCCCTTCTCCAAATACAGCCAAACTGGGTGTGGGTGGGGGGCTAGAACCTTAACATACGAATTTTAGAGGAACACAATTCAGTCCAAGGGGGTATTTTAAATGAACCAGAGCATTGTCAACATGGATGGAATTAAAAGGCATGATATAGGATTCTAGTATGGATTATGAATCATGCAGGATTTAAGGTGTTTTTAGGCTCAGTCATGGGGCACTCTAGTTTATCCTTTCACAAATACAGTTTTCTTCTGTTACCTGAAAGTAGACTGTTCCTATTTGCTGTGATTTGTTAGGTTACTATTAATTTACATGGCAATATTTTTTAGCATTCCTAGAGCCAAAAAGCCCTACCAGGTCATACCAAAAAGGAATGTTCTTTTTTTTTTTTTTTAAAGATTTATTTATTTTTATGCAAGAGCTGGGGTACAGGCCAGAGGTGCGGGAGGTTGAGAGGATTCACCAGAGACAGAGTGGGAAGCAGAATAGGCAGACTGACGAAAAGCACTGCTGAGGGGAGCAGCAGGCGAGACAGGAGAGGTCTGCTGCGCCATGTGGGAATCTCCCTGGCTGGCCAGGAATCTAGCCCGCGCTGCAGAGGCTGCGGACAGCTTCACAGCACTACGCTCAACTCACTGCGCCAACGGGGACGGGGAGGCCCAAAAAGGAATGTTCTTTCAGATAAAAGGGGAAACCTGTAATTGCTGGCTTGCATACAGGGGAGAATGGTAAGATATTTATGAGAATAGGAGATATTTCCTCTTAACATCTTTGGGTAAAAAAGACAAGAAATGTACTTAGGAATTAAGGAGTCAGACAGGCCTGGCTTCCCATCGCAGCTCCAGAATCTAGAAAAACAAGGGGAACAACAGAAACAGTAAGATCTATTTCCTTAGCCTGCTTGTACAGCCAGAGAGAACAGCCCTTGAAATATATTTCTTCACTAGAAGGAAAAAATATAGAATTTTGACTCAGAATGTATTGGGATAAAATAGGCTTTCTACCGAATGTCTTTTTGACTACTCTCCTCTCTCCACCTTCTTTTTCTTTACTTAGAACGTGCTTAGGGCATTAAACAGAAGGTATGGAAGAGATGCTATGGGAAAAGTTACTTGGGATCAAGCTGTGGGAGGACCTTGAATGCCAGAGTGAGTTTATCCTTAATTCTGAACATAAATGGAAAGACATGGAATTTTTCTGAGCTGGAGGCAACATATATATTGCATTGAAAAGAGTTTGGGGTCTTACTAGCTGTGTGGCTTTTGGTAGGACACCAGGTCTCGTGGTAGAATAGGAGTAAGATGCCTTTCACTGGGGAAGGCTGTAGGGAAGTCCTGCCAGGGGCACTTTCTAAACCTGGTTTTGGTGGTCTCACCAAGCACAGCCCCCCGTTTGGGGGAGAAGAACCAGGCAAAGGGGTAGATGCTGAGCTGCAGGGGGTGAGGGATACAGGGAACTGGGGCAAATGCTGGCGGGCCAGGGCTGTGAGCACAGACAAGGACTGCAGAGGAGAACAGGGATACAGGCAGACAGGAGGGTGGCCAGGAGTGGTGTCAAACCACCACCACATGGAATGGAGAGTGGCACAACCACTTGGGTTTTGGGGTGAGTGTTGCTAATTATAAACAATAATGCAGGATACATCAGACAGTGAAGGAGGAGCAGTAGGTCTAGAGGCAAAGGTGATGTGTTCGTTTTGGGCTAGGCTGAGTTGAAGTTGCTTTGAGATGCTAGTTTGGCTTGGCGATGGACAATGAGAAAAGTTTGGGGAGTAATTAATGGGGGAAGAAGAACGTGGAAATGGAGAGAATTGTAGGAGAGACTAAAATCCCTAAAAAAAAAAAAAGGGCGATTCACACCTTGAGAGGCAGCACCTTATAGTGCAGGCTTGAGCTATGGGCATGTTGTTTAAACTCCTGTGCCTCAGTTTCAACTTGGCAAAAAGAGGATTAAAAACCAGAGTTTCCTTCATCGGATTGTTATGGAGAGTAAATGAAGACATAAGCATGAAACCCTCAGGAGTCCTTCCTGGCACACAGGCGCAGTCAATAAATAGCTATTCTTCAGATTACAGGTGAATTACAATGGTTCCTTTACTGGGGAGCCACATTATCGGTGCTTTCCCCTATGTATGTGTTTGCATTGCTGTCATTCCACGCAATCAGGCACAGGCATGGGTGTGTAGGATCGTGGCGGGTAGAGCCTTCAGCGCCTAGACTCCTTCGTGAGGGACAGTCACTCACTGACTGCAGATCTCTGGCAGTAATTACAGGTTCCAGCCAGGTCCCCGATTTGAAGCGCCAGCTCTGTGAAACTGAAGCGTGCCAGGGGAAATGCAAATACCTCCAACGTTTTCATTTACCTGCGACTCAAGGCTTTGCTCAAGATCCATTACCTAACTTGTTCAAAACACACAAACATTGGTTCTGACTGCGGTCAGATAGACTGGCTATAATAACGAATTTGGCCACAGCTCTTCCTTTCGCAGGCGCCCTGTTCTTCCGCCACGGTGGGTAGATGCAGGCATGTACTAAAGTGTTGGCATTGTTAGGACACCAGCAGATCGGCTGAGCCCCTCTTACCTGCCCTTTTTAATAATTCAGGGTGGGGGGTAGGGGCGGGGAAAAGCAGGACTAGAGTCAAAATAAGGGGGGGTGCAATTGTATGGGGAATAGAACCAAAATGAAAATGCATCCATTGTGCAAAGATGAAAAAAGATGTAAAAATTATATAAAATAAAATATTTACATAAAAAATAAATAAATAATAATAATAATCCAGTGTAACTTGAAAGTCCTTTTAAATCTACATATTCGTGAGCTTGAGCTAGAAGTTAATGAAGCAGACCTTAAAATTTTTAATAAACAAATATTCCACAGATAGGCATTCGAATGAGCGACTCATTCAGAAGAGTCACTCTGACAATCTTTGACATCCCTAGGGATTTCCTAACACTTTGGGGGAACAGGCTTCCGCGTTCTTGGCACATCCTATTGGTTATCCTTATTGGTGAAACAGCTTTTCTTTTAAAGGGGGTGTGAATTTTTGAAAAGACATGAAAGTCATTCAGATTTCTGTGGGGTGATGCCATTGTTGTTAATAACCAGGTGTCCCTAAAATAAGCTGGCTATTTTTCTTGCCTGGATCATAAACTTGTTTGGAAGGCAAGCTTTACAGAGGAATTCTGCAGCACACTTCTCAAGGTGAATACCACTCCCAGGAATTACAATCTGCATGATAGGAGGCTAACGTGTCCCAGTTTCCGTGGGACTTTTGCTATCTGGACACAGAGAGTGTAATCCTGGAAAAACCAGGAACACTGACCATCCTATCAGAGGCAGGTATATTCTTCCAGTGACCAAGACTTTGACCTTGTCCCTGTGATATCATAATCCAAAGATTTCTCATCCCAGCTCACTTCCCACGGGACTTGGGAATGATTGCTAAAGGACAGTGCTGATTTCAGTGTTTGTGTTGCCATTGACTTGTTGGTTGATTATTCATTTTAAAGACCAGTCTAGTTGAATCCTGCTAGAACCTTTGGCTTAAACATTGTTCTGGGGGGCTCTCTTTTGCATTCTTTTGTGTTTTGCAGTTGCTGCCTCTTGGCAGTGCTTTTGCTTATACTGGTCAGCTTACGTTGTCCAAGTGGACACAGATTTATAGATTGAGCCTCTGAATTTTTAACCATGAATCCCTTAACCTATCTGAAATTCAGTTTTCTTAACCAGCAAAAGAAAAAATAAGAGCCTTTAGGATTTCATAACATGAGAATGAAAAGAGATAATATATGTGAACTGCAAATTATTAATTTTTAATATTTAATTTAGTTGCAATTTATTGAATGCCTACTACACCAAGACCTTCCAGAAACTCCTAATAGACACACATGCATGTTATGTAGCCATAGAACTGACCAGTAGATGATGTCTGTATCACTGTAATACTTAGCTGAACAAAGTTCTAGGACTTCAAAAGAAAGCAGGTTAATTCTGCTTGGAGTACTCCAGGAGGCTTCCCAGAGGAGGTGATTTTTGGATCAGACCCTGGAGGAAGGCTAATGGTGGTGGGAAGTCTAGGATGTGTTTGGGGAACTGTGTGTTGAGAATGAACCAATTTAGAGCCAGACCTTTCAAGGATCTTAAGTGCCAAGCTGAAAAATGTGAACTTTAGGATGGGATTGACCTAATCAGATCCTCTGGCCTCAGTGAGGAAGATGGAATCCACATTAAGAAAAAGCAGAACATGGGAAGACCAGTCATTAAAGTTTATTGTGTGTGCCCAGGGAAGACCCCCAAACTTGCACCTATTACGCTACAATACCCACACAAGGACTCATAGCTTACGTCTCCCTGTTGTTAAGAGATGCATGGCTGTGTATACACCATAGAATGATTTTTTTTTTCACCATAGAATGATTTTAAAAGCAAAGAAATAAATCAGAGCTAAAGGAAAAAGAATTGAATTCAATGATGAGGCACAGAGAATCAGCACACAGTAGACACTTAAATTTTCAACATGGGAATCAAATTCCTATCTGAGCTTTCTGACAGCCAAGGCAAAGGGAACATGGCGGGTCATGAGATCCACAGTCTTCATTAGACAAAGACAGGTCATTTTCTCAGAAGAAGCCCTGGTTCCTTTTCGTGGATGAAGATGGCACTGAAATAATCTTTTGGTTTCATGCTATTTGTGGGGAGACTATTTCTTTAGCTATTTTGGAGGGAACTTGGTGTTCAGCCTCACACATTCACTATAAGAGGTGACCAAAAATGTATCCAAACTAGAAGTAGCTACTGACAGTTTAGTTAACACTCCATGCAGGGCAGGATTTGGTGTGGAGAGGAACGCAAACATTGAGGCTCTGTTCCTTCTATCTCCTTCAGAAACTTTATCAACCTCCAAGTCTTATCTCCACTGATAAAGAGGGAAGTTACCAAGAAGTCTGGCAAAGGTCAATGAAGCCTGGATGCTTGGTTTGTTTCTCTTTGATTTATTCGAGTTCCTTTGAAGTACCACTTGAGTAAGAAGCTGAACGACCACTTAAATGAGAGTTTTGAATTTGTAACCATGCAATTGAGGTGTCCCGAGAGACTCCAAACCTTTAAAGGGGGCATATTCAGCCATTTTCATGAACAAAGGCAAAGAAAGCAGACTCTAGTTGTGAATGGTTTTTAATTGGTATTTTAGTTTCTTCCATTGTTCCACCTACAGTCTATATCCACAATGCTCCTTCCTGCCACCCCCATTCAGCATGGCATGCCTGGAATTGTAGTCCAAGGCAACTGTGTGTAAGAGGGGGTGAGAAATGGCGCCCATTCATTTCGATGGTTCATCCCTTTTCATTCTGTAACATTTGGCTGATGTGTTGTCAAGAGAGTGAAACCAGGTGAGAAGGGGAGAGGAAACTGATTTGCTCAATGATTAAAAAGTGGCTTTGACTCTAGCAAAGGATTTTCTTCTTTGGTTAAAAGGATTGTTGAAAAGTTAATGCATCCACACAGTAAGACAAAATTCAAATAGGGCAAAAAGTCAACCATTAGTGCCACATATTCATATATTTTGGCCGAGATGTTCATATTTATAAATAAGCTTTTCATTATGCAAATGAGAATTTATGATATAAGCTCTACTCTTGCTTTTTTTTTCTGCACTTAATAAATTTTAGAGAATATTCCTTGTGAGTTTCGTGTAAGCGCCTTTATTCTTTTGAAATGTGGAACGGTATTCCATTATCTGAGTACCATCCTTATTGTCCGGTTTCCTGCTAATGGATATTTGGCTGTTTTCCAGTGCGTTGCTATTGTATAGATCACAATCCATAAAATCAAGGAAATTTGAATTTGCATCAGTTAGGGTTTGGGAAGGAAAAAGCACTGAAACTCAGAAAAGTTCAAAATAACAGATTTATGAAAGGAACTGCTTTCCAGAGAGGTGTGAGCAGAGCTGGGGGAATCACTCATAGATGCTGAAGGACCTTGGAAGCTATGATCACCCCTAGGTCTGGGGGAGGGGAGGAATTGCCACTAGAGACACTGAAGAGTGGGAGCATGGAGGAAGGGCCACTGAACAGGAGTTGTATCTCCAGAAACATGATATCAGAGGACAGAAGGAGCAGGGGGAAATGCGCCTCCTCCACTCTCTCTCTCCCTGCCCTGTAATCTTCTGCCAGGGCTTCCCAATAGCCAACCCCAGCCACAGAGGCCAGTAGGCCAATGACCCAGATGGTCACCCTCCTGCACAGAACTGGACATAGAAGAGCAGAAAATGGATATGGTTGGGAGTGGAGTGCATGTACAGTTTATGGAGATTTCTAGAAGTGGTCATGCTCACTCAACGCATATGCTTTGTATTGTTGTCATTAAAATCAATACTCATTTTTATTTACCTGATCTTTGCGGTTCCCCCTCCCTTCTGCACTTCCATATTTCTACTGGGAATAATTCTCCTACTGGAGGAAGCCCCTTCATTCTTTTTTTTTAGTACAGTTCTGTGGGCTGCACATTCTCTCAATTTTGCTTCTCTTCTGACCTTTTGTTTTGAAGGATAATTGAACTGAGTCTATGATCTTACATGGCAGTTATTTTCTTTCAGTACCTTGTCTTCCAAGTTTTATTGTTTCTGCTGACAGTCACCCCCTCTCTTAATGCTGTTCCACACAAGGTTTTCTCTACTTTTATGCTTTTCTCTTTATCTTCGGCTTTCAGCAGTTTCACTATGATATGCCTCAGTGTGGTTTCTTCATGATTGAGTTCAAAGAATTCCTTGAAACTGAGTTATAACATATTTCATCAGTTTCAGAAAATTCTTGTCTATTATCTTTTCAAATATTGCTTCGGCCCTATCCTCTGTCTGTATCTCCAGTTACATATGTTACCCGTTTTTACCATGTCCCATTTGTCTCTTACAGTCTTTTCTATATTTTTCATCCTTTTGTCTCTTTGTCTTTAATCTGGATATTTTCTGTTGAATTCCAGTTCACTAATTTAGCCTTTCTGGATCTCAGTCTGCTCTTAAACTCATTTATCTAACTTAAAATTTCCCTTATTATATTTTTCAATCTTAGTGTTTTAATTTGATCCTTTTTTGTAGATTCTTACTCTATGATGAAATGATCCTTCTTCCTCTGTGTATCCATTGTTTTTGTTATTTAGAATGAAAACATTAGCTGATTAAAATAACTCCAATATCCTTGTCAACGGTGGGTCTACTTTTACTTTTTTTCTCCTGTTGTTTTTTTGGTTATTTGGACTTGTTTCTTAGCAGGCCTGGTAGGTTTTGAATGAATGGCAGATGACACGTATGCAGACAAATTTGAGACTGAAAGTGATTCTGTCTTCCTTTGGAGGGAGTTATCCCTTCCTCAGCTAGTTTGCGAGAGTTGGGACTAATCATTGTGAATCAGAGCAAGTCAGGCTTTCTGTGGGGTCAGTTTTGGCAAGACTGTCCAACTCGATTTCCCCCTCATCTTCAGGGTAGGTTTCCGTAGCGCTCCACTTGTGACTCTGAGGAATTAATCAGGGACCCTTTCTTCAATAGGCCTTGAACTCTCACACTTGCATCCTCACTGCTGTTACAACCTGCTTTATCTTTGGCGCTTTCTCCTTGGCTTCTTAGCCTCCTGCCCACTCAGCCTCAGCAAGTGGACATCTTCTGGGAAAGCTGGTAGTGCTGGTCTCAGTTCCCTGCTTCTTGTCTCCCATAGAGGTCCTGGCCCCTAAGCTTCTAATTTATCTCTCTAGCCCCCTGGATTGGCAAAACATTTGCTACTTTCTCTGCTTAACAGAAGTCTCCTGACTGGTGTGACTTGGCTTCTTCACCTCCTGCCCTACAGCCAGAATTGGTAAATTCTCTGGGGGAAAAAAAGCAATTGCAGAATGTCAGCTCACCTTTCTTCAACTCTTTATCCACCAAGAAGTTTTATCCATCAGTGCCTCAATACCTCCCCAGTGTGTCAAAGAGATGTTATGCTATTTTTATTTTATTTTATTTTTTTTGCTTTCTTTCTTGTTCTTTCTGGGAAGGCTGGCCTGCTATCATCTGCTCCATTATATTCAGAAATGTCCTGTGGGATATTCTTTGTTTACTTTTCCTGATCCTCAATTGTTTCTTAGTTCCTCCCCTCCTAAGAATTTTATAATGAGGATTTTCTTTGTATTTTGGGGGAGAAATCTTATTAGCTTTGGTTCCAAATGAATGTGGACTAGGTTACAACTTTGGCCCTGGCACTCCTCTGGATTGGTTATACATCAGCTCAGATATCCTTAGAGAGTCTCTGATCTCTGGCAAAATAAGTCTACATTTCCTTGTCTGTAAAATGAGGACAATAGTTGTGCTTTTATAAAGTCTGTGAGATATTGAACACCGGGTCTCACACACAAAGAAGCACTCAGTAAAAGTCAGTCATCTTTGGCTTCTGGGTAGCTTCTTTATTTTCTTTCTGTCTCAGTCATGCATTCCAGAATATTTAAGTCTTTGATCTAACATTTTTAATAGTTGTGTTGTCAGAGCAAGAGGATGCTTAATTCTAAAACTCCTTACTTAAATTAAAATGGGAGCTGATTTAAAGTGACATGAATTAGACAAAAGTGCTGGAAAGGGTGGCCTCTATTGTGAGGTCGGCATAGGACAATTTGTCTTTTGGAAGACACAGGGCTAGTAGCTCTTGTATGCTAAGCAGCACCCCAAGATTCTGCAGAGCCTACAATTAGTCCTTCCTGACCCAAATCTCCCATAGGAGTAGTTGAACTTACTAACATTCTCCAAAGTACTTTTTTCATTGAATACCACCTTCTGTTAAAGCTGGAGCATGTAACCCCAATGTATGTTTGTTACAATTTGTCACTTTTCTGGTATATGTGAGAGACAGAATAGTGTAATTGTTATAAACATAAACTCTAGCCAGAGTGGGGTTCAAATCTCAGCTCTGCCACTGGTTGGCTGTGTGATCATGGAAGGATTCCTTGACTTGTCTGGGTCTGTAAGGCAGTACTAACCTCATAGGATGGTTACAGAGGGTCAGTGAAGTGATACATGTACACTCTTAGAGTTTTGCCTGGCAGGGAAAAAGAATTCATTAACATTATCTATTATGAGATACCTGTGCTATAACATAAGTCTATAATCAAGAACAAGGGAAATATAAATGTTAAGATGCAGATAAATACATGGAAATGAAAGGCCAAACAGATTCCATTACATGGATGGTCCTATAAGTACTGGGGTGCATTCACACCCTCTTGGAGACTGCTGTCTTTGGCAATGACAAGAACCAATCATGTCCCAGAGTATTCTGAGTCTTGACACACCTCGTGAAGCTTAGAGGACCATGGGTGGATTTTCCCACACCTGGATTATGCACATGCTCATTTCTACAAAAAAATTCCTGCTGGTAAACAGTGATCAGGGGAGGTTGAACGTTGGACCGAGAACTCCTGTCCTCCCGACCAGTCCTGCGCCATCACTCCTGGGGTGGAGCACTATCTGGTGTGTACTCCTCACGTTGCATATGCCAGTGAGGCTTAAGCAATTGCCGCAGAGCTAAAGCCAGGGAGACGGTGGCCCATGGAACAGATACATGTCAGTCTGTCTGGGAAACCAATCATCATTCTTCTCCGTTCCCTGCAATTTCCTCCTATTTGGGTTTAATTCCTTTCTTTGGAGTCAAGGGGTCCATGAACTAAATTTAATCCCTGATCTGTGGACCAGCCCTTTGAATAATTTGAGATAATCATATCCTATTTCCACCCTTTGTAGCTCAACTCTAGGCTTCTCAACACACTGTTTACTGTGCAAGTCCCTTTATGAATAAGCAATATTCTCAGAAATTACTGTAGGCATGGCAACATTCCAGCAAAGTCAGAGAAGCATGTTCTGGGGCTAGTAACTCAGGAAGAACCATTTTTCCCTCTGGCTAATTAAATCACTTAGCTAATTTAATCACCCCGTGCCTAGGGAGCTGATAACAAAAATATTTACTTAGTAAAGGCATACGATCTTTGAGACTCATTTTAGATACTGGCATAGGATTAAGTGATTTATAGGCATTTAGGTGTTATAATAACTGGAAAAGAAGTGCTAGCATTATTCCCATTTCACAGGTGGGGAAACTGAGACAGGGGTAGGAAAGCGCCAAGTTCATGCAGTTAGTACACAGCCCAGCAGGATGTGGACTCAGTCTGGCCGACTCTGAAGCCTGTGTCCTTCACTGTGGCGTTGCCTCCTGGGCTGGTGGTTTGCATGATGGAGAGAAGCAGAAGAGAGTTTTTTGGAAGGAACTCCCTTTGCCTGTGGAAATCCCCTTTTCCAGCAAGAGCTGCCTGCTCTGAACACGTGGGGAACAGGCAAAGTTTTAAATAACCCTCTTCAGAAGAGCTTTGAACTTCCTTGAGAGAAGCCTTGACCTCTTCTCCATCCTGGCCGGATCTGCTCCTGCTCTCCCTCAAGTGGTCTAGTTTCACAACTCCGGAGCTGCCTGTAGATTGGGAGCGAGAAGAGCGAATTGCTTCCTCTCCTCTTCCTGTTCCCCCAGACAGATTGGGGTCACCTCCCACTGACTTCCCTACTGAGTGGCTCCTGATGAGCCTCATGGGGAAGAACCTCCCTGAATGTGTAGCAACAGCTTTCCTGCCTCCTGGGCAAGGATGGTTCTGGCCTGGGGGTGCCAGGGATTGGGGGAGATGCGGGGTGGTCCTGTGTGTCCCCAAACAAATACTCTTCCTCACCCAGCTGCCTCCCCAGAGAAAAGCTTCCCTGCAATAAACCAAAAGCCACCTCAGCTTGTCACCCACAAAAACCATGCCAGACTAGCCACGCATACAACCCAGCCTCCTGCCTGGGGGTCTGAGGGAGCTGCTCTTTCAGAGGATGCTGTACGGGGGCTGACGCAGGCTTTTTTTTTTTGCTTAATGTGAGATAAGGAAACCAGAAGCTTAAGCACATATGAGGAATTAAGTAGAAAGCTTCATTTGCCACAGGAGGAGGGTGTCACACTACGCACTCTCCTTCGGGGTGCAGTCTTTTGTTGGGAAATTCCTTTAATCTTCATTCAGCCTCCTGATCGAGAACAATGAACCCATCCCGCCACTCCATTTGGTGGATGACTCACTCATACCACCACCAACTCCCTGGAGGTTCTTTGCTGATCTGCACAGCAAGGGCAGTAGCAAAGGCTCCTCGAGGTTGGTATTCACCTCTCCAGTGGGTGGTGGAAAGGGAATGTTGGATAAAGTGACCCACAAGGTAAAGTGTGGCCGCTGTTGGTCAATGCAGATACTGTTTTTAAAAAGATTTATTTTTATTTATTTATGTATACAAGAGCTGGGGTACAGCCAGAGGTGTGGAGGGCGAGGGGATTCACCAGAGACAGAGTGGGGAACAGAACAGGTAGATCTGCTGAAGTCCACTGCTGAGGGGAGAGTGGGTGAGACAGGAGAGGTCTGCTGCGTGGGTACCTCCCTGGCTGGGGATTGAACTGGTGCTGCAGTGGCTGCAGAAAGCTTCATAGTGCTAAGACTGAATCCCTTGTGCCACCAGGAAGGCCCAATGCATATTTGTTTTTTTTTTTTTTTTTGGCCTAGACAGATGGACATTTTCAAGATGGCGACTTCCTTTAGGATTTTATATTTAGGAGTGGTACTTCAAAGCCTAGGGGTGGTTTGTATATCTTTGGCATCACTTGTTATTTGCCTGGAAAAGTCCTCAGGAATAAGGACATAAGGCCAAGTTTACTTTATAATCGAAGAAACAAACAAAGTAAAAGAAGAGAAAGGCAAAAATCCCAAAAACAAAACCAAAGAGGAGCCTTTGCTGACTAGGACCTCACTAATTATTATTATACTGTCACTACCTTTATAATGTGCTATAAATATTATTATTTATATTATATTATTAGTTTATGGTATGATAAAAAGGGCCAAATTGCTTTCTCCTATCAAAATAACTCAAAAAAAAATTGAAAGAAGTTTAGGTATGTACTGTAAAATGATTAAAACCTAGTATTCCAAAATGGTCTCTGAACTGGAGCAAAATCAAACTGATATTTCCTTCTGAAGTGATTGATACTAAGTTGGCCACAAGAATAGGTTTTGTTTTTAATATGAGGAAAAAGTTCTATTTAGTGAAAACCACAATTTGGTGAGTTTTGGCAGGTGTGTAACCTGTGCATCTTATCAGTGAAAATAGAATGACTTCCTGACTATAGACATTTCCTTGTGTCCCTCTGGTCAGTTCCTCATACTCAGAGGCAATCAGCCTCTGTTCTGATTTGCACCATAGCTTAATTTTGTCCCTCCTTGATTCTTTGCTCCACACAATGTTTTCAAGATCCAGTGATGTTGTGTCTATCAGCTGTTTATTCTTTTTCATTGCTGAATAGTATTCCATTATATGAATGTACCACAATTTGTTTACCCATTATTTTCATGAACAAGTTTTTATTTTTTTTAATAGAGGCATGTTTTTATTTATTTATTTATTTATCTATCTATTTATTTATTTATTTATTATATTTGTTTGTTTGTTTTGTTTATACATGCACTGGGTACAGTCAGAAGCGCGGGAGGGTGAGAGAATTCACCAGAGCCAGAGCGGGGAGCAGAGCAGGCAGAAGGACCGAAGTACACTGCTGAGGGGAGCAGCGGGTGGCAGGAGAGGTCTGCGCGCCATGTGGGACCCTTCTCCGGTGACCGGGGAGCAGCCGGGGATCGAACCGGCGCCGCAGAGGCCGCGGGCAGTTTCGCAACCCAGCGCTCAACCGCTGCGCCACCGGGGAGGCCCTCATGAACAAGTTTTTATATGTCTAGAAGTTCTTTAGAAGTGATTATAAATACATCATACATTTATTCATTGGACAAATGTTTTTCCAGACATTGTTGTATGGCTGGCATTTTTGGAGGTCATAGGACACCCTGATGACCAAAATAAACTCCCTGCCTTCACAAACTATTATTGTAGTGGGAGAGAGAGACATGCACATGTAGTCAACAAAATGAACAAGATGGTAGTCAGAAGCGCTAGGAACTTATTAAATTTGAGTAATGGCATCAAAGTGACTTGTAAGGATGCTGCGTCTGAGGAGGTGATTGGATTATATCAGGATGACAAAAAGGTTATCACTGGATGAAGAACCAGAAGAAGAGTCTCCACTTAGAGGGAACAACTGATAAGAAGGGCACAAAGTGGAGCTGAACGTGACACACCGGTATTGAAGGAACAGGAACAAACTACTATGCCTGGAATAGAATAAGCAAGGGGAGACGTGGTGAGAGGCAGGGCCAAAGACGAGGAGGGTGGAAACAGGTGTTTTGGGTTTTATTCTAGGAGTGATGGAAGGCCAACAGAGGGTTGAGACAGGGAGTCATGGGGTCTGATTTACATTTCAAAGGGTCATGCTGTCCAAGGGGGTAGAGGGAACGGTCAGCAAGGTCAGTTAGGAGGCTACTGGAGGGACTATGTGAGATGATGTTGATTAGGGTGATATCGTCAAAGATGGCTAGAAGGACACTGGTGAATTAGATGGAGGGAGGACTTAGAGAAGTGAGAGAAAGGGAGGAAGGAGCCAGGCATGACTCCTAGATGGTCCATGCAGAAACAGCTCCTGAGTTGGGTAAGCCGGTTGCAGGTGGAGTGGAGGTTGGCAGAGAGGAGACCAGGAGGGGTGTGTTGGCCACAGCAACTTTAGGATCCTTGCTGGCATCTTCAGTTGGGGATGACTAGTTGGCACTGGGATATACATGATCTGGAGTTCAGTTGAGAGGCCGAGGCTGGAGACAACTATGCACATCCTCAACATATGATGGATATTTAGGACATGGGGACTAATGAGATCACCTGGAGAGAAAACAGGGTTCAACACTGTGTCCTAGAGCAGAGCAAGTGAAGGAAGATGAACACATGATGTGTGTAGTCCCGCTGCCGCCATCTTCTCTACACCCATTGATTTATTTAATTTGGTTCATTTTAACTGAGGGAACATTGCTTTATAACACTACATGATTTAGAGGAATAGATTCACACTTCTTCAGATGTATGTCACCTCTGTAAGTCTTTAAATTCACAAGAGACATTGACATGGATTTTGTTGTGACAATTCTGCCAGATACTCTGTAGAAATGTAGTTGCAAATTGGCCTAAGGTAGTTTGGTTATAAACAGATACAAGGTTCTTTTTTGTAAATTTGGAACCCTCTAGAACTAGAGATAAGTGAGGGTTAGCTACTGCCCTACAACCTCAATAGAAACTCAAGGAAGGAATTATCAAAGTAAACATTCCTACACAGACATTACCTGCCTCAGGGCTGTAAAGAGTCCTAAAGAGCAGCCTCTGGGGTTTGGTGAGTTCTATGAAGTTCCTTTTGCTGGTCCCCAAGTATAGTCATAAAATGTCCACCCAAAGAGAACATTTTTGGTGGGACACAGGATCTTTTAGGGTTCAAGCCTCTACTATCAACCCTGAGCGTTAAGGGTGAAGGGTCAAGTAAAGGTAGGAAGTTATCTTCAATTTCACTCATATGTTGAATACCACTAATTTAATCAGTGGGGCCATGTGGTACATCATTCAGCTGATTAACAAGTCACTAACAACCCCCTAAGGAAACTCATTTTTAGCATCATTATGTGGGTTAACAAAGCCTCTGGGTTTCATGATTGGATATAAAAGTAGAGGAGGCACTTATAGTATTTTCTGCTCAGTGGGGTCTTTTGGGTTTAGTGATAACTCCCTAGTCTCCATACTGAATCAAGGTGACTCAATGCCTCTTGTTAATGCCCATTAACACCCGACCCTCATTCTCATCAAATCTGTTTTGCTGAAGTATTTTACAATAAATTATTAATATCATAATGTGATTTGTACAATTAGAAGACATGCTGGGATAATAAAAAAAAAGTCTCTAATGCAGAGGAGGAGGAGGAGTAATAGATACTAATTATAGATACTTACAAAAGCTGTATCCTTATTCTTGTCTGTATGAGGTATTGAGCCAAGTTCTTTGTATATGTTTCATTTAATTTTCACATAAAAAATGTGATGGATAGATGCTATTATCTTCATTTTATGTGTGAGAAAATGGAAACTCAGATAGCACCTTGCCCAAGGATTCCTGGTTAGTATATAGTATATTGTAGGGTAAAGAAAATGTCAGGCTTTTCTGCCCTTCTGCCATCAGGATAGATGATGGATCCTTGTCCTGAATGCATGCCTGATGGCGGGCACCTGGAATAGGGTGTGGGCATAGGTAGATGGGATTCAGCTGAGCTAAGACTGTGCTTTTAAGGGCGGCATCACGGGGGGACGCCAGCAGCAGCAGTAGCAGCAGCAGCAGAAGCAGCAGCAGCAGCAGCAGCAGCAGCAGCAGAAGCCGAAGCAGAAGCCGAGAAGCAGCAGAACGAACACCAGAGAGCCCAGATAGAGTAAAGACTTGCTGGGGGCTGGGAAGCCTGCCAGCCTCCCAGCCCCCCAGCCAGCACCCCTGCCTGCCATATGCCTGGTGAACCCCAAATAAAAAACCTGCAAAACTACTGAGGACTCTGACTCCTCCTTTACCCGGTCTGCATGGGATCAGAAAACCTGCACTGTGCCCAGTTCCTGACTTTACATATATATACCAACTATATCATATAGTTAGTATATAGCAAAAGATGACTTTGAATTTGACTCTATTTCTACAGCATGTGTTACAACCACAGCATCACGCTGCCTGGGTTTGAGAACTGGATTTGACACTTGCTCTTGGAGAAGTTGCTAAGCTTTAGTTTCCTCATGTATAAAACAGGGGAGGGGTGATCATGATGAATGAGCCAATGCATTTGGGCCTCCCTGGTGGCGCAAGGGGTTAAGCAACGCCATATGAAGCAATCCACCACCTCTGCAGCACAAGTTCGATCCCTGGCCGTCCAGAAAGAAACCCATATGGCAAAGCAGACCTCTACAGTTTCACCCCCTGCTCCCTTCAGCAGTGTGTTTTGGTCAGTCTGTGTAGGGTAAGGAAAAATGTCAGGCTTTTCTGCCCTCCCGCCATCAGGATAGATGATGGATCCTTGCGGTCCCGAATGCATGCCTGATGGCGGGCACCTGGAGTAGGGTGTGGGCATAGGTAGATGGGATTCACCTGGGCTATGACTGGGCTTTTAAGGGCGGCGTCATGGGGACGCCAGCAGAAGCCAAGAGAGAAGCAAGAGAAGCAGAAGCCGAGAGAAGGCCGGAGAACCCAGATAGTGAGGATTTGTTGGGGGCTGGGAGGACTGCCAGCCTCCCAGCCCCCCAGCACCCCTGCCTGCCATATGCCTGGTGAACCCCAATAAAAGACCTGCAAAAAAACACTGAGGACTCTGACTCCTCCTTTACCCGGTCTGCATGGGATCACAGAAAACCTGCACCGTGTCCATTCCTGACCCTACAGTCTGCCTGTTCTGTTCCCCACTCTGTCTCTGGTGAATCCTTTCACCCCCCGCATCTCTGATTTGTACTCCAGCTCTCATATGCATAAATAAATAATTTTTTTTTTAAAAAAAGCATTTCATAAGTTGTGAAAATGTTCCTGTGTGTCATTGTTTGCATGACCCTGTCCTCTTCCTGGTCCCTCACCTAAGTGCCCACAGGTCTTCCTTGATGACAGGAGTGTGGCTGGGTGTGTTTTGTATGGTGTCCAGCATAACCCTGGCCTTATCTTTCCTGGGCTGGTCTGCAGCTTAGGTTCAGGTCCAGTAGCCCAGAGCCCTGGAATTTTCCTGAAAGTCAATGCAAAGAGAAGAGTCCCTTCCTGTTTCTTAGAAACAGTCTCAGGTCATCTGCCTTGAGAGGGCAAGGTTGCATCCTGGTGATGGCTGTGCCAACCACCTTCTTCCTCTGGAAGGTGCTGAATAGCTGTTGTGGCACTTATATATGTGAATAGAGGGCTTGTGACTGGGGCATGGGGAAGATTCCATCCTGGTGCTGTATGCATATTTTTACTCATTAATTCATTCAACCTACGTGAAATTAGCATCTACCACTAGATGGAGAGAATATAATGGTGATTAACCTGACATAGCTTTCTCCTTGAAGCTGACAGACTATTTGGGAAGGTGATGATAAAACACTTTGAGTAAAAACTAATAACATGAGCCAAGAATGCATATAAAGTACATGTAAAACTAATTTAATGTAGTCTTGAGGAAGTCAGGGAAGGCATCCTGGAGGAAGGGATGTTTAATTTGGAGTTTATCCTGTAAAGAGAGTGAGTAGATGGGAAAGACTTCTTGTAGTGGCTTTTGGGAGTGATATAGATTTCATAAATTAAATACATTTGCATGAGGATTGGAATGCCTTTGTATGGTGCACACACAACTAACATTGCTTATCTTTCCTCTGTGTGTTCTGATGTCCAGGCACCAGCTTTTTGGGAACCAAGAGGCAGGGGGCCAGACATCTACTTTTCACAACATTGGATCTCTTAGCTGTGATGTGGCTAACACTGCTAATTCCAACACTTAATGTTTGAAGAAATGTGTTTCTGAGCCAACAGCTCCAACCGTGGTTTCTTTATTCCTTTCCTCATGATGGTTGTGGAGATGGCAGCTCCCCGGCAGGCTGGTTCTGCAGTGTCATCTGCAGGGCCCCGGTTCAGAATCTGGTGCTTCAGCCCTCCCCATGATTTTTGTAAATTCTTCAATTTCCCAAATTAAATCCCTTTCTGCACAGGATGGTTGGAAGGGTTTCTACTTCCTGCTACTGAACTCTTGCTGACAACTGCTTAGGTAGTGCCAGACTGACTTATTTAATCAGTATTTTCTGAGTACTTAGTATGTGCCAGACACTAGTTTTAGACTCTGGGAATATGATAATAAGCCAACGATCATATCACTGCCATCATATTATAATGACAATTACATTCTCAATCAGAGTGACCCAATAGAAATACAATGAGTACAGTTTCAAAAGTTCTAGTATCCACATTTAAAAGAGTAAAAAGAAATAGGTGGATTTAACGTTAATAATTAATTTTATTTAACCTAATATATCCCAAATATTATAATTTTTACATATGATTAATAAAAACAATTATTGAGATATTTTGTATACTTTTTCATATTAAGCCTTGGAAATTCAGAGTTTAGTTTTTACTTACAGAACATATTGAATCAAACATAAAATTTTCATTGGCTGTTCTTGATTCATATTACATGTCATAAAATTTACAGTTGAAAAAGTAGCTTCACAAAGCAAACACACTTAAGTTTCCTATTCCAAATACACTTAAAAGTTTTCCACTAACTAAAAAAAGTATTTAAATAAAACTTATCTTTAATATTTGCATCCATATTGACAAAACTTGTTCATCTTTTCTAGAAGAATTGATTTGACTTTGGAGCAAAAACATATTTGTTTCAAAATTACATCTAATGAATTCAGTAAACTCGCCAGCTCTGGGTCAATTCAGAAGCACATTGCATAAATTGAAAAACAACTAAAATTTATCAAAGACAATGAAAAGCCCCTTACTTTTTTTTCAGTCCTGGCAGCCAATTTACATACCATTGATTATCATGAAAATAATTTACATAAGATTACATATCGGGTACATTACATATCCGGTAAAGGTATATGATTATGACTATTGATTTGTATTATAAAAGTTTCAGTTTCAACATAAATTCTCATACTTGTCTAATTATGTCACAAATAACATTTTCACTTAGGAATTTCAAATTTAGTTCATTCATATGCAGAATGTTTTTGATGAGAAAACATAAATCACACTGCAATTTCCTGTCTTTGATTATTGAATATTTGGCAAACATTCCCTTTATTTCAAGAAAACCTGGGAGTTTAAAATGCAGTAAATCTTTGTAAAACTCTCTCAGGACTCAAGAAGCACTGACAACCACACAAGGTCATTCCATTGTCATCTTCTGTTTCTTTCGATTCTTCTGTAAACTGGAGATGCAGTCTTGAGGAAGTCAGGGAAGGCTTCCTGAAGGAAGGGATGTTTAATTTGGAATTTACCCTGTAAAAAGAGTGAGGAGATGTATTCAATGTATAATATTCAACTGTATACAAAGAACAGTTTTTTGCAACTATATTCATGATGCTTTTCACAGAGTGTCTGCAGAAAATTAAGCACAAATATTTTCAATATACATCATATTGTGGAGTAAGCATTAAAAGAAATATCAGTTTCTTTTTTGAAAATTCCTGTACATCTGAATTTTTGACATAACATGGTGGAACTACCATTTTTGGTGATTGAAGCTAATTAACTTTTTCTTAGCCAGCTAAAATTCCTCTTTGATAGATATAAAAAAATTTAAAAATACCTAGCCATTTTTAGGCAAACAACGGTTTCTTTGCAAACTGAAATTTTTTTGAGACAAATGTACCCAAAGGACAAATTGGACCGTGTCTATTACATCACAAGATTCATCTAAGAACGAGCACTTGTGATGTTTCAAGCTTTTTGGTTGATCTTTGGCTATTGTTAGAAAGTCTTGTATTTTATGGGCAATTATGTGGTGACTTAATTGAAGAGCTTTTGCATTTGTGAAACATGCATCTCTTTTGCTCTTTTCCTTAGAATTTTCTAGCAATATTTCCATTTCTAAAAAGTAATTTATTTTTCCATTTGTTCATCTAAAAATGTTTTCCTTTTGTGCAAGAATCCAAGGCCAAAATAATAGGTGCTGGTCTGTTTAAATGTATTTAAAAAAATGAAAAATAATTATTTTTGTTGACCATTTAATTCTGTTTTTAGACAACTAATTTCACTGTATTTTCTTTGACTATGAAAAGGGAACTTCTTAATAAATCCGCTGTGCATTTGCTGCAAATGTGTTCCTATTATCCACTATTGCCTCTTAAATTATTTTTTACACTACAATCGCTGTAGTAAATTGCCATTTTTTTCACCCTCTTTTCCAAACTTGACTCTTCTGAGCAAATCACTAGCTTCTGCATCCCCACTTATTTTCAGTGTACCACATAGGATTCTATATTTGTATTGCTGATGTAAAGAATACAAAAGCCAGTTACTTTACCAGCAAAAAGGATCTAACAAAGAATGGCACAGGACTTTCCATCTGGAAAGTGCAAACATAGGGTAGACCACAGGATAATCCTGATTCTGGAGAAGAGTTTACTTAGAGGAAACAAGGACATGGGAGGGGCTGTTCTGAAGGAGAGTTCATTGGAGAACAGCAAGCACACAGGGTGGTGAAGGTGTCTGGGCTGCAGAGCTTATCATTGGTTGAGATCAGAGCTGTTGCTGGGCCAGATAACTCTGCCTTTGGAATTATAAAGTAACAGACATCGTGTTGGATGTGTAGGGGTATGCTGCTTCCTGTGGGGTGTGCCATGAAGAAGACGGCACAGAAATGATGCCAGCAAAAAAAAAAAAATGCACGAGTGCGCCCCCTACAGGCCACCTCAAATCTAATGTTAATTGAGGTTTCCTTGTTTAATTGTTATAGCCTGTATTGCAAAATGATCACCACAGTAAGACTAGTTAACATCTGTCAAGTAGTTAACATCTGTGCAGTAGATCTCCAAGACTTATTTATTCTCTCACTGGAAGCTTGTACTTTTGGCCGCTTTCTGCCATTTTTCCCACTAAAAGTGTTTGTTAATGGTTTGGGGTTCAAAGTCTGGCGGGATGGGGCATTTGCTATGCACATTTCTATCCTCAAACCAAACGTATTCATTTTGGAGGAAAGGCAGTTTACAAAATAAGATGTTCAGCAATCTGCTTTTCCTCTCTTTTCTTGGCAAAACAAAATGAGAAAAAGAAGAGCAGACAACTAACCGTGATTGCAAGGTGTCCCCCGAGAAACCAAAGCCACAGAGACGATGACTGTGTTTTTTGTCCATTGCCATCCTGGTTACCAAAACAGTGGTGATGTCTGAATGGTAAATATGACTTCTGCCTTCTTTTGATTTTTGCTTCTGGCTTCTCTCAAAGATCTAAAACAAGTACAACCTCATCTGAAACCTAATTACCTCTCAAAGTTGCCACCTACAAATACCACGACATTGGGGCCTGAGATTCAACATGTGAATTTGGGGTACATGTGTGTGCATTACGGGGAACACAAACCTTTGGCCAAAACCACTCATTCTCTATTCCATTCAATGGAACACAATTTTCACCTTTACTGCTTTTTTGGGGAGGCAGAAATCTAGTCTTTCCAATAAAATTATAATGCCCCTAAGGGCAGGGCCAGGGCGGGACATGTCTTTTGTGACATGACAGTCTCTGATGCTTTTCTGGATACTTGGATTGTGGGAGACTCAGTGCCCACTTGTGTGGCTCGTGGGCTGGTGAAGTCACTCCCTCTCTCAGCTTACCCAGGAGGTGGCATGGCTTTCCGCACAGGTCTGTGAATTGCAAGCTTGTGTTTTAGAAGGGCCCACAAGAGAAGCTGATCAGGTGTTGGCTCTTTTGTGATGAATTAATCTAGGTATAATAAAATGTTCTTCATTATTATTTCTCACAGTTCAGCGTATCTGGGAAAACTCATAGGGCAAGTTCTAATTAGTTGTCAACTAGAAATTGTATCTGGAAGAGGGGTGTTCAGCTCTGCATGTAATTTCCTCTCAACTCCTGATTCCTAAATTCTGCTATATGTGTGGCTCACCATCTGCCTTAATTTAGTCCTGAATTTCCCTTTGAAATCCGTCACAAGTTGGCTTCATTTCAGTCCCTTCCTTATAGAGTCGAGACTTTTCTGTTTCATGATTAAAGCACTTTTCAAATGGTTGCGAGCGGCTGGTGAGCTCTTCTGCATTCGCTGTTCCCACATCATCTCTTAGAATCTTTCCCTGTTGCTTCTCCTCGTACTAGTTCCCCTGACTCCTACTGGCACATGGAGTCACTTCACCTGACTGAAGTCAACCTCACTCATATGTTCCTTTCAATTCTTTCTTCTTGCCAAATCCCACAGTTCCAGCATTCTGGAGGTGACCTGTTGACCTAAAACAAAAGCAATCCATTATTCTGATGACAAATAGGGTTTATTTGGAAACCTACAACAGTAGAGAGGGTAGATAGGAGAGTGTATTCATGGGGAAACCCATGTGTATTCCCCCAAACCCAAGGCTCTCACCCCCTAATTGACCTGTGGAGGACCTCCCTCCCATTTCTATCAAAGGTG
Organism: Talpa europaea; assembly: GCF_964194135.1. Taxonomy (NCBI): domain Eukaryota; kingdom Metazoa; phylum Chordata; class Mammalia; order Eulipotyphla; family Talpidae; genus Talpa; species Talpa europaea. The sequence continues at coordinate 130,585,547 of NC_140071.1, read as the reverse complement.
GAACCAACATAATTTCTGGTGGGATGTGCAAAGCCCTAGATTTTGGGATGTGGTGCCCTAGAGTTTGCTGATTTGCTCATGTGTCAGCACTCTTGACCGTCTTCCAAGCTCATTTAAACAGGATTCTGCTCATTAATGTTCACAGTCCTCTTAATTTGCCCTGTGTTTTTGCCTACGTTCAGATCACAGCTTTAAAATAAATTAACAGCGGTTTGAGATTTACAGAATTGTTGGACAAATAGTGCAAAGAGGTCGTATCCTCACCCCGTCTCTGTTCTTATAATTTCTCCTGTTTTTAACATCTAGCATTAGGGTGGTACATTTGCTGCAATTAATGAGCCTATCCTGTTGCATTATTATTAACTAAAGTTCACTCTTTGTGTTGTAGACATCTATGGATTTTGACAGATGCAGTGTGATATGCATCTCTCTCTACAGTTTCATTTGGGATAGTTTCACCGCCTTAAGTGTCCCTCACACGGTAGCTTTTACGAGGTTTTTTATGCCGTGGTACTTCATCTCCAGCTGACGATGCTCTAGAGTTCAATTTCTGTTTATTGGCTGTCTCCTCTCACCTGAATTCTTTCTAGGTTGTAAGCTCCAGGTCCTAGAACATTCTCCACCATATTATGGCACTCAGTAGATATTTGTTGAATGAATGAATTGATGGGTAATTTAATCACCACTTAGAGCTTGGGTGGATTGTTCATGGATGTTAACATTTTGTTAGCTGTTGAAAGCGTCTTTGCAAAATGTATTAATACAGCACAACGTCTATGGATCCCTGCCTGAAAATGGCCAGCCAGCCCTGACAATGGAGGGGTTCTGCAGCAGTGAGCTCATCCGATTGATGGGTGTCAGCCACTCTGCAGAGCCCACCCCGGGACTCGTGATGTTTTGCTATGAGCCTTGTCCTCTAGACTAGCACTTCCCAAACATTTTTTTATCATCATTGTCCCCTTAAGGACACCTTTTCCTAAATTAGACACCCATTCCCCTCATGAAATTTAAGCACCATAAATGATCTGCTTTATAGCTGTTTGTATATTATATGCATGTTTATGATTTGTGCATAAAGAGTAAGATGGCTTTTAACCCCTTGGGGTGATGTCACCCTCTTTGAGAATCAGACTGTGAATCTTATTGTTGATTTGGAGAGAAAATCAGGGCAGGCATGCTAATGAGAGTCGGATGAAACTGTATTGAGAGGGATGGGAGCTATAACAGAGGGCCAAATTCTGATTCAAAACTGTAGAATCTTGAGAGTCTCACCAGCCAGCACAGAGAGGCTAGGGGGAGTCAGCTCCTGGCCTGCTTGAGTTGGACAAGGGTTTCTCTTTCTTTGGGAAGTGATAAATTTGCCACATTCCCTGCAGACTTACTACATATGAAAAAACCTGCTCCATTCTGGGAATGGCATGTAAATGGGGTCCTATGGATATCAAAGATTCCAGAGGTGAGGAATGGAGACTCTGCCATCTGGAAATGGTGGCACAATCCCAGGAAGGGAAGACTAAGAGTAGACAGACTAGCTGCGTCTAGGTGTGCCCAGTCCTGTGATAGGGTGGTATCATTCCGTAGGTCATTTTATGGGCTGAACTGTGTCCCCAAAAAGATGTTGGTCTTATTTGGAAATAGATGAACAAGTTATGAGAAGGGTGTTCTACAACTAGGGTCCTTGTAAAAAGCGGAACTTTGGACACTGACACAAACAGTGCGGGAAGATGCTGTGAAGGCACACTGAGGGGATGGCCACCTATAAGGAATGCCGGGGCCTATCAGAAACAAGGGGGTGGAGTGGATTCTCCCTCAGAGCCCAGGGAGAAACTGAGCTGCACACACCCTGGTCTAGGGCTTCCAGCCTCTAGAGCTGTGAGACAGCGCGCCTCATTAGTCCCAGCCGGCCTGCCTCTGTGGTCCTCGGTTGCAGCAGCTCCAGCAAACAATAGAGGTCATTAGGATGAGGATGGAAACTTTAGGGAAGCGGGTCTTAGTTCCACAGGGCAGAGAGGAAGGGGGCACTGAGGCATCTAACTGCTGGCAGCATACCTCTCGTTCTTCCTCACCAAGCGCCCCCAGAAGCAGGTTTTACTGACACCTGCATTTCCCTCACTGGGAAAAGGAGGCACAAAGACAGAAGCCATTTTGCTCCGACCTGTGCATGTCAGCACCAGGCTTCCAATGTATCTTGGTTCTGTTTTAATGTCTGCATCCTGGGCCTCCCTGGTGGTGCAGGGGTTAAAGACAGCGCTATCAAGCTATTGCCCTCCACTGCAGCCTGAGTTCGATCCCTGGCCAGGGAGAAACCCACATGGCGCAGCAGACCTCTCCTGTCTTCCTGCTGCTCCCCTCAGCAGTGTATTTCCGTAGATCTACCTGTTGTGCTCCCCACTGTCTCTGGTGAATCCTCTCATCCCCTGCACCTCTGGCCTACACCCCAGTTCTTGTATGCATAAATAAATAAATCTTTTAAAAAAGTCCACATCCTTCCATGAAGCCTGAGCTTCGAGAACCTGGGAGAGAGTGGAACAAAGAGCATCAGGCAGATGGGCTGCGGCTCTGCCAAGGGTGAGGACCGGGGTTCGAGATGTCCTAGGGTGGAGGGCGCCTCCCTGGTGGGGGAGAACTTGTGCTCCCAATACCTCTCCCAGGGCCTGGCGCCCACTTGCGCTTTCTTCTTTGGTTCTCACAGCAGCTCCTTGGGGATAATCATTTCCCAGTGAGAAAATCAAGACACAGAGACTTCCACAACTCCCCAAAGCGAGGACTAGGCTGGAGTCTCCGAAGTGCAAAGTCCGGCCCTGTCTCTGCCTCCTGCTTTCACGTGGCAGTGGGATGACCCTGTCAGCGCCCAGCACGGGGAGCAGCCGTCTCTGATAAGGATCTGACTCACCGCAGGGGCTCCGTCCTGTGATTTAGAATAAAGAGTCCTTACCCAAAGGCATATTTGCTCACCTTGCTCCGTCTGCTCAGCCAAGTTCCCGATGTCCAGAAAGCTGGTTTCATCTCCTGCTCAGCCCGGCAGAGGCAGCTGCCCAGATGCCCACATCCGAGGTGATGCGGCACAGAGCTGAAGGCTCCGGTTCCGACCCAAACCACCTGGGTTTGCACCCAGCTCTGGCTCTCACATGCTGTGTGTCCTTGGGCAGCTTGCTTTACCTTTCTGTTCCTCTGCTCCCCGGTGAAATGAGGACCACAGCGAGAGTGTTCACCCACTGAGTTCTCCCGTGGATTCTGTGCTGTGGATTCTCTGCTTCCCTAAAGTTTCCATCCTTCCATCCTAACATCCACTTTTATTTCCTAGAGAGGCTATAAGCGAGGCCTAGCGGCTGGGTGGCGTAAGCGACTGACGTGCACGTCTCATGGTGCTAGAGGCTGGAAGTCCAAGGTCACCGAGAGGGTTGGGAGTAGCCCTGGGAGTAGCCCAGGGATGTGGCCCTGCACGAGCTCTTAGTCTGTTTCTTCAAACGTGTCCCCTACACCTCAGTTGGCCCCTGAGTTCCAGTCCTCAAGACTGACATTTATTTCCCCAGTAGCAGGGAGGCAGACAAACTGGGGTTTAAGACAAAAATGGAAAATATCTTCTTAGAAGGGGAAGGCATCCACATAAAATGAAATTGTTTGTTTTCTCCCTGTGGGACATTTTGTCTTGCGCTCTTAAAAGCACCTACGGGGGAGTTTGTAGTTCCAATGGGTGGTAAATCCTTAAAGGGCTATTGTCGTCTGTCAGCTGGTCTCCTGGAGACACAAATAAAGAAAACATCCCCTAGAATAACAGGACCTTTGTGTCTTTTATTTGTGTGGCCCTTTGGCTCAGTGGTGCAGAGGCCTGAGTCAGCAGGCATCTTTAATTTGATATTAAGACCCAGGAGAACCTTAACACCCAGGGAGAGAATTATCCCAAATGGACTAACTTAGCAGGGGGAGCGAGTGATCACAGAAATGTTTTGTTCAGGGTCTCAGGAAGGAGTTGCTGCCAACTTCCTTGCTGAAGCTCACCCTAGCTGTCATGCTTTTCCTCACCGTGGATCACTGGGGTTCCATAAGGATGAGCTACTGAATCTGAACCCTGATTTTAGCATCTAAATGAGGGAAATTGCAAGATCCAGGGATTTCACAATTGCATGATCCAGGGATTCCCCTGTCCTTTAATGGAGGGTTGCTGGAGAGGGGTGGAGATCGTAGGGGCCCTTCCTGACCACAGAAGAGCCAGCTGAGTGAGGGCCGTGCTGCATGGGAAACCAATGTGAGGTAGAACAGGAATTTAACAAAGAGGCTGCCGTCTCCATTACCCCCCAAACTCTGGAGAAAGGTCTGTGCATGTTCCTAGGTAAGTTGGCCCAAACCCTACTTGTTTAAAACTGCCTCTGGAAGGGTCGTGTTATGGCTCAACAGACTTGCTAAAACACCAACAACTGGTCAGAACCAGTTCAGGATCCTGCTGTGAAGCCCCTGCTCCCTCAAACTAAGCATATATATCAGCAGCCTCAAAACCCAGGTCCTCTCTTGAATCTGCCTGCACTAGCTTTCTCAAGCACCCGCTATCGCTTGCAATAGAAGACTCATTCTGATTCGCCTGCTCTCACTCACATGAATTCTTTCCTTCGTGGAAGCTGAGGACCTCCAGGGTCTCTCAGCGCCCATGGGCCCCATCAAATGCACACACTGGGATAGGAACTGATGGGAGAATAAAAGATCCAGCCACCCACGATGTCATTTTGGGCACCTCCCATCAGCCTTCTGAGATTCACTGTTCTCATCTACAAAATAGGTCACTTGGACTAGATCAATCCCTCTCCCCCTCCCCTCAACATCTTGCTCATAATCTGGGGAAAACAGATAATAGCTGGTCCCCCCACCCCCACCCGCCCCCTCTGACTTGGGGAGGAGGGTCCGGAACCACAGCCTCCAACCTTTATCTTTTTTGACCACTCCCTCCTCGCTTTCCAGGAATCTCAAGGAATCCCAACCGCAAAGTGGGCAAACAACTGAAGCCCAACTATCTCTCTAGTGCTTTTCACCAAGTAAGATATTGTATCTTATCTTAGGAACCTTAGGAAGGACTTCATCCTCCTGAAATTTCACCACCAGCAGTTTATCTTTCTGTGTTGCCTTTTTCTTCCTCCTTTAAGCAAAATCACCTGATAAAGGTGGTTTTATGTCACCTGTACTTCAGTGTGAATCTGTGCCTTTGACCGTCCTGTGCCCTTTCAGCGGCACCCACTCTGCGCCAGGTGCCTGGCTAGATCTGTGGGTGTGCGGCTAATGAGGTCTAGAAATGGACCACACAGCAGAAACCCCCAATTGTGACCTGAGGGTGTGGCTAGAAGGAGGTCAACATGGGGGCCCAGGAGGAGACAGGTATCTCTGGGAAGATAAGGAATGATTTCTAGGAAAAAGGACTCTTGATCTCAGTCTTAATGTAGTAGGAATTAGCAGATAAAGAAGAAGGAAAAAGTAGTTCCGGGTTGAAGGGCCATCTACTGCAAAGGCTGGGAGATCGAAAATTCCAAAATGCCCTTCTGCTGGGCGTAGGGCCAAATTAAAAATCCTATTTTTAATTAAAAATAGGAATTAAAAATTAAAACTAAAAATCCTACAGAATTAAAAATCCTATTTCCCTTTCTAAGGATGGCGGGAGGTTGAAGGTGCAGATAATGAAGGGGAAGCTTTTTGCCCCTGGTGAACTTCACAAAGGAACTATTCCTGTGAAACACAGTATTTTATATAATCTTTTGTGTCAAGTCTTATCCTACACAATTTTAAAAGACTAGTATTCACATTCTTGTACTTTAAAAATAGCTTATTGTCATTTAATCATGATGGTTACTTATATGAAGATATTCTCCTTGATAGCATTCCTTTAGAAATATTGTTCCCAGAAGTAAATGCAATAAAAGTAGAACAAAAAAAAAATGTAGAGAATGTGTGTGTATAAACATTAACATGTTATAACCCTTTACAAGTCTTATGAAACACCCCATTGTATAAATCAGAGATCAGCAGGAACGCTGGGTAGGATTTTAGGGATATGCCTGCAGGTGTATGTTAACACTGGAATCTACCCCTTTTATACCTTATCACTTGATTTGTTTCTCTGCTCTCCGGAGCAAAGAGGGCAATAGAGAGCTGGAGGAGAAGAGGCAGGATCCAAAAGGATGAAAGTTTGTGTAAGGATTTGGTGAAGGAGAGGCATGCCTCTGGCTTATGCTGCAGAAACTGGGTCTTCCTTGTGAACACACTGCAGAGCCCTGCCCCCCAGCAGCAACCCCCAAACTCTAGTTTGCTTTCCACATTTTCCTGGACTCATCTACATTCTCCCACAGTCCTCTTTGCAACTGGCACTAGTCAGGGTTCCTTTATTGGCAGGATCCAGAAACTGACAAATCAGTTGGACACAGCACAGGCACAAAATAGGCACTCAACACATGTCATGGCTAAAACTGAGTGATGGTGGTGATGTTGCAGAATACATCTCCACAGAAGGGGGAGGAGCATTGCAATGCAGAGAAAGGATGCCATTTCCTCCACCCCCACTTACCTGCAGCCACCTTGGATTACTAATCCCAGTATGCCGTGGACCAGACTCCCTGGATGGGGTGTTACTGGGAGCTCGGGGTGGATCAGGGTGGTCAAGTGAACATACATAGGAATGAAGGCAGGAGGGAGGGCTTCTTGCTTTTGCTCTCTGCTTTCTGCTGCTCTGCTTGCACTTGGGAGACACATGGAGGAGAGACATGTAGAGAGACTTAGAAGAGACACTCGGAAGAGACACACAGGAAGGCTGCTCTCCTGGTCCTTGGCAGAAACAATGGCACCTGTTGTCCTGACTCCATGGTAGATGATTTTGCTACATTTTGAATTCTGAATCTCTTCTCTGGGACCTGTTGAACTTTATGGTTCCCTGCAAGAATTTACCTTAGATTTGTGGCAAGCTTTTTGGTCTCATGGACCCTACTTTGGGCCAACCCTGTTTGCCTGGCATTTTCCCGCAAGTGGATGGGTCAGTAGGGGAGTGTTATTGGGAAGCCATTATTGGGAATATCCATTCTTCTCTCTTTATGCATACCAATTCTATTAGAAAAATTTCACACTGGCAATCTTATTTCTTTGTCTTTGTGTGACAGTTAGCTGAACTTCTTTTGGAGTGTGCACCTCTTAATAGACTGGGGCCTCTGGGTGCCCCTAGGTTGCATGCTAACAGTGAGGCCAGTGCATGATCTGAGATACTAGAGAAATACTTCTTGGCACCACACATGTTACACAGGTCAAGTGGTGTCTGGAGTCTGAATTATATCACCCATTTCATGGGGTACCTTTGGTCAGCCATTCTGTACCTCACTTTTCCCCACCATAAACTTAAGGGCTCCATGATTCCAAAAACATCTCCCAGCTCTGCCCAGCTGTGTCTCCATGTATCACCCAGACTCATTCAGCAGTGAGAGGACTTCATTTTGTATCAGTCAGTGATGATTTACTTGTGTGTGAAGACACTTGCATGCTCAGACAGGGTGTGGTCAGGATACTTAATTTCCAGAGACAAAGGGCTACACACTAGAATCTCCATACTTTCTTGCCACGCAGGCTGAACTCTACATGTCAAGTTCAGTGATAATGTGTTATCTTTGAGTTTCCATTTTCCTCATGGAACAGGAAACAATTGGCACAACTCACCAAATTGCACCCCTGAAATGGCCAGTCAAGCTTCCCCTTTGGGATAATTTATAACTGTCATGTTTATTACCCCTTAGATTGACTTCACATCAAACAAGTTCCATAATGCATCTGCCATGTCAGAAAATGCAGGATAAAAGGCCCTCCAAGCTTACATGGTTGGATCTCTTGTAATTTTCTGTACCAGTCACTTGTTCCTTTTTTGCATTGCTGTATAGTATTCCACTGCATGCATACACCACGATTTATTTATTGATTTTCCTACTGATAATCATTGGTTATTTTTTGTTTATTATCCCCACTCATTAGTAAAGATACTGTGATCATTCATGTCTGTATACCTCAGTGGAAAGTGCTCATTTCTCTTAGAGATCTACCCAAGAATAGATTTGCCAAGTTGTAGATAGGGATATGATAATTTTTACTAGATTTTGTCATGTAGTTTTACTGAGGGATTGACCCAGTTTACCCTTTCACATGCAATGTTTGAGATTTCCAATGCTCCACTTCCTGTCAGCAATCTATATTGTCATTCTTTAAAATTGTAGCCACTCTGGGAGATGTGTAGGGATTACCTCCCAATGATTTTAAATTTCATTTTCCTGATAAGTAATGAAGTTGAGTTGCTAATTGAATGTTTTTTTCCCTTTGTTTATGAGGCATTAATTCATGTTTAGAAACTATTTTGGGATTACTGGTGATCTTAGGAAGTTTTAGAGGCACCATTGCTGTTCTGGGATTTAGCTTCCTTCTAAGGAAAGTGAACACTGGACACCAGTTAATACTTTGTCACCACAAGGGCTAATTGTGATGAGAGTGGCAGACTTTTAAAGCCAACATAGAGTGGCTTCTGGTAGCCATGAAGCCCCTCATAATGCGTCTCTGAAGAGAACCCCCAGAAAGTAGTGACTGCACTGGAAGGCACAGGGATTTAGAACCAGAAGATCTGAGGTTCAGCTTGGCCCTTTTAGCCATGGGACTTTGGGAGATCATGTTCTGGACCCCTGTTTGCTCATAAATTAAATTGGATAGGAGCTGTGTGTGGCTCCAAAAAAACATGGGAAAAATCACTGACACAATGGTACGTGTTAATGATAGTGACTGTTCAGAATGGGTGGGGGGGGGTGTCAGCAAGAGAGAAGCAGTGATTACCACAGGGATGCTGGAGTCAGCTCTCAGGGTTTCTTCAGGGAACCAGGAAACCCTGGAAGATTCTTGAGTAGGTATTGTGTATTGAGGCCTCCTCCCTTAGGTCTAAGCTCTGACTCTAGGAAATACCAATGCATAAAGAAGCTGACTTCAGTGATACTGCTGAGATGCCTCTGGTGTCCGGATGAATCCATTCAAGGACATGCAAAGTGGGAAACCCTAGGTGTGAGGGTGTCCAGTGAGAATGGAAGAGGTGATCTGAGGTTTCCAAATACACAAATCTTCTAGAGAGATGAAAGCCAATGGACTGGTTTTTGCAAGGACTTAATATCAAATTTTGACATATTTTTTAATTCCAAAAATCAGGAATAATAGTTGAAGGAAATCTGAGAAACAAAGGAAAGTATAAAAAAAGAAAATTACCTGTAATCCCACCTCCCAAAGTCAATTATTGTTAATATTGTACACCTCCACATTTTCCCCACTTAGCATTATAATACACTTTTCATAATGCTTTAATATTATATTTTAAATAATTATAATTGCATTCCATTTCTGGATGTACAAAAATTTAACCACAGAATGGTTGTTTTTCTTTTAAAATCTGCTCCCCACTTAATATTTTCTGATTACTTTAAGATTTGTCAACCTGGCTCAGTTTATTGTGCTCACAGGAAAAAGGTGCCAGAACTTGCCAAGTTATCACTTTTTGAGCATTAAATCTCCCACCTGTGACAGCACTGTATGGTTAACAGTTATTTATGGACAAAGAAGTGACTCTAAAGAAAATAGGGAAAAAAGAAAAGCCCTTAAGTGGGACTTTACATTTCTAAAATATATAATACTCACTCACTTGTCCTTTATCATTCATTCAATTATCTCTCATTCATTCATCATTCCATATTCTTAGGAGTCAGCTCTATGTGTGTCTTTGACTTCGTTCTGCTATTTATCAGCTTATGCCCATGATCTCTGTTCTCTTGGGCAATGTTCTCCCAAGAACATTGGGAGAACAATGGAAGAATCTGTAAAATGGGTAACAATGCTCCTCAACTTTTGTTATGAAATTTAAATCTAAAAAAGTATAGGGGGCACATTTTCCCACCAGGCCTTTAAGCCATCAAGTTCTAATATATTTATCCACACAGGGTCTATAAAGTCAGTTTTGTTGATGAGTGCAGGAAGAGAATACAACTGGGGCAAAAGCAGGATCATCCATAAAAATCAGAGCTACAGTCAGAAGAACATTCCTTCTCATGGTGTAGGGTGCTTCTTGTAGGCTGTGTGTCTAGTGGAGTTCAGAAGGATATACAAATATTTACTGATTTTTTTTTTTCTAGTCAGTTCTTCATGAACATGCTGAACTTGCTCACTGAGTGGTTTTCCCCAACTCCAATGAGAACCTTCCCTGATGCAGAATCTTTGTTCAGGCTCTGCCTTTCTGGCACCCTAGCAGCAGCCACTATGTTTCTAGACACTTGCTTAGCCTTTTTGCTTCCCTGGCAGCTCAGATAACTTGATCTCTGAACTTTTCCAACTTCAGGTTTCCGATTCCTCTTGGCTATTCTGTCAGCAAGAGTCATACCAGTAATGTCCCTCTGGAATTTGGTGGGTTATTTTCTTCTGAATTGAAGACTGCCATTTCTGTGCTAAGTCCTGCGGAGGAGAGTTGAAGTTATGTGATGAGAATTCGTGTGGGAAAGGAACGCAGACTCACATTTTGCATTAAGAGACTAAATAATTGGGCCTCCCTGATGGCGCAAGGGATTAAGACACAACCTATGAAGCTGTCTGCAGCCTCTCCAACATGAGTTCGATTTCCCGGCCGGCCAGGGAGCTACCCACATGGTGCAGCAGACCTCTCCTGACTCGCCTGCTGCTCCCCTCAGCAGTGTATTTCAGTAGATCCGCCTGTTCTGTTCCCAACTCTGTCTCTGGTGGATCCTCTCACCCCCCACACCTCTGGCCTGTACCCCAGTTCTTGTATGCATAAATAAATAAATCTTTAAAAAAAGAGAGAGTCTAAAATATCTTCCCATTGGTCTCGGCCTAGTGCCTCTGAGTCGGAGGCAAGCCTTGTACCCCTTCAAACACAGTCTCTGTGCTGCAGCTGCTGGGGAAGAGGAAAGATGGCAGCAAGGAGAGGCTCATGGGCAGAGAAACTATGGCTGATTCCTCCCTGTGGTTTTCTGTGGGGGATGGCAAACATAATTTGAATTTTGGAGCCTGATACAGCAAAATAAGCTGCACTTATGAGCCTTTACTATTTTCCCTGTAACTTTCCCAGCGTTTCTTTGGCATCATTTTTTGAAATACTAACAACTCCCAAAGACGTTCTTAATCCGCCGAAAGTAATCAACACTCAATTCCCATAGCATTTGCTTCTTTATGAAATTCCGTGTAAAATGTATATCAAAATTGTACAAGAAGAACTTTTGTCATGTAAAAATAGAGTAAGGTTCAATAGATGCAGATAATTAGAACCGTCATTTACCGTTATGTAAGACAGAGTTTTCATTTGGTCGAGCTGTATGGCTCTCTGATTCCTTCTAGCACTTTTCTCTGAGAATGAAGGAAGAAGCCCATGTGAAGTCTTCAGCACTAACAGAGTCACCTCAGTGACTTCCGCGGGCCATTAGGCAGCCAGTCAGCAGCATTTATGTCCTTGCTACCAGCAGAGTATGAAATGTGGGGCTAGGAGGAGTCCCTTTCTCCTGCTGGCTCTACATTCATTAATGTGTTAGGAAGAGAGGAGGCATGGTTAAGTGCAACTCCCACCTGAGACACCAATTTCCAGAAAGAATAATGGTCTCTCCAATATGGAAAAAAACAAAAAGAGAGAGAAAGAAGAGCAAAACCAAACACCCACCTGGCCCTTCCAGAAAGCAGCCAAGGCTGTGCCCTGTGCAACCTCAGCCCCTACTTCTCCTATTTCTGCCATTTTGTCTGAAGAAGAATCGCTCCATTTCTTCTTCTTTTTTTTTTTTTTAAGGTTTCTTAAACATTCCATTGCTTTTTTTTTTTTTTTTTAGATTTATTTATACAAGCACTGGGTACAGTCAGAAGCGCGGGAGGGTGAGAGAATTCACCAGAGCCAGAGCGGGGAGCAGAGCAGGCAGAAGGACCGAGGTACACTGCTGAGGGGAGCAGCGGGCGGCAGGAGAGGTCTGCGCGCCATGCGGGACCCTCCTCCGGTGGCTGGGAAGCAGCCGGGAATCGAACCGGCGCCGCAGAGGCTGTGCACAGCTTCGCAACCCAGCGCTCAACCGCTGCGCCACTGGGAAGGCCCAAGAATTGCTCCATTTCTACCATAAGAACACTCAATTGCCCAGCACATTGCAGTGATTGACTTCCCCTGGTGCTGGATCCTTTTGACAACCTGAAGTCATTAGAGAAATGGATCCTATGGAATCCCCCACCCCTTCTGCACAGCGAAGTGGAACAGGTCTTAGCTTCCTCACTTCTTTCCTCACCTCCTAATCCACTGTGATTTCAGCTTGGCCTTGGCCTCCACTGAGCCTGTTCCTGCCAAGATGACAGTGTCAGTAGACCCAGCGGTCATCCTTCTGTCCCCACCCCACTTGACCCCCTCAAGCCTTTGGTACCACGACCACCCCATCCCTTTTGAAAAATGTCATTCCTTAGGCTTCCTGGTCAGCAAACATCCCTCCTTCTACTCCTTTATGAATTTCTCTTTTCTTTGCCCATTCTTTATTTTTTTTTAAGATTTATTTTTTTCTGCATGCAAGAATTGGGGTACAGGCCAGAGGTGTGGGGTGTGTGTGAGGGGATTCACCAGAGACAGAGTGGGGAACAGAATGGGCAGACTGACTGAAGTACACTGCTGAGGGGAGCAGCGGGTGAGACAGGAGAGGGCTGTCCCACCATGTGTGTAGTTTCCTGGCCAGCCGGGAATCGAACTCATGCTGCAGAGGCTGCGGATTGCTTCAACGTGCTGTGCTTAACCCCTCACGCCACCAGGGAGGCCCCTCTTTGCCCATTCTTTAAGTGAGTGATTTTCAAACTTTTAGTTTTTGCCATGGAACCCCCTTATTTAAAACAAACAAACAAACAAATGCACTTTTATGTACCTTCAGGCCCAATCTAAAAACCATAAAACCAGAGCGGCTGGAAACAGAGGATGGGTGTGGCTCTCAGGGGCTGGCGGTGTTAGGAGCAGCCCTTTACCTCCCTTCATCTCTCCCAGAAGCCCTCAAAGCTCCTCTTCAGGATCCTGGGTGTTGAGAATAAGTTTGCAGATTATAGCCTGAGATGTTGTGGTTCTGCAGACACTGACTTGGCCTCTTCACATTCCACTCACATCCTTCTGAGGAGTCACAATTACTATCCTTTCTCCAAGTGCGATGTGTCTAAAGGGCAACAAGCAATACACATTTCTTCTCTTAATACTTCTGTTAAGCAATTGAGAAATGAGATGTAGGAGACAGAGATCAAAAAGTCATTTTTATTGCTGTCGAGGTTGATTAGAGAACATGACTCCAACCTTGCAGACAAATGAACTGCTCTCTGTCTTTCCAAAGCTAACACCCCAGAGTCTTGGGCTAAACGGGACTTTCACAAGCGTTTCTGTCTGGCGGTTTTATTGCCTATGGTGTTTTGTAATTTGTGGGGTGCAAAGACATTTAGTGGATGGGGGGCAGTGATCGTGGGCTTCTATGTAAGGAACAATTCCTTATGTTGAAGAATTCGCCCTAATCCTGCATGAGCTTTTATTTTTAAAGATTTATTTATTTATTTATTCATACAAGAACTGGAGTACAGGGCAGATGCGCAGGAGGGTGAGAGGATTCACCAGAGACACAGCGGGGAACAGAACAGGCAGACCGATGAAATACACTGCTGAGGGGAGGAGCGGGAGAGACAGGAGAGGTCTGCAGCTCCATGTGGGACCCTTGCCGTCAGGCCAGGATCGAACCAGCACTGCAGAGGCTGCGGACAGCGTCACAGCGCCGCACTCAACCGCCTGCGCCACCAGGGGAGGCCCCTGCTTGAGCTTTGAAGACCCATCAGATGTCCATGCAGGTACATGGGCGTTCTTGTTATCTCACCTACGGAGGCTGACTCTGTGTTTATGTGATGGCTGTATTTTATTCTTTTATTTCTTGCACAGTTTTCATGTGCATTTTACACTCCATTTTCTAGAGAAGCGAGCACTGGGAATCGAATGTTGGTTGCATGTTGGCGGATTGAGAACTCCTCTGAGGGTTGTTCATATTTGAGAAAATGATGGAACAGCAATGACTCCTGTAGTGTTTTCATCACCATATAATACAGTTACCACTGTCAGTCCTATATTGGCCAATCGCTGTGACTGTCACCTTCACTGAATTTCCATATATAGGTACTGATACCTCACTGCACCCTTTTGGCTTCTAGTAAACTTGTACACAAATATTTACATATTGAAATTTAATTTATTAAAAATTCCCATTTTTTCACTCCTTTACATTACAGTTCAGATAGTATAACAATTTTTTTTAAATATTGTTTTCTTGGTGAAGGGAGGAATTAGAGCTGGGAGGGAGGCAAGAGGGTGAAGCCTTGAATGGCCAACTAAGGGGTCAGAGACAATGGGAACCACCAGAATTTTAATAAGAGAACCTAGTACCAAAAAAATAATATTGTTTTCTCAGGTCACTTCTATTACCTGTAAATTCCCTTCAGAATGGCAGGACAGTGTTACAAAATGCTGATTCTGTCCTAGAGGAAACCCTCATGGAAACATGAGGTCAGAAAAATGAATTAAAAAAATTCAGATTCCTGGGCCCCATCCAAAGCTGCTGAATGAAAGCCCTCCAGAGAAAGCCCTGGCTTTTTCTGTCTGGGAGGCAGCTTCTGCCTTCCTCTGCGCCATCCCATGCTTCGGGCTGGCTTGGATGCAGGCACTTGCCTTAAGGTGACCAGCTGTCTCTCTCCTCCCAGACACTATATCCCTGCTCTTTCCTACCTTGTCTGAGAAGCATCCCTGACACCCCAGTGTGAACGATGAGTCCCTGCTGTGGGCTCCAGAACATTCCTGCATCTGCACTAGACTCTGTTGCTGCCTCTGCCCCTGAAACTTAAGTTCTACCAGCATTAAGACCATGTGCTTGTGGGCCTCCCCAGTGGCAGTGCAGGTTCGATTCCTGGCCGGCTAGGGAGATACTCATATGGCGAGGCAGACCTCTCCTGTCTCGCCCACTTCTTCCTTTAGCAGTGCTTTCGTCAGTCTGCCTGTTCTGATCCCAGTCCTGTCTCTGATGAATCCTCTCACCCTCCTGCGTCTCTGGCCTGTACCCCAGCTTTTGTATAAATAAATAAAAAATCTTTAAAAAAATAAAATGGAAACCTTTTCTGAAAATAAAATAAAATAAAATAAAAATAAAAAAGGCCTAACAGGCATATGAAAAAATGTTCAACATCACTTGTCATCAGGGAAATGCAAATCAAAACTACCATGAGATACCATCTTACACCAGTGAGAATGGCACCTATTAAAAAAACTAGCAACAACAAATGTTGGCCATGTTGTGGAGAAAAAGAAACTCTCCTGCACTGTTGGTGGGAGTGCAAACTGGTCCAACCACTGTGGAAAGCTGTGTGGAGATTTCTGGACCTACTAAACATAGAGCTTCCATATGATCCAGCAATTCCACTCCTAGGTATTTACCCAAAGGACACAGAAACATCCATTCCAAAGAACACCTGCACCCCTATGTTTATAGCAGCACTGTTTACAATAGCTAAGCTTTGGAAACAACCCAAATGCCCAAAAATAGATGACTGGATCAAGAAGATGTGGTACATATATACCATGGAATATTACTCAGCATTCAAAAAAGATAAACACATGCAATTTGCAGCAACATGGATGGCGCTGGAAGGGATCATGCTCAGCGAAATAAGCCAAAAAGAAAAAGAAAAATACCGGATGGTCTCACTCATAGCAGGAATCTAGAAAACTTAAATAAGGGACCAGGAAAATGAATATAAGAAAGTGAAAATCAAAATCAACAAAAAACTATGAACCAGAGACACTTTTAGGGGGGCGGGGGCAGGAGGAGAGGGATTGGGGTCAGAATGGGGGGACTGCAATTGTATGGGGAATATAACAATAAAATTTATTAAAAAAAATAAACACATAAAAGATAAAAAAAAATAAAAAAGGCCATATGCATTTGATCTCTCTAATCCTTGTGCCTGGCCCAAGTGCAAACATATAAGCATCCCTTTCTTTGGGATCCTAGACAGGGATCCACACCAAAATAAACAGTATCTCTGTGAAAAGTTCTAAATCTTTGGTCCATTGGGCACTAATGGGGACAAACAGTTGACTGTCCCCATCAAAACCAGTCACGGCCAACCTCAGCTGAGATAAAGACCTCAAGGAGAAAATCCTTCCTCCCAAGATTATCTGGGGAGACAGTGTCTTTCATTCTTTAGTGTCTCTGCCAGAAAATCAATTGTTAAATTATTCATTGAGTCAGATCGAGTCGTTTTGAAAACAATCTTCACAGCGTGCAAAGCTTTATCAAAGTTGACATTATTCCTGATATCAGAGCAGATTAGTTGTATAATTTAATACTTAATCTGTCCACAAAACACAATGATGAAGAAGACATTGCTCCTTCCTGGGCGAGACCTTCCTGGGTGACTCCAAGGTCTTCTCACCTTATCAAGTGAGTCAAACCTCCGAGTAGTAAAGAGGCTCCTGAAACAACACTGATTTGGTTTACAGTTCATCCCTTGCTTATCTGCAGCTTAGCTGCCTCTCCTGATTTCCTGCGGGATGAGAGAGACATAGGAAGGAAGCTGCTGGGTTGATCAGCGCTGGCGGGATGCGGGCACACAGGTGAAGCTGGCACAACCAGATTCTGACCTCAGTTCTTGAGCTCGTGGCCATGGAGAGGTCCCCATATCTTCCATGTAAGATAGAGTGAGGGGGGACCTCCCTGGTGGTGCATGGGGCTAAATATCAGCACTATCAAGCTATCCACAGCCACTGTAGCACGTTCGATCCCTGGCCAGGGAGGTGACCTACATGGCACAGCAGACCTCTCCTATCTCTCCTACTGCTCCCCTAGGCAGTGTATTGTCAGTCTGCCTGTTCTGTTCCCTACTCTGTCTCTGGTGAATCCTCTCACCCCCTGCACCTCTGGCATTTTGGATGGCTAGTGTTAGATCATGTGTTACCACAGCCCAGATCATGTGTTACCCTGGCGCTTCCCTGGGGATTGTCAGCCACACAAGGCCGGGGCCCATGTCTTTCTCTGTGGGTCAGTATCCCTTGGGACAGTGTCTGATGTCTTGGAGACATATATCTCAAAATATAAGTAGCAATGAATCAGTGAAGATATCTCATCCATTTGAGGATCATTGTCTTGAAATCGACACATTCCTTAGGTGTGTGACCTCAGCGTTCCGCAGCCCAAGGAATTTTCTGTATTTTAATGTGATGATGGTTGGGAAGATGGCTCTATTTTGGTGGCCATCTACATACAGAACCCAGCGGGCTTTGCCTTTGGTGTGTTTCTTTCAGAGGTACCCTTGAGTAGGCAGCTAGAGGACATGCAGGGAAATTTGTACCATAAGAAAGTCCATTAAAGCCTCCAATGGAAAGAATTTAGTGACCTGCAGTAATTCTGAAGTTTGAGGGCAAAGTCTCAAGTCTCTCCCTTCCCGAGGCCAGTGCTTGCTTTTCCTGCCTGCTCGGTGCTTTTGTAATGGGCTGTTGGTGTTGAAATTCCTAGTGAAATACTGGCCATTCAGAGCACTGTTGAAAGCACTTACTTTAGTAAATGAGAAAATCCAAGAATTGTCTCTTTTTGTGTTAATTTTTACCAGATTTATACCTCAGGAAGGCAGTGGGTGGAATTGGAATAGTGGGAGAATCAAATATATAGTGACTGGGACAGCCTTATTATTATCACCGGCTCTGAATTACAGTGGCTGCTTGCAACTGAAATACTATAGAAAAATCTCAATTAACTGCATATCAGCCTTGTAGGAAAGTCGAGTAATTTGCTGAAGCACAGCACAACACCATAACAAAACAACCAAATTTCCATTGGGTTGTGTAAGTATGCAGTATGCTTTGCATGCTTGATCTACATTTTGCATATTACTATCAATATCCACTTACTGTATTAAATAATGAGAGTGATATGAGGCAAGAAGGTCTTTGAGGCATTTTAACATCCCAGTAGGTGTCCCTGGATTATAAAAATATTCTAACTGTTCATACAGCAGTTAGTGACTGCCTGTGCCTACAGAGTATTTGATATGAGCTAAAGTGACTGAGGAAATGAATTTTAATCAAATTAAATTTAATTGTGAATGCAAATTTAATTATTGGAAAGCCCAGCTCTCTATTTTGGGTCAATAGTTGATTTTTTGTTAAACATTTAGAAAAGAGTGTTATAAACCACCAACTGGAATATACACATCATTAACCTTTGGCTATATCTGCTTCAGTTATTTTGAAGAAATAAAATATTAAAGATGTATTTGAAATTTTCTTTGAAGTTCTCTCCTTTCTCTGCTTTCCCCCATTCCTGAAACATGTATATCCTGCTCATCCATGTTTTAATTGTTCAACTATTTATACACAATACACAGTGTTGTTTGCGTTTAAATAATTTAAACAAATAGTATGCTGCATATATGATTCTGGAACTTGCTTTTTTCACTTTCTAATGTATTTGGGATCCATATTCATGTTGATGTTTAAAGATTAATTTCATATATAAATCAATGCCATTCATTTAAAACTCAGCTAGAAAGGGCCAATTTATAGGTACCTCACTACCTAATCTTCAAAGGGTGGTAAGTTTTGGTTATTTCTAATTTTTTTCTCTTACAAACAATACTGTGATGAATATCCTAATTTATTTTTTCTTGGACATATGAGGGGAAGTTTCTATTGTCATTTTATGTTAATTATTGTTACTATTAATAATACATATGGACTTGTTTTTGCTAGTTAATTTTATGAGTTTTTTTCCCATTTATCATGATTTTTGCTTTGCTTCTCCACCCATCTCTTTCCTCTTCACCTCTTTAGAAGTTAAATATTTGATTTCATTCATGTGCTGATTAATTGTTAGCATGCATGATAAAAGGTTTAGATTTAGTCAATATCCTTATCATTTCCCCAGACAATACAAGGAACTCAGAATGCTCTTGAAACCATCCACCATCTGTATTATTGTTGAATAATATTTTAGTTTCACATTTAAAAAAAAACAGTTGGTCATCATTGTCACAATTTTGCCATCAGCATTATTTAGATTTATCAAATTTTCATCAATTTCTTGGCTTACTATTGCTTTTTGCATCCTACCTTTTCCTTCTGGATTGAGTTCTTTCTCGTGAGACATCCCCTTTGATATTACTTTTAATAAGGGGGTGTTAGCACTAAATGATCTTAGACTTTTATGAAGATAAAGACTATATCTACTCACTCCTGCATAATGATTTGGCCTGATCTCCCTCCTATTACATCTATTAGTTTTCTGGGGCTCCTACTAAATATGTGTTGAATACTTTCATTTTATTGTATGAACCTCTTAGTTCCTTTCATATTTTACAGCTCTTTATGACCTGCATTTTGGATAATTTTCTCAAATCTCCAACTCAGTTCATCAGTTCTCTTTTCCAGGTACTGTCCATTGAATTTTTACTTTTAATGACTATTTTTTTTATTTCTAGAAATTTGGTTGAATCCTTTTTGCAAATTTCAGAGTTTCTCCCTTACTGTTGTGTTCATTTTATTTTTTTCTTGAGAGAATGGATTCAGATCAGATGCCCGTGCAGGATACAGATTGGTGTTCTGCTGTGTTTGGGGTTGCGGGGAGTGCTTTTACTTTTCCTTCCCCTCAAAAATAGTCAACATCCTTCTAGTGTTCCTGGCCAATGCGAGGTCTTCTGTTGCCTGCTTAAGAGACAGTCTCCATGGCTCGCAACTTTATGTGGGAGGGGGCCCTGTTCCAGCTCCCCATCTCAAGATCCTGAGTGGTTAATCACCAATCTCTGCAATATTTACCTGGTACCAGGACCCAGAAGGACAGTGCCTTGTGTAATTGACACAGGGAAAGACTGTGTTAAACTAAAGTTAAGAATCCCTTGGTTACTTCAGCAACTTGAGATCTGTTCACTCACCATGTGGACTGACCCTCTCTCCTCTGCTCTCTCGTATTTCTCCTCCTCATCATTCTCTTTATGATGACTTCAAACTGCACCTTCTTCTCATTTCAAGAGACAGAGCAGCTGTGTTCTCTCTAGCTTTGAGCCTCAAACTTACTTCCACACCCATTCGGTGTTATAAACCAAGGTGCTTGACAGAATAGGACTTTCCAGAGAAGGGAAACCCTCCCCTCAAAAGGAGGTTGTTATTTAAATAGCAAGTTTTCCATCCCTTTAATTTTTGTAAATCCCATGGCACAGTGACTAACACAGCGTCAACACTCAACAAATGTTAGCTACCATAATTTCTGCTTCTAAAGTCTGTGATTCTAAATCATTTTTAATGATTGATTAAGCAGGAATGATTTGAAGAGGGAAGTGTGAAGACAAAGCACTGCTAATTCCAAAGTTCAATTAAAATTACTTTTTAATTACTTGCATGAATATTCCTTTGCTAATATGTATGAATGGAGATAATAAAGGTGGCTTGGTGCAAACACAGTATGCTATCATTGAAGAAAGAAGAAAAGAAAAAACACAAATATATCTTACAGAAAGGCTCTCAACCTCATTTATAATCAGGGAAATTAAAAATAAAGCCACAGGGAGATACCATTTCATTCTCATAGCATGCAAAGAGTTAGACTATACTAGAGTTGTCAAGGACGCGGAATGACAATGAATACAATGAATCCCTCACCTGGAGACGGGTGGCAGGGCGTGGGGACTGTAAGGGGCAGTGTTTATTAGTGCAAACACATTGGGTAAACACCTTGATATTATCTGGCAAAATTGAAGTGACTGCCCTTCTGGAAAACTTACCCATGCACACCTGGAATTTGAAAAGAATGGTCACATCCAAACAGCCCCCAACTAGCATCAACTCAAAGTCCTAAACAGTAGGATACATTTTTATACTCTTTGTGCAATGGCATTCCACAGAACACCCAAAGGAACACAATATACTGTAGCACATGACAGTGACCGACAGAGATGATGGAGGTGTTAGCTAATAGTATAGTGGCAATTATTTACAATGTACAAGTGTGTCAAATCAAAAGGTTGTAAACCTTAGATGTATACAATGTTGTGTTTCAGTGAAGAGAAGGAGAAGGGAATTAGGTACGTAGTGCTTGGCACATAGCAAAAGCTTAAGGAATATTTGGGTTTTTTTAAAAAAATTTTACCTTCCTTTGTGTATTGTGTGTTTAGTCTATGTGAGATTCATTTAGCTCCTTAGGTAATTAGGTTTGTAGTTTTCATCAAAGTGAAATATTTTCGGAAATTAGTCAGAAGGAAAAAGATAAATAACAGATAGTCTCACTTATATGTGGAAGATAGAGAAATTAAGCAAAAGGTCAAGAAAAAATCAAAACCAGCAAGTTGACCTTAGAACTGAGGCATACAGCAAAGGCTGGGGGGTGTGAGGGGGCAAAACAGGGGAGGGAAGACCACAGGGAATATGGTGATGGTTCATGGGTGATACGGTGGCAGGAGAGCTATGGGGACTACACCACCATAAGAAAAAAAGTATTAATTAAGATAAAAATGAATTTTTTTAGTATTGTATTTTTTCAGATTTTATTATTTTTTTTAATTTTATATATTTGTTAACTAAAGAGGAGTCCTATAAAAATGCCTCCCTTTGAATAAATGGGCCAAAATTTATCTCTTCCCCTCTTAGCATTTGTGTATATGGACATGATATTATATATACATATATTATATATATGATATTATATACATATAATATCATGATATATACATGCATGCATGCATGTGTATACACACATATATACATACATGCATGTATGTGTATATATATGTATATATGTATATGTGTATCTATACACACATACATGCATGCATGTATATATCATATATAATACAAGTAATTTTAACATGGTATGTTATATACCCCAACAGTATATGATGTATACTATATCTATACACATATATTCATATATTACTGCTGATAACATAATTACACGTAATGATCCCTATCACTGTACTATATATACACATTAACAATTCTAGCACAGCCATCTTTGTACGTACCCCAAGTTATTTTCTTAGGACAAGTTCCTAGGAGCAGTATCTGAGTCAGAGTGTATTGACCACTTCTAGGACTTTTTTTCTGATGTGCTCTGCCAAATTGCTCCAGAAAAGTAGAGTTGTTCAGCCCTTCTGCTGTGGCCTCTGAGGGCCCTGCCATATCTGCCGTCACCCAGCCTCTGTCCATACTGTTCACTTGACTCATTCATTTATACAATAAGCATAATTGATATTTTATTGTTCCAATTCTTTGATTATTAGTTAGGTGTCTCTGGTGAATCCTCTCACCCCCCACACCTCTGGCCTGTACCCCAGCTCTTGTATGCATAAATAAATAAATCTTAAAAAAAAAGATATACTATCTGCTGACTTCAATTCCTGCTGCTGTGCTGCAAAATCAGTTACTGTGTTACAATCTTTAAAATCTCAAACTGGGTGTTCATTAATGTTTTTGGTTAACACCTACATTCTTTAGTGTACTAAGATTAGGTCAGTCTTAACTATAAACATAATAATAGTCTACTAAAGTCATAATATTTTATACTTATTGTTTCTTTGCAGATCAAAGAACTGTGATAATATTATTTTAGTGAATCACCTTTGCTAATCCTGCCTGTTATTCCATCGAATGTCTATGTTCATACTAAAATAAAAATACTTCTTGAGTATCTGAAATTCAAATTTAACTAGAAGTTCTGTTATGTGTTTCCCTAAAGGTGGCAGCTTCACAGGAGGAGGGTCTGGAGTTGAAGACCGGGGTGGGGATCTGTATGAAGCAAGCACTGACACCCGGGTTGAGGGCTTCCAAGCCTCTCCCTTCCACCCTTCGGCTCTCACTCCTGTGCTTGGGTCTCAGGCAGCTGTGTGGCAGGGGTATGCATGCAGGTGCCTCTGAGCCTGAGTTGGCATAACCCTGTTATCCCTTTCCATTTATTTCATCTAGAAAGATTCCATCTAGTATGGCAGGAAGAATTTTGGCGGCAGATAGTTTAGAGTTCAAAACCCATCCCTCTCATTAACCAGTCTTGTGATTTGAGGCAAGTCATTTAAGCCCTTTGAACCTTGTTTCCTTGGAAAAAGAGGCCAAGGAAGGGAGATGTGGGACCAAAACACGTGGGGCCATGACCCCAGTCCTGAAAGTAAGCTCTAGACTTGGCCTGAAGTGATATCCTGTAGCACAAAAGACATAAACCTAAGTTCACAAGGCGATTGTGAGGTTTGCATATGATGATGTTTGAAAAGCACTTAGCAGAGTCTTTGGTGTCTCTGAAGCCAGCAGAGAAGCCAGCCTGAATCTTGAGGCAGCGGGATTAATGCAGGAAGAGTAATTACTCTCACACTTGCGTCAGTGTCCCTGGAAGAACTGGAAGGATTAACAAAGCAACAGAGAGTGGTGCGATGGCAACCCCTAGAGACCAGGAATTCTTGTTCTGGAAAGCATGAAATTTGGGACCCTCCACAGGGCAACTCTTTCTGTTTTTCTCTAGGAATGAAACTAGATTGGTGAAGGTGATATTGATGGGAGTTTAGGGGACACCAGCCTGGGGCAGCTCAAGAGGAGGCCGTGTCTTGGTGAAGCCTGCAGTCACCTGGTTCCCCAGTCAGCCCAGGTAGACGTGGGAGCTGACTGGGCTTTCACATGCTTTTCCCGGGGTCAAACAAAACCCTTGACCCCGGCTTCAGAGCTTCCCTACCACCTCATGACTCAAGATCTCATTGAGAAGCTAAAGAGTCACCCATTTGTAAATATTTTCCAGGCAGGTGTTACCAACCTAGCCAGCTTCTTCCCTCTCTCTCTAAGAGCCGTAGCCAACAGTTGGAGTGTTTTCCAGTTTCTACGGGAAGGGGCTTGCTAACTGTTAAGTGGGGAGTGATTTTGAAGGACCAGAAGAGCAATTAGGGTTTTGGCTGCTGGGGCCCTGTTATTAGTGGGACAGGTGGTGTCTCCACTGGTTCCTCACCCATGCAGTTATCTCCCGCCTGCCTGACAGGCTCTCTCCAGCACCCTGCTTGATTAAGGTGTGGGAGACACACCTCTTGCCTCCTTCTAAGGGCACAGCTTTGACCTGGGAGACAGCATGAGCTGAAAAGGACAAGCTGGGTTCAGGGAGCAAAAGGCACCTTCTGACTCCACGTGTGCCTTGACGGCTGGCCCAGGTGGGGTGTGCACTTATACGGAAGAACGAGACAGTGGACCAAGCAGGGGGACAGCTACTAACAGGAGACATCTGCTTCCCAACATTTGGGCGATCCACTTCATGACTTTTGCTGAATCTCTTTAATGGCTCTGTGATTGTTTACTTAATCTCTTTTTAAATCGACTCTATATTTTTACTTAAACACCATTCTTATCTTTAACTTAAGCAATATCAATGGAATCATGGGCAAAGTATATGGTGTCTTTCTAATATACATTTATTTTTATAAAGGCACATTATGAACTTAAAAATGCTTATCCACACAACCTTGAAAACCATCTCATTGTAATAATAACTGAGGTTTATTGAGTTTGTGGGCCAGGAACTGTTTCAATCCCTTCGTGGGTAGGAATTTATTTAATCCTCCAGGCAAGTCAGGGAGGGCGAGGATAATAGCAGTACCGACATCTACTGTTGCTGTTTGAAGATGAGCTGGTTGATGTTTGTAAAATGCCCAGAACTGTGTCTGCCGGGGAGAAGACATGTGCAGTTGTTTGCTACTATCCTAGTACCATTGCTTATTCTGCAGTTGGGGAAATAGAGGCAGGTATGGTGAAGGTAACATGCTTCCGGGGCTGAGACGGGGGAGACTAATTGGGGACTCACACCCAGAGCCCAGTCTCTGTTCCCAGATGGTGTATACCATCCACACTTTTGGAAACT
This sequence comes from Talpa europaea, assembly GCF_964194135.1. Taxonomy (NCBI): domain Eukaryota; kingdom Metazoa; phylum Chordata; class Mammalia; order Eulipotyphla; family Talpidae; genus Talpa; species Talpa europaea. The sequence goes on along the minus strand of NC_140071.1, from coordinate 130,560,624 downwards.
AGCCAGGGACCAGGTCCCCACTCACCAAAAGAGGAACCACTGCCTCCCACCTGGATGCAAAGTGTGTGGCATGGCACCAACTTGCCCGGCTGGTGAAACTGAGTCAGGAGAGACACTCTCACTTCATGGTTTCTATAACTCAGAACTGACTGTTTCACCTTGGGACAAAGACATCAGTGTCCAGTTACCTGCCTGCAAAGCTGATTGCTTCCTCTCTAGAATGAGAGAATCAGTAAAGTTATTGATGGTGCAGTAGCTGAGAATTTCCAAGAACTACATGGCACTGTTGTTTGTCCAAACCCACAGAATGTACAGCACAGACAGTGAGCCCTGAGGTGAAGGTGCACTTTGGGTGGTGGTGATATGTCAGTGTTGGGTTGTCAGTTGTACCCTCAGGTGAGGGGTGTTGATAATATCAGAAGCTCTGCACATGTGAGGAGAGGGGGTGTATGGCGAATCCCTGTACCTTTCTTGCAATTGTGCTGTGAACCTAAAATTGCTCTTTTAACAAAAAGTCTTAAAAACATTTTTAAAAAATGCCTGAGAGGCCCCTCACACTGGTGAGGATGGCTCCTATGGGGAAAAAAAAGCACAAAATGGCAAGTTGCAAGGATGTGGAGAAGAGCATGACCGTTCCTCACAAAATTAAAATCAGAACATGACCCAGCAATTCCATTTCTAGGTACAGATCAAAAGACTCAAAAACAAAGGCACAGAGATTTGTGTGCGCTCGTGTTCACAGCGGCTTATTCACAATGGCCAAATGGTAGATCAGCCCATTCACAGATGAATGGAGACAAAATCCCCTATCTGTACAGTAAGTACTGCTTAATGACATTGGATTCAGCAGATGGCATCTGTGATGCCTTCCCAATAAGCTACATCACAGAGCACAGGTGAGAGGCAGCTGCCATCCAGGTGAGTGGAATGATGCAATGTCATGCACTGACAGCATCATCAAAGAGTGCATTTCTCAGAGCACACCTATCTTTCAACACTCATACCATAGATACTATTACCTTAGGGACAGATTTTATTCAGCTTCCAGAGGGAAGGAAATTCTGGCACCGGCTAGAACATGCATGAACCTGGAGGACATTCTGTTAAGTGAAATAAGCCAGTCCCATGGGCCTCCCCTGGTGGCTCAGGAGCTTGAGCGCCACACTATGAAGCTGTCCGCAGCTTCTGCAGTGCAGGTTCGATCCCGGCCGGCCAGCGAGAATCCCACATGGTTAAGCAGACCTCTCCTGTCTCGCCTGCTGCTCCCCTTGACAGTGTATTTCGTCAGTCTGCCTGTTCTGTCTCTGGTGAATCCTCTCACCCTCCCGCGCATCTGGCCTGTACCCCGGTTCTTGTATAAATAAACAAACAAACAAATAAATAAATCTTTAAAAAAAGAGAGAGAGAGAAAGAAAGAAAGAAGCCATTCCCCAAAGGACAAATTCCATGTGTCTCTATTTATATGAGAGTCACATATGATTTAACTAGAGTCAAATTCATAGACAGAATGTAGGATGTTAGGTGCCAGGGGCTGGAGGAAGAGGAGATTGGAGAGTTACTGTTTAAAAGGTGTAGAGTTTTGGTTTTGCAAAATGAAAGTGATCTAGACATGGATGGTGGTGACGACGATTGTGCAACAATGTGGATGAGCTTAGTGCCACTGAGCTGCACACTTGAAAAAGGTGAGGGTGATAAACTTTATGTGGTATGTGCTTTGTTGCAAAAAAAAAATCCCTGAGAGTTAGGCGTGGGCTTGTAATTTGAACTTGGCTCCTTTTGGACTATTCCAGGATCTCAAGATGAAGTGGCCGTGAAAGGGGGGAATGGGCTAAGGAGCCCGAGAAACCTGGCCTATGTCCTCGCTCCACCACTTCACAGCTCTGCGGCCTGGCAGGTGTTCCTGGCTCCATCGATCTGGCTCCCGTCCCACCCTCCTCCTGCTGCTCCCCAGAGGTGAGACCCTTCTTCATTTTTCTCATTTCAGTGAGATGCCCACAAGAGCTGGAGGTGTTCCTCTGACCTTTCATGCTTTGTCCTACCCAGACGCCATGTTCGCTGCTCCGACCCCCTCCTGACATTTCTCCTTCACAGCTGGGATGGAGATTTCCTGTAATACCCCTGGGCTAGTGCTGCACAGGGGCCGGGAGCCCACCCTCCTCCAGCCAACTGGGGGGGTGCGGCGCCATTCATCACAGCTGTCCCTTTTCCTCACCCAGACATCAGGAGCAAGGGTTCCCTTCCCAGAAACCAACAAATCAAGTGGAATGATTTCCAGATAAAGAGAAATTCTTAATGTGGAACGCACAGTCAGTTCATGTTCTTGCCTTCCCTGCATTGTGTGGCCTCTCCCTTCTAGAAGCACACAGAGGCCTCTGAGAACAAAGGGTGGCAAAAGCACAGGCTGTTCCTGCTTCCCCCCCCACTCTGCTCCCCCAGAGAAGCCAAGTGGCTGTGTGTGCCTTCGTGGCCACTGGACACTTTCCTGAGAGCGTCCGTACCCCCTGGGAAAGGTCCACAGCCCTCCTCTGCAGGGAGTTTTTTCCCATCTGGATTTGGGGATAATACTATTTCTCCTCCATGACTGTACTGAAGAGAAATGTAAAATGCATTTAAATATACAATATGAAATATACAAATATGAAGCTAAATAGTTGTTCTGTTCCAGGTTGCATGCTAAGCGAGAGGCAGGCGAGGCCACAGCTGTGCTCACAGCAATCTCCTCCCTTCGGCTCTGGTGTCCTTCTGTTTTCTGGATGTGAAAACTGAGTCTTGTCTTGCAACGATGCCCCAGACCCAGAACACCAACAATACCCACGTCTGGCAAGGGTGTGGAACAGCGCGAGCGCTTACTCACTGCCGGTGGGAACGAAAGTGGTGCAAGCACTTTGGATGACAGTTTGGCAATTTCTCATAAAGCCAAAATCACTGTCATTACACCCTCCAGCAACTCGGCTCCTTGGTGATTACCTGAAAGAGATGAAAACGGACTCTGGGGACTACACCTGAGAGGAGAAAGCAGATGTTGTACAAAAATGAACAATGGTGTAAAATATACATAAATAACTAAATTATATAAACATTTTAAAAAAGAAACCGAAGACCTGCATAGCCGCTTTACTCACGATTGCTAACACCTGGAAGCCGCCGAAATGTCCTTCAGTAGGCGAATGGATAAATAATCGATGTGCACCGAGACAGTGGAATATTATTTAGTGCTAAAAAAAATGAGCTATTAAACCGTGAAAGGTCATGGTGGAATCTAAACACACCCTACTGCCTGGAGGAAGTGACTGTGAGGAGATGGCAGGCTGGATCATTCCAACCCCATGACTATGGAAAAGGCACAGAAACAACACGATCAGTGGTGCCAGGGGTGGGGCCAAGGGTAAACAGAGAAGAAGTGGAGCCCAGAGGACTTTCTGAGCACCCGAAACCATTCTTATGCTACCCGAATGGCAAATGTATGTCTTTATACACTTGTCCAAAGTTCCAGAATGTACAGCACCAAGAATGGATCCTAAAGTGAACTGTGAACTCTGGGTGATTATGATGTGTCTATGGAGGTTCATTCTTGCTTAACAAAGCAAGGCCCATTCTGGTGAGGGGTGCTGATAATGGGGGGAGACAGTGCACGTGTGGGGCAAGGATAGATGGGAACTATCTGTACCTTCCTCACAATTTTGTTGTAAAGCAAAAACTGCTGAAATAAAGAATAGCCTTCAAAAACCATAGTCTAACATTTAGTACGATCCTCACCTGCCCCCCGGCCCCCCATCCCAGGAATGGTGTCCTTTTTCTGTTAATGTCTTTCTTTGTAAGATTCTTCATCGTGGGTCTCCCTGGTGGCGCAGGGGTTAAAGTCTCAGCACTAGCAGGCTATTGCCAGCCACTGCAGCAAGAGTTTGATCCCCAGCCAGGGAGCTGACCCACATGGTGCAGCAGACCTCTCCTGACTCACCCGCTGCTCCCCTCAGCAGTGTATTTCAGTAGATCTGCTTGTTCTGCTCCCCACTGTCTCTGGTGAATCCTCTCACCCCCCACACCTCTGGTCTAGACCCTAGGTCTTTTCTGCATAAATAAATAAAAATAATTTTTTTTTTAAAAAACGATTCTTCATGATGGAATGCCCAGGTCACAAGAATAAAGAGGATCCCACCTACAGCAATATGAATAAGATAATTAAATATGCCAGAAACATTTTAACATTGCTTGGTTCTTTTACCAAAAAAACAGAGAGAACTTCACTGTGATCAAAATACTATGTCCAGACATACTTAAGTTAAAAAGAGTTCTAGGGAAATACCAGTTTCGATTTTGGAAAATAACAAAGTTAGTTTAAATTAAATTTAGTAAGTTCTATAAAGCTTAATAAAATAAAATCTTCATTGTAATCTAAGAGTAAAAATTACTGTGGGTTGTAGTTTGTCCTACAAATTTCCTCCAGATAGGAATGATGTAAGATGTGAATTTTGGGTTTCATCTTTGAATCACTGGGTTATGTTATTTCCATGTACTCTGTTCAGCTTGATGTCCTGAATCAATTGATCAGTAATAGCTTTGCTGTTGATCAGTAATAACTAATACAGTGCTTTTCTGAGTCATGGCAAATACGATTTTTTATTAGAACTTCTGCCATGATAGAATTTCATCCAAAAAGGAACCCAACTGAATCTTAAAAGAATATGTTTCTGCCTTAGCCGCGCAGAGAGAAAGTAGGACGGTTTCAGGTCAAGGGCTGACTGAGTGACTCCTGAACCGAGTTCTTAAATTTCCTTGCTTCCTCCTTGCCCTGTCAGTTAGTGAAGCCCATACTCTCTCTTTCTCTCATATTTATGCATATTCTTTTATATTTACATATATTCTTCTGTATTTATAGATATTATTTTCCAGGAAGACGAACAGAAGTACTGGGCATGAACTCTTGCAATCTCTGTCCATTCTGGCACCAGTTCCATTTCCTTCTTGAGCCTCGGCTCTCCAGGTGAAGGATGCCAAGAACAGACTCAGCGCCCTGCTAAGAACACATTCTGATTGCTCTCGCCACTTCATCTCTTCTGGGAAGACTCCTGGGCTCCCTTGGAGACAATCTCGGCAAGCGCTTCGAGTGGCATTTACCGTGGCTGTATCGGGCTCTGACAGGCTACAGCTCAGGGGGTTACAGTGAGCAGAGAGAGAGAGAGGAACCTGGCTTTGAAGAGGGGAAAAAATGCCAGCAAATACTGAATTTGGACCTGCCACATCCCTCTGTGACCTTGGGCAAACCATTTAACCTTTATTCACCCCAATTTCTTTAATGTATGAAAGGAGCATAAGGTGTAGCTTAACAGGTTGTGAGACTATGTGTGTAGAAGCGTTTTCAGACTATAGAATATTATAGAGCTATAAGTTGTCCTTCATCGTGGGCTTTTACATTTTTTCTGTAAGGCAGAAAAATTGACTGGGTCTGCCCTGACGAAGTCTGGAGAGCCACATGGGGAGTCTCAAAGTACAATTCTGATTTAATCTCAGCAGAATAAGTAGTGCTCATGCTGCAGATTCACAGACTTCATTACTCCTGCCAGGACAAACCCCAGGGCCTTTGCACAAGTGCCTGAACTTGTGTGTGGCTTGTTCTCTGATATCATTCAATTTAAATCTCTCTTTACCAGAGACGTCTTCTCTGACTACACTATTTTAAATGCACCCCCTTCCCTACCCCCATCTGGCTAGCATTTTTACTCTGCCTTTATTTTCCTTCATGGCATTTAGACCCTCCTAACATATGTCAATCTATAAACTCAGAAGGCAATTAAATTGGAAAAGCATATTTATTTGGGATTAAAGAACTTCAATTCAGGGCACACAGGTTTTGGCAGAAAATGTGCTCCCAGAGGGGATAAATTTGGAGGTTTATATGGCAGGAAAAAGGGAAGATGAGGTAAGCGGTTTAAGAGAAGAGTTGATTGTTGCTAACAAGCTTAAACTAATCTTGACTACATACAATTGGTTACTGATTCTCTAGAAAGGATGAAAAGGGAACTGATGAATTCTATCCTGGCTAAAAGGCCATAACTATCAGTTCCTGTGATAGGATGACTTTTCAAATAATTATTTGCTTGATGGTTTCTTAAAACAATTGGTTTCTGGACCAGTCCAAAGGTCCCTGGCCAGTTCACCAGAGACAGGTAATGCAATTTCTGTAATGGCTCCTTCACTCCATTTTAAAATGATTTCATAGAAGTGCACTTTTCACACACATTCATTATGTGCTCTCATTCCTCTGCTGATTCCCCCCACCAGAATGAAAGCTCCATTAGGGCCCGGGCTTTGCTTGTCTGAGATGGAATGGTTGCTGAGTAAATATTTGTTGAGAGAATGCTTGAAAAAGACAACAAAAGAGATTAATCCTTCAAAGACAGCAGAGCAAGCTGGCGGGGGAGTGGGGGCGGTTTTGGGATCTGCCAGGGGCAGGGGTGGGGTGGGAGTTACAGAGGAGCTCTTCCCTCTTGTCATCCCTGTGTCGAGATTTCCAGAATGAGAAAGCAGGTCTGCATTTGGAGACCCACAGCATTTTCTCAAGGGCTGTGACCCTGCTTTGGTTTTTTTTTTTTTTAATGTTTTAAATTTATTTATTTTTAATTGAGGTAATATTTGGATACCACATCATTTATTACCAGCATAGCGTACCCACTACAACATCACTCGGAGTCCACTGCCATAGTCCATTGTGCTCCCTTCCCACTTTGTTCTTTCCCAGCCAGTCCCCTTTCTGGCTGCTTTAGTTCTGTACTCAGCTTTGAAAAGTTTATTTATTTTTTATTTTATTTTTTTAAATAATAAATTTTATTTTTATATTCCCCATACAATTGCAACACCCTTATTTTGACCCCAATCCCTCCCCTCCCGCCCCCCACCCCCCAAAAAGTGTCTCTGGTTCATAGTTGTTTGTTGATTTTGATTTTCACTTTCTTATAGTTATTCATTTTCCTGGTCCCTTATTTAGGTTTTCTGGATCCCTGCTCTGAGTGAGACCGTCCGGTATTTTTCTTTTTTTTTCTGGCTTATTTCGCTGAGCATGATCCCTTCCAGCTCCATCCATGTTGCTGCAAATTGCATGTGTTTATCTTTTTTGATTGCTGAGTAATATTCCATGGTGTATATGCACCACATCTTCTTGATCCAGTCATCTATTTTTGGGCATTTAATGGCCTTGAGACATCTTTGCTATCTACCAGGCCACTGAGTTAACTGTAATTAGTCATTTCCTCCCCTGCTCTGCCTCCCCCTGCTGTTGTACCAGTCCAGACAATACTTATTAAATACCCACTGTGAACGCAGAACTGTGGTAACAGCTGGGAATGATGAGAAATGAAATTGACTTTTCAGCCTTCCGTAGGTCAGGGGCAGAATGGCTGCGTGGTTAAGGGCAGGGCTGGGGGCCTACTGAGAACAGAATCTGGCCAGGGTTCAGACCCTGGTAGTACTTCTTACTGGCTGGCTGTGTGACTTGCACACGTCACAGATACTCCATGTACCTCACTTTCTGCACCTGCTTTCCTGGGCAACAGGAGTTGATTGGGATAAACTCTCACCACCTGCTTGACCCTTAACGTATTAGTTATTTGTGTTGTGTTGTATCGTGAAGAACAGTGATGTCTTCAAGGAAAAACAAATAACAATATGTGGATTGAGGCCTCAAGGCAGTCTCTGTACACGTATACACCATGTACTGGGTCTAGTGGAAGAAACATGTCCTTGGGGGCTTTTGACCTGGGTGGAAAGCCTGTTGTATGACAGCCATGAGACCAGCCAGCAGCCAGACCTCCCCGCCTCCCAGCCCCAGCTTCCTCATATTGCTTAACAGAGTGCGTGGCTGCTTCTGTGCTCTAACAATGCGTGTGGCTCTTCATCCTAATGCCAAGGCAAAGCTTGTTCATATGAGGTAGGCAATAATGGGTATGAGGTTATTACCTCCCTGACAGCAAGAGGGCTTAGAGTTTTGATTTTTTTTTTTAAAGGTCAAATAATTTGCTCTCTCAAAATAGGAAAAAAGGAGAGGATAATGACTTATTATCTTGTGTTGTCCAAAGTGTTGACTTGAGATTATGAGCATCTTTATCCTACAAGCTGGTGCCATGGTGCTCTAGAAACCCATTCACTGTGAGAGGCCCAGGGGGTCTCCTTAGCTCCCTGCAGAAGCCCTTCTGTACCATCCCATAAAGGGGTCAGCCATCTCTACTTAAATACTGCTAGGGTGGCCGATGCACGGTCATATGAGGTTGGCAGTTTTGTTTTTGATCAGGCCAGCTCTTTTTAAGATTTGCCCGCTCTCCACTAATCTCAGGCAAAGTTCATTTTTCCATTTCTTCTCCCTGTGACTTTCAGGGACTGGATTTGAATGGTAATCTACCAAGCAGTGCACTTTACAGTGTTTGATAATAGGCTAGTGTTCAGACAAATCAATACTAGTAACAGTGTAAGTTTAAAAACATTCACAAAACACCCATTTGGGGTGGTTTAATAGCATTGCATTTGTAATTCTCAGCACAATCTACAACAGAGTGGTTGGAGCAATGGCTCATGCTGGCGATGATAACAGGGATAATATATTTCCTGGCTAAAATATATTTCTAAGTATTGCATCTCCAGTCCAGTTCCTTTCATCAATATTATTGAGCATCTACCAGGGTGTGGGAGGCAGTAAATCCAACACAAGTCTTCACAGAGGCTTTCTCCTTCAGTTTCTGTTATCATTGTTAAGAAAGAACCTCATTCACAAGATGTGAGTCTGAAAGAACATGATAGATACTCTTTTTTTAAAAAAAATAATTTAGAACATTTTTTAAAGATTTTTTAAAGTTTATTTTTATACAAGAACTGGGGTACAGGCCAGATGTGCAGGAGGGTGAGAGGATTCACCAGAGACAGAGTGGGGAACAGAACAGGCAGACTAGCCAAAACACACTGTTAAGGGAGCAGCGGGTGAGACAGGAGAGGTCTGCCACACCATGTGGGTTTCTCCACAGCTGGCCGGAATAGAACTCACAATGCAGAGGCTGCGGACAGCTTCACAGCGCTGCGCTCAACTGCCTGCACCACCAGGGAGGCCCACATGATAGATACTCTTAACAAAGACATGGGACCAGGGAGGGTGGGGAGGCAGCTTAAATTTATGCTGGAAAACCTTGACGCTGGGCCAGCCCCAGGCCAAGAGTGAGCGTATGGGGGCTCCTGAGTCACCAACATGGAGATGTTCACTGTTGGGGAGTCTGTTACCTCCGCCCCCCGCCCCGGCCTGTCTTCACCACCTTGCTTGGGTTCTGTGTTTTGTGACTCAGTGCATACAAGTGAGGTGTGTGGTTTTGAAAGCCACCATCTTGGAAAGCTGTGCTTTCAAACAATGCTTCTATTGGGACGTTTTAGGAACTCTTTCTTGAGAATTATCTCCACTGCTGCAGGGCATTTTTACTTCAGTACACCTTTGGGGATGGTACATCTTAATCTTCTGAAGTTGCATATGAATTTTGGAAGTAGACACAACCACTTGTGGTCAAATCTAGAGCCTAACATAGAGCAGGCAAGTCATGCCGAACTATCTGGGCTCAGGAGTAGGTTTCCTGTGTGTCTTATGAATTGACCTTGAAGGCAGAGAAATATCACAATGTGTATTGAGCTTTAGCAACACTTTCCAAATAGGAACATGGTCTTTAAGGTCACTACTCCCAAGCCAACACACTTGTCTCACGGAAATTCTAGAAGTGTTTACTCTAAAAGTCACTCTCATTACTTTCTAGTCGAACTTTGTATTATTAAGTTACAGTAAATAGAAACCATTTAAATGCTCTCCAACCTATTTTCTTAAAGGCTGCAAGTCCGGAGAAACCACATAAGAATAATCTATCACCAAGTGGAGACGTATTTGCTTTATAATTCAGAGTTGACCCTCCAGAGAGTTGAACGGAACCAAGGCCCCTCAAGTTGTCTCTAAACTTCCCAAACATCTCAATTTCTCTTGAGTTTTGATTCAAGTATGTAGTGTTGGTGAAATCCAAAGAGTCTTTCATGACAAACCATCTGACCCAAAGCATTTACTAAAATTCTCTGAAGGAGTCTATAACAGAGGGGTAAGGTACATTTCAATATTTCTAGTGCTGAGCTATTAGGTCTAAATTGGCAGAGGGAAGGAGGAAGGACTGAAGGTCTTGCCTCCCAACCAGGAACACAGTTCCAAGAACTCAGCCTTGGTGACGTCTGCTGTGCTCATGCAGCGAGTCAAGGTTGAAACAGAAATCTTGGGCCCCAATTCTCCCGACCACCCTGACTGCCACAGAGCTCGTAATCTCTCCTGATTTCCACTCACCACTGACAGGACCTTGCCTCTCCAACTTTCCAGGGAGCTTTGTATCACCCAGTGCCTATCACTGGACTTCAGCCTCAGCTTTTTAGGGTCCAAATCCTGTTGGCCTCTTCCTAGCAGTGTGGCCTCCAGTTGAAAGTGGCCTCCAGCTGTGCTTTGCTGACCCTGGGTTTCCAGGAAACTATTTTGTTCTAAACTTCAAAGAAGTTTCAAACATTCACAATCTCCCAAATCCCCTTATTAATCTGTAAATGGGAAACTTGAGCCCACATTTATGCTTCCTGGTAATTAATTGCTTGATAACAGAGGTATTACTAATAGTTTTATGGTTTTGCCACTATGTGTGGTGACTTAGAGTAGTGTCTAAGCCAAGATCCAAGAATCGTATACCTTCCAGACATTTCGAGAAAAGAAATTATACTTCAATAGAGGGAGTAATGGGGGAAGATCCAAAGGATTATGCTTGAAGAACCTACGCTGGGCCTGGCACTGCCAATAATTTTCCACATTATTCTTTTTGAGGTTTTGAGCTATTTGTTCATTTTTTAAAAAAGATTCATTTATTTATGCATACAAGAACTGGGGTACAGGCCAGAGGTATGGAGGGTGAGAGGATTCACCAGAGACAGAGTTGGGAGCAGAACAGGCAGATTGACTGAAAACACTGCTGAGGGGAGCAGAGGGCGAGTCAGGAGAGGTCTACTGTGCCATGTGGGTAGCTCCCTGGCCGCCGGGGATCGAACTCGTGCTGCAGAGGCTGCAATAGCTTCATAGTGCTGTGCTTAACCCCTTGCACCACCAGGGAGGCCCTATTCATTCCTTTTTAACAGACCAGTGGCAACTTAGAGAGGTAAAGAAAGTTTGTGCAATGACAGAACTCGTGAGGGGCAGAACCACATTTCTAAGCCAGGGTCTAACAGAGGGTGGAAATTTTGAGAGGTGGGGAGAGAAAGAACTGTTGGATAGTGGAAGGGACAGAAAGTGGAAACAGAACTTCTGCAGAGGTGAAGAGTGTCAGGGAAGGTGACGCTTTCTGAGAAAAGCTGAGGGAAGAGTGGAAAATGAGACCAAAATGTCCCACTCTGATTGACTCATTTTTTTACTCAGTAAACATTCCCAATTTAAACTGTGCAAGCCTCTGCTGCACTACCTTTGTGGAGCTTTGCCTTTAAGCTGTGCGAGCAGAGAGAAAACAGTATTGACTATGCAGGTCACCAGTAAAGCCTCCTCACAGCTGTGCTGAGATAAGGCTACAGGGAGGAAGTCAAACAGGCAGAGTTCCTGACCTCTAAGCCTTCTTCCTGCAGAGTAGCAGAATCCATATATTGCTTTTCCCACTTCCTAGCTGGGTGTCCTTGGGACGGTTACTTTACTTCTCTGAGTCCTGGCTTCCTTGTCTGTAGAAGGGAGGAATAATAATAGTAGCACCTACCTGGCTTGTGGGCACATTATTTGTTGGGGATGAGTTGGATTCTGTGGCCTTTAGCCTAGAGTGGCCCACCCCCCCCTTACCTCTCTCTCATCTAGGATCCCTTAGGTGAGTACTGCCACCCCCACCAAAAAAAAAAACCATAATAATGAGCTGATCTCAGTGTTATATGTATAGTGATAATGGAACAGAGTCTTCTGGAAAGGTAAAAAGCTGCCATAGGGGCCACCTTCCCTGAGAATGGCTCTGTCAGGCATATGTATCCAAGATGGCCCCAGGAACCCTTATATCTGGAAATTCATAGCTCTTCATTGCACCATTAATGCAATGTGCTGTCCCTGAGTACCCACTTTTTTTCTCCTAGTGAGTGATGAGGGGACACTTTCCCAAGAGAGGCTGTTCTCATTCCAGCTCATCCTCTCCTGCTATTAGGCACAGGCATAAGCTGATAGACTGACGATCCAAGAGGTGTATTCCAGTCTGGTCCAATGAACTGTGGCAGGTGAGGGGCGATCAGGAGGAAGCAGGGTCATGGGATACAAATCCTGTCCCCCATGCAAGCAGGAGCTTAAAGTGGGTGCCTGGAACAGGCCGTTTGATTAAACTTCCTACTCATCTCCCCGCTCCAGGGCTCCTCTAGAGGCTAGCACAGCAATACGGATTTCACTGACAGAGTCCTCAGCCCACATCATAAACATCAGGATGCAATATTTACGAGCCGCCTACAGACTGGGTGTCAAGATGAAAAAGAAATAATAATTCTAAATCTCACACAAGGGCTTTGGAGATCAATGAGGTAATTTATATGAAATAGTTTGGGCTCCCTGAGAAACAAAGTGTGGCATAAATTTAGGCTTTTTCACTGAATGGACCCCATGCCAATAACTCACCCCAGTTAATGAAAAATTCACTTGGCAGTATAGACGGCAGGACTGTGCAGGCTGCTATCTGAGTTCGAAAGGATGGAGTATTGGAGTGGAATATTTTGACCAAGTGTGGACTCGACCTAGACCCATAATGCAGATACCTGCCTCAAGTCTTTTTCATCACAGAGCAGGGTGTAAATAAAAGGCAGGCACCTAAGCTTGGAATGTGTAATGCAGTGGCCTGGCTAAATGGTGCCTGGGGATTGGGTCATGAGAGTCAAGCCATAGTGCAGTGGCTTCTAACATAACTCTAGATACCAAGGTTCTCTTTTTCTTGTGGATCCAAACAAATAGCATGAGTTACTCAAAGCAATGTAGAAATACTCAGTTGCATCCTAGAATGGTCTTGAATGATCCCAACCCTGGGCCGGTGCCTGGTACACTCTGCAGTTCTGGAGGAATTGGAGCTGCTGTACCATGAGTCCATTTATGGAAAAGGGATTACCACGATGGATCACCTCCTTCTTGCCAGGAAATAAAACTCCTCAAAAGTGTTTGGTAATGCCATGCTTGTCCTCATTTTGGACCTGTTCCAATCAGACTTTCTTTTTTAAAATTTATTTATGCATACAAAGATTGGGGTGTAGGCCAGAGGTGCAGGGGATTCACCAGAGACACAGTGGGGAGCAGAACAGGTGGATCTATTGAGATACACTGGGGAGCAATTGGCGAGGGAGGAGAGGTCTGCTGCGTCGTGTGGGTCAGCTCCCTGGCCAGAGATCAAACTCATGCCATAGTGGTCCTGGATAGCTTGATAGTGCTGACTTTAACCCCTGCGCCACCAGGGAGGCTCTCCAATTAGGCTTTCACCCTCACCACTCCAGTGAAAATGCTCTTGTTGAAGCCAAGCGCTCCTACAGTCATGGCCCATTCTCCTTCAGCCAACTCAACCCTCAGCAGCACTTGATACCATCCATCACCCCCCTGGCAACCCTTTGTTCACCTGGTTTCCAAAACACCCCGGCTTCTGTTCTCTTTCCACACTGAACAGCTCCCAGGACCCTGTCTGCTTTGATGAGTGTTTGGCAAACTACAATCTGCCAGCGAAACCTAGCCCAGTGCCTGTTTTTTGTCAATAAAACTTTATTAGAAGATAGCCATGGCCATTCATTCCCATACCGTCTGTGTCAGCTTTCATGTTTTGATGACAGAGCTGAGAGGTGGCTCTTGAGGATGAATATATTTACTCTGTGGCTCTTTATGGAAAAAACTTTCTGACCTCATGGCATAAACTCTTTGGGGACCCTGATTTTCTTACTACCGTAACCATTTCTAGTCACCTTTGCTGCTTCTCATCTCAGGTTTAGGGAAACCCTAAAGTCACTGAACTTTTCAATTCTGCATGAGTACTTTGTCCCTGGCTGAGCAGATCCAAACCCATGGGTTTATAAAGTGCCCTGGAGATGAATCTGTTCGGACTCTTAGTGGTGAACTTAACGTAGTACATACAGATGTTGATTTAAATGAGGCACACCTGAAACTTACGTAATATTATATGCAGTGCTATGTCAATTTTAAAAAGCTAATAAAATAAAAATAGCCCTAAACTCCAGGTCTACTGGACTCAGCACTCCCACTTGACTGTCCAATACACTTCTCAGATTTCACATGCCCAAAACCAACTCTTGATATTCCCTCTGCAAACCTATCCTTCCTGTAGGATTTTTGTTTTTTGTTTTTTGGGTTTTTTTTAGTTATTTTAGTTAATGACAACGCTCTGTTTCCAGGTGCTCAGTCCAAATACCTGGAGTCATCCTCGACTCTTCTCTTTCTGTATCCACATCTAATTCTCCAACAAATCCTGTGAGTCTTACCTTCAAAACACAGTCACATATCTTTTAACCAGGGGGATGTTTTCTGAGAAACACATCTTTAGGTGGTTTCATTTTGCGAATGTCAGGGAGTATCATTCCACAGACCTTGGTGATATAGCCTATTACACCCCTAGATGATATGATAGGCTCTTGTGACCTCCATTATATCTGGGTCCAGCGTTGACCTAAATGTCATTAAGCGAGGTATCACTGCCCACCCCTTATCCACCCACGTCTCAGCCTGACACACCGAGATGACAAACATCTCTTGCTTGCATTATTTTATGAATGGTCTTTCTCTTTCTGCTCTTGCATATTCAACCTCTTCTCAAAGCAAAGGGATCCTTTCGAAATATAAACCAACCCTATGTTTTCTTGGCTCCCCAGCTCACTCCAGGTAAACCCAGATCTACTTTTCTGCTCCTCCCTCTCTGTCTCCTTCTTCACCAAACTCACTCTGCTCCAGCCATGTTGGTCTCCTGGTTCCATGATCCCTGCTAGCAGGCTCCTGCCCCGGGCCCTCTGCACCACCCCCCCTTCCACCAGGGACCCTCGCCCCCCAGTTGTGTGCATGATGCACTGTGTCCTTATCATGAGCCTTCCTGACCGTCCTAAATATAGCAGCAGCCTGCCTCCTGCTCCTCCCTCATCATCTGACCCTCTGCCTTTATGTACTTTTCTGTTTTGGTTCCTCTTGCCCCTCTTGATGGGGAGTGTTAAGAAGCAAGCCTTTGCTTTGTGCCTCCTGTATCTCCATTACCCAGAAGAGGGCCTGGCACATAATAGGCGCTCAATAAACACTTAAGTGTCTTTACTCCTTACAACTCCGTGAACCCTATTTTACAACTCGTGATATTGAGCCTTGGAGAGGTGAAGGCACTTGCACAAGGTTGGACGAGGGTGGTAGCCAGGCTGGGTTGGAATTTGTACCCCACTTTATCTAATTGCAAACTCAGGGCTCATTTGACAGGACGTGTTGTTGTCTCTGAAGATTGTTTTGTGGAAAGACAATTGCTCCCATGGCATAAAGCATCCCCAGGATCCCTCGATAACTCCTTGTGAGCCCATGTCTTTTCTGGCGTATTTATATTGTCGGTTCTGACCACCCCAGGGACTTGGCGTATGTATGTGTGAGTTCTTTAAACTTGCCCTGATAGAAAATTTCTATCGGTTTACACCATCTTTAAGTGTCTCCGGCTTCCCAGGAAACTGCACCATCAGTATGGGGGGTTGGGATTCATTTTGTAAATGACCAAGTGCCTAGATTTTAAAGTTTCTTTGGCTCTTTGTTCCTCTCCAGTGTAAAGATCTCTAGTATAAGTGTAAGTGGAGCAGAGGGGTTCCAAGTTAAAGTTGAGGTCGGTTAGAACACCTTTTTTTTTTAAAATAGCAAACAATTGATAGGGCCTCCCTGGTGGTGCAGGCGGTTGAACGCAGCGCTGTGAAGCTGTCTGCAGCCTCTGCAGTACGGGTTCGATCCTGGCCAGCTGGGAAGATACCCACATGGCGCAGCAGACCTCTCCTGTCTCGCCCGCTGCTCCCCTCAGCAGTGTATTTCATCAGTCTGCCTGTTCTGTTCCCCACTCTGGCTCTGGTGAATCCTCTCACCCTCCTGCACATATGACCTGTACCCTGGTTCTTGTATAAATAAGTAATTTTTTTTAAAAAAGAAAACAATTGATAATTGATTTCTAGACTTTTTTTTCTATTTTTTTTTAGTTTTAATTTCTAAACTGAAATTGATTTCCTTCCTCTTTCCTCCACCCCTCTTCTCTCCCTCCCTCCCTCCTTCCTTCCCTTCTACCTTCTAAATAATTTCCAGAACTACAGGAGGCTTTATCATCACCACTTTGCTCTCACATGATATGTGAACGTCCCTTTCTTCAGTGTGGCCTGACAAGGTCTCAGGGGCCCTGGAGGGGGGAACCAAGCACTGGGCTGCAGGCAATCAGGAGAGGCTTGACTCCCATCTCCATTCCTGATTCCTGCATCCTCCGTGGAAAGTTCAATCCTGCTTCTTTGACATCCTTGCCACTTTCCCCTGACATCTCTTCCCTTCCTTCCATGTTAGTGGAGTCTCCTGTCATTCTCTGTGGCTCAGGTTCACTGCCAGCATCTTCAGCCCCACACCTGTTCCCCACTCCGCAGGCCCCTTGCACACCTACAACACCCCCCTCCTAGGAAGGCACACATCCCCTACCTTGGGGTGGACAGCTCACCAGCCACCTGGACAAACAGCTGTCACACTCAGACTTTGCTCTGGGGGCTTGACTTTAATCCCCAACCTCTCCAGCTCCACCTTCTTGGAGCTGCATGGTTTTGTTTTGCTTTGTTTTGTTTTTAAAGATTTATTTATTTATGCATACAAGAACCAGGGTACAGGCCAGAGATGTAGGGGGTGAGAGGATTCACCAGAGACAGAGTGGAGAACAGAACAGGCTGATCGACAGAAATTCACTGCTGAGGGGAGCAGCAGGTGAGACAGGAGAGGTCTGCTGTGCCATGTGGGTGTATCCCTGGCCGGGATCAAACTCGTGCTGCAGCGGCTGTGGCTAGCTTCATAGGTTTGGATTTTAATCTGATTGCAAAGTGTTTGACTTCTTGGGACAGTCGCAGGATCGGGTGAGAAAGCAGAATATCAGCTGAGCAAGGACACCCCCACTCCCACAGAGCCTGACTCAAAGCCTGCCAGCTCTCTTCTCTACTCTTTCTTCATTTCAGAGACAGAGGGGATGGTTCAGCAGCACTGATCCAGTCTAGAGTTTTCCAGACTCTTTCTTCTCACCCTCTCTCACTGTCCCTAGTGACATTCTCCTTTTGACCGTTTGACTGAAGTATCAAGGGCAGCATGGCAGAGCACAAAGAGCCTTGCCACTGGCTTCTGTGTGACCCTGGGCAAGATGCACTGGTGTCCTTAGGAGACAGGACATCACAGCACCCTCCCCGGCGGCTGTGGGAGCTCCACAGACACTGCTCACCCATCACTCAGCACAGGGCATGTTGCTGTCGTTGCTGCTGGCACAGTTGATGGAATTGTTGGCAAAACAGTTGAACTGTTCCCCTGATGGAGAGGAAGACACATGGAGAGTCTACAAGGCACAGAGGCCTCCGTGGGAATGGCTTGGACATTGGACAGAGTCCAAGCTGCTGGTGGATATTGATGTATCATGTGTCACTGTAAGGCTTTTACTGTGACATCATCATTCACAGTCACTTGTCTTCTTTTCCTTCTTTATACCCAGAGACTAGGACCTGAAATTGCCTTTGGTCAATGACGCACACTCAAAGTCCTCTCCCCCTCTGAACCATCAGTTTTGAACTGCCCAGAAAGACCAGACTCTCGGTCTCTGGGGTATGTCATGGGACGCCTAGTAAGTGCCATGTAATTGGGCAGAAGCTGCTACAGAGATGATCTCCTTTGATCTTCACCACAAAGCCACAAGGTGTTGCTCTCACTCTCACCATTTTATAAATGGGGACATGGAAGCTCAGAGAGGTTAAACAACTTGCCCGAGGCCACACAGCACAGGATAGGCCTTCAATGACTTCCAGATGGATCCAGTATCCTGATCTATAAAATGGGTCCATGTAAATTTTCAGTTTAGAGTTTCCTTGAGAAGATTCCATAAAGGAACACACGTGGAAATATCAGGCACTGCACCAAACAAGTTTGACAAGGAGCAACTGTGATTCCGATGATAATGACAGACACATCCAGGCCCTGTGCCGGCCAGGAGCCAGGCACAGCCCCTGGAGCTTCACATGCCCGAACTCATTCAATCCTCACAGTGACCCTGTGAGGCAGTGACTGTCCAGTAAACAGCACAGAGAAGTGAAGCAACTAACCCAAGACCCCACAGCCAAGCCCCAGGACCCCTGCTCCTGAAGTCTGTATTCTTTACAGGTATGTGGTTTGGGCCTTGGGGAGAACCCTTCACTAACCTTCCCCACCCCGCTGTGTCTGAAGTATCTGTAAGTCACTGGCCCTTCCCTTCAAATGAGACCTTGTAAAGAAATCAATTGTGGAAGCAGGTGCATGTGGTGCAGTTTGGGTTGGAAGGGGGTGGTTTGGGGCCACAGCAGGGTCCCCTCTGCTTCCCTTGTCCCCAGATCCCAGAGGGGCCCCACAGGCTGAGAAACAGAAGGAGCAACATCACTCGAGTGACAGCAAATTGGAATTTGGCTTAACACATTCTTGGAATTTGGCATGGAAGCATGTGATTTCTTCCTGACCTGAAGGCTGGGACTTTGTCCGCCCTGGTAAGGAACACACACACACACACACACACACACACACATGCACACACACATGCTCACCTCCACAAAAATACTCATTCACACACGATCCTACCCACGCATTGGTACATGCTCTCACATGCTCCCCCACTAGCTTCATCCTCTGTGGCCCCTGCTAGCCCCCTCTTCCCCATCACACCCACCCCAGCCTCCTGGGGCCACACCACCCCCACCCCAGCCTCCTGGGGCCCCACCCTCCAGAGGAGCCAGGGCTGGAGCTGATGAGCTGATGAGCTGACGCCGGCATCCTGCCTGTCACGAGGCTTTTCATCTCCGGGCCTGTGTAAACAAGCAGCCTCATTAAAGCCCATTTTACAGATGCGGAGAGCAGCTTCACAGTAATGACATCTCATGGAGAGTGGCCTTTCCTTTGTGGGTCACAGAGGCCTCTTTCCACACAGTAATTAGAAGCCCTCGAGCAGGCTTCACCCCGTCCTGGAAAGAGGAGAGTGAGGACTAGTAGAAACGCGCGTGGTGGAAGGGGGTGCAGGGGCTGGTGGGAGGCTGGGGGCAGTGCAAGGGGTGGGTGATGTCAGGTCCAGGAACCCCTGGCGAGGGGCAGCCTGTGCACATCAGTGACTGGACAGTCATGCACTGGGTCGGGGGGGGGGAGGGGTGTGGGGTGGAGACTCCTCATGGTGAGACTCACCAGGTCTGCAGGCCCGGGTGCCCAGTTCCTGGCCAGTGTTATACATCACAGGCCTGTTTTCTGGGGGCTGGGGCCATTGTTAATCATTTCCCAATCACAACCCCATTTGCAAGAGGCTGGACATTTCTCAGCCTGTGAAGTGTGGTGCGCGGTTGCAGAGCTGTCCTAGCGACAGAGCAAGTGGCTATAGGAAAATGACAAGAAAGGCGCTCAGTTTGGTGTTGAGCTGGAGTTTTTAGGCTTCTAGAGAACAAGAGCATCTGACCAGCCCCAAAGAGGATTTAAAAAAAGGCTTCCAGCCAGGGTCCACCCAGGTTCTGACTCCACTGGCCAAAGTGGGGCCGGATGTGGCCACCCTCTGTTCCTAGAGGACAGGGGCTGCTGAGTGCCACCTCGCTACTCCGGTGTGGCTCCTGCCTAACCTCCCTCAGCTCTGGCAACTGTTGGAAACTTGCCAGAAATATGAGTTCTTGGATACTCCCACTCACTGAATCCACATTTGTATCCTAATGCTTTTTAAACGTTCATATGCCTACATTTTACCTGGGGATCTTGTTAAAAGGCAGGTTCTGATTCTGATACAGCTCTTCCCAAATCCTACATGTGAGGTCTGCTCCTGGGCCCAGGAGGTTGTCAGGATGATAATACTTGACTTTTTTTCACTGACTTAGAACTCAGCAGGCACTTACTGAGGAGTGGATTGCATCTGCCTGCCTCTTGCCCTCCAGGTGCCCTGCTGGGCAGGTTGCTGGTCACCTTTAGTCCTACTTTAGTGAGAGGCCCTTTGGCTAGCATACCAGCAAGTTGGACTTGCAACTCCAATTCTTCTAGCATCAGATAACAGGCTGCAATGACAAGGGTCAGAGCTTCCCAGAACTGCTTGCTGTCTGAATGGATGATTACCACACTCTGTGAAGGGAGATGATTAGCATGTGGTTTGTACATGGGAAGGAAAGTGGACCAGTGGGTCTCTATCTTGGTTAGAGAATGGAATCTTCCAGGGGAGCTTTAAAAAAATACCAGAACTTGCATTTCAGCCCAGGGATTCTGATTCACCCAATCTGGCCATGGCCTGTGAGATGTTTTTAAGGCTACCCAGTGATTCCAATGCATACTTTGCAGTGGGGGAACCTTGTTCTGTCTCCTGCACCACAGGAAACTGTCGTGGACTCTGAGTGGGGACAGCCTTCCCACTGCTCAGATCCCTCTATTATTCCTGGGCAGTTAGCAGTGGGGGTGCCTGTTTAGAAATCTGCTCTTTCAGAAGCCCGACTCATAACCACATTTAGGGTTGCCAGATACAGCAAATGAAAATACACAATGCCCAGTTAAATTTGATTCCAGATAAACTCATATTTTTTGGCATAAGTAGGTCTCATGCAATATGTGGGATATCCTTATACTACAAATTTATCTGAAATTCAAATTTAACTGATGTCAACTGAAATAATCACTGAACTGAAAGGAATACAAGGTTTAGCAAAAGACACATTTATTAGAAGATTCAGCTTGTTGCTGAGGAACTAGGTCTGGGGAAACAGCCATCATATTTTTCTGAGTGACTATGCACGCCCTTCAGGGCTTTAGTTTTGGTTTATATACAGTTTGGGTGGATAGGGGTGTGCATAGGAAGACAAAGGAGCTATTTAGTTAATTTCTAACATTCTTGGTTAATGATAAAGGGAAAATGCTGTGTATAACTTCAAAGTGATTCCCTTTGTCAGTTGCTCTCAGTTGCTGTCTGTACGTGAGAAGATCTAAGAGTCAAGGTTGTTAAATCTCCTGTCCTAAACAATGTCCCCACAGACATCAGGCTGCGTGGGCTTGTCACTCCGCCCTTCACAGGGAGGGCCATCTGCCTTGCGACCCCTTTCCTTCTGGAAAATGCAAGCTGACAGGCAGCGGTGGCCTTGGTCTCTGGACCCCTCTGGGTGTTCTTGCTGCAGGCATCTTCACAGCACACCCACACACACACACACACACACACACACACACACTCCAAACAAAAATAAAACTTGTTTTTGCTGATGCCAGGCCTGTGTAGTGCTCTGCAAAATCTCAAAAATGAAATATCTCCTTAACAAGCTGTTAGAATTTTTCTCCAGTCTGCACTGGGGGTCCTGTATTTTATCTTTTGACCCTGATCTCCCTCTTTGCACTCACGGCTTCCATGATGAGGATAGCTGAAGTCATAGTGTCCCAGCCTGATTGTGTCAGATGAGGCGCCTGAGAAAGACTGGTTTTCAGTTTCCTTTATTAAAACCTACCAGATGGACAGACACAAACCCCTCCTTGTCTTCTTGGCTGTGGCGTTGGCTTTCCATGAATACATCTCAAGTGAATGAGCAAACCGGTTTCTCCTCCCTGGCACTAGGCAGCGTACACCCATGACGCAGCCCAGCTAGAAGATGCAAGCCCAGAATTTGAACAGGGAAAGATTCTTTTCCCTGGAACCAAGTAACATGAGCCAAACAGCTTTATACGAAATTTGGTTGAAATGTCACCGATAGGACATTCCAGGAAAGTTGACTGTAGATGACCTTGACTTACATATGCAGCAAGCACTCATACTGAAGTCTACAACCAATGATGTCTAATAAAAATAATTACTGGGCGAAGTTAGAGTGATAGTAATTGAAAATGCAAGAGTATAAATTACTAAAAGTTGCCTATTGATTCATTAATTTATTCAAAAAAAGTTCTTGTTTACCAACCATCTTGTTCACCACCCAGGCACACATTGGTTGTGCAGAGATATAGCCTGGCACTCAAGTTACTCATTCTGTTGAGGAACACAGATGAGTGAAAGTAATGGAATGCAATGAGATGATGCTTTGATGGAGGTAAGCTCATGTGGCTATGAGGACCCTTGAAGGAGACTTATCCAGATGTGGGGGGCAGCAAAAGATCTCTAGAGGAAGCCCAGAAGCCCAGAGTGAAAAGAGAAATCTGGGCCTAGAAAACAGCAGATGACAAAGCTGGAGAGAAAGGGGCATCCTCAGACAATGCAAGTAGCGAGGTACAGTTGAAGGACATAAAATTGGGGAGTTGAGGAGTGGCTCATGAGGACAATTGGAAACCTGGGGTTTGGAGCAAAGGGAAGTATTTAAATAAGGAGGATATGATCAGTTTTCCTTGTTATAGGGTGAAGGATGTTAGAAGGGGCAAGCCTCGGGTCAGGAAAACAAGCTGAAGATTGGGATAAGCATCCACGTGAGAGAGGATGCTGAAGAAGCTTAGGATGGTGGCAGCAGCATGGGGAGATGTGGGTATGCTATAGAGGTTTGGTGGAAGTAAGGCCTAGAGGACTTGGAGATTTCATAGGCTATAAGGGGTAAAGGATGGTTAGTATCGTATATGGCTCCTGGAATAGGAGATAGATCTGGTGACCCAGATGCCCAGGATACATGCTGCGTCTCCAGACCCAACTTGGCCACTGAGCTCTAAGTTTGAATAGCCCACTGACTTCTTGACCACGCTAATGGATGACTAACAGACTTTTCTAACCAGATGTGACTACAAGGGAGAAAAAAATGTCTCCTCTATCTTTTATGTTCAGTAACTGGTTGACCAAAACAGGCTTATAGGAAAAAAAGCATACAACTTTTATTTGTTGTCACGATTTAAATTTTTATGTGTACATGAGGGTCTCACAGAAATGGAAGGCAGTACCACTAGGTAATATTAGGTACCGCTAGGTAATACTAGGTACCATTTTGAGAGCTTAGGTACCACTAGGTAATATTAGGTACCATTTTGACAAAGAGTGAACAATTTATGGAGAAGTGACAAGATATGAGAAGAGGGTGTGGACTTCTAGAAATGGTAAATTGTGGGAAGGCAAACATATGGGGGAAACTAATGGAAAACCAGAATTCTATCAATAAGGCTTGCTTATATGGATTTAAGTGAGTACACCTCTAGCAATGAGTTGTCTCTTCTTCCTAGTGCAGGGAAGGACTGTGGGGTACCTTCACTTGGGCACATTTGTGCCTTACTTTTAGGCAGAAAGGAGCAGGGAGAACTTTTCCTGTATCTGTTTTTCATTTACTTTCAGCTCAAAATAATCCTTACACCAAAGTGGCAAATTTGGAGGTAGCATATTCTGATCCCCTTCACGGCCAGTATGATAGTTTCGGTCTCATCCTGCCTCCTCCCTTCCCTCTAGATCTGCTTCCCCTGTTCATCTCTTTTTTCTCTTATTCTCTTTAATCTCAATTCTGTCACGTGGATTTGACCTCAGGCTCAGTAAAATGTGAAGACCTGCATCCTGAGGTTGCAGAAGGCAGCACTTATGAGGGTGGGCTTTCAAGTCTGAACACCGAGTGGACTTCCTGTTGCTAGTTCTTTATTCAAGGGCAAATCGAGGCCCTTTATTGAGGGCCTCAACCCCATGTACAGCATGAGAACAACAATAATATCTAACTCACACAGCTGCTGTCAGGTGACAGTCTATTTAGCACCATGCCTGACATGTAGTAAGCTCAATACATGCTAGCTCCTAAAAAATAATAATTATAACATAGTAATTAATAATGGCCATTATTATTATCTATGCACCAGCAAATGCGGTGAGCAGGGGGTGTGAGCATGACAATGACTGATATTTAATGAGCACCTGCAATATGCCAGGAATGTTTCCACATTTTAAACAATTCCTTCAGTACGATTCTTTGAGTTGGGCATGATAATTATCTTGCATTTAATTGTCGTCAAAACTGCAGCACAGAAAGGTGAGTACCTTGCCCAAGGCCACACCACTAACAAGCAGCAGACCTGGCCTTTGAACCCTGAAAGTTTGACTTTGAGGACCACACTTTTCTTTATGATGTGGTACATGAACCAGTGACAACTCTTTCAACTTATTCTCATTGTCTCCTTCTCTGCTCACTCTTCTGGAACATTTTGAGTGTTCCTCACTCAAAAAAGGATGTGATATTTATTTAATTTATTTTCTCTACTGAGAATGCTAAATCGATGTTACTTACTATATATGTAACAGCAACTTGTCAAGAGAAGTTATGCCTCCAAAGGGTTCCATGGGAAATGCTAGAGAATAACTAGGTTAACTTGCTTTGTTTACTGCAGCGCTTCTCAGGGACTCTCAAGTGCTAATTAATATACAATGCAAATCTCCGGGTGAGAAATGGGAAAAGTGTTTCTCATACACATTTAACCATTTCTTTCTACAGAGCATCTTACAAGATTCATGTTCCATGGGGCGTACTTGGGGAAATACTAACCTACGTGCTGTGGGGATAATACTTAAGTCATTCAAGAAAGCTATTACATTGCCAAATCATCCTGTCTAAACCAAGCACTTCTAACTTTTTCAAATTTCTCTATCAAAGTTTTCAGAAGTTTTTAGGAATTCAGAGTGATGTTAGGATTAAACAAGATTCAAAAAAGGCAATATATGAAGATAGCTTCGCAGCAGGACAACAACTGGGAAGGGAGAGGGCTCTGGTCCATGTAGGTATCTCTCATGTCATCTCAGCAGATCCTCACAGCTACCCAGTGAGACTAGTGTTGGTCAAGACTTACTACTCTGCAGTGACAGAAAACCAGCTCAAGTTGACTTAAGCAAAACAAATAAACAGATTAATAAGGAACTGAAAATTCCATGAGTTGGCTTTTTATGATTCAGCAACTTAAGTTGACAAAGTAACTTATTTTAAGCCTGGGTGATAAACTCTCCTGAACGGTTTGAGCTAACCTACACATTTCCTCCAGAATACTTGGCAAAGGTGTGGCAGTTTCTCCATGATTGATCAGTGAGCTCATCAGAATGTGATTCAGACCCAGCATGTCTGCTGGGACTTTGAAGCTGATCACCCAATTCAGTTCCATTTTCATTTCCCGTTGGCAAGTCTGATAGTGGGGCCCTGCCCTGTCGCTGAGACAGGCATGTCCAGGGGCACTGGAGTGGAACCCTGAGATGTTTCTGCTCCAGGGATGAGATTTGCTCTGCCAGTGCACTGTTTTGAGATATACATGTGATGCCCAAAGGCATCAGTCCCTATTACAAATAGAACTTGCACGTTTCTCTAACCTGTCTGTTCTGAAGATATTTAAGATGACACACTTGATAGACTTTAGGAAGACCAATTTTGTCCCTCATCCATAGCAGAGTAAACTGTGGGATGGAATTATGCATGAAATATGTTCAGATCCAGAATACCATCCAATCGTTTAAAAAAATAAAATGTGGTAACAGGGTACCAACCTCCAGGACACTTGCTATCTAGTGCGGGATATATTTTATAAGAAAACAATTAAAAAACAGTGTGATTCCAGCTACCAGGGGTGTGTGTGCGTGAAGGGTGTATTATGGGGAAGGACCCCACTTTGGCTTTGGGGAAACTTGAATCCTTGGTGGGCCCGCCCAAATAAGAACTTTGTGGAATTGGGGATCCAGGGTTCCAATTATGTCTTAGAAAGTCCTGTTGGCACAGGGTAGAGGCTGGATTTCTGGAAGGCCATGCTGGTAGGAAGCCCAATGACTGGGCTGCTTGCTGTCTTGGGAGACCTCCCCGGGTTCTGAATGACAACAGTGGTACCTGGCATGGGGGGGGCGGTGGGTAGGAGGAGGGGGGTTTGAATTAGTTCAGAGGTAGAATCAGGTGGGGTTGGTGCTTGATTTGAGGTAGGTGCTTGCTAAAGTTGAAAGAAGATTCTAAACAGACTAGGCTGCTGACTTTGGGCAAATACATCAACACAAGAACAAGGTCAGTTTGAAGGGAAAGATGGTGCATATTATAATATTTATTAGTAATTTTGCAAATCAACAAGGGTACTGGGAGAACTAGGTATCACTCCTCTCCTTCCTCGCTGCTCCCCGCCATGTCTCTTTCCCTAAAATTATCTCAAATAAAAATTCAAAAGAATCACCAACTTCTTCAGTAGAAATATGTAGCGCTGAAAAACTGGGAAGTGGAGTGAAGCGAATAGATTGTTTATCCCACCTCTGAAGCAGACAAAACAACACACCTTTAGAAAAGGACATTTCAGGTTTATCATTGTTTTCAGTTCTGTAATCAAGGGCAAGCATCCTAATACAATTATGCTTTTTATTTATTATTATTATTTTTTAAATATAGAGTAACGGGCTCTTAGCACCTAGTTGGTAACTTATTTTCACCTTTAGCAGACTGTAACAGGTACACTCAGGTACTGAAGTTAAAAGGTGTATATGGTGTGGGGGTGGGGGGTGGGGAGGAGAATCCTTCTCAAGTGCAGACAGATCTTTAAAAATATATATCCTTAATGGGTTAATTACTTAATAGTCACCTTGTGTGCACAACACGAATCCTTGAAATGATTAACAGGAGGAAAAGATTGGTTGCAACCCATAATATTTCCCTTATTTAGAAAGCATTTGGGGCCGACTCTCTAATGCAGTCTTAAAATAGTTGCTAATCAGCTTCTGATTTCGGGAATATAGGCCCCGGCCACATCACCTGAGCGGTAATTAGCATTTAGTTACCCACGTCCATTTCTCATTTCACACTCTATAGATCCCTTAGTTCCATCTCGGCAGCAATGGAGGGGAACTCTTCAGGTATTCATATGTGCCCAGTCACGCAGGATACTCTCGGGGGAAATACTCCTTTGATAGAACCTAGTGAGAGGAATCCTGGCTGAGAAGTACACACCGGTTTCAAGTTGCCCTGGGTGGTCTGCAAACCAGGCCTCGTCTTGCTTTCCTTCTGAGAGAGGACTCCCACCCTGGGTGTGCCACCTGCACAGATACCTCGACATGGTGTCAGGGCACAGGCTTGGGAACCGCAGTGACTGGCCACCTCAGAGCTACTGTGTGGTAGCCTTTCTCTGAGCTTCCCTGGAGGCAGTTACTGTGATAGCTACAGGGGGGATAAGAGGTTTTTCTACTGACCTGATAAGGGACGTGATCAGATGCTGCTCAGTGACTGGGCTCTTTGAGGGTTTCCCCACTGCCAAGCTGGGCTAGTGGGGAGATTGTGTTATACTCTGAGGCCCGATAAGTCGGCTCCTGCCTTCTCTCTGCCTGGCACAGCTGGCTTTGCTCAGAGGCCATGTGTCTAGTGTCCCTTAGGTGGAAGGCTCTGAGCTGGCCTGCGAGACTTCCCATGTAAGCAGTGTGTTGTTATTCCTCACAGCCTTCGGGTCTGTGGGCTCACAGGTGCCGAAGCAGACTTCTCTCTAGAGCAGTATTTGATTAGGGAGAATGTTTCCATCTCATGCTGGACCATGCCCTATGGGATGACCAAACTAAGTTGGCTTCTAAAAACTTAATCAAGCGTCTTCTTAAATGGGATTACTCACATGCCTGAGATATGTGAAGTGAAACTGGAATTTGCTCCAATTTTGTTGGAAGCAGGTGGAAGTGTCTTTTTTAACCAGTCTTCAGGGGAAGATGCCAGAAGTCCAGATGGATAAAGTAGCCTCCCACGAAGGGTGGCTGTTGGAAGGCCTGAATGGAGTCACAGGGTGGACTTTGGAGTCAGGGTGGGACAGTTGCCGGCTCTGGAGGAATTTGGAGAGAGGCTGCTTGTAGCAGGCTCTGTGTCAAAGTGTCAGGCCATGAAAAGCCTCTGCCCGAGGTAACTTCTGGATGACTGGGTGTAGACACATCAGGAATAAAATGGCACCTCCTACTGCATTAGTGATGGTGATTGTTTGATTACCAACTCCTGGGTGTGAGTGCACAGTCTTAATTGCTAAACCGGGGGAACAGGAGGGCCTTCTCCCTTGACAGCCTCAAGCCCACCTCTGACATATTCCCTGGGCCTAAATCGGACAGCCTGCAGATTGACGGCAGGACGTGTTCATTGATGTATTACAAAAGCTTCTAGAAATTGGGGCTAGAAACATCTAGAAACTGGGGCTCTTGAGTTTACTGAAATGTCTTTTCAGCAAAGGAATGTAGTTATTTTGTTGACTTCTGTTCTGGAAAGCTGGTCAGTGACTCTCTGAGTCAAGGAGTCTTCCAGCTGGAAAGGGGGTAATTCTGGGCACCAGGAAAGTGGATGCAAATGCAGGAAGGTGGGACGGGATGGACATCAATTTCTGTTCCTCAGCAAGAACTTTCATGGCCCCCAATATAAATATCCCCACCCCCAGCACTATCTACCCCACCATTGTGATGTATCATTTTGATACACTTCCATATATGTTTTGGTACTTTTATTACCTAATATTGTTCATTTAAGTATTTCCTTCCTTACGGTCTCTTCTGCACCTAGAATATAAACTCTGTGGAATATGTTCTGTCTGTCTTGTTCACCGTTTATCCTCACCAACTAGACAGTGCCTGCCTAGCCTAGGCAGGTGCTCAATACCTATTTCTTTTTTTTTTTTTATGTTTTATTTATTTATTTATTCGTTTGTTTGTTTTGTTTATACATGCACTGGGTACAGTCAGAAGCGCGGGAGGGTGAGAGAATTCACCAGAGCCAGAGCGGGGAGCAGAGCAGGAAGAAGGACCGAAGTACACTGCTGAGGGGAGCAGCGGGCGGCAGGAGAGGTCTGCGCGCCATGTGGGACCCTCCTCCGGTGGCTGGGGAGCAGCCGGGGATCGAACCGGCACCGCAGAGGCTGCGGGCAGCTTCGCAACCCAGCGCTCAACCGCTGCGCCACCGGGGAGGCCCTCAATACCTATTTCTTGAATGAATGTATGATGCACTGGGTGTGAACATTCGGCCAAACTTCAGACTTTAAAAAAATATTTTTAGATATTGGGTCAGAAATTTTGTTAAAATGAATTTGATTTTATGCCTTTTGTAGGTAAAAGATACAGGGTATCATTATGAAAGCTGGTTATTATACTGAGCTATCATCCAGTTCTATTGAGTGAATGATTTTTGTCTCTATAGAAACCATTGCATTTATTGAAGTTTTGGCTCTGTATTTTATAGTTTCTTTTTCTTCATATTGGTCAACCTATCAGCTTTCTTTTTCTATCATCCAAGACCTACAATCACCATTCTCCTATGATTCACTTTTCATTTTGATGGACTTGGATAATTGAGCTTGGGTGAGATGAATATAAAATGCAAATAAATAGGTCATGCTTGAGAAGTAAGGCAGTCTCTTGGCTGCATATGTGAGTTTTAACATTTACTTAGTGACATTTATTTAACTTAATTCACAATGTTTTCCCACCCCTAGTTCATGGAGGATACGTGAGGGGTATTCTGGATGCAAGCAAAAGAAACTGATGTTGATTATCTCAAGAAAAAAGGGAATGATTTTGGAGCCCTATGGGAGATTTTACAGAATTAAAAGGATTCTGTGTCACCAAGGAGCTACAGTGTACATGAGGAAATTAGATGAAACTTGTTTGAGGCCATGTATTCGTCAGAATACTCCAGAGAAACAGAACCAATAGAATACATGTGTCTGTAGCTAGATATGTGTCTGTAAGTGGTGCCATTCAGGCTGAGTCTAAAATGCTGAGAACTAGGAGAATGGATGGTGTAAGGCCCCATCTGAATCAGAACCAGGAATGCTGATATACAAGGGTAAGAGAAAAATGGGTATCTCAGCTTAAGCAGAGAACAAATTCACCTTCTTACCCTTTTCCATTCGGCAGACTGAATGATGCCCAGTCTGTGAAGGTGATGTCTGCTCAGTCTGTTGGTCCAAATGCTAATCTCTCCTGGAGACACACCAAGAAGTAATCTTTTACCAGCTATGTGGGCATTCCTTAGTCAAGTTGACACATAAAATTAACCATCACAGTCATCATAATGTCCTTTCTGTTGAATTTCCAAGTTAATTAGGTAGACTAAAAATGAGCTGGGAATTCTGGGGATGGAGGGATCTCTGTACATTGAGAAGGTCATGTCAGGATCTAAGGAGGAGGTATGGTGGGATATGGAGCTTGGTGGGTATTATAATTTATTGAGGTACAAAGGAGTGCATGTATGGGAGGGCTTGGGGAAAAGCATGAGCAAAAATATAGGGGCAGGTCCCTGTGTGACATTTAGCAGCAAGAATGTAAACCAGTCTGTCGGTGGTGGAAGTTTCCAGAAGGGTCATAGAAGGAGGCAGAGACGAAAAGGTAGGTCAGTTCAGTTTAAATGGGGTCTTGCATACCAAACTAAGGACTTCCATCGCTGAGCAATTCACCTGGTAGAGCAGGAACCAATCAGCAGTGTTTAACAAACTCAGAAGCAGTCTCTTCTAAGACAGAGCATTCAGACCCCATCTTGAAGGTTTGCCTTCATGTCCAGAAAGTGACCATTGGCAGTTCTGCTATTATTTTTTACCCCATAATTCCATAATCTTATTTTGAAACCTATTAACCAGTCTGGAACATTCTTAAATCCTAAGTTCCAGACAAAGTGAATGTGACTTTGAAAAGAAGTGGTTTTAGTTTTTTGCCACAAGCCTGTCATTCCAGATATAAAGAGCAGTAGCGGAGGCTAAAATGTGTCAAACACTGACTATGTGCCAGGTTCTCTTCTAATAAGGTGTGCATGTTTATTTGATCCTCTTTTATATTATTATAGTTCCTGGATCTTAGATAAGGAATCTGAGGCCTAGGAAGTCAGAGCTAGGCAATGGGAAAGTTAAGAATCCAATTCAATATCCAATTACAAATTCCAAACACTTAATGATAAGGGTTGGGGCCCCACAGTTTCTTCAGGGTCGTAGGGTAACTAGAACTGTTCCTGGAAGTGGAAAAAAGGGCAGTGGTAGCCCAGTTCCACCTCTCCCCAGAGCTTGGAAATTGGTAGAAATCAATCAATTGCTTTGCAAATGCCAACCAAGTCCTATCAAGAGAAAGATATAGGTTTCCTGTTTTGTTTTACTCAAAGTTTCTTTATTGGATGGATGGATGGATGGATGGATGATACAGAGAAGGCAAGAGGGCAGCTCACCCATGAGTCAAGAAGAAATTACTCTCAATTGAATAACAAAAATCTTCCCCACAAAAACAACAACAAAATTTAATACCGTCCAGGGAAGTAGAGAAAGTAAATAAATGTCCCTTGATTCCAATGAGTTCTTCTAATGGCCTGCACCGTGGGTTTGAATATTTATTCCTTCATATGTCAAACCTTGACTCCCAAAATAAGGCATGTATCATTCAAAGGCAAAGTTTGGCCTGCCCTTGTCCTGTACTCCATACTGGGGATACAGCAATGAATGGGACAGAAGTGGCTCCTGTCTTCCTCTCTGTGTTGGCAATTAAATAAGACATTTGGTGAGAGAATACTTAGGACACTGCCTGGAAACTAGTATGTGCTCAATGCTGGAACGAAAAAACAAGCCAGTGAAGGAAAATAACAGAATTCGCAATTTCTATGAAATCACCTCATCCGGTGTTTTCCATTCTCTTACTCTTTGCATACTATCATCATGATCTTTGCCTTAAAGACAAACTATGTTGCTATTATTTGTGGAGAATTTATTTTTAACATATAATCAGTTGGGTTTTGTCTAGAATTTATTTGAAATGAAAAATGTTATTACTGCTCACATGGAAACTCGTTATCACTTACTATTAAACACAAGTACCTCTGAAAATACAAAAACAGAAAAAATAAAACAGTAATGCTGTTCATTGCCACTCGCCTATTTTTGCTGGGGGAAGGTTCTGAGCAATGTTCTTTCTATTGTTGAGTTCCATCAGAGCTAGGTCACCACCTGATGGTGACTTTCCCAGTAAAAAAATATACACAGTGATTTAATGCCTTTTAGTCTTTGTATTTCCGCTTCATCCGTCTCTCCCATTCCCTGAACTCTTTCTTCCTCTCTGCAGATCATGGCTGGCCACAGCCTGAAACTTTCTTTTCTTTCTTTTTTTTTTTAAAGATTTATTTATTTATGCATAGAAGAACTGGGGTACAATCCAGAGGTGTGTGGGCGGTGTGTGTGTGAGAGGATTCACCAGAGACAAAGTGGGGAGCAGAACAGGCATATCTACTGAAATACACTGCTGAGGGGAGCAGCAGGTGAAACAGGAGAGGTCTGCTGCGCCATGTGGGTTGCTCCCTGGCTGGGTATTAAACTCATGCTGCAGTGGCTGGTGAGAGCTTGATAGCACTGAGACTTTCTTTTTTTAAGATTTATTTATGCATACAAGAACTGGGGTACAGGCCACAGGTTGGGGGGGGCGGTGAGAGGATTCACCAGAGACAGACTGGGGAGCAGAGCAGGCAGACTGAGTGAAATACACTGCTGAGCGGAGCAGTGGGGAGACAGGAGAGGTCTGCCGCACCATGTGGGTATCTCCCCAGCCAGGGATGGAACTCGTGCTGCAGCAGCTGCGGACAGCTTCATAGGTTGCGTCTTAACCCCTCTCCCACCAGGGAGGCCCAGCCTCAGACTTTCTTGACCTGCCAGGGTCCAAGAGGACCATTTCAACTTCCTAGGCGAGGACGTGATTGGCCCAGCTCAGGTCAGGTGCCTACTTCTGGTCCAATCAGTTGAGACCAGGGGGGCGGAGACACTGTGGACACTAGCAACGCGGACGAGGGGAGGGGGCACTTTGCAGGGCAGGTCGGGTCTCTCCTCGCGTGTGCGCCCAGGCTGTGGGTTTTTAAGTCGGGGTCTGAGCTCGGCTGCCCCTCAGTAGCGACTCCAAGTTCTGAGGTCTCCAGTTTCAAAGCTCGGGGGCCCTGGCCTATCGGGGTTCACCCTCAGTATCGACCATCCGAGAGGCTCGTGGCTCCGCAGGGCAGATGACAACGAGACCCTCGGGGCGGAGAGGCCACAGGCGGGCGTGAATGTCTTGGACTGAGATGTTGAAGGAAGAGGGTGTCGTGAGCAGGAGGCAGCGCGCACAGAATTGGGGGCCCTGCTCTGCGGGAAGAGCCTGCATGCGGCTCCAGCTCTTCGGGTCACAGACTGGATCCAGCCAGGACGGGGAGAGTTGGAGGCCGAGCCCAGAATCAAGATGGTAGCGTTCAGGAGGCGCCCGAGGGGACATCAGCCCAACTCCCCATTTCACAGATTCAAAGGTTCAGACACCCAGCGCCTCACCCAACGCCCCGGGGTGCTGATAAGAGCCCGGAGCTGCACTTTGGCCTCTGGATCCTTCCCTGGAGCGAGCCTCGCCTCACCCCATGGTAGCATCTCCCCTGTTTTATTTTTAGAACAATTCTTAATTCTTGAGTTACTGGCCCAACCAGAAGGACGGAGGTGAGCTTCCCTCAAAGGGCTGTGGGGTTAGTGTGACCTTGGATTCTGCACTTAATCCTCTTTTTTCCCCTCCAGTGAACTGAAAGAGTGGTCAGGCCCGCTGCTAGTCCTCATTCTCCCAGAAGTGTCCTGTAGAGCTTGGGTCTGGACCATTGGGCACCGGAGGAGCGCCTTGCAGGGCTGGGGCCCTGGACTGTGTGGTTAGCAGAAAGTCACATAACCCAGGAGGCGAGTGCAAGTCCAAGGACTGAATTAACCCTGGAGAGTCTGGCTCTCGTGCCAGCCAGCGAACACCGGCCCGGGGCCTCACCAAGATTTTGCAGAAACTGACTGGTTTAGAGGCTAATCTGCCCGAGTTCTCCTGAGGCTAATTCGTAAGTCTTTCTTTTTACATTTGTCACTTGAATGTTAGCATTTATTTTCAGATAGGCAAATGGCATGGGACGGGTCAGAGTTCAAAAGGTTATGCAGTAAAAAGTCCCTTTTGCCCCAATTCCCCAGGCGGCAGGCTCCATCAGCTGAAAGCAGCCAGCAGTCACTGGTGACTTTTTGGTTAAACTTCCTCTTGGGGGAAACTGTGTGACCAACACAGCTGTTGGTGATGGGTCAGATTAACTCTTAGCAGTTTATTCCTTCTGAGTTCTAGCTGCACCAGCCCCTTCCAGAAGTAAGATCAGCTCTGAGGGCAGGTGTCTGACCCTGAATCTCTGGCTGCTTTGGGGGGAGGCAAGCTCCAGGCTCTCACAGAGTGGTCCCATTTGCAAAATGGGAGGAAAGTATCTCCTTGCAAGCTGGTTGAGAGGGTGACACGAGATAACAGGAGTTCCGGGCACATTTTCAGGAATAGGCTTTGTCAAATAGTTGCTGTTATCACCTATCTGGTCCTGGTGTGACTTTGGCTGAGCACACAAGCTCCTCAAGGGCGAGGCTGTGTCTGTCGGCAGTACTGTTTTAGGGCAGCCCCGATTTTGAACGGGTTCCTGGCTGTGGGTCCTCACCCACGCGCTTAAAAGGGACTTATGAATACTCCACTACAGACACACACAAAAGGTTAATAAAAGGTTTATTTACAAGGGAAAAGGAAATAAGGAAAATGTACAACTCAGGGAGAAAATAGGGAAATAAAGTCTTTCATGCGTCCTACCCGATCCGCCGACCTGGAAACCCAAAGGCACTCTCCGAGCTGGCCGGACGCTGCGAGCTGGCGGAGAGCCAAAATGGGGGACCCCTCCAAAGCCCTCGTGTCTGCCTTTATACCAACCTGGCTGCTGAACCCCACCCTCAGGTCCCAGCCACCTTCCCTTGGGTGGTGATGGGATATGGAGTTCCCAGTGTCTTTGGCTTTGGCCTGGGGTGGGGGTGGAGTCCACAAAGCCTGTATGGAATTAGCTTTAGGACAGCCTTTTCCCCCTAACAGTACTACTGAGGCCCTCCTCCTGGCACAGGGTCTGGCACCTGGCAGATACTCAAACCCCCGCCACAATTAAGGTTTTGAAGCACTAACTGTGTACCAGGCGCTGCACCACGCTCATTACCAGTGACCTCACAACTGCTGCCCTCTGAGGTGGTTGCTGCTCCCAGCCCGATGCATAGCTGAGGAGGGGCACAGGGAACTTGTCCTCCAGCAGCTAAGTCTGGCGTTGGTGTCCTGGTCACCCCAAGGGTGACCAGCTCTTCCCGATTTTTCTAGGGCTATTGTGGTGTTAAAGCGGAAAGCCTTCCAGTTCAGCCAGGGCAAGCCAGAAGGTCCCACGCTAGGGTGGAGTGAATGAGGCACTTTCCTGAGGAAAAAAAATGTAAGGGAGTGACAGAACACACAGTAGCAAGACAATTCATATTTTAATGCAGTATTTAAAAAATAAAAAGAATGCAGAAAAATTCATGATGAACAAAATAACGCAATTTGAATGAGAGGATCCGTGCTGGCGAGTTGCCCCTCACCTGCTGCTATGAGCACGGGTTTAGCACGGGTTTGGGCAGGACATAGCAAGGAAAAGCTGGAGCTGCCTCAGGTAGGACTTGGAGACAGGGGGGCCAGCCTCTCCTCTCCTTTGAGTTGGGCCGGGAAGGCCTCCTGCTCCTCCTTAGCTTGGGGTAGGCCAGCAGTGAGAGGAGCTGTGGAAGTAAAAGAAAGAGTGGACTGGGTTTGTTGGAGGAAACCCAAGAAGTGGCTTTCCTCTGAGAGGAGAGATGGTGAGGGAAAGAGTTTCTAGGCTCCAGGCCATATTAGGAGACAAGAAAGCATTTTCTCTTAGCATCAGCGGGAGAGGATCCACTTTGTCAGGAAATGCTTCCAGAAGCCCATTTCATATAGAGGCTGCAGACACAGGCCTTCATTGGCTTCACTGGGCTCCGGGGTAGAGGACCTTGCAGAGGTGGGAGGGTGGAGGCAGCAAAGGATGCTTCTTCAGCAACTTGCTGGGGCCACTCTCTATGACTTCCCATCTTCATCTAGAATTAACTTTGCCACCGTCACAAATTGTTGGGAGTGATGTCTGCGACAAGACTGCAGAGGCCAGGGTGAGCATCACCCCCAGTCCACTTCTAGATTTCACTAGCATCATATCTGTGGAAAATGGATGCATTCTTTTTTTCTGGGAAGGACGACTTATTTGAGACTCTTAGCCAGCAATTAGGAGATTCCAGAGTGAGTTTGCTATTGATTTGATACCTGTTTTTTTTGATGCCTATTTTTATATGCACTTTAGAGCTTTATAGGTCTGGGATAGCTAGCAGCAAGGCTCCAGCAAGTACTGAGAGAGTGCTTTGCCACCTGACAGAGATTTATGCAACTCATTTTGGGGATCTCACAAAGCTCTTGATTTTCTCCCTGCTCTTATTTCTCTCATTTCATGCATCCCTGCCTTGACTCGGTCTGATGTGGAGTCAGGTGTTACCCCAAAAGTTGCCATGTCAGGGGCCTCCCCGGTGGCACAGGAGTTGAGCGCTGGGTTGCGATGCTGCCCGCAGCCTCTGCAGTGCCGGTTCGATTCCCAGCTGCTCCCCGGCCACCGGAGGAGGGTCCCACATGGTGCGCAGACCTCTCCTGCCGCCCGCTGCTCCCCTCAGCAGTGTACTTCGGTCCTTCTTCCTGCTCTGCTCCCCGCTCTGGCTCTGGTGAATTCTCTCACCCTCCCGCGCTTCTGACTGTACCCAATGCTTGTATAAAAAACAAAAAAAATAAATAAATAAAAGTTGCCATGTCAGAAAGGACTTTCCCACTACCCTAATCTATATTAGCTTCCCCCAAACTGTCCCTCTTTATCCTATAACTCTGTTTTAGTCTCCTGAGGCATGTGTCACTGCCAGCACATGTGTTACGTTTTTTTTTAAGAGTTTTTTTTTGAAGATTTTATTTATTTATACAAGACCTGGGTACAGGCCAGAGATGTGAGAGGGTGAGAGGATTCACCAGAGACAGAGCAGGGAGCAGAACAGGCAGATGGACTGAAAGCACTGCTGAGGGGAGCAGTGGGCGAGACAGGAGAGGTCTTCCACGCCATGTGGGTATCTCCCTGGCCAGCCGGGAATCAAACCCGCTCTGCAGAGGCTGCGGATAGCTTCACAGTGCTGCGCTCAGCCCTCTGTGCCACTGGGGACGCCTGTATGTTATGCTTTTATTGATCTGTTTGGTGTCCTTCTCCTCTCCAGCTCCTCTGAAATGGCAGGAACCTTCTTTCTCTCATGCTCCCCAATACCTAGAACAGTGCCTGGCAAACAGTTGGTGCTTAATAAGTGAATGGAAACAAGGCCTCCCTTCACAGAATTCAAAAGAAACAATATGTATATTCCAGGGAGTTTGTGTGGTTTTTTTTTTAAGATTTATTTATCTTTATGCATACAAGAGCTGGGGTGCACACCAGAGGTGCGGGGGCTGGGAGGATTCACCAGAGAGAG
This sequence comes from Talpa europaea, assembly GCF_964194135.1. Classification (NCBI taxonomy): domain Eukaryota; kingdom Metazoa; phylum Chordata; class Mammalia; order Eulipotyphla; family Talpidae; genus Talpa; species Talpa europaea. Next base: position 130,523,144 of record NC_140071.1, on the reverse strand, counting down.
AGTGGGGAACAGAACAGGCAGATCTACTGAAATACACTGCTGAGGGGAGCAGTGGGCGAGACAGGAGAGGTCTGCTGCACCATGTGGGTCACCTCCTTGGGCAGGGATCGAACTTGTGCTGCAGTGGTGCTGCAGATAGCTTCACAGTGCTGCACCTTAACCCCTTGCGCCACCACGGAGGCCCTTCCAGGGGTTTTGAGGACTTGAGAGCTAGAGGACAAAAGCAGCAGAATTCTGTAAACAAAATTCAGAAATGTAGAGCTCTAATTGACTTTATTAAACCATTTACGAATCAAGTAGCATCCCCTGTAGGTGCTGCAAGGGTTTATATAAAATGGAGGGTGTTTTTAGACAGAAAGATGGTGGAACAAAATTAGTAGCAAAAGGAGAGATGATTTCAGGCAAAGCAACCTCCCTCAAGGGTAAGCAGAGTGGGAGGGGGTGAGGGCGTCTTCTCCTGCAGATGAACTCGTGACCTCATTTGTGCTGATTCAGAAAATCCAGATTGATTGATTTAGGATTACACTTTTGGGAGAGGTTGAAATTGCAATAGGTATTAAGTCTGCAGGGGGCCCAGTATGAAGGCCTCCATTTTGGGTCCGTTTTTTTTTTCTTTTTTTCTATTTTTAACAAAGGAAATGTGTGCGTATGTACTACTTGAGTCATGCAGAGGAAAAGTGAGTCTTCCTGGAGGTGGTGAGTCTGAAGGAAAATAGGACTCCCAAAGGCCAAGCTAAGAGCGGCCCCCCTACGGGGAAAACGGAGAGGGGAAGGAGCAATGCCACGTGACTGGCACAGCTGGGGTAGTCACCATGGCCTGGGCATGAAACGTGCCATGGAAATAGCAGGGACCCTTGGAATGTTCTGGAGCACCACATTCAAGTGCTATTTGAGGAAGGTCCTTCCGTGTGCAGGGGAGTGTAAGATGCAGAGAGAGCCTTCAAGTCATTGGAACACTGAGGCTGTGTCAGTTAGAACTAATCTGTAGAACTAGGCAATTGCAGGAATCAATAGTAGTGGGAATTTGGGAGGGGATTTGGCGGTCTGGGTTGCAGGGTGGAGAGGGATCTACAGGAGGAACTTGTTTGGGAGGGTCCTTCCAATAAAATAGTGTGCAGCCTGTTGGATGCTAGTGGGACATCGGGGTGATGCTCCAGGGTGCTCCTTAGAACCCGGGGCACCGAAGAGAGACAAGTACCAGTCACTCCCACCACGAGGAGAGGTGCTTAAACATCTGGGTCAAGGATCCTTGTGGATATGAATAAAACATACTCAGTTAAACCTGTATTCAGGGTCAACCCAGTTGTCAAACGAGTGGTGGTTTGTTTTTTGGTGTTTTTTTTTTTTTTTTGAGCCCCTCTGATTGGCCTTTGCACATGGAAAGGATTATTCAGAAATGATTTCTGCTTTTAAATATATTTAAGATTTGTTCATATGGAGGGATATAAAAATAAAATTTATTATTTAATTAAAAAAAAGAAAAAAAAAGATTTGTTCATTTTAAACTTTGAAAACTCCTCTAGCTTTTAAAATCCAGTTTATAAATGTCCTTGTTCTATTTATAAGTCCAAAATTTAAACAACCAATTTTAAAAGCACTCTACTTACATTTTAAACTTCATTTATATTTTCAATTTATTTGACTTTGTTAAGTTATTGCAATCGTCAAATAAAGTTTTCCAAGGTACCTGAATAATGTTTATGAATCTGACAAATTAAACCTTGCAGTAATGGATTTTAAGTTCTCAGTGATTGCAATATGGTTTACAAATTTTATTAAGTTTCCACTTAATTCACAAGTCTAAATCAATTATTCAATTCCCTAGTTTCAATTAAAGCCACCTATTATATATACTAATATGCCAAGTTGTCCTTAATATTTTAAGAAATTAGGGCCTCCTGGTGGCGCAAGGGGTTAAGTCTCAGCACTATCAAGTATCATCAGTCACTGCAGTGTGAGTTCCATCCCCAGCCAAGGAGCCGACCCATATGGCACAGCAGACCTCTTCTGTCTAGCCCGCTGCTCCCCTCAGCAGTGTATTTCACTAGATCCACCTGTTCTGCTCCCCACTCTGTCTCTGGTGAGTCTTTTTACCCCCTGCACCTCTGGCCTACACCCAGTTCGTGTATGCATAAATAAAAATAAACCTTTAAAAATATTTTAAGAAATTAAATAAGGGATGTGTACAGATGGCTTCTAAATTAATCACAAAAGAAAACATTGATATCCTTGATGGCTTTACTTTGTAGCTCTTCTTAATTCTCTTAATCTGCCCTGGGGTTAATTTTGCTTGAGAGGGGTTAATCCATTCATCAAGGTGGGGGCAGGAATCACAGCAACGTGAATGGCTGAGTTTTTCAAAATAGTGTGTATCAAGGGCTTCAAAACTCTGAAAGGGAGGGATTGTGTCCCATCTAGTCTCAGACATCTACATCCTATCAAGGCTACTACATTAGAAGATTCTATTTTTTAACATAAGATTTGAGCGCATTTGCGTTTGTTTCATTGTTCATCAGACATTTAAACCTTCTCTGCCTGATGCTGAAGGCACTGAATTTGCTGGAAGTCTTTCTTCTCCTGTGTGGCGTTAATAGTTGAGTTGAGAGAAAGCCAGGAGGAGAACTTGTTCAAGGAGGGAAGCAGAGTCGTGGGCGGGTCAAACTGTCTCCCGCCACACAGATTGAGCCTAGCCAGAGGGGAACCAGAACAATGCAGTGTCACAGAAGCCAAGGATAGAAGGAGTTTCCAGCAAAAAACATTTATCAAAAGTGTCAAAATGACAGAAAAGTTGAGAAGGATGAAGGCTTAAGAAAGACCAGAAATCATTTGTGTTCCAAGCACTAGGTTTCTGAACCTTTAGCTGAGGCTTCTGATACAAGTCACAAAGCCCAGCATCCTCGCAGAATGTGCCCTTTTCCTAAAATGTGTTAGAATTTCTAGGTCCCCCCTGTATTATGTTATAGCCATGGGTCAACTGTGTCTTTTCACACAGCCTCTGTATTGTCATGCCAGACATTTTGATTTTCCTTCAAACTCCCTTAATCAGTTCTTCTGAGGACTGAAAAAGGAAATGGGTCATTTGATTTTCCTCTGGGTGACTATCCCGTGTCTCTTGGAGAGAGGAATTGCTCCTGACCTTGGGAGTGTCCGCAGCAGGAGTGGAGAGCAATGCCACATAGTGATTTAGGGCAGAGGTGGCAAAGCGACCATCTCTCAGTTGGGAAGCAAACAGAAACACACCCTGTCTCAGGATTTCTCCGGCACGGTGATCATTCTTTGTTCTGGGGCCTGTACTCCGCAGTGAGGAAGTTTAGCAGCTTCCCTGGACCCCACCGGCTGGCTACATATCAGGAGGCCTCCCTTCCCCCAGCTCTGACAACCAATAGTGTCTCTAGACTTTGCCAGGTGTTCCCCCAGCACCCAGTTGTCCTTGGTGAGGAACCTATGCTGCAGCTCTTCTTAGCAGAGTGGCTAGAGTCAAAGAATGGGGCACTTTCAGAGCCACCCTGAAGGATTTGATTTCGTGCAGGGTCAGACAGACCTGTTTTCAAAGCCTTCCTTCTGCCCCTTCCCGGCTGGCTGCCCAGGGATGAATTATTGAATTTCTTTGACCTCTGGTTTCTCTGTCTTGGAAATGGCAAATAATACCTACTTAGACCAGTTATTTAACCCTCTGTCTTCCGCAAAAGGAGAAGCTAATGCCATCTACTTCCTAGGGCCTTGGTAAGGATTAAATAGTAAACATACAATGCTCGCAACTCAACCCAAAGCTGCAAGCTTCAGCTTGAGTTAACTCTTTTTTGTATTGTCAGAATTAAATGATAGTGTTTGCAAGGAAAATAACAGGGAAGCCCATTGTAAGTGAACAAATGAAGCTGTTCTTTATATTATATCCAATCCCAGTAGCAAGGGCATTAAAACAATTTTTTTTAGTTGAAGTGCCATTGTTTTACACCCTTGTTAGTGCTTTGGCTGTGTAGGATCTCCCCGGTCAGATGTGGTCACTGTAGCCACCACCCAGTTACCCACAGTCCTTCACCAGACTCCATTGTGTTCTCACCCCCTGCTCACCCCCCTCCCCACTCCCATGCCTCAGATCTATGGTCAGCCTTCAAAGGTTGGTTCTAATGTTTGTCTTGACAGTGTCCAGCAGGGGCCACATCTCTTTATTTCAGCTAGATTGCAGGGCAGGTCGGAAACCAGTACGTTTATGGTTGAGAATCCAAGACATGGAATTTTGATAGTGCTGATTCTTGAAGCAGCTTTTCTCTTATTCTCTCTGCAAAATGAAATGTCATGCCTTTCAGTCTTCAGACCAGAAACTTAGCATTGTCTCCAGGGAAGATGAATAAAAGGGAAGATATAAAGAACTCCAAGTGTTTTCAAACTTTAAATAGGAATGAATATATTATGGTGTCTAAAATTTGACAGCAACTACCCACTCCCAGTTTTGTAATCCGGAGGGTTGTATTTTTTGAAAAAGCCATATTCATGATGAGCTAGGTGAGGTGACTCTTTCCTCCCTTGCTTTGCTCGCTACTGATCTCCACCCTTGGATCCCACTATTTCTGGGTGACTAGGCTTGGGGGTGTGTCTGACACCCTTCCTTTCTCTCTCCCAGGATGTAGGCATCCTTCTGTCCTCTGCTGGCATCCCCTCACCACCACCCAGATGTTTCTGCCTCAGCATTTCAATCCTCTTTTTTTTTTTTTCTGTCTCCCTTTGTCTTTTGTTTCCTTTGTTGTTTCTTTTCCCCCTGTGTTGTCTTTCGCTGCTGAAGTACATTTCGCAAATAAAAGATGTTATGATGTGTCCTTTAAATCTCAAAACAAAACTATGAGAGAAAATTTAGAAAAGGGACATTTTGAAAATTCCCTTGAGTCTTACCATTTCCCACAACCATTATTATAACTCTGGAGGCACCACCTCATCTCTGCCTTTGCTGGTTTTCCTTGTTGCTTCTTACCAGTTCCATTCAGCATTTCTTGGATATGCATATTTTTATGTTGCAACGATGTTTTTATAAGTGCAATTTTTTAATAATGAGAATGCAAGTAGACTCATTTATGCAGTGGAAATATAATTTACTTGTCAAGCTTTCATTTTGGACATCCGGTATGCTTCCTTCTGTATTCTTCACACTGTGATGAATGTTTTCATACATATGTTTCTGATCCTTTCTTAATGTGGGTCTCTGTAAATATAATTACTAGGCCAAAGGGTCAAAATAAAATAATGTTATGTTTCTTAACACATGTTTCCAACATTCTCCCAAAGGCAATTCAACCTGAATTGCCACCCACACAGGAGAATATCTATTCCATTGCTCACCACCATGGGACATTAATGTTTCAAACAAATGCTACTAGTAGGGAGAAGTGTCCTTTAACTGTCTCAGTGTAAATTTCAAAAGATTGTTGAATCACTGCTCTTTTTCAATTAGTAGATTAGTAGTCATGTTTCAGCCAGTAGATTTGTAGGCTGGGCTCTGAATGGGGGTGAATGGTGGCCAAGCTTCTGAGGTCTCACATCTGCTTGGATGGGAGGAAGGGGCAAGGAGAAAGGTTGTGGGTGAGCAGAGGAGGGGGTGGGGCATGGGGCCTAGAGGTGTGTGTGACAATGCTATCAGCCAAAGCTGTCTGGTATTAATTTTGATACATGATGAGGTATGTCTAAGCTAATTTTTATTTTCAGTTTGCTAATCAATTGCTCTAGAAGATTGACTGATGATTACTGACGTTAATCACATTTTAGCAGGAATCTGTTTTATTCACTTAATTCATTTAGCTCCTTTAAGGCTGTTGAAAGAGTTATAATATCTTATAGGGTTTGTTCATCTCATTTCTTAATTTTCTTCTGAATTGTCTTCTATTCTAGTCTTCCAGAAGAGTTGTCTTACCAGTGCCCATGCCTTGGCCCCTGGTGGTGGATGTTGGAGTGGCTGGTCCAATGGCCAAGGTCTCTAATGCCCCCATCACTGGCGTATGTGAGCCAGAGATGCTGATTACCCAGGGCTTTAGAGCAAGGGGTCTGAGGCGAGTACCCACAGACCCATGAAACTAGCCCCATCCTCATTCTCCAAGCCAGAGAAGAGGAGAGGACCAGCCTTAGACAGGGATTAGCACTGAACAGATTTAGGGAGGGAGCAGGCAAGGGCTGGGCTCTTCTGCCCTAAGGTGTGAACTGGGTGGAGTCAGTTTAGAGAGGCTACAGACAGGAGCAGGCAAGACTATATATTGACCGACCCTCTTATGGCCTAGTGTCTTCCTGTCTCTCAGGCTACAGAGGTTTGCAGCTCTTCTGAATGCTTCATTTCCAGGTATGTTAACTAGTATGTGGTCCAAGAACTCGGAATCGTCACCATAATGGACTTGGTTCCTCAAGTCTTAGGGGAACAGAGCTTGTGTCTGGGAAGGTGGTGGAGGGCGGGGTATCAGATGACTATGTTTGGCAGAGAGTGATGAAGTTGGGGTGATCTGTCACGGGGATGTCCATTTTCTAGCTCTCCCAGATTCTGTGGGTTGGAATTAGAGTAGGGGGATTTGAGTCTTTGCGCAGAGAGTAAGAGGGTGTTCTTGTGTATCGCTGAGCAACCCACTGGAGGATGCCTAGTTGGAAACTTGGGTCCCTTTAGGAGATGGGTCCACAGATTTGTGGTTAGACCTGGGAGGTTGTATGGGGTCGTAGTTAATTTGGGTTTGAATCTGGATTCCACCAGCTTCAAACTCTGGGTGAAATAACTTTATAACTTTGTAACTTTGGACCTCCCTGACTCCAAGCTCATCATCTGTAAAACTGAGATAAAATGACTAGATGATTTAGCATCATTATAAGAATTAAACGACGTGGCCTCTATCTTGCCTGCAAATTTTAGAGGTGAAACTACTAGGTCGAGTGGGTTGCTTGTGCTTTGCCACTTGATTCTAGGAAATCTGTAAATGTAGGTAATGATGGGATCAAGTTTATGAGGTGATTTGTGAAGATTAGATGGAATAAACTTAAACCCATTAAGGTTTAATCCAGAGCTGGCAAATTATTCCATTCTTGGCATATGTGGTAATATCCAGAGCCTTGTGGATATTCCATTTTCTTAGCAGAGGCTCCTTCTCTACCTCTTGCAGACACTGGATATAGGAGGGAGGTCCAGGCCTTGGAGTACCTGTGGCATTGTGTTCAGGCTGTAGGTGGTGGCCATGCTATTCCCTCTTCTGGGGACTTTAAGTGCATGGCACCACATCCCCCTTAGGGTGGTACCCACAAATGGAGGTTACCATCTGGTTCAGGGGTCTACCTCTATAAAATTCTATACTGTCAGGGAAGAAGATGAACAATTTAGCAACTCCTTTAGCTGGAAAGTCTTATAGGCAAAGAATCCAAAAATTGTCACCAAGTCAGGACCTCTTGCTGGTTCTGGGTCTGGCCACTTGTCATAAGTGCAAACTGAAGTGTCTTTGGTGCAGGAGAAGGAAAAAAGCCCCTTCTAAACAACAGGTTAGAGGGGAAGGATGAGGGTCCAGTTACTGAGATCACGGGTGCCACGTGGAGATGCAGCTATAGAAGCTGGCAGAGCATAGCAGACACTCGCTGCTACAGACATTGGGGCCTTTACTTTGCAGGGGTGAGGGGAGTGGGCTAAGCTCAAAAGAAAGCCGTCCACTTGGCACTGCTCCTTTTTAAAGGCTCACAAAATGGCTGCTCAGCCCCACCCTCTTCCCAGCAGCCCTCTTGCTCAGGACATGGGGACAGAGTCCAGATTGTGGAATGGCACAGGCCTCTCTTGTCCAGCTTGGGTGGGTGGTACAGCTTTTCAGGGGTGGAGTTCTGACCTTGGTTGTACAGGGCGCCATGAGGGCTGGGGTGCAAAGCTCAGCTTCCCCTGACCCTCCAGCAGAAGCTGTCAGCAGATCGGGGATGAGGCATTTGTAAGTTGCAGTCAATCACTTTGAAGCAAATTTAATGACCAAAAAATATGCTCACAACATAATGAGAGGAAAAGTAGGCAAAGCAGAGCTTCTGGATTGAATGGTAGCAGTTTCATTAACATTTCCTTAGGCAAGCTCATTTCCATGCAGACGGTGCCCAAGTAAACTTTGTTGTTAACCAAGTGCCATAACCTGTCAGTCCTGGCTCAAGTTTCTTCCAGATCTGGTCTTCTCTTTTAGTGGCATAATGAGAGCCAACGTCCGGGAAGAATGTGTTCAGAGAGAATAGAATGGAGGAAAGAGAAGACAGAATATGGCTGAATCAAGGAATTTTGTTATAAAGAGGAGCAAGAAAAATGAGACCGTAGCTAGGGGGACATTTGCGGTCAAAGAGGGTGTGATTTCTAAAGATGGGCGAAACCAGCAAGTTATATGCCAATGAGAAAGATCCCCCCAGGGGGAGGAATTGTGTGTGTATGGGTAGGGGGGGTTACGTTCAGGAAAGTTGCCCTGCAGCAGATGAGGGGGGAGGTTTAGGAAGCAGTAATGTGTGACAGGGGCCAGAGTGTCCAGTCTGTGCAGGGGGTGGGGGGGGGCAGAGGATACGGGAACAGCTGCTGGAGAGCCGTTAACCTTGTTGGGGGCTAGGCGGGGCTTCTCAGGACCTCCATTTTCTCAACAAGCTTAGAAGCAGTGTCATCAGCTAACAGTGAGGAAGAGGGATTAGTGGTCCCTATTTCCTTAGCAAAAGACCCCAAGGGCTGGCTGGCTGGCTGCCCCTGATGCCTTGCTGCAGAGTGCCTGGACAACCTCTGATGGCTATCAGGTTTCAAACTGCAAGTCAGGAGTCACAGGGATTCACAGAACCTCACCCCCACCCCAAGTTATCCTGGGTGGAAGGGAGATTAGCATGAAGAGTAGATTAGAGCAAACCATTCTGCTTGTGTCTGTTTTATTTGTAGACACTGAAAAGCAGTGGCTGGATTATTTTTTGTTTTTTTTAATTTATTCTTAATTGAAGCAATATTTGGATGCCCTCGTCAGGTATCAGCGCCATACTGCACACAGCAGCTCACCCACAGCCAGCCTTGGTCCCTCTTTGTTCTTACCCCTGGAGGGATGTTTTCCAAGATTTGCTCCAATGTAAACATGTTGAGCCTCTATGTTACCTATAAATTATTGATATGGCAATAGAACAATTTTATTGAACAAAGGTCTTCATGGAATTATACACAGGATAGGACCTAATGTTAATGGGGGAGAAGAGAGGGCTTTGCCAATTTTCTAGCGAGAGGGTGAGGGGATACACAGTGCCTGGATCAGTAGAGGTTACCGCAGGAGATTCTGGAAAGAAGTGGAATTTGGCCAGACTTAACAAAGTGGATGACTCTGACTTGTGCGGTGACCCCAAAATGGGAAAAGGCCCATTTACTGAAATGAGAGTAGACGGGCATATTTCTTCTCTGGCTGCCCACACCGCACAGTTCAAGGTCCCACATCTATTTAATAGATTCATAACCAGAAATAAATGGAACAATAGCTAATTACTGACCCCCTGCTATGTACCAGGCACTATCATGCTTTATATTCATCTACTTGTCACATGACTTGTGAAATAGACGGCTTTACTCACATATTAGCTATGATGCAAGCCAAGCTTTCCTGAGTTCACTGGTGCTAATATCACTATGACTGAGTGTCAGACCTCATGCCCCACACTTTCCCCACCACATTTCCATCACCATTGTCATCCTGTGTGGTCTGTATCCAGGAACTGTGGTTGTCTGGGGCTTGTTACTAGGCACCCCAAGTAACACTATAAACAGCCTTATTACTATACTTAGTAACACTTGTTAATTTCACATAGCCCATCTTCATTCAAATCCACCAACCACCTTTGGAGGTAGGTTCCACAAGGCTAATCTTGTTGAGAAATGAAGTAAAACTGCCCCCAAATCTAGGAGTCTAGGACTTTAGGACACAGGACCAAACAATTCTTTTGAAAACCACTTCTGATGTGTCTGATTAGAAATGGAATTGATGTCTGGAAAAGGCACAAGGGAAATCCTGGGCTTTTAGTGAGCTTGCTCACATTTCTCACAAAAATGTGACACATATTTGACATTTCCTGAATTCTGACCAACTCCAAGGGGATCGGCCCTGTCAGCGGACCTATTGAACGGTTGCAAATTATCAGTGCCCTAGACCCAGAGAAATCTTTAATGATTGCAAACAGAGGTTTAGGTGTTATTTTGGGGTTTTTATCCCAAGGGTGGTGGGAGGCCCAGGACCCAGGCCCAGCCTGGACAGCTGAGAGCCCCACGGCCAGGTTACTTTTCGCTTGACTTGCTTCAGTCCCTGGCAGCTTCTTGCCAGCTGGGGAGGCTGGAACAAACAAGGCAAGGCCGGGACTTTCCACACAGGTCTGAACACCTCATGTTTCCAGGCTGGTGACTCAGAGGGGAAGGCTTAAGGAAGGGACATGGGCATCTGGGCCCCTGGGTGTCCTGGTCTATCAGAGCCATCTCTAGGGCCCTGCCACCCTCTCTGGAGCTGCTATGTCCCTCCACTTTGTGAAGGATTTCTGCCTGGCTGAGCGCAGAGGAGAGAAGCACTAGGTGACTCAGAGATCAGGGCACCATGTGGCAGACTCCCCAAACACTGGGCCTCCACCAGCCCGCAGGACCAACACTGGCAGTGCACTAACCTGCTTTGTTTGGCCTGCCCAGTTTTGTTTTTTTAATGATAAATTTCGCATAAATCCAGACAGTCTGGGTTCTCCAGAAAGTGCAAAGACACGGTGGCACCAATCCAAGTCTTCTGCAACATCTGGGGCTGAGCCCTGGACAACCAGCTTCCTGTCCAGAATCTCCCGGAACACAACCTGCCCGCCTTGCTTCCCAGGCCTGTCCCTTCCTGGAGCCTGCCCTGAGGGGACTCTGCTCTGTGCCCAGGCCCTTGCTCTGCTTCCTCAGCTGCTCAGCAGCACCATGAGCCCCGCAGCTGCCCTGTCAAAGACGAGGGTGGCCTTCTCCTGCCCCTGCTGTGCCTTGCTCTCCAAGGCGGGAGTGGGGTGGAGTGGGTAAGTGGGGAGGCAGGGGCACTCAGGGAAGCCAAGGCGCTCTCAGGCAGTTGGATTTCTAGGAAATGGATATTTTAAGAAGGAAGTTGTGAGAGGCACTGTTTGGGAGGCAAGAAGTAAGGCGGACAACATAGGGGTGTGGGTTAATGTAGGTAGTTCTGCAAGAGTAAGAGAAAGAACAGGCTATACCACCCCTGAACTTCGCCTGGGAATGTTCCTTCTAGATTTTATGCAAAATGTGAGGAGTATCTAAAGGGATAGAGTTTATGGTATATTTTTTAAAGATTTATTTTATTAATGCATCCAAGAGCTGGGGTGTAGGCCAGAGGTGCAGGGGGTGAGAGGATTCAGAACAGGCAGATCTACCGAAATACACTGCTGAGGGGAGCAGCTGGCGAGACAGGAGAGGTCTGCTGCGCCATGTGGGTCAGCTCCCTGGTGGGGCATCAAGCTTGTGCTGCAGTGGCTGGTGATATTTTAAGTTTGTGCATATAGCATCTTTCCGGGTCAGTTCCATCAATATGTATGCTATAAATGGACCAATCCTTGTTGAGGCCCAAACATTGGTTGAAGGGATAGGATGTGGGGGGAGGGGATGCGTATTCAGATGGGATGCCTGTGTGTGTGGTATTCCTGCAGTCCAGGTGCCACACAATCATGTGACTCTTTACAGTTACAAAGCCCCTTCCTCTTGTTATCTTACTAAGTTTTCCTCTCCAAGTTAGGCAAGGCAGAGCTAAATTCCCCGTGTAACAGGTGAAAACCCTGAGGATGAGTTTAGGAGGTTGTCGATCCAGTGAGTGATGTACTGCATGGATGAATGGGTGGGTAAGAATTTCACACTTTCTGATCTATCACAAATCTTGTGGGGCAGGGCCACTGGGCAGGGAGAGGCCCAGCAGGTGACAGCCCTTTGTGAACAGTGCTCATTGTCAGCCTCCTCCTGAAACAACACACACCCCCTTTTGCCAAGCCCCACCCACCTTGCTTCCTATAGCTTTCACCTTTCTTTGGTGGCTGCTGAGAATGGGAATATGAAATGCCCCAACGGGGTGAGGGGCGCTTCTTTGTGTGGGCGGCTGCTAGGGAACCCCTTAATTCTTCCTTCGGCTTCTCCAACCAGGCCTGTGAGCAGCAGATTCAGAACAGGAGGGAGATTCAAACCTCGTGGATGGCGTTCAAACTTAAGAAGTTCAGAGCCGTGAGTGCCTTTTCTTTGAATTTTTTATTATTATATTTTAAATAATGCGTTTGTGACTGTAAATTGCAGTGGGCCCCCCTTACGTGCATTTTCATTTTCTGAGGTTTCAATCACTTATGGGCGACCATGGTCAGAAAATGTCACAATAATTTTGAGAGAGACAACATTCACATAACTTACAGGGTATTGTTATCGCTCCATCTTATGATGAGTTATTAATGCTAATCTCTTACCATGCCTAATTTAATAATTACTTTGTCTTTGGTGTGTGTGTATATATATATATATATATATATATATGAATGAATGAAAAAAATACAGGGCTCAGCACTTTATGATCTTTCAGGCATCCACTGGGGAACCTGGGAACACATCCCCTGTAGATAAGGGAGGACGGCTGATATTTTAAATCATGTGATCTGAATTTGTGTGGTCTGATTTGTATACAGTTTATATATAGTCTAATTCTAAATTCCATGATTAAAAATATTGATGTGAAATATTCAGGTGGCAGTTTGAACCCTGTATTTCATCCCTCTTCCCAGGAAGAAACCATAGATTTAGAGGCTATTGGTTAAAAAAGAGGTCATGAAACAACCTCTAAGGGTTATAAGAATAGGGTGACTCATTTCGGGCCAGGAATTGCTGGGTGAATATCACTGAGACTGAATGAGTGTCTGTGTGAGACTCAGTCTGGATGTTCTGTACAAAGGTGGGGTGGGTATGAGTGTTGGAAGCAGAAAGACCAGAATGGAAGGGGAAGACAAGTCCTCTTCAGTGGATGCCTGGCCACCACCGAGGCTGGGAGAACCAGAGTGATCTGGTCTGTGCAGATTGCCCCAGATCCCATGGTACCACCTTAATCAGCCTTGTTAGCTCCTAATATGGCAACCTTCCTGTAAAACAGGAGTTTGGTGCCAATGGCTTAGTGTATCCCAGTACTCTTTAGTAATAGACTCTTCTGATTGTCCAAAGCACATAAATAGACCCATCAGAGCTTTCAGACTTACTCTTGCTTTAGACATTGGTGTTTTTTGATGAATGTTACTTGAAAGGATCATACAGGAGGTGAGCTTTATTCATGCTCCACAACAGCTTAAGAGTAACAAAATCATAATGATGGTAAAGTATGGGAGTGACTGCTCCCTGCCGCTGCAGTGATAACTCAAAGTCCCTGTAAAGGTCCCTCTACTAATATGATGCAGCCAGAGACAGAACAGTCACCAAAAAAAAAAATCAGATTTGATGCACATACATGAGCATAATAACACAGACATTTGTCCAGGAAAGACTTTTTTTTTAAGATTTATTTATTTTTATACAAGAACTGGGGCTCAGGCCAGATTTGCGGGAGGGTGAGAAGATTCACCAGGGACAGAGCGGGGAACAGAACAGGCAGACTGACGAAATACACTGCTGAGGGGAGCAGCGGGCAGGACAGAAGAGGTCTGCCGCGCCATGTGGAACCCTCCCCTGCTGGCCAGGATCGAACCCGCGCTGCAGAGCCTGCGGACAGCTTCACAGTGCGGCGCTCAGCCACCTGTGCCACCAGGGAGGCCCCCAGGAAAGACTTTAAAGTGAAACTGTTTTGGACAGAAAAACAACTCTAAGGTGCTAATGAGTTAGGAGTTTGTCATTGGGTTTTGTAAAATAATCGTCAGGCATAACGGGAGGTTGTTGCATTCAGGAGGTTGTTGCACACAGCAGGAGGTGTTGTGTGTTCTGTTGTAAATGTGGGTCATGTTGGTGGTGAAGGGCTGGTTGTGCTGACCGCTTATGGTGTGAACACTGATGTGACGTCTGTAAGTAGCACTAAATGATGTAAACCGTGGGGTGTAATCCAGAGCCCACCTGCTTCCCACACCCCAGTGCCCCCATTTGCTTAGCTCCTCGATCCTCAGTAGTCAGAGAAACGGTATTTAGTTCCTGGGAGACTCACATGTCCAGTAAACAGCCCCCTCCTGGCCCTGCTGAAGCGCTGAGCAAGTGTCTGCATCCTGGCTGATCTCATGACTTTGCACTGGGGGATTCCTACCACTGCTCGTTTCACTTCAGAAGTTGCTCTGTGGAGAGGTGATGGCTAATTATTGTCACTCTTGCTGGCTTTTAAGTCCAGCACCCACTCCCAAAACCCAGTGTGCCTATAGTAACAGCACAGGGCTGATCTGGGGCTCACTCAGTGTCCACTGCCCCAGCAAAGTGTCTGGTCCTTGGACTGATGTCACCGGCATCTGAGTGGCCTCAAATAGGTAGTGACCTTGGAGTTCCAAGGTTTTAGAGGAGCTAACACCTACCCAGGGGCTGTTATTTGCTCTGCACACATGAGGGCAGGGAGGCAGGGAAGCAAGGGCTGAGTGGGTCATGGATCTCAGGCAGTGGGACCCCAGAGTTGTATGTGCAACCCCACTTCTCAGTGAGGAGCCACAGCCCAGCTCTGCGGGCCCTGGAAGCAGCTCCTGCCCCCTGCGGTGGAGTGTGCACTGGGCTCCGGCGGGCACTTCCACTATTCCTGCGGGCTGCAGGTCGGTACCCTGAGTTTCACTCACAATCTCCAGTTCTGAGCAGGGCGTCAGGCACAGGGAAAGAGTCTGGCTTTGGAATAAGACCCAGACCTTTTGGGTCCCTGCTGGTGGCACACCCTTGACCCTCCAAGCTCACCGGAAAGGGGCCTCCACCCTGCCGGGGACAGGCAGTGGCATGGTTGTGGAGAACAGGTCTGCCTGGCACGTGGCTGGGGGGCCTTTATGACGGGTATCCTAGTGGGCTCGCTCTGGGACAGGACTTCTCACAGCCAGAATGGAAAAAGATGGGGGCAGCAGGGGGAACCCACAGGGCAGAGCAAGAAACAAGGGGCTCTGTTTATCAGAGTCAGAAGAAACTGGGGGGACGGGGTTCTCCAGGTGACAGCAGACCCCCCCGCCCCTACATTCCCCTCTCCTTCCTCAGCCTCATCCAGCCCTGTCCATGCAGACCCAGCAAGCACTCCGGCAGCCAAGTGTCTTAACTGCTGAGCCCCAGCAGCCAGGACAGAAGGCACCCCCAGACTGACAGGGCTGAACAATCCTGGCTTTGTTTTGAGAGGATTCGTCCCTGGCATTTCCAGTTGGCTTTTATCTCTGTCTGAATGATTCTAACCGCTTCAGCCTCAGAGGCAGCGCAACTAGAAGAATCAGGTTCCTGGGGAACAGACAGCAGGAGACAGGGATCCCCACTGGTCCCCACTCGCTGGGATTTCCTGCAGCCCCACATAGGGCTGAGGAGGGGAGCTGCCCTGCCAGGAGCCAGGGCCCGGGACCCTAGCCCCGTGGGCACACGGGCTTTCTCCGCCTTCTGTGCTAGGGACCCTCCGACATTCCCTGGCAGCCTGTCTTCCCCCAGAGCCCTAATGGGCTCATTAAGCCAGCAGGTAGGCAGTGCCCTGGCGGCGGCAGGCAGTCCTGGAATGCACAAGGGGCGTGATGACAGCAGCTCCGCCAGCCCCTTGCGCAACACCGTCCCTATATAAACCTGGGCTGCGGCTCCACCTGGGAGCCTCCTTCGGTCCATTACCTGCGCGGGGAGCCCCGGTGAGTACCTCCCTGGGCGAGGACGCTTCCTCTTCTCCTCTTGCGCTTGAAAGAACCTTAATTCACTTTTAATTTACTTACTTAATTCTTCTAGATATCCCTCGACGCTGACCTCAAGGAAGTTGGCTGGCTTTGGGCTGCAGAAGAGACAAAAATAATGACCCTTCCCCCATTTTCAGATCCCCCCACACCCATCCTCATGTTCCTGCTGTTGCTGTTACAACTCCTGACCACACTGTTACGACTGCGGGTTGCTCCCCAGTCACTGGGGTTTCTAGGAGTGCAGATGTCTGTGCTTTGGGAGGAAGGACGGGGTAGTGGAAGATTCCAGGGAGGGGATGATGCGTTAGCTTTCTGGACGCTCACTAGTTCTGAGACCTAAGCAGGTCCCTGTGACATCGTGACTCAGTTTCCCCATATGGACAAGAGGGACTAGATGAGTCTTCCCTGTGCTGAGATCTAGTTTGTGTGGCCCCAGTGAGGCCACGCCCCACGGTGACTTCCACGAGCTCCCCTCCTTGTCTGCAGAGTCACCATCCGGGCCCTGCAGACTAGAGTCAGGTGCTGCTCCATCCGTGCAGGGGGCCCAGAGCAAAGGGCCTGCAGACCTTCCCTTGTCTGGACACCAGACCCCACGAGTCCTCAGTGTTTTCAGAGCAGAGGCTGCTGGGAGGGCGGCTGGGAAATGGCTTACGGGATGCACAGGGGGTAGTGGTGGTGGGGGGAGCTCAGCCTCTCCAGGTCAGGAAGGAGGGGGCACAGGAATGGAGTTAACTCAGGCTTCAGACCCCCCAGGGCGGATGCCCCCAGGGGAGGCTGGCCTGAGCTGAGGGAACCTGAGTCTGTCCCTCAGAGGGGAGAGGACTTTCCCCAACATGTTGATGTCAGGGAGCAGCTTGTGGGTTTCATGGCCCAGCACCCCTCTTGCTCCCTGGGTCAGTTCCCCAAGACGTTTCTGTGCTAGCTGTGCTTGCTGGGGTCTTGTTGGCCTCTCTTGCCCCTCCGCGGGGGCAGTTCTTGAACCTGCCCTGTGCTGGGCACTTGGGCACAGCTGGGGCTCGCTGGAGGGACCATGTTTCAGAGTGTCAGGACTTTTGGCTCTTGGCTGCGGCCAGCCCACCAGCTGCCGGGGCTCTCTTCTCTGTTCCTGTCACTTTGGCAACTCGGGCAGAAAGACAGGCTGTGCAAGAGGTTTGCATGTGGACAAGTTACCTCTCCATATCCCACCCCCAATACTCACCCCCCCATTGAAGCAAATCCTAGTCAGGGGAGGAGGGACCCTGGGTTTTGCTGTTGCGCCAGAGGTGACATAAAAATACCTGGAATTCAATATAATGTGGAAAACAGCGTCTAGTAAGTGGTGATTTGGAATAAATGTTAGCTGCCCTTTCCTATCACCTTCCTCATGCCACTCCCACCGTCCCCCTTGGGCTGATTGACAGTAGTCAGGACAGCGGAGCGATTTGAAAAATGCAAATCATGATCGTGATATGTTTCAGATGGTTCTACCCATGCACTAGCACTTCCAGCCCCACAGGCACAGTCCAAAGTGACTGATGTGCTTCTGTCAAGGACAGAATGTATTTAAAATTTGTGTTTAAATTGAAAGTGCACTATGAAATTGAAAAGTGCACTATGGTGGTGACCTCTGAGGGTCAGGCCGTGATTTAAAGTGAGGAGATAAATGTCTCTTTTCAAACCCCATCAGTGCATCACTTACCAGTGTAAACCAGGCCTCTCCCATCTCAGCCTCCACCCCATGACCTGGGCGGTCAGCTCACCCCCTGCTGGCTGAGGCAGCTGCAGGAGGGATCTACCACCCTGGGCAGGGCCCTGTGTGCTGAGGTCCTGGGCCTGGCCCAGAGTCAGTCTCCTGAGTGTTGGACAGCAGGGGTCCCGCAGCCTGAGTGTGAGTTGCCTCAAAGGCGGAGTCACTGAGACCTGAGCACTGCATTTCTTGGTGTCTTCGTTTTCTCTGCTGTCAACGGGGCTGGCAGAGGTAGAAGTATAAGCCTCCACATGAAGCCAGTGGGCAGAAATGCACATGGCGGTGTGAGGCCGCCGGGGTTCACGTGGGGGCGGTGCGGGGAAGCCTGGCACTCGGTGCTCATTAAACAAGGCCTGGCCGCTCTGCCTGCCTGTCCTGCCGCTGACACATCCTCCTGCCGAGCTAGTCTCCTGCTGCGCTCTGGAGGCCACTGCCTGGTGGAGCGGGCTTGGCCGGGGCTCCTCAACACCAGAGCATGTGCTGCCTCCATCCCTCCTCTATGGCCTTGGGCTGCTGTGTTCTGCACAGGAGACCCCAGAACAGGTGCTGGGAGTGAAAGGGGGGAGTCCTGGACTATGCAGAGTCCAGGTGCTGGTGACTGCCAGGAGCCCCTCATATCCTGCTCCCCAGGCCCAGGAGGGCAGAGAAGGGTCCTCTGCTTGACCAGCAGAGTTGCTCTTGCCACAGGGTGCCCATGTGGAGGCAGGAAGATGAGCCAGAAGGGTTCTCAACACAGCAGCAAAGAGCCGGTGGGTGATGCCCTGAGCCAGGCTTCCCCCCAGCCCCTCCTCTCTTACCTGGGCAGGGGCATCTCTCTGAGTTTAGTCCCAGCTGCCCCTGGAGGCCCTTTCTTCTCTGCCTCTTCTGTCAGAAAGCCAGATGCCCCAAATGTGGCCTTGGGGGCAGGCAGGGAGGGCAGCAGCTGGCTCAGGAGCCTGGGGAGGGGAGCAAGTCAGCAGGACCCCTCCAGGCAGTGTCAGAGCCCCTCCCTAGGGAAACAGATTCCAGACAGGCCCCGCCCCTGGGAGCCTGTGGCCTCACCTCAAACTAAGTGCCCTGTCTGCTCCTTTCAGCCACCTTCCTGCTCAGCCCAGACCCTCCCAAGTTGGCAGGTGCCGCAGCCAGGCGTGTGCCTGCCAGAAGCCTCAGCAGCCTGTCAGGACAGCACTGTCTGCTGGCCTTTCCAGCTATGTGAGTGACAGTGGGGCCCAGTCGAGGGACGCTGCGGCCAGCTCTCCATACCCCGTGGCCCCCTGAACCTGGGCTGGGGCCCCTTGTGCTGCATTGCTTTGAGGGGCCTGTGGACGCCTCCTCCTCACATCTGCCACAGGTCTGTGGGGAGGCTGCATGTTTAGGAACTTTCAGTCCTAGTTCAAGTCCTTTCATTACCCATAGGTAGCCACAGTTTTTTTATTAATGTTCCCGAGCCTCAGTTTCTTTGTACACTGCAAAGAACTCCCTCATTTTTAATACTCAGTGGGGTCACAGAAGACACAGGGCACTTCCTCATCACAAAACAAAGGGTAGCTCCTTTCTTTCATGTGCTTTGTTTCATTTATTGCACAAATGTTTACTGACTGGCCACTACTGACCTGAACACTGCTGTGGAGCTAATGTCTGGGGCAAAGTGGAGGCTCTGGGCTGTTTATGATGCAATCATTTTTGCAAGGTTCTGAGTGTCCTGTGCTCAGGGACTCTTGCCAGGCCCACCCACGCTTATTGATCAATTAATCCTACGACAATGAGGTGATGGTTCTGTCCCATTTTTCTGATGATGATATTGAGGCTCTGAGATCCTCAGGGTCACCCCATGAGTGGTGGTCTCTGCAGAGCCAGCCCTCACCCACAGTGTGGTCTCTAGGGGTGTCTTGTGCCAGGCACGTGGTATAGGTAGAGCTGACGACTTAGCGGGGCTGTAAGGAGCCCCTGAACAGCTGTGTAGTCTCTAGACTGAACACGGAGTTAGCACCATGACCTGCCTTTACTCCAGCTCTGTGGCGTCAACCTGTACAGAGCCCTGGGGCTTTGCTACCTGGGAGGGCCAGGCGAATGGGGCTGTGCCCACAGCCGAGTGTAGTGGTTGGGCACCAGGTGCCCCACAGTTCTTGACTTCTTAGGTCTCAAGGAGCAGTTGAGCTGTGTGGGTCATGAGGGCCTGGAGGGGGTGGCTGACAGACTCAGAGAGTTCTGGGCTGTGTCACATGACTTTGCTGGCTGCCTGCCCCCCTCCCCCCTTGAGGGGACAGTGCTAGGTGTATGGCCCTTCATGCCTTATCTGCACAGTGAGCACTCAATCAGTGATGGTAGAAGAGGTGACTGTACCAGAAAATGAAGTGCTGGGGGCATGGGGGGAGGGGAGTGGTAAAGTCACAAGGAAGTGCTTGTAAAGAGGAAGTAGACTTGTAGCAAATGGTTCAACTTGCAATAGGGAAAAAAGATTTTAAGAAGCAGTAGAGACATTCAACAGAAATGGCCTTTACGTTTGGCGATGCTCCAGATCCAGTGAGGATCTGGAGGTGAATGAGGTGCTCACAGGCCTCACAGGGGAAGTGTCCCAGTGACTTAGCTTGGTGTATCCCATCATTCTCCTTTCTATTCTGCGCACATGGGTGTCTGTGCATTCCGTTGCACGTAGTAATACAAACGGATTGGATGTCAGACAGTGGAAGTGTCTGTTTCTGTATTCACCAGACACTTTGTGTTCAGTGCTTGAAAATGATTCTGCCCAGTCAGAGAAATGTATTCACCCAAAACAAAATTTAAATAATAGGCAAGTAATTCTTACACCTGTGGCTGATGTGAGTTTCCCAAGTGGGACTGCAGTGTCTTGGGACAGTTGCTTCTTCCACTGTCTTGGCCAAACCAGCTCTCCTCTGGTGATGAGGCCCAACTCATTAGAACATTCAGGCTCCAGTTGCTTCCCTGTCATGGTCCACATGGCTCCAATGCTTTCCTTCAGCAAACTCCGTACGTTGACTCCCCATTCACAAATGTACTCACTATGTTTAGTGCCGTGGGCACTAGAAGGAAAAGCATGACTTGGTTCCCTGTCCTCTGAAGCTTAATTTCTATTTAGACAGTTGGATAAATGTGCACAGGAGATAAAAGAACAATTTAGAGTGAATTAAGACTGGATGAGAGGGCCTCCCCGGTGGCGCAGCGGTTGAGCGCTGGGTTGCGAAGCTGCCCGCAGCCTCTGTGGCGCCGGTTCGATCCCCGGCTGCTCCCCGGCCACCGGAGGAGGGTCCCACATGGCGCGCAGACCTCTCCTGCCGCCCGCTGCTCCCCTCAGCAGTGTCCTTCGGTCCTTCTGCCTGCTCTGGCTCTGGTGGATTCTCTCACCCTCCCGCACTTCTGACTGTACCCAGTGCATGTATAAACAAAAAAACAAACAAATAAATAAATAAAACATGCCTCTAGAAAATTAAAAAAAAAAAAAAAAGACTGGATGAGAAAGAGAAGTGGTGGAAAGTCACAAATCTTTCCTTCAAACTGCCCCCCAGGAGCAGAGAGCCAGGTACATGACTCTCTAGAGGTCTGTGAGTAGTTCAGAACAGACAGAACGTTCAAAGCAATTTATGTTCTAAAAAAAAAAAAAAGTTGTGATTTTTGTAAATTTTGCATTCTGGATTATTGTATGGCCGTGCGTATTTTAGTGTGACAGCTGGTAATTGGACAAGCTTTAGTGTGCCAGGCATACTGTAAAGAACTTTCAAAACATGGCACATTTATTCATCACAATAATCCACAGGTGTGGCTATCTTTATTTGACATTTGAGCAAACAGGCAGGAAGTAGCTCAAAGACACATAGTAAATGACAGAGCTGAAGTGTGAACCACAGCAGTTGAATTTAAAGCCCAGTCTCTTAATGTCTAGACCAGTGGTTCTCAGTCCCCCAGGGATATTTGGCAACATCTGGAAACATTTTGATTGTACTAAGGGTGTACTAAGGCTGCTGGGATACTCCTGGTGTCTAGTAAGTAGAGGGGTGAGGTGCTTGCTATTCAGTGTCCTACAACACATAGGACAGCTCCCAACCACCAGACATCATCTGGTCCCAAATGTCAGTAGTGCCAAAGCTGAGAAACAGTTTACCCCATGCAAATACCACATCTCCAATGTAAATCATCTACCAGTGCCATTATTTAACATTTCCTTTCCCCATTATGTGAGTAAAACCAGTGCTCCAGGAATGTTTGTCATGGCTCAAGATATTGGGGATCCAGGTCCCAACCTGTGATAAGGAGAGCTGTGTTTTAAAAAGTGGCTCTGTCACTCACCTACGGGGTTGCTTAATTTCGAATCCTGCCTGAGGCCTTGGGCCTAGTGGCTTAACTGCCTGGGTATTGTGTTTTCCTTATCTGTAAACAGAATGACACTGACTCCTCACAGGGCTGTTCAAAGGAGGGACTTACACTGACACTATTGTAATAAGCACTTTATAGAAATCAGCTCCTTCAAGCTGCTCAATAACCCTATGGCTCTAAACCCCATTTTACATATGGGAAACTGAGGCACAGAGAGTCAAGTGACTCCCAGGTCACAGAGGTGGATCTGATTCTGAGTATCTGTGCCATGTAACGTGCCCAGCCTAGTGCTTGACTAAAACTGAGACATTCAGGCCATGTGCTGAGGGCGCCAAGGATCCCTGTGTGAGGAAAGTCAGAGAGGTAGACATCTTAGCTACAGTACCCCCAAAAGCACACTGGGCCATTCACTCACATGAGCAATTTGAGCTGAGGCTGGAGTTCACCCCAGTTTACTTTGATCTCGCCTCCCAAATACCCAGCTTCCCAGCCAGTGGGGCCCAGCGGTGCTCAGCTCACCCAGGAAGGAGCCCCAGCAGCGACCTGGCAAGCAGCAGGCTTTGCTCCACCCTGGATTGTCAGCTAGAAGAAGGCTTTTCACTGAGTCACTGAGTCTGAAGAAGACCATGCTTGGTGACATGCCCCGAAGCTCCAGGGCAGAGGGAGGCATACATCAGAAGCTGCCATGCCCTGAGAGATCAGTGTCAAGCAGAGGGTGCTAGCCCAATAGCTGCTGCAGAGAAGGATTAGGATTCAAAAAGGTCCAGGTTCTTGGGACCTTGGACGTCACTTAGTCTCCTGAGGAGTTTCTTCATGTTAGTAACACCTTCCTGAAGGCCGCGTGTTAGGTGCCTAGTGTAACCCGGCTCTGTGAATAGTGCTTCTTTGGCTGAGTAGATCCCAGTCTTCAACTAGGAGGCACATGAGGCCCGTGTGCAGGCTCTGCTGGGTGCCTGCTCAGCTAAAATGAGCATCTGGTCTATGCCTTCAAGGGAGCCACTGGGTGCAGGATGGTCTCTGCTCAGTTCTAAAGTTCCCCGGGGAAAGTCAACACTCCTTGGGCTAAACAAGCCCCTCATGAAAACCCTTCATGCTGGGGACTAACAGAACCAGCCTCTTTCCACCCCCAGTTGCATGGATAACAACAGCAATAACAACACAGGTGTCCTTAACCTTCTCACCTTTTGTGGGTTTGGGGGTTCGGCTGCTTTTTTATTTTCTCTGGAATAACAGCACAGGTCTGGTCCCTATTCATTCGATCAGCCCACATGGGCCACTGTCACTGCCAGAAGCATAGCAGGCCCTGAGGCAATACAGTGAGCCGGACAAAGCCCCTTTTCTGTGGAGCTGGCTTTGTGCTAGGAGGAAACAGATTCACTGCAGACAGACAGCAAAGGAGCCGACAGACCCGGATTCTGAGAAGCCCTTTTGCAAAGAGGTGATCAGAGCAAGGCAGGTGTTTCTGGTTTTCTGAGAGAAGCTGTTCCTAGAAGTGTAATTACAGGGTCAGAGGCCTGAGGATTGTCAGCTCCTGCAGACATTTGCTTCCCCCAGTGCTCACTTCAGAGGCCTTCTGCGGGCATCCCAAGTCCCGCCTGAAAAAGTTTGGTTCTCCAAATATTTTTTTCCTATTGGGACACTTGAAGCTTTTTCATCTGTTTTAATATGTATGTGTTGGAATGCTGACAGGGTTGAATTCTCATTTTTAAGGTGTATTTGAACCACTTGTCCTTCCTCTTGAATTGTGCCAG
The DNA here is from genome assembly GCF_964194135.1 of Talpa europaea. NCBI lineage: Eukaryota > Metazoa > Chordata > Mammalia > Eulipotyphla > Talpidae > Talpa > Talpa europaea. Next base: position 130,499,546 of record NC_140071.1, on the reverse strand, counting down.
TCTTTGCTTCCTCTGACCTAAGTCAAAGCCGAGGACTAGGGCATAGGCCTCAACGTGTCAAGAGCCACACTCAGCTTCTGGGTAACTGAGCACAGCTTTGTGGGCAAAATGGGCTGTGAGGAAGTCCCTACCAAGGGCTGGAAAGAATCTGTCTCTGACTGAAGCGTGTTGATCCAGCCAGAAGGCAGAGCACTGATGCTCCTACTTAGGGTGCCAGCGGGGTGTCAGTCACTTTCCAGGTGTCGCTGTGAATCTCATAATGCTGAAAAGTATGAAGAATTGTGCCCATTTTGTAGATGAGGAAACTGACACTTTATGCTCAATAAACAAACTTGCTTAAATACACACTCATAAGTGACAGCTCTGGGCTCTGAGCCAGGTCCACTGTCCTACTTCTCGCAGAAGGACTGGTGGGTAAACAGGTAGAACACACGCGCACATATAATTAGGTCAAGTCCCCTCAGTGAAGGTGGATTTGGATATGTCACGGAACTGCTGTCAGAGTGAAAAGCAGACAGCCAGCCACTGCAGGTGCTTAAATACTTGGCGTCGCAGGAAGTGATGAGAGAGTGGGGATTTGCATCCTCCTGACTAGAGAAGTCCGGACAGAGGCAGACAGAAGTGGCAGAAAACAAGTGAGAAAAATCAAAGGAGGTTTAATTGATTTGTGGATTGGCGACTAGAAACCACTAAGAATGGGTTTGATTTAGTGAGTCTCTAAACGGTTGAAGGAGGTTTAGAGGAGTAAAATATGGCACCCAAGATTCCACACTGAGAAGGTATAGCAGATACTGCCCCAATTTTTGCAGACCCTGTTTTCCCAGCCATGAGCACTGAGCACCCCTTCTCAGTGGCTGCTCCCTTAATTTTGTTTTCCATCCACAGACCATGGCTCCTTGGCCTGAACTGGAAAATGCCCAGCCTAACCCCAACAAATACATGGAGGGGGCTGCTAACCAGCCATCCACCACACCTGTAAAAGACAAGGACACCCACAAAAGTAAGTGCCACTCACTAGCAGCTGAGTGCCCTCCCTGAGGGCCCAGGGCTCCCAGCTCTGATCCCTTATTCCTCATGCCCTGATGTTGGTTTGGACAGATGACCCTGGAGCCCCTGTAACCAAGATTGAGCTTCTGCCGTCCTACTCCACTGTGGCTCTGATGGACACACCCCCAGAGGAAGAAGACCCCTGGGACCTGCCTGCCCTTCAGGACAAGGGCATCAAGTGGTCAGGTAAACATGGGGATGGGCAGCAGAAGGGGGCCAAGCTCACCACTTCCAGTGACTGCCTCATCTTATCCTCCAACTCCCCACGGTTTTCTGTCTTAGGAGCAGAGGTCCTCGGGTGGGGGTGGGGGATGCCCCTGGAGGACCAGGAGGCCTAGACCCTAAAGACTATGTGATGACGGGGTACCATTTGTCCTCGCTTCATTCTCCAACTGTGCTGGGCACTGGGTGGGCACCAGAGCAGACACTGGGTGATCCTTAGATCCACTGTGACTCACCTGCCCTAGATACTATCAGGGGCTGTGGATAGAACTGGTGCTGGGGAGGTGTCCCTCACCTAAAGGCAGTGCACAGACAGGGAAATCTTCAGAAGACAGAGAATGTTCCCCAGATCAGCAGGGTGTGAGCCAGCAGTGCACTTATTTGCGGGTGCAGGTGAAAAGTTGGTCTGTGGATCAGATAGTTGGACAGGGGTGGGGGGTAGGAAAGGGGAGTTAAGGTCCACCTGAAAATTGAGTGGAGACACAGTAGTCAAGGATGTACAATTTCAGGATATATGAGGGCCCAAGCCCTCCCCCAGTGCAGGTGGTAATGGCATGCGTGTGGCCACATTCTAGAAATTGGTCGGTGCTGTTCTGTAAGTGCTTAGAGAGCCATTTCCTCTGCCCCAACTCCTCAAGGGGCAGGTACTGTGATGACTCATCAGGGACATGGTTCAGCTGAGCATGGGGCCTGGCTGGGCTGTCTGTACCACAGCCCAAATGTAGACCGCGTGGAGAAGCTTTACCCGGGCTCAGCTACATGGCTGGCAGTGGTCACTGGGCTGCAGAGGGCGGCCATTGCTGGGCCATCTCCAGGCCTTGCTGTGCATCAGAGCTTGCAGCTGCCTGGCCGGCAGGGACAGGGGAGTCTGAGCTCTTTGCAAAGCTCAGTGTTTCAGACACTAAAAGCCTTTGTGCCTTTTCCCCTCCTCCAGACAGAGACACCAAAGGGAAGATTCTCTGTGTCTTCCAAGGGATTGGGAAATTCATTTTGCTTCTGGGATTTCTCTACTTGTTCGTGTGCTCCTTGGATGTGCTCAGCAGTGCCTTCCAGCTGGTTGGAGGTATGGAGAGAGGGGTCGGTGACCTGGGTGGGTCATTCCACTGACTTGGGTTCAGACAGTCACATGTCAGACAACTCTGTCCAGCTGCAGCTTCTGGGGTGTTTAGGACTGGAAGCCACTCATTTCTTTTGTGAAGTCTTGTATTTTACAAAGGATCATGACCTGGATAAAGATCTTTCCAGCAGCCAGGGCTGGATTCAGTTCACAGCCTACAACTGGCACAGCAGGGCGAAACTCAGATCCCGTGACACAGAATAGCTGGGTCCTGCACTCTTGATGAGTCTTGAGATTATTATTTCTTGCCCTGAGAAAGTTGGGTGAGGACACTCATGGGGTGTATGTCTGGCAGCAGACTTTATTCCCAGATGTCCTTTCTGGTCCTTGTGCCCTAGACAGCATCCCTCAGAGCTGTACTTTTGTCTCAGACAAGTCACCTCCACTGCTTTAGCCCCAGGCATCTTTATCAGCGGCACTGGTAGTGGGCGGACGGTTCCAGAAGCACATTCCAAAATGATGCTCCAGCATTCAGTCACAGGCCGGGCTGGGCCCGGGAGCTAGCAAGGGAGGCTGAGAGAGGAGATTGAGAAGACCCAACCCTGAGGTGTACATCCTCTGAATTGGGGTTTTATCCCAGAGGCAGGAATTGGGCCGGAGTAGCCTCCTGGTGCCCATCAGGCAATGTCAGAGTTGAGGCCGTGTCGTGACCAGAGACAGAGGAGGGCTTGTTGATGGGGGTGGTTAAGAGTGGGAGGGTGCAGGGTGCAGGGTGCAGGGATGAGAGGAACAGGGTGAGTGTGGTGGGGATGCGCATCAGTGTCTGTCTGGGAAGAAGCAACAGGAAGAAAGATGCACAGGCTGGTTCCCCACCCTCTAACTTGGGCCTACTGGAGACTTCTGTGCTCACAGACCCACCTAACCCCTTTCCATGGTCACGGGTTTGCTTTCCAGGAAAGGTCGCTGGACAGTTCTTCAGCAACAACTCCATTATGTCCAACCCTGTGGCGGGGCTGGTGATCGGGGTGCTGGTCACGGTCATGGTGCAGAGCTCCAGCACATCCTCATCCATCATCGTCAGCATGGTGGCCTCCTCACGTGAGTCCTGGCACTTTCTGGCCTTTCCTTGTCCATCTGGGAATACCAGGATTTTCTCCGAAAACAGGCAGATTTCAGAGATGTTTTGGGTTCTGTTTCAGATCACTCGATAAAATCAGTCACGTGCCTTTTTTGGGTTTCCCGGTGAATCTGAAAGTTAGGTCAACCATGCTGTTGTCTCATAAGGGCACAATAGCATTTTGTCTAAAAAAAAATAATGTACATCTTTAGTTAAAATAATTAACATTGCAGTAAAAATACTTTAATGGTAAAAAATTGTGTATATCTTCAGAGCCTTCAGGAAAATTCACAGGCTTTTGCATGTGGAGTCTTGTCAGACACTCTCTGGTTGCAGCGCAACAGAATCAGGGTTGCCTGTTCAGCCTGGTTGCCATTATCTACCTATCTTGTCCAAGTTCCCTGTGTTTTACTTGGATTCCAAACCCTCTTTCTATTCCCACAACTCAGACTCTAAACACACTCCAATGCTTGAAAGCTCAGCTGTGATTTCTCCAGAACGGTTTTGTCCAGTTCAGCAGCTCCCAGCCACATTTGGGTCTTTAATTTTATGTAATTTTAATTTAAATGATAAATTTCAGTTGCACACTCAGCCTTTCCAAGGGTCAGTGGTCACATGTGTTAGGCTGCCAACTTGGATAGTGTAGTGATGGGTCACCCCCATCACTGTGCTGGGAATCCCTTCCTGTCAACACAGCGCACATTGCCTTTGGGACATCTGCCCACTGGGAGCTGGTCTGCCAAGCTTGACCCTCTCTGATATTTGCTCTGATTAAGTTGGGACAGACTCCCTGATGAGGACCAGTTTGAGCTGGTTAATTTTCTGCCAAAACCAACAATTTAGGTAAAGTTAATGAGGACTTTTCTGGGCTATTAGAAATAGATATTACCATTATAAAATGCTTTCCTTTCATATGTTAGAACATTGTGTCAAATTACTAACAACTAGAAAAAGCAATTATACTACCAGGAATTTATTATAAATACGCAGGTCCTTAAATATTATTTCCTTGTCTCCTATAAGCTGCCTGCATCTGTAATAGGGTGGAATGAAAGGGGAATTAGAAAGGTATTTATAACTGGCCCCACAGAGAACTTCACGGAGTCTGTGCATGCCTTGAAATTACAATCTAGCAATTTTGGAGAACATGTGCCTCTCTCTAAGGAGAGCCACCCTAGTCGCCATCAGATTCACAGCCAGGTGCAGACCCCAAAGAGGTTAAGTCTGCTGCTTTAGGGGATTGTCAGCCTGAATGAGGCCCGCCTGCCTCGGGCCATCAGGACGTGGCCAGGCTGCCTTCCTACCTAAAGTGCCAACCACCTTTCCCATCCTCAGTGCTGACTGTGAGGACCGCCATCCCCATTATCATGGGGGCCAACATCGGGACGTCCATCACCAACACCATCGTGGCGCTCATGCAGGCAGGAGACCGCAACGAGTTCAGAAGGTAGGAGGCTCCGCACCAGCCCTGCGCCTCCAGGGTCCTCGGCTGCCCATGATGTGGGAACTTCCTTCACCGAGCGCTTGGCAGCAGCTTGTCATCCTGGAGCTGCCGTGGGTACTGGAGGGAGGCGGGCACACACACTCACCAGGCCATTAAACTCACATGTGTCAGAGCCTTGATGGCCTCCTCGTTGGCTCCTGCCTTCTGAAGGAAGGTTGTCTTCATTACGCTTGTTCCAATGCAATTTGGTTTGAATGCAGTTCTTCCAGACTGTGATCCCTGAAATACCTTTGCAGCTATACCCCTTTTCCACTCAGTAGAGAAAGCTGAGTGCTGTCTGACCTGGTGGCAAAGGGCTCTGCCTAGCTTGGGAGAAAAGACCCTGGGCAGTGCCCATGCAGTGGGTTCCCATGCCTTAGGATCTCTAATAATTTTCTTCCCTTAGTTTCTTGTGGTTATTCAGTGGTTGAGTTGTGGGTACTAAGAACACCCACTCTGAGGAAGGGGGTGAGAATCACCACTCATCTAGAAAATGAGAGCATATACCTGTGTGTACAGACGGGGGACAATGGATGCAGTGCTGACCTGCCTGGATGGGGGCCCACTTGCTCATGGACTAATCTGATTCCACCTTTGCTAGGGCTTTTGCGGGGGCCACCGTCCATGACTTCTTCAACTGGCTTTCCGTGTTTGTGCTCCTGCCCCTGGAAGCTGCCACCCATTACTTGGAGATCTTGACCAATCACGTGGTAGAGACCTTCCACTTCAAGAACGGAGAGGATGCCCCCGCACTCCTGAAAGTTATCACTGATCCCTTCACGAAGCTCATTATCCAGGTAACACGTCATTCTTTCTTGCGCTTCTTCCCAAGTTCTCCGACCCCACGTAGTAAGGCAGAAATGGTGCGTCCGACAACGGTTTCCAAACACTGCCATTTGCCTGCCTCTGAAGAAGGGAAAGGGAGGTGGAATTTTCGTGACACTTGACAGAGTAGCTGACTTTCCTGATTTCCTTGGCTGTAATCTGTGTGATATTTTTATCGGGATGGGGCCGAATTGTTCTCATGACTTGTAGTGGGCACTTGGGGTGTCTTTGTTCCCGCCACTGACCTCAGCCAGCCCCCCTCACTGAGAGGGGCAGTATGCAGCTCCTGAAGGGGAGGTCACTGCCCTTTCCTTCCAGAAACCCATCAGCCCACGGGTTCCTATAGTTTGTAATGTCTTTGAAATGAATGACAGAAGGCTTTGTGGGTGCGGCCCTTCCTTTCCACTCCAATCTTCTGGTCCTGTCTGTCACTGACCCTCCAGTGAATACGCATCCATTGACGATGCACGAATGATCCTACTCGGTAGTTCTAGCTCACACAATCCTTGGTTTATTTATGAAACGCTTGCTGACATGTAGGTACTGTGCGCCATCTGGAGTGCACCGAGGGTGACCCAATTCACTTCTGCAGGGCCTCACAGTCAAGCTCATGGCTGCCAAGCTTGTCCACCAGCAACTCCTTTGTGTCCCTTTTACATTACTTCAAGGACCTTCTAACTCTCCTGTTACTTTCCTTAGCTGGATAAAAAAGTTATCAACCAAATCGCAATGAATGATGAATCAGCCAAAAACAAGAGTCTGGTCAAGATTTGGTGCAAAACTTTTACCAACATGGTAAGTTTTTATGAGCATAACTGAGCAGGTGAGATCTTATAACTACTTTTAGTCAAAACATTTGTTCAAAGGGGGGAAAGAAAAGTGAGGGGGAAAGAAAAATTTGGGACTTGAAAAATCACCACTGGCCAGTGAGAAAACTTGCAAAAATTGCCTAAATTCTGGGCAAACAGAATGAGTAGGACAGACAACCCTCTCGTCCCATCTCCCACCACAGACACATTATTGCTGGCTGGTCATTTACATGTCTCCTGGCTTATCTCTGCTGCTGCCGTTTCCATTAGTGGAGCAATCTGTTGAAATAGTGCATTGTGCTCACAGGTGCACACACCTGTGTGTATACCGATTCCCCCTCTCCCCACATTATCTGCTGCTCCCACCAAGAGAGAGAACTGGGGATTGTAAATACTATTCTCATGTTTGTCACAGACTCAGATGAATGTCACCGTCCCCTCACCTGAGAACTGCACCTCCCCCTCCCTCTGTTGGACGGATGGTGTCTCCACCTGGACCACCAAGAACGTGACCTACCAGGAGAACATCGCCAAGTGTGAGTGGAACAGGCAGACCAAAGCCATGGGTGGGGGAGGGACTATCTGGGGGGACCATGGTTGTGGCTTACGTGTGTGGAGCCCCAGTCACGAAGGAAAGAAGCGCAGTGAGATTTACTAAGCACAGACCCAACCTGCTCATTGGGAGATCCCTTCCTCCTAACAAGGATTTCCCTTGGTCTCCTCAGGCCAGCACATCTTTGTGAATTTCAACCTCCCGGATTATGCTGTTGGCATCATCCTGCTGATTGCCTCCCTGCTGGTCCTCTGTGGCTGCCTGATCATGATTGTGAAGCTCTTGGGCTCTGTCCTTAAGGGGCAGGTAGCTACCGTCATTAAGAAGACACTCAACACTGGTAGGTGCACTGACCCCTTCCCGTACCCTGCAGGGATGGCATCTCAGGGTATCCTAGGAGCGTCCTTAGGCCTCATGGAGCAGTGGTGTCTGCATGTGATTTTTCAATCTGATAGGCTACAGAAATTAAGATTCCCTTCACCTTCAGATCATCCTTAGTGTCTTAGGAGCTCCTAAGCCTGTGGAGCAGGTATAACCTTCTATTTCTTGCCCAGCAATATCCTGAGGCGCCAAATCAAATCCAGAGAGTGGTGGGGTAGACTTCTTTCCTGCCAGGTCTCTTTATGCCCAGGACTTTATTGGGTTTTTCAGGATCCCTTAGGAAAAGAATTACATACAGATGCCCTCCCTTGTCCTAACATCCCGGAAAATTTAATTCAGCATCTTGGGCAACCAAGGGACTCAAATGGCCAAGAAGAGCTCTTGCTGAGTTGGCATCTTGGCCTGTTGTTACCAAGGCAAAGACATTACCTGTCCGTGAACCTCAGGGAACAGAGCTAGGAAAACACACCTCCATGGTAGTGAGGAGGGTGGGCTAGCTCTGGGTGATTCCCAGATAGGCAGCACCTCAGCCTGTGCACTTGGTCCCTGGGACTGGCTGGGCAGGGCTTCTAAGCCCCTGCATTTCCTAAATGCTCCTCTAGGTGGAAACAGGTAAGGCCAGGCAGTGTCAGGAGACCACCCTGGGGGACAATTCAGACGGTCTCCGCCCCACCTCTGCTTTCCCTGCAAGAGCTGTGAATAATCTCTTCCTTGTTTCTTCCAGATTTCCCCTTCCCCTTCGCCTGGGTGACCGGCTACCTGGCCATCCTTGTGGGAGCAGGCATGACCTTCATTGTGCAGAGCAGCTCTGTGTTCACATCTGCCATGACCCCGCTGATCGGTGAGTTTCTCCCTGACATCCCCTGCTGGTGGCCATTTGCATGTCCTGTGATCTCCTGAAGTTGATGCTATGGACTGTGTGTCCCCCAGGTATCGGCGTGATATCCATTGAGAGGGCCTATCCACTCACGCTGGGCTCCAATATCGGCACCACCACCACCGCCATCCTGGCCGCCCTAGCCAGCCCTGGCAACACTTTGAGGAGCTCACTCCAGGTCAGGAAATGCTGAGTGGGGCAGGGGCGCTGTGGGTGGAATACACCCCTGTCTGAGACCTGGCCCTTAGTGGGTTTCCAAGGAGAACCAAGGTTTTCATTGTCACGGGACTGTGATGTGGGGGAGGAGCCGCAGCCAGGCAGCTTGGAGATTAGGCGGGGCCCGGTACTCCTCAGAGAGGCAGGGACACTGTCGCTGCCCATGGCTGTCTAAATGCAGGGCCACACTGGCAGGTGGCACCTGATGGACGTGGGAAGAGTTTCCGGGATGTATGGGCATCACTCCCAGTGAGTCTGCTTTCCCCGTGGGGAGCTCTGTCTGGTCAGAGGGAAGTCCTGTGGCCTGAGGCTGGCTCTATAAGAACGAGGTGGGCCTGCCTTGCCTGGATCAATTAGTTCAACCCAAGTTGAACCCGAGTAAGGAGTCCTAGGGCGTTAGGCCCTCAAAAGTGAGCTGTGATACAGCGCTGACCTCCCTTGCTTTGCCCCAAGACACACAGTAGGTCTTCAGTCCTGGGGGTCTGGGCCAAGGTAAGGAGACAGGGATAACCTTGATTGTGTCCTGGTGCTGCTAGACGGCCCCCTTCTCCCCACCCTCACCACAGAACAGACCCACTCACCTGGGCAACCTCTGTGTTTCAGATTGCACTGTGCCACTTCTTCTTCAACATCTCGGGCATCTTGCTGTGGTACCCCATCCCGTTCACCCGCCTGCCCATCCGCCTGGCCAAGGGGCTGGGCAACATCTCAGCTAAGTACCGCTGGTTTGCTGTCTTCTACCTGATCTTCTTCTTCTTCCTGACCCCACTGTCAGTGTTTGGTCTCTCACTGGCTGGGTGGCCGGTGCTGTTGGGTGTGGGGGTGCCGATCATCCTCGTGATCCTTCTGGTGGTGATCTTCAAGCTGCTGCAGTCCCGCTGCCCAAGCATCCTGCCCTTGAGGCTGCGGACCTGTAACTGCCTGCCCACGTGGATGCGCTCGCTCAAGCCCTTGGACGGCCTGATCACTTCCTGCTGTCAGAACCCCTTCTGCTGTTGCTGCCGCACCTGCTGCTGGTGCTGCCGCCTCTGCTGTATGACGTGCGGCTGCACCAAGTGCTGCTGTCCCTGCTGCAAGTCTTGCAATGATGCTGAGGAGGTGCAGGATGTCCCTATCAAGGTCCCCGAGGCCTTTGATAACTTGGCCATGGCCAGAGAGTCCCAGGACAGGGGTTCCAAGTCTCAACTGGATGCTCTGGGCACAAAGACCATTTCTAACAGCACAGCCTTCTAGGGTCTTCCCAGAAGCAGGAGCAAGGGTCCCTGGTCCCACATGATCATTTTCTTCCTGGTCCTGCTTGCCTTTCTCCACCACAGGATGTTGCTCTCAATTGAGAAATGGAGCTGACATCAGTCCGAGTCTCATCAGCCTGCAGGGTGGTTCGATCTCAGTCGCTGCTGAGTCTTCCACTCTCAGCATGACAGACCTGAGCAGTGTATCATGGCTAGAACACGAGCACCCCACCCGTGCCTGCACACAGCTGGGCGGGCAAATCCCTTCTTCTGAAGGAAAAACCCATGGGGGGAGGGATTTATGGAGCGTTCTCAAAGGAACACATGTAAGCGCACATGTTTGTCCAAACACACACCACATGTATTTTTCCTGGGATCCTAGGAGTGCGTGAGCATGGAAAACCCTGTACTCCTTGCGGCCTCGTTGCTGTTTGTGCAAAATAACTGCATGCGATTTGGATGGGCAGTTTCTTCCCGTCATTCCTCCCTGAACTGTCATCATCAAGCAGCAGTGGGGTCCCTATGTCACAGGTGCAAGGAGTGTGCGCCTTCTTGCCCCACACACTCTGTGCCTTCCAGAGCCCCTGCTGTATTCACACCTCCCTCCCTGTCTCCCCCCAGCAACCCCACTTCTCTCTGGTGAGTGAGCAAGCTTTAGCCTTGTCTTGGAAAGGGGATGTATTCCCGACTCTCCAGTCCTCCATCCTAGCTCAGTCATCATCTTGACTGCTGGGCTTCCAAACTGAGCCCTCCTGGACTTCCCCGTGTAGATACCGTTTCCCAAGCAGAGCCATTTATAAGCTCCCTATTTATAGTCACGCGCCTGTACAGCATTTTTCATAAGTTATGTAGTAAGTAGTACTGTGATTTGTGTTTTGTAGTACTCTCGTTTGCAAATGAGGTGAGGTTTCTATTATGCAATGCAAAGTAAGACCACTTTTGTATATTTTGTAATACTGCCTTTAAAACACGCCCCTGCGCCTCACCCCAGCACACGCTCTGTAAATATGTCAGTTGGACCTGGGCGGGGCTGTGGGGGTCTTGGGGCTCTGATCTTTGAAAATTGGATCTATATACCTGCATTGAGTGTATTTTCTTTTTTTACTGATTGTGGGAAGGGAACAATAAAAAGATAATCAAACCCTGAAGGAGTCTTGTTTTTAATTACAGTGAAATAAGGACCTCCTGGATCTCTTTTTCAAAAGTTCTCTTCCTGCACCTCCCCTCAACTAGTCAGCTACATCCCTTGTGGGGTCCCTTGCCAGAAAGCAGGGAGAGTACATTACAGGCACTAACATCAAGTTTTCCTTTCTCCTATGGTCTCTCTGTTGGCTTGTCTTTTAAAAACTTTGCAATTTTAATGCTATTCTAATGAAAAATTAATTGACATGAATTTTACAGTTCATTATTTTGTTCACTATCAGATGCTGAGTTTTAACTCATAAAGAATTGCTAAAGTCACACAACTCATGTTTGTAGCTCATACATGTGTTTCATTCCTACTGATACAGCGAGGACAGGGCAAAAAATAACTCAATTGTTTTTATTTCATTTCTGGGTGTGAGCTTATTGTACCAATACTTTCTATCTTACTGTAAGGAAGAAGTAGTTGACCTTTTAATACATCTCTATTTGACAGATGTAGCAGGAAAAATTCAATTAGAATATAGAGCTACACTGGCCAATACAGTGGACTGTAACCATATGTGGCTTTGAGACATTTTGAAAACTGTTGTAACCAGAAAATTGAATTTTTAATTGAATTCTGTATTGACAAATTTTTAAGAATGTTTAAGACAGTTTCATTTGTGAATCTTTTTGTAAATTTTATATTCTAAATGCAGCCCAAATATTTCTGTTGAAAATTTAGCATACAAATTGAGTGTTATAAATGTAAGACTAGATTTTGATGTAGTATAAAATAAGAATATAAAGTATGGCAATTATTTTATATGAGCCACACATGCAAATATTTTGGATAAAGTAGTCTGAGTAATATGTACTATTACAATTAATTTTGCACATTCGTTTTTACTTTGTAATGTGGCTCACAGTATATTTCAACAGAAAGTATCAGCAAAAAGACTCAACCCTACAAAAATAAAATAATTATATCCTAGATAATCTTTGGTGAAAGATGAAACCAAAATGCAGTGGCAGCGTATTTCAAAAACAGCAGAGATAAGCATAAATAGTACTGCTATAGGGCCTTGGCAAAGCTGTAATTAGAAGCAAATTCAAAGCAGGAAATGCTTTCATTATTAAATAAGCAAGAATAAAATTAACAGAACTAACAGGCTGAAGAAGTTAGAAAATGAAGAAACTTGAAGGATATTCAGAGAAAGAAAAAAAATTGAATTAGAAAATAGAAGAAACTGCCTTTGATTTTAAAAAGATAACATTATTACATAATAAAAAAGTGAAAAGTTCAAATACCCAATATTAGATACTTCAGAGTAGCCCACATTTACTAGATATTTCCTGTGTCCCAGGCCCAATGTTAAGCACTTAACTTGCTTTAATTTACCTCCTAGGACTCTTATGAAGGATAAAATCTAATTCTTGTTTTCATTTTCTAAATTTCAGGAGCCAGACAAGTGAAGGAAATTATAACTAAGCTCATCATGAAAGTAGTAAAATAAGGATTAGAACCCAGGCCTTCTGGACCTTTTAAGTCCTTCCATTTTAAATGTCCATACTGTTTTAGGTAGTGGATAAATTTACAGATAAAGAAATTTTACAATTCTGGGTGCAACCAGTGCAAATGCATTTGAAAATATTTATGAAGGTGTGTTTCTTGAGCAAAATGCAAATTACTGAACTTGAATCAAGAAATAGATAACCTAAACAAAGCAATGACCATGAAAGAAGAGTTAATTGCCCCCATGAAAAAAGCTGGTGGTAAATAAATGATTATAAGACAAAATTGTTTTTTAAAATATCAGAAAAGATAATTCCAACAATAAACAAGTCGTCCTAGGACAGTGGATAGAGGAAACTCTGAGTTGCAACAAAATTCAGTTTATAGTGCTTGCTTTGGCAACACATGTACTAAAGTTGGAATGACACAGAGAATAATAGCATGGTCTCTGCACAAAATTGACACAAATTTGTGAAGCATTCCAATAAAAAAAAACTTCAGTTTATAAAACTAATTCGGATATAAAGCTTTAACCAGTATATTTGACATTCACTTCTATATTGGGAAATGAAAAAGTTAAACCCAAGTCCAGTAGTATATAAAATTAAAAAAGCTATGTCAGAAATTACTTTGTATGAAAAATCTCGTAAAATTCATCTCACTATTAGTCCCCTAACAAGTATTTTTGAAAAATTTGATGAACTTCAATATCTACTTATGATTTATTTTAGATATAAGGCCTAATTATAATAAAAAAAGGAAACTACTCTTTATGATAACAAACATCTACCAACAGTCAACCTCTAGCTGGTTTAAATAAGAATCCTCCTCATACTTAGAAATGAAACATTACCAGAAGCAGCAAGAAAACAAATAGCAAAATGGGAATAAGTACACCTTCATCAATAATTACTTAAATGTAAGTGGACTAAATTCTTCAATCAAAAGAGTGGCTGGTGGATTAAAAATACAAGAACCACCTATATGTTACCTACAAGAACCTCACTTCAGATGTAAGGACAGAGAGACTATAAGTGAAAATATAAAAAAGATATTCCATGCAAATGCAAACCAAAAGAAGGTTGGAATAGCTATACTTATATCAGACAAAATAGAATTTAAAACAAAATGTATAAGAGACATAGAAGGCATTACGTATAATAGAGGGGTCAACCCAGAAAGAGGCTATAACAAGAGTACATATTTAGAACACCTAAATATATAATACAGATCTTAGCAGACCAAAAGGGAGAACTAGACAGCAATATAATCATAGTACAGGGCTTAACATACCACTTGCATCAATGGGTAAATTATCCAGACAGGAAATCTGCAAGGAAACATTGGCCTTCAATAACTTAACTTACCTGATGGACTTAACAGATTTATAGAGAATATTTATTTTCTCAAGTATACCTGGAACATCTCCAGGATAGATCTTGTTTGGCAAAGGGTGGAGGATCGGGGTGGCTTCTTAGGTAAACAATTCCACGGCACTCACACTCAAGAAAGTGACATCCTGGGCCTCCCCTAGTGGTGCAGTGGTTGAGCACTGGGCTGCGAAGCTGCCTGCAGCCTCTGCAGCACTGATTCGATCCCTGGCCGACGGTGAGGGTCCCACATGGCGCTCAGACCTCTCCTACCATGCCCGCTGCTACCCTCAGCAGTGTATTTCATCCGTCTGCCTTTCTGTTCCCCGCTCTCACCCTCCCGCGCTTCTGACTGTACCCAGTGCTTGTATAAATAAATAAATCTTTAAAAAAAAAAAAAAGTCACATCCTAGCCTGAAATTCTCTGCCGTCAGGGTCCTGAAATTAGTCACTGATTGATCTTTTAACTTGTGTTTTGTGACTGGAATCCAGTGGGACAGCAGACCATGCACTGGACTTGAGGATGCAGTGAGCAGATCATGGGCAATGTGTGTGCTGAGTTCCTTCCTGCCCCCTGAGTACACATGTACGCCCACAGCAAGCAAGTGCAGACAGGTGTGTTTCATCTACAGCTACATGTAGTGGGTCCTGCAGCTCCGAGAGGCCACACTTCTCATTCAAATGGAGCTTTTCCCCAAGCAGCAAAAAGGGAACAAAACACTAAGGAACCTGATCATCCTCTCTCGTGTTACTTTCTTGTATTAGCCATCTAATAGAACTGGATGATGTGGAAAGAAGTAGCCTGTACTTCCTTTTCCTTTCACTTCTTCCTTACTCATCATGAGGTAGAACGTGCACACATCGAGAAATGAAACAGGAGTTGATTTTGTAGGACTGATTCCCCAGGAATGAAAGCTGTTGTTTGTGTTTGAAGCTGCCATTCCAGCATGCACTGCCAAACCCAAGCTGATAATTTGTTTTTTTTTTTAATTATAGCATTAAATAGAATTTTTTTTGAAGACTCAGAGGTAGAAGAAAAAAAAACTTTGTTATTAGAACCTGTAATAACACTTTCCCCCTCTTTGAGTAAAGGTGATTACACATTATGTAGGTGATCGTAGCTGGGTGGGAGATAGAATTGGGGGTGACTCCACTGAGGGAAGAGACAAGAAACTCACACATTAAAAAGATCCAGGAGGTTACTATTTCACTGTGATTGAAAGCAACAAACTCCTTTGGTCTTCAATACTTTTTATTTCTCCCTTCCCACAGCCAGTAACTACAATCATCACAAGCACGTGGATCCACTTTTCAAAAATTATCAGAGTACAAAGAGGACCACAGTCCCACCGGGGCCCATTTACATATTTACAGTGATGGGGCGAGGCAGGGAGGCACGTTTCAAAGGCGGTATCACAAAATACACAAAGGGGATCTTTCTCCTCTTTACGTTTCACAATAGAACCCAGCCTCATTTCCAAATAAAAGCACTATAAAATGAAAATCACAATACGGTTCACTATATAACTTCTGAAAAATTCTAATGAATATAGGATATAGATGGCTCTGGTGGGGAATTGGTATTGTTATCTACATGGAGGAAGGTCAGTTGAGGGCTGTTTGATGTCCTGAACTAGTTAAAATTGTTGCACAGCTAGACTGGGGGAGGAGAGGTTGTACCAGCTTCCCTTTCTGGAATCCCTGCAAGATCTGGTGTCTAGACAGTCTTCAGAACACTTGCTGAATGGGCCACTCAAAGTTGACCTAAAAACCCAAGAACATCAGAGGCATCAAAAGCAGGAAAACCTTGCTTCACTATCTGCTGGTGCTTCAATGCCAAGATTTAGAAATCTGTGGAAATGCCTCGTTGCTTGTACAATATAGGTCTAACTTTTAAGATCCCACTTACAGGACCCATTCAGATATTAACAACAGCTTAACTGGACTGATTATTTTTAGGACTGAGATTGAATTGTGAAACCTCTTGAAGTTTCAGTGATGGGACTATAAGGGAGCAAAATTTGCCACCCAATAATATGACCCCTTAGTATAAGGAGTATTTTCGTAAGAGGGGCTTTGAAAACTGGATGGAGCTTACCCTGAGGCAGCGGACATGTATCTAAGGGGAAATCTCCATCTGTAAGTCTGTCTGCCTTCTGATACCATAAAGACTAATTCTCTCACTTTTATCACTGGACAAGTCAGCAGTTGACTTCTGCATGCCAGTCTGAGCCTTTGATTGCTGCTCTCTGGTAACCTTCTATAACTGAACTTTCCCTGTCCCTAGCCCCCCAACATTCTTTGTCTTTAATTGATGTTGTTTAAGGAGGTGACTTAAACCATTGCTGTGAGTAAACTTAGTTTTTACTGGGTCTCTCTCACGTATGCAGGAGGCTTACGTGTTATGATTAAACTGTCATTCATCAAAGCAGCCAAAAAAAAAAAAACCCTTATTAACAGATAAAATATCTGCCCCCAGCATTCACCAGGTGAGCCAAAATGCACCTGAAGTGCTCTAGCTCACATGTAGCTCCCGTCTTGCAAACTTGGACAGGGACAAGCAGGTAGAGTCCTCAGATGGGCCTTACCTGCCCAGGTGGGGAGCCCCCGGCAGGGGATACGAGAGCACTGGGGAGCAGGAATGATCCACATGGGGGGTTTTCTTAAAGCCTCTCCATAATTACGAGGTTTCCCCTGAACTGGCTGGTCTGGCACAAGGAGACCTGGCACAAGTACCTGTTCTCGGTTGGCAAGTCTTTGGTGAAGATACCTGATTTATCACAGAAAAGAAAAACGTAAACCTGTGCACTTTGAGAAACTTCCATAAATCCCTCTCTTGAAGTGACTTTTTTCAGAAGAGGCTGTTTTGAGACTGAGAATGTATCTATCCTATGACCAGCCCAGCTGTGTGCTGTGCTCGGTGTGATCAAATCTCTAGGGGTTTCATTCAATTCATTTAATTATCTGAAATTCATTTCATTTGATTTTCTTTCAGTGTTGTTCTGGGCCTTCCTGGGAGTGGAAGACCCAGGAGGAGAGATTGAGATCAAACTACCTACAGGTGATTTGCTGGGCAGAGGGTAATGAAGGACAGTGTTGATGTCAACTCCGTCGCTTCATGGGAAAGAAATCCCAGTAGGTGGAGAGAATCACGCAGAACCTGAGATGCATGAATGCACAGGACTCGGGGCCTCCACAGACCACAGGGGCAGCTACAAGTCTGTGCTCCTGCTGTCAGAGTTCATACCCAGAGGGTTCACTTTAGACATGGGGGGTGCATCCTGGGCTTCTCTGTCCATGGCCAAGTTATCCAAGGCCACAGAGGGGGGGTTCTCCACCGCCGCCAGGTCCTCACAGCACTTGCTGCACTTGGAGCAGCCGCAGCACCTCTGCCAGCAGCTGGAGACCAGTCCGTCCCAGGGTTGGAGCGAGCGCATCCACGTGGGCAGGCAGTTACAGGTCCGCAGCCTCAAGGGCAGGATGCTTGGGCAGCGGGACTGCAGCAACCTGATGATCACCGCCAGAATGATCACGAAGATGACCGGCACTCCTATGCCCGCCAGCACCTGCCAGCCGGCCAGCGAGAGACCCAGAACTGCCAGTGGGATCAGGAAGAAGAAGAAGAGCAGGTAGAAGACAGCAAACCAGCGGTACTTAGCTGAGATGTTGCCCAGCCCCTTGGCCATGTAGATGGGCAGGCGGGTGAACGGGATGGGGTACCACAGCAAGATGCCAGAGATGTTGAAGAAGAAGTGGCACAGTGCAATCTGAAACAGAGGTTGCCCAGGTGAGTGGGTCTGTTCTGTGGTGAGGGTGGGGAGAAGGGGGCCGTCTAGCAGCACCAGGACACAATCAAGGTTATCCCTGTCTCCTTACCTTGGCCCAGACCCCCAGGACTGAAGACCTACTGTGTGTCTTGGGGCAAAGCAAGGGAGGTCAGCGCTGTATCACAGCTCACTTTTGAGGGCCTAACGCCCTAGGACTCCTTACTCGGGTTCAACTTGGGTTGAACTAATTGATCCAGGCAAGGCAGGCCCACCTCGTTCTTATAGAGCCAGCCTCAGGCCACAGGACTTCCCTCTGACCAGACAGAGCTCCCCACGGGGAAAGCAGACTCACTGGGAGTGATGCCCATACATCCCAGAAACTCTTCCCACGTCCATCAGGTGCCACCTGCCAGTGTGGCCCTGCATTTAGACAACCATGGGCAGCGACAGTGTCCCTGCCTCTCTGAGGAGTACCGGGCCCCGCCTAATCTCCAAGCTGCCTGGCTGCGGCTCCTCCCCCACATCACAGTCCCGTGACAATGAAAACCTTGGTTCTCCTTGGAAACCCACTAAGGGCCAGGTCTCAGACAGGGGTGTATTCCACCCACAGAGCCCCTGCCCCACTCAGCATTTCCTGACCTGGAGTGAGCTCCTCAAAGTGTTGCCAGGGCTGGCTAGGGCGGCCAGGATGGCGGTGGTGGTGGTGCCGATATTGGAGCCCAGCGTGAGTGGATAGGCCCTCTCAATGGATATCACGCCGATACCTGGGGGACACACAGTCCATAGCATCAACTTCAGGAGATCACAGGACACGCAAATGGCCTGGGGCGGGGGCTGGATATCAGGGAGAAACTCACCATACAGTGGTGTCAGAGCAGATGTGAACACAGAGCTGCTCTGCACAATGAAGGTCATGCCTGCTCCCACAAGGATGGCCAGGTAGCCAGTCACCCAAGCGAAGGGGAAGGGGAAATCTGGAAGAAACAAGGAAAGATCTTTCACAAACCTTGTAGGGAAGGCATGGCACATGACAGAGCCAGCTGGCACATTCACAAGGTGCAGGGCAATGGGCTGAGTCAGAAGGTTAGGTTTGTAGGTGATTCCCACTCCACACCAAGGTTGACATGCAGAATGCAAATTGAGAATCCTTTCATCCTGTGCATTAAGATGATGGAACCATGGGTGGATGTGGGATGTGTGTTATGAAGACAAAAACATATCCACTGTAGGTCAGGAGCTAGAAATACCTGAACCCTATCCCAAACCCTCTGACCCTTTATGTTGAAACTTTAACTCCCAAAGTGATGATATTTAGAGGTGGGGACTTTGGGGCTAATTAAGTCCTGAGAGTGGGGTCCCCATGAATAGATTAGTGCCTTTGTAGAAGAAGAGAGAACTTGTTTCCTCTGCATGCTTTCTTCCATGTGAGTACATAGTGATGAGGTGGCCAGCTGCAAATCTAAAAGGAGGACCTCACTGGACTGCAACCCCAGTGATAACCTCATATTGGACCTCTCAGCCTGCTGGACTATGAGAAATAAGTTTCAATTGTTAACCGCTTGATGGCGGTTAAGCACCCAAGTAAATTTACTCCTCAAACAAAGTTCTTCCATCTCTCAGACTACTTCCCAGTCTGCTCTCCCAATCCTGCCCATCCTCACCTTTTTTTCCATCTAAAGGGGCATTTAGAAAATACAGGGGCTTGGAAGCCTTACTTCCCCATTCTTGGCATCTGTGTAGATCAGGTCCCAGGAATCACCTAGAGCCAGCACACCCTCATGACAACCACGGAGGTTGTCATGACAACCATCACCAAACCAGGTGATGTCCCTGGTTTGGTAACTCTGTAGGCCAGGATGCTGTGCTTAGCAGGAGCTCCTCTCTGCCAACTGAGTCCCATTGGTTGCACAAAATGCTGATGATCTGTCCAGAATTAAATTTGCTGGCATGTCAGGATCAGGGTATCTGTTATCTTGTTACTAAGGGATCCTGGTAGGTCCAGCAAAGTCCTACCCATGAGGAAACCTGGCAGGAAGGAAGTTCTGCCCCATAGCTCTCTAGGTTTGAGCTGACTCCTCAGGACGTTGCTCAACGTGAAATGGAAGGTTGAATCTGCTCCCAGGCCCTACTCAAAATACCAAGGATGATTTCAAAGTAAAGGGCATCACAACTTCTGTAGCCTATCAGATTCAATAAATTGCATGCATATACCACTGCTGCATAATATCTAAGGGTTCTCCAGATTGTCACAGTGATGCCATCCTCAGAGAGATCAGGATGGGGTCAGTGCACCTACCAGTGTTGATGGTCCTCCTAATGACACCAGCTACCCGTCCCTTGATCATGGAACCCAAGATTTTGACAATCATAATCAGGCAGCCACACAGGATCAGCAGGGAGGCAATCAGCAGGATGATGCCAACAGCATAATCCGGGAGGTTGAAATTCACAAAGATGTGCTGGCCTGAGGAGACCAAGAGAAATCCTGTTAGTAGGACAGAGACCACTGAAGGCCACTGGGTTATTTATTCCTAAACATCCTTCTACAGTAGCAGAATCTGTTTTTGAATTTGACATGTAATAATCCAGAACAGAGACCATATTCCCAGCCTCCCTTGCAGCTACATGCAGCCCTGAGACCATATGCTGGTAGGTGCATCTGCTGATGGTGGAAGATGAAGTGAAATCCCTAAGTCACACAGCTAGTCAGGGCAGACGCAGGCCTCCAGCTACATCTTCTAGCTCGGCTAGAAGTGGGGCCTGACAGTTCCCACGTGTGCTTTACTCACCTTGCTGAGATTGCTCATATAACGTGTTTGAGATGCAAGGTAGAGTAGGATGGGCAAGACAGGGCAGGGGGGATTGCTGATTGTAGAACCTTGCCTTTCAAACTCCCTGTGTGACCCTATGGTGATTCCAGTAAAACATGACAATAGCAAGGTATGTGTACCACCTAGAACAGGGGGGAGAGTGGTGAAGGGCTCTCTGATTCTGTGTGGTGAAGCACACCTGGATTAAGGTATCCTGCTCAGAATTCATGAGAAGGTGAGAGGTAAAAATGGAGAGGAAGATGAAAGCAGAGGTACACAAGTGGGTATAAAAGGAATAATTAGAAGAACTAGGTATTCCTGGATTGGAAAATTTCCCAGATATAAATTTATAATGTGTATAAATGTACATGTATATTATATATATATAAAACAATGTGTACACATATAGTATATTACAGGTATTGTTTTGTATTATATTATAGGTTATAGATATATAACATGTAATGAAATCATGTCCATCGACATCCTGATATTTCAGAAAAACAGGAGCATTGGGCAGGAGGTTCACTACTCTCTTAGTGCCTCAGCCCAGGGCTGTGAGTGGGGCTGGTCACATAGTAGAAACTCATGCCTGAGGGTGATGTGTCTGTTCTGTGTGGGCCCAACATCTCCTTCCTCTCTGGCTGTCACTTCATTAGAGTCTCTGGCAAGAAGACGCCAAGGCTCCTGGAGGGAACACTCTAGAGTGTGCTGATGATGTCTGAGAAGGAGCTGGAACTGCCAGAGAACTGGGTGTCAGGCCCCACTTCTGCCCCTCCTGTGGGACCTTGCCTGTCACCTGCCCCGAGCCCTCAGATTCCTCTGCTGTGGAAGCAGGTAGCTCAATGAACAGGTTGCGTCTATGCTAAATCTCACTGCCCTTTTTTCCTTCGTGACTGGGGCCCTACACACATAGGCAACACCCATCGGCTCCCCAGACAGTTCCCCCCACAACTCATAGCTGAGGTCTGCCTGCCCCACTCACACTTGGCGATGTTCTCCTTATTGGTCACATTCTTGGTGGTCCAGGTGGAGACACCAACCGTCCAACAGAGGGACGGGGAGGTGCAGTTCTCCGGTGAGGGGACAGTGACATTCATCTGAGTCTGTGACAAACATGAGAATAGTATTTACAATCCCCAGTTCTCTCTCTTGGTGGGAGAAGCAGACAATTTGAGGAGTGGGGAAGTCAGCATACACACAGGTGGTGCACCTGTGAGCACGAGGCACTATTTCCACCGATTGCTCCACTAGTGGAAACAGAGAGGCAGCAGAGATAAGCCAGGAGACGTGTATGTAGTGACCAGCCAGCAGTAGTGTAGCGGTGGTGGGAGACGGGGCGAAGGGGTTTGTCTGTCTGATTCATTCTGTCTATTCATTCAGCATTCAATCATTACTCACGCATCAGTGAGTGCGTGATTTTTTTAGGAGTCCCACATTTTTCATTCTCTTACCTTGTCACTTAAAGCACAGTTAAAAGAGTTTACCTGCTTAGCAACATTCTTGGAAACTTACCACATTGGTCAAAGTTTTGCACCAAATCTTGACCAGACTCTTATTTTCTGCTGACTCATCATTCATTGCAATTTGGCTGATCACTTTTTTATCCAGCTGAGGAAGGAAAGAGAAAACAGGCAGCAGGTCCTCAGAGGTCATGTGGGAAAGAAATGCAGGTGTTTGTTGAGGTCATGAACTTAACTGTGAATCCAGGCACGAGTGAACTGGGACCCACCCTAGCTGCACTCCCAGAAAGGAGCATATGCACCTAGAGTTTAGCAAGTGTTTAATAAATAAAGGATTATATAGACAAACACTGGTATGGAAGAGCATCTGTAGGTAATCACTGGGTGATTTTTTGCTTTTAGTTGGACACATGTCAGATGAGAATCACGAGTAAGATAATCCTTGTTCATTGACTCCACTAACCCTGTGCTCAGCAGTGGGAACAAATTGTAACTTCTAGTCAGTGGAGGGTCTTTGAGTCTGTAGAACTCAACTCAAAGGGTACCACCTCTTGCTCTTATCCCAATAGAGATGGTACGTGTGTTAAGTCAGGGCACAAAAATGGCTATTGTTCTGTCGAGTGTCCCTAAAAGTTCTACCTCCTCTGATCATTTCCAGAGGCAACCACAGAGCAGTGTCCCTCATGCTTTCCCACCATTCCTGGATGATTGGGTGCAGCAGGGGGGCTCGGGCAGCGCTCTCACACTCAGAGAGTGGTGTTACCTGGACAATGAGCTTCGTGAAAGGATCGGTGATAACTTTCAGAAGTGCTGGAGCATCTTCTCCCTTCTTCCACTTGAAGGTCTCTAGCACCTTGTCGGTCAGCACCTCCAGGTAATGGGTGGCGGCCTCCAGGGGCAGGAGCACAAGCACCGTGAGCCAGTTGAAGAAGTCGTGGACGGTGGCCCCTGCAAAAGCCCTGCAGAAGGGGAAACCACCCCAAGCCAACACCAGATTAGTCAATGAGCAAGTGGACACGAATCCAGGCAGGTCGATACTGTATCAATTGTCGCCTGTCCGTGTGCACAAGCTCCCTTAGACCATTGAGAACACAGAAAGCACCCAGCCTATGGGATGAAGGTCACTGCATGGGGACTGCCCAGCACCCTTGTCCCCGACTGCGAGGGGAGCCTTTACCACCAGATCAAACACGGTTTTCTTTGCTTGCAGAAGATGTTGGTTATGCTACGTGCAAAATTAGTCCCGAGACCACTGAGTGGAAGGATTGCTTCAGACGCCTTTGGAATCATGCATATAGAAGACCCTTTAGCTTTCAATCGAAAAGATGGGCATATGTATGAAGGTAATTATTAAAACCCTTAACTAATTGAATTCCCAACTTTTTAAAAAGTCATCTCAAGACTCTGATGAAACATTTGAACAGTCCCCACCTGGACACAGCTAATATGAACTACAGTTTGCATCTACCTGAGAAGAGACACACACTCTCCCTGAATTCTGTATTATATCCTGGTTAAGAACTCTAGACTTTACTAGTAAGTGGTAGAGTCCCCTTAAATACACCTGCATGTCAGAAGCACCCAAATCCACAGGGGACATGAGCATAAGTGGACAGAAGCAAATACACACATGACTACTCTATTACTAGTGACTTGAGGGAAATGCTTCAAGTCATAGTAATAGAGAAATTAAGTTGTAACTTACTTTTTTTTTATAAATACAAGTTCTTACCTCTTATATTAGCTAGTATTTAGTATTTCAAAGAATAATTTATTTTTGGAGAAGACATTTCAGACCCTGTCATACACTCTGGTAGAGAAGGATGCAGACACTACTCAGGAGTTTGGCAAAATGTTTTAAGAGCTTTACATGTGGGCCTCCCCGGTGGCGCAGCGGTTGAGCGCTGGGTTGCGAAGCTGTCCGCAGCCTCTGAAGTGCCGGTTTGATCCCCGGCCACCGGGCAAGGGTCCCATGGTGCGCAGACCTCTCCTGCCACCCGCTGCTCCCCTCAGCAGTGTATTTCATCAGTCTGCCTGTTCTGCTCCCTGCTCTGACTCTGGTGAATTCTCTCACCCTCCCACGCTTCTGACTGTACCCAGTGCTTGTATAAATAAATAAATAAATAAATAAATAAACAAACAAACAAACAAATAAATAAATCTTTTAAAAAAAAGAGCTTTACATGTGCTGGATATAGAAAATATTATTCTAGAAAATTATAAGGATAATAATTCAAACTACCAGGAAAGAAAGTCACTCATCCCCAGCGATGTCACTGAGACAATCTGCCCAGATACCCCTCCAGGGGCTGGGAGTCCATCTCGTTCCTACGTGCGGGCAGCACCAGGGATCCTGTGTGTATTTCACAGGTTATTCGGGGCAAAAATCAGTGTAACCGAGAAGGACCCACTTCTGGAGAAAGAAAACCAGGGTTGAGTCCCAGCTATGCCCTCCCTGAGGTACGTGGCCTGTTCATGTTTCCACATGAATAAATGGGGCTGAGAAAGTCTACTCGCTGCTTGAGAAATCCGAGCAGGAGCCCCCGGGGACGCGCATTGTGACCGTGACCTCGGGACACTGGGATGAGGGATGAGGCCTTGGCGAGACTCAGGAGGGATGCATGGCCAGGATATGCACTTGATTTTCACATTGACCTTTTGGAGGAAAATGGTTCCCCTTGCCTGTGTTCATCCAGAACCATCCTCAGGTCTTACCTTCACAAAGAACATACTGACATTTTATTAGCATGACGTGAAGACAAAGAAAAGTGGTCCCAAATGGAGGCTTTGGGAGTGTTTTTTTCTGAGCATGGGGACAGAAATCCTACCCTAGCTGGCCTTGCTCCAGGCCCCTCCCAGGGGGGAGCTTGTGTCCAGGCCCCTCGCTCAGCGCTTGCCCCTGGGATTGTGCCCTCAGCCCAGTGACCCCACAGTGGTGGAGACACATTATACAGCCCCCCCTTGGGGGCTGGGTTTAGCTGCCCGGTAGGTGTGTGCCCACCTCCCTCCAGTACCCACAGCAGCTCCAGGGATGATAAGCTGCTGCCACGGGCTCGGTGAAGGAAGTTCCTACGTCATGGGCAGTAGCTGGGCCCTGGGGGCGCAGGGCTGGTGCGGAGCCTCCTACCTTCGGAACTCGTTGCGGTCTCCCGCCTGCATGAGCGCCACGATGGTGTTGGTGATGGACGTCCCGATGTTGGCCCCCATGACAATGGGGATGGCGGTCCTCACGGTCAGCACTGAGGGTGGGAAAGGTGGTTGGCACTTTGGGAAGGCAGCCTGGCCACGTCCTGATGGCCCGAGGCAGGGGGAACGCATTCAGGCTGACAGGCCTCTATAGCAGCAGGTCTTAACCTCTGAGGGGTCTGCACCTGGCTGTGAATCTCATGGCCACTCGGGTGGCTCTCCATAGACGTGTACATATATGTACCCCTCAAACATTAAGGTCTGTTTCCAGACTGAACTATGAGAAAGGAAACCAGAGTCTCTTGGAGTAAAGTGAAAGACACCGTATTTGGTCATCATGTTTCAGAGTAAATCCCAGACTCCCTGCTGGACTGTGGAAAGCTGACATGTGAACGGGCTCAAGGGATCCAGGACTCACGTGAGGAGGCCACCATGCTGACAGTGATGGATGTGGTGGTGCTGGAGCTCTGGATGAGGACAGTGACCAGCACTCCGATCATCAGTCCCGCCACGGGGTTGGACATAATATAATTGTTGCTCAAGAACTGTCCAGCGAGCTTTCCTGAAAAACAAATCCATGACCATGGAAGGGGGTTAGGTAGGATCACATGCACACAAGTCTCCAGTATGCCCAGTCAGAGGATTGGGAACCAACCATCAGCCCTGTTGGTGCCTGTGTGACTGACTATCTTCCTGTTATTTCTCCCAGAAGGACACCGATGCCAAGTCCCCACCACACTCACCCTTTCTCTCCTGTCCCGTCATCCTGCATCTGCCCGCTATCATGAGGAGAAAGCCCTGGGGATGCTGCCTGGGACCAAGGGAACCAACACTGACAACACAGAAGTCAGTCTGCAGCCAGACACACCCCCTGTGGCTTTTCTGCCCAGCTTCTCGGGTCAAGAGATGACAATCTCAACATTCATTAAGACTGCAGGACCCAGGTATACTGTCACAGAAAATGAGTTTGGCCCTGCTGTGCCAGTTGTAGGCTGTGAACTGAATTCAGCCCTGGCTGCTGGAAAGAGCCTTATCCGGGTCATGGACCTTTTATAGGTCTCACTTCTATCTTTTGTAAAATGCGTAGAAATCACAAATGAATGAAGGGGCTTCCAATTCTAAGAAACAAGGAGCTGCAGGTGAGTGGGCTGAGACAGGACGGAAACTGAACCCAAGTCAGTGGAATGACCCACCCAGGTCACCGACCCCTCCCTCCATACCTCCAACCAGCTGGAAGGCACTGCTGAGCACATCCAAGGAGCACACGAACAAGTAGAGAAATCCCAGAAGCAAAATGAATTTCCCAATCCCTTGGAAGACACAGAGAATCTTCCCTTTGGTGTCTCTGTCTGGAGGAGGGGAAAAGGCACAAAGGCTTTTAGTGTCTGAAACACTGAGCTTTGCAAAGAGCTCAGACTCCCCTGTCCCTGCCAGCCAGGCAGCTCCAAGCTCTGATGCACAGCAAGGCCTGGAGATGGCCCAGCAATGGCCGCCCTCTGCAGCCCAGTGACCACTGCCAGCCATGTAGCTGAGCCCGGGTGAAGCGTCTCCACTTGATCTACATTTGGGCTGCGGACAGCCCAGCCAGGCCCCATGCTCAGCTGAACCATGTCCCTGATGAGCCATCACAGCACCTGCCACTGAGGAGTGGGGCCAGAGGAAATGGTTCTCCAAGCACTTACAGAACAGCACAGAGCACTTTCTCGAATGTGGCCACAAGCATGCCATTACCGCTTGCACTGGGGGAGGGTGGTACCCCTGGAATTGTACATCCTTGACTGCTGTTTCTCCACTCAATTTTCACGTGCGCCTCACCTGCTCTCTCCCACCTCCCACCCCTGCCCAGCTGTCTGATCCACAGACCGACCTTTCACCTGCACCTGCAAGTAAGTACACTGGTGGCTCACACCCTGCTGATCTGGGGAACATTCTCTGCCTTCTGAAGACTTCCCTGTGCACTGCCTTTAGGTGAGGGGACACCCGCCAGCACCAGTTCTATCCACAGCCCCTGATAGTATCTAGGGCAGGTGAGTCACAGTGGATTTAAAGATCACCCAGTGTCTGCTCTGGTGCCCACCCAGTGCCTGGCACAGTTGGAGAATGAAGCGAGGACAAAAGGTGCCCCATCATCACATTGTCTTAGGGTCTAGGCCTCCTGGTCCTGCAGGGGCACCCCCCCACCAGGACCTCTGCTCCTAGGGCAGGAAACTGTGGGGACTTGGAGGGTGACATGAGGCAGAGTCACTGGAAGTGGTGAGCTTGGCCCCCTCCTGCTGCCCCCCCACGCCATGTTTACCTGACCACTTGATGCCTTTGTCCTGAAGTGCGAGCAGGCCCCAGGGGTCTTCCTCCTCTGCAGGCACCTCCATCAGAGTCACGGTGGAGCAGGTTGGCAGAAGCTCAGTCTCTGTTACAGGGGCTCCAGGGTCATCTGTCCAAACCAACATCAGGGCATGAGGAATGAGGGGTCAGAGTCAGGAGCCCTGGGCCCTCAGGGAGGCCAGCCCAAGACTGGATGACCTGACTCACTTCTGAGGGTGTCCTCGTCTTCCCCGGGCTGGGTGCGCGGCCGACTAGCAGCCCCCTCCGTACATTCGCGCTGGGCATTGTCCAGCTCAGGGCAAGAAGCCATGGTCTGTGGATGGAAAACAGAGTTAGGGGAGCAGCCACAGAAAGAGGGGCCCTCAGTGATTGTGGCAGGGAGCGCAGGGACTGCAAAATCAGTAGGGGGTGCAGGGGAGTGAAGGGTGTGGTGATATCAACTTGGAGGTGAGCAGTGGTGAGCACAAAATTTCAGCCCTTGAGTCCATCTCTCCAATTTGCCAAAGACCTGAGTACAGAGATGTGAAGGACTCATCTCCCTGGACACCGCCAGGAGGGGTCCTGCTGACTTTGCTCCTATCCCCGAGCTCCTGAGCCAGCTGTTGCCCTCCCTGCCTATTTCCAAGGCCACACTCGGGGCATCTGGCTTCCTGATAGAAGGGGCAGAGAAGAAAGATCCTCCAGGGGCAGCTGGGACTAAACCCAGAGAGATGTCCCTGCCCAGGTGAGAGAGGAGGGGCTGGGGGGAGGCCTGGCCCAGGCATCACCCACGGGCTCTTTGCTGCTGTGTTGAGAATCCTTCTGGCTCATCTTCCTGCCTCCACATGGGCACCCTGTGGCAAGAGCAACTCTGCTGGCCAAGCAGAGGACCCTTCTCTGCCCTCCTGGGCCTGGGGAGCAGGATATGAGGGGCTCCTGGCAGTCACCAGCACCTGGACTCTGCATGGCTTGAGACTCCCCCCTTTCACTCCCAGCACCTGTTCTGGGGTCTCCTGTGCAGAACACAGCAGCCCAAGGCCATAGAGGAGGGATGGAGGCAGCACATGCTCTGGTGTTGAGGAGACCCGGCCAAGCCCGCTCCACCAGGCAGTGGCCTCCAGAGCGCAGCAGGAGACTAGCTCGGCAGGAGGATGTGTCAGCGGCAGGACAGGCAGGCAGAGCGGCCAGGCCTTGTTTAATGAGCACCGAGTGCCAGGCTTCCCC
The DNA here is from genome assembly GCF_964194135.1 of Talpa europaea. Classification (NCBI taxonomy): domain Eukaryota; kingdom Metazoa; phylum Chordata; class Mammalia; order Eulipotyphla; family Talpidae; genus Talpa; species Talpa europaea. Next base: position 130,470,965 of record NC_140071.1, on the reverse strand, counting down.
GCACCGCCCCCACGTGAACCCCGGCGGCCTCACACCGCCATGTGCATTTCTGCCCATTGGCTTCATGTGGAGGCTTATACTTCTACCTCTGCCAGCCCCGTTGACAGCAGAGAAAACGAAGACACCAAGAAATGCAGTGCTCAGGTCTCAGTGACTCCGCCTTTGAGGCAACTCACACTCAGGCTGCGGGACCCCTGCTGTCCAACACTCAGGAGACTGACTCTGGGCCAGGCCCAGGACCTCAGCACACAGGGCCCTGCCCAGGGGGGTAGATCCCTCCTGCAGCTGCCTCAGCCAGCAGGGGGTGAGCTGACCGCCCAGGTCATGGGGTGGAGGCTGAGATGGGAGAGGCCTGGTTTACACTGGTGAGTGACTTGAGACTCTTAAGTGATGCACTGATGGGGTTTGAAAAGAGACATTTATCTCCTCACTTTAAATCACGGCCTGACCCTCAGAGGTCACCCCCATAGTGCACTTTTCAATTTCATAGTGCACTTTCAATTTAAACACAAATTTTAAATACATTCTGTCCTTGACAGAAGCACATCAGTCGCTTTGGACTGTGCCTGTGGGGCTGGAAGTGGTAGTGCATGGGTAGAACCATCTGAAACATATCACGATCATGATTTGCATTTTTCAAATCGCTCGGCTGTCCTGACTACTGTCAATCAGCCCAAGGGGGACGGTGGGAGTGGCATGAGGAAGGTGATAGGAAAGGGCAGCTAACATTTATTCCAAATCACCACTTACTAGACGCTGTTTTCCACATTATATTGAATTCCAGGTATTTTTATGTCACCTCTGGGGCAACAGCAAAACCCAGGGTCCCTCCTCCCCTGACTAGGATTTGCTTCAATGGGGGGGTGAGTATTGGGGGTGGGATATGGAGAGGTAACTCGTCCACATGCAAACCTCTTGCACAGCCCGTCTTTCTGCCCGAGTTGCCAAAGTGACAGGAACAGAGAAGAGAGCCCCGGCAGCTGGTGGGCTGGCCGCAGCCAAGAGCCAAAACTCCTGACACTCTGAAACATGGTCCCTCCAGCGAGCCCCAGCTGTGCCCAAGTGCCCAGCACAGGGCAGGTTCAAGAACTGCCCCCGCGGAGGGGCAAGAGAGGCCAACAAGACCCCAGCAAGCACAGCTAGCACAGAAACGTCTTGGGGAACCGACCCAGGGAGCAAGAGGGGTGCTGGGCCATGAAACCCACAAGCTGCTCCCTGACATCAACATGTTGGGGAAAGTCCTCTCCCCTCTGAGGGACAGACTCAGGTTCCCTCAGCTCAGGCCAGCCTCCCCTGGGGGCATCCGCCCTGGGGGGTCTGAAGCCTGAGTTAACTCCATTCCTGTGCCCCCTCCTTCCTGACCTGGAGAGGCTGAGCTCCCCACCCCTACCCCTACCCCCTGTGCATCCTGTAAGCCATTTCCCAGCCGCCCTCCCAGCAGCCTCTGCTCTGAAAACACTGAGAACTCGTGGGCTCTGGTGTCCAGACAAGGGAAGGTCTGCAGGCTCTTTGCTCTGGGCCCCCTGCGCGGATGGAGCAGCACCTGACTCTAGTCTGCAGGGCCCGGATGGTGACTCTGCAGACAAGGAGGGGAGCAAGTGGAAGTCACCGTGGGGCGTGGCCTCAGTGGGGCCACACAAACTAGATCCCAGCACAGGGAAGACTCATCTAGTCCCTCTTGTCCATATGGGGAAACTGAGTCGCGATGTCACAGGGACTAGTAGGCGTCCAGAAAGAGAACCCGTTATCCCCTTTCCTGAAATCCTCCACTACCCCGTCTTTCCTCCCAAAGCACAGACATCTGCACTCCTAGAAACACAAGTGACTGGGGAGTAACCCGCAGTCGTAACAGTGTGGTCGAGGAGTTGTAACAGCAACAGCAGGAACATGAGGATGGGGCGTAAAGCCCTGAAATGGCAGAAGGGTTTTTTTTTTCTGCAGACCCAAATCGACCAGTTTCCTGAGTTCAGATTTGAGGGATATTGAGAAGCATTAAGGAAACTAAGAGTCTCTCGGGTGCAAGAGGAGAAGAGGAAGCGTCCTCGCCCAGAGAGGTACTCACCGGGGCTCCCCGCGCAGGTAATGGACCGAAGGAGGCTCCCACGTGGAGCCGCAGCCCAGGTTTATATAGGAAAGGTGTTGGGCAGAAGCAGCTGCTGTCACCACACCCCCAGCATCTGGTAAACATTCCCACTCTGTTATCACCTCACTCCCAACAAACCCTGAGAGAATGCAAACTTGCAAAGAGAAAGCTTCCCTTTTCTATTCCAGTGAAAAGAGAAAATACTGGCTCAACCCAGGGACCATTTTATTTTAAATGTGTGTGGGCCTCAGTAACTGATCAGGGGTGATGTCCATTTGATTCTTGTTTTGCATTACAGGTTTCTTTAGGTTTTTGGAGGTAGCATTGTTTACAATATTGTATATAACTCAAGGCATTGGATTATTAATTTTATAATTTATATTAATGTGTGGAGGAAGGTTAGCTGTATGTGACTATGTGAGTGTGGGTGTATGGCTCTGGAATCCCTCTCTTTGGGAAAAAATGTTTTGCAGAATAGTTTCCTATCTGGGCCTCCCTGGTGGCGCAAGGGGTTAAGCACCGTACCATGAAGCAATCCGAAGTCTCGGTAGCATGAGTTCGATCCCTGGCCCACCAGGGAGCTACCCGCATGGCACAGCAGACTTCTCCTGTCTCGACCGCTCCTCCCCTCAACAGTGTATTTTGATTAGTTTGCCTGTTCTGTTCTCCACTCTGTCTCTGGTGAATCCTCTCACCTCCCACACCTCTGGCCTGTACCCCAGTTCTTGTATGCATAAATAAATCAATCTTTAAAAAAAAAGAAACAAAAAAAAAAGAGAATATTTTCCTATCTTCATTCCATTGCAGAAACAGAAAACTAATTAGAACCTAAACATACCACCCGTGTTTACACACAAGCTTCTAAAATATTTTCATTCAGCACAGCTTTCTATGCCTTTGTTTTCCTAAAAGTAGAGTAGATTGGGTTCAATGGCTCATCACATGATGTGGAGACCCACCCAGAACCACACTATCTTGCCCCAGGTCACAAAACGGTGACCTGCAAAGCCCACATTCCTCACTCAGGCCAGCCAGATCTGTGCAGAAGCTGGAACCTCCCATTTTTAGAAAACTGCAGACCCTCCAGCAGGACCTGGACAGCACCCTGGAATCAAGCACATGGATCGTTTTACTATAAACATATAGTTTTGATATTAAGGCAATACATTAGATTGTCTTTGTCAGTTCAGATTAGGACTGGCACCAAATAAGCTTTTAAATGGCAGATTAGAGATCAGAACTGCTGCTGAGGGGTGTGGGAAGCATGTAGGCTCTGGGTTGGAGCCCAGGGTTTGCATCTTTTTGAGCCACTTAGACTCATGTCCGTGTTCACCATAACCGGCAGCACAGCCAGCCCTTCCATAGACCTGCTCTGTGCCAGGGGTTCGCTCCACCAGTGACATGACCTGCGTATAATATGAAACATACATGCGCTCCTCTGGCAGGAGCTACTCCTGTCTACCCGATGGCTTAGGGTCATTTTACGAGATCCTATAATAACCTCATCGATCCTTCACACCACAGAGCTGTTTTGCTATTGCAAATACAGCCAGACACTACCTGTTTACATTTTTTCCTATGTAAAGATGACTTTCTGTATTTCTGTATGTGAGCACTACATACACTTCTGTATGTGAATGTGAGTGTGAATCTGTAATAGTCTGCCCCTTCCTACCTTAGTAGTGCCAACAGGCGAACCTTTACTGCTACTTTCTGAGTTGTCATCATAACTGCAGAGCCAGCAAACCCCTCCTTGCTTTATCATCATCATCACCATCTGCATTGTTGTGTCACTCCTCCTGACCTATTGTGGATTAAGAAAAGTAACTCACCTTTTTCATTTATTATTTCAAATGTTGACTGATATAATCAAGAAAGGCTTTCTTTGAGAATCAGGATCGTGATCTGGGGTCACAACTAAGGGGCCACCCCAAGGTATGTTCCTGTGGGGGCTGGGCATAGTGGAGTTTTGAGGAATTAGACACACAGGCCTGATAAGCTTCGGTCATTTGTTTGAAGATTTGGTTTGGAAACTCCAGACAGAACATTGAAGGGTCATGTTTTCTAACAATCAGCTTTTGGCCTTACTGTCTTTTTCGTAATTATTGATAAGGAGAAGACAGGGTATTGATGTTCATTTATAGTCAGCAATAAGGAGAAATTAGCAAGGGGGTAGTCTTTCAATTGTGGACATGAGTGAGTGGATGTCTTTCTTAGACTGCAGTAGGGAGGAGTGTCAGGCCCCTGAGTGTCAGGCTGCTTACTTTTTACCAAGACGTCTCCTCATGTCAGCTTAGAGAAAAGATGATGTTTGTATGACTTAAAATAAGTTCCACACAACTAATAGTCATCACATTGTGTGTAAAGCAAGATAAGACTGAAAGGTCTGAAAGGTATATTTGAGTGTATCTGTTACCACCCACACTTGATAATAATAACATTGACTTTGGACATTCAGGAAACTTTTCTTACTAAAGAGTTCTGGGCTTGGGCCTCCCTGGTGGCACAGGCAGTTGAGCGCAGCACTGTGAAGCTGTCAGCAGCCTCTGCAGTGCCATTGGATCCCCGCTGGCCTCAGAGCAACCCACATAGCGAGCAGACCTCTCCTGTCTCACCCACTGCTCCCCTCAGCAGTGTATTTCCTTAGTCTACCTGTTCTGTTCCCTGCTTTGTCTCTGGTGAGCCCTCTCACCCTCCCTTGCATCTGGCCTGTACCCCAGCTCTTGTATAAATAAAAAATAAGTCTTTAAAAAAAAAAGAGTTCTAGGAACTCTCCTGCACTGTTGGTGGGAGTGCAAACTGGTCCAACCACTATGGAGAGCTGTGTGGAGATTTCTTGACCTACTCAACATAGAGCTTCCATATGATCCAGCAATTCCACTCCTAGGTATTTACCCAAAGGACACAGAAACATCAATTCCAAAGAGCATCTGCACCCCTATGTTTATAGCAACACTATTTACAATAGCTAAGCTTTGGAAACAGCCCAAATGCCCAAAAATAGATGACTGGATCAAGAAGATGTGGTACATATATACCATGGAATATTACTCAGCATTCAAAAAAGATAAACACATGCAATTTGCAGCAACATGGATGGCGCTGGAAGGGATCATGCTCAGCGAAATAAGCCAGAAAGAAAAAGAAAAATACCGGATGGTCTCACACATAGCAGGAATCTAGAGAACTTAAACAAGGGACCAGGAAAATGAATAACTATAAGAAAGTAAAAATCAAAATCAACAAAAAACTATGAACCAGAGACACTTTTTGGGGGGTGGGGGGCAGGAGGGGAGGGATTGGGGTCAGAATGGAGGGGTTGCAATTGTATGGGGAATATAAAAATAAAATTTATTATAAAAAATAAAAAAAAGAGTTCTGAGCTAATTTCTAAGTAGTTGAGGCCATTTGCACTAAGCTCTCACCTGGCAGAGACATGCCATATTAGGAGCTGAGAAGGCTGAGGAGCAAATGAACTGGTACCATCAGGCTCTGGGACAAGCTGTGCAACCAGATCATCATTTGGGGTCTCTCAGTTTGGGTTGCAGCCAGCAGTCCAGTGCAAAGAAAGAGCTGACTCCCTACCACGCTGCCTTTCTTTCTGCTTTCACACTCATGCCTACCCCAGGACCTTTGCTTCTGCCGTTTCCTCTGCCTGGAACATTCTCCTGATTCTCACATGCCATCCCTAATCATTCAGTCTCACAGAGACCTTTATCAAGCAATTCCCAATATTTGCTCAATTTTTATTCCCCTCAGAGACTGTTTTATGACTTTTTTCACCAATAACTTCCAACTAGATGGTTTCTTCCTAGGATAAGGGATGGGCTATGTGGTCCAAATTTCAACTTGAATATTTCAGTTCTACATTTTCAAACAAGGGTATTTGAAGTTCCAGTCTAAATATTTTTATTGCATTATTTTAAGTTAATTCATAATAATGAACTAAAATCAAAATATAAAGTAATAATTTAAAGAAAAGGAGGAATTCACAGCTTTGGATTTAAGCCTGAATGCCATCCATGAGGGACTCTCCCTCCTGTTCTGAGTCTGTAGCTCACAGGCCTGCTTGGAAGAATTGGGGATTCTCTTGCAGCCGCCTACACAAGCAGGGCCCTCACCCTATTGGGGCATTTCATATTTCCATTCTCAGCAACCACCAAAGAAAGGTGAAAGCTACAGGAAGCAGGGTGGATGGGGCTTGGCCAAAGGGGGTGTGTATTGTTTCAGGAGAGGAGGCTGACAATGAGCGCTGTTCACAAAGGGCTGTCACATGCTAGGCCTCTCGCTGCCCAGTGGCCCTGCCCCATAGTACTGGGCATTTAGATGTTCCTGAAGATAATGCTTATGGTGGCAACAACTGGAAACTATTTGAAAGAAAGTATGGAAACTTCAAATTTCACAATCTTTTGTCCATTGAGATATACTACAATCTGCAACATAGACTAAACTAGATATTCATTGTCTCCTACATAACTAACAAAGTCTTTACATCAAGTCAATCCTGCCCACAGAAAAAGCAAGCAGAGCTTTAGGTTCAGGAAGAGGAAAAAGGTAGGAAGATGCATGCTCATTAAAACAGGGGCAATCTGAGGACAAGGTGTACTCGTTTGTTATGGCTATATATGTTCATGTGATAGATCAAAAAGTGTGGAATTCTTAGTCACCCAGCCAACCATGTAGTTCTGTCACTCACTGGATTGGCAAATTTGATCTGATCCTCAGTTTCTTTTTTTTTTTTAAGATTTATTTGTTTATGCATACAAGAACTGGGGTACAGGTCAGAGGTGTGGGGACGGTGAGAAGATTCACCAGACAGAGCAGGGAACAGAACAGGCAGACTGACTGAAATACACTGCTGAGGGGAGCAGCGGGCGAGTCAGGAGAGGTCTGCTGCGCCGTGTGGGTTGCTCCCTGGCTGGGGATTGAACTTGTGCTGCACTGGCAGCAGATAGCTTCAGAGTGCTGAGATCAACCCTGAGCAACCAGGGAGGTCCTGATCCTCAGTTTCTTAAGTGTTAAATGGGGACAACCTTTAGATCCGCCTTACCTACCTCAATTATGATGAACACTGAGTAAGAAAGCATAAGGAAGAGGCTCTGTAACTGTGAAGAGTTACACAACTGTACAACAGCTGGGCTTCAGGGGCGCCCCACACACACACAGGCACAAGCTGCTGTGTCTTAAATATAAACCATCATCCCAACACCCCCCACCCCTGCACTGCCCCATAACTTCTACCACTGTGTGTTTGGGCATCCATTGCCATTGTATTTACAGTATAAATTTACATAAGTGTTCAGGAAATTTACCTGGAAAGGTGCTAAAATGCTGAAATTTTATTTTTTTTCCATTTTGCTGATCAGTTACTATAAAAATTTATTGATAATCCTTTATGTTATAGTTGACTTTAGCTCCTTCTTTACCACATTTTAGGAGAGGTCTATTTCAGACCATTTTATTCACTTAATCCATCTTGGGCTTATCCACACTTTTAGGCTGTTACACTGTTAGGATAACTCTGTTAATGTGGTTGGATCTAGGGCTTGTTGCATCTCATCTTTAGCCTCCAGGCTAAAAGAGGTGACCCAGCTTTTCTCTCTTCCTTCTGGGGATTTAGGATGGGGAGGAAGGGTAGTATCCCTGAAGGTGGGTGTCATCACTTCCCTTATAGGAAGGTACCCACAAGACAGATGAATGCAGGAGGGTGCCATCCTGTTTATGGGTCCCTATAAACCACTCTAAACTTCAGGACAGTCTTGGGTGGGAAGCAGGTGAAGGTACCCTCTCAATCCTTTGGCTGTACTTACCAGCAGGAGTCTGAAGAGACATTTGCCAGTTGGAGTCAAAGACTTCAAAGAAATTTTAATGACACAGAAAATGCTCACAACATAATATGGGAGAAATAGGGAAACTGAAGCTTATGTGTAGGATCCTAGCAATCCCATTAACTTCCCCCTACGCTGCCTCATTTCACGTCAGTGGTACCCAAATGAACTTTGCAAGTCCCCTAGTCCAGTGCCAGTTTACTTATTTTTATTTTTTTAGAGATTTATTTTTATTTATTCATGCATGCAAGAGCTGGAGTGTAGGCCAGAGTGTGGGAGGTGGTGGGTGGAGGTGAGAGGATTCACCAAAGACAGAGTGGGGAGCAGAACAGGCAGATCTACTGAAATACAGTGCTGAGGGGAGCAGCAGGCGAGACAGGAGAGGTCTGCTGTGCCATGTGGGTCAGCTCCCTGGCCGGGGATCGAACTCGTGCAGAGTGGCTGGTAATAACATCATCGTGCTGATGCTTAACCCCTTGTGCCACCAGGGAGGCCCCTCGGGTGCCAGTTTAAGTTATTGGTAGGCTCAGATCCTCCCAGTCTGCCAAGGGCAACCTGAGAATGAGAAGCATCACTGAATCTGGAGTTACAAAGTTGGCTTGCCTTCCAGTTTATGAATCTTTAAAAAAAAAGTCCACTTTGACTCAAAGTAGAGAATTTATGCAAATGTCCCACCTGACTGGAGAGTGTAGGCTAGGCCAGGTGCCAGTACCAGTCACTCCTGGTCACTCTTTCCCTCCGATCTACTCTTCTTCAATTACCCTGACTAGCAAGAGCTCCTCAGAGGAGAACTGCCAAACCTGTCCATGCTCCAAAAATTCAAGCCCATGTGACCTTGACAAAGTCTCATAAATAACTCCCATCTCAAGTGGAAAGGTGACCCCTGCACTGGGTTCAGAAAACCCATGACCACACTTGGCTTGCCCCACATTAAATTTACCCCAAAGAAGTCAGCAAAATTTGGAACCTGTGGTTGCCAATTGTTTAATGTGGAAGGTCACAAAGATCCGGGAGACCTCCACTCTATGCTCTAAAGCTATGTTTTTAAAGTCAAGATTCCCATTTTTTGCCTCCTGACAGATTCTGGTTTTATCAGCACAAAGAAAGGTATTTTTTGATAATTTTGTTTTGCATGTGAACTGAGTGCTGTAGGGCAGGGCATGCTCTATTTCTGTTCAAGTTCCCCTCATCCCTATCAGTGCCCCTGGGCATTCACACACTGGCCTGCTTGGAATGAAGGCAGTTGAGTTCCAACTGTTAATTCAAAAAACATTTATAGAGTATTGTGTATCGGGTACTTGCTAGGCCCAGTGCACAGGACAAAACCATCAGGGGATTTATGGTCTACAGACAAGGGAAGAAGTGGAAAATGACTATGTTAAGTGGTAATGAGGTTGGCGAAAAGGAAGAAATAAGGTTAGACCAGTCATATTCAGAGGGCCCAGAAAGATTGCGTTGTCAAGTGGGGTATGGAGTCATGGAAGTCTTGAGTAGGGATTGGCAGCACCTAGTTCATGTCAACATCCCATTGGATGCTATGTTAGAGAGCAGATTGTAAAGGATTTGGAGCAGATGCAGAAAAAACACTTGAGATACTGGGGGAAAAAATTAGGGGAGAGAGATGGTGGTCAGGTTAGCATGATAAAGTGAGAAATGGTTCAATCTGATTGCATTGGAGGGGTATTTGAAGTTTAGTGCCATTTGAAGGATTTTCTGATATTACATTTGGGTAAGAAAGAAGTCAAAAGGGTACAGGTTCAGCCGGTAAAGATTTGATAAGAGAATCATTTCTGAGATGGGGCAGGTTGGGTGGTCAGAAGTGGAGTTTGGCCATGTCCATTTGAAAGACTGGCAGGATGTGCCTGTGACTGGAGCCATTAAGTAGGTTATTGGAATCTCATGTCTGGAGCTTAGGTCTAGGCAGGGGATGATAAATGTGGGGATTTGGGGATTATAGATAACATTTAAAGGCATTGAAGGACAAAGGAATGACCCAATGGTGGTCCTGATCAGCATTTTAAAAAAGAATAAAAAGAGAATAAAATAGAAAATTTCAGAGTGTACGCTATATAATAAGGCTGGTCGTTGTTTTTTTTTTTTAATATTTATTTATTTATACAAGCACTGGGTACAGTGAGAAGCGTGGAGGGTGAGAGAATTCACCAGAGCCAGAGTGGGGAACAGAACAGGCAGACTGATGAAATACACTGCTGAGGGGAGCAGCGGGTGGCAGGAGAGGTCTGCACGCCATGTGGGGCCCTCGCCCAGCGGCCGGGGATCAAACCGGTGCTGCAGAGGCTGCAGGCAGCTTCGCAACCCAGCACTCAACTGCTGTGCCACTGGGGAGGCCCAGGCTGGTCTTTGTTTTAAGAAATATTTTATTTTGCTTGGGTTTGTGTACATGAGCAAACTGAGTCATGGAATCAAATGTATTTCTTACCATGAGTTGTGGTTCAAAAGGTTTAAAAGTCATTGACCTTGGGGGTGGGTAGAAGAGAACTGAGGTCTGAACCCAGGGGGACTTTGACATTTAGAGGTCAGGAAGGAAACCCAGCAAGAGTGACCTGAGATAAAGCGGCCAGTCTCTAACATCGAAGAGCATCATGGAGGAACATGAGCCTCGAGAGCCTGCCTGATCATGGGGTGGCGGCAGGGGCCATGGCCTCAGATGCTGCCTTGAGGCTGAGTGAGATGCCTGAGCACTGAGGCTGGATTAGCACCATGGCAGGAAATCGTGCCTTGATAGGAACTCTTGCATGGCACATCCAGAGGCCAAAGTCTGGTTAGAATGGATTCAAGAGAGAATGAGATGGAGGAAATCAGTAGAGGCTGAATAGGAATGAGACTTTCAAGGAATTTTACTCTAAAGAGCAGCAAAAGAAAGGAGACAGTAGTTGGAGAGAGGCCCATGTTAGTGAGGTCCATGGGGTGTGTTTTCCAAAGATGGGAGATAGCGTAGGGTGGTTTCTTTCAGGAGAGTTGCCCTGGAGCAGAGGGGGGAGGTTTAGGAAGGGGTCGTGTGTGATGGGGTCAGAGTGTCCAGTCTGTGTAGGAGGGAGGCAAAGGATATGGGAACAATGTCAGGAGAGCAGTTACCCTGGTGAGGGGCTGGATGGGGCTTCTCAGGACCTCCATTTTCTCAGCAAGATTAGAAGCAGTGTCATCACCTAAGTGTGAGGAAGGGGGTTAGTGGTCCCTGCTCACTCACTCAGCAGAGCTCCCCAAGGGCTCTGGAGCCCTGGAGCGCGCCCGCAGCCAGCCTTCCTCCCTGGTCTGCTGCAGAGTGCCTGGACAACCTCTGATGGCTACATCTCTGGCCTCCCACTGGCTATATGTCTACCCACCCACTTCCATCCAAATCGCACCCAAAGGCCACTTAGCTCGTCCACACTAAAAGAGGTCGCTTAAGAGGGCAGTGATGGTTTCCAACCAGATGGAGCCAGACCTTGGAGTCAGCCTGGTGTGAAGTGAAGTCTGTGCAACTACAAGCTGCTTCCCCACCCTGCTCACTTGTGAGCGAAGTAGCAAAGAGGCCTTGGCTCCCGCTGCACACAGACCCTGGTAAAAAACGAAACAAAATGAGAACACCCCCTGTGTAAAATAAGGAACTGGGAGGAAATGCACCAACTGATAGTCATGCCCCCTCCACCACCACCCCCCCCTTTTTTTTTAATTTCATCATTTCCATGACCATAGATTGCTTATATAATAGAAATATTCAGGAAAAAAGGAATTCTTTTTCAAATATTGGAACTGGGTTAGTTGTCAAAGTATAATTTAGGAGTCAAAGGGTTTCGCGGAACTCCCCCCATCAGCTCCCCCAGTTATCCTTGGCTGGAAGGGGGACTCAGAAAAGAAAGAATGTGGAGGATCAGCTCAAGCAATCCTGCTTTTTTCTGTTTTAGCTGTAAACATCGAACAACATTGGTTGGATGCTATCTAAGATTCATTCTAATTTCAACCTCCGTGCATCTCTGTTATCGATAAATTATTGAGATGTGGTAACACTGAGATTTTATCTGAAGATGGTATTCATGGAATTATATACAAGATGGGACCTGATATTCCTTAAGAGAAAAGAAAACTTTGACAGATCCCTGGTGAGAGGGTCAGTGGCATCAGAGTACCTAGAATCAATAGGGGACTCTTTACATATTCTGGAATAAGCTCTCAGTCAGTTATGTGTGTTACAGAGCTCTCCCTCTGCTCTGGTTGGCTTTTCATGCTCTTAAAAGTAGCTTCACAGTTAGTGCATCTTGTATCCTATTTATTTTTTATTTTTTAAAAAGATTTATTTATTTATGCATACAAGAACTGGGGTACAGGCCAGAGCTGTGGGGGGTGAGAGAATTCACCAGAGACAGAGTGGGGAACAGAACAGGCAGATTGACTGAAGTACACTGCCGAGGGGAGCAGCAGGTGAGACAGGAGGGGTCTGCTGCTCCATGTGGGTAGCTCCCTGGCTGGGGATCAAACTTATGTTGCAGTGGCTGCGGATAGCTTCATAGGTTGTGTCTTAACCTCTTGTGCCACTAGGGAGGCCCCTGTATCCTGTTCAACAAGCCTTTCCGTACCTGGAATTTCATGAAATCTTACTGCTTCTAGAGGTCTTACGGTTTTGCCTTTGACATTTAGGTAATTTGTACATGTGACTCACAAGAGTTAGAAATCAAGTTTTCTTTGCTCCTGCCTGGACATTGCAGTTTTCTTCACCCCATTGCTCTGCAGTGCATTGTGGTACAGCTCATGGGCATATATGTTTCTGGGTGCCTATTTGGTTTCATTCCACTCATACAAGACCTTGGGGTAACTAAATACACGTATCAAGTGAAAGAGACATTTTCAAAACCTTGGGTAATGATGTGGGTGTAATTGGTAACTGGGTTAAGATCTTAACGACCACCTGCTAGTCCTGTCATTGTCGGAACTTCCCGGGAGCTCACTGCCTGCCCTTTTCCTCTTCCTCACTGAACAATAAAGACTCAGGACAACATACTTAGTGTGAGAACAGCAGCTGCCCTTGGTGAGACTCTGCAGCAGTTCTGATCTTTAATCTGCCTTTTAAAAGCTCATTCAGTGTCAGTCCTAACCTGAACTGACAAAGAAAATCCAATGTATTGCCCTTATTATCAATACTTACATGTTTATAGTAAAACGATCAATGTGCTTGATTGCAGGGTGCTGTCCAGGGCCCCCTGGAGGGCCTGCATTTTTCTAAAAATCTGCACACATCTGGCTGGGGCTGAGTGAGGAATGTGAGCTCTGCAGGTCACCGTTTTGTGACCTGGAGCAAGATGGTGTGGCTCTGGGTGGGTCTCCTTGTCATGTGATGAGCCATTGAGCCCAATCCACTGTACCTTGTAGGACAACTGAGACACATAGAAAGTGTGAAAGGACTTTAGACATTTATGCTTAAAGTAAAGGCACACCTCTGAAATATTGCGGGTTGTGTTCCAGATTGCCACAATAAATCAGTATTAAAATAATCTAAATACCAGGGATTTTTGTTTTCCCACTATACTGACTCTATATTGTAGTCTGTTAAGTGTACATCAGCATTTTGTCTACAAAAGTGATGGGGCCCAGGGTGCTGTGGGCCCCAGAATTCCTTGACTTTGGTGCAAGAGAGAATTTGTGTGGCAGTCAGAGGTCAGAGAGAAATGAAGTTTTTATTGTGAGACTGCTACATAGTCAAGAAAGAGGATGTGGGCAGATTCAAGACAATTTGTGCCTTGAGTCTTGAGACTGTCTATACACACACACTGACGCACAGACACACATAGACACACACACACATTATATATTCACACATGGGGTCCTGAATAGGTTTTGACCAGTTTATATTAGCAAGACAATTGGGAACAACTTCCTTTTGGTGAAATATGACAAAGTTTTATAAGAAATAGCACAAATGTGACAAAATGAGTCTAAACTAGAGTGTTTGGTTCACTTCACTTCGTTCTGGAATGAGCATAGCCCGTTTTTCAGAGTTACAGACTTGGGGGAGGGGTTTGGGGTGGGGGTGGCTAGCTGTAGCCTCTGTGCTAAATTCCCTCTCTACCTCAAAAGCACTGCTGAAAATACTTTATTAAAATGCTTTATTGGGCCTCCCCGGTGGCGCAGCGGTTGAGTGCTGGCTTGAGAAGCTGCCCGCAGCTTCTGCAGCACCGGTTCGATCCCCGGCCACCAGGCGAGGGTCCCACATGGCGCGCAGACCTCTCCTGCCGCCCGCTGCTCCCCTCAGCAGTGTACTTCGGTCCTTCTGCCTGCTCTGCTCCCCGCTCTGGCTCTGGTGAATTCTCTCACCCTCCTGCGCTTCTGACTGTACCCAGTGCTTGTATAAATAAATAAATAAATCTTTAAAAAAAAAAAGAAAAAGTTATATTAAAAAAATATTTTATTGCTGAAAAATACCAACCATAATCTGAGTTTTCCATAGGTCATAATCTTTTTCCCACAAATTTGTAACTATAAAAAATGCAATTTCTGGAAAGTGCAAGAGTAAAGAGCTCTAAAGTCCTGCTACCCTCATTCCAGGACGCTGTTTGCATGAAGAAAGGCGGTGGTGTGTGTGAGTTGGTGGCGGGGGGTGTCACTAGCATCTCTCCCTTAAGGGAAACATATTTATTGCAGAATATTCTCCTATCTTCATTCCATCTCAGAATGGAACACAGTCACCCTTCAGTACCTGCAGACCTTGCTTCAGGCTGTGTACACCGGCCCCCCGCTGCACCTGCCTGCACCTGCACCGGGAGCCCTGTGAGGACCTCTATTGGCAGACCCCGTCTTCTCACTTCCTTCACTTCAAAGAATCTTTTTGACTTAATCCTTCTAGGGATGACCTCAGGAAACTTCATCCAGTTTGCCGTGTTTTCCCTCTTCTTCATGTTGCGGCCATCGCTGTCACCACAACTCCTCTAATGCCTTACACACAGGTGACTGGGCTACCCCCCAGTCACTTGGGTTTCTAGGAGTGCAGATGTCTGTGCTTTGGGAGGAAGGACGGGGTAATGGAAGGTCTCAGGGAGGGGATGACAGGCTCGCTTTCTGGACACGCACTAGTTCTGAGACCTAAGCAGGTCCCTGTGACATCTCGACAAGAGGGACTAGATGAGTCTTCCCTGTGCTGGGATCTAGTTTGTGTGGCCCCAGTGAGGCCACGCCCCACGGTGACTTCCACGTGCTCCCCTCCTTGTCTGCAGAGTCACCATCCGGGCCCTGCAGACTAGAGTCAGGTGCTGCTCCATCCGCGCAGGGGGGCCAGAGCAAAGAGCCTGCAGACCTTCCCTTGTCTGGACACCAGAGCCCACAAGTCCTCAGTGTTTTCAGAGCAGAGGCTGCTGGGAGGGCGGCTGGGAAATGGCTTACAGGATGCACAGGGGGTTAGTGGTAGGGGTGGGGAGCTCAGCCTCTCCAGGTCAGGAAGGAGGGGGCACAGGAATGGAGTTAACTCAGGCTTCAGACCCCCCAGGGCGGATGCCCCCAGGGGAGGTTGGCCTGAGCTGAGGGAACCTGAGACTGTCCCTCAGAGGGGAGAGGACTTTCCCCAACATGCTGATGTAAGGGAGCAGCTTGTGGGTTTCATGGCCCAGCACCCCTCTTGCTCCCTGGGTCGGTTCCCCAAGACGTTTCTGTGCTGGCTCTGCTTGCTGGGGTCTTGTTGGCCTCTCTTGGCCCTGCGCGGGGGCAGTTCTTGAACCTGCCCTGTGCTGGGCACTTGGGCACAGCTGGGGCTCGCTGGAGGGACCATGTTTCAGAGTGTCAGGAGTTTTGGCTCTTGGCTGCGGCCAGCCCACCAGCTGCCGGGGCTCTCTTCTCTGTTCCTGTCACTTTGGCAACTCGGGCAGAAAGACGGGCTGTGTAAGAGGTTTGCATGTGGACGAGTTACCTCTCCATATCCCACCCCCAATACTCACCCCCCCCCCATTGAAGCAAATCCCTAGTGGGGGGAGGAGGGACCCTGGATTTTGCTGTTGCGCCAGAGGTGATATAAAAATACCTGGGGTTGATTTAATGAAGAAAACAATTTGCGGAGGCAAATACTTGGGAATAAACTGTCGATACCATTTTCAACCACATCCTCCCCACCTGCTCAGCCCGCCCTCGCCTGGGGTGGAATGACATTTCCTAGGACAGCCTGGCGAGGGCTTGCGGGCCACTGGATATGATCCTCAAGGGCTGCAGGAACACCTTTATGTTTGCCTGGTGTTGGGCCTTTAACCAGATGCCCCTCACTCTTGATGGCATTCATGGGTGACTTACTCCCCCGGAGGTGTTCCAGGTCCTGTGGGAATTGAAAGCAAGGGCCAGTAGGGCCCTGGAGTGAGAAAACCTCTCAAATCCTGCCTAAGGCCTTGGGCCTACTGGCTTCACTGCTTGGGTGTTCTGGTTTCCTTATCTGTAAATCGGGAATAAGACTCACCCCTCCCCGGACTGTTCAGAGGAGGGCCTTACACAGATTCATTCACCAGATGGCCTTGGGCTGCTCTGTTCTGCACAGGAGACCCCAGAACAGGTCTGGGGTGGGGGGAGGGAGGCATTCCCAAACCATACAGTGCCAACGGGAAGGGTGACTGCCAGGAGCCCCTCATTTCCTGCTCCCCAGGCCCAGAGGGCAGAGAAGGGTCCTCTTCTTGGCCAGCAGAGTTGCTCTTGCCACAGGGTGCCCATGTTGGGGCAGGAAGATGAGCCACAAGGGTTCTCAACACAGCAATTCAATTGCAGGGATGGGGGTGGTGGGTGGGGGTGGGGATGTAGCAAAGAGCCTGTGGGTGATGCCCTGAGCCAGGCCTCCCCCGCCTGCCCCTTTGTCCCACCTGGGCAGGGGCATCTCTCTGAATTTATAACCAGCTGCCCCTGGAGGCCCTTCTGTCTCTTCTCTGCCTCTTCTGTCAGAAAGCCAGATGCCCCAAATGTGGCCTTGGGGGCAGGCAGGGAGGGCAGCAGCTGGCTCAGGAGCCTGGGGAGGGGAGCAAGTCAGCAGGACCCCTCCAGGCAGTGTCAGAGCCCCTCCCTAGGGAAACAGATTCCAGACAGGCCCCGCCCCTGGGAGCCTGTGGCCTCACCTCAAACTAAGTGCCCTGTCTGCTCCTTTCAGCCACCTTCCTGCTCAGCCCAGACCCTCCCGAGTTGGCAGGTGCCGCAGCAGCCAGGCGTGTGCCTGCCAGAAGCCTCAGTGGGAGCTCAGCGGCCTGTCAGGACAGCACTGTCTGCTGGCCTTTCCAGCCATGTGAGTGACAGTGGGGCCCAGCCGAGGGACGCTGCGGCCAGCTCTCCATACCCCGTGGTCCCCTGAGCCTGGGCCGGGGCCCCTTGTGCTGCGTTGCTCTGAGGGGCCGGAGGACGCCTCCTCCTCACAGCTGCCGCGGGTCTGTGGGGAGGCTGCATGTTGGAACCTTCACTCCTGGCCTCTCACTTCACCCCTTATAGTCATGGGATAAAATCCTTCGTGTCTCTGTACTCAGGTCTTTGGCAAATTGGAGAGATGGACTCAAGGGCTGAAATTTTGTGCTCACCACTGCTCACCTCCAAGTTGATATCACCACACCCTTCACTCCCCTGCACCCCCTACTGATTTTGCAGTCCCTGCGCTCCCTGCCACAATCACTGAGGGCCCCTCTTTCTGTGGCTGCTCCCCTAACTCTGTTTTCCATCCACAGACCATGGCTTCTTGCCCTGAGCTGGACAATGCCCAGCGCGAATGTACGGAGGGGGCTGCTAGTCGGCCGCGCACCCAGCCCGGGGAAGACGAGGACACCCTCAGAAGTGAGTCAGGTCATCCAGTCTTGGGCTGGCCTCCCTGAGGGCCCAGGGCTCCTGACTCTGACCCCTCATCCCTCATGCCCTGATGTTGGTTTGGACAGATGACCCTGGTCCCCTGTTAACCGAGATAGAGCTTCTGCCGTCCTACACCACCGTGGCTCTGATGGAGGTGCCTGCAGAGAAGGAAGACCCCTGGGATCTGCCTGCCCTTCAGGACAAGGGCATCAAGTGGTCAGGTAAACATGGGGCGGGGGGGGCAGCAGGAGGGGGCCAAGCTCACCACTTCCAGTGACTCTGCCTCATGTCACCCTCCAAGTCCCCACAGTTTCCTGCCCTAGGAGCAGAGGTCCTGGCGGGGGTGGGGGGTGCCCCTGCAGGACCAGGAGGCCTAGACCCTAAAACAGCATGATGACAGGGCACCTTTGGTCCTCACTTTCATTCTCCAACTGTGCCAGGCACTGGGATAGGCACCAGAGAAGTCACTGGGTGATCCTTAGATCCACTGTGACTCACCTGTCCCAGGTACTGTCAGGGGCTGTAGATAGAACTGGTGCTGGGGGGTGTCCTCTCACCTACAAGTAGCCCCCCAGGGAAGTCTTCAGAAGACAGAGAACGTTCTGCAGATCAGCAGGGTGCCAGCAAGCGTTGCACTTAAATTTGCAGGTGCAGATGAAAGGTCGGTCTGTGGATCAGACAGCTGGGCAGGGGTGGGAGGTGGGAGAGAGCAGATGAGGAGCACGTGAAAACTTAGTGGAGAAACAGCAGTCAAGGATGTACAATTCCAGGGTGTATTAGGGCCCAAGCCCTCCCCCAGTGCAAGCGGTAATGGCATGCTTGTGGCCATATTTGAGAAAGTGCTCTGTGCTGTTCTGCAAGTGCTCGGAGAGCCATTTCCTCTGCCCCCACTCCTCAGTGGCAGGTGCTGTGATGGCTCATCAGGAACATGGTTCAGCTGAGCATGGGGCCTGGCTGGGCTGCCTGTGCCACAGCCCAAATGTAGACATGGCTGGCAGTGGTCACTGCAGAGGGCGGCCATTGCTGGGCCTTCTCCAGGCCTTGCTGTGCATCAGAGCTTGCAGCTGCCTGGCCGGTTGGACCAGGGGAGTCTGAGCTCGTTGCAAAGCTCAGTGTTTCAGACACTAAAAGCCTTTGTGCCTTTTCCCCTCCTCCAGACAGAGACACCAAAGGGAAGATTCTCTGTGTCTTCCGAGGGATCGGGACATTCATTTTGCTTCTGGGACTTCTTTACTTGTTCATGTGTTCATTGGATGTGCTCAGCAGTGCCTTCAAGCTGGTTGGAGGTATGGAGGGAGGGGTCGATGACCTGGGGTGAGTCATGTTACTAATTTTCGTTCAGACCTTCGCATCTCGTCTAATTTCCCCTAGCTGCCGCCTCTAGGTTTGTTAGGATTGGAAGACACTCATTTCCTTTGTGAAGTTTATGCATTTTAGAAAACACAGACCTGAGACCTATAAAATGCCATGACCTGAATGTGGGGGCTTAGCTCAGGAGCCCCAGGCAGAGCCGCTTCCAGGTTCTTCAGAACCTGTGTTTGTCCATGAACCCAGGCAGGAAGAGATTTCATTAAAGGCTTATGTGAGGGGATCGCTTTCCATTCATTGACCACCCAACTGAGTGTGTTATGGGATAAGTACATTTTCTGTGTATAAAGAATTTATAGAATTCAGCAATAAAAAAAACTCCAATCCATGAATACATGGCAGCAGATCTAAACAGACAATTCCCCTAAGAAGAGCTGCAGAAAGTTGTTAGATACAAGAACGAATATTCATCATGTTCCCAGTTAGAGAGGTACAGGTGGAGCCACAGGTGATACCATCTCACACCTGTGAGAATGGCACACATTACAAAGACCCCCAACAAGTGCTGCAGAGGGTGTGTAGAACGAGGAATCCCACGGTCCTATTGGTAGGAAGATACACTTCTGCACCTGTTGTGAAAAGCAGTCTGGATTTACCTTAAAAAGGAAATTCTATGGGGGGGTGGGGGGTGGGGGCAGGGGAAAGCAAACATTGTTTAAAAGTGACTAATGATGTAAAAAAAATATAAAAAATTTAACCAAAAAATGGAAAAACCATATGACTCGGTAATACCACTGTTGGGCAAATGTCCATCCCATAAACAGCTGACTATAGTTAAGGCTTCAGTGCACTAGTGACCTGCTAACCCCCATTTCATGCTCATGGGTTGTTTGTTTTTTTTTCTCCCAGCTAAACTTGCTAGCCATTTCTTCAGCAACAACTCTATTATGTCCACGCCTATGGGGGGTCTGGTGATTGGGATGTTGGTGACCGTCCTGGTTCAGAGCTCCAACACGGCTTCCTCCATCGTCGTCAGCATGGTGGCCTCCTCACGTGAGTCCAGGTTCCCACGAGCCCAGACATACCAGCTTTTCACAGCTTGTCTGGGAGTCTGGGACTTACTCTGAAAACATCCACCTGCCATGTGTTCCACTTGGACCCAGGCAGTCTCCCATTTCTAGTCCCATGGGTGAGTTGAACACAAGCTCCGATGCTTGAAAACTCAGAACCGTTCTGTCCAGTCCAGGAGTCCCTAGCCACGTTTGGATCTTTAATTTTATGTAATTTTAATTTTTTTAATGATTTATTTTTATTTATGCATACAAGAACTGGGGTGTAGGTCACACGTGCAGGGGTGAGAGGATTCACCAGAGGCAGAGTGGGGAACAGAACAGGCAGATCCACTGAAATGCACTGCTGAGGGGAGCAGCGGGTGAGACAGGAGAGGTCTGCTGTGCCATGTGGGTCAGCTCCCTGGCTGGGGATCGAACTCGTGCTGCAGTGGCTGGCGATAGCTTGGTAGTGCTGAGACTTTAACTCCTGCACCACCAGGGAGGCCAAATTTTATGCAATTTTAATTTAAATTATAAATTTCAGTTGCACACTTACTGTTTCATAGGGTCAGTGGTCAGGTATTAGTGTCCCCATCTTGGATAGTGTAGGCTCGGGACACCCCCATCACTCTCAGTGCTGGGAATCCAGACCTGTCAGCACAGCGCACATTGGCTTTGGGACAACTGAACTCTGGAAGCTGGTCTGCCAACCCCGACCCTCTGATATTTTCTCTGGCTAAGTGAGGACATACCTCTGATGGGGCCAGATTTAATTAGAAGTTTTTCTGGAGGAAATTAGAAAAAGACATTAGTTCTTCAAAGTACTTACTTTTAATGTCAGGACATTGTGGCAATACAGTATCAATTTTAAGAAATTATACTGCTAGGAATTGGTTATTATAAATAAACAAGTTCTTAAACATTATTTGCTGGTCTTCTGTAAACTGCCCCACCTGTAATTGAAGGAGAGGGGAATTAGCCATTTAAAACTGGGATTCGCAGTGGGCTTATGGAATTCTAGAGATTTCTGAAAATTATGCACATTAAATTTGGCGGGGGTGGTGGGATCATGTGCCTATCTCTATGGAGAGCCACCCTAGTCTTCATGAGATTCACAGCCAGGTGCAGACCCCTCAGAGGTTAAGACCTGCTGCTATAGAGGCCTGTCAGCCTGAATGCGTTCCCCCTGCCTCGGGCCATGAGGACGTGGCCAGGCTGCCTTCCCAAAGTGCCAACCACCTTTCCCACCCTCAGTGCTGACCGTGAGGACCGCCATCCCCGTTGTCATGGGGGCCAACATCGGGACGTCCATCACCAACACCATCGTGGCGCTCATGCAGGCGGGAGACCGCAACGAGTTCCGAAGGTAGGAGGCTCCGCACCAGCCCTGTGCCCCCAGGGCCCCGCTGCTGCCCATGTTGTAGGAACTTCCTTCACCGAGCCCGTGGCAGCAGCTTATCATCCCTGGAGCTGCCGTGGGTACTGGAGGGAGGCGGGCACACACCTACCGGGCAGCTAAACCCAGCCCCCAAGGGGGGGCTGTATAATGTGTCTCCACCACTGTGGGGTCACTGGGCTGAGGGCACAATCCCAGGGGCAAGCGCTGAGCGAGGGGCCTGGACACAAGCTCCCCCCTGGGAGGGGCCTGGAGCAAGGCCAGCCAGGGTAGGATTTCTGTCCCCATGCTCAGAAAAAAACACTCCCAAAGCCTCCATTTGGGACCACTTTTCTTTGTCTTCACGTCATGCTAATAAAATGTGAGAATGTTCTTTGTGGAGGTAAGACCTGAGGATGGTTCAGGATGAACACAGGCAAAGGAAACCATTTTCCTCCAAAAGGTCAATGTGAAAATCAAGTGCATATCCTGGCCTCTCTGCTCAGGGGGGATGGGCCTTTTCCAGAGTTTATTGCAATTCAGAAGCCCTTCAGGCTGGTCTGCACGTTGCTCTGACCGCAGCTCTGCGTGGGCCGCAAGAGCAATCCCCTGGCAGCTGGGGGGCAGCAGACCCCACTCCCTGTCTGCGGGTGACCAGCAGGCAGCGGGAGCCCTCAGGGCCACGCATCCCCCTGAGCCTCGCCAAGGCCTCCTCCCTGCACCAGTGTCCCGAGGTCACGGTCACATTGTGCATCCCCGGGGGCTCCTGCTCGGATTTCTCAAGCAGCGAGTAGACTTTCTCAGCCCCATTTATTCATGTGGAAACATGAACAGGCCACGTACCTCAGGGAGGGCATAGCTGGGACTCGACCCCAGTTTTTTTTCTCCAGAGGTGAGTCCTTCTCTGTTACTCTATTTTTTTTTTAAAGATTTATTTATTCATGCATACAAGAACCGGGGTACAGGCCAGATGTGGGGGAGGGTGAGAGGATTCACCAGAGACAGAGTGGGGAAAGAACAGGCAGACTGACGAAATACACTGCCGAAGGGAGCAGCGGGCGAGACAGGAGAGGTCTGTTGCACCATGTGGGAATCTTGCCGACCAGCTGGGATCAAACTCGTGCTGCAGAGGCTGGGAACAGCTTCACAGCACTGGGCTCAACCACCTGCGCCACCAGGGGAGGCCTGTTACACTGATATTTGCCCCAAATAACTTGTGAAATATACACAGAATCCCTGGAGCTGCCCGCACGTAGGAACGAGATGGACTCCCAGCCCCTGGAGGGGAATCTGGGCAGATTGTCTCAGTGACATCACGGGGGATGAGTGACTTTCTTTCCTGGTGGTTTGGATCATGGCCTTATAGATTCCTGCCACTATTATGATTTCAAACATCTACAGGTGTCTTAAAATATTTTGCCAATTTTGGGGCCTCCCCGGTGGCGCAGCAGTTGAGCTCTGGGTTGCGAAGCTGCCCGCAGCCTCTGCAGTGCCGGTTCGATCCCCGGCTGCTCCCCGGCCACCGGAGGAGGGTCCCACATGGCGCGCGGACCTCTCCTGCCGCCCGCTGCTCCCCTCAGCAGTGTACTTCGGTCCTTCTGCCTGCTCTGCTCCCCGCTCTGGCTCTGGTGAATTCTCTCACCCTCCCGCGCTTCTGACTGTACCCAGTGCTTGTATAAACAAAACAAACAAACAAACAAACAAATAAATAAATAAATAAATAAAAATCTTAAAAAAAAATATTTTGCCAATTAGGTAATATGATAGGTGAAGATTTATACATATGAGTAAATCGCAAGTTAATTTCCCTTATTGCTAATACGTCTCACCAGCTTCTGTCTATTCTAACCCAGCTCCCTTTTGGCTCTGAGTGTTCTGACATGCAGATTTGGGTCTTTCTGTTTGGTTTTCTTTCTTTTTTTTTTTTTCTGAAATAGTCTTTATTGTTTTTTTTCTTGCATGTTATTCCAACGCAGATGCTTCGTACACCAGACCACTTTCCATTTCTCTTTTCACTAAGATTTTGGATGTTTTAGATGTTTGCCCTTTGTCAGTACCAGTGCCCGGCTTCCCACCCTCTGGCAGCAGATGGGTATGAAGACTACTTGGTCTTTCCTCAAGGTCTTCTTGGATATGAGGCTCTTCCTCAGACTGCCTCCTGGGTCTTGCACCCCCACCTAGGCCATGACCTAAGCCCCCCAGGCTGCTGGCCACTCAGGGAATACTCAGAGGCAGCTCAACTTGTACCCAAACTACCAACCTCCCCACTTGAACAGCCCTTCCCAACCCTCATGTCGCCGCCATTTTAGGCCCATGGAGAGGTACTATTTTTTAAAAATTTATTTATTTATGCATACAAGAGCTGAGGTACTGGCCAATGATGCAGGGGGGTGAGAGGATTCACCAGAGACAGACTGGGCAACAGAACAGGCAGATTGACCGAATTACACTGCTGAGGGGAGCAGCGGATGAGGCAGGAGAGGTCTGCTGCGCCATGTGGGTAGCTCCCTGGCAAGCTGGGGATCTAACTCATGCTGCAGAGGCTGCGGTTTGCTTCTTAGTGCGGTGCTTAACCCCTTGCACCACCAGGGAGGCCCCCGATGTGTAGAGGTACTACTGAGGAAAACATTTACCCTTTTGTTCTTTTGAAACCCCTGTTAGGCTGTTTGGCTTGTAGATGGCAACTGAAGGGGTTGGGTATGGGCACTCCCAAGTGTTCCTAGAAGGTCCCCACAAGCTGCACAGTCTGGCAGCCCTTTGCTCTCCCTCTGTGGCTGGCCTTTGGACCAACATGCTCCTCACTGTTATCCCCAGTAACATGCACACTACAGTCCCCAGTTCCTGAAACTCTGCTCAACAACTGATCATCGGTCAGGACACACCCAAGCAGTCCCCCCAACCAACTGAAGACACCTGGAGTGTAAACAGAGCCTCAGGCCCCTCACTCTCTGTGCGGCAGGCCTCTCCTGTCTTGCGCACTGCTTCTCTTAGCAGTGCATTGAAATACATATTCTAAATAATAAAAAATCAATCAATCAATAAGCACCTTTGAGCACCTTTCCAGAGCACAAAAAAAAAAAAAAAGAAAAGAAAAGAAAAAAGGATTACATTTGCGTCCAGAGTTTTAATAAGCACCCCATCCTGTTCCTGCCTTTGCAAAGGAAGCTTGTCCTCCACCCTCATGATTCTAAGTGGGCTGATGCAGTTTTCCAAAAACTGGTCCCTGAGCTAATTTTTGTATCCATCATATGTCGAGTTCCTTGTGTCCCGCTCAGCAGAGAAGGCTGTGTGCTCCGTCGCCTGGTGAGAAGGGTTCTGTCCACACCGGGACACAAGATCTTGGGCAGTGCCCACACAGTTTCCACCCCCTAGCTTTCTTACCCTCAGTTCCTCACTGATAAAATGGGAATATTAATAACACACACTTGGGGATTTGTGTACAAATCCCTCCTCAGTTATAAACTAAGATTATACACATGCGAGTCCATGTATCAGGGGCATCTAGAGAAGACTCGGTACTGACCTGTCTAGACTGGTGACTAATCTCACTGTGACTTGGGGGTGCTGTCCTGTAGGGCTTTTGCAGGTGCCACCGTTGATGACTTCTTCAACTTCCTCACCGTGTTTGTGCTCTTGCCTCTGGAGGCTGCCACCCATTACCTGGAGACCCTGTCTAACCTTGTTGTAGAGACCTTCCACTTCAAGAATGGAGAGGATGCCCCGGCACTCCTGAAAGTTGTCACAGTTCCCTTGACAAAGCTCATTATCCAGGTAACCCAGCTTTGTTCAGAGCGGGCAGAGCTCATGTACCTCTCTGACCCCCCTTGTTCAGTGAGGCAAACGCGGTGGAGAAGCATGAGGGCCTGTAATCACTGCTCTGTAGCTGCCTCTGGAAAAGACCGGGAGAGCAAAACTTTTGGGATACTTGTTCCAGAAATTTGCCTCTTTTATCTCCTTGACTTCAGTTGTGTATGGCATCTTTATTGGGATCAGGACGGGAGCTGCTAAATACTCAAGGGTTTTTCATTGCACTGCTGGAGCCGTTATGTCCCCACGATGAACCTCGGTCCCAGGGGGTTCACTGATTAAGGATTATCCAACCCCTGACCAAAGAGGCAGGTTGCTGTCTCATGCCTCTTGTCCACTAGGGTCTGCTATGTTATTGAAATAAATGTCAGTAGGCTTCGTGGACATGGCCCTGGAAAGAAAGGGCCAGCTTGGACCTTCCCTTCCACTCTGTCCTTCTGTATTTCCATGTCATTGGTCCCCCAGTGAATGTAGCCCATTCCTACACACCAACCTTGATTCAGCTCATCGTTGTTAACTTACCAAATGCTCGCTGACCTCCAGGTGCTGTGCTCCACCCTGGGAGGGCAGCTAGGGGGAGCCACAGGTGACTCCTGCAGGGGCTCACTGTCAGGTTCCTGCCCACCGAACCCCTCTAGCATGGACACATGACCCTTCCACAGTCAGCTATGATGACTCTCGTTTATTACCTTCCTCAGTTGGATGTAAATGTTATCAACCAAATTGCGATGAATGATGAATCTGTCAAAGACAAAAGTCTGGTCAAGATTTGGTGTGAAACTTTTACCAATATGGTGAGTTTGTAAAAATATTTCTGGGTGGGTAAACAGCTGCATCTGTACTTTAAGCAAAACCTTCATTAAAGAAGGGAAAAACCTAGGGGGAAGAAAATTAGGAACTCATGAATAATAAATACCGGCCAGTGAGAACACTTGAAAACACAAGTTCTTAAATTCTGGGTGGACAGAAAGAAGGAATAGGACAGACAACCCGCTTTGCTCCATCTCCCACAACACAAGCATATTGTTGCTGGCTGGTCCTTACGTAGGTGTCTCTTGGCTTATCTCTCCTGCCTCTGTGTTTCCACTGGTGGCTTGACATGTGGAAATAGTGCGTCGTGCTCACAGGTGCATACACCTGTGTGTATGGTGATGCCCCCACTCCCCACATTATCTGCTGCTCCCACCAAAAGAGAGAACTGGGGATTGTAAATACTATTCTCGTATTTGTCACAGACTCAGGTGAATGTCACCGTCCCCTCACCTGAGAACTGCACCTCCCCGTCCCTCTGTTGGACGGATGGTGTCTCCACCTGGACCACCAAGAATGTGACCAACAAGGAGAACATCGCCAAGTGTGAGTGGGGCAGGCAGACCTCAGCCATGGGTTGGGGGGAACTGCCTGGGGGGCCGATGGGTGTTGCTTATGTGTGTGGAGCCCCAGTCACAAAGGGAAGAAGGACAGTGAGATTTACTGAGCACAGACGCAACCTGTTCATTGAGCTACTTGCTTCCACTGCAGAGGAAACTGAGGCTCAGGGCAGGTGACAGACCCAAGGTCTCACAGGAGGGGCAGACGTGGGGCCTGACACCCAGTTCTCTGGCAGTTCCAGCTCCTCCTCAGACATCATCAGCACACTCTAGAGTGTTCCCTCCAGGAGCCTTGGCTTCCTCTTGGTAGAGACTCTAATGAGGTGACAACCAGAGGGGTAGGAGATGTTGGGCCCACACAGAACAGACATAGCACCCTCAGGCACGAGTCCCTACTATGCACCAGCCCCACTCACGGCCCTGGCTGGGGCACTAAGCAAGTAGTGAGCCTCCTGCCAGATGCTCCTGTTTTTCTGAAATAGCAGGAATGCACGTGATTTCATGATATTATTTCTATATGTGATATGATGTAACATTGTATCTGCAAACTTCTCCAGACCAGACATCTTTAATTTTTCTATGCATTCCTTTTATACCATTTGTATTTCTCTGCTTCTTGTCCTCCTATTCACTATCCCATGTGTACGTTAATTGTGAGCAGGTGTGCTTCACCACACGGAATCAAGCCCCCCATCCGTACCCTAGGTGCTATACATCCATTTCTATATACATGTTTTGCTGGAACCATCATGAGGGCACCCAGAGAGTTTAAAAAACAAGGATGTTTAAATTAACAATACCCCTACTTGCAGGTCTTACCCTCCTCAAATATTTTGTTTTAAGCAACCCCAGCATAGTGAGTAAAGCACACATGGGATTCAGAGGTAGAAGATCTGGCTGGAGGCCAGTGTCACCCCTGACCTACTGAATGACTTGAAGGATTTCACTTCATCTTCGAGCATCAGCTGATGCACCTCCCAGAACATGTTCTCAGGGCTACATGTAGATGCAAGGGAGGCTGGGTGTCTGGACTGTCACATGTCAAATTAAAAACCAGGTTCTGCTACTCTAGGGCAGAAAGATGTTCAGGAATAAATAATACTCTGTGGCCTTGGGTGGTCTCTGTGCTCCTAACAGGATTTCCCATGGTCTCCTCAGGCCAGCACATCTTTGTGAATTTCAACCTCCCGGATTATGCTGTTGGCATTATTCTGCTGATTGCCTCCCTGCTGGTCCTCTGTGGCTGCCTGATCATGTTCGTCAATATCCTGGGCTCCATGCTCAGGGGGCAGGTAGCTGCTGTCATTAAGAAGACCATCAACACTGGTAAGTACACTGACCCCATCCTGGACCTTCTAGGACTTGGCATCTCTATGGACATCCTGAGAGGGGAGGGCCTTAGAAATTTGTGTCTCACAGTGCTGCAGACAGGGATATTCAAGATCAGAGCGCCCATCAGGTCAGAGTCTACGGGCACCTGCTTCCTGTTTTACAGGTGGCCACCTTCTCACTGTGTTCTTACATGCAGGAGGGAGTGGAGAAGATGTGAGGTCTCTCTTCTATAAAGGCACTAATCCACTCATGACCTAGCTACCTCCCAAAGCCCATCTCTGACAGAATCACATTGAGGGTTAGGGTTACAATATCTGAATATAATGGGGCATCCTTCAGTGCACAGCAGTTGGGTACAGCATTGCTCACCTCTGACCTACAGTGATTATGTATCTTTGTTTTTTACCCTTCTTACCACACACCCACTCCTGTGGATCCACCATGCAAATATGCAGGGTTAAGGATTCTAAAATTAAAATATGCACTTTCAGACCATGGTGCGGGGTGGTTGGCATTTACACAACTTAACGATCTTTTCCCAGCCCATTCCCCCTGGGGCCCTATAGATGTTCCAACCGGATCGCCATTTCCTGCATTCCCTAGAAGGGCAGTGAAGACCTGTTCCTTCTGTCTTCCAGATTTCCCCTTCCCTTTCACCTGGGTGACCGGCTACCTGGCCATCCTTGTGGGAGCGGGCATAACCTTCCTTGTGCAGAGCAGCTCCGTGTTCACAACTGCCATGACCCCACTGTATGGTGAGTTTTACTCTGGCTTCTCCATCTGGCCACCAATGCCATGCTCCATATACTTTGTGACTGATACTATGGCTTTTGTGTCTCCTCCTTCCACCCCCCCAGGTATTGGCGTGATATCCATTGAGAGGGCATATCCACTTACTCTGGGCTCCATCATTGGTTCCACCACCACCTCCATCCTGGCCGCCCTAGCCAGCCCTGGCAACACTTTGAGGAGCTCACTCCAGGTCAGTAAATGCTGAGTGGAGTAGGAGTTCTATGTCTGGGATACATCTCTATACATGATCTTATAAACAGATGGCTTCAAACAAAAGGCAAGCTTTTTTGTTACAATACAAGGAAAAGTCACTACCACACAGCTTGGAAAACAGTCAAAGCCCACTACTCCAGGCCTCCCTGGTTGTTCAAGGGGTTAAGCATCAGCACTATGACGCTCTCTGCAACTAACACAGTACAATTTCCATCCCCAGCCAGGGAGCTAACTCACATGGTGTAGCAGACCTCTCCTGTCTCGCCCGCTGTACCCCTCAGCAGTGAGTTTCAATCTACCTGTTCTGTTCCCTGCTCTGTCTCTGGTGAATCCTCTCACCCCCTCCCCACACACACCTCTGGCCTGTACCCCAGCTCTTCTATGCATAAATAAATCAATCTTTGAAAAAAAAAAAAAACACAACGCCCGTAGATGGAGACTCCCATTGTCAGTTTTTTGTTATTTTATTTTTGGAGAAAAAGAAAACAATTTTAAAAAGCAAATACCAACCAGCATCCCTTATGTCCCTTTCACCCTATCTCCCACTCCCCCACCCTTTCCACCTCTGGTACCCCCAGTTCCATTATCAATATCTTTGTCAGGTCATTGGCTTTGTCTCTTATATTATTGTTATTGGTGTTTACCTTTCTGGATAACTTAGCTTAGCATAATTCCCTCAAGTTCCTTCCATTTTGTTGCAAAGAGTAAATTTCATTTTTCTTTATAGTCAAATAGTATTCCATCATGTAATATAGCATACCCTGTTAACCAAACCTCTATCATTGGGCACATTGGTGGTTTTCATATCTTATTTGTTGTAAATAATCTATAGTAAGCATTGTGGAAACTATAATTTTTCAAGTTCGTGTTTTCATAGTCTTTGGATCAATATCCCGAAGTGTAATTGCTGGATCATATGGTATAATTACTTTAGTTTTTGAAGATAAATCAAGACCACTTGTCAAATGGCTGCACCAATATAAAATCCCACCAACAGTGTATCAGGTTCTTTTTAATCCCATGTTCTCACCGACACTTGTTGTTAGGAGTCTTTGGAATAGACACCGTTCTTACTGATGTAAGATGATTTCTCATTGTGATCTGGATTTGCTTTTCCATTATTAAAATGGTGATAAACACTTTTTCATATATCTTGTTACCCATCTATTTATCCTCCTTGGAAAAGTCCTATTCAGATCTTCTGCCTATTTTTTGATTGGGTTATTTGTTTTTTATATTTAATATAGTGTTAAGTTTTTTAGTTCTTTCATTTTTTGTCTGTTTCCTTCCCCCATCCTTTTAGCCTCAGAGCCCTCAAGATATTTGTGATGTCTACGGTTTTTGAACTGCTCTACATTTTCAAATTGTCTGCTATGCAAATATCTAGTATTCGTTTCTATCATTCTGAGTTTGCTACATTAAGTCTATCAGATTCCCTCCATTTTGTTGAAAATGGCTGCATTTCATCCTTTCTTATACTACTCAGTACTCCATGGTATGGATATCCTACATCTTTTTGATCTAATCATCCATCAATGTACATTTGTGCTATTTCTTGTCCTACTTATTGTAAATAATGTTTCTATGAACAGTATGTAACATTTTGTTGTTGTTGTTGTTGATGATAGTTTCACACTCTTTGGTGTAGGTGACTACGAGTGGGGTTGCTAGGTTATATGGCACTTCCATTTTAAATTTTTTAAGGTATGTTCAGATTGTTTTTCATAATAGGTACCCA
Source organism: Talpa europaea (assembly GCF_964194135.1). Taxonomy (NCBI): domain Eukaryota; kingdom Metazoa; phylum Chordata; class Mammalia; order Eulipotyphla; family Talpidae; genus Talpa; species Talpa europaea. The sequence continues at coordinate 130,440,290 of NC_140071.1, read as the reverse complement.
GTTTACATTCCCATTAACAGTGCAATAGAGTTCCTGTTTCTCCATGTTCTCTCCAACACTTTTTTGGAAGGTCTTTTTTTTTTTTTTTTAAAGATTTATTTATTTATTTATTTATTTTTTATTTATACAAGAGCTGAGGTAGAGTCCAGAGTCACGGGAGGGTGAGAGGATTCACCAGAGACGGAGCTGGGAGCAGATCAGGCAGATGGACCGAAAGCACTGCTGAGGGGAGCAGTGGGCGAGACAGGAGAGGTTTGCCTCGCCATGTGAGAATCTCCCTGGCCGGCCGGGAATCAAACCGGCACTGCAGAGGCTGCGGACAGCTTCACAGCGCTGTGCTCAACCTGCTGCGCCACCGGGTAGGCCCCAGTTGGAGGTCTTTTTATTTTTTATTTATATTTTTTGAAGATTTATTTATTTATACAAGCACTGAGTACAGTCAGAAGCATGGGAGGGTGAGAGAATTCACCAGAGCCAGAGCAGGGACCAGAAGAGGCAGACTGACTGAAATACACTGCTGAGGGGAGCAGCGGGCACAGCAGGAGAGTTCTGTCGTGCCATGTGGAACCCTCACCGGTAGCCGGGTTTGCAGCGAACTGGCACTGCAGAGGCTGTGGGCAGCTTTGCAGCCCAGTGCTCAACTACTGTGCCACCAGGGGAGGCCCTGGGGGTCTTTTAAATATGTGCCATCCTCATGGGCGTGAGATGGTATCTCATTGTAGCGCTAACCTCATCTTCAATATTAGAGGTAAGGATAACAGCTTTTTACATGTTTTTTGGCTTTCTGGATATCCTTTTTGGTGAATTATCTGTTAATACCCTGCTGTCCATTTATTAATTGGCATATCATGTTTTTTTGTTATTGTTGAATTGTTTGAGTATTTTTATAATTTTTGGATATTGATCCCTTATTAGTTATATGTTGGTTAAATATTTTCTCCCATTCAATCTGGTGTCTTTTTAAGTGCTTGTATTTTTTTTCCATTGTGTAGAAGCTTAACTTGAAGTAATCCCCATTGTTTGTTTTTGCTTTAAATTCCCTTGTCGTAGGAGTCATCAAAAATATCTTTTTCATTGATGTCATCAAATGTATTTCCAACATGTCCTTCTATGTATTTCATTCTAGAAGATATTATATCTAAACTGTTAATCCATTTGGAGTTTATTTTTGTGTATACTGATAGGGTGTGTACCACTTCTTTCATAACCAGTTATTGAAATGTTTTAGTAGTCAATTTTTTTTATAGTAATTTTCTTTTTCTTTTTTTTATTTCTTATTTTTATTTATTTATTTTTTTAAATAGAGGCATGTTTTATTTATTTATTTGTTTGTTTGTTTGTTTTGTTTATACAAGCACTGGGTACAGTCAGAAGCACGGGAGGGTGAGAGAATTCACCAGAGCCAGAGCGGGGAGCAGAGCAGGCAGAAGGACCAAGTACACTGCTGAGGGGAGCAGCGGGCGGCAGGAGAGGTCTGCGCGCCATGTGGGACCCTCCTCCGGTGGCCGGGGAGCAGCCGGGGATCAAACCGGCGCCGCAGAGGCCGCGGGCAGCATCGCAACCCAGCGCTCAACCGCTGCGCCACCGGGGAGGCCCCAGTAGTCAATTTTTTTTAAAAGTAAAAACCAAACAAACAGGGGGTCAATTTAATATTGTACTTGATTTAGTTCATTAACATTTCAATTTATAATCAATATAAAAAATTAGTGCTGTATTTACATCCTTTTTGGGAGCAAGTCTTTGAAATCCAGTTTGTGTTTTCCACCCACAGCACATCTCAGTGGAATGCAGTCTCGCTGCACATGCTCAGTGGCTTAGGAGGCTGGTGGTTACTATATGGGTTGGTTACGACCGGTCCAAACCCCCAGCACGATGCCTGGCATCTCGTGAGCTCACATAGGAAAGTGACAAACTGTGTGGTCTTCGAAGCAGGCTACCTGGTGTGAATCCCACCTGTACCACATCCACCTGTGTGACTTTGGGAAAATTGCTTAACCTCCTGCTGCCTCAGTTCCCTCCCATATAAGGCAGGGATTATTCAGTAGTGACATCATAGGGTATCTTTGGCTGATGAGACCACATAATGTGCTTTGAATGGACCCCCACAAAGTGAATATACTATGAGGATTAGTTGCTGCTCTATTATTTTTAGTGTCAATATAAGCCTCCTTCCTTTTCTCCCTTCTCTAAAATTGTGCCATCGAATCAGAAATACCAGCTTTGCTGTAAGACTTTTCTCTGTCCCATCAGCTTTAAGCTGCTCAACTGAAAACATCATAACCAAGACACACAGTAGGTCTTCAGGTCATGGAGGTCTGGGCCAAGCTAAGGAGACAAGGAAACCCTTGATTCTGCCTAGGTGCTGCTGGGTGACCCCCTATTTCCCCCCTTCACCACACAACAGACCCACTCACCTGGGCAATTTCTACTGTGTTTCAGATTGCGCTGTGCCACTTATTCATTATCATCTCCGGTGTCTTGCTGTGGTACCCCATCCCGTTCACCCGCCTGCCCATCCGCCTGGCCAAGGCACTGGGCAGCATCTCAGCTAAGTACCGCTGGTTTGCTGTCTTCTACCTGATCTTCTTCTTCTTCCTGGTCCCACTGGCACTGTTTGGCTTCCTGATGGCTGACTGGCCAGTACAAGTGGGTCTGGGGGTGCTGTTCACCCTGGTGCTCCTTTCGGTGGTGATCATCAATCTCCTGCAGTCCCGCTGCCCGAGCATCCTGCCCAGGAAGCTGCAGGACTGGGACTTCCTGCCCCTGTGGATGCGCTCGCTCAAACCCTGGGACAACCTGGTCTCCTTGGCCACCAGGTGCTGCCAGACGCACTGCTGCTGCTGCTGCCCCAAGTGCAGCAAGTGCACGGAGGACCTGAAGGAGGGACAAGACACCCCAGTGCAGACCCCTGTACTCTCTGAGAACTTGGCCATGGGCACAGAGGCCAACGTTAGGGTTCCCATGGCCCAAGTGGATGCTCTGGGCAGAAATACCGTCTCTAGCAGCACAGCCTTGTAGGGGTGGCTAAAGGCAGGTGCAGGAGCCCCTCGCTGCATAAGCCCATGCTGCTCCAGGTCCTGCATGGACATTGAAGGGATTTGTTCCTCACTGAGAAATGTATCCACAGTCTCTGCTTCTGGGTCTCCCACTCGCAGGCAGGTAGAGGGTGACCCTGGGAATGAAATGGGCTAGACAGTTGACCGCAGCCACCCACCCCTGCCCACAGCTGGACCTACATTCAGCCTCAAGCCATTCTTTTCTGCAGAAAATACCCCACGAGAAAATACTCCTTTTTCCTACATTCACAAAATTGTTAAGTCATTTATGGATGGTTAGAAATACAAATAAAGAAAATTATACATATTTATATCACACATTTATAATTACATATTCATATGTGTGAATGTGTAAGAAAATAAAACTATATTTCTATTTTTGCCCTAATTTTTTGGCCATGAAATTATATTCTTTTGTCTATATTGAAAAACTATAACAGTAAAAAAATTGGACCAGTCCCAGGAAGTATATCAGTTGGGTGGCTTGATTTGACCCAGGAGAATCTCCTCTGAGGGACAAATTTTCATCTCCAACATCTCACCTGAGGAGCCCAGGAGTTTTCCTAGAACTTCAAGAAACCTCCCCAGTGACTGCCGGTAGTTGCTGATGGGCCAGGAAATCCCTTTGGCTTTGGCCCCACTGCACTCTGAGTCTGGAAAGGAAGAAGGAGCTGGAGGTAAAGGTCATGTGGCTCTCGGGGCTGCTGCGTGTCCCTTGTCACTTCCGTCCCTCTCTGCTACCTTCCCGCTGTACCCATCTACTGGCCTCTGGGGCCTCTGGGGAGTTGGAGCCCTGGCTGGCCCCCCCTGGGTACGAAGGCAGGACTCACCCTCAGCGCTCTTGGCTGTGATGTGGGAAGGGACTCTTTTTCAGAGAATGTTGGAGAATGAAATAAAAATGCTTGTGAAAGCATTTCATGGACTGTGCTAGGGAGTCGCTCCTGGGACCCTACATTCTTTCCAGGGAACCTCAAAATTTCCCCTGAGCATCAGGCAGGGTGTGCTTAGCATGGGATGGCAGTCAAGGAAGGCACCACCTATTTTCCAGGAACTTCAAGGATTCCGCAAAAGAAAAACAGAAGAGCAGGTGCCTGAGAGTTGCCAGGGGGCTGGCCAGGGGGAGTCAGCTCAACCTGAGAGCAAATCCTATCGCAGCCTTAACATCTGTGACCTGGGGCAAGTTATTTAGCTTCTGTGACCCAGGAGCTTCTATCTCAGATATATGAAGGTGTTTATTTTGCAGAGTAGTTTGAAGGATTGGAGATTTCCTCAAATATCTAGTATTAGCATCTCTCCCACACCGCCCCTTCACAAACCACTCACGTTTGCTGCAGGCTAAAAAGCGATATTTGTGAAATCATGGGGTTGATAAGTGAGTCCTGATTTTTAACGTTTTCTAATGAGTATTAAGGCAAGTGAACAATAACTTTAAAAAACGTTAAAGTTCACTCAAGTCCACCTAGAAACATTTCCTGCGACTCCAGGGGTATAAATGCTACAGTTAAGGGAACACGGAAATTCTGGAATAAAAGTTAGCGTGTTCCTTGGCATGTGGTACAGTTCAAATACACACAATTTTGCTGTCTCTGCTGAGTAAGCACAGAACAGGTGAGAGATTAGCTGCCTCAGAGCTGGGAGGAGGGAGGTTAGAAAGGCTTCCTAGCAGAGGTGACATCCAAACAGCCTCAAAGTCTGAACCTGCTGAGACCTCTCCTGGCAGCTGAAAGGGCTCCCGCTTAGGAGGAGGGCAACACAATTGCTTCCCAAGAAAAGAGGGGCAAGTCAGGAGCAAGACCAGCATCTTAGAACATTCCAGGAATTGCCTGAAGAGCAGCCAGGTGCCTGGGCGAGATGACCCTGAAGGGACAGATAAGCCCTCCCGGGGAGAGATAAAGGATGGTGTGCAAGCTCTCTGGGGAGCGCATGTGATCCTGATGACAGCAGCCCAGTGTCCTATTTACAGCCTAAGAAGGTCACAGAATTATTCACAGACAGGAGGTCCACAAGGCTGCTCAATCTATAAAACGCCTCTCATGCTTCCGGATCCTTCCCTTCACGGACTGGGGCTTCCAAACAAATCAGCCCACCTGGAACTATTACTTTATTTCAGCAGGAAGGAGCACTTTGCTTCTGCTAAGATCTTGTGCTGTGGGGAAGAGCGGTGGCTGAGAAGACTGTCAGGAGCAGGGACTCTGCCTCCAGGGCCTCCCTCCGACCCTCTGCACAACCGGGACCAGCAGCCTGTCAATCACCCCTTTTCTTTACCAATCAAACCTCGTCTCCTCTGCATCCACCAACCTGCAGCTCCTGCTCTTTCCACCTCTTGCCTCAATGCTTTGTTATGATCTGCAACCCAGCCTCCCGGCGGCCTACAGTTGGATCCCTAGACATAGCTAGCTATTGCATCCTCAGTAAATCCCTCGATCTTACGAAGTCTGTTTCTTCACCTGTCAAATGGAGAAAATGCATTCATCTATCTGTCTCATAGAAATAATGTGGAGTTCTGTAAGCTGAATGTAAAGTGCACATTATACTGTGTGGCACATAGAAGTTTAATAAGGAGTTGGCACTATTATTGTTATTGTTGCTGCTGCTGCTGCTGTTATTATTGTAAGAGAAGCAGTGAGTTCCAAGCCAGTGCATGGGGCTCATAACCAACCCCAAGCAACTAAAATATATAGGACATAGCTAAGGTCATTCTTCTAGATTGCTGATTGCAAAGGGAGCTCTGGACCCAATGGACAGGATATCAGGTTGGGAGTTGGTGGAGGCGGGACAGGCATCGTTCTAGAAGGAGATCATCGGGGCAGACATGGCTGTCCTGAAGCTTTCCCACGTGGTAGGGGCTTCTCTTCCAGGCCTGAGTGGTGCTGGGCACGGGGTACCAGTGAGGTGGAAGTAGAAGACAGAGAGGTCTCAGATTTCCCATCCATCTGTCCTGGTCAGTGTTTCAGAACTCCTTCCAAATCATCAGGTTAATGTGGCGAGGTGAGACCCCATCAGGCTGGCCCCTGTCTGGTGCTCGGGATTAATGTTTCATGAAAGTGTTGTAGAGCAACCCCGATACAAAACGGGGTGCCTGACTGTGGGTCCTCACCCGCGCACTTAAAAGGACTTATCAATGCTCTACTGCAGGCACACGCGAAAGGTTCATAAAAGGTTTATTTACAAGGGAAGGGGAAATGAGGAAATGTACAGCTCAGGGAGAAAAGTGGGAGACAAAGTTTTAAATGAGTCCTACCCCATCCACTGATCAGGAATCCCAAATGGCGCTGTGAGAGCTGGCCGCCAGCCAGGAGCCATGAAGCCAGGAGGCCAGCGATAGCGAGCCCCCCAAGGCCCACGTGTTTGGTTTTTATACCCAACCTGGCTGCCCAACTCCACCCTCAGGTCCCAGCCACCCTCCCTTTGGTGGTGACGGGATTTGTCTTTCCCAATGTCTTGATGGCTTTAGTCTGGAGTGGAGGTGGGGTCCACAAAGCCTGTATGGGGTTAGCTCAGGACATCATTTCCCCCTAACAAAAGGACTCGGGGATGTGTGAGAGTCCAGCGAGAGTCAGGGGCACTGAACATGTGGGTCAGCGGGCTTGGCACCCCACCAGGCTTTCCCTGTGCCTTGGGGTTCTTCCTCCTGCCTTCTCACACCCCTCCCCTCTCCAACGGACAGGGCCTACAGACTGACTTTAGTAAGGTAAGTGATGCTTTCCAATCCTCCGCCTCAGGTCCTGCTGATTACCATTCTACTGTCTGTTTCTACCAGCTTAGCTTTTGCAGATTCCACCTTTAATAGCACATGGTGTTTTTCTTTTCTCTGTCTGGCTTATCTCTCTTGGGGTGATTCCCTTAAGGTCCATCCATGTTAATGCAAATGGCAGGTTTTCTTTGTTGCTCATGCTGAATAATATGCCATTGTGTGTGCATATATACATTTATACTCGATCCCATCCTTCCACGGATGGACACTTAGGTTGTTTTCTTCAGGGCTTCTGTGAACAATGCTGCGATAATCATGGGACTGCAGACATCTTTTTGAGAACCTGTTTTCACTTCCTTTGAGATATATATAATATCCAGAAGTGGGGTTGCTAGGTCATATGGTATTTCTACTTTCTATTTTATTTTATTTTTAAAGATTTATGTATTTATGCATACAAGAACTGGGGACACGCCAGAAGTGCGGGGGGTGAAAAGATTCACCAGAGACAGAGTGGGGAGCAGAACAGATGGATTGACTGAAATACACTGCTGAGGGGAGCAGCAGGCATGTTAGGAGGGGTCTGCTGCACCATGTGGGTCACCTCCTTGGCCAGGGATCGGACTCATGCTGCAGTGGCTGCAGACAGCTTCATAGGTTGTGTCTTAACCCTCTGCGCCACCAGGGAGGCCCTATTTTCAATTTTAAACAGTACTTTCTTATATACTTGAAAGTTGCTAAGAAACTGGATCTTAAATGTTATCAATGCTAAAAAGAAATGATATTGTGTGACGTGATGGAGGTATTAACTAAGGCTGTAGAAACCTTATTGCAATATGTAAGTGCATCAAATCAACACATTGTACATTTTAAACATCACAGTATTATAGATTAATTATAATCCCAATTCTCTAAAAAGAGAAAATGAGGTTTTGATCGCATGTCTGGATGAGATGTAACTGAAAATAAAGATATAAGCTTGAAACACCTTTTTTGTAAGTCTGAATTTAAGAAGAAACTGAGGTTCTCACAAGGAGCTGCTAATTAAATTGCGAAAAGGATACAGCTCTGATTAATCACGCTGTACCTGCTGGTGGAAGATCCTCTGATATAATGAAGATCTGTCAGCTTCTTCCCACTCTCTGTAGCCACAGTTACACGCTCAGCTCTTTTGAGCTTGTTTTCATTTAATCCTCCAGGATACCCAAAGTTGCACCCACTGGGGGCTTCTTGGTAGGAAGACAGGAAAAACATACTTGACCAGTTTTGCATTCACTTACTGCCTTCCATTTCTGCATGAGCACCGCCTCACCAGCCTTTACCACCTGTGGCTTTGCTCTCCGCCCAGGTTTTGGTGTCCACAAGTGGTAATATTATTGCAAACAAGCGCTTGAAAGTGTGAGCATGGGGCATGTGCGCCTGTGATTATGGACACCCGGGCAGGGAAGCCAGAAAGCATGGGGTGTGCACATACATCACTATGGACTCCTGGGCCAAGAGCGGGAGAGAGAAAGATGAACATGAGAGGAAAACAGGGAAGCCTGAGAGCAAGCAGGGAGATCGCAGGGGCTGGGAGGCTCGGATCCTGCCTGCCCATCTGCCCCTCTGCCTCCCTGCCCTGCCTGCTGGTCTCCTTGTGTACCCGGTCCTTGTTTCGCATTAAAGTCCCGTCAAATCTACCAAGGGCTCCAGGATTCTTTTGCATTTGCTGAAATCAACAATAAGCCTGCCTGGCCTGGGGTGGTTGCTGCTACAGGGAGACAAAGCAAACACAAAAGAACAGTAGGACAAAAGTATGTAATCAATAGCTTCACTGCGTGGTAAAGACAATCCTAGGGAATTCCTCGGAGAGGACAGGCAAGGACGGCTGCAAGAAAGCAACTCTGGCTTTGGTGTCAGACAAATGGAAGTTGAAAGCAGACCCCTCCCACCACAGAAGGCATGCCCTTCCCTGCCTACCTGGCTTGCCTGGGTGGCTCACCTTAGCCAAGGGGTGTGAGAGAAGGCGATGTGAATGAAGGCTTCACATATGTTTGTGCAGCTGGATTTTTGGTCCTTTTGTCAGAAATTGTTGGAAAGGAAAAACCTTTCCCTCTTTCCTCTTATGTTTACTAGATGGGGGAACTGCAAATTAACCTAACAAAAGACAGGTTTACAGGAGAAAAGGCCATCTTTATTAGTATTTTATACACATAGGAATTTATAGAAAAAGAAAAATTCAAAGAAGTAGTTTCAGGAGCTTATACAGCATTTTAATGAAAGAAAGGTGGATTTACAGGATGATGAACTGTGGGGAAATAACTAAGAAATATATGGGGGGAGTAATAGAAGATAAGGGTCATTTCAGTAATGCTTGTCTATGCAGACTCAACTACGTGCCGAAGTGGCACATTTTGGAGTGGCTTAGCCTGATCCCACTAAGATGAACATACCCCATCGCCCACCCCAGAAAAATAGAAGACACCTGGAGGACAACTGTGTCTACCCCACTGGCCAGGATCAAGCACAGCTGAGTCCAGCCTAGATCAGCTGAGTCATCGCTAACCCTCAGGCACCCAAGGGAGAGATAATTGCTTGTTACTCTGTATGAGTTCAACAATAACTCATTCATCTGTAAATTGGGAAAATGTGTATGTTACTTGCAGCGATATTATGAAACACAAACCCAGTGTGTTAGATTTCTCAGTGTCTGAGAACGCAACTGAGGTCCTACTGATATTGATACCCAACTCTCAATGATTCCTCTACTCAAGAAAACTCCCTTCCTGTAAGGGAGACCGTGAAAAGGTCCTCATGTTTTTCAATGTTGGCTTGTACCCCTCACCCTACTATGTTGGGTTGTACCCCAATCCCTCTTGATCCTTACAGTTTTGCCAAAGCACCGCACTGAACTCAGGTCTCACAACGTGCAACACATTAGGACAGAGGAATCTCTTCCCCTCTCCAACAAAAAGCTAATCCAAGCTGTGGTTGACAACTATGTTTGTATCCTGTATGTATCTATGGTCAGGTCCACTCCTGGCCTCTCTATTCTTTTCCTTAGAACCGTTTGTTTATTTCTATGTAACCTCCCCACAGTTTCTGTTATATCACAAAATTTGGTAGGTCAATTTATTCTTTTTTCCAAACTTTCTTTAGCTGTGAACGAATTTATATTCTGCCATATGAATTTTAAAATCAGTTTGTTAGTTCCTCACAAATTCACAAACCGGGAGACTTTGATTTGGATACTACTGGACTTTAGATGAATTTTAAAGAAATAAACATTTATATTTGTTAGTCTGTCCACAAACATGGTATATTATTTATATCTTTTTTATGTAACTTTTAATTTTTCTTGGTAAAGATCTATGAGTTCACTGTAAGGTTTATCACTAGTCATTTAATAATTGCATTGGTATTACAAACATTTAATTTCAACATTTAATTAAATCATTTTAATAAAGGTAAGTATAGGGTAAGTGAAGGGGATCAGACTTTTTATGCCATTGTCCTCTGTGGCTATCACCTGCAGCCTTGATCGTGTTAACATAGAAGGCTCGTGGGTTTGGGGCACGTGTGCGTGATTGTGGCTACCTGAGCGTGGGTGTGTGCGCATGTGCAAGTGTGCACACCTGTGCCAGGGAGGGAGGGGATGGAAAGGGTGACGCCCCCTACAGGGAAGGGGCTTCCAGTTGCTGTCTCCCTGCTGGCTTCTTTCCTCTGCTCACCGTTAAAACCTGTGAAAATGATGCCATCGTGTCCAAAGTTCTCTTTCAAATCATTAGAACCGACGGCAAGCCTACCCGGCTGGAGACAGTTACAAAACAGTAAGTCTTTACAATTGTTTTTATCTTCTTCTTGCTTGTTAATTTGCCCTTCTGGTTCTCGCTACTGAGTAAGGATGGAAGGTCTCCCAATGACAAACACCAGAGGTGGGGGTAGGGGTGATTAATTAATCTTAAACAAAACAACCATGGAAGTTTCCAGGAGTTTAAGTGTGGTCAGAAAAGATTATCAGCCAGAGGTGGGGGCAGAGAGGATTACTGATCAACCCAACCTAACTCCAAGGTGATAATTTCCATAATAATTCCATCCAAGAACATGATAAAAGAATAATACCCTCTGGCAAAATTCAGTTCTGCCCATCTGTGTCTATGCAGGCATCTCTTCTTTTTCCCCCTTTCTTGATAAACTTTTTGTATACTGATGAATGGGAACATCTGAATTCTCTCTCAGAAGGACCCAAGAACCCCCCCCACTGTACCCCATTACCTGAACTCCAACAATTGTTTGATCTGCCCTTCCAGTTCCCACCATTGAGCCCATCCACTCCTTGATTGCTAATCTGCCCTTCCAGTTTTTTGTTATTGAGTGCACCTGCTAATTCTACATTTTAAAAAATTTTTAAAAGACTTATTTATGCATACAAGAGCTGGGTGCAGGCTAGAGGTGTGGAGAGGTGAGAGGATTCACCAGAGACAGAGTGGGGAGCAGAACAGGCAGATCTACTGAAACACGCTGCTGAGGGGAGCAGCAGGAGAGACAGGAGAGGTCTGCTGTGCCATGTGGGTAGCTCCCTGGTGGGGGATGGAACTCATGCTGCAGTGGCTGTGGATAGCTTCATAGTGCTGCGACTTAACCCCTTGCACCACCAGGGAGACCGTGGGAATTGAGTTTAGAACTTGAGATGAGAAGAGGAAGGTTGAGCCTTGAGAAGGTGTGGGCTGGACCCAGACCATGCAATTGAAATCTCTCAGGAGAACTGGAGTCAAAGCTGAGACCCTTGGCTTATCAATTTCACCTGAGGTGGTTGGGGGCCTGGAAACACTCAAGAACCTACCAGTATCATCTGGAGATGAGGGAGATTACCACTGTTTGGGGAACTATCTCATATCAGGGTGCCTCCCACGGTCCATATTTTGTACCAGCCTCTCCTGGAGGCTTAGATTGCTGTTATGGGTTAAATTGTGCCTCCTAAAATTCCTGTGTTGAAGTCTTAACACCCGTACCTCAGAATGAGATCGTATTTGGAGAGTCTTTAAAGAGATAACGATGAGTCATTAGAGTGGACTCTGACCCAATGGAGATCAGTGTCCTCTTAGATTAGGACACATGCAGAGGGGAATCCATGAAGACACTAGAGCAGGCATCTACAGGCCGCGGAGAAAGGGCCTGGGAAAACCAGCCTTGCTCATATCTTGATTTTGGCTTCCAGTCTCCAAAGCTGTGAGGAACTGTCTATCATTTAAGTCTCTCAGTATGTGGTACTCTGTCACAGTTGCCCTCGCAGACTAATGCAGTGGTGTTTATTCGAAACAGACCCCAGTGTGTAGAGCTGAGTGTGAAGCTTTACAGGAGCAACGTTAGGAAATTCTGCATGAAAGCAGTCCTAGGCAGATGAGGCAAGAGCAGAACCACAAGGATGCACCAGAGTGGAGTTGGGAGCTGGTGGCCTGTCTGAGTTGAGTTGTCTCTATTGTGGCAAGGGACTTTTGCTTTCTTATGTTGGTCATTCTCGAGGTGAAGGGGGCAGTGCTTTGCCTCTCATACTCCAGAGCATTTGGCAATTTCTGGATACACCTTTGGCTGTCACGGCTGGGGGAAGGGCAGGGGCAGGATGTGCTTGTGCTAATGGTGCCTGGTGGGGAGAAACCAGAGAAGCTGCTGCTACTTTTCCTCCAACACGTGGGACAGCCTCCCATACAAAGAACCTTCTGGCCTCAGTGGTACACAGCATGAGATAAAGCCTGCCCCACATCAAAGAGCCACTGACCATGACCTGCTCTTGCAAGGATGTAACTGGACAAATTCCTGCAGCTGATGGCAATTCTCCCTGAAGGAGAGCATGAGCCATCAGCTGCCAAATCCTCTGCTTGGCTCCTCAGAGTTCTCTGTCTAATACAAACAACAATCTGCCATGTTTGGGGCTGGGACCTGGAAGTTTCGCATATTATCTCATTTAAGCCTCAAGAAAACCTTTGAGGTGGAGTTTATGACCTCAGTTCTACAAAACAGTGATCTGAGACTCAGAGAGGGCCAATCACTCACCCAAGGTCACAGAGCTAATAAGTCACAGAACAGAATATGAACCCCAAACTGCAGGATGCCAAAGTCTGGCTCTTCCACAAGGAGATAGGACAACCTCTGCTAATATAAAAGTAGCACACAGAGCACAGCTAGGAGGAGAGAACAGACCTCAGACTTAACTCAGAGTTGATGTAAAACCCAGCCTCCGAGCAGCCAGAAGCCCTGAAACAATGTCTAATGCTGAACAAACATGATGGGACAGACCCAGAGGCTGGGAGTCCTGGCAGGGGCGCCTACCTTTATTTCCGCAAGTGTTAATGGGTTACCAGAATGTAAAGAGTATGTATTTAACACCTCAGGAGAATGCATGGACCTTAGGACTTTGTATGATAAGGGTAATAAGTCTGAAAAAGGAGGAAAAACGCCACTTCCCAGAAGTCAATGGTATAAAAATAATTTTTATTTACTACTGTAAATAAAGTAGTGCAAAGAGTAGTTTAGATCCACAATATTGCATTACTGATTTACTATCTTAGCAGCATACAGATGCTCTGCTCTCGCTCGCTCTTTCTCTCTCTCTTGCATGTGCACACACACACACGCACACGCACGCACACCCCTACACAGACCCAGGCAGGCATAAGGGGTAGGGTGAGACTATGAGCTAAAGGCTTGTTTCCTGCATATTCTACTACTGCCAGTCTATTCTAATGGGTAATTCATGGAGGAGACTACACTTAAATACTAAGAATTTTCTAAATGTTATTTTATGGATTGCAATTGAAAAAGTAAATGATATCCAACAATGTCATTAAAGGATTTGGAAGCACGACAACCCGAGGAAAATTCAAGGAGAAAAATGTAAACCCATTTACAAAGCCATCCCCTCCCTGCTTTTCCAGCCACAACCCATTTATTTCAAGGTACCCCATTAATGCTGGGGCTTGGAAATCACACAGAAATCCTTCAACAGGACATCAAGCAGCAACACTGTGGCCGACACATGTACTGAAATGTTACCTAACTTGTAAAGAAGTCACAATTTTTGCTCTTTAATAAAAGGAATGAACAAGGGGCGAAGATTCTTAAAATGCAATTCTGTGTATGAGGATCCGGAGGAGCCACACACAGCCCCACCAGGTACCGCCTCGGCAGCAATCCAGGGAACCTCCCGACAGGTACACCCGTTTGATCAGGGGTGCCTTCTACTTGTTTGGTAACCTCTGGTGTGCCCACCATCTGCTCTGTGTACTTCCTTGTAATTAGATTTAAAAAAAAAAAAAAACCAAAAAGACACCAAGTGCAAATTCGTATCCAGTTGACAAGACATTTAAGGTGTTTATCAGTGTAATGCCCAGCTTTCCAATACCAGCTGCTGACAGGCTGCTCTGTCATCTGGAGAGACCCGGAGTGCACAGTTCACCCCCGTGGCTCCGAGCTGTTGGTGACCATAGGCTGGTCCTGAGCGGAGGCATCTGCAGCTGGAGGCACAGCTGGAGGCACAGCTGGACTTGCCGTGGCAGGGGTGGGGTCTGGAGAGGCTGGGGCTGGAGTGGAAGGGGAACTGCTGGCTGCAAAGATACAGGCACAACAGTCGTTCAAAACAGCATGTGCAAGACAAACCACCACACTGAGACCCCAGCAAGCCAGGAGAGCTTCGTCTAGTCTGGTGTCCCCAACACTAGCCAGATAAGAGACTTGGGGCCTATTGTCTATGTTCTTTGGATTTCAGTGTCCCTACCTAGAAATTACAGGTTGGAGAACATGTACAAATAATGGCTAACATCTGGAATTTCTAGGGAAGTTTATAATTAAAAAAAAAAAAAAAAAAAACCACTAATCTTTGCTCTGTGTTTTCTGTGATCTTAACCTCTTTTTTTCCCCCTGGCTTCGAGGCAATGCAAGCTATGAACTATACTGATCAATTAGAATGGACTGTTGGATCTGTTCACATCTTATTCCATTTGGATGATGTACCAAATTTGATTTATTTCATATATAATTATCTGATTTATTTTAATAAAGGTGCTTGCATTTTGGAAAACAATTACTAGCTTTAATTATTTATCGATCTACCTTTAGTAGGAGGACGGACACCATAAATGCTAGGGAGGCTTTTAAAGTTTTATAGTTCGTGTCAGTGGTTTTTAAGTGGGGGCAATTTTGCCTTCCCGGGGACAGCTGACAATGTTGGCAGACGTTATTGGTTGCTACAATTGCAAGGACAGTGTGCTACCCGCATATAGTGGTAGGGTCTAGGGATACTGCTAAGCACCCTTCAGTGCACAGAACTCCCCCCTGCAACAAAGGATGACCCAGCGCCACATGTCATGGTGATGAGGTTGGCATCCTCTGCCCTATGCTGGGACTGGAAGGTGTCCTGGTTAATAGGAGCATAGCCTCTGGAAACTCTACTCTGTCCTTTATCAGTTATGTGAGCTTGGACAAATCCCCCATCCTCCTACTGCCTCTAAAAACTGGGGAAAGTCAAAGTATCTGTGTCTTCTTGTTGCAAGGATTAAACTAATGCATATAAAATGCTTACAATAGTGTCTGGCAAGCATAGGTCTCAACAAATGTTAGCTATCATACTAGTGACCTGGCTTGCCATAGAGAAGTGTTCGTTGTTATTAACTGATTATTGATTTCAGGTGCAGGGCTATAGGACTGATGAAAGAGTTAGTGCATTTATTTCCTGGATGCCTACAGTTTTCTGAGCTCCCAGTAGCCCATTTCTATGGAAACAGCAGAAACTTTGAAGCCAGCAAGGCCAGGAATGACATGACTCTGATATTTATCAGCTGAGTGATCCTGGGAAAGTTAAACTTTCTGAGCTGTAGTTTCTTCGTTGTTAAAATGGGGGTAGCAGACTGCAGGGATATGTGACTTATGGCCAATTCAGTGGCCTTAGTTTGTGCGAAGAATCACTGATTTGTCTTTAAATAGGATCTTAATAAAGCTCAACAATCCATGAGTCTTACACCATTTTCATTAGGTGTAAGCATTTTTAAAGTTTCCCAAATGCCCATCTTGAAATGTATCAACTTTAAGAAGATCCCACCACATGTTGATATTCTGACTTCTAGACCAACTCTTCAAGAGTTTCATCTCCAAGCACCCATGGTCATGTCCAAGGGGCCATTCTAAGAACTGTCTCTGGCTTGGCTGGACATGTAAAGGAATTCTTCTACAGCCCCCTTCCTATCTACCAAAGATCTTGTGGATCCAGAGTCCGAAAGAATTGGACAGTGAGGGCGTGGTGGGGCCAGGGAGATGCATGACAACGTGATAGCTCTAGGTTAAAGCCATCACCCTGGCAGGGGGTCTAACATGGCGGAAGCAGGTCCAGAGATGTGGTATAAAACCACTGTTAGAGCCAGGAAGCCTGGTCTGAGCAAACCTCCTGGTCTGCCACTAAACCAGGTGAATTTACTGTGGGTAATGAAGGGTCCACATTCCATTTCCCAAATGCCTCCAACACAAAGGCCTCAGTTTTCTCCTCTCTGCATTGAAGGATTTAGATCGGAGGGTATCCAAGACTCCTTAGGTCCTAAGATTTACTTTGCTGATGATTTCTGAGGAAGTTAATGAAGGCATGTATTTTTCCTTTTCCAGCTCAGGGAAATGTTTAAATCACCATGGTAACAAGATAATCAGCAATCAGTTTTCTGATTAAAACCCAAAAAGGGCCAACGTGTAAATGGAGAAAGATGCATAATTAGCATTGCCACAATTTAAATCTTCTAAAAGCATGGTAAAAATGTTGGTTGTTTCTACAGTAAGTTTGTTATTATCTATGTGAGCCCCCTCATTCTGCTGGGGGTGTGCAATCACTGGACAGCCCCCCCCCCCATGGCCCATCCTAATTTCAAAGTGGCCTCTTTGTCTCTGCTCACCTGGAATTTGTGCTAATTTGATTACTGGGCTAGAATCAAGATAACCAGGAAATGAGAGTGCTGTTTTAAAAATTACAGAGTAGATTCTGGAGCCAAGTAGAAGTGATTTTTGGATTACTGGCTACTTGGGGGACCATTTTCTGTACATTAGTGAGAATAATCAAGAGCTGGCCCTGAGTGGGGTAGGCCAGGGCTGCAGCTGCAGCTGGAGGCCAAACGTGGCTGCTGTGTGCTTTTGTATTGCTTGCCATCCAGGAAGGGTTTATACATTTTCAAATGGCAGCACAAAAATCAAGATTAATATTTCAGGACCAGTGAGAAACATGAACTTCAAATAGTCATATCCATAGAAAAACTATATTGGACACCAGCCCCTAGCCATTTGCCTTCAGGTGTTGTCAATGGCTGCCATGACAGCTAAGTAGTAGTGACAGAGACAGCCCTCAAAGGCCAAAATGTTTATTCTCTGGCCCTTGACAGAAAGTCTGCCAACTCCACTTGTGGCCCATGTTAGCAAATACATCTGCTTGCCAGCTGACCAGATGGGAACATAAGAAAGAGAAGAATATGAGGGGCTAGATGGGGGTGATCTTGAGGTAGTAGAATGTTTGCAGATAAGGGGGACAAGGAGGGGAGCAAAGGAGAGATTATATGCTATGAATAAACCTAGCCAACTTTATGTGGGTCTCTGGATCTAGCAGGGCCCAGAACAAGACTAAGGTTCAAGTCCTTTAAATAAAATTTTTTTTTTTAGATTTATTTATTTATTTATACAAGCACTGGGTACAGTTAGAAGCGTGGGAGGGTGAGAGAATTCACCAGAGCCAGAGCAGGGAGCAGAACAGGCAGAAGGACCGAAGTACACTGCTGAGGGGAGCAGCGGGCGGCAGGAGAGGTCTGCGCGCCATGTGGGACCCTCCTCTGGTGGCCGGGGAGCAGCCGGGGATCGAACAGGCACTGCAGAGGCTGCGGGCAGCTTTGCAACCCAGTGCTCAACCGCTGCGCCACTGGGGAGGCCCCCTTTAAATATTCTTAAGAGCAGAGGTACTGGGAGTCACCGAGGGGAATGAGATAGGATAAAAGTCACATCTCATCATGAAATCGCTCTGACTTTATGGCTACTGCTTTCTTACATGAGTACCATTGTGACATTTTGCTGTAATTTTAGTAGAAACCTCATTAACTGGAAATGTAGAGGACAGGAAAAGAGTAGGAAAAGGTTTAATTAATCTCTTCATATCATCATACTGTTTTTAAAATACCCCTAGGCTAACCACTGGGGCGGCAAAGATGAATTGTCTTACATTATGAATATTCTGAATAGGCTGGGTTTAAAGGTTACCTATGCTACCAAGGCCATTCTGCAGGTCTTGACCAATGCTGGCACATTTTATTTTGACATGAGGTTTACACTAATTCTGGTAAGGCAAGGCTCTTGGGTTTTGTTTTGTTTTTTTTTCTCCCTTGATATTATTTTTTAAAACATCTTTGTTTTTGACAAGATAGAATTTCTTCTCTCAGGTGCAGTCACAATAAGTACCAGCGGTTCTCATCACACCCCATCTACCTCTCCTCCACTTCCTCCCCCAGCTTCCTTTGAAAGGGTAATTTACATTTTCTCCTCTATTCTTCCTTCCAGCAGCCAGGCAGGCTCCATGCTTTTTTGTCCGAGGAGAGATTTGTGGCGGGGCAGAAATGGAGAGCATTCTAGGCAGGCTTTGCTTGGTTTGTTGTTTTTTTTTTTTTTAAATCTCAGTCCATTAAGGCAATTATGCTTGGCATACCCGATAGGGAGGAGAGAGGGAGAATGCTTTAGAGATGCAATGAGGCAAGGGAAGATGGTTTTTGGAGTCTTGGAAAGTGGCTGGGCCCAGCTGTGGGCTCTACCAGCAGCTTGGGAGAAAAAAGGCTAATGGTGCCCAGCTTTGGCAAAGAGGATGGAACCTCTAGTGACCCAGGAGATGCAAGGCCAATGGACTTTGAGGGGCAGTGTAGGTCCAGGCAATGTGTGATCTGCTGTCACACTAGTGCCACCCCAGACCCAAGGAACTTTGCACTCCTCCGGGAAGCATCAGCTTCAAGACAGACTTAGCTGACAAGCAGAATATGACCTAAGAGTCAAAAACAAGTCCCCTTGAAGGAAATAAAGACGTGCCATATTTTTTGTGCATTTGTTTTGGTACTCTTGATAGATTAATCAATGTCTTTGCTTAGATGTTTAAAAAAAAGGCTTTATGCTTTAGAAAGAGTCTAAAAGCATAGGAAAGCATGCAAATAATTGTATCTGTTACTTGCTAAGGTAAAGTAGGCTTTGCTACTAACCACGCCGCTACTTGGTGTCAGCATGCCTTAATTGCAGGTAAAGTGCCCCAGACACATCACTCCTTGGAAGCTACCAGCTAACAACTGTTGAGTTCCAAGTACTTTGCACTCTGTTATCTTATTTAGTTTTCTCAACTACAACACATGTCCAGTATATGCAGAAGGGGAAAGTGAGGCACAGAAAGCTCCCCTCTTGCCCAAGGTCACATAGCAGCAGGGCTAGAATCTAAGCAACCTGACTCCCAAGTCTGTGTGTGCTATTAACTATTGTCCTGCACTGCTAGCCTTCTAAATGTGGGACAATTTAATGTGGCAAATGCGATGAAGTGTGGACTATATATCTCAGAGCATATAAACTCGGGAGGAAAATGAAGGTAGTCAAAGCTGAATGCAAAATGGATGGACAGCTCAATTTAAAGGTCTGGCCACAAATCATTAACTTTTAAAAACAACTGGCTGGAGAAATGCAAATCATGACAAAGACCCCTAATTTACAGCAACGATCCTCACATGCTATTTAAGAGCTAACTCTGAAAGCCAGTTCTTCTCAGCACTGTCAGTAATCACGAGAGTTCATTGCTGCAATCACTTCACAGCCCAGGCTGCTCCCAGCATCTACTGTATCAGTCTCTCCTCCCAGGGGCAGGTCACAGTGGTGGGAGCAACCCCAGGCCCTGCAGGGGCCACGTCTCCACTTACATGCTTGTCATCTTCCCTCACCGCCCAGTGGCTGATGGAATACTTGCTTATTTCAAAGTTATTGACAAATATGCACTTCTGTAAGATTTTAAAAGATGAAAATAATTTACTGCATCATTTTAACTTGACACCAGTATTCTAACAAGGCTGGGAGGTACCCTGAAGGGAGGACATACTTTGAAAATAATGTGGAGATTTCATTTCTACTTATAAACGCTTATAACTCAAAGTGTGGCCTGAGGAGCAGCAGCTTGGACATCATCCCCAAGCTTGCTACAAATGCAGAATCTCAGGTTCCACCCTAGATATACTGAGTCAGAATCTGCATTTTACAAGATTTCCACACACTAAAATTAAGTAACAAGGGGTAAGAATTTACATATGGAAATGTTATTTTTATTATAATTAGTTTGTGTTTCTCCTTTACATTGCTGTTAGGGCATTATTTTTAAAAATCTGTGTGCAACAAGGTTCATTAGCATTGCAGGGGTGCAACATTT
Organism: Talpa europaea; assembly: GCF_964194135.1. Taxonomy (NCBI): domain Eukaryota; kingdom Metazoa; phylum Chordata; class Mammalia; order Eulipotyphla; family Talpidae; genus Talpa; species Talpa europaea. Next base: position 130,420,114 of record NC_140071.1, on the reverse strand, counting down.
GTGCTAGAAAATATGTCTAATGTAAGGGGACTGGGAGCTGGTAACCGCTGTTTGAAAGTATGACAAGCCTGAAATTGTGCTGTCCTATATCCTGTCCTGGACTTGGTGATTTGGGGACAGGCCATTTCATCACTTTGGCCTCAATTTCTTCCTCTGTAAAATGAAGACCAGAGAATTAAATGTTTAAGATCCCACCCAGACATCTCCAAGACTAGTCAAATGGGAAGGAGGTATGTAGAGGAAGAATCAAGGGAAAGAATTTGAAAAAAATGAAGAAATTACGCAAAAAAATAAAAAAAGAATGGACAAATATATGAAAGAGCAGGAGGGACAGAGAGAAACAATGTGGAGAGACTGATAATGAAGACACCAAGGAAGGAAAAAGACAACTTCTGATAAAAGCAATTCCACCAGCCCATGAATTTTCATGGCTACCAGCTGGCATAAAATCATAAAGACAATTTTCAGCTCCTCTAACGGGATTGCATTTGTAATAATCATAACAATATTTCTACAGAGTAAAAATGACAAAGATAATTTGAAATGGAAAACACTGACAAGATGCAAAATAAATGTGCTATACCTGGCAACAAATTTAGGGAAGGGACAGGATTTGCATAAGGAAAATTTATAACCCGGCATACTCCAGGGCATCAAACCTGGAAGGGCTTTTGATGATTCCTTGTTAACCTCCTCAGGTAAATCGGAGGAAATGATTCCGAATTAGCCTCTCGAAACTGAACTCCTTCACCACGTGGACTCAGTGGTAAAATGTACTCCTTTCGCCTTTCATTATGTGCTACACAAATAATAGTGGTGCTAATGTCCAAATGCCATGTCCAGTCCTAATTTATCCATTTGTAAATGTCCCTGCTGGTCTTCACGAATGATTACACCCTTTGGTCATAATCCAATATAGTGGAAAATTAGAATTCTCCACTGAGGGAAGTTTGCAAATTTGAGCACCTAAGAGAGGGAGACATCACAAATGTCAGCACCAAGGCCTTCCTCTGACTCAGCTTCTGGTCTAACAGGGGAGATAAATCTTGAACCCAGGCAAGATTTATCGAGAGGGCTTCATAAGTCAGATGAACAGAATAGCTAAGATTTAACTGCAGTCGTCATTTTGGGAGGCGCTGCACATGTGGTCTGTCACTGAGCCTTCCTAACAGTCCCGGGAAGTAGGTCCTGTTCTAATCTCCTTTTATTGATGAGAAACTAGGAGATCAGAGGGGGAATTAACTGGCCACATGTCACAGAGCTAATGAGAAGTTAAGCCTAGACTCCAAGCCCGGATAGAGAGAAAGCACGGGGGTGCCCAGCCCCTTACTGCCAGCCAGACAAGAGCACGGAAGGTAAACAGGGACCAGTGAAAATCACACCAGACGCATCGCTGGCTCCACCATCCCCCTCGGCCTTCTGAGTCCACATGGCTGGGTATTTTTATTCATCGTGAGGGCTTGTTTATCCTTCCATACATTTGGCTGCCTAACTAGGATAAACGGGAAGATTTCATGCTGGCAGGGACACCAGAGCCGGTGCTTAAGGCACTCGGAGGGAGACTTTTGATAGATGTATTTCCAACGGGAAAAGACATTTTAGTTCTATTTCTGAAACTTTTTATTAAAAACATCCTTGCTTACTTTGAAAAATAGGACAACCACTCTGTGATCTTCCACTGGTCAGATTCTGAGTACCCCTAGGGAGCTCCTTTCCCCATAACTCCAGGATTATCCCTCCTGATGGAAGGAAATAGCATGGCGAAGGCCATGGTCGGGGAGCGTGTTGTTGTCTTTCTTGCAGGAAAGAGCATCACCATTTTTATATTGCCCTAGCCTTGCACAAATCTTTACCTGAGAGAGACTGGAAATACTGCACAATCCCAGCGATCAAGATGGACAGCAGGAAGGTCCCCAGAAAGTAGATCTGCAAACATCCCAAGCACATGACATATGACTGGTCCAGGTCAGGAACGGGGGTGGGAGGGGCGCGAGGAGACTCTACCTACCAGGGCAGAGTGGAGGAGGGCACCCCAGATGAGCCGGAGATGCAGGTAGAGCCAGGCCAGGGAGCAGGGGCTGAAGGACTCCTCGCTACTGTGGTTCCAGCACCTGCAGGCAAGAAGCACAGGCAACTGGCATGTGGGCAGTTTGCTGCCATTACCCGCAACCAGACTCAGATCCTCAAACCCACTTTGAGACTGCTGGTTGGGGAAAAACGCACACATTTGTGATGAGAGACATTTAAGAAACAAGGTGTGTTCCAAAGAGGTTGGCCCTGCCCTGTCTTCTGTGATCCTGGCAGGACTCTCAGAAAAAGGCCAGTCCTGCTCTTACCAAAAAGCCCAGAGGCCAAGGAAGACCCCGAAGCGTGGAGCCACCAGCAGCACTTCTGTCTGAGTGTCTGTCCAAAGTCCAGACGTCAGCACATCTCCCTGTCTCCCAGAAAACACAGTCTCATCAGGCCCACTATTTTTTCCCCCTCATGGAAATTTTTGGTCAGCACTTTATCTTCAGATCAAGCACATCCTGCTTATTAAGTCTCATATCAAGAAAAAGAAGTTTGGGACCAGCCAGGTGTTGGCTCATGGAAACAAATCACGAGCCTTTTTTTTTTGGACAACTGATATCACAGAGGAGTAAGGTTAACTTGAAACCAAGAGCTGGGAGCCCTCAGACTCCATAGTGTTAATGAGTAACTCACCTTTCGTACAGCTCCTGGAGGATGGAGATGTTATCAGGATGGGCAGTTGGGTCAATTTCCAAGAAATCCAAAATGTGAGGTGGGATCATAGCACCTTCCTCAATGAGCAGGGCCAGGTTGAAAAAACCCTGAAGGCAAGACACAGCCCAAACTCATCAGCAACTGATATAAACCCAGACACACTCCCGTCCTCAGAATGTAAACTTTTACAACCTCAAGACTTTTTCAGTTCTGAGAGCCAGATGGTTTTGTCATCGTCATTGATGAATGGTTTCCCTAAATATATGCATCTGAGAAATTTATTTGCAGGAGAACCAGGAGGTTTTCAGAGGATGCAGCGTCCCATCTGCTCAGGAGCCAATCAACCAGGGGCTCTGTCCTTTCCTGTTTACTCCCTCGGACAGAAATCGCTGGAAAACATGTCCTTGGAATGTCGACTAAACCACCGTGCAGAGACGAAGGCAATGTTCCTTACTTGCAGACTCTGCCTGGGGTCCCAGCGGCATGTCAGAAGGCTAACCAATGGTATTGGGGGCTGTAGGTATCAAGACGCACAGAGCAGCGTCTGCGTGCGTGGCTGGTGCCCCAGGTCAGTACGTTCCTCTTGGCATGGGAACGTAAACTTTTACATGTGGTGTGTCTCCCTACCTGTCCTCACACTTCTTGTTCTGGACCCTCATGAGCCCGAGAGTAGAGGTGCTCTGGGAAGGATGGGCACGGACATCAGCTGGAGAAAAGCTCTCTGCCCAGCACGGGCTGAGCAAGTGGCCAGTCCATGAAATAAGCAAACAACGATCTGGCCCTTACCATGAAGCTTTGCCAATTAGTAGGATCGTTGCCTTCCAAGGAATTTATAGCCATGTTTTAGTGACTTATATCCTCCCAGTAACCTTTCAGTTGCCACTAACAAGCTAAATGAAAATGACCATCTTCCAGGTTAGCTACACATCTCACAACCATCCAGTGCAATAACCATGATCAAAATAGCAGCAGCTAACGTCTTTCAAGTGCTTGCTATATGTGAGGCATTGTTCTGTTTTACATATAGTCCCTTAACCCTCCTAATGACAAATTGAGAGAGGTGCTATTATGCACCCCATTTTATAGATGAGGAAATAGAAAGAGAGTGGCCAAGGAGCTTGTCCAATGTCACACAGCTGGAAAGAGGTAGTGCTGGGATTCAAATGCATGCAGAGTTCAGAGGTTGAGTTTCAAATTTTAACCTCTACCAAGCTGCCAAATAACCTCTGAATAAATCAGTGTAAAAGTATCTTTAAGATGCACACACACGAAAGCAGAAAATAGAATTTCTCCATTCTTTGAAAGGAAGGTACTCTTAGAACTTGAGATATTAGAAGAAAATGACTTTACAGAATGTTAAAGTCTCTGAATGGAAAAATAACAAGATTAAAATTAATGGGAAAATAGAGTAGGGGAATATTTATATGCAATATGATAGTTTAAAACTCATTATCTACAGGGCAAATGTATAAAGAACTAATTCAGATTTAAATTAAACTATCAACACTCCAACAGATAAGCAGGCAAAGAATAAGACTAGAGAACCACATAAAAATATGAAGCGTGAATTATAGACAAGTCCATGTAAAAATGTCCATCCTCACTAATAATTAAATCTATTTTAAAACAATAAGTATCAACTCAAAATTATTCAATTAGCAAAATTAAGTCATGAAAATATCCAGTACTTAGAGATTTCAGTTATCTCCCCATACTCAGCTATCACTCATGTAGGATTAATTAGAAAGTCCTTCCAGAAAACACACAGGCAAACAATTGCTGTGCAGCTCTACAACCATTTTTTTGACTCAGTAATACCATCCTGTAGATTATAAAGAAGTTACGGAAGTGGAGAGAAAAGATGGAATATGAAAATGCCATTATAGTACTAACTATAATTACAACACAGGAAGAAAAACCCTTCAAGACTTCTTGAACGAGTATCCCATGAGGCTAAGAATATTGGCTCTCTCTTTGTCTTAGGTACCAACCACTAAGCAGGCCCTGAGACCTGGCAGGGTTGGATGAATACGTGCCAAATCAATGAGGAAATCAGCAAACAAACACTTACCCATAAGATAAAGTTTACTAAATCACCACCCATCATCTGAACAGGGGCGGGGGCAGAGGTTAAAGGTCATCATTAGGAGACCTAATGGTCATCATGAAACAAAATGTACATATTTCTACAGTGTGTGAGAGGGACGGATTTTATTTTTTTATAATCAATTTACAGCTTTTAAAGTGGCACATGCACTATAACTTTATCATGCAGCTAAATCCCTTTTGTCAAGTTAACACCCTTACTTTTGTGAGTGGGAAGGAACAAGACAGGAAGGGGAACAGCCTCTGCCAGGAAACTGGGGGAGCCTTCTTTGATTATTTTTTCTTGTAAAATGATCCTTGCATGTCTTTTCCAACATTGCCTTTCCAAAAAATAAAAATTAGAATAAAAAGTCCCGAGATCAATTTTGAGCGAAAACAAAATTTAAAGGAGTTTGACTCTAGCAAATGCTTACATATCAACTCTAACTTCATAGCAGAAGAAATAATAAAAATAGATCATGTGCAGTGAACTCAGGGCTGTGCTCCATGTTTTACATCGAACCTCTCATTTAATCCTCGTAACCTGTGTGGTAGAGCCTATGACCGTGCTGGTTTACAAATGAGAAAGTGAAGACTCTGATGTGGTGACCCACCAGGTATAAATAGTTATAAAGTGATAGAGTTCTGGGTTCCAGCCCAGGTAAAGGACCACTCTGCTGGACCTACTGCCGCTAGAGAAGAGACTAAACTAGGGAAGAGTTTCCAAAACGTTTTGCCTAAGAATAAAAATTCCAACTTCCTGAAAAATGACCCAAGAGCCTGACAGGGGAATTCCCATTAACAAATGTAGTAGGAATGAGAGAAATCGAGGATGAGATTAATCACCACTGTAGTCACATTACAGTAATCACTGCAGACAAGTGCTGCGGAACGACACAGAATAGACAAAAGCTTGAGTAGCAGGGTAGCTGCATAGTTACGAACTGTCTCCCCAAGATATCTATGAGTTAGAAAGTGAAAAATGTTTATAGGGAGAAAACATCCTAACCGGGTAAGGGGTCAGCCTCACCTGCAGTAAGACATACTGACAACACGTATGTCTCATGGGACCCACCGAGCAGGACACATTGCTTCTGGGCTATCCTTGCTCAAAGATCACAATCTCAATCTCTTCATGAGGAAACAGAAGATACACTCAAATCAAGGGACATTCTACAAACAGCACAACAGTATCAGTGTCACACAAATCAAGGGAAGACAAGAACTGTCCTAGAGTCAAGAGGATGAAAGAATATGAAAACCAATACATTGTGGAGTCCTGAAAGAGAGCTGACAAGTGACACCCAAAACAAGCTTGAAGTGTACTTGAGGGAGCTGAGTCAAAGCTGACCTCTTAGTTTGATAACAGGATTGCGGTTAAGCAAGACATTCACGTAGGGGAGGGCACCATGCCTACTACAGGAATCTGCACAGACATGTACAGCACAGGCCACGTGCAAACACATGCGATTCACAACCTATTCTTGGGACCCAGTTCTGCCCCAGTGACGTGAGAAGAAATGTTGGACACTGGCACCATCAGAGAACAAAGACATTTTCTCAGGCCCAGGAAAACAGGGTGAACCTGTGTCAAGATGACTAAGAAGGGGGCCACAAACCCTGGGGCCATGAGGAAGAGGAGGGCACCAGCCGTGAAGGGCTGCTGTGTGAGGGATTCACTTATGGGTGACTGTCTAGTTCATTAAAGAAATGTTCACTAGAAAAGAGTCAGCTTGAGATAAATGTTACAATGGGTTTTGAGGTAAAAATACCCTCATTCTCTCAGCTCACTGGTTTTCTGACAAAGTATGTATTATAGAATCAATTCCTATCTCTGTTCAATTGGCTCCTGGCAATGACAGGCAGCCTGACCCTGGCATTTTCTGGTCATAGAACCTCGAGGAAGGATAAAAAGCAACTCTCTGTACTCTTCCTACCACTTTCCTAGAAATCAAAAATATTCCAAAATAAGAAATTTCAACATGAAAGTCACTGAAAGCAAACTCCTGCCACAGAAGTGTTGGCCCATGTGTTCTCATTGGACAACACCTTCCAGTTCTTCAGTTTCCACTTGATGGAATCTGGTAGAAACAGATCCTGGGCTTGTTTCACTTACTACCTGATGGTTTGACCTTGAGCGACTTACTACCTAGAGGTAGTCTTGGTATCCTCCATTATAATGTGGGTATGACCACCCCGCCCCCACAAGAGTGTTGTGAGAATGCTACAGGGAACACAAAGCGGCCACCAAGGGTTGTCAGGATGATTAGTGTCCTCAGAGAGTCGTTGTGAGGGGCACATGTGACTGGGAAGTCTGTCTAGATAAGGGTACCTGTGAGGACCCAGGACTGTGTTCCCTCACCCGAGGGTGCCACTGAGTTCCTCTCCCTTGCTCACCTGGGCGTCCCCATCCAGCGCGGCTTGGGCATACATCTGCACAGACAACTCAAGGTCTTGTGACTGGTTTTGGTGGCCATAGTAGTAAAGATCTCCCATTTTCAAATATGCTGCAGGACAAAAAGCAAAGGCTCATGGGTCAAGAGGTTTTATTTCAAACCAACATTTTAACTGATTGGCCTTTTCACAAGATGGAGAGTTTTTTCTACCAGCCTCTGAGTACAGAAACATCTTTAGCTTCCCTTGGAGGAGAAAAGGCAGTCTATTGTGCAACCCCATTTCTCCACACACTCACTGGCTTTTCTGGGTGGCCGCCTGGGTCTGTCTGTGAGAACTGCAGTCTGCAACCTCACAGTCCCCCCACACAAAGGTCGTTTGGGGTGCTGTGTCACATGTTTGCATATTTGCCTCCTGGGGTTGATGACTGATGGGTTTCTTTATTCTGCTTGAACTCACATTTTTTTCCTCTGAGGAAAATGTTTTGCTTAAGAGTATTGGTATTGCTCAATGTCCAATCAGAAAAACAGAATCCAAGTCAGGTGTTTCAAAGGGGAGCAGAGAATTGTGGGACTATATCAGAGGGCCAAAAGGTGAGGAGCTTTCTCCTTTGAGTGGTCACTGATCCAAGGAAATGGTGGATCCACGCCTATGTGGACCATGGACTCAGAGAAATAAATGAGCTACAGGAGGCAGAGAGCAGAGTTTAGTCATGATCTTAATAGCAGAGATTTTTCACTCTCTTTCCTAATTGTTTAGAAATATCACACTTCACAGAAAGCTGTTAGATGTTCCCTGTTACTAAGGATTAAAAGCCTCCAATGTTTCCAGTTAGCACCGTTTTTCTATACATACCAAATGAAGGCGCATCGATTTGGAAAACAGAGAAATTATAGTATCTCCAAACACAATTAACACCCAAGTATCTCTTGGCCAGGTCCTAAGGGGGCGAAAGGGGAGAAAAAGTTAATTCATCGATATTTCCGCCAAGTGACAAATTTTACCTTCATAAAAGCCAATTTATTATCTTTAACTTAGAGCTCTGAGAAGACATTCACTTACTGGCCGCTCCTCACAGATGTGTGCTAAATTTGTCTGTGACACTTCAATCCCAGTTTCTGCTGCTAAAACATAATACAGCAAAGCTTCGTGCCTAAAAATAGATGATTAATAATAAATTTCATATAGTGGTTCTTACTAATATTCACAGAAAGCTTTATATTCAAACATAAGAGGGCACAAAATAAGCAGTTTTTTTTTAAAAGCGCAAAATCATGAGTTTGTTTTTTTCTTAAATAAATACTGTTGTTAAAAATACTGCAAGCGCTGATTTATTTTCTATCTTAAAGGCTGCACGCACAGATAAGGTTGGGGAGCTAGTTGGTACAACAGCTACCTCTACTGGCCAAATGCCGGCCAGGTACGTCGGCTAGCCTTCGACCCTTGAATTCCTCCATCCTCCCTAAGAGGAGATAAGTGGTATTAAGAAAAAGCCTTGTGCTTTTCAGTCCTTGGGTTTGTGAAAGGCTTTATGAGGCTTAGGATTCTCAACAAGCTTAATTAAAGCTGAGTTTTTGCGGTGCTTTAGAAGTATGGCAACAGAGAGGCAATTTATAAGGGGCATGATTCCGAAGGCCAAAATCACATGAAAAAAATAAATGTTCGATAGGACTAGTAATTGAATAATTGCAAACAACAAGAGCTTATTCTTCATCTGTTGGAAGGTTGCACATGATTCATAATACAGAGTGACAGCAAGGGCTCGAAAATGGATACATTGACATAGCCCTGCTGATGAGATCATCGATCCACCCGGGGTTAAAGTGGGAAGGCTTAGGAATGGCCGAATAGCACAGTGTGAGGACTTGTGCTAAGGAAACAAGCAGAGGCATGTGTAAAGACCCTGTGGCAGCAAAGTTCATGGCAAGGATGTTGATATTGGGGGTTAAGGGTGAAGTGGAAAGAACTTAAAAATGAGTGACCAGTTAAATGAACTCAGAGAAACAGTCACTTTCAGATGAGGCCATTAAAACTGTTGTGAAGTGTATACAAAAATGCACATGGATGCCTGCAAAATAGTGCAGTCAGTGGGGGAAAAAAACAGAGTTTAAAAATTGCAATTCCACTTTAGTAAAACAAAGTAAAACCAAATACACACATGCACATGCAGATACATAAATGCAGAGAAAAAAGAAAACCTAAAGTTTATCTACCAAAATGCCAGCTCTAGATGGTGAGGGGCAACTCATGTTTCTTTTTCACTTTTCTCTTTTCCTTCGTTTTCCTGTGCTACCCAGTTGTATGAGCAAAATTTTATACTAACCATAAATAGCTGTTTCTGGAGCTTTTTTAAATTTTAAGTGGTTGACACTAATAACTCTTAATTTTAGCTTCACCTAGAAGAACTGCTTTAAGGAAGGGTGAGGGAAGCTGGGGTGGGAATGGGGGAAGAGGAAAGTAGACACTGATCATCTTTTCCACATTGCTTTTCCTAAAATCATCTTTTCCAGACTGCGAAGGCAGCTTCTGACAGACCACCCCTTGGAGACAGAGAGAGGTGATGGGGGTCAAATCAGGACAGACTGTCAATCAGACAAACCACGGGTCACAGGTCATGGGTCACTCAGTGGCTGCTAAGTTAGATGATTTTGGGACTCCCAGCTAAGAGCCATGAGCCTGGCTAAGTGCTGTCCCCTGCGTAGACAAGTCACAGGACAACCCACATTGCAGGCAGAGCTGCAACACAAAAGAAGCCGGGGCATTTTCTTACCTACCCTGCAGAAATCGCCTCTGGTAAGATTCCTGAACCCACCCCAGGAAGGCATGCAGGGAGACCCAGCAGAAAGTGCCTGTCATTCTAAAACAGACTCTTAAAAGTACAAAGGTCTGAAGCTCAAGTTTCATCAGATACTCAGGCTGCACCTGTGCCTCAGTTTCCCCCAAGGATGAATGGGGGAAGGAGATGGTGAAGTCTTCTAGTGCAAGGTCAACTATCAGGCTGGCTCCCTCTGCTGTCGTAAGTGGAGGGAATGTGAAGTTCATGATATTAAAATAGAATGAATTGAATTATCCTAAGATGACAGTAGGACAGTATTAGAATTTGGTGGTGGGGGTGCAGCGGCAAGGTTGACAGTCCCTGTAAGAACAGTCACTGCAGAACTGAGGTTACTTACCACAGAGGGAACAAAGGGTATCCATGTGTGTGGGGGGAGCAGGGGGAGCGCTGCACGGCCCAGGGAGTTGTTGATACTTTGCTGGGGGCCTGGTGTGGTAACATACATGTGCAGGGGTGTGAGCCTGTACTCCTAAAACATACAGTGCTGGAAGCCATTACCCCAGTAAAATAAGGGGAAGAAATGAAATAAAAAGAAAAGCTGTTTGGGGGAAATTGGCCTATATTAAAAAAAAAAAAAAAAAACAACCAGTCACTAGGATCAGCTTTACAAAGACAATAAATATTGAGTCTTTAGAGGTTACTTTGATGGTAGGAGAGAAGAGGGAGGGACCAGTTTTATAGGAAGACTTCCACAGTCCAATTACTGTATAAGCTGGGAGGAAGTTTTATAGAGTCCTCAAGAGTTTCCTTGGAGGAAACACTGAAATCCATCAAAAGAGATGTCAAAAAACATTGACATCAACAAAGGCACTGGACAGAAATCCATGGCTGCCTTCCATGCCACAGGAGCAGGCTCCGACACCCCCACAGCGAAGATCAACTGCAGGCAAGGTCAAACACTCCAGCACAGACTTCCCTGGCTCGCACTTCCGACACGGCCATCTCTGCAGAAACCCTATCTCCCAGGACCTTGCTCTTCCTTGCGTTTCAACAGCAACTGCTTCAAAGGATTAATTACAGATATTTCTATACTTCTATTCATGGAACAAACATTTATTCAGCCCAGCTATAGAGAGGCAAGTGCAGGGAGCCCGCACGCAGGCCACACCATCCTTCCATGGATCTCTTCAAGGTTTACGAAGCATTATTTCCAAAGCTCTAAAGTAAAACTGTCCCCCAGACAGTCATTCTGACCCGGCTGGGGACTGGTGCTTGCAGAGAGGAGGGGATTTAGAGACAAGAATGAGTTGAGCGGCACATTTGCAATCCTCCCACGTCAGACTCAGCACATATATTTATAGAACTTTTATAATGATACATCTTAATAATCTACCCTTTGGCTGCCTGCTGTGGATGGTGAAGTTGAGGACCTCTGAGAAGTTTCTCAAACAATGATATTCTGTTCTCTGAGCTTTTTTCTGCCAATGACTGGAATAACTCAAACTGGAAGGGCGAAAAACTCCTTGGGTCTCAGTGGAATTCCGGACTTCTGCTCTACTGGGAAAAGGTGATTGTTACAGCAGGATCACGGCACGCTGCCTTGTCTTACCTCAAACCCAGCATTACCCGACTGACCTCCTGGGTTAAGTATTCTGGGTGTATTTAAGACAAAGGACAATAAAACACACAGCTCGCAGATGAACACATGAGGGATAAGGGGAACAGAGATGGAACAGGACAGCTGGCTTCTCCTTAGCTGACTTCTCCTGGTGTCTGAGGACAGCCTCAGGCACGACATTATCTTCCATATTATGCCTATACAGCAAAAGAGCCCTTTCTCAACCATGCGATTCTTTTAAACTATCCCATATACATCTTGGAACAACACAGAAAAGCACAAGCTCATCAAACTGACACATGTAATTTGAAAATAACATCCAGAATAAATTCACTCACAGAAAATGAAAATAGGGGATGGACTTGGGACATTGATGGATGATTTAGCTCTATTACAGCAAAATAGATGGTACCCAAAAAGGCCACGCTGTGGTGTGGGGATGCCCACCCGCATATATTTCCTATTTAACCCCTGGAGCAGGTTTGGAGGATTGGAGGACAGGAAGAGATAGAAGCAATTTGCCTCCAATATATTGTGATGAAGATTTTCTGGTTGTAAGTGGATTTTACATGTTTCTTCCTGTTGATAGGAAAAGGTCTTGAAACCAGAGTGAGACTTACTTTCAGCAGTATTTAGCATCAACATCAAAACTGGCCAGGTTATGGAGAAACAGAAATTAACACATGGCAGGTAGGAGAGTAAAGTGGTAAAATTATTTTGGTAAACAACATATGTCCTTGTAATAACAGAGGTGGGGTCACATGTGCATGCTCTGTGACCCCACTCCTAACCTAAACAACCTCTTCCCATGTGTTCTGGGATGGTCATAAAAAATGTTCAGGGCCATATTGTTATTAAAAACAAACACAAAATGGAAACAATCCAAATACAAGTTAATGTGACAATCGGTACATAAACTGTGTGGCATGTGACAGCAGCAACAGTGAATGACCAACAGGCATTGCATCAAAATACAAGAATCTTGGAACCAAAATGTTAATAATATATAATAGAAATCTAATAATATAAAAGTCAAAAATGGGCCCATGAAATCTAGTGCATAGGAATATATCTGTGTAGAGCAAAATTGTTTACAAAAAAAATGCCAAGAGGCAAATTGACGAGAATTATAATGAGGGTAACTTCTGGTGACTTCATGTGAGGGTGAGTTTAACCTGACCAAGACATGCATAAGCAGGGTATAAGTCTATGTCACACAGACCTATAGAGAGATACACATATCACATTGTTTTTTATGTCTTGACTACAGTCGTGCATCACATGACAATGCAGATGCATTCTGAGAAATGCATCTTTAGATGATTTCATTTCTGAATGAAATCAGAAGGAAATGAAAGTTCTGAGTGAAAGTTCATTTCTGAACTTTCTAGTATGTACTTGAAGAAAGCTAGATGGGTGTTGCCTACTACCCACCAGGGCTGTATGGAATCGCCTCTTGGGACAACCATCAAATATGTGGTCAGTCACTGAAATGTCGTTAAGAGAGGCAGAACTTTTTTTATGAGAAAAGAGAAAAACAACTCACTGGCTTGGGCCACAGTCCAGCTCAAATGTTCAGCTCCTGTAACCTGGATTCTGAACTGGTTCCCCTTTCAAGGTCTCCCTTTTCTTCACCTTCACCAATGGTGGTTTGGTTAAGCTTCTCAGGATATACCTCTCATGCCACTGCCCTCTCCCCAAACTATCTTGATTTCTCACTGCTTCACATACACTAACTAAAAAGTGTATTAAAATTATCAAAATTTCACCAAGCAGCCTCTTCACTTCCTTTCATAACTCTTACCCTCAAGGAAACTGGATGGCTTAAAATTTTCTAGACTCTCCCAAGTCTCTATCTCTTTGCTTTCATTCCTGCAGTTCCCTTTATCTGAAATGCTGTTCCCTGCATGGAAGATCCCCCACCTCTCAAGGTTGTATCTTGTGCTATCTCCATCACGAAAGCTGGCCAAATTCTCCCAAACCAGGTAACATCTTTTTTTTTTTTAACCTCAGAATCCTCACTGCTGTTTATATATGGCTCATGGCCCTTGAATTATAATAGGTCTTTCTATTTGTCTTCTTTCATTCACTCAGTAGATTATGAACACTTTCCAGGTGGCACTAGGAGCTTGGCCCTGGAATACAAGCCACAGGGCTGTCAACAAGTAGAGAGCCATGAAGGACCAGGGGAGAAGGAGTCAGGCAGGAAGGACTTCTAGGCAGAAGGAATAGCAGGGACAAAGGCGCATATGTCAGAATACAGGTCATGTGAGAAACTTCTGGTAGTTCAGCATAGGGAAGATATCGGCAGCAAACTTCCCCAAGCCCTCCTTGTACATCCCTTGCATCTGTGGCAAGGAACCCTGCATGCACCTAGTAAGACTCTGCTAAATTAAAACCAAATCTACAGCATAGAACACGCTTAACTTTACTCTCCCTTCCACACACACACAGTCAGTCTCATGTGCCTCAGTATTCTCAGGACACGAAAAGCTTAACTCATCTCGATCTTGACAGCAATTTTTTTTTTTTTTTTTGGTGGGACCCTTACTGGCGGCCGGGGAACGAACCAGTGCTTCAGAGGCTGCGGGCAGCCCCGCAGCCCAGCGCTCAACCGCTGCGCCACCAGGAGAGGCCCTTGACAGCAAATTTTTAAATGTACTACATGAAGTGCTTTGTGATGTTAAATTCTAAAGTAGGCAAGAAAACCAAGCTATCTATTTACAGATGCTTTTGATGGGGTGTGTGTTGGGGGTATTTACAGATGTGTTCTCTCTTTGGAAAACCCCACATATAAACTAAGCCCTTTGAATGCTTAGTTCTCTCTTTAAATCTGTGGGGAGCAAAGGATGGGAAGTCTGAAGGACAAGTAGAGAAGAAAGTCAAATTTGGGAATGATGTGCTCATTTGGGAAACAAGATAAAACACCACAAAATATTAAAGCATATCAATGGGAAAATAGCTTCATTAAAAATTTCTTTCTGATTGTGCCAAGTAATGGCAATTAGTGATATTAATATTCATACACTAATATTATTTAATAATAACATCATCAACTTCAACAGGATGATAATAAGGTGCATTTTGGTATATAGGGCTATTTTCGTGGGGTTCACTTCCCCGGCTTCTCTCCTTTAAGACTCTCGCTCATGCACATGCTGTCTGTGGAATATGGGAGCACCCACAGGTCAAGGGAGACAATAGTGTTCTTTGGGACTTACATTTTCATTTTTAATTAATTTCAGATCAGAGTAAGATCGATGACAGGTCTGATCTAATGTCTTCGAGGCCCTTGACTGGAGGCATACATGCTGCTTTGCATATCTATTTCAGTTATGACTGAAATATACAGATCATTTCAGCAGTAAACCATGAAAATGTGGCCCAGGGGAAAAGTAAGAGAGTGCTGGGATTCACGGAAGAAAACAAAAAGATGAAGCCAGGCAGAGCTTGGAGATGTACACCCTAATAGTAAGAGCGAGCAACAGCAGATGTGGGGAGGGCATTTGTGAGCCCTTAGGTTCATGCCAGGAGTATGGGGTGAGGTCTGCTAACTCCATCAGGAGCTAGACAGGGATTCAATTTGGATGTGTCTCTTGGTTGAGTCTACTGGGGCCTGGTGGGTGACTTTCAGTCATCCTAGACTGCTGCTCTTAGAAGATGCAGTAATATATCTATGAAAGAATGTAGCCTGAGTCCTTTTGCTCTTAAAGGCACCACACTCCCTTCTTCCCAGGAATAAGGTGAAAGTCCTGGATTTTTTTGTGGGCAGAGGGTCAGCTAAGATCCTCTGTCTCCAGACACTGAGACCAGGGGAAACCAGCTTGAAGGGAAATCAATGCACTTGTGTGTCTCTCAACTTGATGAATGTGGACACTCCCCCTAGAATGAATTTTTGTGTAAAATTAAACATGGAAATGCTGTGTTTTCCAATCAACAGCCAATCAGTCTGCGATACGCTGAATATCATTACTGAGAGGCAGTGATTTCCCTGCAAATTGCTTTTCTGGTTGCATTTTGAGATTCCATCTCATAGGGCAGCACTGACGGATTGGAAAGTAAGTGTTGAGGAAGTCTGCTCTGGCGTGGGTCCCCAGCTTACCAGAAACCCTCCAGGTAGGCATTGAGGCCTTTGCGAATGACGTGACCCAAGTAGCCATTCTTCTCAGCTACGTGCTTTGCCCATCTGAAAAGGAAAGGATAAAAAATATCCAAACTGTGGTAATTAAATAATTGCTTTTTTCTTCATATGATCTGAATAAATCCCACTTGGGGGATATTTTGCTTGTTAAAATTTTTATAGAGCAACAAACCAGAACTGAATATTAAAAAGGTAAAGAAAGATGCATTTTGAGAACGTAGCATTTACTGCCCCTCTTTATGAATGTTTAGAAGCTGTCATTTATGGAAACAGAGACATTTCAGGTAGCTGATGAAAGATATCCAGCAATATAGAAAAGATGATCTTTACCAAGAGTTCTAGTACTTTCTCAATAAAACATGTTTACTGACTTGTTAAATGGTTTCTCTATTTTTTTCTGTCCCTTGATTAATCCTAGAGGGTTTTTTAATAATGAACTGGTCTGTTGTAATCTCTATATTTACAATCACTAAAAGAATATTATAAGAACACATAACTACAAGCTAATGAAAATAGGAAATAGAGTAAGTTTTTAAAAAATATTTGACTGATATAAAGGAAGGACAAGGGAAAAAAAGGCTCAGAGGACAGATGGGACAAATGGGAATAAATAGTAAAGTGACAGATTTAAAACTAAATATGTCCATAATTACATTAAACATAAATGGGCTAGATACATCAGTTAAAAACTAAATTGTCAGACTAAATTAGGGAATATACAAAAACTCAATTACATGCTACTTACAGGAGACACATTAAAGAATAGACAGTGATTAAAAGTAAAGGAGGGGAAATATAAAACATGCAAACTCCAACCAAAAATTTAAAAAAAGCAGGTATAAGTATACTAACACTAGAAAAAGTAGACTTTAAGGCAAGAACCATCCAAAGAGATAAAGAGGGCGTTGTAAAATGATAAAGGGGTCAACCTGGAAGATATCCAAATCTCTATGACCCAATAATACAGATTCAAAATACTTAACGCAAAACTGACATGACTTTAAAGGAGACTATTTGAGAAGACCATTACGCATGTACCAAAATTGACCATATATTAGTCATAAAGCAAGCTTCAAATCTCAATAGATTGAAGCAACTCAGAATATACTTTCTGATCACAGTGGAATTAACTTTGAAATCAATGACAACAAAATAATGAGAAAATCCATGAACCATATGCACGTACCCTGAACAACAGTAATAAAGGCCTCAAGTCTTGGCCAAGTTTTATCACTGAGTTCAGGTCAGACTGGATTTGCTTTCAAATGTCACATGAAAAAAAGCCTTCAGTAAGTCAGACTGCTGACCGCCATGATTTAAAGCTGAAGTCTGCAAACTTCATTTTTCTATAAAGGGCCCGACATTAAACATCCAAGTCTGGTGAACCACACAGGGTTGAAGCTAGGTATCCTACTTTGTTTTACACTGAAAATGTAAAAAGCATTCTGAGCTTTTGGGGCCACACATTATCTGGACATAGTTTGCCAACATCTATAAAATGCTTTCAGACACGTGCCTCAAAAATGTGCCTCCTGGGTCTCCCTGGTGGCGCAAGGGGTTACGCACCACACTATGAAGCAATCTGCAGCTTCTGCAACACGAGTTTGATCCCTGGCTGGCCAGGGAGAAACCCACATGGCATCGCAGCAGACCTCTCCTGTCTCTCCCACTGCTCCCCTCAGCAGTGTATTTCAGTAGATCCGCCTGTTCTGCTCCCCACTCTTGTCTCTGGTGAATCCTCTCATCCTCTACACCTCAGGCCTATACCCCAGCTCTTGTATGCACAAATAAAATAAATCTCAAAAAATATTAAGGCTCTACATAGAAACTTCAGTATCCATTACTGTGTAAGTCACATGTATTATATGTACAAAAGATTTATCCCTCTCTTCAAAGATACATTTAAAGACATTAAAATGTTTATATATGCATGTGTTTGTTCTATAAAATTGATTTCATTAAAAAAAAACTAAATTTTGGAAGAACAAAAAGGTAAAAGAAAGAACTATTTTCTTAGGCATAGTAAATAGCACCTGTGACTTCCCTGCTGTTTAACATTTGACAGATACTTACACAACAGCCTTCTCAGGATCTCTGGGGAAGGTCTCCAGGTTCCCTGTGATGTAGTAGAGAGAACACCACAAGGTCCCTTCGATGTGTCCACCTTGGGCAGCCTTGTGGAAATATTCACCAGCTAAAGTCTGCAGAGAGATGAACAACACCACTCCCTGTAGTAAGGGGTCCCAGTCGGGAGGGTTTCACTGGAGCCCAGATGGTGAGGTACTTAGCCCCTGATATCATCATAGGCTAGAAAATCCTGCTATCTACAAGAAGGCAAGTCAAGTTTCAGGAAGACAGCCAATCACAGAAGCCTGTCTGTGGTTGCCTTGACCACAGTGATGCTGTTGATTAAGTTTACGCACTAAAGACATCACGTGAGCGCACTAGCATTGCCACCTGCCTTGATCTTCACCTAAGCCCTGCCAGCGAGACAGTGGGCTATCAGAGTCACATGGGTGAAAACTCAGGCAATTGCTTCCCTGCCCTTGCTTAATACCTGTCTCCAAATGCATGTGCAAAAACTGCATTTCCAGGAAGGTGAGAATTAAAATATGACAATAAAAAAATCCCCGCTCACAGATGTGTGGGACATTTGCAATTACCAGACATTTGCAATGCATGAAAATATACTTAGAGCGCAGTAGAGGGGGAAAAATAAAACCAACACTTAGATGGTTCTATGTTCCACTGTAACTATTATTTTCCCAACAGTGAACTGTCGTTTATGGGCTTTGGAGTCAGACAGACTTGGGTTCAAATCCTGGTTGTGCTCTTACTAGCTGTGTGACTTGGACACATTAATTCATCCACACAACTAAGAGATTAACTGTTTTTTCAACTGAAAAATGTGGCTTCTGACAGCAGCTAGCATGAAAGGCTGTTGCAGAGATTACATGAGGTAATCTGTTCTTGATGGTTAGCATGGTGCTTCACAAAAAATAATCTTTTGATGCCCCACCCCCAAATCTGCTGCTGCTGGTGTCCCTCATTTTTGCCATCTCAATAAATGCCAAACACCCTGAAGTCCCCTGCTTTCCCATCTCATACTCAATCCATTGGCAAATCCTGTCAACATGACCTTCAAAATATATCCAGGCTCTAGCGACATCTCTGCCCTCTGATGAGTCTGCCCATTCCCTGTCACTTGGATTCAACGCATTCACCCCCTACTCCCACTCTCATCTCGTCTCTGCTAGGATCCAGGAGGAGCCTTCAACCCAGCATCTCACTGCCCCGTTCGAAGCTGCCCAGTGGTTTTCCATCCCACCCAAAGCAGCCGAATCCTCTCAATGACCTACCTCCCTCACCTCCCCACCCCACCCCCTCGCCCCTGCTTGCTGTGTCTACCGCTCCAGCCTCTCAGCTGCTCTGAGAGCATGCCAAGCCTGCTTTCCTCCCCATCTCTGCCCTGTTGTTCCCGTTTTCTGGAATGTTCTTCTGCCAGTGATCTGCAAAACTCCTTTACAAGTCTGTGCAACGTCACATGATCAGAGAGATTTCTCTTGTGAAATAGTATCCCCGATGTCCACCCTCACTGTCCTCCTGATCTGGCTTTATTTCTCCATAATGTTTACCTCCACCTGCCCTTTTATTTTTATTTAGTTATTGTCTTTTTGCCCCACTGGAACATAAGCTTCCTAAGAGTAGGGATTGTTTTGCTTGCTGCTGTATCCTCAGTGCCTGGCATAGGGTGGACTGTCAATAAGTCTTGTTGAATGTAATGGTGCTCAGATTATTACTATTGTCACCATCATCAATATTCTTGTTAAATCAAAGGGCTCCCCCTTGCAGGTCCTGGCCGCACTGAGTGTTTGAGTAAGTTATGGCACCTCTCAGAGGCACTGTTGCTTATTCTGTAAAATAGACTTAACAGTAACTACTCCAGAGGGCAGTCAGGATGACATGAGGGCACAAGTGACATGCTCACGAGTGTGAGGAAGTGCTCAGCACACACTAAAGGTTGCCTCTGTTGTTTATGACAATCATAATGTCAATATTATTAATTTAGGTCTCACACCAGACAACCCTATCTGGACTGAGCTTTTGTTGCTTCTCGCAAAAGCAGCACTATTCACAATTATGCTCACATTTTATCCTCTCCCTTCTATTCCCTCCAGTTCAGGCCTCCTCCTCCATGAAGACTTCCTGACTGCTTTGGCCTTCCCTTTTCCAGCTGTTTAGGTCTTAGCAATTAGCATACACTTGGCACCTGGCTACTGCCATCCTTGGCCCTGTGCTGTCTTGTCCTCCTAACTGGACCCTTGAGGCCGGGGTCTGTGTCTTGGGGCCCAGTCCGGGCAGGCACAGAGCACCCCTTCACAAAGCCTTCCCTCTCCAGTCACTGACCAGCTGCACAGCTGCTGTCATTCTTACTCACTTGATTCCTTCCAGGAACTCCTGGGAAAATTCCGTCCAGATACAGGACTCCAAGATTGTACGACGCATCTGGGTTACCCATTTCTTCTGCTTTTAACCAGTACTTTGCCGCTTTGGCATAATTTTTCTTGAATTTGTGATAATACCATCCCAGGCCATTGACTGCCTGATGCAATCCCTGGATTTTAGAACAAGAAAGAAATTACTTTTTTTTTTTTTAATGAAACCTAAGGAGAATTAATTGTTGTGCAAGCATTCTGCCTGAGTCTGAACAAAATCTGCCTTTTCTCTTTTTGGGGGCAGATGGCATTAAAGAAAAACTAAGTGCTAAAAAAAATATGCGCCTCAGCGTCTTCCCAGGTGGATCTCGCCCGGCTGCTGCTGGGATTTCTGCCTTCCAGCAAAACAGCAATGCTGGCCCCCAAATCATCGCTCAGCTCCTGTGGGCTCTTCCGCATCAGTCTTGTCTGGGAAGGGCTTCTCATTGCCCTGCAGTATCGACAGTGCCCTTGAAACTCATGAGCGCTCAGCTGTGACAGGAAGCCTGAAACCGCCCCGGCTGGGACGTTTCTAGGTGACCCGTCTGCCCATCTGCTGATGACTCTGCCCCGAACACCAACTAGTCTCAGGGAAGCAGGTGCACCATCCCTCTTGCAAAGCACAGGTGCTCTGTGAACACTTAGCATCCCTCGTGGGGGCGAGGCAGAAGAGAGGCAGATAGAGAAGGGTTTCAGAACTGTCTAAACCCGGGACTGCTATCTGGGAACCCAGTGTCGAGCTCCCTTGTTCTTGCTGATTCATGCTACCAGGTGCGAGCCCCAGGTGCTCCCGCCATTTCCAGGAGTCTCCAGGCCGGCTGTGGAAGGCCATAAGTCTGCAGGAGCAAGAATGCTCCTGATGGGAGCTTCCTGTCCAGAAGTGAGACTTCTCTGGTGCAAATCTGGGCAGACAATTCTCCTTTTTCCCTTCCTGCCAGGCCCACAGCCACGAACAAGCAGGGGGAGAAGGATTCAAGGGGCAACCATTGCTCTTGCATCTGTGAGACTTAAGTCAGAGTCCAAAGGGGAGACCAAATCTATTTGGCCTCTCCTTTCACCAAAAAAAAGGCAGGAGCCTTAACAAGATGCCAAGACCCCAAGACAGATCTCTTCATTCTGTAATAGCTCCCTCTCTATCTTTTTGTTAGAATCTGGGTGTCAGGAAGATCAGGAGAAGGAAACTAACAGAGCCCATTGAAGAGCAGCTCTCTTCTCTATCCCAAACACCTAGATGGGTGGAGCTTGGCTTAGAGTAGGTGCTCAACACATATTTGACGAATGCACAAAAGTTATCCCTTGAATGTTAAAGCTGAACAAAACAAGCCAAATCCTACACCCCGAAGAGCAAGAGTAGAGCTCAGATCTACAGGCCCCCAACATAGCTGACCCCCAAGTTAGCTGACAAATACATGGGTCGTGGATGCTTTCTTTGAGCCTCACACAGTACCAGGTGCAAGGTAGCCTCCTGATAAGACTCACAGAAGATGCACTTCCATGATGTAATACACCAGGTTCTACATCAAGTGGTAAAAGCCAGCCACACCACCAGTTACCAAATGTAATTTCAAAATGGTTTTTGCAGACCACCAGAGGCCACAACTGGTCTCACACCAGACAACCCTATCTGGACCCAGCTCTCTTTGCTTCTAGCAAAAGCAGTATCTGATCATTCTTACCTTTTGTCGTCTCACCCTCCTACCCCCAGTTCAGGGCCTCCTCTGCCATGAAGATTTCCTGATTGATTTGGCCTTTACTCTTCCCCCTTTCCAGAACTGCTTGGATCTTGGCAACTAGCACAGACTTGGCACATGGCTACATGCACTCATTTGCTCTGCGCGACCCTGTCTTCATAATTGCACCCCTAAATTCCTGGAGGACAGGGTCTGTGTCCTTTTCAAATGTACCTGTCATCACTCAAAACATTCAGAGAACTCCTTTAGGAATTGCATGCAGACCCATTTCAGGGACCTCCAAGAAACCCTGTCTTATTTCTCATTACTCATGCCTTTTTCTGGACACATAGGGTTCTATCAACAGATCTACCGCCATGTGATTTTTGGCTGATCCCCAAAATCACACCTCATGCAACCATCACCACTGTATCTGACAAAGAAGGACTTGCTAACTCCTTGCTGCATGAATGAGTGAGATCACAAAGCAATTTTAAGGTTATAACTACTCTGAGTGGGCCATAAAAATATATTTCCCCAAGAATATCTAAGTTCTACTAAAAATCCATTGAAAATAAAGTACATTAGCTATCAGTTCACTATTAGAATGGCTAAAGAGGCAAATTTCACACCTGCCAGGAAACCCCATCACTGCCCTATTTTGGCATGTTCTAGAAACTATATCCTCAATGGCCATCATTAAGCTACTTTCCTACTTCTGCCCTATAATTTGTGTGGGTCATGAACTGGTGCGCACTTCAGTGGGTTTCCTATGTTCCCCTCCAGATGCCACAAAGAAGAGCAGAACCCTTCTGGGTCTCTTGCTGCATGCTTCAATTTCCCTTCTCCAGAAAAAATATAGACACTCTGAGCTCCTCAAAGAAAGGGAATGAGGAAAAAAAAATCAGAACCTGGTGACTTTTGGAGAGTGACTTTGCTGAGGGGTCAAATATTATCAGCTTTAGGGATGGAGACATATTCATGAGCCACCAGGGCTATGACGGTCCCTGTCCAGGACGTAGATTGCAGTGGTATCTGCAAAGTTACTTATTTATTTGCAAATCTCTATGCATGTGCACGTGAGGGTGCATGTAATGTAATGGGTGTGTGTCTCTGCCTATAGGGACAGATAATCATTTGTGTGTTTGAGTGAGGATCTCCTCAAAAGCAGTGGTATAATCTCCATCTGTAATGCTATATTGAAACTCACTGGTTTGAAGCTAACCTTGAAAAGTAAATAGTGACAAAAGCAAAGTAATCCTTTAGCCCAATAATAAATTTGATAAACAGTCCCACAATTAAAGCTGGAGAACAAAAGGGAATTGGACAGGGTAGTGTTAACATCAAGGGATAAGGCTTTGATTCTCCTAATTCAATGGCATTTAAACCCATTCAATTTCAAGGAGCCCCCATTGCCTGTTATCAGGGCAGCTTGTGATTATAATTTTAGCTTTCGAACAAAATTGGCTGACGTTCTATTGACTGGAAGGTGAATTCAGCTTTTGAATTGGGCCGTCCCATTGTGGCAGGTGTCTGTGTGTGTTGTAGCTCAAAAATGACTCATTGCTGCCATGCCAGCGACCTCTCCCCGCCATACTACATCTCCACCTTGGGGCTTTGTAGGAAAACACTAGCCATTTACTCTCCCAGACTTATGAGAGTGTGGGTGGGTGGTGGAAATGTTTCTTCTGACAATATGCATAAGTGTTACCTTGGAAGCTGCTTTCTTCATCAGCTCCAAGGCAAGCCGTCTGTTCTTTTTCACTCCTTGACCCTAAACAATGATAAACAGCAATGATCATGAAAAAAATAAACCCAAAGTATGTTCAAAAACTTCTCACAGATAAGAGTATTTAAGACAAAATATTTAAAATTTTTCATTAAAACACAAGCTTTTTAAAAAAAAAAAAACAAAAACCCAAGCTTTCCTTATTAAAAATCTAATCATCAAGATTTCTACATGCAGAGCCATCCTATCATCAGAATTATCATTATTGTGCTTATATTTGTGGGGCAGAGGCAACAAACCTCAATCTTCCAGGTTAGAAGCGCAGCGAATTCCCCATTTATCACTGAGTGACTCCCTTTGCATCAATCCACAGGTACTTTGGAAGAAGCCATGAAGAAGGTTAAATGAGTTTGGCCACCCTGGATAATTTTCTCTGGGGTTTATCTAATTTGCCAACCACATGAAGCACTCTATCTGTGTCAGACAGCCCAGTGTAATACTGCGCTGTCATGGCAGCCTTCCTGAGCCCCTGCAGGAGTCGCCAGGGTAGGATGGTGCAACTTCAGGAACAGCTCCGAGACCAGTTGTAAATACAAAGGACCCCTTGGAATCGGATACTGACAGAAATGGACAAAGTTTCTCCAGCAAAATGAAGTTTCTTCCAGCAAGGCAGGGTGTGCACCATGGAGAGAAGTGGTTTGGGGGTTCTTGTTACAACTGAGGGGCTCTGGGGTGTGGCAAGACCATGTGAGCCAACAATAGGTGTGAAGAGGGATGGGAAGGAACATATAAGGTCTCTCTTGATATATAGGCGTGACACTGACAGGGGCAGGCAAGAGGCATCAGATGAATGTTGTGGTTGCTTCCAAATGCTATTATTGACACTTACACCCCACGTGCTCCTGTTCTGAGACAGTGGTTGAAGGTGTCACATATGACAGCAGACAGGAACACTTTGCATGGCTGTAGCTTGAACTCTAATTAAATACTTAGCTCTAAGCTTCTACTTACTTATGCTTACTATATTTGGCTCTATAATCAATGAAGACAGCGCTCGTAAACGTTCCTGTGTTAATTGGCAGGGTCAAGCACTATCCTGTCATCTACAATCCCCACAACAATCCAACCAGAGGTGCTGTTATTTCCCACTTGAGAACCTCTCCCAGATCACACAGAGAATGAAAAGCAGAGACAGAATTTGAAGCCAGACAGGTGGGCTCCAGAATCCAAACTTCTAACCATCACACTACATATCCTCCTGGACATTTCCGCTCTCTGCTGAGGCTGAATAACCTTTCACAAACTCCTTGAGGGATATGTTTGTGTATTTTTTCAGGTTCTATAATAAAATTGTAAATCTAAGTTTGGTTAAATTGCATATACTGAGTTTCTACTAGACTTTAACTTCCCTATTTAATAAAACCGATGAACTGAAGCAAAGTGGAAGATGCAAATATTTTTCAGAAGTGCACCATTACTCCATTTAAGTAGAGCGGGAGAGGAGAGAGAAAAAGGGCAGTGGGTGGCTACTTGGCATAACTGGATGGGGTGCCAAGACCACCTTTTGGCACTTCTGGAAAAGCATCGGAGACTAGAATGACTGGAATGATAGAATGTTAAAACCTGGTTGAACTTCAAGTTTCTCTTCTCCATCTTCTTTGCGTTGAAGGAAAAACCTAGGACCCAGAGAGGCTGAATTATACAAAACCTCACAGATCTTCAACTAGAATTCAGAGACTCTGATTCCCAGGTTATGGCTTTTCCAGGATACGTGCTACTTACTCACAAGTGCAATCATTTCTTGCAAAAAGACTATGCACCAGACCCAAATCTGAATAGTACTGAAAGTTGTTAAGTGAAAGAAATGTAGAGTCCCAGGACATAGTGATTGTCAATGACAAGACACTGAATGAATTCATGAAGAAGCTGCTGTTGTAAAAGTCAAAGTTCATGTGGATACAAAATGGGATGCCTCTGGGCCTCCCTGGTGGCTCAGGAGATTGAGCGCCACACTGTGAAGCTGTCCGCAGCCTCTGCAGTGCTAGTTTGATCCCTGCCGGCCAGCAAGAATCCCACATGGCGAAGCAGACCTCTCCTCTCTCACCTGCTGCTCCCCTCAGCAGTGTATTTCATCAGTCTGCCTGTTCTGCTCCCCGCTCTGTCTCCGGTGAATCCTCTCACCCTCCCGCGCATCTGGCCTATACCCCAGTTCTTGTATAAAAATAAATAAATCTTAAAAAAAAATGGGATGCCTCTGTCCCCCATCTGGGACAAACCACAGTCACCATCACGGAACCTTCTCTGAATATAATAAGCTGAATACCCACACCAAAGCAAGCACTAGTCTTCACATTTAGAAAGTCCATTTTCTGGGTTTCTTCTGGAATATACTCAAAGAGATCTGGCCAGAGGCGAAATCATCCTGGAGATGCTGATAAAAGGCTTCCTACATCCACCCAGGGATAACAGAATGCAGGTTTGGGAAATGAGACCCTAAAGAAACATTATGTTACCTCCAGCATGATCAATTTATGCATTTACCTCTCCCTCCAGGTTGTGGGCTCCTGGCGGGCAGAAGTAATGTTTGATTCATGCCTTTAACTTCTACTTTGGACTGTAGCCAGTCCCAACTCCAGTGGACAGGGGCCCCTCCTTTGCGCTCGTCTCTGTCCTCTGTCTTCCCCATCAGCCTATGAGCCCTTGAGATCAGGGCCATGGCTCCAGCATCTGTATGCCCCTCCATCCAACACAGAGTTTGGCATTTTGTCAGCTCTGAATGGATATTTATTGAGTGAATGCATTAATGTATTGGCATAAGGCTAAGCATCAAACCATTTCTATGCTGATTTGACAACTGGAAAGAGAAGTCCAGGTCCTAAATTTGGAAACCATAACAACCAAGAGGCTTTAAGGCTCTTAAGGATAGAAATGTAGCAAAAGTCATGGTTGTAAATAGCGAGTGGCCACAGTATAGCTCTGCCCACGTGAAGCCTTGTTCTCATTTGAAGAAACATGCAATGTGGGGGCAGCTGCCTTCTCCGGGCCCGGACAGAGGGTCCGGGGGATTCCTCACCAGACCCAAGAGCTTTTACTTTTCCAGGACTGATGAATTGAGGTCTCTGTGTGAGTGTGAAGAACACAGACACAGAAGCCAGACTGCCTGGACCACAGTCACTGGTCTGAAATGTATCATTTGTGTGAACTTGGGCAAGTTACAGCTTTTTTCTGTGCCTTTGTTATTGAAGAGATACAGCACTCATAGTACACCGCAGTGCCGATCTAACAAGTGGCTGTGAGGATTAAATGTGCTAATACACATACATCAAGTAAGAAGCATGATCAATCATCGTGAGCTGTTACTGTTTTGTATAAGACACACGGTATTATATGGTTCTCAACACCGGGCATTATGTTACCTCACCTGTGGGTCATTACTATTGTCCTGTGAGATCAGACAGATCAAGGATTCATGAGTGGTGGCTGCAAAGGAAGGACTTGAACTCTGTCTGCTGTCTCCTGGGCTAAAACTCTGCCCACCCAGCCCCCCTATTTTGTTGGCTCAAAACCAAAATCTTTGTTTTGATCAACAGAATAGTTGGGATCAACCCAACAGCAAAGCTATGATTCAGTGACAACTCTGCCTGCTGTGAGCCCGCAGCCCCTGGGGGGGCTGGCTCAGGTAGTGATCCATAAAACGGGCATCTCCTCCAGACGGCCACAGTTCTTGCAAAAGCCAAGAGAATCCAGGTGCCAAAGTAAGACTAATGATTAAAAACAAGACCAGGGCACTGCTTCCGACTCTGCCTTTGCAGCAAATACCCCTTTTCATCAAGAGTGACAGGCACATATACGAGGTTTCTTCAGTTACAGACTCCCTGTTTGCCTGCACGCCTACAGGAAACTGCTCGGGAAGTCTGATAAGAAGTGCACAATTTCAGCGCAAATTAAGTGATCCTTACCTTGAACAACACAATGGCATAGTCGTATATTAATGCAGGGTCTTCGGTCTCCAGGGCGCCCTTGGCATACCACTCAATCGCTGCTTCTGGGTTCTTGGCCACCCCTTGCTGTCCCCAGAAGAGCATTTGGGCCAATCGTTGCTTCAAGACAATAGCAATTTAGAATAATGACTTTCTGGGCAATGCTTGACAAAGACGGGAGGACAAACCTAACTGAGAATACCTTTATATAGGAACCAAGAATTAGGTAGACATGTGGTCTCTTTCAAGTGGAGCCAGAACACTGGAGGTGGACTTGTGCAAAAACAAGTCTTTAACAAATTGGAAATGGTGTATGCATAAGTGCATGTGGAGAGGGTGTGTGTGTGTGTATGTGTGTGTGTGCGCGCGCAAATGAATCCACTGCACCTAGAGCCAGAGCTCAATGGACCTTGGGCAAAAATCACTACTGTTTTCTCCTCACGCCCCTGCCTTTGGGGGGCAGTGCCTACCCTTAGGTCCAGTGAATGGAGCAGAGGCACCATTCTGAATGCAACACCTGTTTCAGGCAGAGAGTCCTCTACACCTAGCTCCTAGCCCAGCATTTGTCCACATGGCAACTCATCATTAGACATGAGATGGGAGTTTTCCAAGACCTCAAGATGTTATATGTTTGCACTCCTACCCCAACCCCACACCCAACAGAGCTCAATAGAAGTTCATAGAAACTGTTCAACAAAAACTAACTGAATGAAGAAAGGAAGATGTGTCTGTTGCTAGGAAACTCATGCAAGCTCTGGAGCACCTGGGAAGTAGCTGTGGCAAAGACATTTCCAGAACTCTGCCCTAGAATTGCACTGGACAGACTGCAGGGGAGGGACAGACGCCCACGAATGGAGCCAGAGGTAATGTCTGCTGACATTCTGGCTTCATGTGCCTGGATCCATACTGTCTTTACTTCTTTCTGCTTCTGCTCTTTCTCTTCTCATTCTCCCCCCAAATACTTCTACAGCATCCAGCAAAGTATCTCCTAAAATACTACGAAGACATCTATAGAGGAAAGGGAGATGCCTTCCTAAAGTCTGAAGTGTTTTCTCATGTCTTTCCTTCTTTCTTTTTTCTCTCCTTTTCGCACCTCCAGTCTTCTGCCTGCTCAGCAGACCCAGAGCCTCTTCCCCACACTGTCTGCTCACAAAGAGGATGAGCTAAGCTAAATCCACCCTTTGACAAGGAGGCTTCCTTCTCTTTGCAATCAGCCTTCATCTGCACCCATCACAGCTTTCAATCCTAGAGAAATCAAGGCAAGGAGTCATGGGAGGGCATTGTCCCAGCTTTCTGACCTTTCTGTTCTTTAAAAGTCTACCCAAAAGGCAAGACATGTTCCAGAGACAGAGTAGATTCCGCTGGGCCTAACATAACACATGTGATTTTCTAGTGTCTTCACAGCTGAGTTCTCCAGGTCCATCTACTCTCTCTCCCTCCAAGAGGCTTCTTCTTATTTCTACCTGGTCCACTATGTCTGATCGTGTCTTTCAAACTGGTAACATGGACAGAGGCGTTCATCTCCTGGGTGCAGGTAGGACATCCCCTCCATCTCACTGGAAGCCGAGTGATGAAGCATCTTGCTTTGGCAAATGAGAGCAGTAACTTGCGCTACTTCTGCACGGAGGCAGTAAGGCCCAGGCTGTGAGGGGCCGTAACATCACCCTCCTGCCATGGCTTGGAAGTGTGGTTATACGGAAGCTCCTGTTGGCCTGGGTTCCTAAGAGACTACAATGCACAGCCCTGCAACCCCCACCAGCCAGGCTGTGTGAGCAGGAGAGAAATGGTATTGCTTTAAGCCACTGAGATTTGGGGCTACGTGTTACCTGGGCGTGACTTGGTCTAAGATAGACCCTATTTACCTGGGCGGCTGCGTTGCCTCGAGTAGCTTCGTGCTTCAGCCACATGAAGACATCTCCATCTTCTTTGGTTTGTACCTTGAGTATTTCATCATCTTTCAGCCTAATTGTTTCAACATATGCCTAAATAAGAAGGAGGGAGGGCGAGAAAGGAGGGAAGACAGGGGGAGAAAGAGGAAGGGTAGGGTGGAAAGAAGTATCCAAATGACATAAGCGTGCAACAGATAGGACATTATTCTTAAACCAGCAGTTGCTCAAGTAAAAACTACAGGAATAATTAAACTAGGACATTAAAGCTATAATGCCAGCAGATCACATTCTTTTTAAATGAATGCATCACGGCTCATGTATCTAACTGGGTATTTTTGCTCCGATCGAAGAATTTGTCTTGAGAGGACAAAATTTATTCTACTTTCGCTGC
Source organism: Talpa europaea (assembly GCF_964194135.1). Taxonomy (NCBI): domain Eukaryota; kingdom Metazoa; phylum Chordata; class Mammalia; order Eulipotyphla; family Talpidae; genus Talpa; species Talpa europaea. The sequence goes on along the minus strand of NC_140071.1, from coordinate 130,390,242 downwards.
TCGAGCTTGTTTGAAAACCTGCTTTTGTGCCACTGGTGTCAGAGCCCGATTTTATGCGGCATAAAAAGGGTAAGTCAATATTTTCTAAGTATAACCTTGTTTTATTTATCCCAAAGTGTTATTATCCTGCATGACTAACCCTTTTTATTTAGTAGACTCAGCTTCAAATAACTTTTGGCTATTTCCAAAAATTAAATCTATCCTGAAAAGAAGTAGGCATGCTAACTCCGAGGATGCAGCAGGAATGTGCTGGAGGCTCAAAAGATGAACTCAAAAGGAAAGTTCACAGAATGTTTCGAATTTTCACACAGCCTCCCAGGTATCTGCCTTCTCTGAAGAAAATAAAGCTCATTTTGATGTATAAATTTTGACTGTTTATGAGACGAAAAAACACAAAAAGGTCCTGCTGCTTCACCGTCTCCGCTCACACATAATCAACTCCATCACGCAGTGCCTCGGCTCAGGGTACGAGAAAGGGCTCCCGGATCCAGTGCAGGCCATAGGCAGACAGCACAGAAATTGGATCCAGAAGTCTCAGAGGACAAGGAACCAGGCCTGCCATCCCTGCAACCTTGGTTCAGAGAAGAGCTGAGCTTCACAAACTCTAGCCACCACCCCCCTTCCTGAGACTGTCTCCCAATTGTCTCTTCTGCTGTAGCCACATGGAGCCAGGGGTCTCTTTTGGGGACATGGCGGGGGGGGGGGTTGTAATGCAGGTTCAGATTTGAATTGATAAGGTTCTTGAGTTATTGGGTTCTCAGACCCAGACCCAGACGGATCAATCTCTGTGGGATGCTAATCTGGTGGAGGTCACTGAGCTGTTAGTAAGGAGAATAACAACCACCAGCAGCTTTTGTTGAAATCAAGCACCTGCCGGGTACTTAGTGTTTTCATTTAACCCTCACAACAGGACTACACCCCAGACCTCACAGTCCTGAGTTTATAGGCAAAGAAATTGAGGCTCAGAAAAACCATGAACGCAAGCTCACATCATGGAGCTGGCCATGGAGTTGGCTTGAGTCATAGGCAGAGCTCGGACCTCCCGGCTCATGATGCTGCCTCTAGAGACAAGGCCTGGGGTCCTGATGGGATCCAAGCCCCTCCATCTCATCAACTCTCCCAATTATACAGCCAATGTGTATGGAGGCGCCCCACAAGTGGGAGCTTGAGGCAATTTCCAGGGGACCCTCTTGTCTGCAGTGAGCCTAGAACTGGGCTCAAGTTCCAGCTGGTCGAGTAATGAAATCTCAGAAGATTTTTGTTCATCTGGGAGTTTGGATGTCTTGAATTTTGAATTTTCACACAGCCTCCCAGGTATCTTTTTTCTTCCTCCTTCACTTTGTCATGGGTCTTGAGTGAAAGACATGATCTATGAAGACACAGTTCCTACCCTGCAGGGAGCTAGACTCTTAGGTGTCTGTGCCACTCTCTTGGCAGCGACAATATATCATAATAACCAGCGCGGGCTGCGTGCCAGGCTCTGTTCTAATTGCTTTGCCCAGATTGACTCATTAATTCCTTGCAACCTTGTAAGACAGTCACTACCAATATTCCCATTTCACATATGTGGAAACTTGTGGCCCAGAGAGCTAAAGTGTTGAGTTTTTCAAACTTAGGCATCAAGCCAGACTGGCCGCCTGGGGACCCATGGTGCTCACCCAGCTTCACCATCCTGCAAAGGGCTCCAGCATCCAGGGGCGGCAAATGACAACTGTTCTCACCGTGTCCCCTTAAATATCATGACCTCCATCTACAGTGCTGTGAAGGGCTCTTGGCAAAGGCCACGCTTCAGGGGTGCCTGGCAGGCCATGCCTCACTCTGAAGAAGAAACACTGTCCCTCATGTTGCTGACCCCCTCTGAGTCTTCTGGGTGGTGCCATCAAGGTGTGTCGCATGATGGGGCCTTTGAGAACACAAAACCTTGCACATCAGACCCAAGGGACCTGAATTCTAACTCATTACAAACCACGTGTGGGCCAGTTACCTAATTTATCAAGACTCAGTTTCTACATCCATAAAATGGAGCTGAGCACAGAACATGCTATAACAAAAGCACTCCACTTGCTGCCATTTATTTTTTACAGTGTGAGGATCTTACAAGACCTGGGTTCACATCTAGGCTCCACCACTCATTTGTTGTGTGACTTGGAGCGAATTCCTTAGCTTCTCTGAGTTGCAGGTGCCTTGTCTCTAAAACGGGAACGAAACCTGTACTGACCTCATAGGCGTGTGTGAGGCTTAAACCAGAGGGTTTATGGATGAGCTTAGCAGAGAACATGGCATCTGGCAAGCTCAGTAAATGGCAAGTCATCCTCTTTAGGGCCTTAGTTCATTCTAATGTGTAAAAGGCTAACAGCAGCTTCGACTATTAGTCTTCTTACTGGTATTTGCAGTTTGATACAGTTCAAAGCCTTAGGCCACGGGGACAAAGATCTATCTTTATGCTTTAGCAACTGGAAAGGATAGAATTTGAGGAGGCAGTGCTGGGGCCAGAAACATTTTAGGGCACCCACGCTGTGTGCCAAGCTCCATGGAGCACCTGCCATGTGGATTAACTAATTCTTGCTGTAACGAGCATGTGAGGGCAGACCCCACGGCCTCCACCGCACTGGTGAAAAACTGTACAAAGACACTCAGGCAAGGAGTGTTGTCCAAGATTCACACGCGGTGAACAGCAGAGCTGGGTCCTGACCCGAGCAGATCTGGCCCCGCAGTCACACAGGCAGGAGTTTGCTTCTCGGGGGCTGTGGGCTCACCCCAAGCGCAAGGAGCACCCTGCACTGCAAAGTTACTTGCTGACCAGGCAGGAGGGGGTGCAACACCTGGAGACTGTGCAGCACTCAGGTCCCCGGGATCCGGTGCAGGGAGGGCCCCACGCCACCCTGAGACCACCACGCTCCAAGGCTTTCCCTCTGCTCAGCCCACAGGCGACAAGGGCAGAGGGCAGAGCTCATCATCTTAGCAGCTGCCTGCCAGGGACGACGGGACAGTCCGAGCAAGGGGAGTGTGTGGAGAGAGGGGAGGGCCGAGGAAGTGGTGGAGGCAGAGAGAGAAGAGAGGAAGGAGAGAAAGAGAAAAAGACAGAGAGAAGAGAGAGAGAAGGGAGCGGGGTGAAGTGGAGGGAGAGGAGAGGAGCGAAGGGCCCAGTGTCCCACATTGTGCAGCACCCGCCTTCCGTGGACTGTGGCTACAGTGGTTGGGCCGGCAGGCCCAGGAGCTCCGCAGTGCAATTTCTGAGCCTGCCCTTAGCCGCCCACCTCCACTAACTTTCTTCAGGACCCGCGGGAACCGCCATTAAGGACCTGCTTCTTAGGGTGCTAAAATCAACCACAATGCTTGACTCCCAATAGGGGGTGTGGGTTCTCTTTGTTGAAATCTAACATTTTAGGGATTTTCAAGTAAGAATGGGGAAATATCAGCTGTAATATGGCTTCCCTGGAGAGGCAGGGAAGCAAATACCCACGATCCCCCAAAGTCGGGGGGTGGGGGGAGCCACGTGTATGTCACACGCATGCAAAGGCGACCAGGGCTCAATGCTACAGAGACAGACTTTAACACTAAGAGGCCTGGGTGTCTGCAAACAGCAATGAATGCTGGTCGCATCCAAAAGCACCAGAGTCACAAGATGCTACAATTACCATATGTTCACCCTGGTTCTCTGCACCCTCACCCCACCCATCATCCCAGCGGTAAATGCTGAGATACCAACTACATGTCAAGCACAGTGCCAAGCACAAGGGGCACAGATGTGAACAGGTGGGGTGCCTGTCTCAGGAGCCCAGTCTTGGGGAGTCTCTCCTTGGCTGCTTCCTTGCTGTGTCCTCACATGCCCGGCCCTCATAGCAATCACACGTGATCAGGGCCCACCTACTGATGCCATCTGAGCTTTGCCACCTCATTAAAGGACCTATCTCCACCTACCATCATGTTCTAAGGCACGGGGTGTTAAGACTTCACCTATGAACTTAGGGGACACAGTTCAGCCCCCAACCAGAAGCCGTCACAGCAGCTCCAAGGAAAAAGGACGCAGGACAAAGGTAGCAGAAGAGAGCAATTGGCCTGTGATGCCATTGGGACTGTAGCTCACAGATGACGGGGTGGGGTGGGATATCAAAGATGACTCCCCATTTGCTAGCACAGAAAATGGTACCGTCAGCTGAGAAGTGTGTGCAGAATGGAGAGCAGGAAAGTTGTTCTCCCTCTGAGTGTGTTATGACAGCACATGGGAGGTTGTAAAGAAAATCTCAGCCAGAGAAGGTTTGAGAGATTTCAGTAAATGGAAGGCACGGAAACTAGAGGTGTGAATGACTCCACCTTTTAGAAAGCATAGAGGGAGAAGAACAGAAAGCTGGGGACCAAGACTTGCAGAAACGCAAGGGCAGGGAGAGAATTCGAGAAACTCATTTGGGATTAAGCCAGAAAAAAAAAAACAAACAGAAACCTTCTCTGTAACCTGAAGCAGCGTTCCACTAAATCATAGTGAAATGACATGAAGTGAGATGACTAATAAAGAAGATGAAGTGATGCGAGCCACGTGTTACATAAAGAAGAAAATGAAGCAAGATTCAAGGAAGGAGTTACTGGAGGATTCTTGGTTTGTTAATTAAAGGTCTAGCTTGCCTTATCTCCTCATTTGTTCCATGGGCTGCTGAATTAATAGATTCCTTAACAAAAGGACATTTAAATCAACATATGACACCTGCTTAAATTCTTAAGAAGCCATTAATTACACATTCTTAAGAAAATGAGCTATGATACAACTCCTCTAACTGCATAATTCCTATCTATGCTTCTTCATCAAACGACTTTTCAGCTACAAGATGGATCTTTTCTATTCATCTTCTCCGGTTCTGACCAATTAAACATTTTCTTTCATAATCATAACATTTCACATTCCAAATCTTCAAAAGAAAAGGAGCTTGTTCACGACATACCATTTCCCATTGCTAATTTATGCTGAATTAGATTTCTTAAAAGTATAATATGTACATACAGCACATTAATAACACATTCGGGTTGAACAGAACAGTGGAAGTATTATACTGTGGCTTGACTTTGTATGAATGTTTCAGAGCAATTTTTTTTACAAAAAGTTTATCAATTAATAAATGAATTCCTTTCAAATAGAGGTCAAATTTTGCACATTGCTTATCCACATAGAGAATACAAATGATGAGTGTGTAAGCTTATCCAGAAGAAATCATTTTTTCTAAAGGAATTAGAATGTCTATGTAGACAGCCCTTTGGTGTTTTATAGCTTGACTCATGTTTAATGTTCACTGACAGTGTGTGTCTTTGAGTCATTTATTTCATAACTGTACAGCGGCCACAGCAGATTTCTTCTCCAGAAACCATCCGTTCCCAGTCATCAAAGAACACGTTTTCTGCACTGTGGGTTTCTGAGTGCAATCCAGGAGCAGTGCTGGGGAACTGCGAGTGGTCTGGCTCCCCGTTAGCTGTTCAGCCTAAGATCTCACAGTTCTGACTTAGCCAAGCCTCTCTCCTGGGCTCACCAAGCATAAGCAGGGAAAATCACAAGTTTAGGGTCTTGACCAGAGCCAAATCCAGCACTGCAATTTACCTACTGTCTATGGCTGCACAAACCCAGGCATCCCGTTGATTTAGATATTGTCAGTGGCAGAGATGAGTAGTTTCAACAGACACGGTATAAGCAAAGCCTAAAATATTTATTATCTGGCCCTTCAAAAAAAAAGAAAAAAGCCAACTTGCATTTTTCAACTTCACCACCTCAACTGCTATGACCATCAAACCATCTTAAATCATTTCTGGAGAGAGAAGGTGTGTACAAACCCAGTCCAAGAGGCCAACCACATTATGGTCTCTTCCCAGTGGATGCATTGTGTTTGGGGGGCAGGTGTGAGCCATTGATTTTTTTTTTTGCCCAAAGGGTTAATAAGATTTTGGAGCCTACAAAATTAGGGGCTGAAGTTAGTGTCCTTCCTCAGAACATAGCTAGGGATGGAGCTTGCTTCTGGGGATCCCAGACACTGCTTGTTATTACATATTGATAGAAGCCATTGGTTCCCTGCCATCACTCAATATGGCTCCATTCTCCCTAGTATCTCTGGACCCCACCACTTCCAATGGTCTTGGAACAAAGACAAGATACCTATGTTTCTGGCACACATTTTCTGCAACATCTAAATCTGTCCAGAGACAAATCTACACTTTGCATGCCAGTCCTCCCACTCATGAAAAGCTTTTCATGCATAGATATGGAATGCACCTGCATTCAGCCTGAGCACAGTCAGGAAATATGAACTGGAGAGTGTAGGAAAGCATTCTCCCCATGTGATTTTGTCCATCCTCTGAAAGCCAACAAATAAATCGGCCACAGGTGCAGATGCACTATAAAATTGTGCAGGACGCCCTGGTCAACAGGGCTATAACCATTTCGACCTGTTTCTCTCTCGTACCTGATCTCCTTGTAGTGTGTGCTGGTCGAGGGGGGTCTTGGTAGCAATGTTGCTGTAGTAGGCATAGGACAGCTCCCAGTCCAGGGGGTACTCATCAATGCCCTGATAGTGCTTGTATCCAAGATTCATTGAAGACAGCCTCTCACTGCCCTGGCCTCCAACCAAGCTATACAGCATGCCCTGTTAGGAAGGAATTGACAAAGCATTCACAAGGTTGTAGACAGGGACCATAAACTCCTAACATCAAAAGGTTACCTGCCCTGTTCCTGTATGAGCCCGGCCATCCCAGAAACATGTAAACATGCCTTTAAAAAAAAAAATGTTTAAAGAAGAAGTCAATACAACTTTCCAGTGGTTTATAGATTCCAAGCTATCTGTCCTATTAATGTCTAATAGTGTAAAATTTCTGGAATTCTGCCCTTTTCGCAATGGCAATGCACAGCCTTCCCCTGATGCTCACAGCATCTCTGCATATCTGCCAAGCAGTCTCAGCATTCCTGGTCTGATTTAGTTGTATCCTCCGTGGCCAGACGGCTGGGCAGTTAGGTGTTGTCACAACCTCACACCCTCAGAATGCTAGTGTTGGGAAGGGTCTTCAGCAATTGAGTGGTCCGACTCAACCCATCATAGAGGAAATAGAGGCCTAGAGAGGTGAAGTCCTTTGTTCATGGCCAACCAGCCACTCTGGCAGAGACAGATTCTTCTACACCATTCTACCTTGGTGGGAATCGCCCCACGGACTCAGAAAAACAAACTGTCCACCATGAGCTCTATCATCAGAGAAGGGAAGCCATTGGAAAGGAACATGGAGCCCCTGGGCCATCTACACAGTCCGAATCTTTCCAAACCCAAAATGAACAAGTCTTTGTGCAAATCTGGAAACTGAAAGTGATCAGGGACCATTTAGTGGACTTACAAAACTCTGATTCCCAATGTTAGGCAAGTTGCGTAATAAATTTGGATTCAAAACCAACGACTGTCAAAATCAACAGCTTTTATTTTGATGGTAGAAGACTGCATGTGACAATACTTTCTGGAAGTCCAAATGACTCCATTTAGCTAAAAAGATAATAAGGGGGGCCTCCCTGGTGGCACAAGGAGTAAAGCACCGCACTATGAAGCAATCCGCAGCCACATGGTGCAGCAGACCTCTCCTGTTTCATCTGCTACTCCCCTCAACAGTGTATTTCAGTCAATCTTCCTGTTCTGCTTCCCATTCTGTTTTTGGTGAATCCTCTCACCCCCCACATCTCTGGTCTATACCCCATCTCTTGTATGCACAAATAAATAAATCTTAAAAAAAAAAAGATAAGGGATAGTGGTCCCACAGTCAGAGTAGTTACAAGAACTAGGCAAGAGACACTTGTTCTCAAAAGAGTGGGATCCTGGTAAGATCTGCTCAAACTGTTTCTAAGACAGTATACCAATCTCATGCCCCAGTCTATGTCCAGGAATGAAGTATCCTTTTCAGTAACTAAAAGCAGGAGATCCTGTATTTAACACAGCCCCAGGACATTTTTCTTCCATGTAGAGATGTAAAAGACTCCAGGGAGTATGAAGATGTCCAGCAACACCTGGAGCACAAGAGCCCTGCTGTGCAAATGTAACTCAGGTGACTGAAATTTCTGGAGCCCATGAAATACTCTACCTGCAGTTGATCCCGAGGTACATTTAATCCAGTTTCATAAAAGACGGCGAGGTAGTAGGATGCTTTATGGTATCCACAGCAGCTGGAATCCATCAGCGAGGGGATGACAGAGCTAATTTGGTGAAGACCATCGACACTGGAGAGTTTCTTTACAGCCTTCTCAAATATCCTCCCACCAATTTCTAATATAGATTCATTTGGGTTCCTTGGCACTGTACAGAACACAATTCATAGCACACACAATTAATTACCCTGGGATTGACATGGCTTTAGAAAGGAAAGGGGAAAGCCAATTAAACCACCTGAGTTATTAATATGGTTGGTCCTGCAGTGCCTTGAAATATACCACCTTCCAGGGAGGTAAATTAAACCCTTTGGGGATGCCACGGTGTTATCCTGTAAATAGCTTTTTCTTTGCACTAAATGACAGCCTAGCATCCTGGGGAAAAGGATGTGCCTTATATAGCTGAGCACCTCAAGAGAGTAATTTGCTCGGTGTAACTCACCACCTGATTTGGACCACCTAAATTTCTAGAGACCTCTTTTTCCTTCCAGGGGTCTCTGAAGAAGAATGTTTTATCTCAAAAGTAGTTCCTAGGTGCTGCTCTAAAAAGTAGAGCAAAAGTAAAGGAATTTGAAATGCTTTCTGATCCTCTTTTGCCTCTAGGTTTTCTCATGGTCTCTAAATACAACAAAAAGAATGTGTCAACTCTTCTAGAGGACTTGCAATATGTCAAATAAGGGTTGGGCTTCTTCAAATACTGGACTTATGCAAATCATGTCCCGCAATCTGACCCATTTCAGGAGGTAGGCGCTATGATGATTATCCTTATTTTGTTTCAGATGAGGAGCTTGCAGCCCGGAGAAGTCAACTAACCTGTCTGAAGTTACAAGAGCTGGAGAATGGATGGGCCAAGCTTTGGTTCCAACTTTGCAGGTCACCAGAGCCAGACCTCCCACTGAGTGTTCTACCCCCACCTCTGGTTAGTTGGCAGCCAGTCCTCATAAAGACTTCACCGCGGGTACAGACCTTTTTACACAACTGCTTTAAGCTCTGATACTTTTTTTACCCAATCCTCCCATTAACCTGATAAACATTTAGCAAGTGCCATGGCCCCATCATCTAAGTGTCACAATCTTCTAAACTGTCTGCATTATTCATCTCTCTTATTTATTAATTCAGCCAGTGAATGTTAACTTTCTATTCTGTGCCTCTGTTAGAAGCTATGAAACCAGAAAGACACGTGAGATTTTGCATACGGCACAAAGAAGTCACTAAGAAGGACACTGGTTATGTTTGGGGAGAAATGGCCACCTGATATAAGAGTAAAATTTTACCTCCTTCAAAAACTGTTGCACCTGGCTGTGGTGCCAGCAAACACAAAGCAGCTTCCCCATCGATTCAGGCAGACGGGTAAAGGAGAGTTTAGTGCCCTCGGTGGATATTTCTAGGCTTTAATGCTCTTTCTATGCCAATTGTTGCGGGGCAAACCCACAGGCTGGCAACGCAGGGAGCCCCCGGCAAATCTGTACCCTTTCTCTTTGGGTTCTCTCTGTCATCACTTGTCCTCTCATAGCCAGCCCACCGAACCTTCTTCCAGTCTCTGAGAGACGCCGCCCTTATAGCCTCCGCCTCCAGGCTCAGGTGTGCCCACTTACACACGCCCACACGCACTCCAGGTGCGCGCCATCAGGCATGCGTGCCCCGCGCCCATGCTCCCAGGCGCCTCTTGCATTCAGGTTGCAGGTAATAGCCACAGAGGCCAGCAGCATGAAAACCTGACCATCACTTTCCCTACATCATTTTTCTTTGATTTTCTTCATTCCATCCAAATTGTAAATGTTGCCAACAACTTCCAGGAGGCAACGGGAGATTTCTGCATGGTAGAATGCACAGAGGCCAGTTTCCAATGGTGGACTCTCAAATGGGAAGATCTAAGATGGGCTGTCTAGGTAATTCCCTGGCAGAGGTCCACCCAAAAAATAGAGACCAGCAGAATCTGCAGACCAGATTGTGAAGCCCAGGTCAGTGGTTATGAGCTGGTGCCAGTCCCTCTGGGCACACGGGCAGGCTGGCTGCCGAGTCGGGGGGTACGTGCCTCCTCCTGCCTTGCTATGCGGGGGAGTCTGCCCACCACCTGCATCCAGCAGCAGGGCCTCTCATCTCGTGGCTCCTGAATCTCCTCATCCAGCCTTCTCCAAGTTTCTGAAAGGCAATACACAGCTGGATCTGCTTTCAGTCCAAGATATTGAAGAAAACCACCTTATGAACAAATGGAATTTGCTTCCCTTCCTGCATTTTATTGATCCCCAAAGAAATAGATACTTGTTTAAAAAAAAAACACACACAATGCATATTTGTATAAAATAAAAACAGAAGTTCCCTCTCCTCCAATCCTTAATAGTGAAGATAAAGACTATTAAAAGCTGGTGTGTGTGCTTCTCTTGGCACAAATAATAACTCATATGCACATCTGTCTGCATCTATGCATACACATTTTCTTTCCACTAAGTTCCTGACCCTCAACTTTTTTTTCAAATGAGCCACATATCGGGAGTTTCTGTTCATGGCTATCAGAAGTGCGTTATTTTCTAAAACTTTCAATATGATTATACTCCACAGCAGAGTCATTTTCCAACCGATTCTTGGTTTTTAGACTCTTGGGGTGCCTCCAGTGGTTTGCTATAACATGCACATATTGATCATTTCCCTGTGCTCCTCTGTTGGGATATACCTGAATAATAATCTTTTCCACCAGAAGCCTGGGAGCTCCTTTCAGATTTTACCTTCACATTCTTGAGAGAATTCTGTCCTATCCAAGTTAAACAGGACAAGAACTTTCTCTGACAGATTCAGTATGTACTGCAGCCATCCCATGGAGTTGCAAATTAAATTCCACTTCTACTTATTCATATATTTACTTTTTGATGGGTACTCAGCTGCCCTCCGTGCACATTCTGAGCAAAGCAGTATTAACATTTTGTTAACAATCCATCTCCACCTCACCTGCTCTACCAAACACCCAACTAAGATGAGGAGTTTTGCCTGAATACCCGCAGACACTGGCTAGATGAGCTCAGAGGACAGAAGATACTCCAAACCAAATGAAGCTCCAAATGAAACACTTGTCCTGCTGACCTCGGCATGGAACCCCAATAATCATTAGCGAGAACACCCAGGTAGCTGGGATTGCTGGAGACTAAGAAGCAATGGGAGAATCCTTCCCATATCTCAAATTCTTAGCACAAAAAAACCTCAGAGACTGAAATGTAAGCAGGTTGAAAAGGCTCCATTATTTCGTATACATATTAAAATTCTTAACTCCCCCCAAATATTACCAATCAATATTTTCTCTGTTAAAGAATCTAAACAATTTTCTGCACTAGTGAATATAATAAAAAAAGAATTCTAAAGTCAAGCTGCTCATCTTGCACATTCTTTAGTTTGAATTCCACTGCAGCACCAAGCCATGATGACATTGGTGATATTGTAAAACCGGCGATTTTAAAATCAGTTTAATGAAACTGTTAATTTCACCCATCTGGTTTAGCATATGCATTTTTCCTGGTCGATCTGTAACTAAAAAGCATGCCTTGTTCATGGAGATTAATGGCATAATGAAAAAACAAACAAACAAAATAGAGGAAGCCATTTTCCCACTTTCTTTCTGCACCAGAAGCTAAGGAAGCAAAAGCACAGGCACCACTAACCCTCACTATTTTCCAAGGAACACCGGCACTGTCCATTTGGCTTTTTTCCCTTTTTTTTTTTTTAACAACAGTGTCATAAGGTGGCCATTTGTGTGCTTGTCTTTAAAAGAAGCAAGAAACAGAAAATAAGGAGCTGGCGTCGGCATCTGATTGAGAATTCAGGAGGAGAAAGGCAAACTCATTCCTTGGGAGAGCAACAGGGACGTCAAGAGGAAAGTCATTTTTACTTTCAACTTCCAAAAGGTGTGATGCATCCAAAGCAGAAGTTTGAAAAGGGAAAAAGGACCGAGAGACAAAAGCAGTAACCAGAGAAGGAAAGATCACCCAGTTTACTAGTTAAGGAAAACACAGAACATGTCTCATTAGCATTCTGATCGGGTCAGCCCCGCTGCTTGCAGACCTAAGGAACTGCCTTATTTTGCTCTCAAAAGTCAACTATTCACGCCCTTCTGTCCTGCGCAAATTTCCTGGTTTTACATGTCATCCTCCTTCTTTTCTCTCCTTCTTCCTTTCCTCTCTTTTCCTCCCTGGTCTCTCTCCCCCACCCCTCCCTGTTGTCACCAGGGATTTTCTGGGCAGGAAAATTATGGCCCATTCTTTGTCTCCTTCTTTGTGCCTCTGTATTTTTTTTTTTTTTAATAACCATAACGTACGCTTTCTTAAGTACAGAAAAAATACAAAAGATGACGGCTCTTCAGTGAATAACAATGAAAGTTGTTCTTCAGGGACACAGTACCCGGTGTTATTAAGTGACATCATTGCATTTTACCATTTCCAGAGTCTCCGAATAAACATGACAAGTGTTGGCAAAGATAAGAGCTAAAAAAAAAAAAAAAAACCCACAAAAAAACCCAAACCAGAGTGGCGCCAGTGTGGCCAGCACCCCTTGGCACAGTGTGTGGAGACGCCCCTTACCCTGTGCTCAGCATGGCAAAGCCTGGGGTGAGAGTCAGGACGTCCCTGGGGACCGAGGCAGATGGCGTCAGCCCTGCCAGCCCAGCCTGGGACCTGGCCTCATCCCAGGGCCACTTGCTGGCAGACCTTGTCTCCAACAGGCACAGCTCCCAGCTTCCAGGGCTCAGAGGTGCCCCCCCAGAATGAAAGCAAGGAAAGCAGTGAAGGGTTCTGGCCTCAGGCAGATGTCTGCAGGGGCCTGCGGTTGCCTGTCTGTCCCCATGCCTGCCCTGCACCTATCAGCCCCCCAGCCCTCGTGCACCTGGTCTTCGTGTCCCGTCTCACCCTTTCCTTGCAGAACTAGCTCAGGCCTCATGCTCCCCACAGGGCCACCGTTGCAGCCCCCCTACCCAGCGGCCTCTACCTCTCTTCTCTGGATGCCAGGGCCCCATGCCAAGGGCTGCATTTTGACAAGGAAAGTGTGATTGGGGAGTAGTAGAAATAGCCAGCCCACCTTTTCAGTAATGAAATGCATGCAGACGAACACACTGCCATCTTAGCAGTAAGTATAAAAAGCCCAAATGCTAATCGGACCATTTCTATGCTCTGGCAGAAGCCATGTTCCTAGAGATTTGAAGGTTCCCCAGGAAACAGCACAGAGGTTGCCCAGTCCGCATGGTCCCCGGAAGTCCTAAACATAGGGTCTCGTATTGGGTGTCACCGAGCCTGGACAGGGGTGAGCTACCACCAGGGCAACATAAGAGAATTCCCTGCCAAGTCAGGAAGCGACAGTGGAGGTTCGGGAAAGCCAGGAGGTAGGAAGTGGCTTCTGCCACACTGGTTTGCATTCCGCTGCCCTGAAGGGCTTGCCATCTTTCATTCAAGGGCAAGCTGGCTGTGGAAGGTGAGGGAACAAGCATTGCACTTCTGAGGGGACAGCTGCATTTTACACCAGGTTAGCTCAGTAGCTGTCAAGTTAAGGGGCTCCTCCTCTGCACTGCTGGTGGCATGTGTGCAGGGGTTGGTCAAACGTCTCATTATGGTCACCCCAGACACAGCACAGCTCTCAGAAGCACCCAATACATGGTGCAGCTGGAGATTGCTGAGCAAGGTGAAGGGAGCAGGACAACAGGCTCACGGAACTCTCCAGTCTGGGGCTGGCCTGCCTCATGCAGACCTTGAACTTGTGTCTCCTGGAAGTCAAATCTCTCACTCCTGACAAAGATATTTTTAGTATTTACAATGAGATCACTTTCCATCTGGAGTGCATCTAGTTACTCTTGTTGAAGGTCTTCAAAGAAAACCCAGATCCTGTCTTGGCATCATGGTAGACTCAAGACAAATCAGCAATTTAGAAATCAATCAGCAGGTACATCAGTCCTTGGACACAGAATGGCAGAGTTTTCTGCCTGGGGCACTGAGAAGGTGGTGCAGGAAATAGGAGAGTGAACTGGGGCTGACGGCTGTTTGCAGAACAGATGAGCTTATGAACACGGGCAGGTGAGGCTTGTATGTTCTTTGAAGGGAATGGTGCAAAATGCATATAGGGTCATATGGAGGAAACAGTGATTCACCAGGCAGATAATAAACACCCAAAGCCACTGCAGAGCTTTGGAAATGTAAACAAGATATTTCACACTTCTTGCACCACCCTCAACAAGCTTGCAGCTGAGTGAGTGATAGAGACTCACAGAGCATCAAATAGCCGTCACTCAAGGCAGAGTAAGAAAAGCTGCACTCAGGCAACCCTGCCTCTCTCATATCCACACGGCACCTTCTGTCCACGAAGCTCTTTTCTAGACACGTGCTACTTTATGAGGGCTGCTGTGATTCCTAATAAACCGGTTTCCCAGCAAATATATCATAGCTCGCACCCATGAAGAGTATCAATGTTGCTATTAAAAAACAAAAACAGGGCCTCCCCGGTGGCGCAGTGGTTGAGCGCTGGGTTGCGAAGCTGCCCGCAGCCTCCGAAGCGCTGGTTCGATCCCCGGCTGCTCCCCGGCCACGGGAGGAGGGTCCCACATGGCGTGCAGACCTCTCCTGCCGCCCGCTGCTCCCCTCAGCAGTGTACCTTGGTCCTTCTGCCTGCTCTGCTCCCCTCTCTGGCTCTGGTGAATTCTCTCACCCTCCCACGCTTCTGACTGTACCCAGTGTTCATATGAATAAATAAGTAAATAAATCTTTAAAAAAAAAAAAACATAAAATAGCAAGTGTGGGAGAGGAGGTAGAGAAACTGGAACCTTTGTGCACTGTTGGTGGGAATATGAAATGGTACAATCTCTATGGAAAACAGTTTGCTAGGTCCTCAAAAGATAAAACAGAATTAATAAGTGATCCTGCAATACCACCTCTGAGTATATACCTCAAAGAATTAAAAACAGATTATCAAAGATACATTTGTACACTCATGTTCATAACAGCATTAGTCACAGTAGCCAAGAGGTGGATGCAAACCAAGTGTCCATCAGCAGGTGGATAAATAAACAAAATGGGGTGCAATGGAATATTACCCAGCCCTGAAAAAGGAAGAGCAGTCTGACAATGTTACAACATGGCTGAAACTTCAGAACATGCTGAGGGAAATAAGCCAGTCACAAAAGGACAAATGGTGTAAAATCCCATTTACACAAGGTATCTAGAGCTGCCAAATTTATAGAGACAGAAAGTATCCTGGTGGTTGCCAAGGCCGGGGGTGGGGCAGTGGGAGAGGGCTTGGGCAGTAGTTTAATACAATTTCCATTTTGGATTATGAGAAGGCGCTAGAGATGTGCCAATGATTTGAGTGTGTTTAATACTACTGAAGGGGACACATAAAAACGGTTAAGATAGGGGCTTTGAGGGTGTGTCATTTACCACAATTTTTGTTTTAATTGCAATTCTTAAAGGGGGGGACTTAAACAATGGTGGCTACCAGAGGGGTGGGAGTAGGAGGAAGGGGTAGAGGGGCCAACTGGACAGTAGTGACTTGCAGCCAGAACATTGGTGGTGGACATGATGTGGGCTCATATATATGACAAGAGGTGAAGCTGTACTCCTAAACCTTACACAGCATTGTAAACCTGCATTTAACAGTTTTTTTTTTTTTTTAAAGGATGAGGATGTAAATACTTGGTGCTCCTCTTTTGCAGAAGCAAGATACAGCTCAATCTTTTGGGTACAACTAGAAGGTAACTGCTTCCCATGCCTTCTATCCCTTGTTAATGAAGCCAAACTCCACCCCCTGCAAAGCTCTCATCGCTCCTCTGAGGAGTGCTGTTGGCTGAGAGCGAGAGCAGATGATCCATCTATAGTCACACAATGTGGGGACGACACTCAAGTCTGAAATGTGCGGGTATAGCAGCTTGGAAGTGCAGGCATCAAACGAGGGAGACGACTCTCAGAAAGAACCGGGCATCAATCTACTGTCTCATGCCATCTTAATCTTTTTTATATGCCAGGGGGCAAGTAATTCCACAAATTAATTCTCTTTGTGCAAACTGTGAAGCTGGGGTTTTTCTTGACCTTTAGTCTAAGCTAGTCTGACTCTTGGTTTTTGTGCTAGTCTGGCACATGGGGAACTTGTCAATACTCGTTTGGCAAATGAATAGGAGGCTGTGATATGAGTGACGTTCAGAAGTTACTCACACAGCTAACTTCCTTATCTTGGTTACTCCACCCAATCAGTTCTTACAGCAAGAATGGCGAGCATTAAACATCTGGTCCCTGAGTCCGTTCTTGTAGCTTATCTCAGATATGAGAAAGGTAATGTGCTGAGGAGGGCCGAAGAAGGTCTACCTGTCAGCAGGTCGGGACAGCTTAGGGTAGCAGCAGGAAACATAATGCAAGCCTAGTTCCTATTAATTAGACTTGTCCGGGCCTCCCCGGTGGCGCAGCGGTTGAGCGCTGGGTTGCGAAACTGCACGCGGCCTCTGCGGCGCCGGTTCGATCCCCGGCTGCTCCCCGGCCACCGGAGGAGGGTCCCACATGGCGTGCAGACCTCTCCTGCCGCCCGCTGCTCCCCTCAGCAGTGTACTTCGGTCCTTCTGCCTGCTCTGCTCCCCGCTCTGGCTCTGGTGAATTCTCTCACCCTCCCTCCCGCACTTCTGACTGTACCCAGTGCATGTATAAACAAAAAACAAACAAACAAACCAGCAAACAAATAAATAAAAGCATGCCTCTATAAAAAAAAAATAATAATAATAATAATAATTAGACTTGTCCACAGATCTTCAAAATCAGCTACAGACTCACAGCAAGATGGACTTGAGAGAAAGGGTGGATGAGGAGGCAGGCCTGGCTACAATCACACTGGCTCCAGCATGATGCTTTTTATGGAAGTCAGAGTCTCCACTAAGCTAAGTTAAGAATGTTAACTTGTATTTTTAACCTTCAATTTACAAAATTAAATTTTCTGCATTTCACCCGGCCTCGTGTTAGAGACGGGGCGCGATGGATGACACCAATCCCTCCCCAGGAAGAGCGGGAGGACGCTATGATAGCCTCGAGCGAGGGCAGTGTGCCAGGAAGGGATGAATTTTAATGAGTGGATGCCCTACCTCTGCAGAAGCCTGCCTGGTCCTTATGGATGGAACAACGTAACCTAGAAAAACGGGGGCTGAAGGCAGAATAGGACTTGAGGTTTGTTCTGGAGACTCCTTCTCACTCTCCCACCTGCTCTTACTCTCTCCTGCTCTTACTTCTCTCTCTCCACCCTGCATACAAAGCCCAGGCAGGAGGAACGCAGGGCGCTGTGCCCCACAGGAGGCAGCAGCCAGGGGCAGGTGCAGTCTGGGGCAGGCTCTTCAGCACTATTCCAAGCAGACTTGGCACCAGGAGGACCTGACTGTCTTGTTGGGCACCAGCAATGGGTCCTGAAGTTGCCAACCCAGCTTTGGGGGCTTCTCTCCTGGCACGGCTGGCCAGGATGTCTAATAGGGGCCACAGTACGTGTCTCTGCACAGTTACAGAATTGTCCTGGAAGTCATGATTCTGGAGCTTGGGTTAGAGTTTTCAATCAGATTCTACTCCCAGGCTTCCATAGAAATGAAAATAATTCTAAATTCTGATAAATAAGACTTCTGAAACCAAACAAAGGTCAGGCAATGATAAACTTTAAAACCAACCCTTGAGAGCTGATCACAGATCCGAGGCCTTGGGTGGGGTTGTGGGGAGGGGAGAGGGCGGACACCGGGGTGGAGGGCAAGCCCAGTGGACCACAGCAGAGGACCCTGGCTGCTTTGTTGGTGGAAGAGCTACGGTGATCACACTTGAGGGGAGAAATCCCATAATGTCAAAAAATTAACAAGGATGTAAAACAATGGTACTTCATAAAAAAAGATTTAAAAAAACCTCCTGAGATGTAAAAATAGCATGAGAGCATTCTTGAGAGTATTTACTTAAAAAAAGAATGTTTTTGTGAAAAATGATTCACTCCTGTTCCCAATCAGCAAACTATATTTAAATATGATCAGGAATCTCACAAGCCCAGTTTTGACCCAGAGACGGTCCTAACCCACTTAGGCGAAAAGATCCAACAAGCATTTCCCTCCTCTGGCCACCTGTTCTGACTGGGAAACCCACCACCTCCCAGACCACCCCCGAAAGGTGACACTGCTCGGTAATAATAGCAGAGCTCTGATCTAGGATGGTTCTCAAGGGAGGCGACTTTTCCTCCTTGGGGACATGTGACAATGTCTGGAGACATTTTGGGTTGTCACACCTAGACAAGGGGGTGCTGAAAGGCGAGGGCATGTTGCTGGTGCCTAGTGGGTAGAGACCAGAAATACTGCTCTACATCCTAAAATGTACAGGACAGACCCCTCGCAACAAGGAACAGCCAAGTCCAAAATGCCATGAGCGCAAAGATTGAGAAATGCTCTCACACAGAACTTGCTCTGCACTGATACCATTTCTAGGTTCTCTATACAAATATCTAGTTCATATTTATATTAACTAAACATATAACTTATAATATTTATCTTATGCATAGTACATATTATATACATATATTTATTATCAACACAATACGCATATTTATGTAATGATTACTATATATTGTATATAACATAATGTTTTACATATTTCTAAATTCATTTAACCCATCACTGGGAGAGAGGTATAACCGGTTATTGACATTTTGCAGATGAGAATGTTGAAGCACAGAGAGATGAAGTAGCTTGTCCGAGATCACACACTCTGTAAATGCTCAGTTAAAATAGGAACCAGCCTACCTGGCTCAGATGTGCTGTCACAGCTCCAGAAGGCCTCCTCCCTGCTCAGTGCCCTCCTTGCACAAGCCCACATAGTCAGGGCATCTTCCGAGCCAAGCTCCTTACAGCCTTTAGCCCTGTCTCCACTCTGGCCTGCATTCTCTCCTCTCTGAACCATGGCAGCAGACCTCCTGCTCCCAGCGCCACACCCCTCTAATTCACCTTCCCCAACATCCCACTGCTGCCAGAGTAACCTCGGTAACCCAAATAAGACCATGCCTCTGCCCCTGCTAGAAACCCTTCAACAGGTTCCTGTCACCTATAAGTAAAACCCAAACTCTTCAGGGTGGTATGAGTGCTAGTTGGAATCGCCAGTCTCCAGGCCTTCTTCTGCTTCCCAAATTCTTTGCCATCATTAAAATCTCTGTGCTGCTACCACCTCCTCACTTCTACTCTGCTGGCAGTACCATACATACCTTGCTTATCTGGAAAACACCTACTGACCCTTCAAGAATCACCTTGTCACCTCCTCCAGGAAGCCTTCCGTGAATGCTTCAGATCTCCAGGAGGAACTGACCACTCCTTTATCTCTGCCTCCATCATTTACTTTCACAACCTTTATTAAAATACATGACCATTTTCCTTTGCTTTCAAGTTTGTCCCTCAAGGGCAGGGAGTCTGTTTTACCTCTCTCTGAAATCTAGCTGAGTAACTGTGTAGTCACTCAGCAAGTAGCAAATGAAAGAATGCTGAAATATTCTGTATGTCTTGAATTCTTTCAGAATTCTTTTAGGGTAGTGGGTGCAGTGACCATCTGCAAAGGAAATCTATTCCATTGGATACTTCCATCCTGGGGGTTCTTCCATGAAGCAGAAATCAGTTTCTGCAAAGTTTTGATTCAAGGGTTTGGCTATATGCTGAGGAATACCATGAATTGCCTCTAACCACAAGGAGAATAGCCCTGTCCCTCTTGAAAGCACTTTCTCCAGGGAGAGCATCCCCATATTCTCGCCTCTTCCTAACAGACATGGTTTGCAGATCCCTTGTGGCTCTCCAGAGGGAACTTAATTACTAAGCAAACCCAAATCTTGGGTCTAAGGAGAAGCTGGTGACTCTGGGAAAGTATGCACAGATTCTGAGATGTTGCTTAGAAGTATTTCAAATCAGGGGTCTCAAGGTATCTAAGGACGCAGGCAGGTGAGATGAAGGTGCATGAAGCAGGCAGGTGATGAAGAGAGAGAAATGGGGCTGTGGATTGGGGACAGCGTGTGCCTGTGCCAACCAAGATTGTTGCCAAGGAGGAAGGGTAGCCTTGCATTGCCAGATCTTTGGATTTTTCGAGAAAAACTAGAAGAGCTGCATTTTTACACAAGTATTTTGATTCTGGTAACTCAATTTTTTTTTCAACTGACCACATTGTGTGTGCCTAACCAGCTGTATCTGGGGGCCAGCTCTGGCTCCAGCCCCTCAGTCTGTGGCCTTGGCTTGAAATAAAGAACTGCCTGAGAGATTCCTAAATTTAAGTTTTTGCATTTAGAGTTGGAAATGTGCACAGATATATTGAGAGTTGTGGACACACAAGGGCAGAATTTAAATTTGAAATTATGCTAGAACACTAGGATTAAAAATAACTTCAAGGCATAAATCAGCAAAGAAGGTGAGTGAAACAGTAGAAGAACAGGGGGTCTCCCTGATCAGCATCCAAAAGCGAGGCAAAGACCAACTCACCTGTCAAGACGGGTGTCTCCAGCAAGGTCTGGAACAAACTGGGGTGCTGATCCTTAAGTTCCTTCTCCCAGGGGAAGGCTCTGCAGGTGGGGAGTCGGCCATACCTACGCTTCAGGTGCAGGTAGGAGTTCTGGGGGTCGCCTACAGGAAAGGAAGCCCAGAGCACACCGCTTAGGAGAAGGAAAGGCTCACCCCTCCCAGTCCCTTCCTCCCAAGAGGAAATAGAAATAAGAGGTCAGACTTAACATTACTCGATGTTGGTTTGGTGCATTAGGGATTTGAAATTGGCCACGATGCCTTTGCCTTGAGGTCACAAATTGAAAGCCAAGTCCAAGGGAAATGTGCCAAAGTTGCTGATAGCTGTTGAATAATTCTACAGAACGAGCAGCTGGCCTTGGACTGGCCCCCAGGAGGCCAAAATCTAGGCCATTTTGTTGGCAGTGTCAGGAGCAAAGCACAAGGACCCCCAGGGAGATAAGGCAATAGAAGAGGTTAGGAAAATCTCCCCAAAGCTACCAAGCAGATCAGCATGCAAAGCTGGGCCTTCCAACTCAGGATATCGGTCCTAAAATGACATCAGTTATCAAAATCAGTTTCTTTCCTGTTTGGGATATGACTATTCGTATATATCCTCCCCCTCTCCTGACAGCCTCGTATTTTCTGGATGATTCAGCGGTGAAAGCAGCAGCTGGGGACCAGTATAGCCTATTCTTAAATTGAATTGTAGAAGTGCTGCCTTTCTACACTTACTTATGATGGTCTCTAATCACTTCCTGGGAGCATTTATGTGAACCCTATCGGTCTGGGTATGTTCAAGATGCATCCAAATCCCCATGGCCTGAAGTGGGAAGTTCAAGCTCTGGCAGCGGGAAGATAAATAGGCGGCACTGAAATATTCAATTCGCTTTTGCTGATGGCAAAGGCCCCCTGGGAATTTTTCTTCCAGAAGGAACATATGTGACTCATTCTAGTGCGTCCATATCAAAGAGGAAGATCTTGAGCTCAGAGAAATGTATATGTGCTAGATCCAAGCTGGAACATTGGGATGGAAGATAGGACCAAGTTTATAACCGATAAACACCCAGGCTGAGAGAAAACTGTGCAGACTAGCAGGCAAGAAAATGTCATGTGAAATTCATTCCTTCTGTTGAAATTACCCATGGCTTCCAGAACGAGCCAAGTTCAAGGATTCGAAAAATACAACCAAGCCCCAAATAACAAAGTCATTGCTCAACATTTCTGAAAGCTAATATTCAGATATTAATGGGCCAAGAGAAAAATGCACCGACGGGGAAACATTTCTAATGATTAATTTATTTTCCAATTCATTTTTATTTTCTTAGACCAGCCCTAGAGCTCATTATGGATGGGAATAATGCAACGAGAAGCGCAGAGCACTCTCATTTGTATTCTTAAGCTAAATTACATGTGGATAAAGCAATGAGGCAGGTTCGGGTTCTGGCTGCCTGTTGGCCTGGCTGCACTTACACTTACACCCATGTGTGTCCCCCTGGGTCACGTCGGAGACGGCCTATTCACGAGTTGCTGTGAATGCACTGAGCTGCACATGGCTCTCCCGAACGCGACACTTACATGCTTCTTGTCCCCCTCGCTGGACCTCAGACAAGTAGACGGACACTATCTCTTGAACCTGTGCACACCGGTTGTAATAGAACTGGATTTGTTCAGCTACTTGCTTCTCGAGAAGGGGGTTGAAAATCTACACAAAGGCAAGAAAATCAAATGAACAATTGTCACCAAACACCCACCCACACCCATGAGGGTATTTCTGTGCTGATGTCCTTCTACCACCCATACCACCGGGTGACTAGTTTGCACACAGAGCTGCAGAGCAAGTCCCCCTCACATGCAGGGGCTACCTTCCAAGACCCCCGTGGATGCCTGAAATCATAGATAATACCAAACCCTACACATACAGTGTCTTGTCCTGCAAATACGTATCTATGATAAAGTTTATTTATAATTTAGGCAGTTACTGACAACAATAACTAATAATAAAATAGCGATTATAGCAAGACAGTGTAATAAAATATAAATGATTGCAGTCGCTTTCTCTTGTTCTCTCTCTCGCTCTCAAAATATCATATGGACCTAATCTTTCTGGGTCAAAGTTGACCTCAGATTACTAAAACCAGGGAAAGCGAAACCGCAGGTAAGGGGACGGCTGTGCTAATAATTCCAGAACACACAGCTCCTCCACGTCCCTCTAGCTTCTTCTGGAGACATTTTCTCTTCAGAGCTTCCCCAGATTCCCCAGAGACCAGGCCTGTATCCTCTCTCTCTCCAGCCCTGCATGCTTATCTCCAGAAAACCAGGCCCATTCCCCTTCAGTTCCCAAGGGAACCCCACAGTTACCATCACTGTCCCCCCTGCCCACCCCCGCCCGAGCACCCTGCCCATTTTCTTCAGCTTGTCAGGCTCCTCCTCAGCTTCCCAGAGTCAGATCCAAGGTCACGGCTCTGAGTGGTTCCCTAACAGCCCACCCCTCGGTCAGCATGAGCCCAGGAGGACGATCCCGTCCCAGCTCCCAAAAACATGCTCCCCTTTGAATCAAAGCGGGTACCGGGTTCCTTCATGACTGAGGTTTCACACCCAAGCCGGAAGCACCTGAGGGCAGAGGCCTTCCCTGAGGGCAGAGTGAGGCCTTCAGAGGATCATCATGACCTCAGTGGGTGATAACCAGCTGTCATTTTTTTTTTTTTAATAAAGCAGAACACAAGTTCTCAGAGTTCACTGAACATAGCAAGGGTAGGTAATTCTAGTAATATTAGTAAAACTTCTTTTGGTGGACAAGAGATTTATGTGAAGAAATATTTCAACATATAAAAACCACAGAAAGTCGTAACAGCCACGCAAATCCTGGTAGATTTTATATAATGCATAATTAAAAAAAAACTTTTAACATCCAGAATGTACTGCAAAGTTTGAGGTTTTCTGTTACATGTGTGTATCAGGTATCTGTATCATATATGCATAGTGCATGCATCTGTGTGTGAATGCTGCAACACATGCACAGTTCATTACATTAAATTATATCATAATAAATAGATTATCATAATAAATAGAGGGTCACTTTCAAAATCTATTTTGTAAACAACTATCTTAATTCCTCTTAGGTGCCTCAGCACTGGGCACAGAACCTGGCACATAGTAGGGGCTCACAAGTATTTGCTACACAAATGAATAAATTTCATATTTTTTCTCATCATACATGTCTCTCAACAGTGGTTCTGAAAGCACCAAGGGCCATAGGGCACCCCATTTTTTCTAACTGACTTTGCTTAGTAACTCGTGATCTTTGCAAAGAAACTTTGCAGGGTCATAGGGATGAAGTGACATTCCCTGCTCAGTTACCCCAAGATCTCCTTCCCAAGAATGGTAAACAGTGCTATGAAGGCCTCCTGGGGGTACCCTGGCAAGGTGCACAATCCCACGCATGGGTGGGTCTTGGGTGCTGCCGTGCAGCAGGTTTGGCTCTGCTTGCAACGTCCTCTGCGGTCTCGACAGTTGCGGCCAACCCAGCCCAGGGCGAGCTGAGGCCCCACGTTCCTGAAGAAAGCAGCAGGTGGAACCAGGATCTCATTTGCTGGGGCAGCTCCTCTTCTGATACTTTAAATAATAGCATATAAAAGCAGCTTTTCCAAATAACTAAGATTCTCTCCTTTCATTAGCCTAACCACTGGATAGGCAACAGCCTGATAAAAATCTACTCTATAATTAAGCTAGTAGTTATTAAAACAGAGGAAGTAAATGGTTTCCATTTTATGAGCAGTAAATGAACCAAGTGTTAACAAAAATCCATTATCATGTTTGCTGGGGGAAAAGCCTAAATATTAATTATGTTTGACGACAGAAGTGATACAAGGTCCAACTTAGATAAATCTTATGTTTACACTGGGCCCCAAACCCCTGAACCACATGCCCCTTCATCCACAAGCACCCGCAAACATCTCCCTCCCCTGGGCTCACCTGTGCAGGGTGCAGAGTGTGAAGGCGATAGTACTTCAGGGGTCCAAAAAAGCCTTCAATGCCGGTCACATATCTGCTCCCTCCAATAATGAAGTACCCAGCGGTGTCATTGTAATAAAAGTCCTCCCGGAAGCTAGAGGCAAACACAGAGGATTAACATAGCTCTGGGTTTGAAACAGAATTTTTAAAAAAGACTCTTTCATGGACCCTCCTTGACGTACCCCAAAGTTCTGCCCACCATTCACTCTGACTTCTACTCAATGCCACCACGGCAGGAACAGCAGACTTGGGCTAGGATCCCAGTTCTGCTGTGTGACCTTGAGCAGCTGCTTAACCTCTCTGAGACTGAGTTTTCTCCTTAGTACAATGCTAGTCCCTCACTTACTGGAGAGGAGAATTAAGTAAAATGTAATGTCCAGGATCCAACAGAATGTCTGCACCACTGTACGTGCCCCATAGGAGCTGGTTACTGGTACTGGTGAAATCGTTTGCAATCATTGGCATTATTCTGTATTGTTGGCCTTAAATGAAAATACTTGGGTCGAAAGGGAAAAAGATGATACTGGATGGAGAGAAGGTGGTATAGGGAAAAAACGAAAAACATATCCTATTAGATAAGAGCTGAATCAAATTCAGAGTGAGAAAGAGGTCACAAGCCCAAAGACAAGAGGTCAGCACAGGTAATGGGCTAGATGTCTACTTAGTCCTGAAAGATTTGAAGGATTGGGGAGGTAAAAGGAGGGGAAAATTGGGTTGGCGTGAATGAAATGCACAAGTTGTTTCATGCAGCATCACCTAAATGCACCAAAGATCGACAAGCCCCAGGTGTCCCTCAGTGAGGATCGGCCCATGCTGATGGAAATATTTCTCCGTAGAGGGCAGAGCAAAGGATGGAGTGGAAGGAGCAGAGCTAAAAGTAAGGCATGGAATCGTATGCCTTTTCATACAGCCTTGCTTTTTTAAACCACTTGCATTCATTACCTACTTAGAATCTAAAACAGGAAAGGGAAGACAAGGTGTGATGAGAGCATATGTAACAGCAAGGGGGGGGGTCAAGACAGGCATCAAGTGAGACGCCAGGCATAGAGGAAAGAGCCAGGGAGCATAGAGGGCAGATGCAAGCAGAAGGAAAGAACACAAATGTCACGCCGCCAGGAGTTCAGTGAGCTGAGAGCAATGGGCCGAGGGACAGGGGTGAGGACAGAGCAGGCTTCCAGCAGTTGGATTGGAGAAGTCAGACCGTCTGAGGTTATTTCAGGAAAGCGGTGCACTGTCTGTCAGCAAGGACCCAACCTTCCAGTGCCCAGGGCCAGAGAGGAAGTCACAGGGTGAAAAAAATGAGAGCTTTCTGACCATATCCAAGAGGGCAGCAAGAAACGAGAGTGAACACTTTCTCCAAATGCAACTGAAATGAAAAAGAAGTGCATCATCTCCTCATAGTTTCAGAATCCTGGAGTTGAGAAGATGATGACCTTTTCATTCTTTTTTTCATTTGGGACCACAGTTATTTTCTGTAAGACCCATGAACTGATTCTGTTTTTCAAGACTGGGAGCCTGGCAATCGGAGAGTAGGGAGCGATGCTGCTATAGTAGAAACTCTTAACAGCACCACATAACCAACTCCCCAGCCCACCTGATCCCTACAACATTCAGTGGCTCCCTGGTTGAGGCTACTCAGTAGCCTTTTCTCATTTCTGAAATGAAGATAATAAGATACTACCTATAGTGCTGTTGTGAGGATTAAACAAACTGGTATTTAACAAAGGGTCTGGCCCATCTTAGACATATGTGTTACCTGGAGGGTGATGGTCCACTTAGTTTCTTTGGAATTGCTTAAGTTGCAATGCTTAGCAAGAGTAAGATGTGTTTATTCTTAAATCCGTTTGTGCCAGCTGTGTGGTCATGGTAATCATATAATTTAATTAAATCGACATCACCCAATACAATATGGAAGGGGGGAGAACCAGTCATTTCGTCTATAAAAATTAAGTTGAATGTTTTGCAAAGACCTACACACTAAAGAATGCTTCCTAGAACATTACTGAGGAAATAGGACAAATGTAAAGATTTGGAAAAAGATATCAAAACAACCTAGATGAATTTTGGGCTGAGAGTTTCACAAGTGTCTTTGTTCTCTACTCATTTGGAAAAAAAATACAGAAATTGGGTGCTGTTTATGCAAGAAAGACCGCAGGGAACTCCAATCAGTAGATTTGTAATCAAAGGAAAGGACCGATCTAGAAAGATTGGCAAATGAATGTACCTTTCTATTCTTTTAATGAAAATAAATGTTGATGGAAAGTATCTTTTTTTTAACAGATCTTTGCTTTAACTGATTTTTCTCAACTAATCCATAAATTAATTAATCCCGATGGAAAGGGACTGTAACTTTCTGGTTTTTTGTTATTATAATACAACTTACAGGAGATCTGGCCTGCCTGGGCTCCATCACATTTTCCTCCTCTAAAATTTTCAGTGGCTCCATGAAGATTGCAAGAAATACTTTGTACTGTACATTGTTTGATGGTCATCAATATCACTGACATAAAAGCTGAGCTAGACTCCTCCAAAGCCCAAAGCCCCTTTCAAAACCTCAGACGCACTGGCAAACTATCTTTACTCTTATCTGGACATAAGCAAGTGAGCTGGTTTATCACAGCAGAGACTGCAGCCCAGAGAATGGCCGCCATTGTTAAACAGTCTCACACAGAACTAGGAAATGGCACCAGCTCAGGGTTCTTTTATTAGTGAAACTTAGAGCCTCCAATTAGCTGCCTGTCTTACCCCCTTGAATAAATCTCCTCTTGAATGTCACTTGCGTGGGACCTGGTATAATTCTGACCCCCTTGGTAGCCTCTCAAATCACTCTATTCATTTTCTTCCAAGCATTCAGCACAATTTGCAATTTTAAATGTGTTTGTGCATGTATTTAAGATCTACCCAGGGAGATTTTTTAGCAAGATGAAGGCAGGGACTGGCTGCATTTATTTTGTTCATCATTTTATTCCCCGAGACCCAGCACTGTGTCTGGCATGTGTAGATGCAATCGATGAATGAATATATATTGGATGGATGAATGAATGCGTGAAAGAATGAATGAATGAGCAATGTGCAGGCCAGAGGCTGTCACCTAATGTTCCTGACAGTCTGTGTGTGTAACACTGCACTTCCTAGCACTTAATTACTGACCTGCCTATAGCACCTTTGGGGGCTAACAGGTATCATTGTGTTTACATAACAAGAACAAATAAAAGGGAAGGTTAATAGACTTTCCTTGGATCACCTAAATATTTGATGCTTAGATCACTGGCTTGACCCAGTTGAAAGGGAGATTCCAAACACCTAACCAGAGGAACCCCAGGTGGGCTCAGCACTGATTCTTTAGCTGTTCTACTGAATGAGGGGGTGTCAGGAATACAGGCAGGGCCATGGTGAGCGGCACTCTTGAGCTTGGGGCCTGCCTGTACTACCAAGTACAGAATAGCTTCAGTCTTTAATTGGGATATTGAACTGGTAAAAATACCTGAAAAACAGCCCTACTTCCTAGAATCTATATGATCATACTGACTCTGCCTTTATCTCACATACTGAAGTCTGAACCCAAGTGTTTCATACTGTGACCTCTGTTTGGAAATAAGGTCATGGCAAATGGAGCTAGTTAGGATGAGCCCATCCTGGAACAGGGGTGACTGGTGTCCTTCTAATGAAGACATAACCCAGGGAAATTTGGACAAAGGGACAAAGAGACAAGAGGAAGGAGGACTTGTGAAGGCTGGAGTTCCACTGCCACAGCCCAAGGAACTAGGATGCTAGAAAGAGTGCTGGAGTTCACCCTTCCCTCGCGCTTGGGGGGATCCTCTACAGATACCTTTTTTTTTTCTTTTATGATTTATTTATTTATGCATACAAGAGCTGGGGTACAGGCCAGAGGGGTGTGGGAGTGGTGGTGAGAGCATTCACCAGAGACAGAGTGGGGAACAGAACAGGCAGAGCAGCGGGCGAGTCAGGAGAGGTCTGCTGCTCCATGTGAGTTGCTCCGTGGCGGGGATCGAACTCTTGCTGCAGAGGCTGCTGACAGCTTCATAGGTAGCATCTTAACCCTTGCACCACCAGGGTGGCCCTCTGCAGATACCTTAATGGGACCACCAGCCAGGAGAACAGAAAGGCAGTAATTTCCAGTTCTGTAGGTCACTCAGTTTGTGGTACTTTGTTGCAACATTCCTAGCAAACTAGCACAATTTCTGAGTTTTCGCTTCACCCTATCCCAGCTCTGCATCCCTGTGATCTCTCCATCTAGGATTCATCACAGAATGTCTGCGATTTCAGAGAACAGGAAGTCCTTGCATAGAAAGTGAAAATTCAAACTATTGTCAAAAACCTCCTGGAGTTGGAGACGAAAGAAGAAAGGGGAGAGTATGATTTCAGAATTCATGCCCTGAAATGTAATCCCTGAATTTATGGAGCCCACACATCATCTGCTTCTGCAAAGAGAACATCCAGGCTTGAACTTCAGTGAAGATCCCGCTGCCACCTGTTACATAATGACACCAATGGGTCTGAGTCTACTCGGTGCATGTTAAGATTTCTGCTTTGCTCTTGGGCTTCAGTCTCCAAGCTTTATGTCACCCTGCCCTTCTTGCAGGCTAAGAAATAATACTTCTTTAGCCTTCCTACATAACTCTAATCCTTTGCTCTGACCATGAAAATAAGAATCATTCCATGTGCTCACAGCATAAAAGAAATCAATTCGATTTAAACGTAAACAGGAAAGGTAAAAAAAAAAAAAAATTAAAGTAGCGTGTATGAGCTCCTGTTCCTGTATCTCTGCCCCTCTTGGCGTTCTTTTCTCTAATAATTGGCTTCCAAGCTAATTCAGGTTGTGTGGGGACTTTGAGTGAGTGGAGCCTGATTGGGAGGCAGCTTTCTTCTTGGTGGGGTCAAGGGATGAAAGGATGGAGGACTGACCCCTCTCCATCAGCCAACCATCCCAACAATCCCGGATCGTGCTTTTTAAATTACACATATGACGCTGTTAAGTTTCATTTCTATTCTCTAGACTTATTCTTCAGCATTTGATTTTAATATATATTTTATAAATATATTTTATAAATATATACATATAAAATCTAGCTATGATGACATACCCAGAGCTTTTAAAAAAGGTTGCCTGTGGTTCTGCCACTATAAAAGTCACTGCTCATACAGGGTTGTAGAAGCAAAATTAAAAAATAGGGAATAGAAGGCAAGAGACCCAATTCTCAGTTTCTGTAACTCCTGCAGAGAATGGTTATATCAGGATGAAAAGTTACACCCATATCAACAGTTGCATACATTTCGAATTTTGATGATAAACATAAATATGAAGACTGTCTGCTTTTATGTTCTATACTAGACCAGAGGTACCAACCGTTCTCGATAAGCAACATTAATACTTTGATTTATTTTTCAGAATCCTTCATAGAAGATAATTTTCAAAGAAAATAAATTATGAAGTGTCAGGAAAGAAGAATTTACAATGAGATCTGGAAAGAGAACTCATCTATCTGCCTCAGTAAGGAGAAAAGATTGTAGGGGAAACAGGAAAAATTTGTGCAAAGTATGAAAAAAAATAAAGAGTATAAATATTGGTTATTGGGAAGACTAGTTATAATCCATTCATGGAAAGCAGTAAGGTAGTGTGGAAAGAAATTAGGGTTGAGTCCTAAGGTGTGAAGACCCCTTAGTTCTTACGCAGCAAAATTATGACTAAAAAGAAAAAAAGAATCACACTCACCTAATGGTCTGATTATGATAACTTTTCAAATCCTGTCCAGTGCTGGTGGTTACTACTATCTACATTGGGAGAGAGATACAAGAATCATTTAATTGCAACAACCCACATCATAAATACAGTGCGGGGCACATTATTCACAAAACACGTTATACAGTTTTGCACCTGATCAGTTTGCAAAAAAAAATAAAATAAAATTAGTAATTTGGTAATCCTGTGTATATTTTCAGACTGAAGAAATTGAATTTCGCTAAGTGATCTGAGTTGGTAAAGGCATGTGTGATGCATTATCCCCCAGTGGGTTTTAGACACTTCTAAACTTCAAGCTAAAGTTTCATTGGATGCATTTGTGCTTAAAAGTTTGTTGCATAAGGCCTCTCCTGGTGGCGCAGCTGTTGAGCGCTGGGCTGCAAAGCTGCCCGCAGCCTCTGCAGTGCCAGTTCAATCCCCGGCAGCCGGGCGAGGGTCCCACATGGCGTGACAGAACTCTCTTGCCGCGCCCGCTGCTCCCCTCAGCAGTTTATTTCGTCAGTCTGTCTGTTCTGCTCCCCGCTCTGGCTCTAGTGAATCCTCTCACCCTCCCGCGCTTCTGACTGCACCCAGTGCTTGTGTAAATAAAATAAATAAAGCTTAAAAAAAAAAGTTTGTTGCATAAAGACAAGCCTATGTGAGTAATATAAGGAAACAAAGCAGAATTGACAAACTGGATTAAAAATAAAATGGTGGACACAGATAACTGAACCGAGAGTAAAGGAGGTCAAGAGGGAGGGGGGCAGGGGAAGGGACTGCAAGAGGACTTTGGTCTTGCTTTTCTGTTTGTTGTACTTTTTTTCCTTCAAAAAAAAAAAAAAGTATGTTGCACAGTAAGGTAAGGAAATGTGTA
Source organism: Talpa europaea (assembly GCF_964194135.1). Classification (NCBI taxonomy): domain Eukaryota; kingdom Metazoa; phylum Chordata; class Mammalia; order Eulipotyphla; family Talpidae; genus Talpa; species Talpa europaea. The sequence goes on along the minus strand of NC_140071.1, from coordinate 130,358,990 downwards.
AGATACTGCAAGGACTTTTTGAAATTTTACTTGACTTCATGAGAGTGTTAGAGGGAACTTCAAGATGGCGGCTGTTTCCCACCCTTCCGCTACGCACCAGAATCGTCACTCTCAGCTCAAGGGTGACAATGTATTTGATCTGTCACACATGTTCCTCTCCTGTCCTGAAGTCAAGGCTACTTTATTCCCCCCGGTGCTAGCAAGGAACAAGTGCTCGGGAAAGGTTAGCTGGTCTGATCCTTCTAGAGTCTCAAAGATGTGGCCACAAGACTGTTTCTATTAAAGACAAAAATAATGTTTAAGAACCACCCCAATTCAGTGATAGGCTGGTTCAGAGCAGAAAATGATTCAAAGCAGTTGTTTCTCTGAACCACTTGCTTTAAGTCACTTGTCCATTTAATTAATGAATATGGCAGGCCACAGAGGTGGATTTGATACAGAAAAATAATGCTTGTTCTGGAGCCTATGTATATTAGCAAGACCAGATGGGATGGAAAGAAAGAGGTTAAATAGCAAAAATCTACTTTAAAAAAATCTACTGCTCTTTTTCTTTTCACCCCATCTGGTCTTCCTAATTCTTCTCTCCAGCTTTATTTGATCATGTACTCTGCTCTTAAGTTAAAGGACTACTTTGATTTATTCTTCTTCTGCTCAAAAATTTTCCATGACGTTCTGCTGCCTTGCAAGTCGAAATCCTAATTCCCTGGTACGCAGATTCTCCACAGTCGATCTCTAAAGACACTATTTCCTCCTTCCTATTATTCGTCTACAGTGGGAAAATTCCTATTCCCTTCAAAACAGTTTTCCTACTACCTGCTCTTCATGTGCTCCAAGCCCCCTCCCCGCTATAGCCATTCTGCCTATGGCAGGAACCTTCCCTGGGAAGCCCTAGGAGCATCCCAGCAGGAAGCGCCGTCTCCCTTCTATGAATCAATGTGAATCATTTGGCAATTAAGCTCCCCTTCTGACATCCTTCACCTGCTTAATGTGACTGCCATAAATAGTCTATAATCTCCTTGAGCATGGTGCCTTGCATTCAGCAGGTGCAAAATAAGATCTGTGATTTGCCCTGTTGGTTTGATAGCTGTGTAAATGACAGGTAGGAAATGACCTCCTTAGGAGAAAGCAGCAGCCAAGCCCTAGTGCCATCAGAGTCCTTACATCAACAGGAAGCTAAAACATGGCCACAGCCATGTCACCTAGAGTCTGAAAGGAAACAAAGACGCCAGCTAAGATTTACAGATTGTGCTCAGGGAAGCCACCAGGACTGACCTGATTCTTTTCGGAAAAAGGAAATGTGATCAAGTTAAAACACCAAGGGAAGTCTGTGAATTATCTAATACACAAGACAAACAAAAATGTCTCTTCCAGTTTTGTTACTAGAAAATCACAGTCAATAAGAAGAGCTATTGAGAAAATAAGATAACTAGGGGAAAAGCTGCCCACTGGCATCTTACAGATTGAAAAAATGGAATTGTCTTCCATTATAACAACAGATTTGCCATAATCCATAAAATCTGTGTTATGAGAGTTTAAAACTGTATGTGGAGGGCTTTATAGTACAAAGTAGATGAAGACCCTCCGTCCCACCAGAGAATTATCACTTATGTTTGTTGGTTGTTATTTGTCTGTTTCATGCCAAACACAAGCAATTGTTTCAACTGCCAAAAACAGTGAAACCATTTCTAGGCTGAACTAACCAATAAATTTCCCGTTAAAAAAAAAAAAGTTGTAAGAGCTGATTACACTCTATAAGCTTAGCCAATGCCATTTTAGCATTTATCTCCCCAAAGCCTATCTCACTAGGTGAAAGGGATTTAAGTGCTCAGATCACTGAGGCCCTGTAACTGGTTATGTTATTACCCACTCACAAATATGGTCACAAGAAGCACCTTCCAAGTTAATTAAATGGGATGGGAATCTTGATTTAAACTTCCAGCCATAAAAACTTGATTTAGAAAGTATACAGTTGTAAAGAGTTTATCATTTGCCAAGTCTGCTTTTGCAGACCTCCTTTTTCCCTGAATTTATAGCTTAACATGAAGTGATGAAGTTGACATGATCCTTAATGGGGCATACAAATGGGTACCTGGCCTCCATTAAAAGAGATATCCAATCGAAACCACTCCTTCAAGGGTACAGTGAATTTCGTTTTCACAGCAAGGTCTTCTCCTTTGACAAGATGCATCTGAATATGCAAGTGGCCTGGAAGAAAAATTAAAGCTTGTGCAATGACAAAAATTACTCAGTAATGGGTGAAGGAACTACACCTTTCCAGCGATTATCCTAAGATGTTACAAGACTAGATCATGTTCCTTCTTTCTTTAGACAAAAACAAAGCCAAGCACAGAAGTGCATTCCTTTGCAAATAAGACATTTGTTTTAAGCTTCCAGAAAAATGTTTACTAGGAAGCCCACACTTGGAAGCCTTCACTCTCCTTAAACTGCTGTGTTGACAATATCGGCTTATTCTAGACAGACATATCTCCCAGTAGAGCATACGAAAATTATGGTATCATTTTGCAGGTTCTGTTTTATACTCACCCTCTTCGGTAAGAAATACAGAAGGTGTGCCGTACATCTCATTAGAATCCACAAAGTACAGAATCCCACAGAGGTTGGACTTGCAATAATGGAGTAAATAAAGCCACAGTGAAAGAGTAAACCTATAAGAGTGAGGGGGAAAAAAATTCTGCAGATTGATATCATCCAAGAGCAGGTAATTATAGTGAACAATGACCAAGTAAATTGCTTTCTTTCCAATGAAGGGATGAATTTGCCTTCATGTTCATCCTGGGAGATCAGCTTGCAAAGCCTGATTTTTGAGACAAAGGAGGTAGTTATAGTAACTGCCAAAGACAGGAGTTAAACTTCATTGTATAAAACTAGCCCACGTTCTACCTTGCACCAAAACTGTCTCTGTGCCTCTTTGAGAATCTCGCATGCCTGCCATCTGAATTCTTGATTAAGGCTTATAAAGCCAGACATAGAATAAAAACCTGGATTTTAATAAGAGGTGATTTGATAAGAAGCTATTGTAATTTTGATGATTAGAAGAAAAAATATAATTAGGGCTTTTTGAGCAATTTTGTTTCTTTCAAAGATAAAAGCCTGAAGGTAGAAAAATGTCATCATGTGCAAATGGCATCACTCTATGGTAATTGGGACCCATATATCCTATTTCAATGTACACGTTAGGTTGTTCAGTATCACAGTTCTCACCGGCCAATATGGAACAACTAATCTTATTGTTCCATTTCTGGACTGGGGCTATTTTGGTTGGGAAAAAAATACTGTACATCTGTGATTTGTGGAGTGAGGATAAAACAACAGTAGTCTAGTTAACTAGGACACTTTTAGCCAAGCCACGTGAGCCATCGATCATTTTGCAAATATTTGCTGAACACTTTCTTGAGGCCAAACATTGTGTTAGTGAGCGCTGAGTGCAAAGAGGAGCTGTGAGTCACTGCATTTTGCACGTGAAACATGAATCAAGGTCAAAACAAGCAGAGAGTTCACCTCATCCCCCCAATTACCAAATCACAGTTTGAGTTAAAGCAGCAGTCACCCCAGGTTCTTTAGGGATACATACAAGCAAGTCCTTTAGAATATTCTGGGCTTTATAATCTGGCCTCCAAATCAGTAGTAAGATATGCAAACAGATGGTGCCACACAGCTCCCCCTTGACCCACCCAGCTGAGCAAGCTCATGAAGATAAGTTATTACAAGGAAGCTTAGCAAGAACATACGCTGAGTAAAGCGACTCAAGATCTTTCTACAGCCAGCAGCATGGGAAGAATTAAAATCACTCTGCTAAATCCATCTAGTCTGAGGTGAACCAGGAACCATTTTCGGCATCTTCAATTCAGCAGAAGGAAAAAAAATCTCTGGGTTTTGCTGAAATCAACGGAGGGGATCAGAAGTTCTGCGATTTCAGGCAGTTCGTCCAATCTTCCATGACAGAAAAGGCAGAGCAAAGGCTGCGATCTGGGCAGGCTGTGGCTGACTGCACCTGAAACCCAGAAAGCCTTGGGTTCCAACAACATGCACCTCGACTTGAGTCATTGCCGGGACCGACCTAGAAAGTCTAAGGCAAAATGAGGACTGAAAGTGCAAAATATTGCCAGAACACTTGGAGGCTTTTAGGTCCACCAAGTCTCTCTAAACTAGGACGACCTCAACATTTTTCCAAAGCATATTGCAAAGGAGCGTTCTCCAAAGGGATTCCACTGCCTGCCCTGGTCCTCAGATAAAAGGCAAGATCCCAGCTGCCCCCTCCCTGCCTGTTCTTACACTGGGTAGTCTATCCGCTGGTGTCGGGTGGCTTCCAGCTCTCGGTTCTGAAACCTGGGGATCTTCTTCACGATTCCCGTGTTTTCTCCACTGGAGGCGTAGACAAAGCTCAGGAGGGTGACAGCATCTGCAAACAGCAAGACAACCGCCTCTCAGTTACTTTGGGGAAAACATGGCTTCTCAAGTCACATTCTCCCTGGAGCCCTCTGCTTGACTCTAATCAAACATTTCAACGAAATGCTCTGAAAATATCAGCAAACAGTTCTAGAACACTGACTCTATGCCAGGCACCTGTTAAGCACTTTACTGAATCATCTCATTGTTTTCAGTATAACCTTATAAAGTAGATTCTATTCGTCCCATTTTGCAGCTGGAAAGTCTGAGGCAGAGTTAAGGTAATTCGCCCTAGGTCACAGAGCTAGTAAGCCGTAGAGCGAAATTTCTCAGCTCAGGTCCTATGTGTGCTTAACCACTTGATCTGCAGCCCTTCTAATACCCGGGAAAGTATTTTGATTTTGTGTGATAATAGTAGCAGCTAAGGCTTCAGTAAGACACACTATGTTCCAAACTCCTGCAAATACACACACACACAAACACACTCTCTCTCTAGATCTATATATATGTGTGTGTGTGTGTGTAAATAATAATATATGTATTACATAATATAAATTCATCCTATATAGTCATATAATTCTTATCTTTATATAATTCTGATCCTTATTCCAGTCTGAGGAGGAAATGATGGTGCAGCTGCCAAAATAACACATTCGTTCAACACTTCGAATATGTCAGGCACCACGCGAAACACATTTCAGGAATAATCTCATTCAAATTCACAATAATGTATGAAATAGGTTTTATTATTATTCCCATTTAACAGAGGAAAAAACTGAGTCTTAGAGGACTGAATAATAAGAGAAGAGGTGGGATTCAAATTCAGCAGTTTGGTTTCAGAATCCATCCTCATGAAATCATAGTCTTGTTTTCCTTCTGTACAGACTTTCCCAATATTCCCAACATGTTACACTGAGCAAAACTTGCCCACACATCTGGAAACTAGGGAGCCTTCTACTTTACTTCACAAATGTGGAAAAATTCTGTGACTCCAAAATAGAGGGATGCGCATAACAAATCTTAAAGGGAGAGTAGTGTTATGATACCTATACTTATTTCTTACTGCTTTAAACAAAGCTAATAGGGATTTATTTCCCATTACCAGCTCCCTCACAAGAATTCCCTGAACTCAACTTAGTAATAAAGATCACTTTTCTCTTTCCTAAAAGATTCCGTGGTTTAAACATCCATAATTAAATGGATGGAAATAATCTATTTTCCTGGGCTTCTCGGAGAAGGAAGAGTTGGCTTCTGTTTAAGTTACAAAATGCCAACATGGGCACAAAATATAAGAGCTCCAGCCTGCAGCACAGGGCACCCCTGTTCTTGTTCCTCAATGGGGAGAAGTGTTTTATTATAGAGAGAGCTGCCTCTGGTTCCTTGGAAACCATAAGAGTAAATTTTTCACAATTTCTGCCCCCTGTGTAAATATCTAACAGATCAAATAAGCCAACATTTCCTCAACGCCCACAAACCTAACTGCTGTTACAGGTAGCGACAGACTTACAAACCCAAAATAGTGAAGTGATACCACAATTCCAACAAAAGGCTTTAAATTTTTTCTTTGTAATTTGGGCCCAATTTGGACACACTGGACTTGCTGGTCTGTTATGGGGCAGGGAGGAAAGATGAGAAATGCAAAGACAGTAAGAGTGTCTTCGGGGTCTCGGTCCAACCTTGGTTTGGCTCCATGTGTGGAGAGGAACATAAGGGGACAGATGGCCGCCACGGCAGCCCCTAGGATGTCTTCTGCTAGCAACTGCTGGTGAGGCGTCTAGTGAGTAGCAGAAAGTCGTATCAAAATGAGCAGACTTTGATTCTGCCTGACCTAACTCCAGTAAAGGGAGCCTGCAGAAAGGGGATTTCCAAAGCGAAAGGCGTTCAAAGTGAATGCTGACCAGCCTCTCCCTTATCCAGGAATCAAAGTAAATGACTTGAGCTTGCAGAAGAGACGGTGGAAGGAAAATCTAAGCCCCAAAGATCCAAAATAATTCTACAAAACTCCTATCTTTTGTAGCCAATAAAACCAAAATGATGGTTTTAAAATCTGTAGCTTGCAAAATCTGTAGCTTCAGCCATGCCCTGATTTGGAGTGCTACTGCATTTTCCTTCAGTATAATATTGCCTCCCCTTTTAACTAGAAACAATCAGAAGGAGATTTGGGAGCAGGAAAGGACTTAAGAATTCCTCTAGCCCAAGATAAGATAGAGATTTGTTTTCTAGTAACTGGCTGTGGCTGCTTGGCGTGCTGTAATTGATTAGTGCTGTCTAACAGAGGCGCTGGAATGGAGAGTCGCGAGAGCATTTACAGGTAGAAAGACTTAAATCCAGAGAGGTCAAGTGGTTTGCCCAATTTTCTCCAGAACACAAGATCCAAGAGAACAAGAAATGTTAGGTCATTCATTATCCCATCTTCAGAACCCAGCTCAACACTTAATAGAAACTCCTCAATATTCAGGGAGTGAGTGAATGAATGAATGAACATATGAACAAAGCCAAGTCAGGATTTGAACCTCGCTCCTTTGCATAACACCTTCCGCAATTGAGGAAGGTGCCTCATGCTGCCCAAGCCAAATAACCACCTTGCTTCTTTCAGATTCTTCCCCCAAATTCACCTCTTTGGCTGATTTTGAAGGGGGAGTTTAGGCATCATTCTGGTGAAATGCCAGGGAAACAGTTCAAGTTCGGAACCCAATCCCCTGGACCATTTTTTCTGATTTCTTTTCTTCAAATTTTAAAGGAAAAAGCAGCATTTGGTACTATATGGTGCAAACACCGTATTTAGAGACAAGGAAAGTGTGTTGTTGAAGGCTGTGCAGATATAACTCAAACCAGCTCTCCTGCCACAATTCAGTGGGCTTCTTAGTAAATCACATCACATTTCCGAAGCCCTCCCAGAGGGAAGCAGACCGGTGCTAGCTCACCTGGCCCTGTGAGCTGCACTGGTTGTTACAACCCAGAAATGTGTCTATATTGATGAGCTGGGAGGCAGCCTTGCACCTCTGAAGCCCACCACCATTGTGGGCCCTGGCCCGTTCAGGGTGGAGCTGCCTCAGCTGAGACCTCCTGCCCCACCCTGTTTAGGCACTAGCGCCAGGGAGACTAACAGGCTCCCCAAAATCTCTTCCTAGTTGTTAAATATTTGGGGGTAAGTTGGATGCTTGGGAACAGGATTTACACATCCCATTCTCTAATTCAAAGGGGTGACCAGAGGTTGACACAGAATCTGCTCTGGGGAGGTCTTGTTTGCATGTGACACGGTCCTAGGCAGTTGTACTTTAAACAGCAAAAGCATGCCCGGAGATCCTCTGCCCATCCATGGAGACATCAAAAATCACCTCAACGCAAGGAAGAGTGTGACTGCTGAATAAAAGCCACAAAAGGCAGAGACAATGTGGAAGACAAAATAGGAAACAAGAGAAAACGAATAGAAAAAATTGCAAAAATGTGCATTATTCCAACTATATTGATAATTACTTTAAATATCAGTGTGTAGGAATTTTTAAAAATCCAGTTAGAAAATATGCAGATGATGTAAAGACACTTTTTTGTTTAGCTTAAGAAGATAGGCAGATGGAAAAAATAAATTTTAATAATTGTCATTTTTCCTTTTCTCATCATTTTTGCTTTCTATACTTTTAGAACTTCAGTTCTATTTCAGGCGACCTCATTCTGCACTCACAGCACGCATTTCTGACCCCACTCCTTAGTCCAGTTACTTCATTTCCATCAACACCTCAGTTTCTTTATCAACAATGAGATTAAAAGCAGCATGACATTGTTGAAAAGACTGACATGATGCATGAAAATATCTAGCTCAGAGCTAGATATTTTGTGATTGTGTATCTGAATGCAGACCCGCAAAGGACAGAAGCTAAGGTTCTCTCACCCACTAATGCCAGAACAAGGATCCTTCAGTAACACTTTCCAAACAGTGCATTAAGAAAGGGGCTGTTTTATCTTCTTTCAAGCCAAGCCAGAAAGCAAAAGCTCTCCCTTTCTAGCAAGTATGATTTAGGTCAGAACATCTCCCCAAAGACAGTGAGGGGGTTACTAAGGAAGTCTGGAGAATATTCACTACTAAGGGTCTTAAGAATAAAATAAATTCCACTCCTAGTAATTTATCCTCGGAACGTACCTCTGTGTTACTTCTTGTTATTAACAGTAAAAGACTAGAAGTGACCTGTATGGCCGCCAGCTGCGGACAGGTGAAATAAACCTGGTCAGCCAATGAACGCTATGCAGCTATTGAAAAGAATGAAGTGGTGACACCTGGGCTGATATATGAAGATCTCTAGATTTCGTTAATGAGACCAGGACAGAGTTAGAGCATCCTCCCATGCATGCTGGAAGAGAAGGTGCCATCAACTGAATCTTCTATGAGCAGAGGATGGTTCTGGCAGGAGGCACAAGAAGCTAGCGTGCTGAGTTTGCCTCCAGGAAGGGACTGTGAGACAGGACTGGGTGGGGACTTACTCTTCCCAGAAACCCTTTCCATTATCTGAATTTTTTACCAGGTACGAGCATTACTTTTTTAGCTAAAAAAGAAGAGAGCATCTCTGAGCATTTCCATGCTGGAGGAGGAGGTGTGCCCGCCCCGGGGCTGCCAGGCTGCTGAATCCACTTCAAAGAAACAAAGTCCAGTGGGTGAGAACAGAATGATTCACGTCGGTAAAAATTCAACCCCAAATAAAGAGCATTCCTTCTAATTTAGAACCTGGGTGAGGGCTGTATTAGCATATTTCTGAGCGGCAACCCAGCAAATTCTAAGAGCTAGAAAGCTTAGGCTCCAGTTAAACCAGCTCCCGGAGCCACAGTCTCCTCTCTGTAAAGACAGGACGAGAATAACACTCTCGCCCAACAGTATCATGAGGATTCAATGAGACAATGTGTGTAGAAAAGGTGTTTTGAAACTTGTAAAAGGCCACGCAGATGCTAGGCATTAATTAGTGTTCTTATTGAAAATCTCAGACTCAGTGATTAACAGCGGAGAAAAAAGGAGCAAGGTCTTTTCTCCCCCAACCCCCTTGGGTGCCAAGTACACGGCTGTTATCATTACACAAAGCACCTTGATGACAGGTAGCCTGGCAGCAATATTTGACTTAGTCTTCCATTATTTTGTTATCATGGAATTTTGTTATAAGAAATCATGCTTTCAGGGCCTCCCCGGTGGCGCAGCGGTTGAGCGCTGGGTTGTGAAGCTGCCTGCGGCCTCTGCAGCGCCGGCTCGATCCCTGGCCACCAGGTGAGGGTCCCACATGGCGCGCAGACCTCTCCTGCCGCACCCGCTGCTCCCCTCAGCAGTGTACTTCGTCAGTCTGCCTGTTCTGTTCCCCGCTCTGGCTCTGGTGAATTCTCTCACCCTCCCGCACTTCTGACTGTACCCAGTGCTTGTATAAATAAATAAATAAATAAAATCTTTAAAAAAGAAATCATGCTTTCAACCCACTGGATCTGAGATGAGAATGAAGTTTTAGTGACAGGAAGAGAGAATGGAAAAGAAGAAAGTCATCGTGTTCCTCAGTTTCTGAGCTAAGAGAGAGGGACATAAACCGTCCATCCAGGGATGGATAGAGGGGCAGGCTGTTTAATGCCCCCTTAACACATTTAATACCCTCTGAGCACAGCATTTAAAGATCTTCACAGTGTGGCCCCGACCTGCAGGTCCACTCTGATGCGTTGAGTTGCCCAGCTCACACCTGAGACTCTACCTGAGCAGAGACACAGCGCGTGTGAAATCACATTTCCAGCCCGAGACAGAGCTTCGGAACAGCCCTTTCTCACCCACACAGACTCAGCCTCAGAAGCCTCCTGGACACCAGTGGGCCTGCATGACAGCCCTGCTGGCCGTTCCTCACCTCGAGGGACGTGGGCTCCTTCCGTCTCCCCCGCCAGCAGGCATTTTCTCTTCTGTGTGCCAGGCTCGCGCTCAGCCTTCCGCCTGGACGCCCTTCCCCTGCTCAATTTCTGACTGTGAAAACAACTCAACCTTCACGTCTCCGTTCAGAGGTTACCTCCTCTAGGAAGAAGCCTAAGAAAGTGCCCAGCACATAAAGACTGCACAATGATATTTTCTAAATGAATGAACCACTTAAAATAAATGTCTCCATGACATCGCCCAGCAGCAGCCTAAGGGTCGTGCGTGGAGCTCGGGACTGGAACTAGCTGGGCTCCAATCCCGCTCATCATCACTCCCTGTGTGACCTTAGCCAAGTGACTCTACCTCTCGGAATTCTGTAGCTTTGACAGTGGAGTACACATCACATGGGGGGGGGGAGGGCAGGGGATGCCAGGGGATGGAAATTTAATTTCTGATCATGGGGATTCAAAAGCAGCAGTGCTGGGTGGGGGGCTTTAGAGTGGAAAATGGAGAGGGGTGGAAATTTGAGGTGCTGGTTGAAATATGGGTATGATTTTGTCAGGAGGATGAGGAAGGGCAGGTTGTCAGGAGGCAGGAAGTGGTCAAGGATGGCACCTCTTCCCAATAAAAGGAGCTGCAAGACCTAGGGGAGTCAGACTCAGACTATAAGGGCAGGCAGGGGCAGTGAGCTCACACTGGCTGCAAGAGCACATCAGTGCCCCGTAGGTTGCAGCCTTACCCAGCGCAGCCCCAGGAAGGCCACAGCAGCCTGGGCCCTGCATGCCTGCTAAGGTGGCAACAGCCCTGTGAGGATGCTGTCAGTGTGCAGGTCACACATAAGCACAAGAGAGAGACGGGCCTTGCCCTTTGGCTATAAGCATTTGCCACTCAGATAGATACTGCCCATCTGCTGGGCACTGCCAGCGCTGGGCACCAGAACAAAGCAAACCAAGACCCAGGCCTTACAGAGCTTGCGTTCTAATATGGAAACACCCACTGGGCAAATAAGCAATTAAATGAATTTAATTACAAGGTCCAGGAGGTGAAAAGGCTATAAAGGAAAATAGAGTAGATAATCGTGGGGCGGGGTGGTGGGGTGGGGTCTCAGATGAGGTGCAAGGAAAGCACCTCTGGAGAGATGGCTCTGGTGCGGGGTATGAATGAGGTAAGGGAAGGAGACTGGAAGTGATGGGCAGGAGCATGTTCGGTGCAGGGAGCTAACGCCCAGCCCCTCGATGGGAATGAACTTGGGTGTTCACAGAGAAGTGCACAACCTGTGCGGGCAAGGAGGGAGCTTGGCAGAGGGGATAGCAAGGGGGTGGGCAGATTCCATAGCCCAGGTTGACCCTCCCTGCCTGTGGGGTAATGGAACCTACTTTCACCAGCTGCTGTGTGGGATGAGGGCACAGCAGGGAGCCCAGGCTGGGCCAACAGTGGCTTGGACCAGCATGACAGGACCAGGCGTGGTGAGACGCGACTGAACACGCGGGATAGCCTAAAGGTGGAGGCCTCAGGTCTGACATCTCACGCTAGGAGGCTAGGGGAGGGCTCAAGTGCACCCCTCGAGTTAGAGGCCTGTGTGTGTGATTTGTCTGTCTCTCGGTGAGCTCCCATGAGTCAGGTGCACACATGACTGGTGAGGGACAACAGCTAACAGTCCCCTCCCCTGAGGAAACAGACGTCAGGAAGTGCAGCCGTGGTGTGCCTGGCCACCTAGGACCCACGCCAGAAATGCAGCAGGTGCCACAGAAGGATGCGTGGCCCAGTCTTGGCTATTTATTTATTTATACATTCAAGAACTGGGTTGTAGACCAGAGTTGTGGGGGGGTGGGTGAGAGCAGTCACTGGAGAGAGTGGGGAGCAGAACAGGCAGATCTACTGAAATACACTGCTGAGAGGAGCAGTGGGCGAGGCAGGAGAGGTCTGCTGCACTAAGGCTGCTGACTGCTGAGAGGGGCAGGATAACTCAGCAAGCCTGGGCAGAGATCTGCTGCCCTTCCACCCACAACAGACCCCAGCCAGGCCTGGCACCTCCTGGGAAAGGGAACTAGCTACAGAGGGGTCTGGTGGGGCCAGCACCCTCTCACTCTGGGGCCCCTACCCCAAGCCCATCTCTGTGGCCGGGCGCTCCTGCCACACTCACAGAGCACCCTGCTTGGGGACTTTTGACAGTCTCTTCATAAATGAAAAAGAAAATGAAGGCAAATCAGGGGGTGCTTCGGCTCGGATGAGGGGTCCTAATAGGACAGCAGGTGCTTGACACAGCACATGTCCCCCCACACCCCACATGTCCCCCCACATCCCACATTAGTGCTGGCTGCAGACTATGCAGGGACAGACAGGAAAGGCACCCCACAGTGCACTAATGCCTCCCTGCTGTTCTGACTTGGCTCTTATCCACCAAGAGCAGAATGAGAAGACCTGCTAAGAGGCCTGGACCTCTCGCACCCTCAGACTGAGATCAAGAATCAGGTGGGGGACACTTTGCACAGAGCTGTTGCTACAAATGTGCTTTTAATTTGTCTTTTAAAACAGGTGGAGAGGAAATCCTCTTTCCTTTTAGTGAACAAATCAGAGCTGTGCAGACAGGGCTGTTTTTGAGTATGCACAGAGCTCCCCCATACTTTCAGGGACTTTGATTCCTTGAAAAGATTTTCCTCTCTGTTATGCTTTAATGAGATCCCTTCCTACCCCAAAAGTAACAGTCTGAAGAAGGTGGGGTGCAAAGTCCTGCTGTGCTATTCCTGAGCCCATGACTGAGGGAAGAAATAACAAAAGAAAAAAAGCCACTTCACATTTTGGGGGTACATTCAGGCACCCTAAGAACTCAGCCAGTTCATAAATGACTTCATTTGAAAACTTCAAGCTTGCAATTCAGTCATTCTTCAATGAGAAATATGCGATTTGCCAAACATGAAATGGAATCATTAAGCTCTGACAAAATCGGAGGCAAAGCAAAACTGTGGCCGTGTGTGCCCCGTGCTTCCTTCTCCTTAACAAATTAGGTGTCCCTGCGGAAGGCACTCCAGACAGTTGCTAGCATGGGCTCTGGCTGGAAGAGGGATGACATTGATCATCAACATGCAAGCAGCTTGACGATTTCAAACATTTAATTACCCACTCCACCCGGCCCCCAACACACACACAGAGAGAGAGAGAGAGAGAGAGAATTTGTCTTCTAGCTATCTCTCTTTTTAAAGCACTGCACAAACATGGAATGTGCCAGATAAAGATTTCTGTGATTAAACCAAAGTATAAGATGAGAGTGTAGAGAACGAGACACTTAAACACACAAGTGCATGCTAAAACTGGTGAAATCTGAATCAGCTTTGCTGTCACTGATAGTATTAGATCAAGCTTCAGGGTAAACTGGACTCCTGGGAAGATGCTCAAAATGCTAATTTCAGGGTTCTGCCCCCAAAATCCTAACCAAGTTGGTTATGAATGGGGCACGGGAATTTGCATTAGCCGCCAGAGCACGGAACGGTTCCATCACAGGTGAGTGTAGGGTCACACTTTAGGAAACGGCCAGATCCCAAGCAGGTACCCAGGGGCACATCTAGGAGGCTCCCTGTTATGGGGCAGCGGGAAGAGTGGGCAGGAGCTCAGGCCACCTACATAGCAGGCTGCTCCTGGTGTCCAGGGACAGAGCTTGAGGCACCTTCTTCTAAGTGCAACTCTCCAACCCAGGGGCCCAAGGGAGCTGAAAAGGGGCACAGGAGCCCCTGGGGCTGTGACCATGTGGCATTTAGGGTAAGAAGTAGATTTGCAATTCCATCATTCTCATGGCGACTTTTTACTGAGTGTCAACTACGCACAAGCAAATGGCATCTCATTGAATTCTCACCACCCTTCTCTGAGGGGATGGTTCCTTATTATCCCCATCCTACAGAGAAGAAAGCTGAGGCCCCCAAAACTCAAGGTTACATAAACAGGAGGGGAGTCGCGAGTCGAAGCCAGATCCGCTTGGCGGAAAACCACCGCGTGCTGCCACCTTCCTCTCTGACAGGCTCCTTCTGGTTCTCATCTCCTCCAGGACAAAACACCCCACTTAAAATAACTCACACTTGTGGGATTTGCAAGGGGAAGGAGAGGGGGAGCTTTTCCCAATCCTCCTTTCAGTGGCATTAAGACTCCTGTCCAACGTACAGCAGATCCACCCCTGTCAGGGTCCCCCTTCCAAGGCGCCATTCCCTCCCTCATGCTCATTCCTATTCCTGCCTGACCTTACTCCTCTCTGGCCTTTCTACTTTCCTCCTTTTCTGTCCCCAGAGTCCAACATTACAGGCTCAGCACGTCCCTTCCTTTCCTTGTGTCCTCCACCCTCCTATGACGCAACTTTCAAAAAAAATGGAGACTTGTTCCTGGCCAGACAAATGACCTACCGTTTTCGAGAGGACACTGGGGGATCTTGTTGGCCCAGAGGTTCCAAATATAGTCCATGTTCCACTCGAGGCACACTTGATGGTCTTTGAAAGGGCGTTCAAAAGGGGGGACCGTCTTCAGCAGGGTGTAATTCTTGGCTACCGCACGGAGCAGGTTTTCCTCCCATTTAACATTCAAGTCCCCGCCACCATATCTGTGAGTAATCCAGGCGCGTAGTATCACCGCGGAGACAGAGATGGAGTGTCGGATGAAGTAGTCATCTCTGTACACCATGATGCTTGGAAATTTCACATGTACTATTTGTGTCCTACTGGTGTGAAGATGTTTCTCGTTCTTCCACCTTTTTTTGTACACAGGAATGCTACTTCTGAACTCAGATGAAACGACTGCTTCCAAGTTGACAACACAAGGCTGAGAGCATAAATACTCAACCGAGACTTCAGAGACATTGCGCACATTCCCTTCAAAGACGGTGAAATAAATAAAGTCTTTGTAAACCACGCTCTGCTCGGCGTTGGGGATCACCGACGTCGTCAGGGATGTCTGCCTGCCCAGCGATGGCACAAAATTCTGAAAAGGGAAAAAAAAAGGGAGAAAGAAACAGAGTTTGAAAACCATCCTGTTAACAGATATAGGAATCACTCTTTTTCTGTGATAAAAAATATCCTTCTAATAAAAAATATCCTCTACCGAAAGCCATGGAGGTGGAAGACAAGCGCTGTGAAAATCACTACTGAACTATCAGGGACAAACCAACACGCACACCAGAAAGGAAGGACCAGGCCACATGAAAACCTGTCCCCGGACTCAGTGGCAGCTGCTGATGAAAATGTGACTTTCAAAGCTACTTGGCAATCCACTCCAGAGTTGGTCTTCAAAGGGAGGAGCTAGTTCATAAGAAATACAGTAGCAGTGAACCTGCCTAAGAGGCAAAGCGAGACAATCCAGCTTCAGACATTTCCAAACTATTGTCCTGACTTCACACGGTGATCAGATGCAGCCAAATCAAAGGGGGAATGAACAGTTCAAAGTGCACCAGAAAAGGAACATGCCAGGGAGGCCAAGCTGGCCCCTTTTGTCCCGCTAGTTCAGAGCCAGGACAAGCATGCATGCCGGACCAGCCAGCAGGAGGTTTTCATTGCTCCACATCACACACAGAGGCTTGGACCACAGCCTGTGCTGTTGGATTCCTGCACCAGACTTGGTGCCACGTGTGCCATAGACTTAGCGGCATATGGTGTTGGGCTTTGTTTTCTTTAATCCAGTTTTCGGAAGGACAAAGTCCTTTCTATGTGGCTATTCCTTCCAGAGACAATCTGGGAAGTTCAGTCATGAAATCAAGGCAATGCTTGCAGCACAAGGCACTGACCTATGGATGCTCAGAGTTCTTCTAAATATGACTTGATGGTTCAGGCACCCAGAATACAATAGCATAAGGGTTACTTTGGACCATTTCACACCCATGCAAGCGGCAATTAAGCACAGAGAACAAGTGGTGAGAGGATGCAGAGAAACTGGGCCCCTTGGGCACCCTTGGTGGAAGGTAAAAACGGTGCAGCCACTATGGAAAACAGCACAGCAGATCTTCCACACGCAGAAGAATTGCAAAAAGATCCAGAAATCCCGCTTCTGAGTATCCCCAGACTTGACAGTGGGGACTCAAAGAGAGTCACAGACACACACCCCAGTGTCCACAGCAGCATTTTTCACAATAGACAAAAGGTGGAAATAACCCAAATGTCCATTAGTGGATGAACAGATGGATAATACCAGTTACACAATGGAGTTTATTTAGTCTTCAAAAGGAAGGAAGTTCTGACACTTACTCTAGGATGGGTGAACTTGGAGGACATTATGCTAAACGAAACAAGCCAGTCACAAAAATAAATACTACGTGATTCCACTTCTATGAGGTAACAAGTCATCAGATTCCCAGAGGCAGAAATGAGCATGGTGGCGGCCAGGGGCTGGGGTGAGAAGGGAAGGAGGATTTATTGTCTGCTACTCCCAGAGTGTGAGTTTGGGGTGATGCAAAGAGCTTTGGAATGAAGGGTGTGATGGCTGCCTCTGTGTGAGTATGCTGTCACTGAACTACACACTTAAAAGTGGTTAAAATGATAAAAATTTTATGCTGTGCACAACTTTACCACAATTTTAAAAAAAGGTCACTGTGTCTTCTCCAAAGAAGAAAGAAATAAGGACGCCTTCCTTCAGTGTTGGCTGAGGACAGTAGGAGAAGCCAAAGTGGATAAGATGTAAGTCAAGTATGAAGGGGGCATGTTTGCAAATAAATGACACAGGCAGGACAGAGTCGGAGCTCCAGGCAAACAAGCAGCCACCCTAAAGGCACAGGACACCAGGTGGGACCCATCCTGAGGAGGGCTCTGGGACTGGCTCTGCTGGAGGAAGCGTTTTCAGGTGGCTTTAGGAGGAAGAGACATTCTTTGGGGAAGAGGCTGTAAGTGGTACAAACAGCCTAAGAAGGGGCCAGAGGCAGGGAAACACCTGGATGTATTTGGGGACTAGCAAGCAGCTTGGTTTGGGGGGGTAAATGCACGAAAGAACAGGGGAAAATGAGGTTGAGAAGAAAGGCAGGGCCCTTACTCTGGAGGATGCTGAATCCCAGCCTGAGGAATGCAGGCTTGATACTGACAGCAAAGAATCAATGAAAGTTTCTGTAAAAGGCGATGGTGTTTCCACTTTAAAGCACTGACAGTCAATTAGAAACAAGATTGACGATCAAAAAAAAGTGAGCAAACGACAGAGTCCATCAATACGTAAGTTCTCACTCAGTGGAAACGAAAGGCAAACTGAAACTGCACTGAGATCCCATTTTTAACCTATCAGATTCAGAGATCAAAAAAGGCCCGTTACACATCGTACTGGCCAGAGTGCAGGAGGCGCTGGCCCTCCGGTGCTGCTGACGGGCGTTATCTCTGTAGAGGGTGGCCAGGCATCAAAAACATAAACGTAGGCCTCCCTGGTGGCACAAGAGGTTAAGCACCGCACTATGAAGCTGTCTGCAGCCTCTGCAGCATGAGTTCGCTCCCCGGCCGGCCAGGGAGAAACCCACATGGCGAGCAGACCTCTCCTGTCTTGCCCGCTGCTTCCCTCAGCAGTGTATTTCAGCCAGTCTGCCTGATCTATTCCCCGCTGTCTCTGGTTAATCTTCTCATCCCCCACATCTCTGGCCTGTACCCCAGCTCTTGTATACATAAATAAATCTTTAAAAAAAAACCATAAATGCACCCAGCCTCTGGGCCAATCATTCCTCTTCTAGGATCTTAGCCTCAATGATTTTATGCTCAAAATTGTGCGAAAGGATTTATGTGCAAATTCTTACTGAGCAATGCTTCTAACAGCCAGAGATAGCTAGAAAACCCAAATGTCCATTGAGAGGGCCTCCCCCACCGTGGAGTACTACACAGCTATTATTTAAAGATGATCATCAAGGACAAATGATGGCATGATCTCCAAAGTTTGGGCTTTTTTTTTTTTAAAGCAAACTTCAGAAATACTGTTCAGAATTTTTTAAAAAGGAAAAATATATATATGCATACTATATATGCATATGTGGTATATATAGATATTATATATATACCCGCTTAGCTCTACACATGCGCTGGGAGCTTGCACAGAGAACGGCACATGTTAGAGACAGATCTGTACTATTTATCCTTCCTTGTCTTTTCAATTTTGTACTCTATGACTAGTCCCCCCAAAAGTGGGGGAAAGCGAGGAGAGAAGCAGCAGCCTGAAAGATGAAATGGAAAATGTAGCTTCTCCAAATGTTAGGAGAGTAGCAGAGGGCTGGCCGTGGCTTCTGATTAGTCATGGGAAACCTGTGGGAAGAAATATGTAAACAGGGGGTACAGACCACACTGTCCGCCCCCACAGCGAGAGGTCTGTTTTATGTTCTCACTTATGCTTCCAAATTACAGGGGGGGAAACAAATATAAAAAATAATCTTATAATTAAGAGCAGAGAATGTTGCAGAGGATGAGCGCTCGGTGACGAGCCGGCCCTTCTGTGCCGTTTTCTCGGAAGAGGAAATGGCAACAGAGAGGTGATTTTCCCCAACATATCCCAGCTGGTGGCTCGCAGCGGCCAGCCCAGACACTGGCTCCTTCCCTGCACTCCCACGTCTGCACCCCAGCGCACACAACAGCGAGACTACAGACTTGACATTTCACGGCTGCCTGGGAACTCCAGGCTGAATTCTGTATGAATAGAGATGCACCCGGCATTTGTCCCAAAGCCGTGGTTTATTCATCTGGCCAGATGTGCCAAGATGTAGCCTCCTTCTCAAGACACGAATCAAGCATGGGCATTTGGAGGCAGGCTGGGTGAGAAAAGGCAATCTCCGAACCTATACAGTGTTGCCAATGAATGATATCTCAAAAATTTTTTTTTAAAAAGTGAATCAGGATGTGAAGCCCAGAACAGAGTTCAGCTGAAGCAGGAGGCAGTTACACTGAGGCAAGTCAGCCCAGCACAGCAGCCGCTGGTACCCCTCAGGCCAACGCCTTGGTGCCTCTCTTCCTCTATTACACAGCTAAGAGACATTTGCTTAGTGAGACAATAGGGAGCAGAGCCCCGGACATGCTGTGGTAAGTTAAATATCACATTGTGTTCCTTTTCAAAGAATGACTTAAGACCTCTCCCTTATTCTTTTCATGTACTATACCTTAAAACCTCACCCACGTCCAGTTCTCTCACTTTGATTTTTTTTTTCATCACCCTTTTAATGCTGACACTAGGAACTCCAGTGAAAACCTCTTTTAAACACAATGCTGGGGAGAGGCTATTTGAGTTCATGAGATTTCATTGCAGAGTGCAGTTATTAACGATGCTCATTAGTTTACATCTTATTGCTAAAAATGCTTCCATCCACTTTTGCGCATTAATAAGAGCCGCGTGCTGAGCGCGGCTTCAGTGCTACTTGGTGACCCATGGCTCCCCGTACTTGGCAAGATCAGTGGTGACCTTCCAGAGTAAAGGTACTGAGACACCTGACTGGGTGACCTCTCCAGGGGCTTCCCTGGAAATCAGCTTTAAAGGAATCTCCATATACATATAGGAAGGTGAGTTCATTTCCACCTGCTTCAATGTCTCAAGTGCAGCGAAGTAAATCCACGGTTGATGAGTTCTAGAGGGAGGCTATCTGATATGGGAGCTCTTGTAATGTGGCTGGTCCAGGTTGGAGGTGCTGTAAGTGTAAAACTGATGCTTGATTTCAAAGAGTTAATCTAAAAAAAAAGGTAAAATATCTCTTTCTCTGGATGACATGTTGAAATGATAATAAGATACAGTGGATTAAATAAAATGTTCCTCAAATAAATTTCACCTTTTACTTTTTTAACCTGTCTAATTAAAGAAAAAATTGCAACTACATAGGTGGCTCACCTTTGTGGCTCACCTTGTCTTTCTAAGGGAGAACAACTGTTCTAGATTGGAGATCATCACCCTTTCCTGTGAAATAGAGCCATATGGTAAATATATGTAGGTTTTTAGGCCTCCCAGTGTCCATCACAACCACTCAGCACCTTATGGTATCAAGGACGTTGCCAGGGTTTCAAGGGATGGGCACAGCTGGCACCCTGTACAACTTTGTTCACAAAACAGCTGGGTTGGCCCATGGGCCAATGTTCTAGATGACTGAGGTTAATCTAGAATGCTGAAGAACACAGAGTATGCTTTCTCAAAAAATGATCACATTGGAGAAAAGAGATAAACACCCCAATAAGGCATAATTTCACATATGTCTTGGATGAGGGTGGATTTTTTACTTTAAGATTCCCTGCTGGCCAAGCTTGACAGCTTGCTACTGTTTTTTTGGTTTTGGGGTTTTTTTTGTGTGTGTAGAAGAACTGGGTATTGGCCAGAGGGGCCGGCGGGGAGGGAGGGGTGTTTGAGAGGATTCACCAGAGACAGAATGGGGAACAGAACAGGTGGACTGACTGAAATACACTGCTAAGGCATGTAAAAGATGTGACTGAAATACACAGGAGAGGTCTGTTATGCCTTTTGTGGGTCAGCTCCCTGGCCGGGGATCGAACTCAGCTGGTAATGGTAATAGTGCTGACACTTAGCCCTAGGCCACCAGGGATCTTGCTGTTGTTTCTTTCAATAATAACCTAAGGAGGACGAGAAGCTGGGAGCTAGACAAGAGATTACTGAACAAGCAGCAGAAGCATGAGCGACAGCTAGGGTGTAAGAGCAACCTCAGGGATATGGCAATGTTTTCTCAGTAATATTGGGATTTGCTGGCCCCAAAACAGGAACTCAAAATCACTGCATATGGCTAGTCCAGGGCATGGTCTAAATCCCTCAACAAAGCGTGACAGGCTGCAGTCTTTCAGGTACCAGTACAGTAAAGGAAGTTGGCAGCCAGTGGATTGGAGCAGGCCCAGTGGGCAGCTGCTGCACCCTGAGTTGTGGCCACCTCTGTTATGTACAAAACCCACACTGATTAGCCACACATCACACTCTAAATATTGATTAAGCTGAAGCTGATTTCCTGGCTCAAGTCATGTGTGTGGTTATGAGCTGTTTCCTGCCAGGAAAATAAGGCAATTAACTTGAAGAGTTGCAGCTACAGGCATGACACGTGTCCAGCCTTCATAGGTATTTTCACTTGCCAGGTTGCATTAACAGAAGCTAAAAATCACCCAAATGTTCCTTTGTTTAAAAATTATGAGGTCAGGGTCCATGTCTCATTCATTGTTGTGTTTCTAGCTTCTAAAACAGAACTTGTCATGTCACGGTAAGTAAGCTTTGGATAAGGGTTCCTGGCTGAAATAAAGGACCAGGCGTGGGCTTGGCTGGCAGGTGCCTTGACGGTCCAGCCCAGGCCACTGCCCCACAGCCCCGGGGGACACCTACATATAAACCAAAAGTCTTGATCCAGTCTTAAGTCCCTACTACCCTTTCCAGAGGTTCACAACTTCCCTATTTGTGAAGGGCAGGAAGGGGGGGCACGGGTTGGGGTGGCTTGCCAGGCCTCTATTTTTTTTTAAAGATTTATTTTTTTATTTATAGAAGAACTGGGGTACAGACCAGATGTGCGGGAGGGTGAGAGGATTCACCAGAGACAGAGTGGAGAACAGAACAGGCAGACTGACGAAATACACTGCTGAGGGGAGCAGTGGGCCAGACAGGAGAGGTCTGCTGCGCCGGCCGGTCGGCCGGGATAAAACCAGTGCTGCAGAGGCTGCGGACAGTTTCACAGCGCTGCGCTCAACCGCCTGCACCACCGGGGTTGGCCTCAGGCCTCTATTTTCCATCAGGTCTCCTTAACCTCCTTCTGAAGAACCCAGAGCCTTCTCTCACTGGGCCCCTGGGAGACTGAGTTTAGGTAAGGTGGCACTCTGGCGCCCACCTTCCCTATATGGGATGATGACTCCTGGCTACCAAGTCCCTCCCCACCTTTTTGACAGTAGCTCTCCATTTTAGAACTTTTCCATTTCCCCACACCAAAAAAAAAAAATTAAATTAAACCTGAACACTTTCCTATCCTCCACCCCATTGGAGCCCTGCTCATCTGTCAAGTTCATCCACATGAATGTGATAATGTGTGATAATGAAGAGGTGCTTCGGTCCAGCTCACACTTCTAAGCCAGCCTCACAGAGATGGTGCCTTTAAGCGAAGTCCAAATGTACTGCAGCTGTAAGCAAGAGATTCGGGGTTTCGGGGAATTCCGGTGTCCCTCGGTTATGCCAGTTAGGCAGTCACACAGATGTTTCGCCCTGGAAGCTACAGGTCCACTCTGCAACAGCTGAGCTGGATTCAGAAAGAAGCCACAGCCCTCAAGCATCTGTTTTTACCAGAAGTGAGTAAAGTCACTAGTCAAGGTCAAATTTGACATCTTCACACACAGTCACAAAACACAGATTCCTTTGTCTTTGTGTAATGGTGTACGTATTGCAAATCTTCTTAGAAAGGAAGAAATGGGTCCGGATTATGTGATCGTGGTAAAAGGCCCACAATAGGAGATTTAAATGCATTCAATTCAGCCAGGGAATCAAGATACAGATGAATTTCGTCTTCGGGATGGGAAAAGATATCTATCAATACTGCCTAACCTTCTTTTAGGATGACTGCATCTGATTCCTTTAAATAAAATCAATAAGAAAATACTATTCTAATAACCCTCCCTTGTTTCAAAGAGATGAGAAAACTTGACCCTGTTTCCTATATGATCCACTTGTTATATAAGGAAGGGACAGAGACTGGAAACTCTTTAATCATTCACGTCTCACTAAGGAAAGTTCGCTTACACTTACACGTGTATGAGGGTTTGTCTGAGGTGCAAACAATAATGGAATGTTTTTCTCATTCTAGTCCTTTCGGCCCCATCAGTCACCCGAGAAAACCTTGGCTCTTGAGCATTTCTCTCCAAACTGGCTGGATCAAATGTTCCATAGGTCAAAAAGGTAATTGCATTGGCTTAAAAGGCCTACTTTTCCAATTTCTGCTGACTAGAAATAAGCAAAAATTCTGTTTATGTCAACAAAACATGCAATTAAGCAAAAATGGGTGATGATGTCAATGTGGACATCGAAATCAAGATATGCCTTCGGAAATGGTTCCCACTTGACCACTAAGCCTTCCCAAGCCTGAGCGCTGGCTACAGACGTCAATATTCTCCACTGTGTCGGCTCCGCTCTCCCCTTTAATGTGATCACGTGGTACTAAGTGCTCTTTAGTACTATTTGACATGCCATTTCCTTCTAACTCAAATCATGCCAGAGTATCCATACCAGCTCTGGTTCAGTTTGACTTCACTGAACACCTACTATCCTGCCAGGCATTGGGTGCTCAGCCTTTCTTCTCCCATCTAACCTCACACTCTCACATAGGACTTGATAGAACTTCTCCCTTCAAACTTTATCCCCACAACAACCCCACAGCATTTCATTCTAGAGCTGAGGAAATGGAATAGATTCAAAGGGGTAAGTAACTTGTCCAAGACCAGCCAGCCACTAAAAAGCAGAACCAAAGTTCAAATTCACATCTACAGACTCCAAAGCATCGACATTAGGCCTCTATCTTCCAGGAACACCCCAAATAATGCCCTCACCCAACTCACTGACTTGAGGGTGTCTGGACTCACTTCCATCTTGAAAGTGTTGGGAGTTACAGTCCCCCCCAATCAGGTCCTCTGCCTGGGGAAGACATTCATACTCACAAAAACACTCACCACACAGAGCCCACTCCACAGATCCATTAAGTCCTTTTTCAGTGGGGATGGGAGACAAATAAACACCAAAACAGATTCTCCCTGTAATGACAAATAGGCCATAGGGCCCTCCTGCCCCTCAGACCTTTCTCAGGGGGAGGGGTGAGCCCGTACACAAGGTAACTGGATGTGCTGTAGGCTATTTGTGGGTTCCCTGACTCTCCTCATCTTCTCAGTGCATTGCCTGCATCTTTATTACTCAGGTTCTTCCTTTCCGCCAATTCATGGTTCCTCCCACGCTTTTGCCAACTGGAATAAAAGGGAAAGACAAACACCATCACCCGGGAGATTTTCAGAGCTCGGGTTCGGACGCCAGAGGAAGCTACAGACTGAGCTGAAGTTTGAGGATAATCTGTGTTTCAAATGTCCATAACCATGCTCCCCAAGCTGGATAACTGGGCACCTCTACACCTGCTTTAAACTTCTTAGGTGTGCGTTACACAGAGTAAGGAGTTAATGACTACTCTGGGCATGCAGCGGACGGTCTATGTTCATTTACGAAGAATGCTGTCCAAGACTTTGTCCCGCTCATTGTCTATTAACGATCCCCACATACATCTGTGCTGCTGGTGTCCTCGTCTTTGTTTCTGGTTTTCTAACAAGCATAAAATCCCATTCTGAATATTTCAGCTCTACAGCTGACACCAATACCAGCCATTGTGAGATCTGCTTTCTCATGTAAGACAAAACTAGATGTTCGAGACCAGAATTGGGAATGGACAGAACTCCAGCCACGCGTCGCACTGTCACAGATGGGCCCGGGCAGACTTGGGCTATTTTTGGCAAGTCTGGAGGAGCAAAGGTTTAAGGCTGGAAGAGATTCGGGCAGAGCCCGTCCTGTGTGGACCACACAGCTAGTTTGTGACCTCGGTGAAAGCAATTCCATTACCTTTTGCTTTCGAGGGCCTCACCCTCTCTGAGGAGGCTCTCTGCAGCTTCACCTTTGGTGACCCCCAGAATTTTCTGGCAGCTGCTGGAACCAGGGATCATCTTTTCAGAAATCTGCTTGGCATCATTCCGTGACTTATCTTTCAGGCCTCATCACAATTATTCATGCTTTGGCAGTATCCTAGCTACAGTCACAGCACTGTTCTTGGGCTGCTACTGAGAGTTATTCTGGCCCAGCGGATGGATAAGGAAGATGCCTGTGGCCTCTGGACCTTGGTTTCAGGAAGCATGCTCCCAAGAGGGCAGGCCCGTCCAGGCATCTGTTCAGAAAGCCACTCTTAACCTCCAGCCCTGGCAAATAAGCAAATAGGTAGGAATAACAGGTCCCGATAACTGGTGCCCAAATCACAGACAATCTGGCTTTGGAATGCATTTCACGGCACATACTCAGCTCCTCACCTGGACACACATTCACACAAACTGCAGTGCTAACCCCCACCAGCTACTTCTGGGTTACACAAAGACCCAATCCTTTATCTTTCCATCATGTGTGGCAAATACTTTCTGATTTTACTTTTTTTTTTTCTCTTTAACATCCTGCTTCTATTCTGTGGTCTGTGCTTCCTGCCTTGTATATTTTAGGCTACTTTAGACATGACCTCACATCCTGGCCAGTTGCACACTAGCAGCTAATTGCAAGAGCTTTGCTAATGGTCCATACATCTATGCATGAGGGGAATGGGTTACAAGCAGAATCCAAAAGGCAATATGCTAGCATGTCTATGAACTGGGGCTCTGGAAGCAGAGACACTTGAGTTTCAAGGTCAGAATTTCTCTGAGGCCTGGGGTAACTTACCCTCTCTGAGCCTCAATTTCCTCTTCTGAATGGGGCCCATATGAGTTCCTCCTTCACAGGGTCACTGCTAAGATGATTAATATTGAATACTGTACATAAATGACTTAGCACATTGCAAACTACCATTATTATTTAGCCTTCCAAAGTATGGGATGGTGTCTAGAGTTTACATATTCCTGAGATCCTATTAACTATTCTGTTCTACCTCTACCTTCCCACTCCCCAGTATTTCTTGATGAGCAGAATGTACATAATTAAGCTTTTCTTCCTCTGTTGTCTCATGTAGGTATTTACATTTTTTCAATTTATACCCTGAACTTTTCCAAGATTAAGAATCTTACTTTTCAGCATTATTTCAGGGAGCACTTAACCTTAGAGCAAAACCTCTATAAGCCGGTAGACCTTTAGGAAAAAAAAAAAGAAAGTCCACCCTCCTCATCACACTTTTGTTTCCATGGGCTTGCAACACCTCACTTAGTTGCAACATTGCTTTCTTGTTTATGGCTCTTTTTCTCACAGTAACAAATCTGAACCCACTGGGAAAAAATATACAGTTAAGGGATCAAGAAGATGTGGTACATATACACCATGGAATATTACTCAGCATTCAAAAAAGATAAAAACATGCAATTTGCAGCAACATGGATGGCGCTGGAAGGGATCATGCTCAGCGAAATAAGCCAGAAAGAAAAAGAAAAATACCAGATGGTCTCACTCATAGCAGGAATCTAGAAAACTTAAATAAGGGACCAGGAAAATGAACAACTATAAGAAAGTAAAAATCAAAATCAACAAAAAACTATGAACCAGAGATACTCTATGGGGGGTGGGGAGCAGGGAGGGGAGGGATTGGGGTCAAAATAAGGGGATTGCAATTGTATGGGGAATATAAAAATAAAATTTATTTAAAAAAAATAAACATAAAAAAAAAGAAAGAAATATACAGTCAAGAAGCACCATGTTTCCCTCTCCAGAGAGTTCCAAAATCCATGCCTTCCTTGTCTGCCAGGGCATGGATCCACATTCTAGTTATTTCACATCACAGTACCTTCCAACATCTTTGGGGTGCCCGACTACCTCATCAGCACACCAGTGTATCTGCAGATCATTTTCCCACTCTGCTCTATTCTCTTAAGCCCCCTGTGGTCACACACAACCTCAATACTTGTTTTCTCCGTCTCTGTTCTCACTGACCAATTAGGCCTTCAGGCTTTGGTCCTGTTACTCCGAACTGTTGGGACTGCCAAAAAGTAGTCTCCCCTGGCAGGTCTTGGGATTTTCACGTTGAACTTTCCAGACCACCTGTACCTTCATGTTTCACATGCTGCTCTACTACATCATTTCCGCCTCTGCAGGTACCAGCACCTTATGGACGGCGATCATCTGTTTAAACTGAAACCCTGTCATTTGTTGTGGCAGTTTTACATATGCACCTGTGTACTGTAGCCCTGTGCCATAAATATTAAATAATATCTCTTGGGGGGAGAAAATCATTCATGTTAACTGACAAGTTCTTATGAAAATATAAGTAGACCCAAGCACAAAATTGGGAACGGGCGAATTTTAAAATACAAGGAAAAGCATGGATTGCTCAACAGGTAGATGCAAAAGCAGACTGTAATTTGCATTTTTACACCCTCTTACTTCACGAAATGAAACACCCAAGAAGAAAAGCACATTAAAAGAAACTTGGGCAAGGTGGCAAATTTCTTTAGAATCAAATTCTAACTCCTGCCAGCATCTCCTAAGCAGTTTTTTAGCTTACAAGAAGAAAGACTCCAAATAATGCCACATAAATGAAAAGAATTGTGGGCCATTGACACTGCTCAAAAAAAAAATTTTTAGCATTCTGTGAATTTCCTATTACATCAGTTTCATGATTCAGCATTTTCCATTTCATTTATTTACAGTAATATATGGCGAGATAACCCAAGGTTTCTGCAGGATCCTGGAACATCAGGTTGGCTGGACAGGAAGGGTGTCACCTGCTGTAAACTGACTGTTGTTTAGCAGAATTCAAAGCAGAAGAAAGTCATCAAAGAAACTGAGAAATACTCTCCCACTTTGTTCTGAGGGTCTAAATTACTCTGGCATTTTAAATGACTTGGTTTTTGAAAAATAGGTTACTGCCATTTAGTTGATGACTAAAACAGAAGCCAAGAAGTGTGCACACTGGAGGCTGGCGTGCCCAAAAGCCAAACGCACGAAATGACTGTTCAAGACGTAGCGAAAGTCACCACTCTGGCGGTAAGCGTGTTACCAAGAACTAGATTTCTTCCTGGCAGCCGCAACTTGGCTGGAGTGACCACGCAAGAGTTGAAGAACGCTGGAAACGCGAGGCTGGGCGCCGGGGACGCTGGCAGACCACGGTCCGGGCCACGAGAACCGGGTGGAAACTCAAAGCAGGGCAGAGGCAGGGAGCACTCCCGCGGGGAGAGAGGCGAAGTTGGGCACGGGAAGGAAACAAGCCGCAAGAAGATTCCGAGGGAAGCCCAGGACCGGGAGGGAGGGAGCCCGAGAGCCGTGCGCCGCGGGGTGGGGAGGGACGCGCGGCAGTGAGGTCCCCAGGTGGAGCCGGGGGGGCCCGAACCGGGCCTGGGGGGCACCGGACCCGGGTCCGGAGCGAGTCTGGGAGCGAGAGGAAGGGACCCCAGCGAGAGCGCAGCGCGGCAAGTCCGGTCCACGCGCCCCTCTCCGCGCCCCGGCAACCATCCCAGGTGCCGGGAGCGCCCGGGGCGCAGCGGCGAGGAAGAGCGAAAACTCGCCGCGCCGCACCCGCCCCGCGCGGCGGGGAATCCAGGCCGCCCCCACCCGCGCCCCCGGGGCCCCGCGCGCCGGGGAGGACCCGGGCAGGATCCCGCGCTCACCAGGTAGCAGAGCAGGAGCAGCGCGCAGGCAGGGCGCCCGCCGAGGCCCAGGGGGGTGCCGCCGCTCGGGGGGGCCATGGCTGCGGCCCGGGGCCCGACCGCCGGCGGCGGGGGCTGTCGCTGCTGCTGCCGCGGCCACCCGAGCCCCGCGCCGCGCCGCTGCATGGCGAGACCGCCGGATCCGGGCCGGAACAGGTCACCTGGTGCAGGGACCGGCCCCCGCCCGAGGCGCCACCTTCGCGCCCGCCCCCGGCCGGGCCGGCCGCCGCGCGCGGGGCCACCTGCCGCCGCCGCCCGACCCGCCGCGCCGCCACTGCCGCGCGCGCCGCCCCCGCAGCCCCAGCCCGGCGCCGGCTCCTCCCCGCCTCCCAGCCCCGTCCCCTCCCGCCCCTGCGCGCTGCCCAGCCCGCCTCCGGGCGGCTCCGCGCGGCCCCGGGCTGCCGCCCCTGGGGGCGACCGGCGCCCGCGCGGGTTCCGAGCGGCCCAGGTCCCGCCCCCCGGCCGCCGCCCCCCGCCCGGCCGGCTCCCCGCGCGCCCCCGGCCCGGCCTTCCGTGCGCGCCCCTCCCCGCGCCCCGCTTCGTCCACTCTCACCTCTCGCTCACCCCCTCTTTTTCCCCACTTTGTCCCTGCCCTGGCTCCCCCTCCTCGTCTCGTGCCACCCGCCCCCCGCAGCCGGCGCCCCCACCCGCTCCGTGCGCCGGCCGCGCAGCCCAGTTCCCGCCCGGGCAATGGGTTTTTGTTCGGCTGCTGTTTGGCGAGGGCGCCATTCCCGCCGGACGCGCGGCGAGGGTGCCCCCTGGAGAGGCGCCGCGCGGCGGCCCAGCTTCCTGCTCCTCCGCGTGGATTTTGACCCCGGCCAACCTCCACCTGTCCACCTGCTGGGGTGGAGCGGCCTCTCCGCCCGCACATTTCGGCCCGGGTTGCGCCCCGCCCTGCGGACTGGCTCGCCGCACGTTCTGGATGTTTCCCCAGGGTTTTGTGCCTTGGCGCCGCTGCCTCTGTGCTCTTTGTTTTAATTATCCGGAATGTAGGCGCCCAAAACGGGCTTGTGTTTGATTTTTCGCGTCCTGATGTCCTGACTTCCACTCTGGACGCAAATGAAAATGAATTAAATAGACCAATACAAGGGCACTCAAGCCCCCAAAGAAAGGGGCAAGGCTGTGGGACTGCACGCAGCTTTAAAAAAATAAATAAATCTGGGCACATCTTTGGCTTTGGGGACACAGATTGGGCTTGGCTGCTTCCAGACCTGGGGTCTGCTGGCAGGTGGGCAGGACCTCCACCTTCCCCCTGGCCAGGACTTTGGGGAGGGCATGGCTGTGTGTAGTGGCTGGACAGCTGCCCGGGCCCCCAGCTGCTCCTCTCAAACAGTTAATCCACCCCTCAAAGTTCACACAAGCATCCCTTTGGCACTGGTGGGGTTGTGGAACTGATAATAATAGATTGGGCATCTGGGAGGACACAGTCCTCTCGCTGTGGATGTGCCACACTGGTAGGGCAAGTCATGGCAGCTGTCAGAGCGGGTGGTGGTGAAGATGGGATGCCCAGGCTTGGCAGAGACCTGCTTTGGGAACCCCTGTGTCGGGATCTGCCCTCAGCCATCTCCGAGCCCGCCATGCTCAGCAGCTCAGCTGAGTCATCCTGTCCTGTTTTTAGGTCACCTGAGGGCTGTGGTACTGGGCGAGGCTCTTGGCCCTTGAGTGACTTGCTGCAAGGTAGTGCCTCCTATTAGTGGTTCTCCAACTTCTGCCTGCATCCGGGTCACCAGGACACATCTCTGGACAATCCCCCCAGAATTACAGACTCAGTTTGTACTGTGTGAGGCTTGGGAAGCTAGCTGCCTTTTAAACAAGCTGTCTAGTGCTGCTGCTCATCCACAGACCCCAATTCCAGAGCCGTCCGCTATTAGGAAAGGGCCACTTCTGCTCCTCTGTCATCCAGCATCTGTCACATTAAAGGATTTGAGGGTGTCTTTGTTTGACATATGTCCCCACTACCCCGTCCCACTTCCACAGACCCAAAGCACTTAAAACTTTCCTGTCTGATGTGGAAAAACCATTTATTCTATTACGTGTCCAAGAGGATGAAAGATCTGGTGGCTTTGTCCCAGATCTTGTCCATATTTTTTCTGTTAGGTCAAAGTATAGACGATACTTTTTAATGTATGTGGAAAGAAAATTGCTGGCCAGTTCTGGAAGATGGGATTCCACATTACTTCTGGGGTCTCCACCTGTCTCCCTGGGCCTTTCTCTGGAGTTTCTCTCTTCCTTCATTGTACACAGATGCAGTGGGTCTTCGGGGAACTAAATGGTTCCCTCATGTTGTTTGTAATAATCAGGATTCATGGACTCAAAAGAGTTTTCAAAGCCCTGTGAGCTTTAAGTGTTTGAATTTACCTCACCATTGTTAAGGTGGAGGCGCTCCTGTGGAAACTGCACTATTTTTAACCCCCATATCCAATGTCTTACTTAGTAATTGTCTGCTGCGGTCCTACTGTGTGTCAGGCACCACCAAGGCCCTAGAATGCAGACCATTTTCATGAGAACCAGCAGGCCTGCAGGTAATGGACCAAAACACAAGTTGTTCCTCAAAAAGAAACATTGGAGTTGCTCATTATTGCAAGGCCTGGGAGGAAGGATTGACCCATTCTGTCTAGAAAGAGGCCAACATTTCCCTCCTCAGTGAAATGTGATACTTTGTTTTTCTTTTAAAGATTTATTTATTTATTTATACAAGAACCAGGGTGCAGGCCAGATGCGAGGGAGGGTGAGAGGATTCACCAGAGACAGAGCAGGGAGCAGAACAGGCAGATTTATGAAATACACTGCTGAGGGGAGCAGCAGGCGAGACAGGAGAGGTCTGCTGCGCCATGTGGGACCCTCGCCGGCTGGTGGGGATCGAACCCGCTCTGCAGAGACTGAGGACAGCTTCACAGTGCGGCATTCAACCACCCGCACCACCAGGGAGGCCCAGAAATGTGATCCAGAAGATAGAACCTGTTATGGCCCTGACCTTCTCTGTAGCCATTTGTGGAGTAATTCCAAGAGTGGGGACTATTTCAAGACCAGCCCCTTGATTTCGAAACATCACTCTTTGCCATTGCCCTGTGATTGGTTTGAACTGATTGATTGGCTTGAATTAGGCTTCAGTACTCCACTACAATGTGAAGGCTCCTGGAGAGAGTGTCACTCTTAACCATCAGAGTGAATCAGTTTACCATTGCCCCTCTAACAAGGCAGGGGGGTGGGGGGTGGGGGGTGGGGAGGGGCGCGGACCACTCACTTCAACAAAAAGGACAACGGCAAGGTCTGGTGAAGGAGGTGGGCTCACCCATGGGAGCAGCACCCAGAGGCCTGGAAGGGGCTGGAGAGAGAAGGTAGCATCTGAACCAAATGTGCTTGTCTTGGTGGGCCGGGCATGACCCGAAATGATTGAAAATCAGTTAAATCTCAGGGACCAATGCAGTTTGCCTGCTGTGTACGCGCCAGCTAAAAATACTGAAAAGAAACAAAAGTAACCCCCATATGCCATCTGCTAGCAACATTATCTCATTTAAAAGACAGGATTTCACCAGCAAAAACAAACAAACAAACAAAAACACAAAACAAAAACTAGGAAGGACTTAACATCATCAGTCTTTAACTGATTATTGGGAGTGAAAAACTCCCAACTTGATCCCCTTTTTCTGCAGACCTGCAGAAACTTCCCTTCAGCATGGTGCTCTCTACCGAGCACCTGAAACCATATTTCGAAGCACTAAGGATGCAGCAGGAAGAGCGATCTATCCCTCTGGTTATAAGGGGAATGGACACTGTAGGAGTGAAGAACGGTCCTTCTGCACCCACCCCTCTAAACCCTTGGGGTCCAGATAGATGCTCCCAGCCCTAGGGAACCTTCCTCATGACCTTGGGTCAAAAAGCAATTGGCCATTCTCTCTGCCTTCTCCTAACACGGCCTGTAGCCCCACGTGGCGATTGGCTGAGCCCGCTTTACATGGTAGACCAGTTCTTAAATAGGCTGGAGCTTCTTGAAAGCAGGAGCTGTTTCTCCATCAGCTCTGTGTGTGCCGTCATGCCTCCTTGTAGAGAAAGTGCATAGACATTCACTAAGTAAGAGAAAACATTTGCTTTGGGCCTCCCAGGTGGTGCAGCGGTTGAGCGCTGGGCTGCCTCTGCAGCGCCGGTTCAATCCCCGGCCGCAGGCGAGGGGCCCACATGGCGCGCAGACCTCTCCTGCCACGCCTGCTGCTCCCCTCAGCAGTGTACTTCGGTCCTTCTGCCTGCTCTGCTCCCCGCTCTGGCTCTGGTGAATTCTCTCACCCTCCCGCGCTTCTGACTATACCCAGTGCTTGTATAAATAAATAAATAAATCTTTTAAAAAAAATTTTGTCTTTCCAGCCTCCATTTCCTGTCTTTCTTCCTTCTTATCTTCCTGCCTTCTTTTCCTTTTTTATCCCCTGTGATCACCTCCATCTTGTCCATCAGAGCACAGCTTTCCCCACCGTCAGGTCCTCTGGAATTTCAGAATCTTTCTCCCCTCTTCTCCTTCTTCCTTTCCTTTTGCAATTTCAGATAATCAGAATAAAGATGCATGAACCATGACATTCGCCTTTCATCTCAAAATAAAGGAGAAGAAAATAAAAATAGCAGAGAAGATCACTGTCAGACCACACCATCCCCATCCTGGTGACGGGGAAACCATGCTCTTTTTTCCTGCCAAGAAACTGCTCAGAACTTCCATTTTTCTCATGACCCCAGGGCTTTATCTTCTGTGAATCCATTTCCTATCTCTGTTCTTCCTGCTCTGTGTTCTCTGTTGTTACCAATTACTTCCCTCCTCATCTCCCTGTCCCTGGACTCCCATCTTTTGAGCCTTAAGTCTCTGATTCTGCAGACTTTCCTCCTCTGGGTCACAGAACCCTCGCTTGGAGAAGTTGTAATGAAGAGGAGATGGAAGTGGGGTGTGAGCCGAGAGTTTTCCCGTGTATTTCTCTGGAAATGCTGAAGGTCTGAGAATCGCTGGGTCTGTAGCCCTGGCATGTTCAAAATGAGCTCTATTTCTGGGCCTGTCAAATGAAATGTTGTTGCTCCTAGTTATTTTTGGCTCTTTGCCCTTCTGAATAGGTGCATATTCAGCTCAATTCTTCCCCCACCCTGAGCTGGGAAAACGGCAGGCAGCTTCCCTTAGCCAACCCTCCTCCTGTGTCAAGAGCACTTGCCCCCTTAAGCAGCAGCTATGATAAGCTCTCTAGACTGAGCAGGGTTATTGGTGCAGCATCCCAGGTGGGCAGGAAATTCACCTTCTGGACCTGGGACCACCGATGAAGAGCTCTGTGAGCTGCGTAGAGCCGGGCGAGTGCAACAGGAAATTCAAGCCTCTGCTCTCATTCGTGCGTCTCTGTCTTGGCCCGTTGGGTGTGACTGTAAAAGCTTCTCATGCCATCTTTGGGGGACCTGGGATGTGGGAGCCCAGAAATATATGTATACGGATGCCTTGAGAAAGGAAGGGTGACCCGGGAGGCAGTAGGTCAAGGGCGTGTGTCTGCAGGTGAGGTAGCAAGAATCTCCACTTGGGACAGAGTGAGAGGAGAGCTTGAGACACTGTGGGAGAGGGTGTTGGGGAAAATAAGGGACGAAAGAGCAAGTGAGTCACTGAGGAAACTGGGTGTGTCTCCAAGTCCTGGTGATATTGTGTAACTGCATCCTGAAGCGGAAATTGTGATAGGCAGACATTGGCATCGACTTCGGGCTTTTTGTCTCCTGGGCAATATGCAATATCAAATAAAATGAAATGGCAAAATCAGCTATCCTTGTCGGGGTGTTGGTCAGGTTCATCTCCAATCCAGAGATGCATCGAGAAGCAAAGCCAGGGTCTGCGTCACAGCTACTCATCTCTACCACTTTTCCTGAGAGATTCCTTTAGAGTTCTTATCACTTGGCCATATCCATTCATTTCATCCACGTGACAGTCAGCCTCACCCTATAGACGAAGGAACTGAGTCATTGCCAAGATCCCAGGTCCTCAGCCAGGAGGTGGCAGACAGTTTGGATTCAGGGAAAATTCAGGCAGGAACTCAGGCTCGTGCCACAACGCGAAACTGCTGTGCAAGGGGGTGGTGGAGAGCCACTAGGTGGTATGCAGCATGTCGGGACTCACCTGGATTTTAGACTCAGGTCTTGTAGGGGATCTGCCAGGCTGCTTGTGTCAGACCCAAGGCCTGCTCCACCACTGCCTGTGTTATCTTGGTCAAATCACTTGTCCCTTTGAACCTCTGTCTCCATGTCTGTAAAAATGGGCATGAAGTTGCTGATCTGCCCATTGACATGGTGTGTGAAGGTCAGGTACGGGAGCACAGGTGAGTGTGGCCAAGTATCAGTTCCCAGCCAATAGTGATTTATCGTGTGTGCATTATTATACTTGCTTACTTCCCAGAAAAGCTTGCAAAGAAAAGCACATCTCTTCTAAGACTCTGAAAAATAGAAAAAGGTTTACAAATGCCCATGGAGGCGTGTCTCCAAAGATGCCCTACCCATCATCAAAGATGAATCACAGCTCCTGTTATGCAGGACCCAAAGGGAGATTATTATCCCATTTTTTCCCCTTGGGGTGGGGCAGGGGGGCTGCCAGCTACTATATCTCCAAACTAGTCACTTGGAGAGAAATGTTTAGCCAACCTCCAGCTTTCTGGTCCCCACAGCCTGGTGTCAGGCATGTGAGCATAGGCAGGCCATCTTGAATGTTTAGCCCAGCTGGGTGTTTAGATGCCTCGATCCCAGCCACCATCTTATGCAGATAAGAGTCCCCAAGAAGCACTGCTGACTGAACCCTGTCAACTCCCTGAACCAAGACAGACAAAGTGAATTGTTTGGAGTCACTAAGTTTGGGGGTAGTTTGTTCACAACCACAGATGGCTCAAACAGTGCCTTATTTTCCCTGAATGGTATAGTCAGCTTTGAGCCTCCTGGCATTCAAAGCAAAAAAGGGAGCAAGATGGATTATATGCACTTTTTATTATTTTGAGGTCCATGATCTACAAATGGATAGTTCACCTGACTCATGTCTCGTAGTCAAGTGGGAATGGAGATTAGACTAGCTTGTGTCAGAAACTTTGCTTATCTTTATCAAAATCACAGTTGTGCAATTTCACCTGCCTCACTAGGGCAAACCAAAGAATTACAGTTATCATTAATGGGAAAATGCCCTTTGCATCTGGCCTAAATCACTCCAGCTGTCACTCAAACCTGTTTTCTCCCGTTTGGTTCTCAGTGCGCCTCCTGTCTCATTCCCATCCCAAATTAAGTCACAAACGGGCTGGGTGACTCCGGGGTCCTAAGCTGCTAAAATTAATGATTAAAATAGAAATGCTGAAAATAGTGGAAACTGAAACAGATTGGATGATTTATTCAAACCTTCGGGAAAAAAATGACTATTCAGCCCAGAACTGAAATTTAGGCTTGTGATTCCTAATCAACCAGAGTGGAACACTTTCTTAGTGTGAACCTTCCAAAAAGAGAGAGAGGGGGAAAAATTATACACAACTGTCCTGGTGTCCTCTAGACCTGTGCTCCGGGAGGGCAGGGGATGTATCTGTCTTCTGAATAGCCCATGCCGAATGCCTTCCTGGTGCTTATTAAAGCCCTTCTTCATTTAGTGACCTTCCAAATCTACGATAATAAAAGACATAAAGAGGAATGTGAATCAGTGGCGTCTGTCCCCCTCAGTGTGGCCTTGGTGAGTGCATGCCACTTGCTTGCTGGTCCCATTCCGGGAAGTCTGGGTTAGTACGTGGGGTATTTGAGGTCGCCTTACTCCCCTAGGGCCTTTGCTCGACCCAGAGAAGCCTGGGTAGGTAGTGAACTTGGTCTTCTGTGCCCTTGTCCTCATTTTCTATATTCTTCCCTCTCATTTGTCTGCACACCCTTAAAATGGACCTCGGAGTCCTTATACTGAAATTCCTTGTGGGTAGCTCAGTGCTTGGGAGAAAGGGCCAGATGCAGCCCTTATCCTATATTCACATAAATGCTTTCTCATTATCGAGACATCTCACATCTGTGTTGTAATCCATTTAGAACATTTAATTCATTACCAACAAGCCCATAGAATAAGTTATTAAGAATGGTGTGTCCTCTCAAAAGACATGTTGGAGACCGAACCCCTGACATTATTTGGAAATAGAAGCTTAGCAGAGGTAACCAAGATGAGTCCTAACTGCCGAGGGATGGGTCCTAATCTGTTATCACCGCTGCCTGGACAAGAAGGTAGAAATGAGACATAGACATGCACAGGCGTGGCAATGTGACGGCGCCAAAAGGAGACAGAGACTGGCGTCATGTTGTCACAAGCCCAAGGACGTCTGGGGCTGCCAGACCCTGGAAGAGAAAGGGTCCTTCAAAGGGGCTGTCAGAGGGAACGTGACTTGGCTGGTGCCCTGATTCTACATTCTGGACTGTGACACAATGAATGTCTGCCATGCAGCCCACCCCGTTGATGACACTTGGTTCCTCCAGCTTAGAAAACGAAAACATTGGCGCGATTTCCCCTGTGCTTTTTCAACCAATTTTATCACGCTCCTACTGTGGACCAGGCTTGGCAATGAGCTCTGGAACAGACCAGGACCCAGGCCACAGGTTGATGCAAAGCAAACCCAAGCTGCTGAGCCTTCTGATGAAGTTCCATACTCAGTCCCAGGCACCCAATCCCCATCCCCCCACCCCTTTGGTGAGATTTGTGCCCCTCCCCACACCTGTCTCAGAAGTAGAAACTGTTGGGACCCGAAGCCACTCGGGAGATCCCCGATCCATGCCCTAGGTTTTCCAAGTCTGCAGCCAAGCTCCAGAGGAGTCATGCTACTGACGGAGAGTCAGCCTTGGACTCCAGAACACCATCTCACTCCCTGACTCTGATTAATTCATGTTATGAATAAATTCAACAAACAACAAATGTTTGTCGAATGAACACTAAATTATTAATGACTGGTAAAGAGAATGTGTTATACCTCCCAGAGGTATTGGAATGTAGAACAATGCTTTAACCCAGAGAAGTGAATTTCTAATAGTGGAATGTGGGACTGGGGCTGGGGGTGGGGGAAACAGGCCAGAGAGTTTGGGGAGGGCAGCCAGAGTCTTATGCTGGCCCTTCATCTCCGATTCCTAAAGCACTGTCTATGTCGGCGCAGCACAGTGCTGGCAAACAGAGAGGGTTTTCGAAATGGGCTGAGGAGGAGCTTGCCCTCTTCTGTGCTCGGAGAGGCTGTGCAGGGCAGTAACTGTGCCCTCCAGGATGCAGCAGGAAGCCCTGGCCTCATTATATGCATGTACCACGACTGCTGTTTTAAACTCCAATACTGCTGAACAATTCAGAAATAGGTCCATTATAGGTCTGCTTTAGCCCCAGGGCATTAACATAGGTCACTAGAAAATCCAAGATTGCACAGTAATTCAAACTCTTTTTTTTTTTTTAAAGATTTATTTTATTTTTATGCATACAAAAGCTGGGATTTAGGCCATGCAGGGTCGGGGGAGGGGGTGAGAGGATTCACCAGCACCAGAGTGGGGAAAAAAACAGGCAGATTAACTGAAATACACTGCTGAGGGGATTAGCCGGTGAGTCAGGAGAGGTCTGCTGTGCTATGTGGGTTGCTCCCTGGCCGGGGATCGAACTCCTGCTACAGTGGCTGCAGTTAGCTTCATAGGTTGCATCTTACACTTGCACCACCAGGGAGACCCAGCAATTCAAACTCTTAAGAGGGAAAGAAAAAAATTCTCCGCCACCACCAATACCCACCCCTCTCCCCAGCAGACCAGAGAGTACCTCTTCATTTCTGTAGTGCTTTGGAATAAATAGCACTTACATGGAACTTGAAATCTAATTTTTTCTTCAGCTATTAATTGATAAGAACAGCTCATTTTACCTCTCATGCTCTGAAGTAAGATTACAGTGTAAATAAACTGGGTCAGGTTTAGCAGGATGGAAGTGAACTGTTCCCTAATTCCTCTTAATCTCTGGTAAAGGAATAAGTAGACGTCAATATTCAATAAGCAATTATGGCTCCTTCACACTGGCGCTAAACCAGCCCACTGTTTCCTCAAAGACAATCCTATGAACTTTCAAACTGTTCTCTTCAATTGCAATCTCCTGGTTTTGTTCTAGCCGGTGAGGGGAGTGGAGGTCGTGAGAGGGATTTGTTTTGATTTATATTAAGTTTCAGAGGATTGGGCATCTCCAGCGCCACTTGAAACAGATCAGGGAAGGGGTCAGTAAACAACAGTTTCCTCGACTGCTGATAATCACGCCGAGCTCAGCAGTTCCTGAGCCTGGCTTCTCATTTTCCCAGCGCATTAGAATCATTATCTGATTATTAATCTCACCCCAGAGTTCTGAGCAGCTTATGATGCTCGTTGGAGTTAATGAAGGCTTTTACCTATAGATCTGGTGCTAAATCATTGTGATTGACCAAATGCCCACAATATGGTCGGCACTAATGGAACTGACAGAAGGAGGAAAGAATTAAACAGAATTAAAAAGAATGAATGGAAATTAAGAAGAGGACAATGGAGAAAGCACCAGAAAGGAGGAGGGATGAAACACCAAATCTAGATTGTAACTTCAAAATGCCTCATTAGGAAATTGGGGCAGTTCAGGAAGAATTCCCCAAATAATCTGCTTAAACTTTAATAAATTATTCATTTATATATATTTATATGGCACGCTTTCTTTAGAGAACTCAAGTGCTTTGCAAACATACTTAATAATTAACTCTCTCAAATCTGAGTGAAGCAGAGAGGCAGCAAAATTGGTGTATAAAAGGCAGATCAGGTTGGGAATGGCACTAGTGGTGTCACCTAGCAAGAGCCCTCTCCTGGGAGCTAATACTAGGACGGTCTGCCCTAATGCCACTTCCATAAGCAGTCTTTGGTTAAATGGATACATGATGACTGACAGGGAGATAGGTAGGTAAGACAGATAGACTTGAATGGGGTACATTTAAAAAGATACTGCCTTCAAGACAAAAAATAAAAGGAAGTATATCAAATCAAAAGCATTGACTGCTGCTCTCAATAAAACAAAATTGCAAAGGCCAAATGCCAAATGATGATTAATAACATTTTGAAGTTGTGTTTAAACGTCCTCAATGTATCATTGATAGGACACCATTTCAATATATATCTCATATATATATATTATATATATTTACATCAAATGGTTTCATCAGTTCTCCAGAAATTCTAAATGTATCTGCCAAATCATTGGAGGGAAAAAACAAGGAACTTAGGAAGTTTAAAAAAAAAACAAAAATCAAGAAGTGAAAGTGGCAGCTGCTTAGCTGTCGTGAGGAAGATGGGAGTGTTCCTGGGCTCGCACCTCCTGGTCAATTATAGGAACAGACTTCTGTTCGCTACATCTCACAACTAGTAAATGAAAATCACACACATCAAAGGACAGATATGGTCCGTGGAGATAACAGGGCAATTAAACCCACAACATGCCACATCCGCTGCAGCGCACATTGAGATTTGGTTGGCTAACCTCTGGGACATTTCAGTGTGGGAGAGAGCTGGTGATTAACTAGACAGACCCTCCTATCTTTTTAAAATGAAGGATGACCTTACCCCCAAGACCAC
The DNA here is from genome assembly GCF_964194135.1 of Talpa europaea. Taxonomy (NCBI): domain Eukaryota; kingdom Metazoa; phylum Chordata; class Mammalia; order Eulipotyphla; family Talpidae; genus Talpa; species Talpa europaea. The sequence continues at coordinate 130,318,862 of NC_140071.1, read as the reverse complement.
TAGCAGAAAATTAAAATTACAAAAAGGAAGGGTGGTGAGTCGGCGGAAAGAGGAAACTTTGTTTTAAAAAGTGAACAAAACCACTCTGTCAGTTGTCACCTCCACCTGGAATCCTGATTGCTTTCCATTTTTATTTTGTTTTGGAATTGTCTTTTTAGTGTTTTAAATAGAAGCAACTTGGTGAGTGGGATGGAACTGGTTCTCTACAAGTTCCCAATCACCTCTGCACAAGTCCTTCTTCTGAGCCAACCTAATCCCTTAAAAATGAAGACAGCCACTCTCAGGATTGTTCTAAGAATTAAATTCAGTGGTGGCTGAGCAAGTGCTTTGCAAACTACACAAACAGGAGGTGACTGGCATCATTCTGGGTAGAGAGGAAAGTCTTGCTGTTCAGAGCAAACTCTTCTGAGTGTTCAGACTGAGAAATACAAGTCTCTCAAAAAGCAAGCATCCCATGCTGCTGTCACTGAATTGTTCCAAAATCATCCTCCAGCTTCCAAGATGGTAGACCCATACAGTTAGTGCCACCCCCTTTGGACCAATGCAAGTTTTGCTGGTTAATTTCAACCTTGAACTCAGTCTTTAGCTTTGGGACCAGCACATTCCTGACAACAAAGAAAAACAAAACAAGCATTCTCCCCAAGTTCCTTCACAAGCTGTAGATAAAATCTCCTTCCCCAATATGAATTTGCCTCTTCCTGTGGTGGTTTCTGTGTTGGGTTTTCTGATAGACTGCTAAGTTTCTAACACCATTTACATTTTAATACCTGTAGCTTACACCTTCTAATCTAAAATACCACAAGCTTGTTGAAATCCTATAAATCATGGAATAATTAATATTTTCAGATAGCATTTTATTATTATCCATATTATGAATCTATCCCAGGATATTTGCTGTATCTATCATATAGAGACATATACAATTCCAATCTATTTTATATATTACATAGAGAGAGCAAATGACTATATATATGAAGTCTAGACAAGTTTAACCTTTCTTTTATAAGTGTATATATTTTATATTATATATCTCTACGTATCTCCATATACCATAGATTATATATTATGTAGGTCTATATATTCTAGAAATAGGTGTATAGAGAGCTATAAAATATAGAGATCTATATAGAGAGATCTATAAAGTAAGTTTAAATTCATCTATATCTACTCTCAGCTCACCAGATTTAAATTTAGGGTGGTTAACATATACTTCCCTGACATTTCTAAATGCTGCAACTCAGTTACATAAAAGAACATCTGGCCACCTCGCCAATTTAACAACAACAACAAAAGCAACAAAATATCAAGGAAACCCCAGCAGAAGAATTGAGCAGAAAAAGCACCTAAGGACACCACCAATTCCCAGACCACCTTCTCATGAAATCTGACACCCCTGGGGTCAGGGATTCAGTGTCTGCTTTTATTTTTATTTTCAGAAAAAGGACAGTGGTGATCCAAGGACATCTGGCTCTTTTTCAAGGTCATACACATGCAGCCTGGTAAAGAGGCTGAAAGTGAGCACCCTTAGTGGGCTGGCTTGGGGCAGCCACAGCTGGACAGCCGTGTGTCCACGCTGAGGGCAGGGCCTCGGACGCCTGTCACAGGACTTCACTCTCTTAGGAAATTTTACAAAACTTTCCCAATTTCTCCAGACTCTGATTAAGCAGCCAAATGATTCTATTGTAGCTTTTAACACCCTCCCATCTCTCACCAAAACAGAAGTGAGGAAAAATACTTAAAGCCTCGAGAGCATAGAAAGCAAATCATCTTTCCTTTTTTGTTCCATTGCAAAGGATGACATGGCAGAGCCATTTTTGTATTTCCAACTGGAATTTAAAAAGTTGTCCTGCAGAATCATAAGCTTAACTTCTCTCAACGAGGAGAAAGGGACCTATCTGCCCTCAGCTGGGAGTTTCTAGAAAGGCTTGAGTGGGTTCATTTTCATACCCGCGCTATGTGTCTAAATAGTTTGAGAAGTAAAACTGATTTTAGCTTGAAAACCCTCTAACCACAGTCTAGAGACGATTTAAATTTTTTTTATGTAAAACAATCGTTGGATGATTGACGATGCTTGTTTTTATTTCAAAAAACCTTCCCCTCCAGCTCTATTACTTATAACTCCTTTATTACCGTGATTCAAACCAGGAGAGTTTGTCCTCCAGGGGACAGGACTCTGGAGACATATATGGTCATCCCTGGAGGGAGCTGGGGTGACGTGCTGTTGGCATCTAGTTGGAAGAGCACAGGTTGGTGTTAAACATCACATACCCACACGTGTATGCATGGAACAGCCCCCAGTGACAAAGAATGCCTGGGCCCCAAATGTCTGGAGTGCCCAGGCTGAGAAACTAGCTCTCTGCCTACATAGGGAGCTGTTCCCTTTCTGTTGCCTTCCTCCAGCCCAGAATTCTCTCCTCCAGGGCTCATGTGGTCTCAGCATGCTGTGCGTGACAATAGCCTAAACTGAAACTATTTCTTCACCTCTTTAGACTCTCCAAATTTTGAGCACCTGGAGTATGAATGTGTTATGACAATGCATTGTATCATTTGCTTTATAAATGGAGTCGAGTGTTTAGATCTTGAATTTGTCTCTCATCTAGGTTGTAAATTGATGCCCCAGTGCACAAAGGCCACACGTTTCCTTTCGGGGGAGAGCTGGGCGCCTTGTGTTCTATTAAAGCAGAAACCAGGCCTCCTTGTCAGACGTCTCAGCTAAACGCGTTCGATGTGCTCAAGTGGTGCCTGTGTGCAGATCCGGACTACTGGAGCGTGTCCCTCTGCCACCCTTGAGCCTCCTCCCTATTATCCACTCAGGCTTGGGACGCCAGCCTGCCCAACAGCTAACAGCAATCAAGGGACACCTGTGATTGAGTCACGCTGCTGCCCAGGGACTGTGTTGAGGCAGAACAAGAGTTTCTAAAACCCTTTTCCTTACATGCCTCTAGTTCACAGCCCACTCAGTGAAAATGGCTCCCTGCCTGTCTGCAACCTGTTCTTCCCCTTGAGCCAACTTTGCCCTGAAGACAATGTCAAAGCTCCTTAAGGAGATCCTGCCCATACCCCTTGCTCTCTTCACTCCTACCACACTGACTTTCATTCTCATTCTCAAATTAAGACCTCCTCTGTCCCACCACAGGGCCTTGCATGAACTGTTCTCATTTCCTCCAGTTCCCCATGTCACCTGGTTAACTCACCTGTTCGTGTAACAGGTATCAGTCCAGTCATCATTTCCTCAGAGACACTGACTAGACCTCCTATTGGGAGCCATGCTACTCATGTCGTCTGACAAAAGTCCGGGCTTGGGGCAGATTTCTGAAAAATCAGGAATCTCGTTAGCTGACTCCAAGATTCTCCTCATTTGTTTATGGCTAGTTTCTACCATTGCTAAAAACACGCATTTAAAAGTAAAACTGCAAATACTGATCAATCACTGAATAACCAATTTGATGACAAATGGCACTGCATGATACAAATATTACATTTTTTATAAAACTAGTCCTTCTCTGCCAAAAGGCAGTCAACATTTGGCCTTACATTAACAAGTAAAAAAACTTCTGGGAACAAAAGGCTATAAACATCCCTTGGCCAAGTCTTTAATATGGAGATGTGGTCTTTTGAGGCAAGAGCTAATTGGAGAAGGAAATTCTATTACTTTAAAGATAGCAGTTGGGTGGCAGACGTGATCCATGCTCCAAGTGTAAGAAAATTCCTGATGAGCCAGGAGGCGCCATAGCTAACTCCTGCTAAATTCTTCCTGTTTGTTTAGGGCTGATTCCCCTGGAGGTGACAATTGGTATGGTAGCTGTTAGAGTATGCATTCAAGAATAAGTCAACAGCAATTTTATGACTGGTTGAGCTAAAACAATATAGATAATAATTTCTAAATAAAAGCCTTCTGTTTTTTACTCTAATCAATTAGTTATATGTTGGTCTAAACTTTATAGGTTAGTTAGAAATAATCTTTATCTCCCTCCCCCCAGGTAACTTCCTGCCCTTTGTTTCCCTCAGCCCATAGTTAATCGTTCACCATGGCAAACTTAGAAATGTTAGTTGAAGACTCATAGGCTTTTTGCTAGTAATAAAATAACTGTTAGATTGTTTAAAGTAAATAACTATTTTGAAAACATTTGTTTAGCAACTGTGCCTTCTTTAAGACAAAGAATAATAAATGTTACACCTCTGCCGGAAGGCAAACAGACCCTTGGCGGCTCCTGAAAAAGGACATGTGATGATTGTTATCTTCCTACCTTATGCTTGTGTACTCACGATTTGCTTAGTATAAATAAAGGGCTGCTGAGACCCTGAGCAGGATGATGTCAGCACCCTGATCAAGTGTCTGCGTCTCCTCATTCCCTCTCCCCCTTCCCTTACCCTTTTTCTCTACAATTGTGAGACGCCTTCCCATCCTTCAGGAACCCCTGACACCCAGACTGCTGCGGCTGGCTCGCAACAACCTCCCTAAGTCAAATCCTTCTAATACACATTTCTATCATACTATATTCTTCTTCAGAGTATACACACTGATGCAATTTTGCAATTATTTGTGTGATTATTTGAATAACGTCTGACCTGGACACATCATGGTGCTGTGAGCACCAAGCATAACACTTGATGTATAGTAGTGCTGGGTGTTTATTGCCTGAGCATCTCATTAAACAAATGAACAAATACATAAAAGAACAAATGGATGGATGGATGGATGGATGGATGGATGGATGGATGGGTGGGTGGATAGATGGAAGGAATTACTCTAAGATCTAAAATTGGGAGCAAAGTCATAAGTATGAAACTGTGTGAGTGCATAGGTCCAGGTAACCATCTGGATTATCAGGATTTCGTACCTAGGTTATTGAAAGAGAAGAGAAACCTTGCCTCTAGAGCACATAATGAAGAAAAAATCATATACCTCACTTACAGTGTCGTTAAGTTAGAGAACAACTCCCACACTCTGCTGTAAGATAAAGCCAACATCCAAATTCTCATTGCAAACTTGGCTCCCCCAGAATTTTCTGTTCTTCTCCCTCTGCCCCATACCAAGGTTTCCTAAATGTGAAATAGCCACAGCTGCACCATTTCTTTACATTTTTCTTTTTTAGGCGAGGTTAACCCTCCTTCTACAGTGGCATGTTGTGCAATGCCCCAGAGGGCAAAGCTACCATTTGAGATATTTAAATATGACTTTGAGAAATGAGTCTGTCTTAGATATAAAAGCCTACAGTCACCATGATGAACATGACTGCAATGTTTAAAATCCCTAAATAAAGAGATGCAGCACTTTCTGCATATTCACTGCTGAAATGAAAGTTCTATATGATTCCTGTTTTTTGCAAACATTCAAATAAAGCAGTAGAAGGAAATGTGGATTTACCTTATGTTATCAATGAAAACAACTGTACTTGACCAAAGGAAGAATTGTTTCCTCTCGTATAAAAAGCAATGTGGCCACGGAAGACACGGAAGTCAGTCTCTGACCAAAGCTTTATCTCTATATTATTGTGTCATTTTGTGCACCGTCCCCAAGTGCCTTGTCAGTGACAGCCACTCATTAAATCACTTAAACTATCATATATAAAAATAAAGATGGATTTTAAGCTACACTGAGCCAGTCAGTTGGTTAGCAAATACTGATTGCTCTTCTTGGGCCCCAAGTATTCCTGCAGGTTTATACTAAAGAAGTTTTTGGTCTGTTTCCTTGAGAGACTTGGAAGCTCATCTATGTGACAAATAGATGAACCGGTGATCAAAATAATATTATTTAGATAAATACTGTCTTGGCAAGATGCATTGAAACAACAGTGGATTCTCCTTCTCTTTCAGCCAAAATGATGGAGGTGCTACACAGACAGAGAAGGACAGCTGTTCCAGGAACCCAAAATAGTTCGGCACAAGGTCAGAAGGTCATGACCTTGAGCGAAGCATGTCCAAGTGGTCAGTTTGCCTAATACAGCCGAGCACCTTCCTCTTGGGACAGATGAAGCCTCGGGATACACTGAGTACAGTTTCAGAAGCAGCATTTCTCCCTTTTTGGTAAAAAGTGTCTAGCATTTTTTAACATGGAATCACTATGCTATAACATAGAAAAGAGCTTAAAAAATATGAAAATATGGAACCACAAGAACGCTTATAGATTGAAGGTGGGAGTACAGCCGCTCTGGAAGTAGGTTTGGAAGGGCTGACTAAGTTGAAATGTGCACACCCACCATCCGGCAATCCACTTCACATAAACAGTCCCAAATCTGTGTCAGGTGCACCAACAGATGTTACCAGAATGCTAACAGCAGTATTAGTCATAATAACCAACCACTGGATATGCTCTACATGCCGTCAACAGTGAAATGTATAAATGCCTCGCGGGCTCTCACATAATGAACACATGGCAGTGGGAATGACCAGGCGAGACCATGACGGGCTCTCAGGTGACCCTCACAAGCTTGTGGAGTGAAAGGACCATACAAAGGAAGAGTAATGTTTGATTCCATTTACATAAAATTCAGAAACAGGCAAAAACAAAAAAGTAGCATCACTATTAGAATAGCAGTTGGGGGCCTCCCTTGTGGCGCAGTGGGTTGAGCACAGCACTGTAAAGCTGTCCGCAGCCTCTGCAGCGCGGGTTTAAGCCTGGCTGGCTGGGGAGATACCCACGTGGCACGGCAGACCTCTCCTGTCTCACCCACTGCTCCCCTCAGCAGTGTATTTCGTCAGTCTGCCTGTTCTGTTCCCTGCTCTGTCTCTGGTGAATCCTCTCATCCTCCCATGCATCTGGCCTGTACCCCAGTTCTTGTATAAATAAATAAATCTTTTTTTTTTTTTTAGAGGCATGTTTTATTTATTTATTTGTTTGTTTGTTTTTGTTTATACATGCACTGGGTACAGTCAGAAGCGCGGGAGGGTGAGAGAATTCACCAGAGCCAGAGCGGGGAGCAGAGCAGGCAGAAGGACCGAAGTACAATGCTGAGGGGAGCAGCGGGCGGCAGGAGAGGTCTGCGCGCCATGTGGGACTCTCCTCCGGTGGCCGGGGAGCAGCCGGGGATCGAACCGGCGCCGCAGAGGCCGCGGGCAGCGTCGCAACCCAGCGCTCAACCGCTGCGCCACCGGGGAGGCCCTAAATAAATAAATCTTAAAAAAAAAGAATAGCAGTTGGTTTTTGTGGGGAGAAGATAATGAGATACAGGGGTGGGGGCCCACCCAAGGCACTCATTTACCTGGTGGTCCTTTGCCTTGTGATAATTCCTCTAGCTGTATATTTATGTTTTGTGTACTTTTTTGGAACATACAGCATACATATATTTCAGTGATTAAAACTGTTTTTAAATGATGTACGACTGTTCTGGAACTGTCTGCCACTCCCAGAGTCCCCCCGGTTTGCTGAAGTTTGGCCTCCTCCTCTGAAACTTCAGGAGGCGCTGGCATGCGTAGAGCTGAGGGTTATCATAGAAGACCTGGGTGCTGGAAGGTAGTTGTTACAGGGCAGGGAGAGGGGCAGCCCAAACCCCGCAAACCTGCCTATTCTAAATGGGTTCTGCCATTTGCCGCATCAACACAAAACATATGAGACTTTAATGGGAAGGAACTTTAATATAATTAGGAAACAATACAGGAAAGGCAAAAAATTTAGTTTCTAAATCAAGCACCCAAAGTTACCCGTCCCCTCGTGGGTAAAACTCCATTAAATGGGATTGGCCGGGCCAACCCAGTGGTTGAGCGCTGGGTTGCGAAGCTGCCCACAGCCTCTGCAGCGCCAGTTCGATCCCCGGCTGCTCCCTGGCCACCGGAGGAGAGTCCCACATGGCACGCAGACCTCTCCTACCGCCCACTGCTCCCCTCAGCAGTGAACTTTGGTCCTTCTGCCTGCTCTGCTCCCCGCTCTGGCTCTGGTGAATTCTCTCACACTCCCACGCTTCTGACTGTACCCAGTGCTTGTATAAGTAAATAAATAAATCTTTTAAAAAAATAATAAATAAAAAATAAATGGGATTGGCCAAGAGCAAGGCCCCAAAGCCTGCCGCAAGTCTAAAGCACCTTCCAGTGGGGACCCACAAAAAAGGGTCAGAAACAACCAGACAAGCCCGGAAGGAAAAGAGCAAAATCAAAATCAAGATAACAGCCGCCATTGTCACCTCCCCTCGGGTCTCTCACCTACATCAGCCCATGACCAAAAGACAAGAGCAGTTTCTTTACAGGTCTCTTGGCCCCATGTGCCTCCTCCAGGTCCTTCTGGATCTCCATCCTGCTTCCTTCCTTCCTCAGTCTCCTCTGCAGCTTCTCTCTCTGCTCAGCTCCACCCTACTTTTGGGTGGGGCAGGAAACCTGGAACCTCCCCCTTTCCTGGGGACCAACCTGTCACAATTAGTCAAGTTCCTTTTCTAGCCCTGGGGGGATCCTACCAGGGACCTAATGACTGGAGACTGCGGAAAGTAGAAGCATGAGACCGGGGTTCCCTAGAGAGACTGAAAACAGATGAATCAGTGTTGGGTGCAGCATTGGGTTTAAGTATAGAAACCAGAGGGCAGAGATAAATGGCACCAAGTGACAGCGCTAGCAGGCAAGGCTGAGAAAGCAGCAGGAGAGAAGTCGCTGAGAGTCCATGAGCAGGTAAGAAAAGAGAAAGTTGGGTGGAGAGTGGGGGCAGAGGTGGGTAGGTCAGACTGGCTCCCCCCATGCCCCTGTTCAGCACTAAAACCCCAGAAACTCAGAGCATTCTGAACTTGAATCTGGGCTTCTAGATGGTGGAGAAGATATAGCTGTTGAGGTAGGAAGATGGAACACATTGTTAGCTTGATTTATAATTCTAGTAATTGGACATATGGTATGCCACTCCCTAGTTATCCCCTTGACCCATGGGTGTCAAGGGCAGACCTGCTGAACCCTCATATTCCTGGTGTAGAGGAAACTGCCTCTCTGGCAGAGAACACATTTTGGCCACTGTTTCAGCTTATCAATAATTTTTTGGACCACTGCCTTTGACATAGCATCACTTGTTATTAGCTGTCCCCTGTGCCCCCAGCTATGGGCAAACTACATACTGGTAAACATGACTTCTGATTTATTTGTGCCAATAAAGATGTTGGACAGGACAGGAGTCTAGAGGAACGTGTTAGAGATCGCCCTAAGATTGATGTGAGCCCATTAGTCAGTACACTTTGGGGGAGGTTGTTTGACCATCAACCCAACCACCTAATCAGTTCTGTCCTACCCAGAGGACACAGTGAGAGATTTTTTAACTCGGCTGCAATCAATATACTTGGTGTCAGTGGCAGGCTGCTGGCCTCATACTGGGTGACTCCTGCAGAGAAGAAATGGAGTGGTGTGAACAGCTCCTGCTTCCTGGAGCTCACTGGCTTGCTGCCTCTTTTGTACGTGATTCCCCTCTGTTTCCCATTGCTAGCTTGAGGAACGCATTGAATTTGGCCATTTGGTAAAAGCAAAGGAGAAAAGTACAAAAAAGCAAACCTTTAAGATGATCTCCTAAGTTTCTAGTCCGATGGAAAAGATGGGAAAGACTTTGGAGTGTCAAAAGGCAAGGGCCAGCAACCTTTTTCTCTAAAGCACCAAATCATAAATATTTCAGGTCACATGGGTCTCTGTAGCGACTACTGTAGTCTACTTTGAAATCAGCCAGTGCAAAGCAGCCCTCACAAAGATTGAACAGAATGTCATTTGTGGCTGTGTTCCAATAAGATTTTATTTACAAAAACAGGTGGCAGACCAGATATGGCCCATGGACCATAATTTGCAGATCTGTGTTCTAAGGGAAAAACTTTCCCTGAGATTAAGCAAAGAACTTTAGGAAATGGACTCATTTTCCAAGTCAGTGAGAAAAGACAGTGATGCCAGCCCCCTGGCTCACACTTCAGGTGTCTGTCATTGGGACTGTGCTGTGGCTCAGAGGCCATCAGGAGAATCCGTCTCACACACCAGCCTGCCATTGTGCATGTGGGCTGTTTCCACAGTGTGGCTGGGGCCTGAGGCGCTGCAGCGAACACAGGCATGCATAGATCCTTTTGAAAAAATGCTAAGGAATGGCCCTGCTGGATCCCATGGTGTATCTGTTTTTAATGTTTTGAGATTACAAAAATGTGGTACATATATGATGGAATACTATTCATCTATATCAAAAAAAAAAAGGTGACTCTTGCCATTGATGACATCAACGGTTAGAACTGGGAGGGATGATGCTAAATGAAATAAGGCAGAAGGAGAAAGACAAATACTGGATGACAGCAGAATTGAGGCTCCTAGAGGGTTAGTGGCAGAGTGGTAACAAAGTGGGGATGGGGCCCAATGGTATAGGATACAGGATATGGGTACTCTGGTGGTAGGTGGGGTGTGGTATATACAAGTGAGGAGGTAGGAACCTATTCCCCTAAATCATATCAAGTGCTATAAGCCAGTCACCTCAAACAGTCAATCAACAAACAAATTAAATAAAACACTGATCTACTCATGCCTGTTTCAGTCTGAGAAACTTCAGGGCTTACATTCACACTGGGTCTGCCCAGTCACCCCTGAGAGCTTTATCCTTTGTCACTGTCCTATACATCACACTGTCTCACCATGCGGAGCTCTTGGTATTTCCTCATTAGCTGTGCCATCATCTCTCCAAATATTTGCCATGCTGTTCCTCTGCTGAGACTCCCCTCACCACTTTCAACCCCACATGCATCCTCAAGACTCCATTCCAAATGTCTGTGCCTTGAAGTTTCCCCAGCACTCCTAGTTTGAGTTCATTTCCCTCATTTTTTTTATGTTCCCATCACACTCTGCAGGTACCACACTTCATCAATTCAGCATGCACACCTCTAATTTATCTCTATTGGCTTAACCTTATCTTGTATAGTATTTTTAAATCTATTTGCTGCTTCTCCACTGGGTCGTGAACTCCTTTCAGACCAGGCTATGCCTTATTAATCTTCGTTCACCCCGTGGTTGGCACTGAATCGTCCGTGGCCAGGATGCTGGGAGCACATGTTTGCACAATTGTTTGACTCACTGCAGAATCCAGTTGGGCCCGGGCCACTGGGGTTCCGTGAAATGATTCACGGTTTAAATTGTCGGCTATTTTTATCAGACACGTTCAGTGGCTTAATAAGCGACTCTTCCTGACAAGGCGTTTGGGAACTGTTCATAAATGACAGAATGATATTAAAATCAAATCAGGTTCAGAGGTAAATAGACAAATCTCTCCTCCACCTACATTCTGTGCTCCCTTCAAATCAGGAAGGATAATTGTTTTAGTTTACACAGCTGTTGTGTATTTCTGCACATGCCTTTGCTCTTTGAAAGGCATCTCATGAAATCTCAGGCTCATATTCAATATGGGACCAGGTTGTATCTTTTTTTTCCCCTTTTAACGCATTTCCTAGATCTGGTTGATTTGCTCTCCAGGTCTATTTAGAACACAAAAGCGATCATTTACTGAGTGGAACCCAAGCAGCTCAAAATCTGGCTGCAGTTTTTCCGAGTCCTTCCCGCATGACACTCGGAGAGTGAAATCCAGGGAAGAGGAGGCCTGAAATGACAGCTGTCCCCAGCCTGCACTTACGTTATACACCCAAGGAAAAGGACAGATGGGTGTGAGCTGGACATGCCCCAACTTGTTAGCTGAACACCGACACATTGTTGGGTTTTCTGCAGCCCCCATTTCCAAAAGCTGCTTTCTATCAATTAGGAAATAGGACAAAGAGGACTGGGGGTGGGTGCTGCGGAAGGGTGTTGTACTCTGGCCCCGGGCTCATTCAAGGGGGTGAGTGGAGGGCTACTCTCCTCACCCAGCTATTAGACCTAGCCTCTGGCAGGGGCCAGGGGTCGTGGGTCACCTTTTTAGAACTTGTGCAGGTAGGTGCCTTGTAGACCAGGAGCAGGCCCAGGGAAAATCAAGGCAAAAATTGCAAAGACAGAACACCCCCACAACCTTGGTATTACCCCTCCCCGCTAACTAGTCAGACAATCTCCTTTTCTTTTTATTTGGCCCGAGAATGCACAGGAAGACATAAGGTCTAGGAGAAGCCCCTCGGCTGGAGAGGCTGGCTCAGCCCTGCCTGTCTGGGGGCAGAAGCATGCCTCCTTCTCCTTCCTTGCTCGCTCCCTCTGCAGCGCCTGCTCCTCCTCCGTGGCTCCTCAGCAGCCCCTGCTCCTCCTCCGTGGCTCCTCAGCCTGAAGCTCTGGCCTGCCGACTCCTCAAGGTTACGGAGAAGCAGTGGAAATTAGTTTCTCTTAGGCTTATCTGATTTCCTCTGGGCCCCGAGTATGCCGGGCATAAATAGATAATCAAAGATTTTTACTTTCCCAGGTAGGAATTATGTAATCAGAACCTGCTCCTTCCTTTGTTTCTTTGAAACTTTACTGGCAAGAAATTCTCTTTGCGTGCTCAATTACACTGAGCACTTTCCCTCCGCTTTGACTTGGAAATCTTCATGCTCTTTAAATCCTCAGCCTCCGAAGCTAATCAGATAATTCTGTGTGAATTAATACATAGGCTGCGTTTTCAAATATATTCACATGCTCCTTTGCTGTGTGTATATGTGTGCACCAAGATTGTCATATAATAAGGAAAACCCATTTCAAACATGATCTTGTTTCCTTCGAACCCACAGAACATGGTCCCCGCCACGCCAGAGCTGCAAAGATGAAAAGGCACTCTGCTTCCCCACCTCCTACCCCGTTCTGAAAACAAGCACTTTTCAACTCTTCTCAACAGACAATAGTTCCTTCTCTTGGTGAGTGACTTCCAATTCTGCAAGGTTTCAGCCCCCGAGGCTAATCAATGACTCCCAATTCTACTCCTGACTCCTGAGCCCAGACCCCTTGAGCCACTCCCATCTCCCACAGCATCATGCATTTATCCCCAGGCATCTCCAGTTCCCACTGTCCAAGCCCAGCGTCCTTCAGACCTAGACCTGCTCTTGCTGTGGCATTTCCTGAACGCTATGAACACACCTCATCATCTGAGCAAGAAAGCCAATGTCCCAGCTCAGGAATTTCTTCCGGAAAGCAAAGCTTGGTCCCATCATGGCCACAGCCCCGAGGGCAGGTCCGCACACAATGGATCAGCCAGGGAAGCCTCCTCCTCCTCCTTGCTTGTTTCCACATCTGGGCAGTTTTGTCCACTTCATTCCCTCTCCCTGTAGCTTCTTTCCAGGCCTGCCCAAGCGTTGGATGGACTGCAGTTCAGAGCTGGGCCTGGGACAATGCTGCTTGGGTTTCGATCCCTCCAACAACCCTTTGTGTAGCTCTGCGACTTAAGTCACCTGCAGTCTGGCTTCTACACCTCAAAACCCTTAACTGCAAATGAGAATGATGCCTGTAAGCATCTAGAAAGAATAGGCATGGGCAGGCTTCTCCTATAAAGGGCCAGGTAAGAAATACTTTCGATTTTGTAAGTGAAGATGCAAAACTAAGGTTATTCTCTAGGTACTTGATGGGTAAATGAGTGCAGAGAAGGGAACGGGGTGGGAGAGCAGTGCAAGAAAGGTGCAGGCGGGGTCCAGGAGAGAATTCCGCCTGCCCAGTGGGGACAGTGGCCCACTCCCTGTGGGCTCTTGGGCACCAACCCTACCAAACTCAGCCAACTCCTCTGATTGTCTGCTTGCCTCTCCTGATCCAGGGGACATCCTCCTTTGTTAGCAGAACATGACAGATAGCAACGTTAATGATGGTTTGAGTGGGCTTCTAAGGGCTCTGAGGGGCTGCAGAGCTCCCCACATACCAATGGTGTTTGCAGACATGGGGGTTTCTCCCTAACAAGGGTGCCATATGTCTTACTCACCCAGAACCAAGGCCTCCTCGTATCCCCGGGGAGCTCCCTATGAGCTTTGCCTACAGCTCAGCCCTGTGAAAACTTGCCTGCAAATGTTTGCAAATTACCTTGAACGCCTCAGACAGAAACGGAGAGAATTATTTATTTTTAGCACCCTGGCGTACATAGCCCCATCGCTGCGTGGCCTGACACATACAACGTTACTCAGATCCCACCCCCTTACCTCTGATTAATTCTGAATTGTGGACCACTTTCCTTCACGGTTGATGGATACACCTCTTAGGTCTTGCCCTCAGCCAAATCACCGCTAATGTCCTGTTCTCACCCCTCACTTAGCCATGCTAGCTCTCTTGAAAGCCTAATGCATTTTCCATTAGAACAGCCGATTCCCTCTGTCCTTTCTGGCAGTGGCAGGCTGCAGTCTCCACCCATGTGGAGGATGCCAGGAGCCCCCGACTTGCTCAGCCTTCTGTCTGGCAGTAGATGCTCTTGGGACTCTGTCCATAGCCTCCTAATGGGGCTCTGCTCTGGAGAACTACCGGGAAGAAAAGCACCAGGTGTTTTCACCTGGAAATACCTGGAAGGTTGTGCCTCCCCTCTGGGGACAACCCAGCCAGGACAGTCTGATAAGGAGGCATAGAGGCTGGCAGTAATACCTCAGAGCTTCCCATGGGGTCGGGATGAGTCAAGACGGATCTTTCCTGCCCGGTTCGTGTTTCCCACACACCTGTACAGTTTCACCTGACAGTGCTCCCTGCAGAGCTTCTTGGCAACCCAACCTAAGAGGCCTCTCTGTGCCATCCTTCCAGTGTTTTTTTTAAAACTTTGCTCAAAAATATCACTTCCTTTCTTCAAGCCTTCCATGTCTCCCGTGGTCCAGACACCATAGCTAGGGTCTGAATCCCACAGACCTGCCTGTCTACCTATCCTTCCTGCCTCAGCTGAGAGCCCACTTCCTCCAGAGAGGCCCAGACCCCCCGTGGTGGGCCTGGGGCATCTCTGTATGTGCGCAGCCCTCTGTGCTGACACCTGCCATAAATTCCATCCTACTGAAATTGCCTGCTGCTGGGCTTTCTCCCCCTTTAGATTCCCTTATAGGCTGCAAACTCCTCTGATATTCCCAAGACCCACCATGCATCTGGCCCACAGGGGCCTTCGATGATTGATGAAATGAACCAATGAGTGACTGAACTTGTTATTTCATAAATGTTTCATAATAACAGTCAAAATTCCAATTTCATCTTAACATACTATATCAACATTTGTCCACTTGTGGTTTATCTAAAGTTTTCCTAAATAGAAGGATTCGCTGGAAATGTATTCAAAGAATTAAATGCTTTTCATACATACATATATGCAGTCTGCTTAGGGTGCTTAATATATTCGACGTGTGAATAGGAACAGATGGTTAGTTTTCCATTTCTTTTGGACCCTTAGTTTCACAGAGACTTCCCAGCCCCACCAACCTCTGACCTACGAGAATCAATGTTCTTTTGAATTTTAATTCCCCTTGCCTTCTGCCTGCCTGCTCCGCCCCCCCCAAAAAAAACACAAATAAACAAGCAAAACCAAACAAGTAAACAAAAAAAACTAAGGCCCAATGTAATGCCAAGTGCTGGAACTGCTCTGCTCCTCTGAGAAAGAAGGCCTTGAACATCATTGCACCATGCTTGCAAAGCTGCCATCGCGCTGCCGACTTTTCAGAAAAGCATCACCCTGAAAAGAAGTTGTTCTAGAAGGCAAACCTGGTGACTGCTGGAAATGTCCAATGTTCTGACTTGCCCAGTTCTCACTTTGGAACCGGTGTATTCCACAGTAGAGGAGCATTAATTCTCAGCGTGACCACAGACTTGAAGCTGAAGCAGCGTTAGCAAATTACCAATGATGGATATGCAAATGGAGCAAGGACAAATATTAAAATAGCCCTATCTCTATTTGCCGCTACCTTGTCTTGTCCAAAATTCATAGATATATTAATCCTCTTGGAATGCTGAGCATTGCATATACAGTAACATTCTTGCGGAAGCTAATAATTATCTCTCGTTAGCAAGATCAACTTACTGCAGTCTTTCACGGCAGGGACAGAAAAATATTGTGACTTGCTAGACTAAGCGAAACCTGGTGGCAGGATTAATTAGGACATTTAAACTAACAATAATAAAGACACACAGCTACAGTTCCCCCCTACGTATAATTGATAAAATGAACAGAAAATAGACATGACGATGGTAGAAGAATACATTATAAATAGTTGGTTGAGGCACAAAGGGACAAACTTTCTTCCGTCACTTATGTTGTTGTAGCAAATATTTATTAGGCACCTACTGTGCACGGCACAGTTCTTATCAGGGACAAGGATAATAACAAATTACTACCTGTCAGCCACATGCACAACAACTTCACCATGTCACGAGGCAGCACTCTTATTAAGTCTTTGGAATCTACTAAGAGTCTCAATTTTGAAACAATGAACCAAAGGAGGACAAATTTATGAATTGTGGGTCTCTGGTATTAACCCAAAGACTCAGCCTTAAGAGAGGAAGAAAAAAAAAAGAATGCTTAAGAAAAAAATTTAATTTCTGCCAAAGAAAATCTAAGAACATAAGTTAGCAGGCCCAACCAGATGCCTCTGGCTGTGTTGTAACAGAGATGAGGCAAGTATCTAATTTCACAGGAAAAATTTATAGACTAGACTTTGAATCAGAGTCCAGAAACCTTCCCTGCCGGGTTCTCAATCAAACGGCAGAATAAACAGCCATGTCCTCGCGTGTCCAATGCCCTCTGATCTCTCTCTTTCTGATCAGTATAGCTGTCACCTCCACTGATGCATCCCAACAACTCCCCCTGCACATTCTCTAGTTTAATTTGCTTAACAAATTTGGCAGATTGTTTGCAAAGTGCTCCTAATAAATCCTCACATGGAGCAGGCACATCCCTTTGCAAGGTCACTTTGTACGGACCTGTCAAGAAGTAGAGTCTTGAACACAGGAAGACTTTGCAACTTGCTTTGCCAAAGTATGCAAGGAAGTGATGTTTCGATGACTTCTGAGCCCAGGCTGTAAGAGACCTGGTAGTCCCCACTCTCACCTACGTAGAACACGGGGCTCCAGCCATTTGATGAGAATGCAGATGGGAAGAGATGTTTATCCAACAGCCAGTACCAAAACACCAAATGTGTGAGTGTGTCATCTAATCCAGTGCTATGGTGGGAATATTTGTGTCCCCCCAAATCACATGGTGAACCCTAAATCCCATTGTGATAGTATTTGAGGGTGGAGTCTTGGGAAGGTAGAGGTCATAAGGATGACGCCCTCGTGAATGGGATCGGCATCTTAGAAGAAGAGATGATGTCTGCCGTGAGAGCATGCAGTGAAGAGTCCTCACTACATCAGCTGGAACCTTAACCTTGAAGGTTAATTAAGCCCTCAGCACTCAGCACTGTGAGGAACACATTTCTATTGCGTAAGCCACAAAGTCTATGGCACTTTCATCATGGCAGTAAGACACCAGTCATGCTGCCAGGTGACTGCAGCTGTGTAGACGATTCTAGATGAAAGAGATGGAGCAGAAGAACCACTGCCTGAGCCCAGCACAAGCTGCATGCCCACAGAATATTAATCACTAAAATAGTTGTAATTTCATTCACTGGAATATGAAGCAGAACCACAGATTCCAAGGCAGTGAACAGATGACAGACTTTAACATTTTGCACATCCTTTTAAAAAGCAGGATTCCATGCTACCTCCTTGCACAGAACTGTGTTAACTTGTGAAGCTAAGGAATTTCTTCTTCACCATCATCTCCTAAAGCAATTCACACCGAGACTGAACTGTTCAACCTTTCTGTGCCAAGGGAAGAATAAAAATGGCAGGGACAGGCTCAGAAATGCTTGTTCAGTGGTTGACTCATTGTTTACAGTGACGTGGATTGAAAGGCAGCCTCCGCCTGCCCCCCGGCTTTCTCCTAGGTGTGTGGATGGGGTGTGGCCAGCCCTGCCACGGCTGCAGCACTGTTGCCGAAATCCTGGGCCTCCTGTGGGGCCTCTGGTGACAGGGACTCTTGGATGGCATATTAGTCAAGGTGCCCTGGAGAAACAGAACCAACAGGAGGAAAATATGGACACATATATCTATGTGCATGTTTGTGTATGTGTGTATACCTCCTGTTGTATGTATGTGATTATAAATGAATATATCTGCACGTACATGCCCTGATATGTATATATACATGTGTATATGTATATGTACATGTATGTATAGCTCCTGTTGTATGTCTGTATGTATTATGCGTGTGTGTATACATGTGTAGGGTAAAGAAAATGTCAGGCTTTTCTGCCCTCCTGCCATCAGAATAGATGATGGATCCCTGCGGTCCTGAATGCATGCCTGATGGCGGGCACCTGGAGTAGGGTGTGGGCAGAGGTAGATGGGATTCACCTAGGCTAAGACTGTGCTTTTAAGGGCAGTGTCACGGGGAAGCCAGCAGAAGCCGAA
Source organism: Talpa europaea (assembly GCF_964194135.1). NCBI lineage: Eukaryota > Metazoa > Chordata > Mammalia > Eulipotyphla > Talpidae > Talpa > Talpa europaea. The sequence continues at coordinate 130,300,613 of NC_140071.1, read as the reverse complement.
AGAGAAGCCAAGAGAGAAGCAAAGAAGCAGAAGCAGAAGCAGAAGCAGAGAACGCCAGAGAGCCCAGAGAGAGTGCGGATTTGCTGGGGGCTGGGAGAACTGCCAGCCTCCCTGCCCCCCAGCACCCTTGCCTGCGTGTACCTGGTAATCCCAATAAAAACCTGCAGAACCACTGAGGACTCTGACTCCTCCTTCACCCGGTCAGCATGGGATCAGAAAACCTGCTCAGTGGTCAGTCCTGACCTCTACAACATGTATAGATTCATGTGTGTGATTTTACAGAACACATATATATATATATATATGCATACAGACACACATATACTGCATAGCCCTGAAGAGGAGTCTGGAAAGCTCTATTTCCCCTGGAAGAGTCAGAGAATTTCCCTTGATTTCTGGATCACCAGCTATGGTGTTCTTAGCTGTGCATTTGTGGGCAAAGGCACCTCAGCCCTGGTATCTGCAGACAGGTCTTAGTGTTAGGGGGAAAAGGCTGTCCTAAAGCTAATTCCATACAGGCTTTGTGGACTCCACCCCCACCCCAGGCCAAAGCCAAAGACACTGGGAACTCCAAATCCCATCACCACCAAAGGGAAGGTGTAGGGTAAAGAAAATGACAGGCTTCTCTGCCCTCCCGCCATCAGGATAAATGATGGATCCTTGAGGTCCTGAGTGCATGCCTGATGGCAGGCACCTGGAATAGGGTGTGGGCATAGGTAGATGGGATTCAGCTGAGCTAAGACTGTGCTTTTTTAAGGGTGGCATCACAGGGACGCCAGTAGAAGCTGAGGAGAAGCCAAGAAGCCGAGAACGAACAGAAGCTGAGAAGAGAAGCAGAGAACGCCGGAGAGCCCAGATAGAGAGAGAGAGTGCAGATTTGCTGGGGGCTGGGAGGCCTGCCAGCCTCCCGGCCCCCCAGCACCCCTGCCTGCCGTATACTGGGTAAATCCCAATAAAAGACCTGCAAAAGCCACTGAGGACTCTGACTCCTCCTTTACCCGGTCTGCTGGATCAGAAAACCTGCACTGTGTCCAGTCCTGCCCTTAAAATTGGCGTAAGTTGGCAAGATGATCCATGCAGACAGGTATGGAGCCCTCCAAAGACCTGGAGGGACTGGTGGACAAGGTCCACGAGCTACAGGACAAGACCTGGCATGAAGGAGATGCCCAAGAGGCCCAGCCAACGACCCCTGAGACAGCAAGAATCATCAGCGAAGAGAGGACCATGATTCGGAGCTCGCCAGTGCTGATGCAGGGAGAGGCCAACGGACTTGGACTAATAGACTTGGACTAATGGAGTTGGACTGACAATCCTGCCAGAAGGCGGAGGACCTTGCAGGTTGATATGTTTTGGGACCCTGGGGGTGGAACAGTTTCATTTGTAAACCCCAGGAGATGGGAATCTGGGGGTGGCCAGTGGACCTTGATGGCCAAAAGCAGCCTGCATATGCCCAGGAGCCAGGCAGAGGAGAAAAGCCAACCAAGAAGGCAAAAGCTGGTGCTAATGCCAAGTTTGGGAAACGCTGAGTGGCTGTTAAGCACTAAGTAAGCTGAGGAAGACCAGTGAGTCTCGTAAAATCACCCGTGGGTGATGCCCTGCTCGTTCTCTAGTGAGGGTGAGGAGCTGAGGAACCCGTCCTTGGGGGACAGGTGGGGAACGTGGCTTGGGGTGGAGCCCAAGCCAAATGTAGAGTTTGGATCCCCGACCCATGTGCTTGTGCAGTGGGCTGGCCTGAGTGCAGGGGTCTGTGAGTCGCACTGGTGGCCATGAAGGCCGAGTGTTGGAGCAACTGCAGACAGAAACCCTGAGGGTTGGCGATTACCCCCAACAGAATAGAATCGCCAATCCCAGAGCTAGTGCATCTTGGGGGTGGATGCTGTGTGTGCCTTGTGGCCGAGACTACAGCCAGAGAAGGCCAGGAAGCCTGACGGCTCCTGGTGTGTGACAGTAGATGCTGTGAATGGTTCCCCTCCCTCGTATGAGCAGTGCCTTCGGTAGCAGATGTGGTGGCTCATCTGCTGGTACCAATAATTGTCTTTTGCACTAGGTTGGGGCCCTGCCTGGACTTATTTGTGTTCTATTGTATTTTGTTATATTGTGATGTATTTGCTTTTGTGGGCCATGGCTGCATTGTTTATGTTTGATAAGAAAATTGTATATATATGTATAGACTGTATGGCAGAAAACCCTGAGGGGGTGGATTGTAGGGTAAAGAAAATGTCAGGCTTTTCTGCCCCCCCACCCCCACCCCGCCGCCTTCAGGAGAGATGATGGATCCTTGCGGTCCTGAATGCATGCCTGATGGCGGGCACCTGGAATAGGGTGTGGGCCTAGGTAGATGGGATTCAGCTGGGCTAAGACTGGGCTTTTAAGGGCAGCGTCTCAGGGACACCAGCAGAGGCCAAGGAGAAGCCAAGAAGCCGAGAACGAACAGAAGCTGAGAGAGAAGCAGAGAACGCCGGAGAGCCCAGATAGAGAGAGAGAGTGCGGATTGGCTGGGGGCTGGGAGGCCTGCCAGCCTCCCGGCCCCCCAGCACCCCTGCCTGCCGTATACTGGATAAATCCCAATAAAAGACCTGCAAAAGCCACTGAGGACGCTGCCTCCTCCTTTACCCGATCTGCTGGGTCCTAGAAAACCTGCTCAGTGCCCTGTCCTGCCCCTACAGAAGGTTGCTGGAACCTGAGGGTGGGGTTAAGCAGTCAGGTTTGGTAAAACAGGACACGCGGGCTTTGGAGGGGTCCCCCATTTTGGCTCTCCGCCAGCTCACAGCCTCCGGCCAGCTCTGAGAGTGCCTTTGGGTTTCCAGGTCGGCGGATCGGGTAGGACGCATTAAAGACTTTATTTCCCTATTCTCTCCCTGAGTTGTACATTTTCCTTATTTCCTTTTCCCTTGTAAATAAACCTTTTATTAACCTTTTGTGTGTGTCTGTAGTGGAGTATTCACAAGTCCCTTTTAAGCGGGTGAGGACCCACAGCCAGGGAACCCGTTTTATATCGGGGCTGCTCGGTAACATTAGCAATGTCTGTTGTGGCTCTTGGGGTCCGTGGCTGCTGGTCTGGCATCCAGTTATGAAAGCCCTCCCTGTGCTGGAGAGTAAGAGCAGAGAAGGTTCTGCTGAGTCTTAAAATGGGCAAGAGCCTGGGTTCTGGAGTCAGACAAAACTGGATGGTCCCAGCTCTGCCAGTCACTAGTTAATGATCATAACTGTCTTTTTATTAAAGCTGCCCACATCAGCTGTGACATTCACTCCTTCTAACAACTCATTTTACAGATTAGGGACTAAATCTCAGAGAGGTTAACTGACCTTCCCTAAAGTCACACAGCCAGCTAGTATTTTAGTTCATCAGTTTGACCCCCCATGTCCCAAATTCATAACCACCATATTTGATAAAAATGTGCTAGGGAGGGCCTCCCTGGTGGCACAAGGGGTTAAGTACTGCACTATGAGGCAATCCATAGCCTCTGTAGCACCAGTACGATCCCCGGCTGGCCAGGGAGCCACCCACATGGTGCAGCAGACCTCTCCTGCCTCACCCACTGCTCCCCTCAGCAGTGTATTTCAGTCGATGTTCCTGTTCTGTTCCCCACTCTGTCTCTGGTGAATCCTCTCACCACACACATCTCTGGCCTGTACCCCAGCTCTTGCATGCATAAATAAGTAAATCTAAAAAAAAATTGCTAGGGATATTGTGGTTCAAATCAAATCCCTGCACTTAAAAGCCAAAGTGCAAAAACTCCCACTCCATCAGGTGTTCTTAAAGATACCAAAAAAGAGCAAGATGAGGACCTTGGCCTCCAGGTATTGATAGTCTAGTTGAAGAGAAAACACCTACTTAGGGATAATGATGACTGACATCACCCTCTTTGGGAGAACGGAAAGTTTAAGTTCACCCACAGGGAAAGCTTTCATTATTAGGGACTCAACCATTTTTAATGAGTTGGCATTTTGCCCTCCAAACACATCAGCAGGTGAATGCATTTTATCATAAGACTTTTGTCAGCATCGTAGAGAGTAGAAAACTAGAGGAAGCTGGTCTGTTGCTTAAAATGCCAAGCAGCAGGTCCAAATTGTAGCTAATCACTACCCTAGGCAAATGCTGATTAACTCAGACTTTATTTCCCTCATCTATGTTCCTGTCTCCTCCCTCCCCAACCCCCCCACCAACTCTCAGGGATGGGTGGAGGTGAGGGCCGCTGCTCAAATAATCACATGTCATATTCCATGACCAAAGGCTGTTTGCCTGCACGCTGCTATTAAGACAGTACATTAAGAAGTGGCCTCAACATTAATCACAAAGGAGACTTCATGAGACTCATATCCTGGGAACAGAACAGTCTGGAATATAAAGGAAGGGCAACACCCTGGTATTAGCTGTCCATGCCTCCAGGCACTTGCCTGCTGAGCAATAAGTGGGGTTCCAGCAGCCTTGGGGCCAGAGAGTGTACTGGGAGGGCAGGTGAGAGGGGAGCAGTGACCTAGGCTGTGTCCTCCTGGGAACTGGTGGCTTCACCCAACTGTGTCAAAGAGGACGGGGGGAGCTGGGGCCCATGCAAAGTGCAATGGGTGGGGAGGGTGGGACTGGCTGCACAGCTCTGTCACCCCGGGGGGGCAGCTGGGTGGGTCACAGGCAAGCAATCTTAGGCAAGATTCAAGTAAACACAGGTTCTCCAGGCGCGGCGGAATCCTGCATGATTGTATTAGTTTCCTAAGGCTGCTGTGACAAAGCACAAAGGAGTAGAAATTTCTTGCCCCACAGCTCTGGAAACTAGAAGTCCAAAATCAAGGTGCTGGCAGGGTCTTTTCCTTCTGAGTGTTTGTAGGAGATCTGTCCCATGCTCCTCTGCCAGCTTCTGGGGAGCGCTAGAAATCCTTGTTCCTTCATTTGTCCATGCAGCACTGACATTCCCCCAGTGTGTTTCTGTGCCTAAGTCTCCCTCCTGTAAAGACAGCAGTCATACTGGATTAGGGCCTGCCTAGTGACCTGATATTAACTTGAAGACATCTGCTTAGATCCTATTCACAAAGATTCCATTCACAGATATCAGGGGCCAGGGTTTTAAGATATCTTGTGGGGGCAATACAATTTAATCCATAATAGTGGCCCTAACAGAGGCCTCCTCCACAGGACTGTGAGCATCCAAAGGACCAGCAGGGCCTCCCTGATGGTGCAAGGGGTTAAATCCTAGCACTATGAAGCTATTCGCAGCCACTGCAGCATGAGTTCAATCCCCAACCAGGGAGGTGACCCACATGGTGCAGCAGAACTCTCCTGTCTTGCCCGCTGCTCCCCTCAGCAGTGTATTTCAGTAAATCCGACTAGTCTGTTCCTCACTCTGTCTCTGGTGAATCCTCCCCACCCCCCAACCCCCCCACCTCTGGCTTGTACCCATATCTTGTATGCATAAATAGATCTTAAAAAAAAAACAAAGGACCAGCACTATCTGATTCATTTCACATCCCAGTGCCTAGTCATGCCTGGCAACTAGCTAATAGCTAATGTGCTAAATGAATTAACAAATGAATGAATACAAGATGATCTTAGCCAGATTTGTATGATACAGCTTAATTGACAAAAAAATCTGAGAGCGAAATCCTGGCTCCATTGTTTGCTGCTTGGGTGGCCTTTGGTGAGCCTCTATTTTCTCTTCGCCAAAATGGGAGTAATATAGCATGAGCAAAGATGGTGAGAAGCGCAGAAGACAGCGAGTATAAAATGCTTGGCACATAGGAGGTATTCAGTAAAAGAAATTCCCAAGTTAGTTCTACAAGTAACCCTTATTTCACATTTTTTGACACCACATTCATTCCATCCTTTGCCAATGCTTCAAGATTTTCAAAATACCCAATATAAGCAGTTGTGAGTAAAACTGCTGCACAGAACAATTTGCACAAAATCAAATTGTACTGATCAGAATGTACTGATCAGAATGTATTCAGTACATTCTGTACTGAATACTGTACTGATCAGAATGTATTCAGTTGGCAGTGACAGAAAGCCCTCAAACCCCAATCCAAATAAAGTAATACTGTAACAGGGTGGTCCCCAGGAAAGGCGGAGGTTCCAGGTTCCCTGCCCCACCCAAATGGAGGGTGGAGCTGAGCAGGGAGAGAAGAAGCTGCAGAGGAGATTGAGGAAGGAAGGAAGAAGGATGGAGCCAGAAGGAGACCTGGAGGAGGCACATGGAGCCGAGAGACACATGAAGAAACTGCGCTTAGATGATATGATAATATACATAGAGAACCCCAAAAACTCCACAGAAAAACTAATTCAACTAATCAATCAGTTCAATGAAGTGGCAGGATACAAAATCAACATGCAAAAGTCAGTAGCCTTCCTATACACAAACAATAAATCTGAAGAAGAAGAAATAAAAAAAAAATCTTTTTTATTAGCGAAACAAAAAAAATCAAATACTTGGGAATAAATCTAACAAAAGAGGTAAAGGACCTATACAAAGAAAACTATAAAACACTGTTAAAAGAAATAGAAGAAGACACAAAGAAATGAAAAGACATCCCCTGCTCATGGATTGGAAGAATAAACATTATTAAAATGGCCATCCTACCAAAAGCAATATACAGATTCAATGCTATTCCAATAAAAATTTCAATGTCATTCTTCAAAGAAATAGAACAATTATTGATGAAATTCATATGGAATCACCAAAAACCCCGAATAGCCAAAGCTCTCCTGAAAAAAAAAGAAGGAAATGGAGGCATCACACGCCCAGATTTCAAACTATACTACAAAGCCATAATCATCAAAACTGCATGGTATTGGAACAAGAACAGACAGACCAATGAAATTGAATAGAAAATCCAGAAATAAACCCACAGATTTATGGTCAACTAAACTTTGACAAAGGTGCAAAGAATATACATTGGGTCAAAGAAAGTTTGCTCAATAAATGGTGCTGGGAAAACTGGGTCGCTACAAGAAAAAGAATGAAGCTTGACTACTACCTAACACCATGCACAAAAACCAACTCAAAATGGATTAAAGAACTAGACATAAGACCTGAAACCATAAAGTACATAGAAGGAAATATAGGCGAAACACTACATGATATGCACATCAAAGACATCTTTACAGACACATCACCCAAAGCAGTGATAGTGAAGGCAAAGATAAACAGCTGGGACTACATCAAATTAAAGAGCTTCTGCACAGAAAAATAGACAATAACAAAAACAACTAGAAACCCCACCGACTGGGAGAACATTTTTGCACACAACACTAATAATAAAGGACTGATCACAAAAATCTACAAAGAGCTGATGAGAAAACAAAGATAATAATCCTGTCAAAAAATGGGCAGAAGAGCTAAAAAGAAACTTCTCTGAACACAAAATGCCAATGGCCAACAGGCATATGAAAAAATGTTCAACATCACTTGTAATCAGGGAAATGCAAATCAAAACTACCATGAGATACCATCTTACACCAGTGAGAATGGCACATATTAAAAAAACTAGCAACAACAGATGTTGGCGAGGTTGTGGAGAAAAAGGAACTCTCCTGCAATGTTGGTGGGAGTGCAAACTTGTCCAACCACTATGGAGAGCTGTGTGGAGATTTCTTGACCTACTAAACATAGAGCTCCCTTATGATCCAGCAATTCCACTCCTAGGTATTTATCCAAAGGACACAGAAGCATCAATTCCAAAGAGCACCTGCACTCCTATGTTTATAGCAGCACTGTTTACAATAGCTAAGCTTTGGAAACAACCCAAATGCCCAAAAATAGATGACTGGATCAAGAAGATGTGGTACATATACACCATGGAATATTACTCAGCCTTCAAAAAAGATAAACACATGCAATTTGCAGCAACATGGATGGCACTGGAAGGGATCATGCTTAGCAAAATAAACCAGAAAGAAAAAGAAAAATACCGGATGGTCTCACTCATAGCAGGAATCTAGAAAACTTAAATAAGGGACCAGGAAAAAGAATTACTGTAAGAAAGAAAATATCCATTTTTCAACAAACAACTATGAACCAGAGACACTCTATGGGGCATGGGGGACAGGGAAAGGAGGGCTTGGGGTCAAAATAAGGAGGTTGTAATTGTATGGGGAATATAAAAATAAAATTTAAATTAAAAAAATTGAAAAAAAAAAAAGAAGAAACTGCTCTTGCCTTTTGGTCGTAGACTGGGTGACACAGATGTGGGTGAGATACCCAAGGGGAGGTGACAATGGCAGCTTTTATCTGATTTTGATTTTGCTCTTTTCCCTCCAGACTTGTCTGGTTGTTTCTGATCCTTTTCTTTGGGTCCCCACTGGAAGATGCTTTAGACTTGTGGCAGGCTTTGGGGCCTTGCTCTGGGCCAATCCCATTTGGATGGAGGTTTACCCACGAGGGGACGGGTCACTTTGGGTGCTTGATTTAGAAACTAGATTCTTTGCCTTACCTGTATTGTTTCCTAGTTTTATTAAAGTTCCTTCCCATTAAAGTCTCATATGTTTTGTGCTGATGTGGCAGATGGCAGAACCCATTTAGAATAGGGCAGGTTTGTGGGGTCTGGGCTGCCTCTCTCCCTGCCCTGTAACCGATTTGCTGTTGAAAAACTGGCTTGGGCTTTGTGAAGATTCCATGTGTCTGTGTGTAATTTGTTTGTAGTGACTTGCTAAGAGATTTGATTTTGTGCAAATGGTTCTGTGCAGCAGTTTTACTCAAAAGATTAGGTAGTAGGTTGGACCATGTGGCCAGATCAAAGATGGCGTCTGAGGCTACTTGGCAGGCTCTTGTAATGCTCAGAGGTTCTTGTTGCTAGGACTTTGGACCTTTTTTCTTTTTGTGATCTCTGCTGTTCATTAGCATTTCTAAAGGCAATAATGATTCTTCAGTGATGTGTTGCTTTGTCTGCTACTACTTCCTGACCTCTGCCTGAGGGGTTTTGCAAGCCAACTGTGGAGCAGTAGTGTTTAAATTAGCAAATGTATGCCGGGGTGTTAAGAAAAGAGTAGCCTTAAGCAGTAACTGGTAATTGCTGCTGTCCTTGATGGATTCTTGGAGATAACTTGAATTTTTGCAAAGTCCGGATCAGAAAAATTAAAAAGATTTTGTCTGAGTCTGAAAGGATTTGCTGCTGTGAATTTTGTCTACACAATTTGTTTTGGGCATGTTTGCCATTTGAATTCTGGATTTAAGTGCTGGGGACCACCCTGTTACAGGATGGAGAGTATTCATTAGCTCATGTAATGTCTAGCTGTAGTAGCTTCAGGTAGGGTGTGATCCAGAGGATATACAACACTGAAAGGGATCTCATGTCTTGCAAGCAGGTCTGCAACTACCAGCAACCTCAGGCTGAAATCCTGCCAGCCTCACAACCCCAAAGGAAAGACTTGGTCTTTCCCAACTGTGATATAAGAAGTGATCCAAGGAAGATACTGATGTGCTCGATTTGGGTCATGTTCTTGTAGGAACCAGTCGCTGTGGCCAAAGAGCATAAGACATATAGACTACTTAATTCTGGGTTACGTGAAAGGTAAGGACAGAGGGACCCTCCTGTGGGATGGGTTCCCTCCATGAAAGAGAATTCTCCAGAATAGGGTGCAGGAGAGAATTAAATAAAAAACACCCTGACCCTTAAAACTGCCCATAGGCTAGCAGGTAAAAGTTGGGGTTAAGAGTTATCAGGTTGCTGGAAGAGGACTCAGTGTCATTTTTTAAACAATAAAAACAGAAACCATAGCTTATTTCTACTAACTACACCAGTCAAAAAAAAACCCTGCCTTTGTGGTCCTCGCAGAGGCATCATTTGCATACTGCCTGGGGGTAGGAGGCCCGGTGCCAGTGACTTGAAGGGAGAGGGCCTGTCAAGATGTCAGCTATTCGCCCTCGGGTGCCCCGGCATGGGAGACAGGAACACACCCTGTGAGGGAAGCCCCTGGGCGCATACCCAGGTCCACCAGGCCAAGGAAGTGGGCTGGGGTTGCGTCAGAGGGAGTTCAGTGGCTGAAATGCTGGTGGCCACAGGTCCCTGTGCCTGTCTGAATTCACTTAGGCGCTCTTCACGGTGCTTTTTTCACTGCTTAGTCTTATACTAGACTCTGCTTTATGAAAAAATACCCCATAACTCAGGTTTAATTTCCCGGGGGAAGACAGATTTGAAATAACCATCAAATCTTTTTTCCCCTCTTTTTGCTTCTCTAAGCAAACTGGGAAATATTTTCCCCTGAGGGACGATTGTCTGGTCACTCATGCAATAATCATTTTAATGCTATTTGCTTTTCTTTCTTTTTCTTTTTTTTTAAACTTCCCAACAGTGTCTGCATACAGCCCTCCACATTCTGAATTTCGACATTTTCCTTAAATGAGTAAGACAGACAACATGTCCATGTGTAGGGTTTTGCGGGAAATTCAACTTGACTTCATGGCCAGGAGTGGATGCAAATGACTCTGGGATGCAATTAACTCGCATTTGTACAATCTGACAATTTATCTTGCATTTTCATTTCATCATTACACAATCCCAAGAGGGATTATCTCCATTTTATAGATGAGGAAACTGAGAGGCCCAGAGAGGTTGTGATATTGTGATTATAAGAAATATGCATCTTGGGCCTCCCTGGTGGCGCAGCGGTTGAGAGCTGGGCATCATTACACAATCCCAAGAGGGATTATTTCCATCTTATAGATGAGAAAACTGAGAGGCCCAGAGAGGTTGTGATATTGTGATTATAAGAAATATGCGTCTTATCTGGGTCATTGACAGATATTTCTCAGACACTTTGTTCTTCATTCATAGTTCCTGTTTCAAGGGTTCCACAACCCTTGGAATTTCCTATTGTGAGAGACAACGGTGTCTCTTGTCACATTAGTGAGGTGATTTATTGGGAACACCCTAGGATTACCAGGAGAACTAAGTGTGTGTGATTAGAGGTTGGAGATTTCCAGTCCCACCCCAGACCTCCAGGAAGGGAGGGGTCAGGAGATGGAGCTCAACTGCCAACAGTCAATGAGCTAATAATTCATGTCTTTGTAATAAACCTCTATAAAATCTCCCCCCAAAAAAGGGAGAGGTTTTGGGTTGGTGACCATGTGAGACTTGCAGAGAGTGGCATGCTGGAAGGGGGAATGGAGTTCTCCATCCTCCCGTACCCCTCGCCATTTGCTTCTCTTCCAACTGACTGTTCCCACGTTATATCTTTTGTAAAATGGTGATCTTGTGAGTTGATGGGTGTTCTGTAACCATCCCAGGCCGGTAGGTTCATTGTAAGTTCAGGCAGCTTAAAAGAGAATCTTGGAGCCCTTGGCATCATCCCCACAGGTTAGGGGAAAACAGCCATCAAGAATACCCCTGCATTCAAGGCTGCAGGTAATAGGCACAGAGCCAGTGGCATAAAAGCCTGAGAAATCTTCATTTACCCTACAAGGGGTTTCCTGAATTCTGTGAGCTGCTTTAGCAAATTAATTAAACCTTAGAAGGGGGTCCTGAGAACCTCTAATTTTAAGCCAGTCAATCAAAAGCACAGGTAACAACTTGGACTTGAGGCTGGCCCCTGAAGTGGGGGCAGTCACCTGCTGCTCTCACCTGGTAGAGCCTGGTAGACGCATCAGAACTCAGCGGACTTGTGTTGAATTTTCAGACACCCTGCTGGTGTCTGGGAATTGGGTATTGGTGTGGGGAAGCCCCAAACACACCCACATGGAACTTAGTCTCTGGACATCAATTTCATAGGTGAATTAGCTTGTTATGGTGCTACACATAGACTTGAACCCCTATAATAACAGCTGACTCTGACTGTTATGGCCACTTAGCATGCAGTCAGTCACTCATGGAATCCTTGCAAAAAACTCAGGAAACAGATTAGAGTCATCATCCCCATATTACAGATAAAGAAACCGAGGTTTCCAGGGTTCTACACATTGGTAAGATTCAAAGTCAGATTTAACTAGCTGGAAAGCTGCAATCTAAATCCACGACTTGCCCCCAGACCTCCCTTCACTCTGAAAGCTCCAGTCCAGGTGGGCTGGGAGGCAGGGGTGGACCTGGGGTCCCCTAGTGGGCAGCAGTCAGACCAACCGAACCTCTTGGCTGTGCCTGCCAAGCCAGCTCTGTGGATGAACTATTTCCAGCCGTAGGTTGTTTAGAAGCGCTGAGGCAGCCTGGACAGATCCCAAATGCTGAGACAAAGGTGCCCAAATGACAAAACGCTGTTGCCTGCTGGCCTCCCCACTGAATTTTGGGGGCCCCCATATCCACAACGACTGCTGCAGACAGAAAGAAATATCTGGTGAGCAGAGAGGCCCCCGTGAGTCCCAGCCATCAATCGTGGTGCCAGCCAGTCCTCCCCCAAGGCGGGCAGATGAGGCCAGATGGGGGGCGGGCAGCTGGTACAGAGCTGGTTCCTTTACCAGCAGCTCAGGGCACCCTGGCATCTCATACTGCTCCCCAGCACCCTCCTGCAAAAGCCTCTAAATGACAAAACTTCCACTTATAAGTTAATCAAAATCCTGACCATGAATGAGAAAGAAAAAAACTCTGTTAATTAAAATCGCAAAAGACGCTACTAGTAGCAGTCTGCAGATGCTTTCTTGCTATGCTAATCCTACTGGGAGACCAGACACCAGCAAGCAGTGTGAGAGTCACAGGTGCTGTGATTAGGCCTGAGAGCATGTGGCTGTGACAACTGGAATAAAGGAGATTTTTAATCTTCCTGAAATCCCTAGCTTAGAAGGTAATTAAATAATTAATGAGAAGGCTTTCCCTGCCTTCCCAAGAGGCTGCGTTTCCAGGATCTTCCCTGTGCAATCCTGTCTATAAAATGCCCAAGAGCATAAGAAATGAGTATCTCTGTCATTTGGAAAATATTTATTGAGCATCTACTATGTATGTGCTAAGTAATCTGGAAGGTGCTAGAAACACAGTGTGGAGCTAGGCAAAGTGTTCATATTCATGGTGCTTTTGTTTTAGAATGAGGGTTGATGGCTCGTGTGAACAGGTAAGTTGGGGTGCTGTGGATAGGAAAACAAGAGGGTATGTAGAGGCCAGAGGGGCCTGAGGACTACTTTAGACCGTGGTCTGGATCTACCACTTGAACAGATTCTTGCAATAACAAATAAAGACAGGTCAAGAGTGAGGCCCCAGGGCCTGGAGACAGAAGGAATTGCAACAACCATTAATTTATATGAAAAAAGTGGTGAACGTTCCCATTCCCAGACCCAAAATATAACCTACCAAATCATACCAAACAAGAACATTCTTTCAGCTAGGGGGTGAGTATGTATTGCCTTTGAAAGGTGCAATGACATTTTTGATTGACTGTATTGCACAAGTAGTTACTATTTTCAGAATGGATTTCTCTATTGTTTGGCAGAATTCCATCATTTCAGAATTTCTGGGGTCTTACGGCAGTATTTTATAAGCTGATGCACTCTTTCACCCCACTAGGGGCTCTGAAATGGCCCTGGAGCAAGGAGAATTGCGGGTAAGGCAGTATGAATGTCATTGTTGGTGGGCCGGGCTGACCTATGAAATGCTTTCGACCGTTGCCAAGGTGAAAAAGGCTGCATAATTGCCTCTTTGAATGAGTGAAGACACGCTTGCTGTGGAATGTCCGAGCGTGCGGCCACTGCTGGAAGGTCATATCCCTTGAGAAGGGTGTGGTGTGGGCAGAGGCTGATGGGCATGCTGGCACCGGTGTGTGTGGGGGCTCCAGAGGCAACAGGTCAAACAAATCTGTGTCTCCATTTTCCTCATTGCTATGCTTGTGCACCCCACCCCACAAATTCAAATTTTGAATTTGAAAGGTGATGGTATCAGGAGATGGGGACTTTGGGTGCTAGATCGTGATGGGTCGAGTCCTCATGAGTGGGATTAATACCTTATAAAAGTAGCTGTGGAGAGACCCCTTGACCTTCCTCCCAGGTGAGGACACCGCAAGAAGATGTAAGCTGGGATCCAGAATGGGGAGCAGCATGATGGCTTCTCGCTGTTGCGCTTCATGCTTCCACATGATAAGAAACAAATGTTTGTTGTTTATAAACCACCCAGTTGGCGGTGCTTTGTTCCTGCAACCCAAATGGACCAAAACAGAAACAGATGCTGTTTTTCAGGCTTTGGGTCCGTTATTACCTTTATGTTTATAAAAGGACACAGGTATCAGAGGTTTCATGTGAAAAAATACTGAAATTTCACTTGCCATCTCCCTGGATGTGGTTTCCATTTATTTTTAGGTTTACATGTCTTCTCCACAAGAGCAGACTTGTGCACAGAGATTGATATTCCTACAATAAAAGCAGAGTCTTACTAAAACTGGGATCTCACTGAGCTGGGAGATGGTGCTTGTTCCTGATGGAAGTAAATCTAGATTCACTGCTAGTGGGGAGGAAGCAGGTCAGAAATTCAGAGTCGTAGGTCCCTGGCCCAGGCGGATGTGCTAGAACATGAACCATAAACCTCCATCACTTATCTTGGCAGATAGAAAATTGGAATTTCGGAGGAAAGTTTCGCATCAGGCACTCATACCCAATAAATACTCACACTCGGCGCTGAGCTCCCAGCGCGCTCACCCCGTCTGTCTAGCTGGCTGCAGAGGTCACTCAGCAATGAATGCCTGCACCTGGAATAAAATGGCACCTCCCTACTACCTCTCACATTCACATGCTTTTTTCTTCCTCTTTTCTTTTGTTCTGCCTGGCAACTCTTGAGTAACACCAACACAGATTGACTCAAGCATACTTCCCTCGTGCCAAGATTGTGAGTTGCCAGAAGAGAGAGTATGAGAACACAGATTCTTAAATAAATTTGAATCCTGACTCTGCCACCTATTACGTGGCTTTGGGCAAAGCTGAATCTCTTGGTGCCTCAGTTTCCTGATCAGTAAAACAGGGATAAATGCCTATCGTGTCTGAGTAGGGATTGGATGAGCTCTCATACTTGGTTTGGTGAGATCAAGAATAGGGTAGGCTGATGTTTTGGGTTGTGGCAGTGGTGATTACACTGAAAGAAATGAGTTAAATAAAATGTCATCTCTCATCAGGAGCTAAAAATCTAGTAGGTGAGATAAAAGACACAAATAATTGTAGTGCCAGGCAATAATTAGTATGCTATATAGTCGCTGTGTTAAAGCAGCACTATGAGAGCTGTGATGGATTAAAGACAACTCCAGACTCCCTGACAAGCCTCCACAGAGAATTGGGATCTATTTCTCTCTCCCCCTTAAGCTGAGAAACTGACCCATGACCTGGTCTTTGGTCAATAGATGCAGTTGGAATGATTCTGGGTGTCTTCCAAGAGTGGGCCATCAGAAGCTCTGGCTCTGTGGCTTCCTTCTGATTTTCTTGGGATGCTCCTCTTGGAAATGAGGCTGGAGATATCACCTCTGGGGCTTCAGCCATGGGAGTGAGCTGTCTTGGTCTGGTCAAGTCCCCAGTGACCTCAGCTGTCCCAGTGCCCTGATGATGCAAAGGAACACCTAGTCAACTCACATAATCAATTGTTTTAATTTTTAAGCACCAGGTAATTAGTTATGCAATGAAAAATAATCCAAATAGGAGCTTAGGAAAGAAGAGCCCATTTCAAGTTGAGCCATCATGAAAGGTTTCCTGAAAGAAATGGGACTTGAGAATGTCCCCAGTGGGAGGAAATATGACCAGAGACCCTAGGGGCACAGGAAGGGTTATACTAGAGACAAGGAAGGGTTAGGAAGACCTTGAGGCAGACAAGGCAGGCTGCACTCAGCACCTGGCCAGTGGATTGTGACTGTGCTGGAGAAAAGGGTAAGATCAAGAAACCAAGATGAAAGAGGATTGTTCAGGGTCAAATCAAGCTCACTGTGTTTCCAGGGAGGAAAACTCATTCCTGCTGTTCTGAGTAAAGGGGCCCTATGGGTAAGGGAAGCAGGAATCCGAGAATGAAAACTGCAGAGCAGCTGGACTTCCCAGACAAGAAGGAAGTGGAAGTTTGTTCAGGGTCCCCCTAATAGCTCCCTGTCACATGCACAGTAAAACTCTGAGTCCTTCGTGGCCTCTGAGGCCGGTGGCCTGGTGCTCTTGCCCCAACTACCTAATATCTTTTTTTTTTTAAAGATTTATTTATTTATTTATACAAGCACTGGGTACAGTCAGAAGCATGGGAGGGTGAGAGAATTCACCAGAGCCAGAGTGGGGAGCAGAACAGGTAGACTGACAAAGAAGTACACTGCTGAGGGGGGCAGCGGGCGGCAGGAGAGGTCTGCGCGCCATGTGGGACCCTCACCTGGCAGCCGGGGATCGAACCGGTGCTGCAGAGGCTGCGGGCAGCTTTGCAACCCAGCGCTCAACTGCTGCGCCACCGGGGAGGCCCACCAACTACCTAATTTCCTGTGTCCTCTCACTCTTGCAGCCACACCAACCCACTTGCTATCATCTTGTGGGCACTGTTCTTTTGCACCCATAGTTCCCTCTACTGGATTATTCATCCTGCCAATATGCCCATGGGCTTCCTCTTGTGTTTGTTCAGGTCTCTGTCACCTCCTCAGAGGGCCCTTCATTGACTTCTAAGTAAAAAATAGTTGTCCAGCTAATCCCCTTGCCTGATTGACTTTTCTTTTTAGCACTTGTTTCATCATTCATTCTTTCATTCATGGAATATTGCTTTAGTTTATCTTTTTTAAAAAAGATTTATTTCTGCATGCAACAACTGGGGTACAGGCCAGAGGTGTGTGTGTGTGTGGTGGGGTGGTGATGAGAGGATTCACCAGAGACAGAGTGGGGAACAGAACAGACAGATTAACTGAAATACACTGCTGAGGGGAGCAGCGGGCGAGACAGGAGAGGTCTGCTGTGCCATGTGGGTAGCTCCCTGGCAGGGGGTTGAACTTGTGCTGTAGCGGCTGTGGATAGCTTCACAGGTTGCATCTTAATCCCTTACAGCACCAGGGAGGCCCACTTTAGTTTATCTTATCTGAAATTATCCCTCCCCCAGTTTTTTGTTATGACATGGATTTTTTTTTTTATGATTTTAGGTTCCCAACTAAATTGAGCAGAAAGTATAAAGAATCCCCTTATATCCTCAGTCTCAAAAATGAACAGCCTCGGGGCCTCCCTGGTGGCGCAGGCGGTTGAGCGCCGCACTGTGAAGCTATCCGCAGCCTCTGCAGCGCGGGTTTGATTTCCGGCCAGCTAGGGAACAACCCACATGGCGTAGCAGGCCTCTCCTGCCTCGCTCACTGCTCCCCTCAGCAGTGTATTTCATCAGTCTGCCTGCTCTGTTCCCTGCTCTGTCTCCAGTGAATCCTCTCACCCTCCTGCGTATCTGGCCTGTTCCCTGGTTCTTGTATAAAAATAAATAAATCTTAAAAAAAAAAAAAGAGCAGCCTTCCCCATAATCAACATCCCCCACTAGAATGGGACAGTTGCTGCCAAGACCCTACATTGACACATGGAGATCACCCAGTCCACGGTGTACATTAGGGATCACTTTGGATTTGTATAATACATGTCACAGTGTGACATGTATCCACCATCATAGGACCATCCAGAGTATATTCATAGCTCTAAAAATTCTCTGGGATCCTTCCATTTATCTCTCTTCTCCCCTATGCCCTGACAGCCACTTATCCTTTAACAGTCTCCATGGGCTTGCCTTTTCCAGAATATCATATAGTTGGAATCATACAGTGTGGCTATTTCACATTGGCTTCTTTCATTTAGTAAGATACACTTAAGTTTCTTTCATGTCTTTTCATGGCCTAATAACTCATTCTTTTAGCACTGAACAATATTCCATCATCTGAATGGACCACAGTTTATTTATCCATTCACCTACTGAAGGGCATTTTGGTTGCTTCCACGTTTTTGGCAATTATGAATAAAGCTTCTACAAATGTCCTTGTGCAGGATTTTGAGTGGTCACAGTTTTCAACTTTGGGCAAATACCAAGAAATTTGATTACTGGGTCATATGGTAAGAGTATATTTAGTTTCATAAGAAATTGCTAAAGTGTCCCCACTAACTTTTTTATGTATTTATTGTTTACTTCCACTATGTAAGCTCCATGAGGACAAGGACTTGTCTTATGCTTTGAATGGTCAGTCCCTGGCATAGAGTGAGTGCTCAACAAAAATGGAAGAAACCAATGAATAAATCAGTGAATCCCAAGCAGCCCTAGGACTTAAGGTGTCTGGTTACTTCTCAGCAGCAGAGATCTGTGGATCTTCATTTTCATTCTCCTCCTGCATTCTCTGCTTCCTGTGATTTCCTTACAGGCAATTCCTTCTCCCATCTACTTAGCTTTTCTCTCACAGCTTCTGCTGACTCATCGCCTGGCTTACTCACAGCCCTCCTCCAGGGGCTACTGCCTCTCCCTGTGCAGCTGTCCAACCTCAGCTCCCTCTGCCAACCTCTCAAGTTTCCCCAACTTTTCCAGCTGAAATTCCAAAGACAGAGCTTCTGATTGGATCACCCCATTCCCCATTTAGATCGAGACACCTTTGACTGTGTCCTGGGTCAGGTGCCCATGCTGATTCAATCAGCCATGGCCACAGGCATCAGCAAGGCAAGCTAGAGAAAAAGAAATAATACTTCACTCCAGGGGTGCATGAGACCAGGGCCCGAGGACCATGCTGAGTAATTCATACTCTAGAGAGACACTAGACTTCTGAGAATAGCAGTGATTGACCAGCTCTGTGTTTCCAGAACTTAACTTTGGCTACCCCATGAATTAAACAGTTTAATGAAGAGAATGACTCATCCCAGACCAGTTAGGAACCGTGGTTGAGGAGAGACTGGGGAAGATCATTGGCAGTGAGAGCGAGGAGGGGGAGCAGGTGCTAATGGGTCTTGAACATGAAGATGCCCACCAAGCACTTGAGGCTGGAGTTCAGCAGCCAGGCTGGGTCTGGACACCTAAGTCTGGAAGTCATACACATATTAGTCAAAACTGGGGCGTTCACAGTGTGACAAGAGACAAGCCCAAATAGACATCTGGTTAAATCTCTTAGACATAAAGAACAGATCAAAGAAGAAAAATTTGACAAGTGATCTAAATCAAAAATATTTATACAGAAGAGTCGGCACTCAGAGTCCAGCCCCCAAGAAATCAGGAAACAATTCCCCTTATTCTCATCCTCAGACAAACAGGTTCAGAGGATTCTCTAGGAGCGCTTGTGTCTTTCCAAACTCCCAGCTCCTCAGCTGACCGTTTTCCTGCCGAAAGTAATGATAATTCTTGGGAATCTACAATATTCTAAAAATATATCAGCTGGGCTGCAGTGCCACAATTAGTGGAGCTGGTGTCCCAGGAAGCCCTCCTTACCATTTTGCTTAGATCAGAGAGAGGATTAACTTTGATGTCTGTCTGAACCCATGCGAGACACCATTGGTGGTCCGCTCCCTGCCAGCATTCAATCTTCACATCCAAGTGAAGAAGGAGAAAGCACCGGAATAGGAACCTAAAGCAATTTTTTCTCTCTCAGTGATTGAGATGAAAATATGCACCCTAGGAATCCTGACATATTTGACTTGCATCCTGCATCCTGTTTTCCTGCATCCCTAGAACTCTCTCTCCCTATGCACAAATATCTTCCCTTGGGCCCAAATTTCCTTTCACTTTCACAAACATTAGCATAGCTATGAAGCCCCAAGCTTTTTGTCAATGCCAGGTGTTGGAGGTAATTGTGGAAATTTCTGTATTTATTAGGACTCCCGGTGGCATGCAACCAAAACAGACTCTGACTAATTTAAATCCAAAGGGAATTTGGAGCTTGTGGGGTGGCCTGCAGAAGACAATGAACACATGAGGATCCGACTACAGGGGAGAGTAAGGAGGGATGCTCCGGAATTGCCGGCGAGAGGAGCCCTACAATAATCTCATCAGAACATTAGCAGTGCCTGAGACCATGGAGTGCCGTCTGTCCAGTGTCATCCTCATGATGTGCATTTCCGGAGAGGGAACAGTTGCAGCAGGTTGGAGCTGCACCCACACTCAGACATGAGCTCACTGACTTTGCAAAGCAGCATCCATTGGTGCTAAGCACATGTCTTTGGGGCTAGACCACCTGGATTTGATTCCTGCCTCTGCCACTTCCTAGTCTTGTGCACTTGAGTCACTCATTCTGGCTAGACCCCAGCTTCCACCTCTGAAATTGGGGATACCTACCGATGGGCGTTGGTACTGAATGAGTAAACCTATGAATATGACTGCATGGGTTGGCAGGGGTGGGGGGGGGGGTCCCGCATCTTGAATATTAGTATTGAAAGAAATGAACAAGCCCCTGGATTGACAATCCACCCAAGAATGCCAAGATGAGAGGTCATTCTCTAAAAGGAATCGGGAGTTATTACTAGACAAGGCTGAGTGGCCAGAAAGCAATTAAGATCCACGGCCACTTCTTCCTCTATTGGACTGTAGCTGCCATGAGGACCACAGACTCGGCTGTCAATTCACTGCTGTATCCACCAGCACCTCAAAAGTGCCGGCACACAGTCTCACACAGTGAACCGTGGCAGGATCCACAAATGTTGACTGCTTCCTTTTTGTGTTCCCAATCAAGTAGTACAGAGCTTTGCCTGGAGCAAGTACACAGTAAGCATTTGCTGATTGAATTTACAGGTCAGTGGGATTCTCATAAAAGGGGGAATACTGGAATCAGAGATGAACTTGCATTTGGTAGAACTCAGTGAAAATATTGGTGATCAATCACCAACTATTTTTTGGTGTGATGTTGCTAATAACGTAGCCCATGCCATTCCTATCGATTATCGTATTTGTGTAGATTGTAGCCCGGACCCTGGTGAAGCTAATCTTTGGATCAGCATGAGAGCACAGAGGGACCAGCAGTTATTTACCAGATCACCTGGGGGTGGGGGTGGGGCTCATCTGCCCCATGAGGGTCCTGTCACTGTCTTAGAGGCACTGCTGGTACCTCACCAGGCCATTGCATTCTCCTGGCAGCCATTCAGCCTTCCAGAGGCTCTGTGGAAGGCTAAACCTCCCAAGCTTGCTTGTCAGGACAAGATGTCAAGAAGGAGCAGGTGAGATTAGGAATCACAAGAGCTAACCCCTGCTTCTGGTTCAGCCAATGGTTTGTGCCTCTAAGAGAGTCAACATACCTGGTTCTCAGCAATCCTATCTATAGAATAGGGTCATCCTTGATCTGCAGCTCCTGATGGCGTCAAGCAAGTGAAATCACACTCATGGTAATTCCACCTGAAGTCTCTCTGTTGTGAAAGGCAGAACCCAACTCAAACTAGCTTCAGGGTAGCAGGGACTATATCAGTTCTTGTCACTGAGAATCTGTCCAGAGTAGATCCCCTTTCAGGCACAGCTGGCTTCAGGGACTCAAATGTAATGACGGCATCTGATTCTGTCCATTTCCGAGCTCTCCTTCTGCTCTATGGCCCTCGTTCTCAGTCTCTAAGGAGTGGCCTTCAGTCACTCCAATGTCTCATTCCCTCAAGTTCAAATGCAGTTCTGGGGTAGCCTATGGGTGGCCCAATTTGAGTCAGATGACCAGAAGTGTGCAAGAACAGTGGGTGATCAATCCCTGAGGTGAGTGTGCTTGCACCAGTGTGGTTATATGCAGAGCTCAGGAAAAGTAAGGATTGGGATAGGGGGGAAGTCCCAGCTTACCTCATGGACTGAGAATGGGAGAAGAGATTCTCCAAAACATATCTGGGGTGCACCATGCCTGGGTATTTTACAGCACGTATTATAAAGCCTGGTCAGTTTCTCTCTTGGCTACAAAGGCTTCCTCTGCACCCTAACCAGCTCCCGCCAGTGCCTGCGGATAAGCTGCTTCACCAGTCAGGAATTTCTGCAGCCGGCATTACTCATCAGCACTGGCTGTGCTGGGTCATTAGCTGCCTTTTTATGTATATGTCCCGTCTCTTTATCTACGTGGCAGGATCCTGGAGAGCAAGGGTCACATCTTATTCATCTGCATATCCCTTGGAGCACTTTGCCTGATGCTTGGGGAATGGCAGATAGTCCATAAATATGCTGACAGATCGGACAACTGATTTATATGCTCCCAGAACCACAAAGGTAGATGCCGACTTGATTCAACTACACAACTACAAAGGAAGAGGACACGTGCCCTCTACATTATTTCTGAAAGACTGTAGATCTTTCTTAGACTAAATAATGCTGCTGGGGTCGAGATAAATATTCTCCTTGCTCCCAGCCCCTGGCTGCTGGTATTGCTCTTTTTTAGGATAAGGATTGAACAAAAGGTCCAAAGAAATCTCAGTCTTAGTTGCCCAATGCCTCTGGGCAGGTCACATATGGGCAGAGCCCACCTGGGAGCGCGCAGGATGGCAATAGTGGGAAAAGGAAGCACAAATCTGTCCTCCGTGGTTCCCACCAGGGCAATAAGGCAGAGCCCCAAATTCCCTTCAGTGGACTGGCTCCCCAGTCTTTCTTCTGCCCTTGTCTCCCACCTGAGTCCTGGCCCCGACATCCAGCAGAGGACACAGGGAGAGAGGAGGTGAGGGAAAAACGGAGCCAGAAGCGAGCAACTTGCAGCTCGGATGTTGCAACAGCATTCCTCCCAGGACAGTGCTTGTCCAGAACAGCTTGTGCTCGGGTTGCAAACCCCCTGAGGCCATCCTGGCCAGGCAATTTGCCCCTTGGTCTCCAATTCCTCGGAACCCGCCTTAAGGAGGACAAGTGACTTATCCCAAACTACCAGCCAAACTGGATTTTCCTCTTCTGGAAAATGGGCAGACTGATAAGAGGATTAAGTGACCAGGCCACACAGGCCATCTGGCCCCTGGCAAGCACGAAAATCACATCATGGGGGGAACAAGGAAGACAGTGGTTGGGAAATGAGAAAAAGATCTGAGAGTCGTGTTGGGAGCGGCTGAGGGAGGAAGCAGGTCGAGAGCAGGGCAGGCGGGCTGGGCTGAAATAGCAGCCGCGGAAAACAGAGCAACAAAAAATCCACCCCAAATTGCCGCCAGAGACCGGCCTGCGCGCGGGGAGGGCGGGGCGCGGCTCCGAGGCCACACCCCTCCCGACTCCACCCAGGTCGAGGCCCCGCCCACAAACCCGGGCCAGGCCCCGCCCTCACGGCTAGGCCCCGCCCATCACCCGAGCTAGGCCCCCGCCCACCACCAGAACTAGGCCCCGCCCCCCGGCACCGGAAGCGAAAGCCGCTCCTCCTCTTCCGAGCGGGGTCACGGCCCGGCCGGCGGGAGCGGGAGTCTGGGCGCGCCGGGTGCTCGGCGGGTCAGGCTGCCCCGACCCGGCGCCATGTCCCGGAACCTGCGCACCGCCTTTATTTTCGGCGGCTTCGTCTCCCTGATCGGCGCCGCCTTCTACCCCATCTACTTCCGGCCCCTAATGATGCGGGAGGAGTACCGTGAGTGACCTCTGACCCCGCGGCGGTCTGGCCTTAGTTACTCCCTCGCCCCGCCCGCGCCCCTCGTGGCCTCCGCGCGGGACGCTGACGGGGGCGCGATCCCCGGGCCGGCCGCGGGCCCGGGCGTGGGCCCCGCTCTGCGCTACTCTGTGGTCGCGGGCGAGTGACGCCACCTCTTGGCCCGCAGCGTGCTCTCTAGTCAGCACCTGTTTCTGGGACATCTAAGGTGAAACCGGCTAGACTCAAAGGTGGTCATGGAAGCAGCACGCACATAGTAGGTCGACACTAAACATTAGTTCTTGCTCGTGGTGAACGTTCGCCGAGCCCCGACTATGTGTCAGGTCAGGCGTGCTTGAGTTGTTTAAATTACACGCCTTGTTTTGAGGTAGGTGCGACCCATTTTGCTGCAGATGGGGAGACTGAGGCTCAGAGATGGTGGAACATGCCCCAGGTCCACGGGTCGTCAGTGACGGCGCTTCTGTTCCAGCCCAGGCCCGTCTCCAGCGTTTCTTCTGCACTGGGGAAGGGTGATGTTTGGGGAGGGGAGGGAGACGGGGCCCTAATCATCCTGGGCCTGAAGATAATTTACTGCACGTCATTTCCACTCCCAGAGATGTCTTTGAGTGCAAATGTTTCAAACCTAAACTGTTAGCCTGGGTTTTTGAGTTTTTCCTCTCCTTTTGAAACCTTTTTTCAGCTTGTGCTATCTTCCCTCATTTTAATCTGGTTGCTCACATGACAATGGCAAATAACCTGGGAGTAATTTCCCTCCTTAATCATTCAAGTCCTATCATTCTAAAAGCCAAACTCTCCTTCCTGGAGACCTATACCTCAGTGAGGATTACCACTTTGATACATCTGAAACCATCTGTCAGAGAGAAAATATTAGGCATTAGAGGCTCATTTTGTTCTCCAGGAAACCTGAATCATCTTGAAGATGGAAGAGGGCCAACCTTGCCCCTTGAGAATATCCATGCAGGCTGAAAGCTTGGCGATTTGAAGGCTAAAGCTCTGTGTAAATGCTTTGCCCATTACAAATGCTACAACATTTGGTTTCTGGAGGCAGAGCATTTTAAGTACACACACTCAAATTTCCTTGTAGCTGCTTTTCATCAGCCAAAATTGAAATGGCCTCTGTGCATTCTGCCTATCTTCTTACACCCTGTATAGGGGGAAACAGGGCTGTGAGAAGCCCTGCATAATCTATTTCCATCAGCCTTCCTTACAGGATCCTTGCCCCAGGCTATCTTATCACGCCCTCTAGAGTTGAGCTTGGGAAAATAGGGTCTGTTTTGGCACTTAACTAGAAAAGTTTCAATTACAAAGTCTAGAGCAGTGGCTCTCAGCTAGGGTTGATGTCCCCCAGGCAACTTTTGGTTCTGTATCTTGTCACCACTGGCGATGGGGTAGGATGGTGAGAGTGTGTTACTGGCATCTAGTGGGTAGAGGCCAGGAATGCTGTAAACTTTCTGCAAGGCACAGAATAGTTCCCCACGACAAAAAATTAACTAACCCAGTGTAAAGGTCAGGAACGGACACAGTGCAGGTTTTCTGATCCAGCAGACTGGGTAAAGGAGGAGTCAGAGTCCTCAGTGGTTTTGCAGGTTTTTATTGGGGTTCAGCGGGTATGTGGCAGGCTGGGGGGCTGGGAGGCCTGCCAGCAAATCCTCACTCTGTCTGGGCTCTCTGGTGATCTCGGCTTCTCTTTCGGCTTCAGCTTTGGCGGCGGCTGCTGCTGCTGCTGGCGTCCCCGTGACGCCGCCCTTAAAAAGCACAGTCTTAGCTCAGCTGAATCCCATCTACCTGTGCCCACACCCTATTCCAGGTGCCCGCCATCAGGCATGCATTCAGGACAAGGATCCATCATCTATCCTGATGGCGGAAGGGCAGAAAAGCCTGACATTTTCTTTACCCTACACCCAGGATGTGAAATGATCCAAAGTTGAGAAACCCTGTTCTAGATGGGAAGGTTAAGAGTGTGGGTTTGTGCTATGTAACCCCACAACAGTCGTGTGGGGATACTCCAGAATCTGGTTGTCTGAGTCACTTGAGACAGATAAATCAGGCATTTTCAGTGAACATTTAGTTCATGTGATTACCACATTTGCAGTCTGCGCCTTACCACTGGAAGGCAGTCTGCGCCTTACCACTTTTTTAGCTCAGTTCACTTTTCTAATTTAATTTGGCCAACTCTTCTCTATGAGTCATACTGATTCTTTAAAAAGCAAATAATACTAAGCAGCTAGTATTTATTGAAAGTTTATTCTGCCCGGCATTGCCCCTAGTAATGCATACAATATCCTACTCCATTTCCTTCTCAGAATAATCCTTTGTGGTAGCTGCTTTGTGATCATCATCCCTGTTTCATGTGGATAAACAGGGGTGTGGAACAGATTCATAGCTGATGAGTGACAGCTGGGATTTGACCTAGTGTCCTTAATCACCACATCACGGTTCCTTACTGCCTCTCTGAGGGGATGAGTAAGAGAGAGTAGACAAGTAAGGGCCTAAATCCTTTATTAGATGAGGACTAAGGAAAGTGACTTAACTTTTCTGAGCTGCTCCTTTTCCTCATCTGTAATTTTGGAATTTATGAATTTACAGGGTTGAGGGTGAATTAAGTAAGATAACAGGTATGAAAACACTTAGTGTAGTCTTATATTAGGCATCCCATAAAAATGTTTAAAAATGGGGCGCCAACAGGGAGTTTGATCCCTGGGCAGGTTGCTAACCCACATGGCACAGCAGACCTCTCCTGTCTCACCCCCTTAGTAGTATATTTTGGTAAATCTGCCTGTTCTGATCCTCACTGTCTCTGGTGAATTCTCTCACCCCCTGCTTCTCTAGCCTACACCAGAGAAGAACTGGAAGTTCTTCTGTGCAAAAAAAAAAAAAAAAAGAAAGAAAAATAAAGAAATCAGGCCTTCCTTATATTTAGTTCTCCCCAAATCGCTTACTCCCCTGGGTGTTTTATACAGTCACTGACTGGTTTCTTTACCCACCAATCCTCCCTTTATCTCACTGCTTTCTGGTTTCAATTTTCTTCACGCTGAAGTATATTTGTTAATGTCCCTTTGTTGGGTATTTGTAACTGGAAACATTCATCCTGATTTGTCAAAAAAAAAAAAAAAAAGTGCTGCTCTCCCGCTCTTCTGCCGTGGCTGTTGAAGTCTGTTGTCAAGCCGTTTGTTCTTTGAATTTGATCTTCTCACTTGCTTGATAAAAATAATTCCTTAACCCTCTGTTATTGTCAGGGCCAACTTAGCGGAGGATTATTGAAGTATTTTTATCAGGAGAGCAAGGTGATTAGATTTACTCTTCAGGCATGACTGGCTATATGTGAAGCAGGAGCTGGAAGGGTCCAGGCTGGAGGCAAACAGCCACATACAAGAAAGCTGTTCTTCTGTGATCTCAGGGAGAGGTGTGTAGGGTAAGGAAAAATGTCAGGCTTTTCTGCCCTCCCGCCATCAGGATAGATGATGGATCCTTGCGGTCCTGAATGCATGCCTGATGGCGGGCACCTGGAACAGGGTGTGGGCATAGGTAGATGGGATTCACCGGGCCTAAGACTGTGCTTTTAAGGGCGGCGTCACAGGGACGCCAGCAGAAGCAGAAGAAACCGAAAGAGAAGCCGAGAGAGAGAGATCACCGGAGAGCCCAGATAGAGTGAAGACTTGCTGGGGGCTGGGAGGACTGCCAGCCTCCCGGCCCCCCAGCACCCCTACCTGCATATGCCTGGTGAACCCCAAATAAAAGACCTGCAAAACCCCTGAGGGCTCTGACTCCTCCTTTACCCGGTCTGCATGGGATCAGAAAACCTGCACTGTGGTTCCATTCCTGCCACTACAGGTGACAGCCTGACCACAGTGGTGGCTTTGGAACTGGAAAGAAGTGCTGAATTTAGCAGTTGATTTTAAGAAACAAGCTATAGGGCTATATAGTGACTGGTCACAAGGATGAGCGAGGGAGAGGAAAAAAAAATGGTACCCAGCTTTGTGGCTACAGCAGCTGAGTTATTAAGAATCACAAGAAGGAATTGGTTTCAGGGGGTGACAGCACAGGCAAGTTTAATTTCAGATGTGCTCAGTTTGAGGTATCCTGGTGTGCTCCTGGCATTTCCCCTAGGCTAGGGGACGAGCCAGCCTGGAGCCGAGAGCCAGTGTCCCCACAGCCTGCATGGAAATCAGTCACAGAAGTAGCTAAGGGCTCCTTGGCAGTGTTCAGAGATTGGAAGACAAGCTGTCCGGGACAGCGCTGGTGAAACCGTTGGGTGGGGGTCTGAAGAGGTCTGAAGAGCAAGTGGTCAGGGCCAAGAGGTCAGACCGAGCAGGCATGGCTGGAGCAGAAGACTTAAACCAGATGCGCCTGGAGTACCCAGCCCCAGGAAGGCAGGGCTTAGTTAGGAAGGGGTGTGGGCAGCAGGGTTGGGTTGCTCAGAGACCGTAAGAAGGATAAGTGAAAGTGTCCATTGGATTTAGCAAAAAAAGACCATAAAGCTGGTGGGTTATTGTTCCTAACTGGAAGTCAGAACCCAATACAAGAATCCCCCATGTGGACATGACCCCTGCCTTGGAAGGCCGTTCTTCCTGTTACACACCAGGCGCTTTGGACATGAGCGCAGAGTCAAGGAAATGCACAGGCTAAAATCTTCTTTTCTAACCATTGGGAAATTTCATTTTCTACAAAGCTGTCTGGCTCAGCCCAGTCCAGGGCAAAAGCAGATGTGTTTGCAGTGTGGCGGGGAGTCTGCTTCAGGCGGCCACCGGGTCCCCCTCCGCTGCCGGTCCACACCACGCAGACGATATATGAATCTCTGTAATGGCAGCCAACTGGAAGCCCTGAAGTCCTTAAATTTGATATTTGCCATTTAAAAAAAGGTGCTCTGCGGTCATCGCCACGGAGCAGTGGCTGTGCCGCTGGACTTCTTACGCCTGTGTTGCAGTTATGTGTTTTTGTTATTAAAAAAAAAAAAAAATGGAAACAGAAAACAGCTAAGAACAGAATAAATTACTGTCTCTCCTTCGCCTAGATTTACCCGTTCTTACCATTTTGCCGCATTTACATCCTCCTTGAAGGTAATATGTATTATATATCATACATAATACATACTGGTAGTCACACATTTACATACATAATTAGATACGCCTGTTGTGACTGTGACTGGTATTTGGCTGACAATAAGCTGAAGACAGCTCTCATTCCTAAACAGTTAGCGTGTGTTTCCTTTCAGAATAAGCATGTTCTCTTACATAGTCATAACCATCCAATCCAGGAAATGTAATATTGATATAATGCTATTGTGTTGTACACAGTGTGTATTCAGATGTTGCCATTTGTCCAATTGCTTCAGATTGTGAGGAGCTTTTATTTGAACTGTCCTTAAATAGGAGGGAGTGCGTCCTGAGTTGGGGTCTCACAGGTTGGGCTCTCAGGTCCTGTTCACGCCTGCTTTCAGGTTTCCTTCTGCTGGTCCCTCTCTCTCCTCCACAGGGTCTCTCCCAGCCCCGACCCCGCAAAAAAAAAATAAATAAATAAATAAAAAGGCACCCCCAACTAGTGGGATTGGCGACCACTGTCTGGGGTTGGGTATACTGTATTCCTTTGAGTTGTTGTGAATGTTAAATAAAGTAACACGTCACAGTAGATACATTTCACAATGTGGGCTGCGAATAGGATATGTTTTCATTTTCAAAGACCTCAAAACTGCTAGGTGCATTCTTTTACTGCCATGCAGAAATGAGCCAGAGCTAGTCTGCTGTAATACCAGTGTTAGTAACGCACCTCAACCCTTTGGCTGGAGATGCCCATCAATCCTCAATTAAACTAGAGATCAAACCCTGCCTTAGCACCAGGGGGCAGAGTCGGGCTTGCTGACACGCTGGAGTGGGGCTTTTGCTCACCGGCACTGAAGGCTGCAGGCCAGGGGCCTCCTGTTTATGTTTTAATCATTTCACTCCTGATGGAAACGTGCTCACAACTTTAAAGTCAGTAATTAGCTTATCCTGATTTGTTCACATAGTTAAACCCCTGACTTCTGCATTGCCCTTTTCCCAAGGTTTATAGACATTTGCTATTTCTCTAATGAGAGCAAAATAGAAACCTACTGTCAGCCTCATCAAGATGTGCTTGCTAAATCCCGGGGGACCGGTTTGTTTCCCTTTTAGCATATTCTGCATTCACAAATAAAGTGTCTTTGTGTCATATCATGAATTTATATAAGACAGATTTGGCCTCAGAGTATTTATAAAACATTAATGGATTAAAGAATCAGGGGATGTAGATAGGATGCTAATACCCAGTTATCACTTGGTAGGAACTGGTTCTGCAAATCGATTTAAATTGCCTGTCCAAGCCAAAAAAAGGTGGTTGCATAAGGACAAGGATTATAAAGAGATTATGGTCTATTTAAAATAAATCCGCAGTCTCTCTCCAACCTCATTAGCAATTAGCAAGAAAGTGTGAAGACAGGGATTCCTTTCTCTTCACTTGGTTCTCCATTGCATCCTAAGAGGTTAGAATACAATTAGGCATTCTGTCCTTGCCACTAAAAGTCAACTGCCTTTGATGCTTGGCAGGCTGCCAGTCTCTTTGGTTTTGCAGTACCTGCCTCGTGGAGAATGTGTTCGGTACACCAAGATGTCTGATTGCCTGAAATCTGTAGGTCTACTGTGTTAGGTCTGGCAGTCAATTATTTTTTAAAACTTATCTCTTCCCTCGACCATAATATCGGCAGATGGGCCTTTCAGGTCTCCGAAATTCTATTTTTGTACCCGGCACGATCGATGACGGCACGTTTGAGATACACTTCGTATTTTGAGACATGTTGACAGTGTGGTGGGGCTCGATCCTCCAGGAATGTTAACGTCTTAGGAAATGAGATCAGTGTTTGTTGAGTTGTTTGAGAAAGCCCAACACCTTCAAGGCCCATTATCATCCTCTCTAAATGGAAGAAGTCTCTTTTGGCATCGCTTGGGCCAGAATGTCTTGGTTGCTGTTCACCTGCAGCTTGTCAGAGAGGCCCGGTGAAGCCATCAGGCCTTGTATTTAATGGGCTTCATTATGCTCTGTCTTCTCGCTGTCGCTCTTCAAATTGGATATCAGGATTCATATAATCCCTATTGCCCATGTTTTATTTGCCCAAGCAAAACTCAGCATTGATAAAACTATCAGGTGGTTCACTTAGGATTGACTTTCTGTCACATCCCTGCAGAAGCCAGTTCAATGAATATTCGATTTGACAAAACCGTTTCTTGTAACTTTATGCTTGCGTAACTTTTATGAGAATCCAGTGGCCAGAATAGAGAAAACCGCCTAATATTAAATAAGAGCTAAATGTGGATTTAAAGAAACACTGTCAGCCTGATTAAAATAAAGGTCTGATTAC
The DNA here is from genome assembly GCF_964194135.1 of Talpa europaea. Classification (NCBI taxonomy): domain Eukaryota; kingdom Metazoa; phylum Chordata; class Mammalia; order Eulipotyphla; family Talpidae; genus Talpa; species Talpa europaea. The sequence continues at coordinate 130,269,927 of NC_140071.1, read as the reverse complement.
AACATTTAATTACTATAATTTAGTAGTAAACATCCTTTGGCTCCAGTCTTTCTCCTGAAAAGCTGCCATTTGTTTGTCAAGATACTTAAAATAATAAGGCTTTGTTTTCACAGACCCTGGGTTTATTCTACACCACTTAGAAAGATGTCCCTGTGCTATAAGCTCACACATAAAATACCCAGTTTCTCTTGGCCCTGGCCTGGTGACATCTCCAACGAGCTGGGCTAAGCTGCCGGAGCTGAAATGTGCTTGCTAATTGGCACAGCACCTGCAATCAATTAAGGAAGCTTCAATTATCCAAACCAAAGCCACCCACCCAAAGATTAATTTTCTGCTCTATTTCCTATCAAAAACATAGCATATTTAGCTCTGGGGCTAGTCCTTCAACGGAGTACATTTTAGACATATAAACTACATCGTTTTCCTGTTAATTGTACTTGTTCCTTCAGTGCAGCAGCCTTCTCCTCATAATATCACGCCCACTAGTTCTCTCCAAATTGTTCTTTTTCTGTTGTTTTGTTGCCTTTCCAAAATGCTGAGATCACCAAGAAAAGATGTTGGGAGCTTTTCTTTTGAAGTACGGCTTGCTTGCTTTTACTGAAAATCCCCAGTCGTTTTGCTTTATAGGATTTAACTTCCCTAACCCAAAAGCTCTGAGCAATGGCATCTTCCAATTTAAGAGCACTCGTAGAAGTCATTTTCTAATTGTCCCATGTCACTGTCCCATGTAAGTACAAAGATTTCCACCATTGCTGCCCGTGCCACTCTTCTGACTAAAGAGCATTTTTTTTTTTTGTTGTGTTTCTCAGAGAGAGAACAAGCCATAAATCGAGCAGGTATCATTCAAGAAAATGTGCAGCCACCAGGTAAACTTAGAGACACCAGAATCTCACTCATGGATCACGTTGTGCTTGTGTGTGTTTGCACTGCAGTGGGAAACAGAATATGCTTTTTAGCTTGGAGGACACATTACAGTTTTGCTGTTTATTTCACAACAGTTGCCATTTTATAGGTGCCACCCCAAGACTTCATTTTAGTATTTCACTTGGAATATTGCTTGCAAATTTGTACTTTCCTCTTTTGTATTTGATAAGTGGGCATAAAAATGTAACAAGTGTGCAGTTAAAATATGAAGCCTGAAGAGCTGTTTGCAGACTTATTTACGAGGCACCTATTTAAACACTACCCTCATGGGAAACTATTGTTTACTTCTGAGCTATTTTAATTGATGCGGGATTCTACTTTGTAGAAAAGCTCAAAAGTTCCCTTCATGGCTGAATGGTTAGTTACTTTAAGATGATCCAAGTTGGCTGAGAATGAGAGGTTTCCAGTTTATTAACCCAGACTCCTGTAATCTGTGGCCACATTCTTTTTTATTTATGTAACTAGGCCAGATACATATCTTCCTGTGGTGGGTTAATTTCTGAGCCATTTAAAAGTTTATGGCTGCCTGGGCTTCCCAGCTGTTCCCTTCCAGGGTCCCGGCAGCCTGCCTGCACTATCGCAAACCACATGTAAATTGCAAAACTCAGGTCTGATGTCATTTTGTTTGTTTGGGTTGAGGGAAATGGTTGCAAGTTTAAAAAAAAAATCCTCTTTTTATTCATGTTTCTTTCCATAGGATTAAAAGTGTGGTCTGATCCGTTTGGCAGGAAGTGAGAAGGCAATCACCAGCTCTGATTATGAAAGTAGACATCCTCATGCTTTGGATTCTGCAGCAAGTACAATAAGTCACCTCGCTATGGAATGACGGCTGGAGAAGAAAACTCTGTAAATAAGAGTACTGCCCACAAGGATTCATATTTCCCTTCCTAAGTCTCCACAGAGCCCTGGAACAAATCACACGATTAGGAAGGTTTTCATGATTCCGTTTACTTTCTAAAAATGCTGCTCTCTCACCCAGCTGTGTTTGGAGGAGACCTACTTGTTATTCAGCCTTTACTACTTACCCAGCGGAGCTGTGATATGAATACAGGCAGCCTGCAGACTTGGGAAGATCCAAGTCTGTTTTGCCATCTTTCAAATAGGAAATTTCAGTGAAAAACCACCATGCTGAGCAGCCTCATAGGGCTCTTTGAAATTGTTAAACTTGATAAAACTCTTTGAGGACAAAGTATCTCATACTTTTTAAGAATAAACAATTCAGCTTGACTATCTTGTTGAAGATTGCTGCACGTTGGAAATAGATATGAAGCAAATCAAGCTAAGGAGGGGGGGTGGTAAGCATTCGGAGTAGAGATCATGCTAGATTAACAAGTCATAATGTATAGATTAAAATGATTTCTTTTTCCTTTACAATGGGGTGTAAGGTTTCTTTTGTAAATCCTTTTTCATGAGCTCATAAATTGTACCAAGAAGTCTGTCTGACTGGATTATATTTGTCTAGTCGATGTGCGTGTGATGGTTGTCAGTTTGTATGCAAATAAAAAACGTAAAGGTAAATAGCAAACTGGTCGAGACCAGTGTTTACTGGATGCTGATTCCCTAGTGGGAAGCTCACCACCTGTGCAGAGATGCATGTGAGAATACTTTATTCCTCCAGAATATATACTTTCCAAGAGACATCTTCATTTTTAGCTCTCCCAAGTGCCTTGACATTACTGTGGGCTGTCTGTAGATGAACTTCCTGATGACATTTTATTATTGTGAACCGGGAATTTGTGTAACATACAACTGGCCCAATTATGTAATTACTGTCCAAAAGAAACAAGATTGATAGTTGCAAAACCAAAGTCATCACTTTCGGTTGGCATCCCCTAACATTTAGTTGACTTAGCATTAACTACCCCATAAAAGAAAGTTGACTCATTTGGGGTACATTTGACCACAATTTTCCTTGGTGGGGACAACAGGAAGCTACGTAACTTAAAGTCTAACGTTCTATGGGGGCATAATTGAGATTTCTTTAGGACTGAGGCAATCATGGGGACCATCTGCCTTGGATGATGTCCAGGCAAAGAAAATGACCATGTCTGTTGTAATGGAGAACTCTGGGACCTCGATTGCCTCGACTGTTGGGTGGAATGGACTTGGTTTTTCTTCCTGAGTGAACTGGCTTTGACCCTGCCCGTGGTCCACCTCTTGGTTGAGATAAAAGCACTGTCTGTCTTGTTCAACTGTGTTCATGTTTATAAAAGAATCACTTTTCTTGCTGTCAGAGGAGTAACAGCAGAGTCTGCCCAATCATGACAAAAGCCCGGTTGTGAGCTGCTGAGAATGAGGAGAGAGGGCCGGCCCACTTGTGCCCGAGTGCCCCTGGGTGATCGTGAAGGAGCTGCATAGGGGGTCTCAGTGAAATGCATTTAGGAAACAGTGAAAGTTAATTGGTCTATTGCTTCTGATTTGTGATTTCCAAGAGAAGCATAACATCTCCCAAATGTATTGGCTCACAGAACATTTTTCCCTGACTCTCTTCTAGAACTAGTCACCAGCAGCTTCCTGTGGGGAAACCTTCCTCTAGACTAGTACTCTAATTTTTTCGGTGTCAGGACCATTTTTCACTCTTTAAAAATGTTTAAGAACTCCAGAGTGTTTCTTCTGCAAATTAATGCCTGGTTTAATAAAAGCTAGATAATCATATCAAGCTTGTGCTTTCAACCTGTTCCTATTTCACAGATCCCGTGGCCTCGGGAAAATTCCACTGTACACACCATAATAAGATGAGTGTAAAAAAGACAAAAAAGCTTCAGTAGTGGTGTCAAATAGTTTTGACCTCCTGAAAAGGTTTCAGAGACACCAGCAGGTCCCTGGGCCGCAGTTTGAGCCTAGCTTTTTTTCTCTTGGGTTTAGATCCTTCTGGTATTAGTTCCCTCAAAGAATTATTTATAGTGAACTACACTTTGGCTTCTCATGTTGAGGAAGCGCACAGAGGGGAGAGGGAAGAGACTGACATAATTTCTTACTATAGTTACGAAGTTTTGGGTCCATTTTTTTTTATTAAGTTATTCTGTTGTTTTTTTTTTTTCAATATTTATTTATCCAAGCACTGGGTACAGTCAGAAGAGCAGGAGGGTGAGAGAATTCACCAGAGCCAGAGCGGGGAACAGAACAGGCAGACTGATGATAAACTGCTGAGGGGATCAGCGGGCGGCAGGAGAGGTCTGCGCGCCATGTGGGACCCTTGCCTGGTGGCCGGGGATCAAACCGGCGCTGCAGAGCTGCGGACAGCTTCACAACCCAGCGCTCAACCGCTGCGCCACCAGGGAGGCCCGAGGTCCTTCATTTTTAATGTCAAACAATACCCTCTTAGGAAGACTTACGTTGACATTTTTTAAAATCTCAGAACCAGAAATAGCCACACTGCTGGGAAGTGGGCATTTCTCCTGTGGGCACTGAATTATATAACTTAACTTCCCTCTTTGTCTAGGCCAATAAGAAACGCCACCATATTTGTGTTCAAGCTTTTTCAAAAGTACCCAAGAGCGTGTGGCATGTATTTGGGCCATAACACTCTCTGCGTACTTCCCTCCCTGCCTACCTTTATTCTCCCTGCTGCTTTCTCAGTTCTGTTTTCTCTTATATGTTAGATTCTTCATTTTTGAAATGAAGCAGGGCTTATCACCATTAGTAAATACTTGGTAGTATTTACTCAATTGCGAAACCACTCATAAAACGATAATCCTATAAGGAAAATGAGATACATTCACAAATAAGATTAATATGGAATATTAAAAGGGTCTTTAAAGTTCAGAATATCGGGCCTCTTTGGTGGCCCAAGGGGCTAAGATGCAGCACTATTAAGCTATCTACAGCCACTGTAGCATGAGTTCAATCCCGGCCAGGGAGGTGACCCACATGGTGCAGCAGACCTCTCCTGACTCGCCTGCTGCTCCCTTCAGAAGTGTGTTTCAGTCAATCCACCTGTTCTGTTCCCCACTCTGTCTCAGGTGAATTCTCTCACCGTCCGCCCCCCCTTCCTCTGGCCTGTACCCCAGTTCTTGTATGCATAAATAAATTTTAAAAAATTTAAGAAGTAAAATTCAGAATATCTGCTGATGATATACATAGGCCTTTCAACTTGACGCAGCAGAATACATCAGTGAGTTCACCAAAAGACATGTACTGGTGTGTGCAGAGCAGTATTGGAATGTTCAGAGCAGCACTGGAAGCTACCCAGTTACCCATCAACAGTCCAACAATAAATGATCCGTGATCCTTTTCATACAGTGGAATCCCTTACAGCAGGGAGATGAGCAACAAAGCAGTGAATCTCATCCAGTGCTGAATGATCCAGGTCAGTTGCAAGAGCACACACTTTCAATTTTTTTAGGGTGTAAACTTTCTAGATTCGATTTAGATAAAAATAAAAAACAGGAAAACTAGGCTATACAGTTAGAATTCAGCCCAATGGCACTCGGAAAGGGGGGTGGTGGTGACTGGGAAGGGGCTCAGACAGCTTCAGGGCACTCAGAGCTTCTGGTTTTTGACCTGGGTGCAGGTGATGAATATCTGAGCAGTAAAAAGGGGTGTACTTTCCTAAACATGTGTCATGCTTCAATAAAGCCCTTACAAAGGTGCAAAGATTGGATTGAGAAGAAAAGAAGTTGTATCAGATTGTGGAATAAGGAAAGTATCCAGAGAACCATGTTATTTGGGGGCAGGAGCCCAGGTATCCGGAGCGATGGTGAAACACCCTGAGGGATTGGTGGGAAGTCGGGAATGCTGTGTGCAAGGCACCTAGCAAGTATCTGAACCATGCAGGGGTCAGACTAATGAAAGCTGTTCCCATTGATGGAGGTGTTGACATTTGAACAGACCATGAGAAATGGAGTCTGACAAGCAGTGAATGACTGAGGTGCAGAGTCAGCAAAGCTAAGCTGATCTGAAGGATGGTTTGACTTGGACAGGGAGCTCGGGGGAGGGAAGGAGTCCCCTGAACCAGCGCTTGCCTGTGCTCTGGCCCTGGGGCTTGAGCAGCACCCCCCCCACACAGGGTTTCCATGGAGCAGCAGTCAGCTGAATGAGTAGGGAAAAGGATGCAAAGAATGGTAGTTTAGGACCATGGAGTGGACACCCCATAAAATTTGGCTGATAGGTTTCACTTAATTTAGAAGATGCGAAGTACTATACATGGAAGTGAGCTGAAAGCTTTAAAGCAGCCCCCAACTCTTCCCAGAGCGGCGCTAAGCACAGGGAGGCAGGTGAGGCTGACCTGCCCCTGCCAGGTAAGCACAGAAGCAGAGTCAGCATTTACAAGTGTTAATAGCAGTTTGACTGAATTGTTCTTGATACGGAGTCTGATTTCTAAAAACTTGGGCCCCCATTTGGTATTTTTGGCATTTTGATAAGGATGTCTATTGTGCTTTACAGATCTGCGATAGACTGTAGTTAGAAACCTGAAGGATGAGTGTGTTCTCAGGTCCACACCAGCCCAGGGCTCAGAGATTCTGGGTGTCTGGCCACTGAGTCCCCTGCCCACAGCTCCTGGATTCTGAGCCTTGGGCAGAAGAAAGCACTGAGGTTTCTCAGCTCTGCAAGGGGCTTTGTGGTGGGGGGACTTCAAGCTCCCAGGCTTCCTTCTGCAGTTTCCCGCTGCCTGTTGGTAACGAAATTGCAACTACTGGCAACCCTGGTGTGTGGGAAGGTCTCTGCCACACCAAGGCACCTGTGCCGTCTCCTGAAGACACCTGCAGGGGGCGCCAGCTCTGCGCCTCTTACCTGAAGCAGGGATAGCCAGGAGGTGGCAGCCAGGTCACCTGCCAGGGCGCCCCAGGTGATGGGAAGCAGCAGGGTGCCCTGCATTCCTTGGCTCCTACCCGGCTAAGTGGTCTTTCCAAAACCCTGACCATCTGAACACACAGGAGAAACAAGAAGCCACCTCTCCTCAATTGAGTTGGGGAGCAGTGGGGAGCTGTCTCTTTCCTGGAGTTCTGACTGCACACGATTCAAATAAATTGGAAAATATAGGATGCTTTGTCAAGACCTTTTCTTTTTCTTCTGTATTTGTTAATACATTTTAGTTGTTTTTATTGAGCTAACATTGGGTTACAACAGTGGGTGTGAGTTAGAGGTAGAGGGTCACACCCTCCAGTTGTATGCACACACCACACCCACCGCCAAGGCGCTCCGCATGTCCAGTTTGGGGTTACAAGTGACAGAAAGCCAAATGGTACAAAAAGAGAATTCAGTCATGTCATTGTGAACTCTGAGTCACACAATTATTTCATATTGTCACTGTCGTTTTTTTAAAAGCCATGTCACGATCATCGTTGAGTGTAAAAAGTAATTGTACCCAGAGTGTCAAGAAAGGGGCAGGCAGGACAACCTGGGCCGTCACGTGTTTTCCCTCTCCTCTGGCAATCGCTGCGCTCCTCGCCTACTGCCATACTCCCCGTCTTGGGAACACCTCCCTCAAGGGCCCCAGTTTCCCCCATTCTGCCTCCCTACTTTGGGTCACGCCAAGCTCTAGAAGGCTTGTATCCAAGATGGGCGCCCTCTTGGCTGCAGGGATTGGATCCGGGATGGCACGTGACCCCACCAAGCACAGCAGGGCTGACTAGAGTGTGTTGTGCACTCAGATGAGACGAAAGTGGCTTTTCACCAAGGTTGGAGCTGCTGGCAGCCACCTTGCCACCATGAAGATGGAGCTGGCTAGAGAGTAACACCACAGAGAAGCAAAGGAGACAGAAGCCAGGTCCTGGTGGTGCTGTGCCTGCCTTTGGGGCTAACGTGTGTGGAGCAAGACTAGCTCTGGATTAATCCTCACGCTAATAATAAATTTCCTTCTTGTTTAGATTGGGTTTCTGATACTTGCAACCTTTCCATTTTCTCTTCGATTTTAGCCATTTTCTGATCTGCACCAAGAAAAACAAGAGCCTGAAAATAATGGCGTTTATTTGGGGTCTTAGATTTACAACGGGGAGCACAATCTCTGGTATCCGTCCAAATTGTATCCCATGTGATTTCCACCTCAAGTTAAGGATGTGAAATACAACACAATGTCTCTTTCTGATTTGGAGTGTTATTGTGCTGCAGGGTCTGCTACATGGAGGGGGAGAGGTCTTGAGGGGGTGTTTACCTGCCCTGTTGTGGGGTTTCTGGCTCTTCCATTGTTCTTATCTCCCTCTGCCCTGCTTTGCAGCTCTAAGGAGCAGCTCTGGCTTCATCTTAAATTTGCTGCTTCCAGTTTGCAGTAAGATTGGACAGCAGTTAGCCAAGACTCTGGAATCTGGCATCAAATGAAAGTAAAAGCCTCTACTGTGGACTGAGGGGGTCTGGAATGGATAAATTGCAAGGGCTTTTTTGGTATTTGCTTTCTGTTTACAGCTTTGTTCTAGATAGATGAGGTTTCCCCGATGTTTTGCTGGTTGAGATTTTTACTATAACAAGATTTTCACACTGGAGGATTTTGTGTATTGTGAGCAAGTGAGCAGGGCTGAAATGTTTTATGACTTAGCAAAGTCATTTTCTTCAAAGAGGGACCAGTAACCCACAACAGTATTTGAATCTCAGGGCAACCTTTAAGTTGTTTTTTCTTTTCTTTTCTTCTCTAAATAACCCCTTTATTTTCAACCTCTAATTGCATATACCGACTTGCAAGGAAGACAGAATATAAGCATGCAGGCTTGTATCTACAGGAGTGGTTGACTTAGGCAGATGTGGAATCAATTTGGGCCAATATGGGTTGCCAGCTTCTGTACTTTCCTGCTAACTATTTGCGCCCGGGAATATACCGGAGCCACTTAAGCCTCGTAAATGCGGCCCTGGGATATTGGCTAAACACGTGTCAGGGGCACGCAGCTTGCAGCCCTTGCCGGGTTGAATCAGAGCCCAGAGGGGGCATCCGCCCTCTGAGAGAAGCTCAAATGAAGACAATTGCAGCTAGAAAAAAAAAAAAAATCACTGATGTCTGGTTTTGAAACTGCTAAGACAATGGCAGGCCTGGTGATTTATCTTGTGGAAGACACAAGCTCTGCCTTTCCAATGACTTTTTAAATTTTTATTTCTGCTCCCCCTTGATGTGAGCTCACGTTGCAGACATAAAATCACGAATCGCAAAACTGTTATTTGTTTTTTTGTAATCAAGAAAGCGGGCCTTGATTTGTGCTGGTCCTGCCTCCTGGAAGTTGGGTCTGCAGCCTTAGGGAATAAGTGAGCCATGGACTGAGGATCCCCAAAAACTCCTGTTTCTTCCATCATAAACGTGTGACTCCTGTGGTCTGCGGCTTTCCAAAACTTTGCCCCAGCTCTTGTGACGCACAGTGGTTTCAGTGACGAAGAGAGTAATTGCAGTGAGTGGTGGCGGAGAACCGAGAACATGGTCCGAGGCCCTGCCTCTTCGGTGCTCCTGTCCCAGTAGTGGGATGGACGGCACAAGAGTCACTTGCTTCTCCAGGGTCTAGATGCTAACACGAATGTGCAAACATAGAAAGTATTGGGCTGAACTGTGTCCCCTCAGAATCCATATATTGAAGTCCCAACCCCAGCTCCTCAGAATGTGACTTTTGGGGGATCAGATCTTTAGAGTGGTGATTAAGATAAAATGGGGTCATTTGCAAGGGCTCTCATTCAATGTACCTGGCATCCTGATGAGATGAGATCGGGACACAGAAAGCCACGGAGGGAAGATGCTGTGGCGACACAGGAAGACAACCAGCAAGGAGATGACCTCAGAAGACATTAACCTGCTAGTGACATTGACCTTGGACTTATTGGCTCCAGAACTGTGTGAAAATGAATTTCTGTGGGTGAAGCCCCCTCAGTCAGTGGCATTTCACTACAGCAGCCCTAGTAAGCTAACATAGTGGTTGCTAGATGTTGTTCTATCATTTCTTGTGAACATTTCTCTAGAACAAAATCTTTGTCTTTTTTAAAGAAAGATTTATTTATTTATGCATACAAGAGCTGGGATGCAGGCCAGAGGTGGGGCTGGGGGATGAGGGGATTCATCAGAGACAGAGTGGGGAACAGAACAGGTGGACTGACTGAAATACACTGCTGAGGGGAGTGGTGGGTGAGACAGGAGAGGTCTGCTGTGCCATGGAGGTAGCTCCCTGGCTGGGGATAGAATCTTTGAGCTTGAGGCTGACTTCCCTCTGCAGAGTCTCCCTGCCTATCTGCCCACGTTGCTCACCTCCATGATGCTCCATTTTAGCCCAACTGATCACTCCTGTCCCTCAAAATACCATTAGTGCCTTAACCCCCCCCCATCCCTCTGTCCACCATCAGTCCATGTGGGGAACCTCTCCCAGCTTCCTCACCCCTCCATGTGACTGAGCCCCAGTTGTGCACAAAAGCATTCCACTCACTAACACCCCTTAACTGGCTTGCTTTCTTTCCTATCCCACATCCCCCTTCTCACATCGCTCCCCAAACAAATGACATGTCCCTAAATCCTTGTTTCAGGGTCTGCCTGTAACCTAAAGGAGCTCAGACCAAGCCAGCCCTCCAGCTTGAAGTGCTGCAGTTACAAGTCTTACTCTTATTAACAAGTTTAGGGATTGACCAATTGATAGAACCTTAAAGAGTTACCCCAGAGAAAGACCACAGGATTCATCACCTTTAGAATTTTAGAACCAGAGGACTTTAGAAAACTTTTAGCTCTAGATCCTGCCTAGTCTTCTTGAAATAATGGAGATCTAAGAACTACTCTCAGTATTTTGATAACCCAAATGTAAGGGCAGGACAGAGTACAGTGCAGGTTTTCTGATCCAGCAGACCGGGTAAAGGAGGAATCAGAGTCCTCAGTGGTTTTGCAGGTTTTTATTGGGGTTCAGCGGGTACGTGGCAGGCAGGGGTGCTGGGGGGCTGGGAGGCTGGCAGTCCTCCCAGCCCCCAGCAGATCTTCACTCTATCTGGGCTCTCTGGTGTTCTCTGCTTCTGCTTCGGGCTTCTTCTCTTTCAACTTCTACTGCTGCTGCTGGCGTCCCCATGACGCCTCCCTTAAAAGCCCAGTCTCAGCCCAGGTGAATCCCATCTACCTATGCCCACGCCCTACTCCAGGTGCCCGCCATCAGGCATGCATTCAGGACCGCAAGGATCCATCATCTATCCTGATGGTGGGAGGGCAGAAAAGCCTGACATTTTTTACCTTACCCTACACCAAGAGAAATCACCCATTTACCCAAGAGAGAACCATGTGGGCTGAACATTAGCATCCACTGTTGGGGGCTGCAGGCATCACGCCTTTTTTATGCTGTTACAAAAGCTGTTACACTTATGAACATACAACTGAGCTTTACAAAGAGGGAGGCAACTTGTTCATTCATCAAGGGCTTTGGCATTTAAAGAAATCTTTCTAAGCAGAGGTTTGAATGTGGGCACCGTTGGAAACCTCTAAACTAACGTCATCCCCTTGTTACACAGGGGGCACCTGAGGCTGGGGAAGGTCAAGATCAGCTGGGGTGGGGGCGGGTGAAGGGCCCAGGGCTAGAACTTAGGCCTTTTATGAGTTCTTGTGCCCTGCCCCTCACTTCACTCAGGACGGGAAAGGCTTACTTTGGAGAATCTGAGATTGTTATTTCATCCGGAGAACATTTTGATAGAGTCAAATTTTCCTTAAAAAGCACAGTGAGTGAATTTTACCCATTAGGAGGAGATGAATTAGCTGCAGTGACAAAATGCTGAATATTTACATCAAATGAGCCTCTCTGTGGGGAACAGCTGCATCGTATGTGAAGAATTGTGCTGAGGACACGTTCACAGGGGCCGGAAGTGAAGTGTAATTACATGTCTGGCACATAGTAGGCTCTTAGGGCCTACGCCTTTGACCTTGGATGAGTGCATGACCCTCTCCAGATCTTTCTCCTGTAAAATGTAGAACAAAGAAGTCACCATCTAGTGGGGAGCTCGAGGTCTTAACTTTGCCAAGGGATCTTTTTTGAGTCATCTCCTCCCTCCTAGCCTCTGTCTCCATATCTGTAAGTAAAGAATAGATCGTAAGTTCTCCAAGGTTCTTTTAGATCCAGAGACTGAGTCTAAATGCCTACATACCCCGACAGCCCTTACCAACCCTCACCATCTCTGATTTTATTGGATTTGGAATTGATTTGTTTCTGAGATTGATTTTTTTTAACCTAAGTGAAAATAAAATAACACTGCCCCTTCAGTCAGGCTAACCCCAAGCAGGCAGCTGGGAGATGAGCAAGGAATTGTCAAGTACACAGAAGTGAGGGCTAACATGGCAGGGGGTGTTCTGAGACTTGCTTCCTTTCAGCCAGAGGTGACCCTGGGCAATTCCTCTTCTCCCTTGTGCTGACAAGCCCAGGAATGGGTCTGAGCTAGAGAGTTGTTAAAATATGGATTTCCCCAAAGTCTTGCTCTTAAATTCCTTTTTAAAGAGAGCAGACTGCTTCAGGGGGTGTCTTGTTCCTGTTCCTGATCTGTATCTACCCAGAACACCTAGTGGAACACCCTGATCTGGCCTCCTGGCCTCTCTCAAGGTGGGGGTGCTCCAGGGAAACACACAAGGAGCACAGGCTTTTGAAAGAATGCTGTCACTGCATTAGGACTTACTCCTTGAGCTGGCCTCCGTGTGTGTGTGTGTGTGTGTGTGTGTGTGTGTGTGTGAGAGAGAGAGAGAGAGAGAGAAGGTACAGTGGCAAGGTAATGCCATTGATTTCTGCTTTAGGCGTGGCTTTCAGAAGTTAAATGCCCAAATGATCAGGCCCTTTGGACAGTCATGTACCCACACCCATGATGCCACCCACCCTGGGAAAATAATTTTGAGAATTCTTCTCCCAGACTCGCTTGCTGAATTGAAGGCTTGGCTCTTTGTAATTTCCTCAATGGTAGAAAATGAGGTCTTTCAGGAGTGAATTTGGTTTTGGAAATAGTCTTCAGTCATTCAGAGCAAGCCTTGTGTAGCAAGTGCGTTTTCTAGCTATTTAAAAAAGGCAGAAAAATTCTATCTGATAAATGTGGGGAAAAAAGAGATTTAGAAAACTGTCATTTTGTAACTTCTAGGGAAGTAACTGCTTCCGACTAGAATTGTCAGTGGGTGAAGTCATTCGTTGATGGATAGATGGGGAACTTGACCCAGAGGATCAGTCTGTCACTACCTGAACAATGACCATTGGTGGTGTCACTGAGGGGAGGAAACTTTGTGTCTCCAAGTGTGAAATCAAGGTGCCACAGGGGGTGTTCCCGCCCCAAAGGCCAACTTTATCCCTAAAGTTAACTTCCTTTTAGAGGAATTACAGAGGATTAGGGTGGCAAGTAAAGTGGCTTAACTGTTACCACAAGTTGACAGAGACAAATCCAGAAGGAGGGTCATTTTACAGGCAACTGACCCAATGTCTCCAATTAGGCCTGTGAACTAAGATGAAGAAAATGAAGAGACATGAAAACGAATGTAACGTAGGAACCTTTTAAGCAGACCAACTGCAAAAGGGACATTTTGAGACAACTCGCAAAATTGACTTCTGGACCGGACGTAAGACAGTATCAGAATTCTTGTGAATTTTGTTAGATGCAATCATTACTTTGTGGCTACTTGTTTTAGATCTGCCTGCTGAAGAATATTGGGGGTGAAATGACTGATGTCCTTGATTTGCTTTGGGAGCACATCAACCAGGAGCAGAGAGAGAGAGAGACTGAGAGACAGAGTAACCGAGAGAAATAGAGAACTTTTAAGTAGAGAAAGTAAATGTCACAAAATCTTGCTGGTTATTAAATCTGGGTGAGGGGGGTTGAGGGTCCTTTGGTCTGGTCTCCCAAATTCTGTTTGAGATTTTTAATGACAATGAGAAAAGTGGAGTGGTGGTGACTTTTAAAAGCTGGTTGTTCTGAATGAGGAATTCAGACCACGAGTCCTCTGTGGTCTCTTTCGTGTGAGTTAATATATGTATTTCTCTCTGAGGGGAAGAGGAGAGGCTGGAGGGAAAGGAGGAGGAGGTATCTGTGTGTATATGGGTATGTCATGATCTCCAGGATTTATTTTAGCGATAAAGTCAGAGATAGCATAATGGGCTTAGAATGCTACTATTTGGTTAAGAAAAAAAATGACTGGCATGGTGGGGAATAAATCTACCTTCCCCTGGAAGAATGAGAAATCAGTGGTTGCCTCCTAGGAGAAAAGCTGGTGGCTGGAAATTTATTTGTACTTTTGGAATTTTGAACAATATGCAGAATTACCTACTCAAAAATTGCAGTTAAAAAGACTAACCGCCTGAAAAAAGAGCCACACATTTATTCTTCTAGGAATAAATATTCCTCCAGGGCATTTCTAGTCTAGAACAGGTCTAGAGCATGGAAGAACTTCAGGTTGGGGAGATGTGTGTCTCATCTATGCCTCTGTTCTTCAGGAACCACCTCCTACAGAATGTGCTGGAAAGAGGTGCCTAGGAGACACCCTCCATGCTGCAGTCACTGAGAAGAACTGAACAAAGGTCCCGGATTCTCTCTCTGTGTCTCTCTGTTTCTCTTTCTCTCTGTTTCTCTCATTTCTTCCTCTTTTTTAACTAAAAAAATATTTTAGCTGTAGTAAAATATACACAACATAAATTCTACCATCTCAGCTCAACTCTACACTCAATAGTGCAGATGTCAGTAGTTTACATTGTTGTGCAACCAACGTTTTGAGAAACCAAAAGTCTGCACCCATTAAACAATAACTCCCCGTTCCCTCCACTCTCACCCTCCAACCCCAGCCCCTGGTAACCACCAGTCTCCTCTCTGCCTCCATGAATTTGACCACACTAAGTACTTCCTCTATCAACTATGCATAAATGGGTTGTTTTGTGACTGGTTATTTCACTTACACAATGTCTTCAAAGTTTATTCAATTTTTCCTTCCTTTTTATTTTTTTTTTAAGATTTATTTATTTATGCATACAAGAGATGGGGTGTAGGCCAGAGTTTCGGGGGTTAAGAGGACTCACCAGAGACAGAGTGGGGAGCAGTGGGCGAGGCAGGACAGGTCTGCTGCGCCATGTGGGTCACTTTCCTGGCTGGTCAGGGAATAGATCTTGTGCTGCAGTGGCTGGCGATAGCTTGACAGTGCTGTCTTTAACCCCTGTGCCACGGGGGAGGCCCTCCTTCCTTTTTAAAGCTGAATAATGTTCCATGATTTGCACACACCACATTTTGTGAGTCCATTAATCTGCTGAGGGACTCGTGGATTGCTTTTCACTCTTGTGAATAATGCTGCTATGGGGATAGGTGCAAATATCCCCTTTTTTTTTTCTTTTTGGTAGATTTCCATAAGTGGAATTGCTGGATCATATGGTAATTCTATTTTTAATTTTTTTGAGGAGCCTCCATACTTCTCTCCACAGCAACGACACCAGTTTACATTCCCACCAGCAGTGTACAAGGGCACTGATTTCCTCACAACCTCATCATCGTTTGTTATTTGCTGGTTTGTGTTTTGAATGCTAGCCATCCTCCCGGGTTGGAGGTGGTTTTGATTTGCATTTCCCTAATGCCAGTTTCTTCTTCTTGACTTGATCCATTCTCTTCAATCTGCCTGCTTGCTATAATCCTTACCAGCCTATCGGTTTCTTAAGGGTTTTGTGCTTTCCAAATGCACTGAGGCGTTCATTATTGGCTTCCCTACAAATTTTGGAGGGCTAAAACTTCTCTGACAGATACGTGGCAAAGTTTCCAATTCTGGACACTTGGTTTTGACATGAAATCAGGGAACAGAAGATCTAGAAGAGCAAAGGAGAAAAAGCTGATTCCATCTAACTCTAAACTCTCCGATTTTGCAGTAGGTTTGCCTTCCTCTAGTGAAAGTTGTTGAGCTTTTAGGTATGCCTTTTTATGCTATTGGGTAGAATTAGTAATTTCCAGAGAGCCAGAGTACCTGACATGGGAGGAGTCTTCTTTAAAACCACCCCCTCCTGGGCCTCCCTGGTGGTGCAAGGGGTTAAGATGCAATCTATGAAGCTATCCACAGCCACTGTAGCATGAGTTCGATCCCTGGCCAGGGAGCTACCCACATGGCACAACAGACTTCTCTTGTCTCGCCTGCTGCTCCCCTCAGCAGTGTATTTCGGTTGATCTGCCTGTTCTGTTCCCCACTCTGTCTCTGGTGAATCCTCTGATCCCCCCACACCTCTGGACTGTACCCCAGTTCTTGTATGCATAAATAAATAAATCTTTAGAAAAAACCACCCCCTCCTAAGAATGAATGAGTGAATGATGAAGGAAGGGTAGCACATGGATGTCTGAAGAAATCCCACCAGGAAGCAGGCACAGAAAATGCAAAGACGTGAGAGCAGAAACTTGCCTGGGGTCCCCTGGCACCAGAAAGGAGGCCAGCAGCACTGCTGTGAGAGAGAGCAGTGCTGAGGGGGGAGGCATAGACTGTAACCATGGCAACTAAGGGCGTGTTTGTTCCCTAGCACTATCTTAATAAAGCACTACAAACACTTGGCTTCATGTTTTCTAGTTGGCCCCTGGTCCCCGTGCCATAAGACTGGTCTTTGTTGGTGGGTGGGGCTGGGGGATAGTCCTGCTCAGACGGTCCTTTCCAAGTAGAAAGATGGTTCATGCAAAGGAAAGTGGAAAAAAAGTTAGTGACTATACAAGCACCAAGAGTGGATGAGGAAACACCAGGGGCCAGCAAGGCCGGAAGACAGCAGAGGCAAGGGGAGGAAGTCGAGTTTGTTGAATCTGGAAGGCGATGAGGCAGGGGATAGCAAAATGGAGAGCCCCCCAAAGCCCACGTGTCTGCCTTTTGTATCCACCTGGCTGCTGAACCCCACCCTCAGGTCCCAGCCACCTTCCCTTTGGTGGTGATGGGATTTGGAGTTCCCAGTGTCTTTGGCTTTGACCTGGGGTGGGGGTGGAGTCCACAAAGCCTGTATGGAATTTGCTTTGGGACCGCCTTTTCCCCCTAACAGCTACAGGCGAAGGAAGCCGCCAACCCCAGGAAAAAAGTGGAGTAATAGCTCCTTCTCCTCCTCCTCCAGCCTCCTGTTTGCCTGCTAGTGACTTCCCAGTGCTGTGCCCACTGCCTGAATCCAACTGGAAGTCAGAGTGCAGAGGAACCCAGCAGATTTCAGGTCCTAGAAACAGGGCATGGATCCAGAGGGCTGAGTGCAGCATTAACAGCACGCATTAAAACCAATGCAGAATGTGGGCGACATCCTGATGGCCGAGGCCCCTGCTTCCTGCAGTCAGGTTGGGATGCGAATGGCTCCAGGTCTGTGGACTGAGAGCAGAGACCAAATGTGCCACTAGGCAGTGCAGAGCCAATGCCCCCTCCCCGCCTCCATTCCTCTCACAGGGTGACGTGAGGACTTTGGAGGCCACGGTGTTGAGGCAGTGCAGCCTCCAGATGGGGAGGGAGTGCCCAGCCCGCATCCTGAGAGTAGCCGGAGAGTAGCCCCTTCAATGGGTTCAGCCTCTAAGATCTGGGGGTGCACCTGTTACAGCAGCCTGGCTTATCTTTTCCTGACTGATGCAGAAGGAGGTGACTGGCTTGGTGATGCCCTAGGCAGGGGAGCAGAGTCCCCCTGGAGACTCAGAAATGTTAGAAACCATTTAAAAGAAAACAATGACCCACCCACCTCCATCCTGGGGCAGCTGGAAATTGAATTGTTTCCCTGAGGTCCTGGCTGTGTCTTCTGAGTGAGTGGGTCTCATGGGAGGGAAGGTTGGGGGCCACGTGTGGGGACTAGACTGCGGTGCCAACGTGTAGGTGAGCCGGGGTCTGGAGCAATGAGAGGGGAGGGGGGAGAGACCATCCCTAGCCTGGCAGAGCCTCTAATTAAAAATGATGCATTTCAGCAGTAGAGCATTTTTTCTTTTAAGAGTCGAAGTGCTGAGGTAAGTATTACACCCTTTGAAGATCTGTTTGTGTGGGGAACATCAAAGGTAGGGAGGGTCCCTGTCTGAAATTTAAATGTAAGGCTTTGCCTCTTGCTGGTGTTTTAAATTAATGCTTAGAACATCACAGGATTCACCAAGGAAACAGAAGGCCAGATGCGGAGCTGGGCCCAGTGGGAGCAGCCCCCGAGGCAGGTCCGGAGAATGAGCACCCAGCCTGGACCCAGCGGGAGGTGGGGGCACAGCTGGGCCTGCATTGAATCAGAACCCAGACCCTACAGGGGCCCAGGGGCCAGTGTTGGGGCTGTTGGACCTGGAGACCAACGTACAGAGAGTCTGAACTCAGACATGGAACCAGCCAATGGAGGACCTGACAACTCAGCCAGCCCTGGCCTGCACCTCGGGCCTCACAGGGGCAGCAGGAGATGGCTGAGTCGGGGTGGGTGGTGGGGGGGGAAGGAGGTGAGACTGAGCAATGGAGTCCAGGAGAGGAATTTTCACCTGAGCGTGGGGACTTGGGCGAGATCCTTTCCAGAAGGATCTGCGGCTGAGCTGGCAGGACCCCTGGTCTCCTAAATTGGACACTGAGCACTGTCATTACCCCCACACAGCCCTCAGAATCATGGTCCTCTTTCAGCTGCACATGCTGAAATATAGAAGCAATTAAAGTAATACTGATCCCGAGGCTACCCCTTCCCCATCCACTTCAATCAGAATCTCAGGGAGTTTATACAGCCCCCTGGTGATTCTCCTGGGTGGCCTGGACTGAGCACACTTGATGCTATAAGAACAGTGGATCTCAGCATGTGGTCCCCAGAACAGCAGCAGCTTCTAGGCACTTATGGGGAATGCATATTCCCAGGCCCTGCACTGCTGAATCAGAAATTCTGGGTGTGGGGCCTGGAAACCAGTTTTCACAAGTCCTCCAATGTTTCTCACATGCACTGAAGTTTGAGAACCATTGCATTTTGGAGAAAGAAAGGGCTGCTGGCTGCCCCTACCCTCTCTGCCCCCCAACTCTGGTGCAGGCTGGCCTTCCTGTGGCGCATGATCGTAATAGCAGCCACCACACCTGCTGACATTTGTTGAGCACCCACTGTATACAGCACTGTGCTAAGTGCTTTACATGCTTTATCTTATCTGATAAATCTCATGGCATTACGAGGTAGATATTGGGATTTACTTTTTATAGTAGAGGGAACAGGTTTCCAGAGACTGAATCACCGGTGTGCACCAGATGGGGACTGGAGCCCTGGGCTGGGGCCATGGGCTGGCTCTGGCTGGCGCCTCCGGTTCCTAGGAGCCTCGCCCCCCTGTTCTCTGAGGCCAGGGCTTCATTGTTCTCTGACAATCTGGAAATGCCCTGAGCACAGGATGCTGGAAGAGAAGCAGAGGGCTGTGTGTTCCTGGGTTCTCCTCTCCCCAAGTCCCTGCTATCTCTAAAGAGAAATAACAGCCTGGAAGGCTCCGGGCAGGTTGCTAAGAATGACTAAACCATTCTGCTTCTTCCCCATGCACACTGCCTTTGAACATGTGCCAGCTGCTGCTTTTCATCTCAGCCACAATTTCCCTCCCAGCCTTTGTCATTCCCCACAGTTATTTAGAACAGGCGTTCCAGGGACTCTGTCCCCCACTCGCGGAGTTCAGGTCTTTGCCCTCCAGACGGCCTCAGCGCTATGACCTGAGAAGTGAGGATGGAAGATGGAGCCTCAGTGCATGGGGAGGCTTGGGAAGCTGGCTGCCACGTTCTCCACACACCGTGTGGCACAGGGTGGCAGGACGGGGGTGGTTGAGGAGGAGCGGGTAGGAATTCATTTTCTCAAGAAACTTCTATCAGCATTATATTAGTCAGGGTTCTCTGGAGAAACAGAACCAACCAGAGATTATATATATACACACACACAGAGACAGTAAGCCCTCGGCAGGGTCTATTGGTTCTTGGAAATTGCAAATTGAAGCGAAGGACATATAGTAGAAGCAATTTTACCACAGGCTAATTGATAGAAACAGGGGCTAACTTCCTAAGGCATATTTCCAGTCACACAAGCATCACCAAACTTCTCAATAAAACCCAAACACTCCTACTATTAAACAACCATTTGCATTCATTCATTCATTCATTCATTCATTCATTCATTCACTAACCTTTTTACTCCAGTTGAAGGTCTCTCAGAGCTGGAGCCTCTCCTGGCAGCTCAGAGTGCAAGGTGGACACCAACCCTGGACAGGATGCCCTTCCTCCCAGTGCACTCACACACCTACCCTCACACCTACCCACTCACACACACCCTCACACACACCTTCATGCACACTCCTTCATACACATTCACACTCACACACACTCACACACACACTCACACATGCCCACTCACACACCCCCTCATACACACACTCACACACACTCCTGTATATACATTCACACTCACACTCACACATACCCTCACACATGCCCACTCACACATCCCCCATACACACTCATGCACACTCCTTCATACACATTCATACACACACATATATCCTCATGCCTACCCACTCACGCATACTCTGATACACACACCTTCATACATATTCACATTCACATCCACACCCTTACACATCCACACTCACACACACACCCTCATACACACTCCCACACACTCACACGGGGACAACTAAAACTCACCAGTGACCCTCACGTGCACCTCTTTGGGTTGTGGGTACAACCCAAGGTACCCAGAGAAACCCACACGGACAGGGGCCCCGAATGGAAACCAATTTTTTTCCTCATCAATGTAATAACAAAACCACTGAACAAAACATTATTTAAGAACCTGCTGTGTATGTGCGCATCTTGGAGATTTTATAAATGTGCTTATATAGATTAAAAAGATTTAATTGGATTGAAAGACTATGAAGGCTGAGAAGTCCCAAGAAGTGCTGTTGGCAAAGGACACGTGGGAAAGCAGGTGGCGGGGCCCCGTCCCAGCCGACGGTCTTGGGGCCCAAGAAGAACGTGTGCTCCAGTTCAAGTCCATGGGCAGGACAAGACCCACATTTGCTGTGTTCTTCCCCCCGACCCCAGCGCCCAGGTCCCCCTGTGGTGCTGTCCCCTACTCCCCTGGGCTCCCCACAGCCCTCGCCTCTTCCTTCTGCTTCGCCTTCTCTTCTGCGGGTCAGGCCCTTTCTTCACCCACCCCTTCTTTCAGACTTTGTCCATGGATGTTCTTCGTCAGATGGTATTAGCTTCCTAGAGCTGCTGTAACAATGGCCAGACCTGGGTGGGTGACTTCAAACAATGGAGATGTGTTCTCTTCACAGTTCTGAAGACCAGATGCCCAGAATTAGGCTTGCGTCAGCAGGGCACGCCCCCCCCCCCCCCCCGACAGGTGTAGGGAAGTATCTGCCCTGGCTTTTCCTCATTTGTCACTCCTGGGCTTGAGACGTATCACTCCAATCTCTGCTTTCGGAGTCACAGGCCTTCTCTCTGCCTGTGTCTCTGTTTCCAAATATCAATTTGGTACCCTCCCCTATCCCCAATTTCATCACAGTTAGTGGGCCTGGGTTTTGGGGAGACACGCTTTGGCCCAGCACACATGCTTTGTAAGTTGTTCTGCTAAACAAAGACCAGTTCTTTCCCTAAGAGAAATCTCCTTGTAATTCTTAAAATATTTTCTCAACAGGCCTTAATTTCTTAGACCTAGCAATTTTCTTTTTCCAGTTAACCTGAAGTGGCACTGTGCCCAGGATTGTGGGTGAGTTCTGCAGCATGAGTTCAATTCCCGGTCTGCCAGAGAGCTACCCACATGGTGCAGCAGACCTCTCCTGACTCTTCACATTCCCACAGTGTCCAGCACAGCTATGCACATAGTAGGGCTCAGTAAATATTAGAAAAGAAACTTGCTTGCGTGTTGGCCCAGTGTTCTGGCTGTCTGGGGGGAGAGTGACCCAATACTCTCATTGTCTTTAAGAACCCAGAGCCTCTGCATTTTAGTGATTCCCATAGACAATCCTCTCTGGGCCTAGCCCATCTTTTTTGGACTACAACAAAATCAGCTAATCATGACTGACCCAATCAACTGTGCCGAGAGAGGGAGATGGGAAAGGAAGGTGCCAGAAGATTTAATGGTGGCTCCCAAGGAGAGGCTTGTGGAAGTTTTAGCCTCTCCCACATTATCTTATATGGACAGTGGATGGTTTCCCAATTTTATGTGAAATGTAATTTCATCTTCTCCTTCCCAATCACATCCTTCCCCTAAGTCTCTCCAGTGCTGAAATTCTGAAGGATGTGCATTTATTCAGCCAGGCTATGAGCCGACCTTCCCTAGCACAAGGCTGTGGGTAAGGGCCAATGTATTTGACAGGGTTAGCACCCCAAGATTTCTGTGGGAAAAATGTTTTTAATGATTTCAAAAGGGGGGCCTCCCTGGTGGCACAGGGGGTTAAGCACAGCACTTTGAGGCTGTCCACCACCTCTGCAGCATGAGTTTGATCCCCGGGCTGCCAGAGAGCTACCCATATGGCACAGCAGACCTCTCCTGACGAGCCCGCTGCTCCCCTCAGCAGTGTATTTCAGTCAGTCTGCCTGTTCTGCTCCCCCCTCTGTCTCTGGTGAATGCTCTCACCCCCTGCACCTCTGGCCTGTACCCAAGTTCTTGTATGCATAAATAAATCTTAAAAAAATTAATGATTACAAAAGGGTTGGGCAATACAGAAAAATACAAAGGAAGTAAATAAAAGTCACAGGAAATCTCTATATTCCAGGATAACCACTCCTTGCATACTAGAAACTTTTCTTCTGCGTGTGTGTTCACATTTAGTGAGAAATATTTCTTCCTCGTAGAAGAGACCCGTCTTACATATGTTGCTTTTTTATAACCCACTTTTTTCACCTTATTACTGAACATCTTTCCATGCCATTAAATCTGCTTCTATAGCCTTATGTCAGTGTGGGCTGGGCCTTCAGACACTGGACTCCCCTTCCAGGGCCACTCGGCTGGGAAAGGTGCTGATTTACACAGGTAAGTCTAACGAGCTTGTCTTGCTTCCTCCTACAAAATTTCGGCTAATCCTATGGCGACGGCAGCCAGGTGGGGCCTGGGCTACCTCCGAGGGAGCTTCCCCGCCAGCGCAGACTCCAAAAAGATCACCAGTCAGCTCTCTGCAGCTTCCTCATTCCCCACATGCTAGCTGCAAAGTCAGCTCAGGACACCATTCACTCAACTCATCAAAATCTTCGAGCTTGAGGCTCCCTTAGGGGGCCACTGCAGCCCCTGGGAGTCAGAATAAGGGGCCAGGTCAACAGAGGGGACGTGGCTGGACCAGCTTGGCCAGTTGGCTCAACTTGTATCCTGGTGGCCAAGTCTAGTCTCTTCTTGCCGCCACCCTAATGTCTGTCAGGAATTGGGGTTCTGTTTTACCCTGCGAGTTTTCACCAGCTCCCACCTGAAGCATGTCAACTGCAAAGTCAGCCTGAGTCCTGTCCTTGGGGGATGTGGCCGCCCCCCCCATGACTCCTGGATCAAGTCCGGGTTTCACATCCTTGGGTGTGATGTGGTGACATCAGCTTCCTTTCTGGCTCCCTGCAGTGGCCATGCCTCAGGGCTGAGAAACCCAGCAGGAGCAGGCCTTCCAGTCACAGGGCCTGAGTGGTGAAGAGTCTGGGTCCAGAAGAAGCAAGGAGACAGCGCTGTGGACTGTCCCTGTCCCACAGAGACCTCCTCTGTGGTCTCCGAGTTACAAAGCAGATGGCAGTGGCTGCAACTGCCTTAGGAGTCCAGGTCACCCCTGCTTCTCCAGCTGCCACATCCAAGGGATATGGCCTCAGGACCCAACCCCCAGCCCCTCCCTGTTAGGAGTCTCTGGTTACCAGGGGAACATGGAGCCGGCTTTGCCCATGTAGAATTAGAGTAAGAGCCCAGAGTTTCCCAGGGGAGACTTCTTCAACTGAAAGCCAGTTCACTTGGTGTGAAATGGGGAAGGATTATCCCAGCACCCCATCTGCCGTTTGCAGGCGCCTTGGGCTCTGTGCCTGATTGCGGGAGGTGGGGGGTTGCATTTAAGCAGCACAAATGGAATTTCAAGGACTTATTTCCTTACTTTACTGAGTCAGAGCCTCAGCCCAAGGATCCCCCAGGACCCAAGCCTCAGGCACAGCTGGGGCTGACCTATCTTATGGGAGGCATTGCCTTCCTACCCACAGCAACTCCATTTTAAGGAAATTTAGAGACGTTTTGGAACTGGCTTTACCCCATGCCTCACTGGCATCTCTCTCTTCCAGAGGGAACCATTTGGTGTGATGTTTCCTTCTCCAAACACAGGCCCCTATTCTGTATCTTAAAGCACACGCCTTCATCTTCAATTTTCTCCTGTACTTGCAGATTTTTTTTTTTAGATTTATTTATTTTTATACAAGAACTGGGGTACAGGCCAGAGATGTGGGGGGGTGAGAGGATTCACCAGAGACAGAGTGGGGAACAGACCAGGCAGACGGACCGAAGTACACTGCTGAGGGGAGCAGTGACCGAGACAGGAGAGGTCTGCCCGGTCTCCCTGGCCGGCCGGGAATTGAAGTAGTGCTGCAGTGGCTGCGGATTGCTTCATAGGTTGCATCTCAACCCCTGCGCCACCAGGGAGGCCCTGTTCTTGCAGATTTTTATATGTGGCAAGCAGGATCAAAAATTCCTGGTGGCCGCACATTTTTTTAAGAACTATCTCAATGTTCATATCTTCTTAGAGATGAGAGCTCAAGGCTGCAACCATTGGCCCTGGGGTTATGTGCTCTGGGAAACAATAGAAGGACAACTTCCTCCGAAGTGCTCGGTAATGGATCATCTCTGATTCCTGGCTACGACAGATCACCCCTGAGTCCTGCATCACAATCAATAACCCTGATTTTCCTCAATCACTGGGACCCAGGCCCACCTGTTCTTCACTAAAGCATCCTCTCTGTCAGACACACTAACTCCCTCCCCGCAGCCCCGGCTAGGGAACTGGAATCTCTGTGGGTTTAGGAAGGCAGCTGTGATTCCCATTGCTCGAAAGACAGTGTCCATTCTCACCATTGCAAGCCAATAAAAAACGTAGAATTTTTCTACCATGGCCATGGGGAAAGAGAGAGGCGTGTGAAGGAGGGGGCCTGTCCCTCCTGTCATGCCTGGGGTGCCTTATCTGAGGTAGAGACAGCTCTGAGACCAAGGAACAGGGCAGGGGTGGTGATTGCGGGGGTTGGGGGTGAACTCAACAACAAGTCCAGACTCTCCAGCCCTGCGGTAGGCAGTGGCAGGTGAGCCAGAGAGAGGGAGACACGTTCAGGAGCCATGGCCCTGCCAGCTCTGCTTATGAACAAAGGAAAAGGGAACAAGGTGCCAATTTTCCAGACAGGACCAGCTACATAACATGTGGGGCCCAGCCAGAATGAAATTGCAAGGCCCCATCATCAAAAATTGAGAACTTTAAGACCAAGACACAGAGCATTAACCCAGTGAGGGGCCCCAGGTGAGTGCACAGGTGAGTACACAAGGCTGGGAAGCCCACCTGATGCCAGGGGTGGGACTGGTGTCTTGATGGACCATTGGACTGATTGAGATGCAGTTTACTGAGATTAAAAATAAATCTGGGAGGGACATGGTAGTAGTCAATCAAGGGAGAAAAGTCTAGCCATAACAGCTAGTAATGATCACCAGCTATAGATCCTTTTCACTTCTAAGTGCCTTTTATGTGTTCTTTGATGCAATGCGACAGCTGTACGGGGTGGGAACAGTCACCATCCTCACTGTCATCACTGTGATCCCTCCCCATGAGGAAGCTGAGGCACTGAAAGGTTGAGTGATTTGCTCTAGGATTAAAGCTCCTCTACGGGAGAGTTGGGACTTGAATGCAGACCCCAGGTCCCTGCTCCGAACTATTGACAGTGCTGCATGTAATTGATGAGTGTCAACAGAGAAGACTTCTAAGCAAAGGGAAATTTCCTTACCAGGAACTATCTCACTGGAGTAAAGAATGTTCCAACAGAGCTATCAGAGACCCATGGGCTGGAGATATTTGAAAATAGGCAGGAGACCCCGCAGAGGAGAAGCCAAATGGCTGGGGAGTTGGATTAGCAATGCTCCTAGCAAGAGCTCCCATTCTCAGGATTGTGATGAGTCAGGCTCTGTACTAAGTGCCTTACAAGCATCTTTAGAGCCCAAGATAGTCCCACCTGGTCCCTCTTTTACAGATAAGGAAAGAACCCCAAGGACCTGTTCTGAGTCAAGGAGGCAGGATTCAAATGCAGACAAACCCTTGCTTCTAACAGACACATCACACAGCACCAATTTCAAGATCCCTCACACGCCCAAGATGTTATTGTTCTAAATCCCATGGGGGAAATGATTTTGCGCCGGCCTGCACGATTTCATTTTAGCTTGCGATGATATTTTTACTGAGTGCTTGGAGACTGCAGCGGGCTCCGGAATCTGTTCCCTGTCTTGATTCAGGTTTCTGGAATGTTGGCCAAACCCTGACCAGATCTTTTGGTTATTTCTCCCTAGCATTTTCCAATATGGGCTTCAGGTGTCATGAACATCCACACTTTCGATTTCATCTGTGTATAAATAGATCATGTGATGGCCTTCAAAACTCACGTAGTCTTGCCTTCTATGAGCTGAGTCAGTGACATCCCCAATTTGGGCTGAACCTCCCTGACTCTGCAGGGGCCTGGCGTAGGATTAGACTCCTCCAGTTTTCTCTTCCCACTTCCAAACAGCCCCTGAGGATCCCACCACCTGGCTGCAGGACTGGAGATCAGATCCTAAAAACACACGTCACAGCACAGATCAGGTCTCTGATTCCTAGCTAGATTCTCAGCTCTTTCAAGTCTTATACGACGTGTGCATTAGTGTCCTGCGCTTGTCGTAACAAAGTTCTCCCAGATGACTCAAAACACCAGAAAGTTGTTGTCACAATTCTGGAAGGTTCTGTGCTGCAGGGCCATGCCATCTCTGAAGGCTCTGCGAGAGAAAGTGTCCCAGGCTGCTCTTAGCTTCTGGTGACAGCAATCCTTGGCGTTCCTTGACTTGTAGACATGTCACTTCAATCTGTGCCATGGACTCTGCCTGATCAGCCCCTTCCGGAGTGTACTATGGCCAAATAAAACTTTGCTTCGCTTTGCTTGGACATGGCCTTGAGCAGTTTCCCAGCCATAGTAAAAACCAAGGACCCCTCTCAAACCCAGCAACACACGGAGACCAAGGTGGTCGAAACGACCCAGCAAGTCTACGAAGGGAAGTGCTGACCACCTTGGCTCGGGATTCCTTTCCTTCTGTCAGATCATTTCTCTGAAATCCAGTTTTTTCTTCGTCCATAAGACAAGGTCATGGGAGCTGCCCTTCCCTCATAGAAGGATTGGAAAGGTCAACCCCACGACTGGTACTGGCCCCTCAGAAGGCCCACAGACATGTGATGGTCAGTCCCCCTAACCCTGGAGGCATGCAGGACTTGCTCAGATGCCACCGTGGCAGAGAGAGCTTCCCGGCACAATGTATCCAACTAGCGCCATCCAACCATGAGTGCCAATATGCAGAGCCCTGTGAGGCTGAGAGGAGGACCAGGGCCCCCACACGCACAGATCTGTAGGGCCCCACTTGTCTGGCATCTCCCTGATGGACACTGAAGGAACGTCCAGTGGATTCCGGAAGATGCGGGTGGTTCCCGCCATGAATACACTGCAATCCGCCTCTCTTCTGTTGTTTTGTTTCTGAATAAACCCGATTTACTGTCTACATAAAGAGTTGCTTTTGTATGCGTTCAACCCACCCTTCCAGTCATCTATCTCTTCATCTAAATTTCTGCTTTTTTGACATATTTATTTTTACCTGTTTTTTCCTGCCCGTTTTAGGATGTAAACTGCAAAGGAACAAGAGCTTGTCTATTTTGTTTCTGCGTGTAGACTCAGAGCCTACAACAGTGCCTGACACATAGCAGGATCCTGGTGATATTTGACTGGACCAATGAATAGCTTACCATAAAGTGGCAGTTCCTCCTCATGGTTGGAGTAGAGAAAGAACTTATTTTCCACTAGAACGCAAACTCCATGAGAGCAGGAAGCTATTGATTCATTGCTATAGTCCCAGTGCTTGGCACAGAACAAGGAGCTCCATCAATAGCTGGTAAGTGAATGGCTGAGGAAAAGGCAGCCAGATGAACAGATGAGACGATGCTATCCAGCTTCTGGGATGTGAGAAGCCACCGAAGGCTGTGGTTGGAACTGAGCTGCACTTTTAAGGGCTTTGGAAGCTAGGGGAAAGTTAGGGGTGCCTTCTAGCTTGCAGGGGCAGGGAGGATGGGCTGTGTGAGCAGCCAGGGGCTGGGGTGGGGGTGGGGCATGAGGGCAGTGGGACCAGGAGCAAAAGCTCATTTGCAAAGTTGGGAGATATGCCTGATTTGAACAAGGTTGATCTGCATGGTAGCAACGCTCTCTGATCATAAATTACTTAAATGCCGGGTAAAGTAACAGATACAGCTTCTTTCCAGTCATATGCATCGAATAAAGGATTTTAAAGCGTGGAATGATAAGAGCTCTGGTGTCAGCTTGTTCTCCTGCCCACTCTGCCCCCAGGATCCCCGATGGTCTCAGACTCCGCAAAGGCCAGGGCATGTCTTGAAATAACTGCTTCCCAGGCAATTAAGCCACATCCAATTTTATAAGTTTGAATATGTCAGAGGATCTTGTAACCTCCATCTTTGGGCCTGGAGGCCAACATTTTCTCATTAAACCTAACGGGCTTCTAAGAGGAGCTGACATCTGGGTGATAAAGCAGACGCATCATCTCTTGCTCTGTCTCTTTCTGATTGCTGGTTGTTAAACAGCTTCAGTTTGACTTTCTGGGATTTCAGGTGTGGGGTGCAGAAGGGACGTACTCCCTCCATGCCAGCAGCACCAGGATGCCAGGGATTCCTTTAAGGCAGGTCAACACCTTTCATTTTATTTCAGAAGGATGAGGCCTAAAATTCAAACCACCCCAGGAAAAGCAATGTACCAGTTTAAATTAACACCAAAGTGCAAATGACTAAGCACAGACCTTTAGTCCCTCAAGGGCAGATTTTAAAAAGCAATGAGAGGAGAGGTAGTGCGGTGAAAGAGAATGGACTTTGTGCAAGGCCAGCTCTTCCACCTTGTACCCATGGGCTAAAGCAAGTTAATTAACCTCTCATCTGGAAACACATGAACGCTCTGCTCGGGTCACACCAGGTTGTCACAGATCCTCCAAGAGCCAATCCCCACCCCCACCACTGGGCTATTTCTGAGACCTTTGGGCCTGGAAAGTTCCTCTCTTTTCCCACCTGATAGCTTCTTATCTTTCTGGTCCCTGGACAAATTCCCAGGGTTGGGTGGTTGACTCGATGTTCACATAGTACAGTCAACTATTCACGAGTTTACTGTCCCTTCTTTCCCTCCACCCCCCCAACACACACATACACCAGACACAAACACACATGCACCAGACTAGGAGAATCTAGGGGGCAGGGACCATCCCCATTTCTGGACTCCTCCAGGTTACCATCAGGAAATCAGCAAACATCTCTTCAGTCTTTGAAAATTATTCAGTTAAGAAAAAAAATCCCCCAAACAGGTAAATAAAACCAGAAAATGATCACTGTCATTTTAGTGTCATCTTGAAGCATCTAGAATCACTAAAGATTATTTAATGCTCTACAACTTCTCCTGGGTTGACTTTGCTGTTTGCTACTGAATTGAGAGCCCAGGCACCAAAGGTTAATGTGGAAATGCAGATTTTTGCCATATAGAGATGAAGATAACTTCTGGATAGATAAGAAAACTTATAACTTATTGCCACATGGAACATTAACCAGTTTTCAGCTTTGCCATCTTATTGGCTTCCTCATTATTTAACAAGTGGATGACTTTGGCTGGTTTGCAGATGACATTTTATAAAAGGCACATTTTCAATTTTTTAAAAATGATATGTTGACAACTTGCAGGAATTTCGAAAGACCTAAATAATGGTGGATTCCAACTGTTGTATTTTCTTAAGAGCTAACACTTCAGGTAAAGTCTTCATATCCACTATCTTATTTCATCCTCATCACAACCTTAAAAGGCAAGTCTTTATGTTACCAGCGGAGTGGAAGATTCAGAGAGCCTTTGTAACTTTACAAAGTCCTATTGTTTAATTTTTTTCCTATTGTTTAATTTTTAAGACAACTCTATGACACAGGTATCATGATCTCCATGTTATTTATCAGAAAACTAAGGTTTAGTTATTTGCCCATGGTATCACTGTTCATATGTGGCTACTTCCCCACTACTCCACAAGTTTTCTTCAATGACCAAGTGACTTAGTTTATAAGAGAGTCCACAATGCCTAGCACATTACAGAAAATGTTCATTTCTCTTCCGTTGCAAAGTTTGGTGTATTTGAAATTGGTAGAGAGCCCCATGGAATTGTATCCCTTGGCCCCTTCTTCCAAAATAATCACTGCCACAAGTTTTATCTGGTCTCTGACCATCCCAAATGCGGATTACATTTCCCAGCCAGCCTTGCAGCTGTGATTAAATTTTGGACCGTGGGAAGCAAGCAATATTGTCGTGTGGTTCTTTAGAAACCTTCCTTCAATGATGGTTGATGAACACCTTTTTCTCTATGCCTTCCTCCACCCACCTATCAGGAGCAGGGGTTTGATGTCTGGAGTTCTGGTTGTGATCCTGTGCCACAGAGATGATCCTGGAACTGGGAAACTTAAATAAATGATCTGGAAGCAGCCTGGGTCCTTGGGGGTCAGGGGTGGGGGTGTTGGACAAGCTCATACCAGCCCTGGACTTCTGACTTTGGGTTTTTAAGTGTGGGAGAAATAAACAGCCATTTTATGTAAGCTACTGTCTCTTCGGGTCTCTAGTGCTTGCCACCAAGGGAATCCTATACTGATCCAGCACAGAGGAAGCGGAGAGGGAGCCTGCGAGGCAAAGCTGGCCTCCTACACAGTAGTGCCCAGGGAGGGCCTTGTGCTAAGAACAATGGGAAAGACTGCAAAGCCGGCAGTGGCTGCCGACGGGGAGACCAATGGTGATGGGGTTCTGCCAGCCATGACTCGCCGTGACTTGAGTCACTGCACCCCCTGCCTCTTCTGCCCTGCCTACCAATTTTATGGTGTTATTAGGAGCCGCCTGCCAAGACATTATGGCTCCACACAGACACTCACAGCCTCTCCTCTTCTTAGAGGAAAGAAATGGCGCGTCACCAGAAGCATAATGAGGAAATCTATTAAGCTCTGGCTTCCTTTCTCAGTGACGGTGAGGGGGAAATACTTTCTGTTCTGCTCCTCTGGGCTTCTGTCCCATCGGCAGTACACGAATAAAACGTGTCGGTCTCTTCAACAGAGACTGATAAGGCAGAGCACAGAGCTCTGAACTTGGAGAGATTTAAACTGCAGCTCTGCCTCCTCCCAGGCTGCGCCACGAGAAGGATCTGACTCTCCTGCAGATGAAGAGCAGGCCGGGGAATGGCAGTATTTGGGCGGGGGGTGGATCTGGGAGGTGGTTGAGACTCCTCACATGCAGCCACCAGCCGCCGACAGTGCTGTGGTCTCTGCCAGGACAGAGTCCCCTCAGCTGCTGGGTGCCCGCCCCAGGTCCAGTTGCCTTGGGCAGTGTCCTGGCATCACTGTGTGATCCCCAGCACCTGTGTGCCTGTTCCCCAGCTGTGAAGTGGAAATGGTGACTGCGCCTATCTCCGGAGGTTGTTATGAAGACGAAATAAGCTATTTCAGGTAAAGTGTTTCGATGCTTTACCAGGACGTTCTCAATCAGTGTTGCTTGTTCTTCATACTAGAAAGTAGTAGTAGTAATAATAATAATAATAATAATAATAATACATTAACACTGAGAGCTCTTCCCTTATGCTAGGCCCTGTGCTAAGTACTTATATAAACTCTTTTTAGCTTCATGACTCTATAGACACCCCTCTTACTCTCCCTTCCCCCCATTTTAGTGATAAAGAAACTGAGGCACATGTGGGCCAGACCCAGGCCGCTCCTCCATGCCCATGATAAGGGAGGAAGGAGGAGGCCCTGATGCTTTCTTCCAAGCACACCTGCTCCTGCTCTAAGCCTGCCTCAGAGTCCCCCTCCCTACCCCACATCCGCCTCGGCTGGCTGTAGGGCACCTTCTCAGCCCCTGCCAGGTCCCTGTCTCTCCTGCACACAGCCCCTGCTTCTGTCTTTGCTCTGGTTCCTTCAGAAGGAGCTCTTCACGCCATGGTCCTCGGGTCCCACTTTTCCTGCAGACTGGACGGCAGCCCCCTGAGGGCAGGGAGAACTGGTCCAGTCACCCTTGCTTGTGTTTCCCAGGCAACGCCCGATGCCCAGCAGGGATCCAGGCAGTATTGCTTATGCGGTCTGAGCAGAACCCAGAGGGGTTTTCCCTTCAGGCACGGCTCACCGCCCTGGCCCTGCTTGGGGCTTGCTGTGTGCCTGGCTCCACTCAGAGCACCCGACACTCATCATCTCCTCACCCTCCCAACCGCCTAGGGGTGTGATGGTTAATCTGCCAGGGCTGCCGTAGCCAAGAACCACAAAGTAGGTGTCTTAAGCAACAAAAATGTATTTTCTCACACTCCTGGAGGCTGGAAGTCTGAGATCAAGGTGTCCAAAGGCCCCCCCCCGCCGTGGCTTGCAGCTGACTGAGCTCCGTCTCCTGCGTCCTCGCAGCATCCTCCCTGCGTGTGTGTCCTAATTTCCTCTTCTTAGGACCCTTGTCACGATGGGTTAGGACCCACCCTAACCACCTTCTTTTACCTTAGTTACCTCTTTAAAGACCCTCTCTCTGAATATATTCACATTTTGATGTACTGGGGTTTAGGATTTCAGCGTGTGGACTGGTGGGGGGCATACAATTCGGTCTATAGCAGCACGGGAGTTACTATCGTCCCATTTTGTGGTGAAGGAAACTGAGGCACAGAAAGGCCGGGCAACTCATCCAGGTGCATAGCTGACAGAAAGCAGAATCTAGAGGAAACACGAAACTGTACCCTGAACCTGGCTCCCAGCCTGTATGTCTCCGTGGCCCGAGAGGTGGGTCTCTGCCAGCATCAGCTTCTCTCCACAGCAGTGAGCCTGTGCCCAAGGCCTCTTAGCTGACAGGTGCAGAGTGAGGACTCCAGGCCAGGTGGTGTGGCACTGGCCCAACTTCCCTCCCCCGCCCCGCCCCACCCCACCTCACCCCACCTCCCACTAACGGCTTCTTCCACAGGACCTGGGAGTCGTGCAGGGGACTAAGCAGGTAGGAAAGAGTTTGCGAACCAACAGCAATTTTGACTTTGGCCATGTAGGGTAAAGAAAATATCAGGCTTTTCTGCCCTTCCGCCATCAGGATAGATGATGGATCCTTGTCCTGAATGCATGCCTGATGGCGGGCACCTGGAATAGGGTGTGGGCACAGGTAGATGGGATTCAGCTGAGCTAAGATTGTGCTTTTAAGGGCGGCGTCACAGGGATGCCAGCAGCAGCAGTAGCAGTAGAAGCCGAAGCAGAAGCCGAAAGAGAAGCCGAGAAGCAGAAGCAGAGAACGCCAGAGAACCCAGATAGAGTGAGGATTTGCTGGGGGCTGGGAGGACTGCCAGCCTCCCGGCCCCCCAGCACCCCTGCCTGCTGTGTACTGGGTAAATCCCAATAAAAGACCTGCAAAAAACCACTGAGGACTCTGACTCCTCCTTTACCCGGTCTGCATGGGATCAGAAAACCTGCACTGTGTCCTGTCCTGCCTTTACAGGCCATTACAGGGACATTCATGAAAAAAGTTCCTTTCAGGCCCCCTGACACTACCTTTCATAAATGAGACTCATCTGGTTCCAAAGTGCCCCGGGAGAGCTGGGAAGACCCCCTCCCTGCCGCCCCCTCCCTCGCAACAGCAACAGCCCTTAATAGTGGTGACTGTGCTAGGTTCACCCAACCTATTTCCATGCAGTAGCCAACGTAATCCGACAACTCTAGGGGTGGCGGTGGCGTTACTGTATCACCGCATGTTATATTTGGGGAAGCCAGCCGCAGACAGATCTTGCACCCTTGGCCAGCGCTTAAGTTTCTTTCTCGTGTGTTCTTGAACATGTGTGCATGTGTGTTCTTGAACATGTGTGCACTTGTTCTTGAACACTTGTGCACTTGAACAAGTGCACACATGCATACACAGGCCCCTGAGGGGACACGTGGTGGGAGCTGCATGTAAACCCAGGCAGTTGACTCCCAGCCGAAGTTCTGGCCCGCTCCTCACTGCGGGTGCAGAGCTGATGGGGAGACCTTAAAGTTTATTCCTTTTATCCGCGTTTATCCGTGTTTATTCCTTTTCTCCTTCTTTTGCTCTTTCATCTGCTGAGAATTGATCTCACCTACCTGCTCCATCTGACTCAACCAGCACCAGCTTTCTCCCTGAGGGCCTCCCAACAAGGAGGGCAACAGGGGGCCCTTAAAGAGATGGGATGGACCTGTATAATGGGAGTGTGTCCATGATGCTGGGGGCAGCGCATGCTGGCTCTTTGTAGGGTAAGTGAGAAAGCATCAGGCTCTTCTGCCCTCCCACCATTAGGGTTGATGATGGACCCTTGCGGTCCTGAATGCATGCCTGATGGCGGGCACCTGGAGTAGGGTGTGGGCCTCGGTAGATGGGATTCACCTGGGCTGAGAGACTGGGATTGTAAGGGTGGCGTCACGGGGAAGCCAGCAGGACAAATGGAAGAGCAGAGAAGAAGCAGCAGAATCATGAGAGCAGCAGAGACCACCAGAGAAGGCCGGAGAGCCCAGAAAGGGTGAAGACTTGCTGGAGGCGGGCAGGCTGGGAGGCTGGGAGGCCAGCACCCCTGCCTGCTGTGTACCTGGTACCTCCCAATAAAAGCCTGCAAAGCCAGAGAGGACTCCAGGCCTCTCTCCTTTACCCTGTCTGCTCGGGTCATAGAGATCCTGCTCCGTGTCCCTTCCTGCCGCTACAGTCTCGAAAGGTAGGAAGGAGTTTGGGCAGGAAAGAGCTACTGCACGAGCTGTGACAGGTGTGTGTGGAGATGGGGGCTACACTGGGGTAGGGTGTATTATTATCTCCATTTGCTAGCTCTCTCGGTGCCCTGCTATGGAGGAAGGTTCATCCTAGAGACTGGTGCACTTTAAGGTCCCTCTGGGACTCAAAGCCATCTGGCCTTCTGTAGGGTAAGGTACAAAGTATCAGACTTTTCTGCCCTCCTGCCATCAGGACAGATGAGGGAACCCTGCGGTCCTGAACGCATGCCTGATGGCGGGCACCAGGAGTGGGTACACCTGGGCTGAGAGACTGGGTTTTTAGGGACGGCGTCACGGGGACGCCAGCAGAAGCTGAGAGGAGAGAAGCCAAGAATGAATGGGAGCAAGAGAGCGCCAGAGAGAGCCCAGATAGAGTGAGGATTTGCTGGGGGCTGGGAGGCCTGCCAGCCTCCCAGTCCCCCAGCACCCCTGCCTGCCATGTGCCTGGTGAACCCCAATAAAAGACCTGCAAAAGCCACTGAGGACTCTGACTCCTCCTTTACCTGGTCTGCTGGATTGTAGAAAACCTGCACCGTGTCCTTCCTGCTCCTACACCTTCATACCCAGTAGGCACTTTTCACAACACTTAGACTAAAATCACAAGTCCACTCCACGCCGTGACCTAGAAAGTTGTGCATGACCATGGCCGCCCAGCCTCAGGCTCGGGGCTCCCATCTCCTCCACTCATTCTCCAGCCCTCTGTCCCTCCCCGTGTGCCCAGCAGCTCTCCCTGCCTTCCGCCTCCTCCCTGAACAGACTAATAACCTAGACATTGAACTTACTGCTCTCTGCCTGGAA
Organism: Talpa europaea; assembly: GCF_964194135.1. Lineage (NCBI taxonomy): Eukaryota > Metazoa > Chordata > Mammalia > Eulipotyphla > Talpidae > Talpa > Talpa europaea. The sequence goes on along the minus strand of NC_140071.1, from coordinate 130,234,401 downwards.
CTCTCTTCCCCTTCAGGGTAGTTCTGTTTAATCAGCTAATTACATTCAGCAGACCTTACTATGACTCTCAATAAATACTTGTTGAATGAATGAATGAGCTCTATTTTATTATATTTCAATTCACTGACAGTAAGTACTGTATCTAGACAGCCCTCGGCTGTCCAATTGTGCTGAATAATTAAGCAGGACACCCTGTCTCCCTTCGGCTGCACTGATCGCCCCAGTAACTCCTGTCTGCTTCTGGATTGCCAGCACAACCTCCAGCGCAGGTCTAGGTTGCAGTCAAAGCGATGCTGCTCAGCAATTGAGCTGCTCCTCAGCCTGTGGCTGCATCTAACAACCTGCTGCCACAAACACGGCTCAGCAGCAGAAAAGAAGCTGTGAAATTGCCTGAATGGAGAAGCTGACCGGAAACTCAAAGGGGCCTGTCAAAACCCAATCTAAACTGAAAGACAAAAGGCAATTCCTTCTAGAACATTCAGCATGCTCCTGAGACTGGAAAAGAGGGGATGGAAGACTCTTGCCGCTCGACCCACACTGTTCTTTGGCTCTGGGGGAGGCAGGAGTTGGAGAATCACAGATCTTGCTGGCTGACCAGGGCATTCAGAGAAAATGAAATCACTGGTCATGTTATTAAGGAACGATGTTCCTGACAAGTTTTGGATGGGCAGAATAGCAATAAAATTTTTGACGGAAAAGACAAAAAAAAGAAAAAAAGAAAAAACCACCACCTACCATACTATTGCTTTCCCTGGAAGCAGAGTGTCAAAATAAGTTGTTTTGATATTTATGAATTCAGTCATGTCCACACCCGGAGCTTGCCTCTTTGTTCTTGTCTTTTTTGGGGAACAAAAAACAACTGTGTTCCCACATCTTGCACCCTCGCTCAGAGCTCCAGTTTCTTTCTTGTGTTATTATTGTTCTTTCCTGTTGAATGACAACATTAGCTGATTATAAATAAATCAAGGCCCTTCTCCAGCAGTTGCAGCTGAAAATTCGTTTTTCAGGATTCGGTCTGATTGCACAAAGCCTTGACAGAGAGTGCAACAGCTAAAGAACTAACACCCAGAATCCTGGTGAAGAAATTAGAGTTTAATGAACCCTGAAACAGCCACCCATTTCTCCCCTATAAGGAGAAAAGAAAACTCGATTCTAAATTTTAAACATAAACCAACAACTGCTTTTGAAATTGTTATTTAGAGATAGTGGCGGTGGGGAGCTTGGGGAAGCAGAAGTCTTCGCACCTCAGGAGAGAGATTTTTCTCTTAGGAAGGCCTGGCTTGTCCCCGAGAGATGCTGAAGATGAAACTTGGACCCCAATTTTCCTAGGATTCTGGCCATGCTGTGCAAGAGGATGATAGGTTTTAAACGCCCACAAAGTCCAATTTGCGAGGAGCCCCTTGGGGGTTAAGTAATTGTCTGGCAGCCCTTGCGGGCTTTCCTGGCAACGGGCTCAGGAGGTCTACTCCTTGAAGACTGCAAGGCAAAGTGATTTTCCAATATTTGCAAGTTGGCACCCTGTGAGGTTTTTGCAAAGGCACATGGAGGATGGGGGAGCCCCCAGCGAGCAGCGCTGCCTTGAAACCCCAGCGCAGAGGCGCGCGCCGAGCCGGGCCCCGTTGCAACGCTAGATGGCGCCAGCGGCCTGCCCGGGCTCTGGGCTCCGCCAGCGCTGCCGGCCCAGATCAATGACTTCAAGCCCAGAAGGGCTTCCCCTTCGCAGCGGGAGCTCCCGGGGTGGATGTGTAAGGTGATCAGAGACGTGTCTCGTTCTGGATGGCAGCACATGGCCTGGTCAAAAGGTTAAGGGCCAAAGCTCTGCACTGCCGAGGGTTGCTTTGCAGTTGCATCGTGCAGGCCAAGAGGCTTTCATCCTTGGGCCTCTGCCTGGCCTTTCTCTCCTTGCTGCGTTTCCTGCCTCCCAACTGCAGGAGAGCTCCCCTAACAGATGCCACTCCCGAGCAGAAAATGCTTGGGGTCCATTAATATGTGTTTCCTCTCCTTCTTGTCCCCTTGTTCTGGGGGGCTGAGCAGTCAGGGGCCACACCCACATAAAGGTCACCACCTGCAGGACAGGGAGAGAGACCTACTTTCTGGGAGCTCAAAGCAGAAAACTTGCCCACCTCCCGGTTTTTTGCCTCATACCTCTGGTGTGAATGCTGTGTCTGAGTCAGATATTACTCCCCAGACTTGGGTGATGTCTCTGTGGACAAAGGAACATAAATTATTTGCATAATGCTTCAAGTTCTGATAGTATTTATGTTATGTTCTTGGTCAGTATCAGGATTTTTGCTTGTCTGTTTATTCCTTTTTAAAGCCCCATTCTCCATGGCATGGGCAATAGCCTGGTGTGGCTCATAGGCTTTCGTGAATTCACATTCTCCATGGGGAAAAATGTGTTCTTGAATGTATATATATAAAAGGACATGTGAGTAGCAATGTATGTGCACACGTGCATGTGCACACCCACAACCCCCCCCCCACACACACACCCTAATCCAATATCAACATCACAATTCAGAAAGCCAAAGCTCAGGGGTGACACACATAGACCACTGCGTCTGGGGAAGAACTTGGCCTCCATCCCAGATGTCTTGACTCACAGGCCATTTCTTCCACTAGAATATGAATGTATTTTTAATTCACAGGGTGATTTATTAGCCAGATTCTAGCAAGAAAATCAGAAACCACTCCAGGTCTTTCAAACAGAGGACAGTTAATATAGGGCATTGGTCAGACAAGCAGAGCTAAGATAACCATGGTGATGAGGGGACCAGGAGGTTATCTCCACAGGAAACCACCCTCACCACCTTGTCCTTGGGGTTGGTGAGACAAATGGAAGAGTGTTGTCACCAGAGTCCACAGCTGAGACTTGATGGCTGGGGCTGCAAAGTGGGACCGTCCCATGGAGGAGAGACCAGCTACAAAGGCGCAGAGCCACAGAGAAGGCACAGAAGTTGTGGGAGAGACTGCAGGAACAGAGGGAAAAGCACCCTGAATCTCTTTTCCTCCCTCCGCCAGTTTTCAAGCAGAGTTGCCTGTTGTTTCAACCAAGCCGGAAAACAGAAGCAAAGGAATCTGGGACTTGGGAGGGATCTGGGGAGAAGACCAAGATGGGTTGAGAATTTATTGACAGTTCATGGGCAGATTGGTGATGTGCCGGAAACCTTATACTAAGGGTGTGTGTGTGTGTGTGTGTGTGTGTGTGTGTGTGTATGTGTATGTGTGTGTGTTAGTACAGCATCGAGGTACCGTATGCAGGCTTCTAGGATCAGATCTCTATTTGCTAGCTGTAAAATACAGGCAAGTTCCTGAAGTTCACTCTGCCTCTGTTTCTTCCTCTGTACCTAGGGCACCACCTGTAGTGTGGGATTTATGAGAACCACAGTCCATCCGTGTCAGGTACCAGGAGTGGGGTAAGCATTCAGACTCATGCATCATGGCTTTTCCACTTTAAAGATCTGCCCTTGTTATGGGCACATGCATCTGGTTGTGGCTTTGGCTTCTACCTGGGCACGCATTCCCATGGTGTCCCCACCGTGTACCATCCAAGCCAGCATGCGGTTGCTCTGGTCCTCTGTCTACGTTCATTTGGGCTGACCAGGGTGGTAAGTGTGTGTTGAATTCATCAAGACTATCTTTCAGGAACAAAATCAGATGGCGGCATGTAACTGGGGTATGAGAGCTTCTGAAATCCAAGTGGGCACCCCTAGGGTTGCCCTAAAAGCTGGGTTACTTGCAAGCAGTTGTCAATGAGATCTGGACTAAAGGCACTTGGTAAAATTCACTTGACATAATTTTAATTCAATTTATTTTTTTTAATTAATTTATTTTTTTTGTGGGACCCTCGCTGGCGGCTGGGGAATGAACCTGCTCTGTAGAGGCTGCGGGCAGCCTCGCAGCCCAGTGCTCAACAGCTGCGCCACCATGGGAGGCCCATAATTTTAATTTTATAGAAATAAAAATAAGTTCTCTCTGCTCTTGTGTGCCAGAAAAGTTTCATAAGGATGGGATCACTGATCCCCAATCCCCAATCCCTAACCCCCTGAGAGTTAGATATTACTATCAGTCAAGGAAACAGGTTCCAAGGTGTTAAAAAGGTTGCAGCGGCCAAGCCAATGTTGGCTCCAGCCCTGGCCTTGGTCGAGCCACCATACCATGACTTCAGGTGGTAGCAGGGATCCTGGCCTGGAACATCATCTTTGCTCCTAGCTGGGTGTGTAGGTGGATCCCAAGGGTCTGAAACTTGGGTGGGAAGGGCCAGAATGTGTTGCAGACAAAGACTCACTTAGGTAGAAAGTGAGATGGGGTCAGAGTGTAGAATGTGTGAGAAGGGGCTGAACCACCCTGGGGATCTGGATCCTTGCCTCAGGGGGTTGCTGGTGGGAGGAGAGAGGCAGAATCCCAGGACCTTTGGTAGAGGACAGATGATTGGCAACTTTCTATGGTTTCATTGTGTGATTATCTTAATGTCCCATTAGATCATTCTAAATGACTGCATTTTGTAGTTGCAAGCTCTGAGACTTCTCCAACCGGGAGATTTGAATGAATTCATGGCTCAGTCAGTGTCGAGTGTGGTCCATTTGGACAATTGCTTTGTGCTTTCAAGGATGGATGTGGACCATTTATCTCTGCCTTGTTGTCTCAGCAGGTCAATGCTAACAAGACCAGATTCATTTTCCTACAGCTCCTGGACTCAAACACTGCAATGCTAGTCCACTGCCTCCAGGGAAAAGGCCAACTGCCACATTTGGAATGGTATTGAGTCTTCCAAGGTCAGTCCTTAGCCCCTCTTTCCAGCCTCACCCTGCTCCCACACATGCTATAAGTACCTGTGTTCATTAGTATGACAGGGACTGAGTGCCCATTGCATGCCAGGCTCTGCTGGGTATGACAGTTAAGATTTGAGTTGTGCCGTGAGTGCCCACCCCTTCATATACTGAAATCCTAATGCCCACTAAGAAGGTATGAGGAGGTGAGGCCTTGGGGAGGTTGTAGGTGATGAAAGTGAAGCCCTCAGTAATGGGGCTAATACCCTTTTAAAGAGAGCCCACAGAGATCCTCACCATCTGCCCAGTGAAGATAAAATGAGAAGTTCACAGCCGACAACCTGGAAGAGATCTTTCACCAGAACCCAGTGCTGCTGGCACCTTGATCTAGAATTACCAGCCTCCAGAACTGTGAGTACGTCCTAGTGTGAATCTGAAAGCTGGAGAAGGAGGACAGCTGATGTTGGAGCAGAAGATAGATGTCTCAGCTCAAACAGAGAGGAGGGCAGTGCAGCTTTCTTCAGACTTTTTGTTCTACCCAAGCCCTCAATGGATTGGATGATGCCGCCTGCATTGGTGAGAGTGATCTTTACTAAGTCTACTGATTCAAACTCTTGTATTTTCTGAAGACACCCTCATAAATATACCCAGAAATAATGTTTCACCAGTTATCTGGGCATGATTTAGTCCATTTCAAATTGACACATAAAGTGAACCATTTCAAATAATAATGATAGCTAAAATTTATTGAGTGTGTGCTGTATGCCAGACACTGTTTTGCATTGTCTCATTTTATCTACTGAACAAGCTTATGAAGTAAGTCTTTTTTTTTAAGATTTATTTATTTATTTATACAAGCACTGGGTACAGTCAGAATCATGGGAGGGTGAGAGGATTCACCAGAGCCAGAGTGGGGAGCAGAGCAGGCAGAAGGACCGAAGCACACTGCTGAGGGGAGCAGCGGGCGGCAGGAGAGGTCTGCGCGCCATGCGGGACCCTCCACCGGTGGCCACAGAGCAGCCGGGGATCGAACCGGCGCTGCGGAGGCTGTGGGCAGCTTAGCTACCCAGCGTTCAACTGCAGTGCCACCGGGGAGACCCTTATGAAGTAAGTCTTATCCACTGAACAAGCATATGAAGTATGCCCATTTTATAAATGAGGAAACTGAGTCAGAGAAGTTAAGTTGATGCATTCAAGGACATGCAGCTGAGAAATGAAGAGGGATTGACTTCAAGAGCCAGAATCCTAACCTGACACAATACTATTGCACTTCCAGAAATGCAAGGTAACTTGTTTCAGGTTAGGTCTTGAACTGATGTGATCCAAACTCGTCCTCTGACCCTAAAGTGCAAGCTCTTTCCTTGACATCATAATGCAATGTACATTAGTGGATTCGTAGCTGGAATTTGAAAGCAATCAGAACTCCTAGACTGGTTTTGGATGGAAAATAATGTTCTCTTCTAAAGCAGACCACCTTTAAAGTTGGGGTGGGTCCTTCATTGTATTTACATTGGCCACAAGGCAAAAACATATCCCTATAAACACCCCATGGAGGCCACACCTTAGTGTGGTTTATATCATGTGTCATGATGCACAGTGAGTTTCATTTCTGTTTTTAGGGAGGCAACTTCCTGTTTGTCCCAGTCCTGAATGCCTTGCAGTAGGACGCACTGTTGGCCAACCTTCAGAACTTGACTCTTCTATGTTTTTGACCTTCAAGAGTCCTACCTACACATTCCGGTAACAGTTCTCTTTCCTTTGTTAATTGACCTTCTTCCGTTCACATTCCAACACACATAGGTGTGTTGGGGCTAATGATCAGAGGACCCACTTGCCTCTGGGCTACAGGGCTGGTACATGAGGTGGGAATGTCACTGTATAAGGCCAGTCAGACTTTTCTGGGATTTATGTCTGACACTGGCAGAAAATTGCTAGCTGTTTACTGGAATTGGATGACATGAACCTGAAATGATCTGGGACCATTCATACTCCCCTCAACACACCCTCCAAAGCCACATGGAGGAAGCTCATCTCCAAGAAAAGCAGAGCTGAGATATAAACAGAGAGAGCATGCACTGAGCCCCTACATCCAGTCACACCTGAAATCAACTCCATTCCAGGAACTCCTAGCTTCCAAAGTCAATAAATATTCATTTCACTAATCACTGGACTTGAGTTTCTATTGCTTGCCACCAAAAAGCTCTGGCTAAGATCCATTTCGTTACCCAGAAATTTCTTTATTCGCTGCTTGTTCTTCTGGCTTTTCTCACTTGCAACTTTTCATAAACGGTAGTGTGTCAATGCATGTGACGATCTATTACAAGAAGCTGATTGCAGTTATTTATTATGTAAAAACTTGGGGAAAACTTAGGTGCCCATAGAAGAGATTGTTCACCTGCACAATAACCTAGAGTTACTTGGTCTGAAGTGTTTGTGAATAAAAAGTGACATTTAGTGATACTAGTGCCCTGAATGTCCCAAGTGCAGGGGTTGAACTCTACCCAGTTTCCCTAGGGGGTTCCCATGCTGGTGTCTCACATAAATTCAAGCACAGTCTTCTACATCTCTGGCTTCCAACATGTGGTTTCACCACTGCCTGGGCTCTCTGGGGGAAATCCTGCTCCTCTGTGTAAAGCTGTTCTTGGGGAGGGGTACCTCGGTTTTGGGCATCAGAGCTGCACCAGGTCTGTGGGGGTGGGGCTGGGATAGCACGAAAGGGACTCTTCCTGCAGTGGGCTATGGTATTTATTCTGCTTCTTCTTTCTCTATTCAAGTTTCCCCATTTCTTTTTTTCTGCTAATGGACCCCATGATCCAGGTCACAAGAGGCACCCAGGCCTGGTGAGCAGAACTCCCTCACCTGACAGCAGTGGGTGCTGAGGAAGTGACATGTCCCCAGTAGGAGGAGTCAGGGTCCTTTTCTGAGGTTGATTCCTGGGATCCAAGGAGAAAGATACTCTTGTTTGTTCATTGTGGCTCTAAGCAGGGGCGCATGGGCTCAACCTATAAAAAGAAAATCCAGGAGCTGTTGGGTGGCCTGTTTTACCATGTGGACAGAGGCATGGAGAAATCTGGTTTGCAGACAATTGGAAAGGAACAGATGTGCAGAGAGGAGCAGAGAGAAGAGGCAGAATCTTGGCAGTGTCCATCTAATTCCTGGTTTTGGAGCTTTCCTGGGGTTCTGCTGTATCTGTGCCGGACCTTGGGCTTCAGGGGCCAACTTGGAGTCCACACAACAAACTCCCAATTTTGCAGTTGATTACTTTTTGGAGACCCAAAAAATCCTAGCTAATATATGCGCTGTTCTTTCTTTTCCAGTACACATGTACAAGACTTTCTCCATTTCCCTTAGAAACATAAAAGCTGTCCCTAAGCAAACTAAAATGCAAACCCATCCCTGGGCCACCATCACAAGCCTGAATCATATCCAGTTAGATGAAATCCCTTTCAAAGCTACCTAGAACTCACTGCTCATATATAAAATCTAAACATAGTAAATAAGTTATTAAGCTGACAACTGACAACTCAAGGTTGTCAGATATGGAGGAAATAAAAATGTCAGTGTTGAGAGCTATGGCTATTGACATAGAAACGTATTTAATCATTTCTATATTTGCATATCAATCAATCTTTCGTTGATTATGGCAAAGAAGTAAGCTGGATTGTTTATAGTGCGGGGGCAAAGGTCTTGGCAGGGCCCCTCCTTCGGCCCCACCCAGCAGGCACTTGTCTGGGTTGGCTGCCCCCTTGCTGGCCATAGCTGCCACTGGTGGGGTGGGGGGGCAGGTGGCCCCGGCTGTCCCCCACTCCCTGCTTACACAGTTGGCGTATCAGTGAAGAGTCAGTGAAAGATGAGAGGACGCCATCTGGGACTCACCAGCTGAACTCCAAGGCTTCTCCAGGCATGAGGAGGGAGGAAACAAAGATTTGATGGGAGGCTCAGTGGACAAATCTGCCCCAGTAGTGGAGGGCGAGGGCTGGTGGCCACAACTAGAACAAAGCGATTCTATCAGGCAGCCACCCCTCACTGGGGGCTGCTTCCATGGTCCCAGGAGCCAGGGATTGGGTGACATGTGACCTGGCTCTGTCCCCAGAGGCTGGGAGGTTGCCCCCACCACCCCCGGAACACTTGTCTTAAGGTCATTTTCCGGGTAACTCATGATCCTCCAAATTCTATCTGAGGGAACTGGCCCTCTGATTCCTCATTCTGCAGGCCTGGGATTCCTGAGAACTGGGTCTTGCCTGTGAGGCCTCTCTGGTCTTGGCCAGACTCTTCTTGCTCTGAGCTCTGGGTTTGTGTGACTCCTCAGATGTGGGACCTTGAGAGTAGTTACTTCACACCTCAGCTTGTGTGTTATTAAAAGAAACCTATTGACAGCCTTCCCAGGGTGCATGTGAGAGAAACAGCTGAGAAACAGCTGGCGTGGGCCAAAGATGACCTCAGTCACTGTCCCTCCGTGGGAATCTTCTTTCTAGTTCTCCTTTCACTCGAGGAGAGGGCAGACGGGCTCCAATAGGGGCTGAGCTCCTGCTTCCACCCTTGCCGGGGCCAACTCCCCACTTACTGACAGACTTGAAGTCCCCTCTGCTGTGGAGACTGTAGGGCAGGCACTTCCCCCCAACCCCCTTCCCTTCCAGGTCCTTTGACCACTCTGATAATTAACCTGACACAAGACAGATTAGCAGAAGAAAAAAAAAAACTGCTTTAATTTCATTTGTATGGGAACCCCAAAAATGTGAGTCTCAAAGAAGTGACCCAAGCAGGAAGCTTTTATACCTTTTAGACAAAAAAGAAATAAGTCTGTGAAGAATTGACAAGACAGAGAAATGTGGTCTTCAGGTAGAAAGTTAGTGAAGTAACAAACTTTGTTTATACAGCTTCTTTGGCCCAAATTCTGTCTCTGGTCATATGGATGTCACTTTACCACCTGGTATAGAAAGGGTGCCTTTCACATGGGAGATTTATTTCCTGCTTTCAGGGAGACAAAGGAGGGTCAGAGTGTCCTTCTTGCACCAGCTGTTTCTTAAGTAACTCTAATTCAAAGTAATCAATATGCCTAAGTGGTATGTTCTGCTCTCCTTCAAGACCAACCGTCCATTTCTGTGGCTGTTCTCTCCTCCCACGTCAAGCCTCCTGGCCTTAGATGAGCACATCACAGATCATGGTCCAGGACCTGAGCAGGGCCTTGGCGGCTCCACGGAGTACCCACAATCCTTTATAAGCCACTTGCCCAAAGGCCTAGGATGTGATCTCACTCTCCACATCCCAGAGATGATAGCCGCGAGAGGGAAACACTCCCCTTCTGCTTACCCCAGCCTCTAGCTACCTCACCATCCCAGAGCTCAGTCTAAGGAGCTCCTCTTCCTTCCTGTACAAGGCACTCTGGCATGATTCCTCAGGAAAGTCAACTATTAATTGTGATTCTCCTTCTCTTTATTGTATCATCTGTCGTCAGGTTCTCCAGAGAAATAAAAATACCAATAGGTGTGTGTGTGTGTGTGTGTGTGTGTGTGTGTGTGAGAGAGAGAGAGAGACAGAGAGAGAGAGATTTTATTTTAAAGTTTGCCATGATTGTGGGGGGCTTGCAAGTCTGACATGTTCAGGCTGGTGACCCAGGGAAGACCTTGTGTTGCAATTCAAGACAATCTGCAAGCAAAATTCCCTCCCTCTCTCTTTGGGGTACCTCAGCTTTCCCCCTATTGCCTTCAATTGATTGGATGAGGTCCACCCACATTATGAAGGGCAGTCTTTGCTCAAACTCTAATGTATCAAATATTAATCCCATTTAAAAAATATCTTCACAGGCCATCGAGACTGGTGTTTGATCAAATATCTAGGTGCCTTGGCATAAGTAGACACATAAAATATTAACCACCGCACCTTCAGTCATAATCATGGTCAACAGTTACTTTATATTAATGAAGTGTCGTCACTTTATTAAGTTCATCACATTCAATATCATATTTAATCCTCTCAGCAATTCCATGAGGCAGATTCTATTACTACCCTTATTGTATTGAAAAATGGCATGACATTGCATGGTGAATGGCAAAACCCTGATTCAAACCCTAGTTTGATTATAGCCTTTATCACTAATCTACGCCACCTCCCAGCATGCCTCTCCCTCTTCCCTGTTCTTATCCAGTGATTGTACACACTCAAATCTCTCTGATTAAACAAAGAAAAACTTCCCATTATCTCTTTCCTCTTTTTCCCAGGGAAATGCCTTTGAAAAAGTTGCCTGCTCTTGGCATATCCAATTCTTATCCTTCCTCAATTCACAGATGTTGGCTCAACCTGTACCAGAATGAGGAAACAAAGTTGACCAAGGTCACAAATGATGTCTATATTGCAAAGCCATTGGATGGGACCCTTTCATCTAGGTGTTCATTATAACATAGTAGCAACTGCTCATTGTTTTTAAAAAAAACCCTCAGGTCAAGATGGTGTTGGTGTAATAAGGATTTATGACACCCAATCTGCTATCTATGCATAGGAGTTATAGATAAACCTTTTAAAAACTTAAAATGGAGGCCTCCCTGGTGGTGCAAGGGATTAAGCACAGTACTATGAAGCTATCCGCAGCCTCTGCAACATGAGTTCAATCCCCGGCCAGGGACTTCCCACACGGCGCAGCAGACTTCTCCTATCTCATTCACTACTCCCCTCAGCAGTGTATTTCAGTTAATCTGCCTGTGCTGCTCTCCACTCTATCTCTGGTGAATCCTTTCACCCTCCTGCACCTCTGGCCTGTACCCCAGTTCTTGTATGCATAAATAAACGAATAAATCTTTAAAAAAAAACTTAAAATGGAAAGAGGCATAAGTGAGCTTGCAAACAAGAGAATCATTTATGGATGACAAATGGAAGAAAAGACAGAGCAGTGAGGAAGGTGGAGTCCTGGGCCTGCTGGCTTCTGGGCACGAGCAGGTAGAGGTGAGTGGTGCTGGCTCCTGAGTGTGACTAACTGAGTCTGGCTCCCAGGAAACAGGGACTAAACATGTTCCATGTGAGACAGGGACCATGGACAAACTTAAGGCTGGTGGTTTCTCCACTGAGGACACATGAATAATAAAATTTCTTCTTAACCATGGCTCAAGGCTAGCTCATCTAAGCTGGATGTCTAGGTGGGCAGTGACTGAAATAGCACAGGAACCAGAACTTGCACCAACAGTGAGTTAACAGTGGGAATGCAGAAAACTTCATGAGTGCAGTAGGATGGATGGAGGGTGCTGGGGGAGGGAGCAAAGAAAAAGAATAGCAAGGAGAAAATGCAAAATAAATGGTAGAAAAAGCTTTAGATAACACCCAAAATATATAAATGACTCCAACAAAAAGCAAGAACCCAATTTAAAAATGGGCAGGGGATATGAATAGACATTCTCCAAAGAAAGGCATACAAATGGCCACAGATACATGAAGAGATGTTCACCATCACTTAATTTTAGGAAAATGCAAATAAAAACCACAATAGCATAGCACCTCGCACCTGTTAGAATGAGTGTTATCAAAACAATAAGAAACAATAAATATTGAACAGAATGTGTGAAAAAGGGAATCTTTATACAAAAAGGGAATGCAAATTGATGCACCACTATGGAAAACATTATGGCAATTTCTCAAAAAAAAAAAACCAAAAAACTAGAAATACCATACATTCCAGCTGTTCCATCTCTAGGTATTTACCCAAAAAACTTCCAATAATTTGAAAAGATGCATGTAGCCCTGTGTTCATTGCAGCTCATTCACAATAGCCCAGATTTGGAAACCATGTAAGTGCCCATTGACAGATGAGTGGATATAGATGTGGTATATATATGATATATATCATATATATATATGAATACTATTCAGCTACAAAAAAGAATGAAATTCTGTAATTTGCAACAACATGAATGGCTCTAGGTGGTACCATGCTTGGTAACATAATCAGCTGGAGAAAGACAACCCCTATATGATTTCACTCATATGTGATGCATAAAGAAAGAAAATTAGTAAATAAACTGAATAAAACCAAAATAAACTTTTAGACTATAAGATCAAGTTAGTGTTACCAAAAGAGAAGGGGGAAGTGGGGGCATAAATCAGGTTAAAGAAGTCAGTTTTATGGTGAAGAATGGAGATTTTTAGCGGTGAATTTAATGTACATATACACACATTGATTTATAATAATGTGCACCTGTATGGTGTTATAAGTCAATTTGTTTCAATAAAAAATTCAAAAGAAAAATAGGAATAAATATTTTGGATTTAAATTTAAACAATATCTCATCAATTTTAAATCTATTAAACTGTAGTCTCCATTAAGTAGACAATATTTATTATTTCATGAATAGATGGAACACTTAAAATCAATACATATCACAATATTTCAAAGAAATGAATTTATAAGGTCCATACTCTCTGTCTACAATGTAATTAAATTGAATGTAAAACTTCCAAAATTCTGGAAACTAAAAAATTACACAAGAGATGGGGTACAAGGGAAGCCATATGGAACAGAAAATATTTTGAACTAAATAACATTAAAAATAGTACAAATCAAAACGCGTCTGCACTAAAAGTTCTACCAGTCACCCAGCTCCCTTCCCTGGAAGGGGCTAATGTTCCCAGTTTCTTCTGTATCTTTCCACAGATATTTAAAACATATGCAAGCAGACAGATAGGGTTAGGAAAGTGAGAATGATGTGTATAGAATCCTACCATTGGTATTAAAAAGTTATAAGAAACATAGACTTTTCAATTAATAATACATGGTCAAGATTTTCCTTTTTCTAAAAAATGACTCATTTATCAACTGTGGACCATTAGAAGCATTTCAATCAAAACCAAGACAAGAAGGGCCTCCCCGGTGGCGCAGCGGTTGAGCGCTGGGTTGCGAAGCTGCCCGCGGCCTCTGCAGCGCCGGTTCAATCCCCGGCTGCTCCCTGGCCATGGGAGGAGGGTCCCACATGGCGCGCAGACCTCTCCTGCCGCCCGCTGCTCCCCTCAGCGGTGTACTTCGGTCCTTCTGCCTGCTCTGTTCCCTGCTCTGGCTCTGGTGGGTTCTCTCACCCTCCCTCACTTCTGACTGTACCCAGTGCATGTATAAACAAACAAACAAACAAATAAATAAATAAATAAAACATGCCTCTATTAAAAAAAAAAATAAAAACAAAAAACCAAGACAAGAATAACCACTCCCAACCAATTAACCATTCACTTTTTTACCAGGACTTCCAGTCAAAGGAATGACCATGGAAAGAAATAGCAGTGTAGCTGGTGGGAGTGTAAACTGGTCCAACCACTATCGAGAGCTGTGTGGAGATTTCTGGACCTACTCAACATAGAGCTTCCATATGATCCAGCAATTCCACTCCTAGGTATTTACCCAAAGGACACAGAAACAGTAATTCCAAAGGGCACCTGCACCCCTATGTTGATAGCAGCACTGTTTACAATAGCTAAGCTTTGGAAACAACCCAATGTCCAAAAATAGATGACTGGATCAAGAAGATGTGGTACATATACACCATGGAATATTACTCAGCATTCAAAAAAGATAAACACATGCAATTTGCAGCAACATGGATGGCGCTGGAAGGGATCATGCTCAGCAAAATAAGCCAGAAAGAAAAAGAAAAATACCGGATGGTCTCACTCACAGCAGGAATCTAGAAAACTTAAATAAGGGACCAGGAAAATGAATAACTATAAGAAAGTGAAAATCAGAATCAACAAAAAACTATGAACCAGAGACACTTTTTGGGGGGTAGGGGACGGGAGGGGAGGGATTGGGATCAAAACGGGGGGGTTGCAATTGTATGGGGAATATAAAAATAAAATTTATTATTTAAAAAAAAAAAAAGAAATAGCAGTGTAGTAATTGGAAAGAAAGAGACAGCACTCTCTTCACTGGCAGGTGACATAATCATCTGCATCGAAACCCCGAGAAAAAAAGTCAGAAAATCCACTATAAATCATGTGAATGAACACATGAGTTTAACTAGGTTGCTAGATGCAAAGTCAACATTTAAAAAGTGTTTTTTATACACCAATAAGCAAGTATGTCTTTATATACACCAATTATGAATTCAAAATTTTAATTAGAGAAAAATAATCCTACCCAAAGCACAATGGGCCACATCCTCAGGTCATCAGGAAAAACTAGTGAAAATGATGCCTACAGGCTGTAGCTGGAAAGATGCCCAAAAAGGTGTCTCGTCCTGTCTCTTCGTGTGGGGGTGGCTAAGCAGCCACGGTGGGGGTGGGGGTGGGGGTGGGGGTGTGGGGGTGTGGGGGTGTGGCGGAGGGAGGCACCAGGCTGGTGATTAATAGCATTTCACACGGTGGAGGCAAGAAGGAACAATTTTCTCACAATGGGTGGGGATCTTCAGTAGCAGAAGCATTTTTTATCTACCACACATCTGTCTCCGCACCTCATTAAGGGTAAAAAGCAAGGCCTAATAAGCCCTGCAGCCCCTGGGCTTAGTGCTGGGCCTTGATAGCGCCTCAATAAATGATCAGATGAGCGAGGGCTTGCAAGCCGGGCCAGCCGGAAGCAACCTCTCCTCTTCCCAAGACCACACAGAACCCCACAGTTTGGGCAGAAGCCCTTTCCAGACCAGGGTCGAGTGAATGGGAAATGAGGGAAAGACAAAGGTGCCCTTGGAGAACAAATGTGCCCATCACCCATGGCACTGATGCTGCTCTGGGGTGCGGGGAGAGGAAGAGAGGGGTCGTTGAAACTCTGTTCCTGCTGAACTTGGCTGCCTCTACCAAGGCTGGTGGTTTGGGGAGAATAAGGCCCTCTGCTCTTGGGAAATGAAGAATGCCTTCCGTTCTGCCCAGCAGTTTATCGGAGGAGGGTGGTTTGATTTTCTTTCACTTTGTGTCATTGCTCGGTAACGCCTTCTGCTAGAACCTGCCCTGCTGACGCCCCTCTCCACATCCCAGGCTGGTGGCAGGCCCACTCCTGCCTCATAAAACTGCCAAGTTCATTCTCTCAAGGCTTTTGTTCCCGATGGTCTCCCGGCCTAGAGCACCCTTCTTTTTTCCTCCTCCCACCCTCAAATCCTCCAAAACCCACAGTCAGTTTCATCTCTTCTCTTCAGCCTCCCCGATTCTTCTGAGTCTCCTAATCTGTGATTGACTCCTTTTCTGAAGTTCGGCTGTTCCGTAATCTGAACCACACAATTGATCATCTAATCGTGGCATATCATGGGGTTTGCACCCCCTGGCCCCTATGTAATATGTGTTTCTCTTCCATTCTGCTCTCCAAATTTGCATCCAGCAGGGCGAGACATAGGCATGCCATTTGAGGAAAGTTTTTCACACTGATTTGATCATAAGTATCAATTTGGAAATTATTTTAGAAACACAGATTCCTTGGCTGGTCTCCTAGATGCTCTGACTTTGTAGGTTTGAGGTAAGCTGCTGGGATCCATAGTTTTATTTATTTATTTTTTTTTTAATAGAGGCATGTTTTTATTTATTTATTTGTTTGTTTGTTTGTTTTGTTTATACATGCACTGGGTACAGTCAGAAGCGCGGGAGGGTGAGAGAATTCACCAGAGCCAGAGCGGGGAGCAGAGCAGGCAGAAGGACCGAAGTACACTGCTGAGGGGAGCAGCGGGCGGCAGGAGAGGTCTGCGCGCCATGTGGGACCCTCCTCCGGTGGCTGGGGAGCAGCCGGGGATCGAACCGGCACCGCAGAGGCCGCGGGCAGCTTCGCAACCCAGCGCTCAACCGCTGCGCCACCGGGGAGGCCCGGGATCCATAGTTTTAAAAGCACCCTGATAGAGGTTTTTGTTGAGGCAAATCTGGAAAATTCAGAGTGAGCATTTTACTAAGTCTCAAATCGGGCATATCTAACAAGCTCAAGTCCTTTTTTTTTTTTTTTTAAAGGTTTATTTATTTATGCATATAAGAATGGGGTATAGGCCAGAGGTGTGCAGGGGGGGGTGAGAGGATTCACCAGAGACAGAGTGGGGAGCAGAACAGGCAGATTGACTGAAATACACTGCTGAGGGGAGCAGCGGGCAAGACAGGAGAGGTCTGCTGCACCATGTGGGTAGCTCCCTGGCTGGGGATCAAACTCGTGCTGCAGTGGCTGCAGTTAGCTTCATAGGTTGCATCTTAACCCCTTGTGCCACCAGGGAGGCCCCAGGCTCAAGTCCTTTTATGAGAACAAAGCTCAGGTTATTTTAAATGCCCCACTTTGGAGGTTACACAGCATGGCAGCTGGGGACATAGACCTGAAAGAGTGTAAATCCTGCTCCAGCCACTCTCTGTGGGACTTTGGACAATATTTGAGTCTCTGTTTCCTTGCCTGTTAAATAATAACAACAACAACGACAATAATAATAGTTCTGTACTTCCCAGGATTGCTGTGAGGATTAAACATGATCTTGTATGTAAAGCTCCATGCTAGGTAGAGAATACATATGTGTGATATATCTGTAACAAGTACTAGTGAATGTTAAATTTTTGAAACTGGAAATCTCTCAGGGTGCAGGAGGTTGGTGAATTTCTAGCTGGGGAACATTCTCCATTCCTTTTGAGAAGGGGAAGCTCTTAGACCTGATGCTGGTGATGATGCACCACAGGGCAGGGCAGGAAGCCCCCGCCCCCAACATGAAGTAACTAAAATGTACAAGAAGCTAAGTGTACTATTGATTATGCAATAATAGCATATGCAATAATGTGTGTGATAATAATATTGTGTTCCCAGCACGGTATCCTTGCTGAGTTAGAGAAACTTCCTTCCTCAATCCATATTTATGCAGTATCACAATGGAAAATTATTGCTGACTGGGGGGAGCTGTGTGTCCTCTTGTTCTGTCTTTGCTTGGAGGAGATCAGGAGGGCAGCTACAGCAGGAAATCAGAGCCTTGACTTTTCTGCCCTTAATCCAGAGGAAACACAAGGATCAAGACCTGATGTGGCCAGAATGGTGGCCACCGTGCAGGGTATTAAAGACAGGAAAACCTCAGCTTTGGAGACACACTGGCTTTGTCTTCTGCCAGA
Source organism: Talpa europaea (assembly GCF_964194135.1). Taxonomy (NCBI): domain Eukaryota; kingdom Metazoa; phylum Chordata; class Mammalia; order Eulipotyphla; family Talpidae; genus Talpa; species Talpa europaea. The sequence continues at coordinate 130,216,624 of NC_140071.1, read as the reverse complement.
CAGTAGGACAAGACTATGGCCCAGTGGGTGGGTTTCTCATGCAAGCAATAGAACAATCAGTCAATGGCTCAATGGTTCAATGGATCAACTGATCAACAGGATTCTCCCGCAGGCAATAGATATGTTACCAACCATTTGGGGTCAGAAAAGGGACAGGGTTTTAGTTTAGGCAGTAGAAATTTCTTCCCCTTTTAGGAGCCAAAGGTAGTTGGACCTAGACTGTGATGGGAGAAATGGCTGGGAGAGGGCGTTTCATGGCCAATGGTAGCACTTTGGGAGCTGGGCTGCATGGTCCCTTGTCACCTGGTATTGTCATGAAAGTGAGCCTAAGCAGTAGTCATGAACCCCTTTCTGGTTTGTGCTTCTGTTGCCCTAATCCTCAACAAGATCTTGCAGGAAGAGTTTGATGGTAGGAAGAATTTAGCGAAGGACTGTCCTCTCCTGGACTATGGGTCTCAGCCCAACCACCAACAGAGAAGATGGTGGGGGAACCAGGGTGGTCTTCCTGGAAGAGGTGGTGCTGGGCTGGATCATCAGTTCATGTCACTGAGCCAAATGATTGTGTTTGACTTTGCAGTTGACTCCGGTTTCTCTTGTGATTCTTAAAATTAACACTCCCTATTCTTTGAAAGGATAATTTTAGCTTTCAGAGATTCTGATTCCCCAGCCCCTGGGGGTCACTAGGCATTCCCAGGGCAATGTTGATGCTATTGGTCCTTGATGGCACTTTGAGAAGGAAGGTGCCAGGAAGGCTTAGCTGTTCCTATGGGGTCATGACTTGGAATTTCCAGGACAGAGGTCCAATAGCACCATCATTATAATGGGCAGTTGACTCCCTGCTGGGGCCACTTAGCCCCCACCTGCAGGCGCAGCTGAACATCAAGCTTGTGTACACAATCTCTGATACCTAAGATCAGTGTTCTGCTGGGTTACTCCTCCCTGCTCATCACACTCTTGTCCTCTTAGTGTTAGTTTCCACTCTGCATCCTCCCAGGCTCCACAGCTGACCAGCCTCTTTGCTTCTCCTGCCCAGTCCCCCTATGGTCATGCCAATGAGTAGCAATCTCCCGCTCTTTAAATACTCAGTGCCACCTTTTTTTGGAATCCCTCTAAAAAGAGTAACTGCCTCTTCCAGGTCGCTACTGTGATCTGGGACACCCTAGCATGATATTTGTCACAGTGTGATTGTAATTAAGCACCTCAGAAATTGTCACTTCCACAATCCTTCTTGAGGCAGGGCATAGTAATGCCATGCCTGGTGCCTGCTGGATATTTGCTGATTCAATTACACTCTTTTTTTTAAATTTTTTTTTAAAGATTTATTTATTCATATAAACACTGGGTACAGTCAGAAGTGCCGGAGGGTGAGAGAATTCACCAGAGCCAGAGCAGGGAGCAAAGCAGGCAGAAGGACTGAAGCACACTGCTGAGGGGAGCAGAGGGCGGCAGGAGAGGTCTGTTGCACCATGTGGGACCCTCCTCTGGTGGCCGGGGAGCAGTCAGGGATTGAACCGGTGCTGCAGAGGCTGCGGGCAGCTTTGCAACCCAGCGCTCAACCGCTGCGCCACCAGGGAAGCCCTCGATTACACTCTTATTCCAGGTTCCTTCCTGCTCAGGAAGCCTTTCCTCCCACATTGTTGGAGACATTTTTAGGTTAAACAGCTCCAATTCTTCCCTGTCTAGAAGAGTTGAAGACACTGGTTCTTAAGGCCAGCTGTGCATTAGAATGATGTGGGAGATTTAAAAATATTGGCTCTGACCCAGACATTCTTATGTCTTTCATCTGGAGCATGGTCTGGACATCAGGAGTTATGAGCCACTAGGAGTCAGGAATTTGGGGTTTAATATCTAGCTCTTCATCTTCAAGTTAGCATCTGGGTTACTCCAATCTCTAATCACGGGTCCCCCAGTGCCAGTGAGCTGGGTTTGGCCTTGGGCTTGAAACTTCAGCTCTTTTGGATGAAAGCAGGTTGCAGGACTACATCAGCAAAGAACTCGGGGCTGGTTTAGTACAGACCTGTGTTCAAATCCAGATGTACCCTTTAACTAGAAGTTTGACTCAAGCCAATTTTCTTGATCTCTCTGAGTCTGGGTTTCCTAACCAATAAAATGAGAATGGTGTTGGTTTCTACAGGGTAATTGACCACTCCAAAGCAAGCATTTACTGTATGTCTCAGTTCTGCGGGCTGGCTGGGCATTTCTATCTTGCACTGGCTTGGCGGGGGCTGGATAGCCTGGTTGGCCTCCATCAGATGTCTGGTAGTTGGCTTGAGGGTGGCTGGGGAGCTGGGGTGGTTTGGGTGGTATCTGAACCCCCATTATCCACAGGCCAACCCAAGCTGGTTCACATGGTGCTGATGATTGGTGAGAGGTGCTGCAAGGGACTGAACCCCACGCACATTTTACAACTGTGTGTGTTAATGTTCCACGGCCAATGTTAGGTCAGTTCAGAGTCTGCGTGGGAGAGTAACAAATACTGTGGCTCCGCATGACTTAAATATCTATGATTGAAAAATAAAATAAAACCAAGTCCCACTGGGACTGACCTGTCCCTGGCTTTCTTAGTTCTTATGTGCTTACTGATCAAGATAATATGGTCACAATATATATTGAGCCCAGGAGTTCAGTCACCGACAATTGTTTCTCTGACTCTTAGGCAATAAGTTTTGTGCAGATGTCTCCCTGCAGATTTAGGTCATTCATTCATCTGCATGAAAATTTTTAAACAAGAGAAAATGGCCCCTTCCTCCTGGGAGATTTCTCATCCACAGGGAAGGGCATTCAGGTAAATGGAACCCAGTCGTCAACTGCTCACATTCATAGCTGCCTGTGTCAACCTGCACGCAGAAACCCTTCCCTTCAGAGCTGCACTCTATCAAATGTGTTTGTATGCAGTTGAGATTTCGCTGGAAGCGTCACAGGAGAGACAAAGCATGCTCCATGGTACTCGGTGCAGCCATCTGCTCCAGCGGCCATCTTCTTGCTTCTGCTTCCCGACAGTTTCTCCTCCCTTGCTCACCCACAGGAGTATTTTACTGTCTCCCTGACTCTTCCTCAAGATCTCCCAGCCTCATCAGTCTCCCTCCTTTCCCCTGTATTCTTCTGTGGAAATGCTTGCCTCTCTGCCATGCAAGACAATGCGGCTCTCTTGGTTTCCCTACAGCAAAATATTTCTCCTTCTCTTTGCAAAATTAAACCCACCCAGCTTTGAAGTCAGGATGGGAACCATCTTGGGCTACTCCACCATGCCCTTTAAGATCTAATTGTTCTCTTCATCCCAAATGATGTACCAAAGTATTTATTCCAGTTTCCCCCCAAAAAAAACTTGATACAAATTTTTCTCCATCTTCATACATACCAAACCACATCTAATAACAATCATTTTGTGCAAGAGAAGCAAGAAGTAATTTAGGGCCTCCCCGGTGGCGCAGCGTTTGAGCGCTGGGTTGCGAAGCTGCCCGCGGCCTCTGCGGCGCCGGTTCATCCCCGGCTGCTCCCCGGCCACAGGTGGAGGGTCCTGCATGGCGCACAGAACTCTCCTGCTGCCCACTGCTCCCCTCAGCAGTGTACTTCGGTCCTTCTGCCTGCTTTGCTCCCCGCTCTGGCTCTGGTGAATTCTCTCACCCTCCCGTGCTTCTGACTGTACCCAGTGCTTGTATAAACAAAACAAACAAACAAATAAATACATATATAAATAAAAACATGCCTCTATTAAAAAAAAAACTATAAAAAAAAGAGGTAATTTAAGGGAAGCATGAAGGAAGGCTTCCTGGAGGAGGTGGTATCTGAACCAAAGCTTTCTGATGAAAGGCTTTTAAGAAGGAAAAATACTAATTTCAAAACTAAAAATTTAAATGCTTACTTATTCTTCTGAGCACTTTGCCCAACTGCTCAGGCCTCTGTTCTCTTTCTGCGTGTTACCCCCACCCACCCCATCCTGCCAGTCATTCTACAAAAGAATTGTAATAAAGGAGTGAACAAGAGTATTTTCTAGTAAGCTATCAGGAGTGGACCACAAGGCAAGTCTCTAGCTACTCACTGCATAGAGAATAAGGAAGAAAAAACATTGGCCCTCTTGTTTCAATTGTTCCCCAAATACCATGTGTCATTTGTTACCTTGGTTTTTGTTTGGCAAGGATTTGCTCTTGTTGTTGTTGCTGTTTGTTTCCCACATGCTCTGGATCTGCAGCAATCTTGGCACCAAGATGTCCCTGTGGCCTCCCAGACTAGGATGCCTGGAATTGGTTATCAGAACAAGCCAAGGAGTACAAAGAAATTCCTCAATAATTACTACATTATTTTGTTCTTTGTGTCAAAAAGATCAAAATTCTCACTTAACTCTCAAAAGTTGAGAGAATTCATTCATCTTTTTCCACACCGTGGTGGTCAGAGGCGATTCGTCTCATAAGATTCAGGACTAACGCAGATTGCCTTTCTAACCTCCCGTTGAGGTTTAACCAAAACTGAAATTAAGTCACTGAAAAAGAGCAGCTCCCCTTTGAGAAGATTACCCCTAGAAATTAAAACGAGTCCCCTTGGAAAACTTTAACTCCACCTGGCACTTTGTGAAGCGTGTACGCCCATGTGTCCAGGACTCTGTTGTAAGTGACAATAGCTCTACTCAAAGTGGATGGAGCCCAGTGTTGCTTTCACTTGTTTTCTAACATGAAAGAGATGATGTGTGAGTTCTTACCCCTTTCTATCACTGGGCCTCTCTTTTCTTCTTGTCAACTTGGCTGCCCCTCCCCCACCCCTGATGGTGTCAGGGTGACCTTCTGCCAGCCTAACGACCTTGGAGATATAAGTGCATCTTTTCCCCCACAGATTTTGCAGAAGTCCCAGACTCATGTCACAATGACCTAAAATGAATCTTGTGTCCTTCTTTGCAGAGATCTGGGTGACTCTGCTTGGCTAGGCCTTGCTCACACATTCCTGACACAGGCTGAGTATGCAAACCCCAACTAACTTCACTTTTTAAGTGCAAAATAAAACTAGGTGATGTTACCAAAAAGGAAAATGATTGGGCCAAAAGAAGAAATGTCTATTTACAGTGGAATGCTCACTTGACGGTGAAAGAAGAATCCCAAGTGTGTCGGCAGAGAGCGATGGCTAGGCCTATGCTAAGTGAATTTGGGTTGGCAGGCCCAACTTTCAAAATGGTGGCATTGATTAATAGCAAAACCATTGATATTCCAAGACTCCAGGCACTGCTTTTTCAATTTCACTGGCGTATCCAGTAACCGCTGCTGCTCACCATGTCACTGTCAACCAGGGCTGCTGGTTGACCCTGGCTGCCGGGTATACTGGCAGCTGTCCATCCTAGGCCGAGCAGAGAGAAGTGGGCAACTCGGCCTGTGCAATGCTCACTAGGGAAAGATAGAAGGGGGAGAAACCTTGGCAATTTGTTTTAATATTTTGCTTGTTCTGGATACCGTGAAAGTTGCATATATTGGCTTCTGACTAATGAAAACAGAGGAGCGGCCAGGCTGGAAACCTGGCCGTGTTTCTGCACACAATTAGGTTTGTTTGTTTAGGTCTCCTTTTATTTGTTTTCAGATGAGTCAGATAGGAATACTGCAGGCCTTTCAAAGCGAAGTGTTCATATGTGTATTTGGGGTCTAGGGCTTTGCCAAGTGTAGAAAGCCTTGGCTCCTGAGGTTATTTTCCTATCCAAGGGTTTTTCAAACTTTCAAGAGGATCTGGAAGAATGCCAGTCCACGCCAGGTTATTTTTCTTAGCAGACCCCAGCTTGGGGTTGCAGGGGGGACAGGGAGCATAAATATATAAACACCACAGCCCCCAAACAGTGCATAAGGGTGCTGATTGTATAGGTCTCTCCCCACCTCCCCTTGATAGCTTTACCATCTGCACCCTTCAGTCCTCTCTGGAAAGCTCTCCATAAGTCGGCCTGCCTCTTCAGACAACCAAGTCCAGAGATGGGATCTTCGTTCCTCTCTCTCTATATATCTGTAAACCACTCTGCTTTCAAGACACTCCTTTCATTGCCAGAATCTTCTGGATTCTGAAGCCTACAGTGGAAAGAAGTGATATTTACAATCTCCTCTGCCTAAGGGGAGCACATCCCTGGGGATGCTTTGCTGCTGGCCAGTTGACCCCACATCCAGGGCACTGGGGAGGGAAATACCTCTCCTGCTTAGAGGAGCAAGATACAAACCAGGCAAGGGTGAGACCACTCTAGTCTCCCTTCTTGGAAGCTTCCTTCCATTCACCCTGTCTCTGTGGGGTGAGTCAGAGGATAGAGAGGCACCCGAAGTGGTCCTGGTTGTTTTCAAGTGCTAAGGAATTACGTAGGTGGCAAGAGTAAGTTTCCGAAACTCCCTGGGAGCTGGGTCCCAGCCTAAGAGTCACAGAGGGTTTCCCCTGCCCAGCCGCCCCTGTTAAATGAAGACAAGTGGACGGCATGCTGGCTGGAAAAGCTCCTTTCCAGTTGAGTCACTCCAGAAAAACTTCTGTTGCCCAAGATTTTGCTTTTCAAGGCTCTTCTTCCCCTGAACCTGTCTCTAAGCTGTCCCACCTGTAAGATTCCTCACTCAGCATTGGAAGACTGCATTCTTCTGAAGCTTTTAAGAGAAAGATGTATTCTATTGAAATTCACACATCTCAGGAATTTGTTTTTCAACCCACTGTCTTGCAGCACTATGGCTGAGGCTCAAGCTTCTGTCCTACGTCCTGCACTTGCTGCAGCTGCTGTGTCGGGCCAAGACAGGTGGCAACTGAAACAGAAGCCCCATGTGTCAACAGATAGTGAGACAAGGATCTGGGTGCAAGTAGCTGAGTCGGGAGGTGACTGCAGGAAGCGCTGAGGGAGAGAAGTGACTCTGGGCTCTGGAGCTCAGTCCTGCTGGGACTGCTGGGAATATGCCTCCAATTGACCCACTCAAGGCAGAGGGGATGTCCCTCCCTGGTTGGGGTTTCTTCCTGGAGTGTTAACTTGGAAGCATGCCACTTCCAAGCATATAGCAGACTCTTGCAGCCAGAGAAATGCCCTAACAGAGGGCATGAAGCCCTTGACTGGTGTGGAACTCTCGGAAAGCCACTTCTAAGACAGGGTAAGGGGACAGAGGAGAAACGCTCACTATGTCTACAGTGTTTACTACTGTAAGATGTTCTAAGGAAGAGCACAGTCATCAGAAAAAACAGAACAACCTTCATTCAACCATTGTTTACTAAGTTAAAATGTTGACTAGTATTCATAGCTATTAGCTAGTTGAAATGACAATGGCTGAATAGCAAAGGGCTTGAGATCAATAATCAGTTTGCTGTTTATCCATTTATTTAACAATGTTTACAAATTGTCTACTTGTTCAGGCTCTGTGCTAGCTGCTGGGGCACAGCAGAATCTGTCTCTGCTCTCAGGACACCATAGACAGGTAGAGAGCTAAGGACCAGGCTGTCCACAGCACTCAAAGCAAGTGGGAGGGCCCCTCATCCAGGCGGAGAGAGTCAGATGTCCCATCTTGAGAAGGGAAAAGTGCTCCAATCAGAAGGAACAGAATGTGAGAATGTCTGGAGGCACCAATGCAGATGTACAGAGGAGAGACCTGTTCTCCAGGAGGGAGGGAGTGAAAGTGGGGCTGATGAAGCTGGAGGTCAGCAAAGACCAGATGGTGAAGGATTTTATCAGTCACTACAGTGTTATGTTATAGATCAGAGCAACAAGGATGGGGTTATTGTTACAGTTATTACTATTATTAAATTAACATTCACTTGTTTCATTGTCTCTTTTTTTCTGGTAGGATTGTCTTCTAGTAGCTTTTCACTGATATCTGGGAGTGGATGAGCAATTCCAGTCAAGGGTAGATCCAGTTTTCTTGAAGCCGAAAGCTTAGGCAATTTGGGGCCCTCTTTAGGAAGAACAAAGCATACTATGAATCCAAAATTAAGAATGACAGAAAATTCTGACCTTGAGAAAAGAAATCTCAACAAATTCTAGAGAAATCTTAGCAAATTTTAGAAGACTGACAAGTAAATAGAAAATCAAGAATATATATATATATATTTTTTTTTTTTTACTAAATGAAAGTTTTTCTAACTTCTCATACTGGTGGCATAGTGAGACTATGGGCATTTTGGGAATTGGATTAGGAGGAAAATGAGCTGACCTACATTTCCTTTGGGTTTCCTATGATATATTGGGCTGTTTGTAGTCATTCCATGTATAGTTCAGCTATTACTAGGCTTACAGGTTTTGGAAAGGCTTCTAGAAATACTCCTAACACCTACATACTGCATCAGAAGTAGGGTGGAGATGTAAAAAAAAAAAAAAAAAAAAAAATTAAGATATAAGAGCCAGAATCTACACTGTGGAAAATTCTTCTAATAATCAAAACATGTAAAACTCAAAGTGCAGGATTCATTCTTATTCACTATCTAGTCAAAATAAGAGTTTTCTTCCATCAAGAATATACTTGAGGTTATGGTACATACAATTACAAGCACAATAGATATTTATAACTCATATGTGAAAGAAGTGTCCTGGAGATTTTCCCCCAAAACTGACAATAATCCTTAACATTTTTGTGCCACTACTGGGAAATAGTTGTAAATTTGAAAGAAAAACATTTAAATTACCAATGATGAAAAGAAATTAATTGGTTGAGGGAAGACTGTATTATCCATCTCTTTATAGAAAATGTTACAAAATCATCATATGAAGAGGTGATTAAAGAATATGTAGCTAAAAAAAGAATAAGTCTAAATGCAATATGGTGTTCTGGATTGGATCCTGGAAAAAGAAAAGCACTAAGGGAAAAACTGGTGAAATTAGTGAGTGGAATGGTGGGTATAGTCACATGGTTATCAATGATGCACAAGTTCAAGGTTGCCAGGGTGCCATTGAAAGAGGCATTTGATTATTTAGATTTCCAAAAGCCAAGACAAATGCTGGAGCTGAAGAGTAGATATTGGCCAAACATGGAGGCTACATTATAACTTCATTGCATCCCCTTTTATAAATGTTGAAACCACGGATTTTCAGCGTCCTTTTTTTTTTTTGATACATCAGTCTTTACTTTTTCCTTACAAACACAGTTATGGATTTAAATTTCTAAGTCTTCATTCTAGGTATTTATGCTAGGCTAGTCCAGCAAGTTGCTGGGCTGGTTCTCAGCAAGGGAGTGGCATGGAGAACTTGATGATTTACAAGGTAATTCTGGTTATGGTGTGGAGGATGGATGTAAGATGTGGGATAAAAGAGACAGGACAATCCAATGAAATTCAGCTGAAGAGGTGATAAATGACAACCTGAATGAGAAAAATTGGAGAGGAGAGGGAGAAACTTAGGTAAGTTGAGTCAGAGGTTGAAGGAATGAAACCTGCTTGTAGAGTGGCTGTGATGGCAGAGAAGAGGGAAGGGACTAAGCATGCCCATGAGGGTGGTAGCAGCAGGGTAAATAGTGCTGCCATTTTTTTTTTAAGATTTATTTATTTTTATACAAGAGCTGGGGTACAGGCCAGAGGTGCAGGAGGGTGAGAAGATTCTCCAGAGACAGAGCAGGGAGCAGAACAGGCAGGCGACAGAAATACACTGCTGAGGGTAGCAGCGGGCAAGACAGGAGAGGTCTGTAGTGCTGCCATTTTTTGAAACAAGAAATGGAAGAGGAGGAAGAGAAGATCTATGAGGAAGGGAAAGAAAAGAAGTTCAGTGCTGAATATGTTGAGGTTTAGAGGGTCAGGTGGCAACCAAGTGGCTCTATCATCCAGTATAATATACAGGCCAGAGCATGGGACAGAGACCTGACTGACTTGGATCTGTGCATCTGGAACTTGCAATGGGCATTGACTGACTCTCTGGAAAGTGCTAGGAATGAGAGGCTAAGCAACCTGAGAGAGCTGCTACTAATGGTCACCACAGTAGAGGAGCCAGGCATCGACACCACAAACCGATGCAGAAATGCTTCTTTTCTGGGATGATGAGGAGAAACATATGGCCTCAAGTGACCTGTAGCAGGGAAATTTGACCCCAGCAGGAGAGCAGAGAGAAAGGGGCACTTGAACACAGAGCGGAAGTGTTATTTTAAGGACTTAGACAGCAAGATAAAGGAAGAACATTCTAAGCTGAGGGACTAGCATGAAGAGAGCTCTGTGAGGTGACTGTGGATGCAGAAGTAACTAAACTGTCGTTATGGCTGAAGAAGATTGGTGTCTCGGGAAATATATTGCCTTTTTGAGAGAATAAACAAGACTGTTCACCGGGTCCTCTTTTTACAGCTCCAATTCTGGAGCTCTGTGATCCTTTTAACTTCTGTTTTTTTTATCGAAAGGATCTTATTACAGAAAAGTCGTAACAGAATAATGAACCTCCATAAATCTTCACTAGGATTCATGACTGTTAAAATTTTGCCATATTTCTTTTCTCTGCCATCTATGTACCGACCTACCTGTTACCCAATACGCTGTGTAGGCGCCTACAGGGAAGATGGGGTAGGCTGGATGCCCATGAGAACCCCCAAAGCGGGGTCAAGGCCTTTGCCACATGCCTGAGCCTGGAAAGTGGCCTGACCTGGGGAAAATCTCCAGCCTGAGCTTCTGTGGACAGAGGGCAGCAGAGGAAGAGAGCAAGCAGGAGCAGAGTAATAATGATTCCTAGTTACTGAGGCTCACCTGGTGCCAGGCAAGGCGCCCCGCCCTAATCAGCTTCCTCACTGCAGCTCTTTCTCAAAACGAACACCCAAGACTCAGGGAGTTGAAGACCTGGCCAGGAGCGAGCAGATCTGGGCCACAACCAGCCCATCTGGGCCCAGGATGGCACCCTGAGTCACCAAACTCCACATGTGGTGGACCAGAGAGTTAGAAAGAGGGGAGCCACACCGGCTGCGGCAGAAGTGGGGGGATGGGCATGAGTGTCTGGGCGCAGGTGTGGAAGAGCAGCCTCGAGTGGGGGGCACCGGGACAGGGATTCACCCCACCGCACGCCTGGCCACCCACGCCCCAGCCCTGAGGTCACTAGCCAGGCGGCTTTGCGGCTGCACGGGAAGCCAGTGTCTCCCAGGAGGGGGCAGCAGTGCCCTGCGACCTCGCTGCCTCTGCTGGCGAGTCCCGGGGCGCCCGGGAGGGAGGGAGGGGACAGATGTTTCCCCAGAAGGGCAGTCCTGGGAGACTGGGCTGGGGAAGCCCTGCTTGGCCTAGTGTGTTCTCCCAGCCACCCCAGCAGGCCTGCGACAACTGCTGTGTCCCCTTCCCCCTGCAGCACGAGGCCCAGAATATTCCTCCTGGGCCTTACTGTTTGGGGACAACCTCCCCCAAAACTTTAACCCTGAATTCTGCCCTGGGTGCAAGAACCCAGCCAAGTCGGGTTGGTCCCAAGAACTCAGAGTGGCCTGTCTGCTCCAAATTCACTGTCACCACACATCAGATGTGAAGGGAAAATAAGAGTATCATCATTTTTCTGAGAACTAACCTGGGTTTTTTCCTCTGAACCCCACCCACTAGTTAGTGGGGTGGAAAGGATAAAATAAGTAAGTGTCCAATCCAGTTAAACTTTGAGCAGATGTTTACAGCCCTTCAGATTATGCTCTCTATTTCCATGGACAAAGGAGGGCAGAGAAAACACCCACGTGTCCATGGCCCTGCTCGCTCTGCCTCCACCCTATAGCCTCACCCCCAGGTGTGCAGCAAGAGGGGCTTTCCTCCCCATGGCGCCCCCCTCCCCACAGAAGGGGGGGCTTTGATTCCAGGAGGATGGGCACTGTCCCTGGTCTTTGGGGAGATGTCCTTTTTTTTTTTAAGATTTATCTATTTATGCATACAGGAGCTGGGGTACAGGCCAGGGGTGTGGGGGATGAGAGGATTCACCAGAGACAGAGTGGGGAGCAGAACAGGCAGATTGACCGAAATACACTGCTGAGGGGAGCAGCAGGCCAGTCAGGAGAGGTCTGCTGTGCCATGTGGGTTGCTCCCTGGCCGGCCAGTGATTGGACTCATGCTGCAAAGGCGGCGGGTTGCTTCATAGTGCTGTGCTTAACCCCTTGCGCCACCAGGGAGGCCCTATGTCCTTTTTTTTAAATGGCCTGTGTCTTGCTTGATCTCCTGGCTTCCAGGACGGACGGGTTCTGCCAGCCCATGCTACATTCCCGGTGAAGACAGGTGTCTGGCCTCAGGTGGGCCAGCCATAGCTCTTTTCTTGGCTCTGAAGTCTTTTAGCGCAGAAGTTCATCCCTCAGATGGGCTGGGAGGTCAACTTGTGTCAAAACAGGCATCTTGGTGGTCCCCAACTCAGTGTCACACCCCGTAGTATGAACACGAAAAGCTCCTGTTTCGTGCTCTGTCCTGAATTGAGACATGGCTTGCTTGCAGAGTCCCTAGGGTTTTCAGTCACAACTGCCTCCTGCAGGCCCAGAGAAGGGGACCACAGGAAGTCAACCAGTTGCCTGGCTTTTCTCCATCTATCTACTTCCTCCTCTTTTTTTTTTTTTTTCCAGGTACAGGAAAAGGGTGGGCTTCTCCTTAACCTCTCATTTTGTCCTCTTTGACACTGGTGAGCTCTGTAGGACTGGCTTTGACCTTCTGCATAGATTGGGGACTCCAAGTTTTAGACTTGGCCTTTTTGTACTAAAGAAGGAGGGAAAAGAATCTGGAAAACCCCTTCTCAAGATAATGGGCTGGCTGCAAAGGGTAAAAATTTCGGTATAATCCTATTTTGAATGACCCAAACTGGACATTACCTGGGTCTTTCTCTTGGAATTCCTTCCAACACGAATTTCCTCTTCCTCCTTCTCTCCCTGCCCTGCTCCCTCTTCCTTCTCCCTATACACCCAGTCATCCTCCTACTTCAGGCAGATGGATGTGATGGTGACCCCAGGAAAGTGACAAATAGAAGAGAAAAGCATATTAGTGTCTGCAAATAACACCCCTCTTCCCTCTCTTGCAGCTTAAGAACTTTCTTCTCATCAGGTCCAAATCACTTAGCTGTTCATTTGCTCTTGTTGTGCTGTTAAATCTCCACCTGTTTTGTTCAGTTCCCCTAAAGGGACTTGTCATTGGGCATCTCTCCTCCAAGACACCAAGTAGAGGGCTCTCGATCCTCCTCATCCCGAAGCTCACCCAGCCCCCTCCCACCCCACCTCCATCTGGGAGCCCAGACCTGGGGCAGACTGCAGGTCCCCACACCACTTGTGCTTCCCCACCTCCATGCCTTTGCACACTCTGTGTTCCCACCTGAACTTCCAACCCTCTAGCCCTTTTCCAAAACCCTTCCCAATCTCATCTCCTGTGTATGGACTTTCCTGACTCTAAGTCAATACTAGTTCTTCCTCCTCTCAGAGCGGAACCACTTTGATTCTCTCACATCCTGTCCTGTATTTATAGCTATATTTGTATTTCTTTCCCAACTCAACTTCAGTCTCTACAAGCAGAATTAAACTATGTAACTTCTACCACTCTGTGGGTTAAACATTAAATTTAATATGATTATTGACAAGAATAGCTTAGATCAAACTTCAAAGTAGGTTCAAAACACATCAACTCACATGAATGATTTAATTGCTTTGGTCTCAGCTTTCTCATTTGTAAAATGATTGAATTGGTTTTTATGCAGTTTTATACCATCTTCTTCTCTCTCTCACTCTACCTATGCTCCCTAGTGAGCTGTGCATTGATGTGTGTGTGTGTGTGTGTGTGTGTGTGTGTGTGTGTGTGTGTGTGTGTTGTGGCCAGAGGTCACTAACCCGGGAGATCCAGTGGCGCATTGGATGGCATAGGCTTCAGAATAGGACAAACTTGGGTCCAAAATCAAGCTCAGACACTTACTTGCTAGGTGATGTGGGCCATGCTGCCTTCTCTGAGTTAATGGAAAATGCAGAGGATTACTTGTCCACTCAAAACTTCTGCTACATGCCTATAGGACCCTGCTTTGGGTTGGTAGCTGGAGTAAATATGCTGTGTCTCCTTTTATCAGGTCAGAGTCCATTAGAAGTAGACAAACTTGTGAGTAAATAAGTGTAATCAAGTGTAGACATTCTCTATGGTAGAATGACCAGACAATGTCCCTATGGGACATAGGGAGAAGAGAGAGAAAGTAGATTGCAGGAATGCTCGTAACTGGATCCCCACAGCACCCAGAGGCCTCAGGGAAGCAGCTTTGCTGGGGCTGAGGCTCTTCAGCCTCAGCCTATTGCTTGTGCCTGACCCTCCCCTGCCCGTGCCCACTTGCTGCCCCAGTGGGGACAGGTCCAGCCATAGCTCTCTGGAGCCCACAGCCTGCCCTGAGTGCAGGGATCTCAGTGCAGCCCTGGGTGGGCTTTCTCCCTTTTGTATCTGGATCTGGGACTCTAAATGGAGCAGACAGATGTGAGCTAAATGGACAAATCAGATGCAAGCTAAGTGGGTCAAGTTCAGTTCATTAGTTAATTATTCTGATTGAAAATGGAAAACAAGCTAATTGCCACTAAACTGTCCAATGAGACACCTAGGACTGAAAATAGTCCAATCAGTAGGATGGGGGACCCTGAGGGGGATATAAGGCAGAGCAAGAGCCAGCTTGATTCATTCTGTTCCCAACATTCAAAGAAAGAAGGGGCATCCTTTACCAGCCTTCAAAGAGAAAGCTTTCATTGGACCACCTTTGAAGAAGGATTCAGCAGATGACCTCTGAAGAGAGAGAACCATAGAAACTTCTGTGGGATTCAGTGGACCTCTGTGGACCTTCAGACTTCCAGACCTCTGCAGACCTGCGCAGAGACTCAACCACTGCACCTGCCTCCAGCTATACCTCTGATGTTGCAGGAAAAGAGCACTGTCAGCCTCGGCCCAGGGTCTCAAAGAGCTGCCCACAGCCTCTGGTTCTCCAGCACCACCTCCTGGTGCTGTTGAGTCCATCACTGTCTGGTCCAGCATCCAGCCCAGCATGACATGCTGCTGTGGGCTGCTGCAGAGTCCCCTCATCTTCCATGAGTGACCTTTGTTTGGGACTCCAGGACACTGCAAACAGTACTGGCCATTTGTGGCCTCAAAAACTCATTTTCCCCAATCTCCCATTTCAAACCCTATTGTTTTGGACCATGAGCATGAGTGGTCTTGCCATTGTGCCTGCTAGTGAAAACCCACTGACAGTTTCCTGTCTCTATCTTGGGCACTGTCCTTGACCCTGTGGTGACACTGACCCTGAGCCCTGTCGTAGCACTGTTTATAGTGCTGTTGAAGTGCTCTTTACTGCTCTTTCAGCACTGTTTCAGATCCAGCTGGGAGTGGGACAAGGAAGGCTTCCCTGAAGGTTAGACCAAATGGAGATGTTCCTGGAACTTCTGGGTAGAGGGAGAGAAGCAAGTGGCGCCTGGTCCATCACTATCATCATGAGCTTCTTTGACCCAGTTGGTGAGGCCCAGGAATCTTGGATTCTGAGTGCATTTCCAAAGAGCTGGTCACAGCTAACATTTACACTACTGGCCTGGGTCCTGACCTGTTGTTCACACTCCAAGCCCCAGTCCCTTTCCTTGTGGTCAGTGAGTCATGTAGTACCTGAGGTAGCCTGACGGCTGCTGCTTCTCCTCAGTGACAGTCACTTGGCAACTGGGGAGTCGAAGATGCTTTACTCACTTTTCTAGCAATGGATGCTAGAGAAAAGGTAACTATTTCCATAAGAAATGGCCCTTCCTCAACTCACCCGCTTTCCTAGTTCCAAAGAGACGTTTTCTGCACAGAATCCACAGGCGTTTCTACCAAGGGGCAGTCTGAAAAACAGCACTCGCTGGAGGAAGCTGCTCAAACACCATCCATCCTGACACTTGGCAGGATTAGCAAAGCACCTCTTCCCTCAGAGAGCTGGACTGTTTCCAGAATTAGTCTGCTGGCAGAAAGGGAGGTTGAGCAAACAGGCATATTGTTTTCTCATAGCTGTCTCTCTTGTTAATGTTTGGTCGGCCAGCCATGCATTTTTGGAGTGTTACGTAGGTTTGCGTTCAGCCTTCATCAGAGAACAATTAGGATGAGTATGGGGGGAGGCCAAAGGGTCAGTGTCGGCAGATGGGCCTCCACTTCAGCAGGTTAGAAGTTCAGCAACTCCATAGGAAGAAGACCCAACTTTGCCGGGAGTGTGAGTGGGTGAGGGGCTGGGTGCAAAGAAGCAGAATGTAAAGAAGGCAGAGGGCCTCTACTTTCTGAAATATCTTTTTGGGACAAATCTCTGTATCTTGGGCAGTTGATTTAGTTTTCCGTAGAGAAGCATCAGCAGCCCTGGCAGAATCAAGGGGCCAGAGGCCTGGTGCCATACTAAAATAGCAGCATTGCTGTGTTTTCCAGCTGAGGGATTACTCCTTGGTGAGCCAGAGCGCTTTGGAACATCATTTGGAACCAAAACCACATTTTTTCCCAAAAAAAATTTGAAGGAAACTTTGCACGCAATGAAGTCAGGCCTTAACTCTTAAAGGGAGGCAGTACAGGGAGCACAGTTGTGTCTTTGCTGATGAAATTCATGCACCTGAGTAGAGAGTAAGTTTCCCTTAGGTAAAAGGTCAGCTAAGTGCCTTGAGGGAAAGTGGGCACTGTCCCCACAAGGGCTGGTTACCAGGATGAAAGTGCTGGCAAACGGGTAGAAAAGGACAAAAGCTAGAAAGAAAAGTGTGTGAGGTAGCCTTTGTGGTATAAATTACCACCCCCAAACTCAACAGCTGAAAACAACTGTTTTATTTTAGTTGTGGTTGTGGAGGGTCAGCAGTGTGGTCTTGGCTCAGCTGTGTAATTCTTCTGCTCACCTCACCTGCGGTCATCTGAATGCAGTCACTTGGCAACCCAAATGGGGTTGGCTCTTACGATGGCCCTTCACCGCTTTCTAGCAATTGATGCTGACTCTCAGGTGGGCTCTGTATGTCCAGAGACCAGCCTCAGCTTCTTCACAAGGTGGTTGGTTTCCAAATGCAACAAGAGAGAGGAAAAGAATCAACTCACAGTCATTTTTCCAGTTGCTGCTTGAGTTACATTTGCTGTTCCATTAACACAAGCAAGTTGCATGGCCAAGCTCCCAGTCAGTGTGGGAGGGGCTGCACTAGGGTGTGGCTACAGGGAGGGAATTCTGGCTCCATTGGGGACCATGACTGTAACTGTCTACCCACAAGAAGGAAGTAAATCTGACATGGAATCGAACACCCTAACCACAGTGGGATGCAAACCAGGCGATTCTGAGTCCATGAGCTCAAGTTGAGGGAAGAGAGACAAGAGGATTATCTTGTTGGGTTTTTAGACAAGCCTGCTATTTCCTGGGGATGTTGGGGTATGGAGACACTTGATTAGTGAGGCTCATATAACTCAAGTGGCAGCCATTTTTAGCATCTCATAAAATCTTACAATATTCTCTCTCTCTCTCTCTCTCTCTCTCTATATATATATATATATATATATATATATATATATATTTCCAAACAAATATAACCTGAGATTCCTCAGGCCTCCGTAGACCATGGGAAAGATGGCAAAGTAGCTAAGAGGCAAAGTAGGAAAACAGACATCACTTCCAGTTTCTACAATACAGAGAATTGGTTAGACTGGTAATGGAGGGGCAAAGAGTCAAAGAGGGGACCATGAAGCAACCTGGGATTGAGCAATGGTGAGTACTTGCTAGTGCCTTATGGCTGGAGAGGAAAAGAGAAGATGTCAAGTTGTAGTAGCCCTGGGGCTTGGGTGACCTAGAACCATGATGGGCCTGTTTGGTGTGCTTTGGAGCCATCCAGAAGACAGAGCCATTACCAGAAAATCTACCCAAACACGGGTTCTCCCTTCCTCTCAGTCCCCAAGTCTTGTCAGTGCCTCAATTCGGTTCTGGCAGAACATGGCCACAGACCCAGTGATCTTAGTTCATTCTTCAACAAGAAAAATGCCATAGTCTGGTGAATTTCTTATGGTTCTGGAGCCTGGGAAATCCAGGATCAAGGTACTGACAGATTCAGTTGTCTGCTTGCTATGTCCTCAAAGGTGTTAGTAGTGACAGAGTTAATGTCTCATTTATAAAGACACTAATCCCATTCATGAGGTTTCCATCCCCATGATGTAATCACCTGCCAAAGGCTCCGCCTCCAAACACCATCACGGGGGATTAGGATCTCAGTATATCAATTTGAGGAAGACACACAACATTCAGTCCACAGCATTCCACTCCTGACCTCCCCAAATCCCCATTCTGCTTGGATCCATAACAGATTTAGTCCATCTCAACAATCCCAGAATGTCTTAATGTGTTCTAGCGTCAACTGTGAAGTTCAAAGTATTATCTAAATATCATCTAAATTAGACATGGGTGAGACTCACTCTAAGATTCATCCTGAGACAGCTACATTGCACAGCAAATAAGCAATAAGGTCAAGATGCTAAATCAGGTCCACCTAATAGCAAAGCCGATGCTTTTCCCTACCATGTTGCCTCTCAGCCCACAGGAATGGACATTTATTCTTGCCATGGCACTATTTCCTCTTTTCCCTAAAGGAATTGCACAAGTGATTATTTCCAAAGGTTCTAGCACTTTTGAGTGCCATCTCCTCTCAAGTGGTCCCAAGGTTGAGTGGAAGGAGGATCTGAAAATAAGCATGACCAGGGTGCTATTTCATGCTCCTGTGTGGCTTCTGAGAACTGCTGTTGCTGCAAGAAGGGCGGACGGGAGCTAGACCCTCGAGATGAGATAGCCTGGGGCTCTGGACGCAATTTAACATTGGGATTGAGAACACAAACTTTGGCATGGGCACAGCCTTGGGAAAGGAATTTTCCATGTGCACACAAAGCTGCATTGTAGCCGGGAGTATGGAGGATGCCAACACGAGACTCCCAGCCAAGGCAGGCAGCCCTGCAGGCCTATGGATCTGCCTTAGGGAGGAGCCAGAAGGCAGGGAGAACTTTCATTGCAGTAGCTCCCGTGAGAAGTGATCCGAGGTGGATCAAAGCATCCTGCCCCTGGGGGGCAGGTGTGCATGCACATCTGATGGAAATAAGAAGTGAGACCTCAGAGGAGGAATGTCCTCCGGCCTCTCCCCTCTCTGTCCTTCAAGTCTGAATGGGCTTCCCCCTGTGCCTTCTGAGAACTAGTGTCCGATCCTGATGGCTAGGACTTCCGGCTGTATTGTCCAAGCCTTCATCCAGGGCATCTGGGGACAGGAGATGTTTAAGAAATACTTGCTGAACGAGTGAACAAATCAAGCCGATCAATTTAAAAATGCATTTTCAATTTCATCGGCACAACATCTTTCTTCCCCTGACAAGCTTGTACAATACAGGGTGACAAAGGGTGATTTGTTTCATTTAAAAAAATTGATTCGTATCAAGAAGACAATATTACAGGATGATTAGACATTAATGGGGAAAAAATCACCCACAGTAACTGCTATCATGCCACACGCTTCCCTCACAACCATCTTTGCTCATCTGCTTGTATCATTTAGCCATTTGCATTTATATGTCCGTTCAGTTTTGTTCAGTTCTGTTTCTTTCTCATCACAGAACATTATCCCGTATTTCTGTTGCCGCCTCATCTACATAATTATTTTTGCATGCCCTCATTGCATAGTCTTAAAGTCAGGGCTCCAGGAATTCAACTCCTGCATCACCCCTGCCCCTCCTCTGTGCACCATCTTACCAGGCACACCCCGGCAGTGACAGCTTCCATCTTCTGCACAAGACCTCTCTTTTCGAACATCTCCTTCAGAACATGCCTCACGTGTTATCTGTCTCCCATTCGTCTCCTTGAACCCACCTCACTCTGACCTTTGTCCCCATCACTCCATAAACTGCTCTTCATCAAGTCAGCAATGAGCTTAATGATATAAAATCCAGCGGTCAGATTCCAGATCTCACCTTACGTGACAACAGCGACCAACATCACTACGTGACAGTTCTTTTTCCCGAATCCCTTCTTCTCTTGAATTCCAAGAGAATTCCCCATAACTCTGACTGCTCCTTGTCAGTGTCCTCAAACCCCCATGCTGGTATGTCCAAGTGGAGTCTGCAAACCTGTTTTTCCCCCATCCCTACTTGCTCCCTGCTCATCCGCTCTCCAGTTCTGTGTGCCCCATGGATTCTCCTTTCCCGAGTCTCCATCAGCAGCCCAGATCCTCCCTCTGTCCGCACTGTCATAACTCACTGCCCACTCAACATCACGCTTGGATCATTGAAAGATTTCACCTTAATGTGTCTAGAAAAGAAACTCCTGAGCCTTCCCTCAACCCTTCCCCACTGCAGCAAATGGAAGTGTGATCTTTCCAGTAGGCCAGACCAAGCTGCTGGGCTCAGCTTTGATTCTTCTCTTTCTTTCCTACTTTACATCTGATCTGTCAACAAATCCAATGCATTGGTGGTGCAGCGGTTGAGCGCTGGGCTGCAAGGCTGCCTGCAGCCTCTGCAGCACCGGTTCGTTCCCCGGCCACCGGCGAGGGTCCCACCCCCCAAAAAAAAAAATCATAAAAAAATATAGATGGAAAATCCAATTGTTTTTGGCTCCCTGCACGGTCAGTGCTACCAACCTATCAAATCTGAATTACTTGAAGAGCATCCTAACTTCACCCGGCTTTGCCCCCTATGGTTAGTTCTCAATGCAGCTGTCAAATGAGGTCCTGTTAGCACAAGTCGTGATGTGCCATTCCCCTGCTCCACGTTTTCCTATCCATCCTCTCTTAGTCTGGTCAGGCTGCTGTAGCAGAACACCACAGACTGGGTGGCTTATAAACGCCAGAAATTTATTTCTCACAGTTCTGAAAACTGGAAATTAAAGATTAGGATGTCAGCACGATCAGGTGAGGAAGGCAGTGTAGTTTTCTGGGGTCTGTTATAGAAGGGTCCTAACCCTACTTATAAGGTCTCAGCCTTCATCACCTAATCACCCCTTGATAGGTGCTACATCCTAACACCATCACGTCGAGTATTAGGATTTCAATGTATAGTCGTGGTGGGGGACACACACCAATATTCAAACCGCACATGCCAGAATGAAAGCCAAAGTCCTCACCACACCTGCACAGCCCTCACGGCTGTGCCACACCTGGCCCTGCCTCCTGCTCTCCTCCCAGCTCACTCTGCACTGACAGCACCTTTGTTGTCCCTCCAATGCCATGTTTCTACCACAGGGCCTTTGAACTTGCTGCTTTGTCAGCTTGGAATACTCTTTCCAGAGACTTCTGACCTTTCAGCACAAGACTTTTCCTGACAGCCCCCGTGCAAAGTGCAGCCGAGCCTCTTGCTGCCTGTTCACTCGCCTTGTGCTTCTGCATGTGGTCACCTGTGTCATTCACTGACTCGTCATATTGTGTGGCCTCTCCTGACAGGAGCAGAAGACACCTGAGGATAGAGATTTTGATCCTTTATGCCCACTGCTCTACAACAGTGGCCAGAACAGTGTCTGACACGTATGTGTTGAATGAATCCATCTGAGATCCAGCATCTGAGAGTTGACAGTCCCACCCACGTGACATGAGAAAGCCCAGCATGTTGAGGAAGGAGACAGGCCGCCACTGTGCCTCTATTGTTCATTCATCACCCGTAATCCAGCTGTCGCCAGCTGTCCACGTGACACACGGCCGCCACTTGTGGGTGAAGACTGTGGTTGATCAGTCCTGCTCTCGCTCTCTCTCTCTTTCTCTCTCTCTTTCTCTCTCTCTTTCTCTCTCTCTCTCTCTCTCTCTCTCTGTATACTTGACAAGTGCAATGGTAATATCTTTAACCTGTATAACGTGATGATTTGACATTCATTTCTGTCCTGCTCAGTGTCTGCAGCATAGTTGTCGCTTGTGAAATATTTGAGGAGTTGGTTTAAAAGCAAGACAAGGGCTGAAAACAGAGTCCCTGGACGCATCCATGACCAGCTCTGTCTCCTTTTCCAGTTACATCCGGGCCCAGCTGTATACTACATTGGGTCACTAATTTATTTCATCAATCAACACGTGAAACTTTGCAAAATCATCTGACGCTTATTACGATACACCGTCTCTTCAAAAGAAAAAGAGAGGGCTGGTTCTGCTAATGATTTCTTTCGTGGTGTTATTGTCCCAGATGGAAGCTCCAGTGCTCCCCCATCCCATCAGCACAAATCTCAAATGTGCCGCATCTGGCCAAGCACAGGGCATTTTTAGCTTCCTATTCCCAGCTCCAGAAGCGCGTTCCCTGCTGAAAGCCCTCCCCCCCTTAAGTGCATTGCCGGCTGCTCACCACCACAGCAGATGTGTGGTCACACGCAATTAAGTGGGTGCAGGCTGCAAGTGGACAGACGGTATGAAGTATGCACGGAGGAGCCAAGAAGCATACAGTGGAAAGCGGGGTGGAGAGATGGGGAGCCTGTCCCAGCTGCCTGCAGAAGGGGGCTCCTGGCTCCCTTCACTTCCTCCCACTTCCTCCCAGCAGCGCAGACCGTCCTGCCATGCTCCGACCCCTGTCTGATTCATTAGCCACCAAGACACAGGCTGAGGCGCTCCCCTGCCCATGGGTGAGGGCACTGCCCGGCATGGCCACGCCACCTTCCTGCCTCTTCAGTGGTCAGCTCTGTTTGAACCAAAGAAATTCTGGAAAAGGCAAGGGGAAAATAGTCACCAAAAAATGGGGAAAATCTTGAAGCAATCAGAAAAGAAATGAAGGGAAACAGAAAAACATTTCTTTTTGCTTTTCATAACTAAATTATTGATTGCCTCTCTGTAAAGGATGCCTTATCAAAAGTTACTTTGTTGTTATGGATCAAAAGTTTGATCAAATAAGTTTGATTAAAGTATAATTATCACACAAACCAAAAAAGGACAATTGGCTAAGTTTGGACTTATGTGTCTGTCTGTCTGTCTGTCTGCCTGTCTATCGATCTATCTATCTATGTATATGATTATTAAGCAATTATCACACTCATAATGACCATATGTATCACACTCAAAAGGTTCCTGGTGTCCCTTCATAATTGTTCCCTTGATGAGAACAAGTGACAATGTAATTTCATGGAACTGCATGAGAATTTCAACAAGATTCAGCATAGAGAGAGTCTTGTGGTTCTATATCCTGAGGGGGGGAAGCAATTGTGCAGTCACAGCCCCTCAGCACAACACCTGAATTCCATTCCCAATTTACTGTTTGTTCTAGCTAGTGGGGTGCAGTGGAATTGAAGATTAAAATAAATGCCACAAGCAATGCAAATGTGTTTAGAAGATGTTTGTTGAATGAATAAATAAACAACCAGATCTGTGAGCTTAAAAATCTAGGTTTAGAGGGCCTCCCTGGTGGCCTAGGGGTTAAGTCTCAGCCTTATCACCTCTACAGCCTCAGTTTGATCCCCAGCCAGGTTGCTAACCCACATATGGCACAGCAGACCCCTCCTGTCTCACCCGTAGCTCCCTCAGCAGTGGATTTCGGTAAATCTGCCTGTTCTGCTCCCTACTCTGTCTCTGTTGAATCCTCTCAGCCCCCCATGCCTTCTATGCAAAAGTAAATATTCTTTTTTAATTTAGCATTAGAGACAAAAAAAAAAAAAACCCCAGTGAAATACAAGGAGACAAAGAAAAACATGTATAATTATATAACACTAAATACAAGTGCACTATAGACTCAAAACTGTCTCAAATCAAATTGGAATTCTTCCCCACAAAACATTCTTCTTCCTGAAATCCTCAGTGGCTTGCCCCTCTGTCCTTAGTCACTCCAACCAGAAGCCTCAGATACATCGTCAGCTCCCTCTTCTCCCTCAAATTCACACTGAATTCTATGGATGTACATTCCCCCCACGCCCTTTGACTTCATCTGTCATGTTCTTGCCTCCTCTTTATCTCCATAGCAACATCCGGTTCTCCTCAAAGCTTATCTAGATCACTGCTGAGGCCTTTGGTTAGCTTTTCACGCTTATCTTTCTCCTCTGAGGGATAAAACTTTCCTAAAACACCAAGTGCCTCGCAGCTGCAGACCTCTGTCACTCTCCTGAATGTAAATCCCACCTGCTTAGGTACAAAACTTTTCATCACCTGGAATAAGGTTAGCTTGTCCATCTCTGGTGCACATCTTCCAGCCCCACGTATGTCTTCACCTTTCTTGAAATACATCACAATCATTCCTCTGCCGGTGTCTTTTTTTCCTCCTTGTCTTGTCAATTTTTAAAAACTGTTATAGAGTAGTCTTAACACAAAATGGACCATTCTAGCCGTTTTTGGCATACAGCGCAATAACACTGAGAACATTCACACTTTTTTGCTACCTCTACCACCATCTGCAGACATTTTCATCGACCCCACCTGAAACTCTGAACTCTGAAGGCCGTAACTGTCTGTCCCCACCCCCTGTAGCCCCTGACAACCACCATTCTGCTTTGTTACTATGAAATTGACTACTTGTGTAAATGGATCCTACGCCAGATGGGGAAGGGAGGTGGGGATGGGCAAATTGGGTGAAGGGGGTCAATCGTATATGGTGGATGGAAAGTAAACTTCCAGAAGGAATCATAATAAAGCAAATACAGCTGTTGAATGGTAGTGTACACTTGAAACCTATTAAAGTTGTAGACCAATGTCACTGTAATAAAAATTTTTAATTGGAATCATAGTGTTTTTCTTTTTGTGTCTGACTTTTTTCACTTAACATGTCTTCATTATGTTGTTAGAATGTGTTAGAATTTCATTCTTTAAGGCTGAATAATATTCCAGTGTATGCATATATATATATATATACCACATTTTGTTTGTCCATTCAGCTGAAGTTGCTATGAAGAGGAGGCAAGAACATGAGGGTAATTGTGAATAGTGCTGCTATGGACATTGGTGTACAAGTATCTGTTCTAATTTATGTGTTTCTATTCTTTTTATTCAGTGACTTTTTGTTTTTCTTTTTTTTTTAAAGATTTATTTATTCATGCATACAAGAACCGGGGTACAGGTCAGATGTGTGGGGAGGGTGAGAGGATTCACCAGAGACAGAGTGGGGAACAGAACAGGCAGACTGACTGAAATACACTGCTGAGGGGAGCAGCGGGCGCAGCAAGAGAGGTCTGCTGCACCATATGGGTGCAATCCCTAACTGGGGATAGAACTCGTGCTGCAGAGGCTGCGGACAGCTTCACAGCGCTGTGCTCAACCGTCTGTGCCACCAGGGGTGTCCCTCCAGTGACTTTTTGTAATACATGTTGTTTCTGGTTGGAGATTCAGCCCAGAGGAAATATCCAACCCTCTATTTGAAGAATTCTTATTCATCCATCAAGACCCATTTCAAAAGTCCCTTTTCTGACTTAATCAGGGTGAGGTGGCCATGCCCTCCTCTGCATTCCCATAGCATCACACACTATGTTCTTTTGTAGTTGTCTTCCTTCTCTGGACGACAATTATTTATGTCATTGTGTTCCTGCCTTACTAAACTATAATTTAGTAAAAAGGAAGCTAACCTAGTTCATACTCCCCCAGATATCACACCTAGCCCACGTAGCTCCATAAATATTTAAGAACAGACATGTTAAGGACTGTCTGAATTCTTCAGGCCCAGCCTCTGTGGGAATGTCAGTCACTGCTGACTTTCACTGTCCACTTGCTCCAGGGAATGATTCAACACAGAAACCAAACCTCAGAAGTACTTTCTGGCTGCCACAGGGTCCTCTGTCCTTGACGTTCCTGAGGAGGTGACTCACTGTGGTTAAACATTCTGAAATGCAACACTTTTGACCATTACTCATCTATCTGCATAGCCCTGATGGGAAGGTTCAAGCAAGTTAAACTTTCCCTTACACCTTCAACATGACTGACTCAAACCTTTTTATTGCGATGAGACTCAGGACCCAGAGACCAGAGTAAGTTAAGACTGGGAATGCACTCTCGATTTCAAAATACACACACACACACACACACACACACAATTTCTTTGAGAAATGCTACAAGAAATGTTTAGAGCGCTGTCATAGGAGAGCTCTGGGAATCTAGGAAGCAGGGCTTAGCCCCCAGCCACAATCCCTTGCCTTTTCCTGGCTCTGCTCCTACCTTCCTTCCCCAAATATCCAGTGTCCAATCTTGATCTTTTCCTAACTTGAGATCTTAATGCTTGGAAAGGACAGAGCATCTCACCTGCCTTGGGTGATGCCCTGCCCAGCACATCACAATGCCTGGCATTCACGTATTCATGCATCTGTTTACTTCCTTAGCTCATTGTCAGGGTATCAACTTACATCTAGTAGGGGGAAGATACAGGTGTTCTCTTAATCTGGGAAGCGCAGGCCCATGCCTATAGCTTTGAAGAAAGTTCAATCCCTTCCTAATAGAGGTCAAGTGCTATAGTCCCTCCCACTTTTTCCTCTGGAGCAGGGAGCTTGAAGTAAGAGGAAGAACTCTTAAGTGCTACCGAAAGACTCACTCAGCAGGAGACAGAAAGATTAAAAAGAGGCCAAGCTTCCAGGCAATAGAAGGGATAGAAGGACAAGTTAAATGACACGAAAAGGAGATGGGACTTTCTACCACCGGACAATCAGGATAGTTTCTTAAAAACAAAAATCAGTATCATTTTTCAAAAATGGTAAAGAAGTTCTAGATTAAAAGAGGCTAAAGAGACTCAATCACAACAATATATTTGATTGGATCCAGTTCTGGAAAAATATTTAAATCTCTAAGGTTACTTGTGTGAATATATTTTTTATTTGGTATTTCTCTTTATTTTTTTTTAAGATTTATATATTTTTGCATAGAAGAACTGGGATACAGCCAGAGGTGGTGGCGGGGGAGGGTGAAAGGATTCACCAGAGACAGAGTAGGGAGCAGAACGGGCAGAACAGGCAGATCTATCGAAACACACTGCTAAGGGGAGCAGCAGGCCAGTCAGCAGAGGTCTGCTGTGCCATGTGGGTCAGCTCCCTGGCTGGGGATCGAACTCAAGCCATAGAAGTGATAGTGCAGAGACTTAACCTCTATACCACCAGGAAGGCCCTCGTGTGACTATTTTTAAGGAGAGAGAGCATTCTGTGCAAGGGGTCCACTGCCTGACCTCTTTAAGGAATGGTCAGGAGCTCAGCGTGACTGAAGGGGAATGAGCCAGTTTTGAGGAGGGTAGAATGTACTAGGTCATTATAAAGACACGGGTCTTGACTTGACTTTCAACATATTAAGTTTGAAATGTCTGTTTGACATCTTAGGGGCGACGTTGTGTAGGCAGTGGGGTGCACAAGTCTGACATTCAGAGAAGCTTTGAAAGGAGATAAAAGCCTGGGAGTCACCAGCACATTGGTCATTTTCAAAGTCCTGAGATGAATGGATCACCAAGGGCATGAATACAAATAGAATGTGCTGGGAATGTATATTAGGGTGCCCAGAGCTAAGAGGCCAGGGGTGGGGGGACCTGCCAGAGCAGTTCTGAAGGACAGGCCAGTGAAGAGAGGAACCCAGAGAAAGCAGTGGGGAGAAGTCAAGTGAGGACAGTGTCTCCAGAAAACTGCTTCCCCAGGGCCTGAGACCTGCATTTATCCATGGGAGGGGGCGGGGCCCAACTTAACCTCAGCAGGGCAGTTTTGGTGGAGTGAGGGGGCAAACTTTGAGCACATAGGGTCAGGGAGAAATTAGGAAGGGCTTAATCGGACACTGTGATTACAGACAACAGGAGCTGAAAGATGGGGTCACAGCCAAAAGGGAGACGATTTTTGGGAGGTCAAGAGCCTTTTTTTGGCTTTTTTTTTTTTTTTTTTTTTTTTCTGGTTTTGCTGTAAGATGGTAGAAAAGATAGCCAGTTCATGTGCTAATGGAGGATGTGAGTGACCCAGTGCAGCTCTGAGGTCAAGGGAGGGCTTCCCTGTCAAGGAGGGCAGGTCTGAGCAGGTGGGTAAACCGCGTACAGGAGAGTCCTGGGTGATACGCAGGGAGAGAGATAGCGCAGGCTGGGTGCTGGTTCCCTCCCCACGCCCTGCCTCCAGCTGGCCGCATCCTCCCTCCTGTTGACACCAGAATCTGACTTTTCCACAGCTGCTTTGCCTGGAGCTGAATTAAGGCAAAGATACAAACGCAACCGGCCAGCCGGGCCTCATGGAGTCTGGCCTCAGGGCTGCGGCCCATTTGGAAAGCGTTTTAATTTCATTTGTGTGTTTTTTCAATTTGATTATTAAGTACTGTTTGCACATGGACAGGGGGAAGGCCTGTTTTCATTCGCCGCCGAGTCCCCTTCCGCCCTGGCCTGCGTGCCTCCCTGGTGAGTAATGGGGAGGCTGCTTTTCTGGAACACAAGGGAAAATTTCCAGCAAATTGCAAAAGCATGTTCCTTCCTTGAAAAATCCTTTCACACTTGTTTTTTACTCCGTTTGTAAAGTTCATGAAAAGCCTCCATAAAAGTGCTTTAAAGAGCCTTCGCTCTCTTTGTTCTCCACATCGAACTTTCTTTTTGTCTCTTAAGGGGGCATGTGATTTAAGGGGATAATAAAACATGAAGCCGGAGGGGCAAGTGGAGAGATAGAGGGACCGGAGAAAACTTGAGAGAAGTCAGGGGTTGCAGGTTGGGGGTACAGGGAGGGGTACAGATGACAGCCCAGCATTTCCCCAGGACCCCGCAGATTTGTCTCTAAAGTTATTAACATTTAACACAGGGCTAGGACAGGAGGGCGGACAGAAAGAGCGAAGTAATCAAGGCTTGGGAAGAGAGAAAAATCCTTTTAGATGAAGTTCATAAAAAACCTGAACTATAAAGGGGGCGACAGAAGGGAACGCAGAAAACAGTGCTGCTGGGAATTGCCAAGAAGGTTCTAGTCTTAAACTGAGCAGGTGTCGGTGGGCAGAGATGGGCAGTGCGCAAAGGGGATGGGGCGCATGAGGGGCCGCATCCGCTGAGAGAGACATCGCTCTGGGTTGGGTCACTGTCAGACTAGGAGGCTTTTTGTGCAAAGACAGGAGGAGATGTGGGGTGCCTGATGTCTCTCTGGGGGCTCCCAGGGCAGCCAAGGGAAGTGCTTCGGGGATGGGGCGTCTCCATCGGCAAAGACACACTTTTGCACTGCAGAGGGGCACAGCTCTAACCCCTGTTATGGGGACCCACCCGCCCAGTATCTGCCTCTATCCAGGCACTGCATGCCCTTCCCCGCACGCCCCTGTCTCATCACCAGTGGATTCCCAGGAAGGATGGAGAAGCGGCAGGCAGCTGCATGTTGACAGAGGCCTGAGATAAAGAACTATCACTTGTTTCCCTGGGGCACTGGAGCTGTGGAGGATGGGCAGGGGGACTGGAGGACCCTCTCCAGCCCCTGACATTCTGGGGGCAAGCACTGTTTCCCAGAAGGCTGCTCTGCCCCTATTCTTTCCAAATTCCAAGGTTGACTCTTGTGGGACAGAGACAGCCTCAGCCTGTGGTGTCTGCCCTGAGAGGTTCCAAAGGGACTGGTGCTCAGGTACCTGCTGCTGGCACCACCAGTGGCAGACAAACGTCCCTGCGCTCAGGAGAACTGGTAGTGTGCCCCACCCCCTCCTTCAGGGACCAGCTGGGCCCCGGGCCCACGGCCTGGTTACTGAGGAAGCCTCCCCGTGGACCCTCCCGCCAGCCTGGCGGCCCCCGCTTCTTCCTCTCCCCAGATGGTCAGTTGTGTCCTCTCTGTTCCGTCTTCTCGCCCCCTGTTTCTTTCTCTTCCTCTTTCTGACCCTCTGAACTTCGGACTCCCCCTCGCCTTCCCACTCCCTTTGGCAAGGAGTGTGGAGCTGTGGGCAGCTGGCCTCAGTGGCCTCAGCTGGGAGCTGGTTTCCGGCTAAGTGGTGCTTTCCCCAAAGGCCCCTCACCACCCTCCACACTTGGGGCTTTCCCCCAAAACACCCTCAGGCACTCAAGGGCGGGCGGAGCAACAACTGTTGTGCCAGCCCCAAATAGAACCTCAGCCCTAAGGCGCTGCTTCCCCGACAGCTGATCTTCTGTATTTATTTCCATTTTGCAAATGGGGAAACTGAGGCCCAAAGAGACACATTTACCTGCTGTCCAGAGCTTCTCCTGCCACAGCAGTACATAACTCAGGAAGCTCTTGCTTGAGGCACCTGAGTCCATCTTCTTAGGAAAGATCTGGTCAACATGGTTGCGTTGGATCATTAACCTCTGACCAGGCACCTCTGCATCCTCTCCTTCAGGCACCCAGTTTTTTCGTGCACCCCAACCCTTTGATTTAGTGCAATTTCGTCCACGCTGTGTCTCTTCCACCTCCCAGGTTCCAGCGGACCCCACAGGGCGT
The DNA here is from genome assembly GCF_964194135.1 of Talpa europaea. Lineage (NCBI taxonomy): Eukaryota > Metazoa > Chordata > Mammalia > Eulipotyphla > Talpidae > Talpa > Talpa europaea. Next base: position 130,186,530 of record NC_140071.1, on the reverse strand, counting down.
GAGTGAAACTGGGTTTTGACACAGGTCCCAGCACCTGGAGCCTCCCCACTCAGCCGCTGTCACACACAATGTGTGTCCCTGCAATGGACTCGCTGGCAGCTTTGCAAACCCCAAGTCTGTCAGCGTCTTTGCAGTGAATCTGGGCCCTCGTTTGTTTTGAGGTGTGGGGAACTTAATAAAGAAGTTTTATGAAAAGCAAAGATGCTCATTTGCAAATGTCCCAGTGGAGAAGTCTGAGCCTGATTCCTGCACTTTTTCATCTGATCTGACCCGTGCTTTGCTGGGACGTGTGTTGAAGCAGAGCTTGTTCCAGCAGCCAGAAGAAGCCATCCCCACCCGCATCCCCCGTGGCTCCTGGAAGGTTCTTTTTAGAGCAGGCTGGCGTCTCTGACCTCGGGTTGGTATCTGGGCTGATGGGCCAGAGCGGGCGGTTGCCACACAGCCAGCACGCGGCGCAGTGCGGTTAGCAGGGAGTGTTTACGGGGTTCACCGCTAATGACTCCCATTTATGGAACATGTGTGGAGCAGCTGAGCGGGGCAGCTGAGACAGGACATCAATAAAGCCTGGGTCTCGCCGTCGGCTGCACGCACAGGCTCCTGTGGGCAGCTGCAGGGATGGTTCTGGTACAAGCTTCTGGGGGAATCCGAGGGGCCCCAGAATTCAGCTTTTCAGTGTGAACAATGCCCTAGAAGACATGGCTTTGCAGGGAAGCTGTTGGCCAGACTGATGGGTCAAGGCCAATCATAAAAATGACTGCCGTCATGAGAAGAAAAGCAACATTTACTGTTGGCTCGCCTCCTGCCAGACATTCGAGCAGGCGCGTGAATTTTTTTTTTTTTTTTCATTTAGCCCTCCAAGAGCCTGTGAGGTTGGTACTAATTTTGGGTTTGTTGGTTTAATCTTCAGGATACAGAGGAAGGAATAGTTTCAGAAAGTTGAAGTCTCTTGCACAGGATCGAAGAACTGGGGTTTCAACCCTGGAGGTCTCATACCATGGCCCAGGAGGGCAGGTGTGGAAAAGAGAATTCTAGAAGGCCACTCACATCATTTGAGATGTGGTGGCACAGCAGTTAAAAGCATACATGTCTGTGTCAGGAAGACCTGGCTTCACACTCAGCTCTGCTACTTACATAAGTTCCAGAAACTCCTTAAGCCTTGGTTTCCCCACTGAATGTAGTGACACCTGCAGGAACAGACGCTGTGAGCGTGTAACCCCCATCCATACCTACACCCCCAAGGTCTGTGGAGCCATGAGTCTGAGTGTGGAGCTGGAAGGCAGGCAGGAGCTTTGCTTCTGCAACTCTCCAGGCCCAAATCTTTTCACAATTCATTAAGCCACCCTGAGCCTTAGTGTCCTCGAAGTGGAATGACAACAGTGGGACCTCTAAGAAGAGGGGTGTCAAGGACCACACGGCATCAGGGTGAGGACTTTGCTTCTTCCAAGGCACGGTTCTGGGAAACCCCAGAGTCTTCTCCCTTTCTGCACAGCCGCCCAGCACATTGCACGTAGTTATGAGCAGTGAAGGAAAGAGAAACCCGACCTTCAAAGTTCGGATGCGCTCCAAGGGGAAGATGGAACCAACAAAAATAAAGCATTCATTAAAAACAAAAATGACATGTCCATAGACACACATAATTGTAGATAATCACTTGCAGGCATGTGGAGATTCATGCAAGGGCAGCAGGATTGTGCTGGAGTGCTTGGGAAGACATCTGGGAAGTTGCTAGAAGGAGGGGGATTTAGGGTAGAGGAAGGAGATCAGCCCCCACCCCAGAGTAGAAAATTCATCCTTCTCAAATTCTAGCACCCAACACACAGTAGGTACTCAAGGTATGCTCACTGAATGAGAACAGGATGTGGAGAGGGAATTCTGAGCAGGGAAAATGAACAAATAGTGTGGGGGTGACTCAGAGAAGGGCAGGCACCCCATGAACTGCTGAAGGCACTTGTTTATTTTTCTTCAGTACTCTCTGCTAGGACTTGGCCCAGTATAAGCCCAGAGAGAGAAAGAGAGAGAGAGAAACTGAGAGAAACAGCTTTGTGTTTAGGAGGGTCACTAGAGCCCACCTTGTGTACACACATACACCTCCTGACACTGCATCTTGGCACAAGGCATCTTTTAGTTGTCTACTCCCAGGTATGGTTCCCACTTCCTCCTTGCTTGTTGTACCCCAAGTGAGTTTAAGATCCATTCCAAGGGGCAATTGCTATGTTGGCTTGGCAGGGAGTAGCCTGAAGAGTGTTCACAGAACCCCCTGCCTGTGTGGGACCATGACAGATATCTTTGGCTGGGTTTTGGAGAACAGATATGAAGCTCAGAATGTTGGGGTGGCCACCATACTCCATTGCCAAGGGCTGGTGGCTGGGCTGCTGCCGCCTCACCTTTGGCTTGTACCTCTTGCCTTCACCAATATTGTGGCAAGATTTCAGTGACAATGGACACCAGCTTCTGCAGGACATCGAGCTCTGGGTTCCAGTCCATCCTTGCAAGCCCAACATGTCCTTACTTCCTCCCACTTTACATCCATCTCCCCTTCTCCACTTTCTGCCTGTGAACTTTGAAGCCACAGTGTCTGATGTGAAGCCGACAGCCCTGTAGAGACAGTTTAGCCATCTCTCACAATTGCAGAAGGTCCAACACCTACCACAGATCTGATGGCACAGTTATATGGAGAATCACTTGCACCCTGACTGATAAAGATAACATCCCCTCAGCTCAGGAGTGAATTCTGATTCATTTGAGTCAATCTGAGGCTCTCAGTTCCTTTAATCAATTTAGGTGTGAACATGTAGGCAGAGGCACCTCCACTTGAAAAAAAGAGACACAAAAAAAGATGATCTTCTTCTACTAGAAATTATTAAAAAAAATAAACTTGAATATAGCAGAGTTGGGATTTAGGTATCGTCACCATGTCAGGACATCATCTGGAGAACCAAGTCGAAGGCCAAGATGGAGAAAAGATGGGGAAAAAACCTATGTCCTGGATGATGAAAGTTGAACTGAGAAATTAACCTTCCTTAAAGCTGCCTTCCCTGAAGATCTAGTTATGTGAGATAGTATATTTCTTATTGTGTTTCTGAATGCAAAGAGTTCGTTTCTTGGCCTATGACACTCATTTGATCAACCAAGTCAAAGATTTGTGGCAAAAAGAGTTTTTTAATTATTTGAATCTAGTAGAAGACACAGACACCTCTCCCAAAGCACTGCCTCCTTTTTCACGAGATCATTGTTATTTGGACAAAGTAGGGGGATGGGCAGAATGTCCAGAATCTTCATTGCACAGGTGTGGTGTAATTTCATGACACTGCAAGGGTCACATGTTCAAAATACGGTGGCCGATTGCCCCCTTGGCTGGGGATATTATTGTGTAAATGAGTTTTAATGAACCTAAGGTAACATTAGGTCACTGCACAAGTTGCCTTTAACCAGTTTGCGCTGGAATGAATGTCTGAACCTTAACAAAACAGCTCTAAATAGCCTTCAGGGTTTTTCTGATAACTGCAAGTTTGCTTTGTAAGCCTTCTGCCTTTTGGATAACAATTGTCTAAGCCAATTGAGACAGGATTTCTGTTTTTGTTTTTTTTTTAAGATATGCTTCCTTTTTTTTTTTTAAAGAAACATGATTTTTATTTATTCATATATTTATACAAGCACTGGGTACAGTCAGAAGCGTGGGAGGGTAAGAGCATTCACCAGAGCCAGAGCGGGGAGCAAAACAGGCAGACTGACGAAATACACTGCTGAGGGGAGCAGCGGGAGCTGCAGGAGAGGTCTGCGCACCTTGTCGGACCCTCACCTGCGGCTGGGGATTGAACCGGCACTTCAGAGGCTGCGGGCAGCTTCGCAGCCCAGCGCTCAACCGCTGTGCCACCGGGGAGGCCCGGATTTCTGGTTCTTATAGCCAAAAAATATCATAGTCCATTTCTCACCTCAAAAAGAAGCTTCAGATTTTCTTCTTACAATGAGTCCCAAAGATTCCAAGAGCCTCTGTAAAAAGGAAGTGGTCAACTTGGAGCGAATCCAGTAGCTGGCCCCCTCCATGCTTGGTCGTCTTATCAGAGAGAATGGAAGACGAACTTCTCAACAATCAACACAGGATTTAAAAGTAAACGGTAACATTTAGGATTACTAGCAAGGTTTACAGATCATAACGCAAGGAAAAATGAGATAAAGCTAAAGTTATCATAATCAAGCCTATCAATAGGTTGCAATTAACAGAAAGCTCAACTCCATCTGCTTATGTCTCCCTGACTGCTCTTGTAACTCATCCCTCATCACTCAGACTCTGCCCTGTGATGCTGGAATGCTACTCTACAAGCTGCATTTCCGAGACTCTTGTGCCAGTTGGCTGTCTGTGGAGTTCTAGAAGGTGTTAGAGGGGTCACTAGAAGGTCTTAGAGGGGTCTTGGGAGGCAGGAGGAGAGAAAGATTACATTTCTATCTTTCAGTTCCAGGTAATGTCTTTCCAGTAGGAGTAGAGAGTAAACTGCTCCTCCCAAGTCCTTTCAACACTCCCACCACCCTCACCATGCCGCAGCATAGGTATGGGCGCCTGCCTACCATGGCCATGGGAGGTGGAGGCTAACTGCCATATGCAACTGATGGAGGATAAGAATAGAAAAACTGGAAAGGAGATACAAGGTCAAGAACCTAACTCACACAAGGAGGTGGGGGTCGAAGGGATTAGCATAATCCATTAACCCAGATGTAGAACCAAGCCCCTTAGGCATCTACGCCCAGATCAGGAGGCACAACACCCAGAAATTATCAGACTGCTATAGGGAGTGTCAGGGGCACAAACCATCCACCCACAAAGATGAGCCCCTCCCTGAAGATGATAAAACCTAACACAGACCTCACAACTGGGCAGCACCCCCTCTGCCCACCTGGGACTATGCAGTTTCTTCCTTTCACCAACTCTCCTCTGCAGGGCAGCAGCTTCCCGCCTGCCTGTGACCTGCACATGCCAGGGCTTCTCTTCACTGACCTCCCTCAGCAGAGGCAGCTCTCCTCAAGGCCGCCTGCTGCAACCGTGCAGGCCTCTCTCAGCAAACCTGTCCCTTTCAGGGTAGCGCTTCCTGCCTGCTTGTGTCTATACAAGTGTCTTTTATTCTTCTTTCCCTTTCCTGATAAACCTGCTCTTTAAATACAACTAACGTCTCTGTCTCATGGAGAAACTTGCCTGGGAAACTTGCTGCGTGCCGCGTGCCGCTGAAAGGGGAGCTCTGGTGACACCTTTCCCAGAGTGAACCCAAGGACCCTGCACTCCAAAAACCACGTCCACTCACAACTACGTATACTTCCTCACCAACTAGACATGTGCCTTGGGGCACTAGAGCAACCTCTGTGGGGGCGTGAGCACCCATCAAATCTTGGCCCCTCTTCAAAGGTTTGAGCACCTCAAGAATCTGAATCCAAGGGATGTGCCCAGGACCCAAACACCTCCTTTCATGAGACCCCTCTCCAATGTCTTAAGACTGCTGTCTACTTTCTCCTCTTTTTCTGCCAGCCTCAGGAATAATTAATCTGTGTTACCTCATTCTCTTCTTGATCTCTCCCTTGTTTGGAAAATGTTTTATTAATATTCTTTATTTTGAAATACCTAGCATGGTTTCTCTTCCTAACCAAACCTCAACTGAAGGAATAAATTTACCGTATCAAGTAACCCAAAAGTCCAGATTGAGAACAGTCTTGGGAACAAGTTGTTCCAAAGAGGCTGAATCTTATTAGACTCCCATTCTGTTACCTCACATTTCCTCTGCACTGCTCTCTTCTGCAGGTGGATTGCTTTCAAGATGGCCACCTTCCAGTTAGCAAAAATGGCTGTAGCAATTCCATACTTCACATCTCTATGCCTTACCACCTCTGAGAATATCTTTGTTCCAAAAATCTATATGAGAGCCCCTCAAGTATGAAAAAGGAGATGAATATAGACGTACAAGAAGCGAGAACACCCAATTACCACAATGAAAAGAAAACTACAGCAAGACACATAATAGTAAAGTTTGCAAGAGTCCAAGACAAAGAAAAAAAATGAAACTGGCAAGGGGGAAGAAACAGATAACTTATAAGGGAAAATCAAGCAGGTTAACCTCAGACTTCTCCGAGGAAACACTATGGGCAAGAAGAGAATGGAATAACATATTCAACAAACTTCAAGACAGCAAATGCCAACCAAGAGAACTTTACCCTGCAAAGCTCTCCTTCCTCTATGAGAGCCCCAAATTTCACATTGCTGAACATGTCCTTTTGCCCGACACTGAATTAATCACTGTGACCAAGGCCCAACCCATTGACTGGCTTAGGCTAGATTGTGTGCTCCCTTCCCACAGTTCCGGGGACCATAAATGAAAATCAGGACTATAGGAAGTAATGGCTACTAATGAGGTCAACAGTGATTTTCTGCATTCTAGCTCAGATTATCCAGGCAGCCCCAATTTCATATTTCTATTTTTTAAAAACCCAACATCTTTTAAAAAGTATAGCCAAATATACGGTGATGGTTTTTTAGACACGACACCAAAGGGACCATTCAGGAAAGAAATAATTGATAAGCTGAACTTCATTAAAATTAAAAACTTCTGCTCTATTTAAGATACTATCAAGAGAATGTGAAGACAAGCCAAAGAGAAAATATTTGCAAATGATACTTCATAAAAGGGCTGTTATCCAACACCTATGAAGAACTCTTAAAATTCAACAATAAGAAAACAAACAACCCAATTAAAAAATGAGCTAAAATCTTAACAAGCACCAAAGAAGATACACAGCTGCAAATAAGAAATGAAAAGATTCTCTACATCATCTGTCATCAGGGAAATACAAATTAAAACAGCAATGAGATGCCACTACACACCTATTAGAATGGCCAGAATCCAGAACATGAACAAGATGAAATGTTGGCAAGGATGTAGAACAATAGGAGTTTTCATTCATTTCTGATGGGAATGCAAAATGGGGCAGCCATGAAAAATAACTTGGCAGTAAACTTCAGTTTTCTTACAAAACTAAATATACTTTTACCATTTAATCCAGCATTAAGCTCCTCAGTGTTTTCTCAAAGGAGCTGAAGACTTATTCCACACAAAAACCTACATGTAAATATTTATAGCAATCTTATTATAATTGCCAGCTCTTATAATTGCCATATCTTAGAAGCAGACAAGATGGCCTTCAGTAGGTAAATAAATAAACTGTGATACACTTAGACAGTGGAATAGTATTTAGCACTAAAAAGAAAATGTCATCAAGTTGTGAAAAGTCCACTAGGAAACAGAAAGGCACATTACTAATTGGAAAAACCAATCTGAAAAAATCTACATACTGTGTGATTCTAACTACATAACATTCTAGAAAATGCAAAACTGTGGAGATGGCAAAAAGATGTGGTTTCCAGGGTTTGGAAAGGTGGGGGGGTCAGGGTAGTGATGTGCAGGAGACCACAATGATGAGTAAGTGTCATGATTGTCCACATCCACAGAACATACAACTCTGAGAGTGAACGCTAAGGTGAACTACACAGATTTGGGGTGATGATGTGTCAAGATAGTCTCATAAGTTGTAACAAATGCCCCACTCTGATGGAGAATGTTGAGTAAGAGGTCAGGTGGTGCATATGTGGTAACACGAGGATATGGGAAATTTCTGTACCTTCCCCCTCGATTTTGCTGGAAACCTAAAACTGCTCTGAAAAATAAATTTCTTTAATGTCATAGATTAAATGCATAGATAAAAGAGCTTTAAAAAGAAGAACTTTAAAAGAGGGCTTTAATAGAAATGATCTTTGACTGGATTGTTTACTTTGTTTTTGTTGAGTTGTGTGAGCTCTTGGTCGATCTTTGTGATCAGTCCCTTATCAGTAGTATGGAGTGCACCGGTGACTAGGTGGTGGGAATTTTACAGGGACGACACCTGAGAGGAGAAAGCATATGTTGTACAAAAATGAACAATGATGTAAAATATAAATAAATAAATTTTAAAAATATGTAAAAGTTGGCTATTAGGTGACTAAAAAAAGAAATGATCTTTAAGTCAGTCATAGACAGACAGACAGACAGATAGACAGATAGATATATAGATAGATAGATGAGATTTATCTAAATGTAACTTGATTTTTATTCTTCTTTCAAATACCTTCACACACGAGGAATAACCCTCTGACCAACCCTGTGTCTCGATTTAGGTTTCTGAAGCGATGTTCCTCAGAGCTGTGAGGGAAACACAGATGAGTTCTGAGTTCGGATAAGTTGTCTCCTCTCCCTTTGTGGTTAGAGAAGTGATAAGGATGATATTGCTTAACCATGATTTCCAGGAAATAGCTTCCTATTTTTATCTTAGATGAATTCACATTCATTGGAAGCATAACCTGAGAGAGCTGCTTCTATCTCATCCAGCAACAAGCTCACCCCAGGCACTCAGGGTTTGAAAGCTAACGGGTGAGCCACTGTCATCTGTCACTAACTTGCAACATTGCCTGGCACTATTCTGGTCCTCTAGTCTCTCTTGCAACCAAGTCATTCTGTGAAATGACTGTATTATTATCTTTTACTTTACCCCCTCTCTTTTTTAAACAGCATTGTTGCGATATTACACATATAACATTCATTTAAAATGTGCCACTAAATGTCTCTTAGGATAGTCCCAGGGTTACACAACCAGCAGCATAATCTTTTCTAAAACATTTTCATCACTTACCCCACCAAAACCCTGTACCCATGTCCTCCACCCTTAGCTCTAAGAAACCACTACTCTCTATAGCTTTTCCAATTTTGGACATTTCATGTGAAGAAGCTTTCAACAGACTCTTCTGTAACCACCTTCTTTTATTTAATATGATACTTACAGACTCACCCAGATGGCGTCAAATATCAGCACTTTTTAAGAGTTGAATAGCATAGATATCTCACATTTTATTTATCAGTTGATGGCTATTGGGTTGTGTCTACTTTGTGGCTATTCTGAATAATGCTGCTATGAATTTTTTTTTTAAGATTTTATTTATTTATTTATTTGCACAAGCACTGGGTACAGTCAGAAGCATGGGAGGGTGAGAGAATTCACCAGAGCCAGAGTGGGGAGCAGAACAGGCAGACTGACGAAATACACTGCCGAGGGGAGCAGCGGGTGGCAGGAGAGGTCTGTCGTGCCATGTGGAACCCTCGCCGGTGGCTGGGGATCGAACCTGCACTGCAGAGGCTGCGGGCAGCTTCGCAGCCCAGGCTCAACTGCTGTGCCACCAGGGGAGGCCCTGCTATGACTTTTTGTGTAGAAATATGTTTTCAATTCTCAATTCCAATAGATGTGGAATTGCTGAGTCATATGGTAGCTCTATGTTGAACTTTTTGTCTCTTCCTCTTTGTTAACTAGTAAAAGGATTAAGGCCCAGGAAGATGAGCTGGCTTGTCCCAGGTCATACAGCAAGGTCAAGACTCCATATAAAGTTAGAACATGAAGTTAGGAAGCCATGTCCCAACACTAGGCCATCTTGTTCCAGATGAGCTTCATTCTCTCTGAAGACATGCAGGAGCTTCAGGTATTTTTTCAAGGGCAGCATTTGATCATCACAAAATGCATTTGATGTCATTATTCTTTCACCTGATCTCATTATTATCTTTCACCAGGGAGTAACACTGACAAACCCTCACACGGCACTTCGTGAGCTGAGTCATTTTTTAAGCCTTTGGCTGTTAATCCTCAAACAATCCTATAAGGTAAGTATCATTACCATTACCCACAGCATACAGTGAGGAAGCTGAGGCAGGGAGAGTAAGCGATCCACAATTGCTTGAGTCCCTGAAACCGAGAAACCCTTTATGCTTCAGTAGGTCTGGCCTTATGGAAAGAGGAGACATCTTTGACAAGACTTCTGGGGTCCTGGAGTTGTGACACCACTAGCCACTCCCGCTGACCCATGGGTGCCACACAAACCCTACTCAGTGCAGGTCCAGGGCAGGCTGGCCTCCAGGCCCAGGCTTGGTCTGGTGGAAACCAAGCAACTTTCCCTATTTGCCTCTTCTTTTCTTCTTTTTTAAATTGTTGCTATTGCTTCATTTTTTTTCCTCTCTCAGATTTTATTTGTCAATCACTTAGATAAGTATGTGATTTGGGGACAACTTCACTCCATCTCTGTGTGTGTCTCACTCACCCCCGACCAAACCTCTATCACCTGCCTCCCTCCTCCTCATCCTCTCCGGTAACCTGTATATTTTCCACAGAGTTGAAGAGCTATTCTTGTTTTGTCAGTTGGTTTCCTTCGGTTATTAATATCCCGCAAATGAGTGAGCATCCAGTAACTGTCTTTCACGTTCTGACTTATTTCACTGAGCAACATCACTCAAGATCCAACCACTTTGTCCTCAAAGGCACTTTTTAGCCTTTTTTAAGAGCTGCATAGTTTTCCGCTGAGTTTAATCCTGTAACTTCTTTATGTAGGTATCTGTTGATGGGCATTTAGGGGGGTTCTGTGTCTTGGGTTCTGTGGATGCTGCTGCTGCGAGCAGCAGCATAGGGTGCTGATAGGTGCATATCTCTTGTTATTTCAGAGCTTTCATCTTCTTTGGGTAAATACCTAGCAGTGCTGTTGCTGGATCATATGGAATTTCCATTTTTTAGGAATCCCCACCCATTTTCCTTAGAAGCGGCATCAAATGGCATTCCCACCAACAATGGATGAGAGCTTCTTTTTTTCCATACCTTCCCCACCACTTGTTTGGGTCATTTTTTTTTTTAAAGATTAATTTATTTATGCATACAAGAACAGAGGTGGGGATGAGAGGATTCACAAGAACAGAGGTGGGGATGACAGGTGTGGGGATGAGAGGATTCACCAGAGACAAAGTGGGGAACAGAACAGGCAGCTGACTGGAATACACTGCTGAGGGGAGCAGTGGGGGAGGCAGGAGAGGTCTGCTGCGCCATATGGGTGCAGTCCCTAGCCAGGGATGGAACTCGTGCTGCAGAGGCTGCGGACAGCTTCACAGTGCTGTGCTTAACCCCTAGCGCCACCAGGGAGGCCTGTGTTTGGGTCATTTTAGGTCATTCTCACAGGGCTGTGCCTCTCCCTTTCTTTTTTCTCTCTTTACTTCTGCTGGGGCGGAGGGTTGCATGGCGGGTGCATTGCTCACTCACACACATTTGTTCCATTCTGTCTAGTTGGGCTAGGCGTCTGCTCGCAGCGGGCCTGTTCCTGTCCTCCATAGACACCCCTGAAAGAACTTTCCCAAGGAATATCATTAACAAACCTTCACATGGCCCTTCCCTGTGCTGGGTCATAATCTAAGCCTTTCACAGAGATTAGTTTCTTTACTCTCCCAACAGCCCAATGAAGTGCATGCGATCATTGTTATCCCCTGCAGTGCAGAGGGGAGGGGACTGAGGCACAGGGCCTCTATTTGCTAATTGTGGGCACAGGCCCACAATTGCTTTAGACCTCAAGCCTGGGAAACCCTCTGCTACTTTTTAACCTGCTGAACCCCCTTCTCATCTGACAGGATCTCAGTCCCAATATCAGCTCCCCTCCAAGCCTTCCCCAGCAGCCCCTGAGCCTTGCGGGAACAGCACCCTTCAGGAGAGGACCAGCTTTTGTAAGAAAACGACAGACAATTGGAGTGATGGTTTCATGCTGGGACAGGAAAGCAAGGCATTGAAAAAAAAAATAAAATCAAAGCAGCACATTAGTAGGAAAGTCCTGATGAATGAATGCGCATGGTTCTTTTCCAAATGCAAAACCAGTGTTTAAAGAACAATAACAATTTTTTAAAAAATCACAATTTTCTTAAAGGTTCTGAAGGACAATGCTAGTGTTCGCTAGTGTAGTCCTGCTTCTCTTTGCTTGAAAGAAGGGACTCGGTGTCCTGGTGTGGACCTGTAACAGGGTGGTCCCCAGGAAAGGGGGAGGTTCCCTGCCCCACCCAAGGGAGGGTGGAGCTGAGCAGGAAGAGAAGAAGCTGCAGAAGAGACTGAGGAAGGAAGGAGCAGGATGGAGCCAGGAGACCTGGAGGAGGCACATGGAGCCTAGAGACACGTGAAGAAACTGCACTTGTCTTTTGGTTGTGGACTGGGTGACACAGATGTGGGTGAGACCCGTGGGGAGGTGACAATGGCAGCTTTTATCTTGATGTTGATTTTGCTATTTTCCTTCCGGGCTTGTCCGGTTGTTTGTGACCCTTTTCTGTGGGTCCCCACTGGAAGATGCTTTAGACTTGTGGCAGGCTTTGGGGCCTTGCTCTGGGCCAATCCCATATGGATGGAGTTTTACCCACGAGGGGACGGGTAACTTTGGGTGCTTCGTTTAGAAACTAGACTCTTTGCCTTACCTGTATTGTTTCCTAGTTTTATTAAAGATCCTTCCCATTAGTCTCATGTGTTTTGTGTTGATGCGGCGGATGGCAGAACCCATGTAGAATAGACAGGTTTGCGGGGTTTTGGGCTGCCCCTCTCCCTGTCCTATAACAGACCTGTCTTCAGCCTTAAGTTGAGGATAAGGTTAGCCCTCCTGGTCAGGGCCTGTCTCCTGTGAGAACCCAGAAGGGGGTGAGCACAGACTGGGAGAGGCTGCCAGCTTCGACCCTGCCCTGCTCTGTCTGCCCTAGGGCTGTGCCTTTGGCTTGGACTGAGCTCCCCTGGGAAGATCTTGAGACAACAACTGAGAGAACATAATTCCTGGGCTTGGGGGTGGCAGGAAATACCAGGAGGCAGAGGGGAGATAAGAGAATTGGAAGGGAAGGAAGTCCCCCCAGGTTGCTTTAATGGCAGGTTACCACAGAGGACAACTGTACATTAATCCCAGCCGGGACCTTGGGGAGAACGTGTATCTCTCACCCCCAGATGCCCCACCCTGGAGTGCCCAGCCACTGCCTCTGTAGACACAGGTGGAGCCCCCGACCCTGGGGCCGCTGACTGCCCTCCATTTCTGGCCTGTCCCCAGCACAGGCTCAGCTGGCGCCTGAGGAAAGCCCTGAGGAACAGACCCCGGAGTCACAGTAGGAGGCTGATTGGCGGAGGCTAAAAGACAATGGCCCGCCTGCCACAGACCATAAAAGGAGACAGTGAGAGGACGAATAGAAACTTGACTATGGCTGGAAAAGGCAATGAGGTAATATGTGTGAAACCACCGTGTAAATGTAAAAGCATCACACACCAGTGTTCCCTCTGATGCTGATGGCGGGGATGAGGACAAGAACAATGACTCACACCCATTAGCTTTCTCCATTTTCCTCACAGGAGTCTCTCAGCAGAGATTCCTTCTCCAGTGGATCTGAAGTCTTTCCTCAGTAACTTCTTTTTTTTTGGTCTTGTTTTTATTGATGCGTTCTTCCCAAATTATGCTTACTGAGGTAAAATAGGTTTACATCTTTGTATCTGTCCCAGGTGTTATAGGTTCGAACCTCTACAATGTATACTTTACCAGGGTCTGAAAGTGACATCCTCAGTTGGGAAAATTTTCCAACAGAGCAAAAAATAAAACCTGGCTCAGGAGCCCCTAGACGCCCCCAGACCCAGATCTCACAACTTGTAGAAAATAAACAGGAGTATCCTTTATTGTATTTTTTACATTTTTATTTTTTAAGATTAATTTTTATTTATTTATGTATACCAGAACTGGGGTGTAGGCCAGAAGTGCAGGGGGGTGAGAGAATTCACCAGAGACAGAGTGGGGAGCAAAGCAGGTGGATCTATGGAAATGCACTGCTGAGGGGAGCAGCAGGTGAGACTGGAGAGGTCTGCTGTGCCATGTGGGTCAGTTCCCTGTTGGGAGATCAAACTCAGTCAGTGGCTGGTGATAGTTTGGTAGCGTTGAAACTTTAACCCCTGCACCACCAGAGAGGCCCTTTCCATTTTTAGATTCAGCTTTTGGGATAGCTTATATGTGGGCATGGGGAAACATTCTGAAAAGCAGATGAAGAGGTGGACAGTGAAACCAGTCCCGGCCCCTAGTCTCTCATTTCTTTCCTTCCACAATGCACCATTCCTATTAGTTTTTTGTGTAACTTTGAAGAGTGTATGTGTTGTGTACTTACATTAATTGCAGTTACCTAAACTAAATTCTTATTTTCCTCCTTTTTTTTTAAGACAAAAGCTATCAAGCAACATGTGCTGTTCTTCACCTTGCTTTGTCACTGGGTTGCATCCCTCAGGTGTCCTTAGACAGCTTTTACTCACTCTCTTTTTATACAGTTGTATAATATTCCATACAGCTTTTTACTGCAGAAGCTAGATGGTGCCTGACTTACAATGGTTCAACTCATGATTTTTCAACTTCATAATGGTGCAAAATACAGTCAAAATTTTGTATCTTCCTGAAGAACGTAATGCCCACTAAGCCATCAACAAGCACTGATGCCCAGGGCGTTGTCACAGTTCCTTGCACACCTCATCCGAAGAGAGAGAAATTGATGATCCTGTCATTATAGGGTCCCCATCATCCAGAAATTAATTTTAGTCCAATGCTTCAAACATTCTTCAGGCCCGTGTGCTTTCAGCCATGTATGTTTTGTGAGAATACTGTTGTTCACTTTTAGTACACAATAAATTACATGAGATCTTCAACACGCATTATGAAATAGGCTTTGTGTTAGATGATTTTGTCCAACTGTAGGCTAACCGTGTTTTTTTTTTTAAATGTATTTTTTTTAAGATTTTTTTTTTTTATTTTATAGAGGCATGTTTATTTATTTGTTTGTTTGTTTGTTTTGTTTACACATGCACTGGGTACAGCCAGAAGCACGGGAGGGTGAGAGAATTCACCAGAGCCAGAGCGGGGAGCAGAGCAGGCAGAAGGACCGAAGTACACTGCTGAGGGGAGCAGCGGGCAGCAGGAGAGGTCTGTGCGCCATGTGGGACCCTCCTCCGGTGGCCGGGGAGCAGCCGGGGATCGAACCGGCGCCGTAGAGGCCGCGGGCAGGTTCGCAACCCAGCGCTCAACCGCTGCACCACAGGGGAGGCCCAACATTCGTGTTCTGAGCACAGTGAAGGTAGCCTATGATATTTAATCAGCAGGTCAGGCGTAGTAAATGCTTTTTCAACTTACCATAGTTTTAACTTGCAATGGTTTGTCTGGATGTAACCCCGTCATAATCAAGATAATCTGTGATAATCTCCAGCCATCAGTGAACCATCTATGACCCAGTCCCATGCCCCTGCTTTACACACATGACTTCATACCATCCTCACCACCCAGGGGCCCAGGGGTTCTAGTGACCACCACCATTTACTCTAAGGAATTGAGGCTCAAAGGGAGACTCAGTCCAGGGCCCAAGGTGACACAGCAGGTGAGTGGAGCCTTGGGGGTGAGCCTGGTTTGTGTGCCTCGCCCACTAAACCCTCTTTGTCCCAGGAGAGCCCGAGGCCTACCACCACGAAGATGGTGAGCTGTGCAAAATAAGAGCTCGATGCCAACTTGTGTGTTTCTTTGTCAACCTGTCATGCTATGCTGTGTGCAATTTATTTTATTTGGGGACGTATTTCTATAATTTCCTGCAGTTTTTCCTTTAAAGTGTTCCATTTCAGACATGAAGAATGAGTGACTGGAAGGTGTTACACTTTTTTAAGGGTGGGTCTGAGAATTTGGGGTGCTAATGGCTGAGTGCAGCAAAGCAGCTGTTCTGAGCGAGCTGAACCCTAGGAACCACCAGGAGTGGGGGACACTGTGGGGCTGGCACTGGGCCAGGCCAGAGACCAAGGAAGGGGGCTGGGCTTAAAGGAGGAAGGTGGGGTTGTGCAGTGGTTGACACCACTGGCTGCCACTGGGAACAGTGTGAGAGCAGGACAGGCATCTAGAATCATCTGGTCCAAGATTTTTTCACATCAGGAAACTGAGCCCAAAGCAAGGTGGCAGTCTTCCCAAATTCACAGGGAGTGCAGCTAAATGAGAATCTCCACATCCTGATCCAGTGCTCTGTCTACCTCCAGTCTGAAGACAAAACTAATGAGAGAGAGAGAGAGAGAGAGAGGGAGAGAGAGAGAGAGAGAGGACAATCTGTGGGGTTGGGTGGAGGGTAGCAATACATCTGTGCATAAAACTGCACTTTTAAAACTGTCCAAGGAATGGAGAGTACAAGAAACTAGGGGCAAGGCATGAAAAAAGTTAAAAAGGAACTAAAACTCAGAGATCCTTCTAGTATGCTTGCCAGCTCTGAGCTTTTCCAAACTGGAACTTTGCTGCCTTAATTCCATGACAGTGTTTGACAACAGAGCTGGTATTTATTGGGGGTGGTTTATTTTCACAATTGTAGCCACTGCAGAGTTGAGCATGCACAGGTTCTTCGGCAGCTTCTTGGAGGTCCCATTCTTCACAGCCTTCATCATTTCACATGTACAGAGACATATTATTGTTGTCTGCTCGGCATCCTTTTACCCACTTCCAGGTAGAGTCACACTGAATGGTATGGTTCGATAGCTGATGAAGGATCGTTCTCTAAATATCTTTGGCTGGAATTTGGGGAAAGGAAAGGTTCTTTCTTCTGTAGTTTCCTAGGAGCAAAGGAGAGATGGGGACTCAGATGCATGTGATCTACCCGCTTTCAGGGCCGAAGGGGACCTAGGGAAGCTGGAGAGCTCAGAGGCAGGAGCTCAGCAAGGATGTGGAGTCAGCCAGGGCCATGTTCACCCGACCCTATGGGCAGCTCAGCAGTGTGAGGCCCACCACGGAGTGGAGCCGGCCTTCCAAGCACGGACTGACCTTCCCTAGCCCACTGCAAGTGATCGTTGGCAGCAGGCTGCCCCCAAAGCGTGGAGTTAACCAGTGAGGCAGACCTTGTTGGGTTGGTCAAGGGAGTTCCTGGAGAAGGGATAGCTGTGAGCTGTTAGCACCCAACAGTCACAGCCGCAGGGGGGTGGGTGCAGGCACGGGGGTTTGTGTGGGCACCAGCAGCGTCTACTGCTGGCGGTCCCATAGGACCCCTCTGCTTTTTCCTGCCAGGATTACTGCACTCTGGAGGCATGAAGGTATTGACATTAATGTGCAAGAACAGTGCCCAGTGTTCTCCCTTTATCCCTAGATTCAACACAAACCATATCATCAACCTATATTTCAGGTTGAAGTCCCAAGATGCTCACAAAGCCAGTTGATATGAAAAGTCTCCAGGAAAATTCTATTTTATGAATCACCCCAAGCTTCTGCTCAGACTCTTTGCCCTCTTGTGCCAAGGAGCACCCTCTCTCCCCAAGACCCGTGAAATTCCATTCACTTCAAGGCAGACACAGACTCCTTCATAGGCCTTTTCTGAATCACTGGGCAGGATGTGAGCTTTTCCTTTTCGAAACCTCAAAGCCCTTAGTCTCTGGAGTGGGTTCCATTTCATGACTTTGATTCATTCGATAAGTGTTATTGCCCCGAAAGCCCTCTGTGAACTCTTTAGGCAGAGTTGAGTCTTTCTCTCTTGGCAGCATCTGGTAAACACCCTCAATAGTAAAGGTGCTTCACTAACACGTGTGTGATGGAACAGCTGGTGCCGGGAAAAGAATGACCCAGTTCCTAAAAGTCTGAAATGTCCATGCACGCTCCCAGCTTTTGTCTTAGGTACAACGCCCAATTCAAGGAGGCTTGATGTGCCACGCAGGAAGTGTTTTCTTCGCAATAAATATCTCATTGAATTGCGTTGTTCATTACCACCACCCCACAAATGAGAAAATGAAGCTCAGAGAGATCCAGCAACTCACTCACAGCCACACAGGTGGCAGGAGGGAGATAGTGCAGGGACTTAGGTTTGCCTAGATTCACAGTCCACGCTCCTGACATCTCTAAGCAGTTGTGATAGGGACAAACACGGGCTTGCAACTAGAAGACGTGGCTCCGAGTTCAGGCTCTGTCATTCACCTTGGGCCCGAGCCTGAACAAATATGGCGGAGATTGCAAGCCGTTCACCCAACCCACTCTTTCTCCTGGGAAAACAGTCAGTGCTTTTCTGTTTTTCTTTCTCCTTTCAATGAATGAGCAATTCACCTGGGCTCACAGATAGCGTGTGTGTGTGTGTTGGGGGGGGGGGGTCTAGAGAAACATACACACACACCCCACATAACACAATTGTACAACGTCCATAATAGAAATATTCCTCAGGAACCCAGCAGGGGTAGGGGTGAGAGTAAGAAAAGTGACCCAGAAAAGCATACCCGAAGCTGAGTCTCAATGATTAGGAGAGGTTGTGCAGGTAAAGAGCAGAAAAAGAAGAAAAATCACTTCAGGCAGTGGGTTCAGCTCATCAAAGTTAGGGAGGTGAGAGAATCTACAGGGTAACATGGGGAGCTGCCAGTGGCTGAATTAAGTCAGAGTGAGGGAATGCTGGCTAGAGCCAGGCTGGACACAAAGAGGAGGGTAGATCCAAGGGGCATTGTTACTAGGTAGCAAGGACCAGAGCAAATGCTGAGAAATCTCAAGGTGAGTGCCAGCGTCAGCCTGACCTTCAGAAATTTTCCCTCCAGCAGCATTGGGGGACTGTATCTGGGGAACAAAGTCAAAGACCGCTCAGGTTAAATTATATGAGATTTCTGGGTCCTGACAAGCCTCACTACCCAGGACTCAGCAGATGGTTGTCCCTGGCATTCAGATCATATGCTCTGGGCATTCCCAGAGTCAGGGAGTCACAACCACACAGCACTGGGACACCAACGAGCACCTTGGGGAAGGCTCCCAGGACGGGCTGTAGACAAGACAGAAAGCTGAAAAGCAAATGGCAATGAACCAAGACATGCCCACGCCAATGTCGTTTCCCCAGAAGCAGCCTCAGGGGTCTTTATTAGGCCATTGGGTCTCTACTTTTTCATCATGAACCAGATGCACAAGGCACTTGACCTTTACTGGCCAGACCCATGTCCTTGATGTACCCAATGTTCTTTACATTTCCTGGAGGCACTAGAAGCTGTGATTGAGAATGGGATTCAAAGAGGGATGCCCATGACCTCACTCTAATTTGCAATAGAAACAACTCACACCAAGGCCTCAATGCCTTCCCCATTGCTAGGAGTGGCTTACAGACTCGGGCATCAGACCCTCTCAGATTCTCATGTTGACTCCCTCACATATAGGTTGTGTGGTCTTGGTTAAGATACTTAACCCCTTTGGCCTTAACTTTCTCATCTACAGAATGGATATGAAAATAGAACTCTACCACGGAGTGTTTGTTGGTAGGACTGGATCCAATTATGCAAACTAAATGCTTGCTTATAGGCCTGGTATATGGTAAATCCTTGGTAGATAACTATCTTACTATTGATATCTTCTTATTCTTTTAGCAATATGCTTCACAACTGCTGGGGACACACCAGGGTGTAATGTCATTGTTAGAAATTAACATATTAGAAAGTCGTTCTGCATATGTGACACCTAATTAACTTACCTTTATCCTTGAAAGTCATCATGCTGTTTCTTTTGAAAGCAATTACACTTCGAAATGTGGTCTTCCCCTCTGCTCTCAATTAGCAAGACTTTTAGGAACTGGGTTATTCATAGCTCCAAAATTTGGCTTTTATTTCCTTTTGGATGCCCATTTTAAAGATTTCCTGATGAAGTAATACCAGTGGTGGGGCGGAAGAGGCTAGGGATGGCTTCTTGGGCGTTGCCAAGGAGAGTGGTAAGTCCTGAAACAATCTTCCACAGCCCCCACATCAGGTTCTTTTGACTTTCAGCCTCTTCTTTTGTAAGAAGTTGGTTTCTCTTGCTACCTATGGGGGGTAGACAAGCCTTGATGAAACCCCTCCTACCAGTCTCCCCATCAGAAAAATGGGAATGCTGCCCTCAGAGTATTTAGTGTGGTTGTTGGCTGGTTCCCCACAAGATGAAAAGAGCAAGGGAGTCCACTGCCTGACCCGTGCCAGCATCACCTCCTGTTTGGTCCCAAGGTAATAGTGGGTGCTGCTGAATCTGCCTGACATGTTCTCTACAACAGAGAGGAGGGGAGTTCTCTTCCCACAAATGCAATCAAGCCCATCAAGCCCCCAGGTCAAGAAGTCTCATGAGAATAGCTCCCTGTAACTCTAAGACCAGGGTCCTTATGGGCCCACAAGACTCATGCGTCTGGCTTCTGCTGCTCATGCTGTCATATCCGGGCTCTTTCTGGCAACTGTACACAGTCACACTGGTCTCAAGCTGCCCTTCCACTGTGTGGATCCCCCACCCACCCACCTTTGCATATGCTGACATGTCTGCGAGGAGGGTGCATGCCCCCTCCTTCCTGTCTCCCTCACCCACGTCTGCTCAGCTTCAACTATCACTTCTAATGTCACTGACCCTCAAGTGGCCCCTACAGCCTCAGGGAGCCTTATTTTCTTCTGTGAGCATTATAACTGCCTCCCGAGTCAAGCGTCAGCTCTGAGAGGGCAGGGACAGAAGGATGTTTCGTATCCCTCCCTTTTCTCAACACCTACTGATCAGAGTGCCTGAGTGATAGCTAACAAAGAATTGATAAATATTTTTTTAAAGCAGGCAATGGCAAGAAAAAGGATCTCTCCTACACTGCTGGTGGGAATGCAAAGATGATGTGGAGGTTCCTCAAACTACTAACAATGGAGCTACAATATGACCCAGCAATTGCACTCCTAGGAATCTACCCAAAGAACACAAAAACATTAATTCAAAAGGACACCTGCACCCCTATGTTTATTGCAGCACTATTCACAATAGATAAGCTATGGAAACAACCCAAATGCCCAAAAATAGATGACTGGATCAAGAAGATGTGGTACATATACACCATGGAAAACTATTCAGCAATCAAAAAACTTAAACTACTGCCATTCGCAGCAACATGGATGGAGCTAGAAGGGATTATGCTCAGTGAAATAAGCCAGAAAGAAAAAGAAAAACATCAAATGGTTTCACTTAGAGGAGGAATATAGGGGAACCAAACAAGGGATCAGGGAAAAAATAACAATAATAATAATAATAATTAAACAAAACTAGCAGGCAACCATAAATAAGAGACATTCTGTGAGGGAGGGAAAGGAAAAGGGATCAGAACAGGGGAGAGAAGAGCACAAGGGACAATGGTGATGGTGCATGGATGAACCGGTAGTGGGAATTTTATGGGGACTACACAATGATGTAAAATATATAAATAGCAAAATAAATTATATAAAATATTTTTAAATAGAATCATAATTCTTGTATTAATATTAGGGGTCTCAGATGAATAACTTTGATCAAGAGAAATAGCATAGGGGAGCTATTTCATTGATTAGATGTAGACTGATAGTCCAATGACAATGCACATCTATTTATTCCTCTAAATCATCTTGCTGACAATTGTTACTTCTCTTTACCTTCAAGTTTCTTTCACATTCCTCAAACTCATTGTTTGTTAGGAGCAGCTGTTTATTATTTCTCGTACAGGAAGCCTCAGGCCCCTTATGTCACCAGGAGGAATCTTGGTCAGTTGAATGGAATGGAGGCAATGATGGGGGAAGGACTTTACCTCTCACCTGATTACCACTGCACACATCTTTTGAGTCTGGCAGTGGATGTGAGTGTAGGGAGGAAGAGATACCCTAAAAGATACTACTCAAAAAATCAAAATCGGGCCTCCCCGGTGGCGCAGCGGTTGAGCGCTGGATTGTGAAGCTGCCTGCGGCCTCTGCAGCGCCGGTTTGATCCCCGGCTGCTCCCCGGCCACCGGAGGAGGGTCCCACATGGTGCGCAGACCTCTCCTGCCAGCCGCTGCTCCCCTCAGCAGTGTACTTTGTCAGTCTGCCTGCTCTGCTCCCCGCTCTGGCTCTGGTGAATTTTCTCACCCTCCCGTGCTTCTGACTGTACCCAGTGCTTGTACAAATAAATCTTTAAAAAAAAAAAAATCAAAATCAACAAGCAACTATAAACCAGAGACACACTACGAGGTGGGGGTGGGGGGAGGGACAGGGAGAGGAAGGACTAGGGTCAAAATAAAGGGGGGGTTCAATTGTATGGGGAATATAACCAAAACAAAAATGCATACATTGTGCAAAAATGAAAAATGATGTAAGGATTATATAAAATAAAATATTAATTAAAAAATTACTCAAAATATTGCTGACCCATGGTAAGTGCAGAAATGTTACATTCACAATGTTGCCTGCTCGTGTAAATCTAGAAACTTAGGGTAAGCTGACATTGTCCATGTCAATGTGCGTGACTCAATGTGCTGCTGTTGAACTTAAGCAATGAGTTACGAACAGTGGGATTATTTGTTCTTCCTCAATATTTTGGAAATTTTCAAAAAGTAATTCTTTACAATGAGTGGTTGAAAAAACCATCAGATACTCAAGTTTTGGTGCTAGGGTATTTATGTCAAGGTTTTTAGATGACTGGATGGGGCCAAATTCTAATATTAGCCACAATACACACCTTTTCACCAAAACCAAGACCTGGGTGGTGGGCCCCTCTCACCACATGAGCCCCCTTCCCTTTTTTGGGAGGTCTTTCCCAGCCTTTGTTGACCCTCTGTATGCACTGAACCTTGTATATATCTCGGATAGACATCATGGCTGTGAGTGGCCCATGAGTGGTGGTACATTTCACCGTGGGCTAAAACACCTGGGCACAGAGAAGTCACCTAGGGTCTTGCCCAGGTTCTCACAAGTAATGTCAAGATTTGAACCCAGATCTGCAGGGCCCTTTCCAGTCCCTTGCCTCATCTCCTGTTCCAATGGGATCACCAGCAACAACTTGGTAAATGGAGGCCTTCCTACTGGAGGGATTACTAGCTGAGACTTTCCTGGACCAGCCTAGGATTCCAGAAATATTTTAGGCAACTGTTCATGCTGCTGCTGCTGCTGATTTCATGCTTGGATTATCCAGGCCATTCACTTTCCTCTCTTCCCAGTGTCTCCTTGCTCACAAGTACTCTATTTACCCAAAAGAAGGCAACATCACGCATTGCCCATTTTTAAACAGTTCTGGAAAATGCTTGAGAGAGGTGGGAGGAATGATTGAAATTACTGGCAATGTGGTTTTATAGAAAGAGCGTGGGCATCAGAATCAGACTTGCCTGGGTTCAAATTTGGGCTTGTTACTTACTATTTGAGTAAAGTGTTCAGAAGTTCATTGCCTCATCAGTAAAGCAGAGATACAACCATCTCGCTGTGAGAGTTAAGAAAGAAAAAAACTTACTTAACACCATCAGTCCTAACAAAGGGCTTGAAGGACCTTAGTTTCCTTTGACTTGACAGCCCTTTCTTAGGTTTTATGAGCATTTTAGCTATCTATACTTTTCTGTTCATTCCTCTTAAGGACAAGCCTAAAGTCAGCTCAGAAGTAGGCCTTGTTTCCATGGAGATGTATTTAAGGTAAACAAACTAGTAAAGGGGAAGCACAGACGCCCATCCTTACGCCCACTCATGACCAATGCACAGCCTCAGCAGAAATGTTTCCAAAGAAATGTTTCACAAAGCTTTCGGGGAAGGAGGCATCAAGTGTGCTTTCAAAGTCTTTACATGCTTTTTCATCGTACGGTTCTTGAAATGAACAATAATTTGAAACAGATAATAATGAACTTCACACAGCCATGGATCAAAGTGGAATTATTGAGTTCGCCATTGTCTAATGTAATTAGGCTGACATGCTGTGCAATCCACATGGGTGACTTTTTCCTCCCTCTTCTGTATGTGCACATTTATTTGAAGACAAGTTTTTCATGGATAGATGATTAGAAACCACATGGTTTCAGTTCTAATCCAAACAACTTACTTTCTTCTGAAACTCTGATTTTCCTTTCTGTCTTTTTTCTGGCATCATTGTTTTGTACGTTTCAAAGGGGAGTCGCTTCCTTGAATGTACATGGAAATATAAGCACATAAATCACGTGCCAAATTTACTTTACGATGAGAAATAATACCACTGTCACTTCCCACTGAGCAAAGCAGTCTTGGGGAAAATACTACAAATCCTTAAAAGATCAAAATGTGTTTAATCAAATCACTTTTAAAAAATTCCAGAAAATAATTTCTCAGCCCTAAAAACCTTATTAGACATAACAATAATTAGATAATATTTCTTAATTGGATCTAACTTTAGCTCTTTCTTGAAGATGACAGAAAGCAGACTAGGTTTATAGGGATGTGAAAACCTAATAACAGAGGGCCTCCCCGGTGGCGCAGCGGTTGAGCGCTGGGCTGCGAAGCTGCCTGCAGCCTCTGCAGCGCCCGTTCGATCCCCGGCTGCTCCCAGGCCACCGGAGGAGGGTCCCATATGGTGCAACAGACCTCTCCTGCCAGCCGCTGCTTCCCTCAGCAGTGTACTTCGGTCTTTCTGCCTGCTCTGCTCCCCGCTCTGCTCCCCGCTCTGCTCCCCGCTCTGGCTCTGGTGAATTTTCTCACCCTCCCGCGCTTCTGACTGTACCCAGTGCTTGCATAAATAAATAAATAAATCTTAAAAAAAAAAAAAGAAAGAAAAAAGAAAACCTAATAACAGAGTGGTTTCCTCTACTCCCCATTTAGCAGTAGGGACACGAGTGAAAATCAATTCATGTCCCACCAAGGACATCTGTCCTCAAGATGTGACACCTAAAATGACACAGCAGAGACACAAGTCACCAAAGACAACACCTCATAAATTTATGGGTCACAATAGTAGACCACCTCGCTGTTGCCATTAACCACATAAAAGAAAGAGAGCAACCAATAGTTGCTTTACTAGTGGCTTGTACAAGTCTTGAATTTTCCAAAGATTCTAGCAGAGAATTGGCTTGGCCATGGTGTAAAATGTAAAGCCATAGACAGGAGGGTCTGTGCTAGCAGGCGCTATGCAGCAGCTGGGAGGAAGTTTAGCAGAACCACTTTCCCAAAACCAGGACATCAAGATGTCCCTGAGCAGAAAAACGAGTGCTACCATCCTCAAGTGGACTCTGAGTCTCAGCAAAACGCAAGGAGCCACAGTGACTCTCAAGAAGAAACTCAGCCAGGCCACTGATAATTAACACCACTGCTCCATCTAGCAAACATCAGCTCCAGAGCTGCAAGTGAAGAAGGAAACTAGGCAGGTCTTTTCTTTATCGTATCAACAAGCCTGTTTGATGAGATGCTAAAAGTTGAACGGTCACAAAACCAAACACTCTCTGAAATTGGAGCTGGAAAAGTAGTAGAAAAGGAAACTGCAGCTGAAGGTGGTGAAATGACTTACCTAAGGTCACAGAGAAACCACTACCACCCTCCCCACTTGTGACTTGAATGGAAATAGTCTTTTTCTGACATAAAAAAAAAAGAATGAGTACACTATGTGTCAGCAAAGTTATGCCACATGCAGCTAAATCATTGCCCAACAAAGGAAATGTGGATTCACAGAACTAGCTTCCTACTTCAAACACTATTTTTCCTGTAATTGGGTAAGGCTCGGGGCAAACTCTGGTCAAACACCACAAAGGGAAGTTCCATGTTCTAGATGTTTAAATTTAATCCCAATGAAGACTTCTCAACCATTTACCAATCTACTGTTGCTGGAGGCACATACACCTGGGCTAGGCATATTGGAAAAAAGAGAAAGAAACATCAGACATGGTCTTTTTCCTCAAGAAAAAATTTAATAACTAGGAGATTATGAGACTAGTGCAATGATTAGGGCTTGGTGATGATCCCAAAAGAAGTTCAGGCAGAAGAGAAATCATGGGGTATTGGACAGCTAGTTAAGGGAGGCTTGACTGGCCTGTGACTCATTGCATTGAAGGCTGGGATGTGTAGTGGAATAGATGTTGGGGGAGAGGGAAGTTAGGGGTGTCCAAGCAAGAACAAAGTTTCTAGGTGGAAATTAATGTGGCCCCAGAATGCCTGGTGAAGAGACCCAATTAAGTGGTGTAGAAGTAGTATTAGAAGTTGTATTTAGGGCCTCCCCTGGTGGCGCAGTGGTTGAGCGCTGGGCTGCGAAGCTGCCTGCAGCCTCTGCAGCACCGGTTCGATCCCTGGCTGCTGGCGAGGGTCCCACATGGCGTGCAGACCTCTCCTGCCGCTCCCGCTGCTCCCCTCAGCCATGTATTTCGTCAGTCTGCCTGTTCTGTTCCCCACTCTGGCTCTGGTGAATTCTCTCACCCTCCCACGCTTCTGACTGTACCCAGTGCTTGTATAAGTAAATAAATAAAACTTTAAAAAAAAATGGCAGTTGTATTTAAGGATACAATGGAAAACAACACTGAATCCATGTCCTTGGAGATCCCTGTCTTACTGGCAAATTAAGAAAATTCAAATTTGCAATTTTTAGATATACATATTCCAGAATCATCAAAAGTGTATATCTTTTATATCATGACTAATATCTTGACCTTGTAGGGTAAGGTAAAAGTATCAGGCATTTCTGCCCTCCCACCATTAGGATATATGACCGAACCCTGTGGTCCTGAATGCATGCCTGATGGCGGGCACCTGGAGTAGGGTGTGGGCATATGTAGATGGGATTCACCTGGGCTAAGACTGGGCTTATGAGGGAGGCGTCACAGAGACTCCCGCAGAAGCAGAGAAGCAGAAGAAGAACGAATAGCAGAGCAGCAGAAGACCACCAGAGAATGCCAAAGAGCCCAGACAGAGTGAAGACTTGCTGGGGGCTGAGAGGCCTCCCAGCCTCCCAGGCCCCCAGCACCCCTGCTTGTTGTGTACCTGGTAAATCCCAATAAAAGCCACAAGAAAAGCTGCTGAGGGCTCCAGGACTCACTTCTCCTTTACCCTGTCTTCTCGGGTCATAGAAAACCTGCCAGTGTCCATTCCTGCCTTTACAGACCTCTATACAAGAAGCAAACTTGATCTAAGCCTTGTGAAGGATCCTTGCTCCTTCACATCACCATTTCCCAAGAGGAAATTGACCAGATAGTTTTAGAGGCCATTTCTGGGCCCACAAGGTACTGACTCAACAGGATAAGTTATTGCCAAAGCTCTCATATATCCAAGAAGCCACCCAAGTGCCTTTAATGCCATTCAACATTCTTTCTCTTCAACCTTGAAGACTTTCTTAACTGCATCAACTCCTATCTAAAAGCCTGCTATGACCTTCCTATTATTTTCTCCAATTCAGTAATGGCGAGGTAAACTGAAGTGTGGAGGAATTATGGAGTCAATTAACTGGGGGACTATTTCAAAGTGAAAGCATCGCACACCCAAATGACTGCTGCACACCCAGGCTATTTATAAGAAAGGAGTCTGACTTTAAAATCGGATTTACAATGAAATTTGAAGCAGAGCAAAATTCCAGCTTGAAAAAAAATTACAGCTGGAAAAATAATTTCAAAATAGAGAAAGTCTTCCAAGTGGTTACTCAATTTGGGAATTTAAGGAAGATGAAGGTTTATGTCCAAGAGGAAACTGCTTTGGGGACATAGAGGAATGGAAAGTCTTGCCTTCGGCCTATTTCTGTAGCCCTGCAGTCAGTCATACACACGTCTGAATCAGAAGAAGACTATGCTCTTCTCTGCTTCCAGTAAGTCAAATGGAGCTGAGGCCACTGATTACATTAAGCACCAGCTGCATGCAAAAACATAAGGTTGGGAGAGGGAGGGGGAAATAATTTTTTTTAAAGATTTATTTATTTATTTTTATATAAGAATTGGGGTACAGGCCAGAGATGCAGGGGTGGGGGGTTAGAGGATTCACCAGAGACAGAGCCAGGAACAGAACAAGCATTTGGACCGATAGTACACTGCTGAGGGGAGCAGCGGGCGAGACAGGAGAGGCTGTCCTGCCATGTGGATTTCTCCCCGGCCAGCCTGGAATCGAACTCATGCTGCAGAGGCTACGGATTATTTCATAGGTTGAGTCTTCACCCCTGCGCCACCAGGGAGGCCCGAAATAATAATTTTTCCTTGACTCTTGTCTCCAAACAGACTTGAGGCCTGCCTGCCTGTTTATGGCGTCACTGTATACCCAACATGTGTGTGGTTCCAGGCCTCCAGGAGCTGGGGGCTAGGGCCCAGGGAGGAAGGATATGGGATGGATAGAATTTCTCTCCCCCTTCCCTTCTGCCCTTATCTTAAGTAGCAAGGTCTTTCAGAATAAGAGCTACTAGCTACTCAGCATGGTCTGCTGCTGTTGCAGGTTCCAGAGTTTAGCCTTAGAGGGAACACAGGTGAGCTTGGGGCCATCGATCTTCATTGCCCTTCCCACGTAGCAGCCACTGATCAAGCAGAGCAGGTACCAAGTAGTGGCACATGCAGGAGGGCGGGCAGTGCTCCCTGATGAGGATGGGTATTTTAGCACTGGCACTGTGGAGTGATAATAAGAAACAGGCTTTCGTTGGTATATGTTGTGCTTATATTCTCCGCTGACCACGCACCCTTTGGTACCTGCACCCTGGCTGGTCTCCCACTGGCTCCCTGTGTCTTTTTCAGTGCACTTCTGGGACCAAGACCATCGATGACCTGTGAGAACACCCTTGCGAGGCAGCAAGGAGCTGTAGGCGGAAGAGCAAGCTTCCTACCCCACTGCTGCATCCTTGCCATGCACTGGCATCCAGAGCCCTCAATTGTGAAGTGGAGACAGCAAAACTGCCACCTTCTTAGAGACCTGTAACAAGGGGTAGTGGCTCTGTGATTGTGAAAGGCACACAATCTGGTTGTCAGGGTGTTTAAAATGTCAGAGTTTTGTCCTTGAGTTATCAACTGCCCCGGACAGTCCTCACCTGCCTTCCAAGATCATTACGGTAATAAGGAAAGCAATTGAAATACACTAAACAAAGCCGTCAGATTTATACCAGAAGAAAAGCTGCCCAGTTCCAATTGAATTACAGATTTAAAAAAATATATATATATTTTTTCAGCATAAGTGTTTCCCAGATATTTTATGGCACATACTTATATGAAAATGTGATGCTTTTTTGAAATCTGAAATTCAAATTTAATTTTCTGTCCTGTTTTTCATCTGGCAACACAACATCAATTCTGGGGGTGTGTAGGACGAAGGAGAAATGACTCTCCAGACATACAAATGCCATACTGAAAGGAATGTTTCTCCAATGGATGCTTTTCAAACCTTTTTCAGTCATGTTGGACAGTAAAAAAAAATTTCTAAATATCATAATGCAAGGAGCACTTACAGAGCTGAGTTAACTGAAACAAACATGTCATAAACACTTTTCCACCAACAGTGCACACTGACATTTTCTAACTTCTTCATTCTATCCAATTCTATATCTTTTTATTTTATTTTTAAAAAAGATTTATTTATGCACACAAGAGCTGGGGTACATGCCAGAGATGTGGGAAGTGAGAGGATCCACCAGAGACAGAGTGGGGAGCAGAACAGGCAGACTGACTGAAACACACTGCTGAGGGGAGCAGCGGGCGAGACAGGAGAGGTCTGCTGCGCCATGTGAGTTTCTCCCTGGCTGGCCAGGGATCAAAACCGTGCTGTAAATGCTGTGGATTTCTTCATAGTGCAGTGCTTAACCCCTTGCGCCACCAGGTGAGGCCCCAATTCTATCTTTTTAAAAATTGCTTGGTCCCTAAGGGTACAGGATGGTGGGTGCCTGGACAGTGGATGTGGTGTAGTAACATCCATCTAAAAAGGTGTGACTCTATGTCCCTAAATCACAAACAGTGGTATAAACCAACATTATCTCAATTATAAAATAACAGTTTTAAAAATTCCTAGTTCCAACCTTACTTCACTGACTTCTTGATCCCCTAATCCGGGGTCCTCAGATTAAGGCCCAAGGGCTGAATCCGATCAAGCCACTTGTTTGTGATTGGTCCATGAGCTAAGAATGATTTGCACATTTTTGTTTTTTTTTTCCTAAAGATTTATTTATTTATGCATATAAGAACTGGGGTACAGGCCAGAGGCACGGGCATGAGAGGATTCACCAGAGACCGGGTGAGGAGCAGAACAGGAAGATTGACTGAAATACACTGCTGAGGGGAGCAGCGGGCGAGACAGGAGAGGTCTGCTGGGCCATGCGGGTATCTCCCTGGCCGGCCGGGGAGCGAACTCGTGCTGCAGAGGCTGCAGACAGCTTTACAGTGCTGCACTCAACCCGCTGCACCACAAGGGAGGCCCGCCCTTGCACATTTTTGAAAGGTTGGAAAATCTCAAAAGGAGAATGCTATTTCATGACACATAAAAATTACATATAAATCTTCTTTAAAAAAAAGATAATTATGTGAAATGATGATTTCAATGTCCCTAAATAAAGTTTTATTGGAACCCAGCCATACTCATTCCTTCATACATTGTCTATAATCACTTTCATAATGTAATGACAAAGTAAATTGCAAATTAAGAGTTGTGCGTTAGGTAAGACTCAAGTAGTATTTATCTCTTTACTGAAAGTTTGCCTACCCTTGCCCGAATGGGTTGCACCCCATATTTTTGAAAAGCTCTGCCCTAAATAGTTTTGCCATGAAAACATCTATTTCTGTTCATGTGAGTGAGCAATTTTTTCTAAGAATCTCAGGTCAACCTTATTTTTCTCAGTTCCTCAAAAGATAAACCCAGATGAATACACACTGGTCAGAAAATATATTTGAAATCAGCTGCCCTTAGAGTATATGTTGCACTTGGTCAAGACCCTGCGTTTAGCAAGAGTTTGAGAGGCCATCATATACCATAATTCCCAGTCACTTGAAGCATCTACTGCTCCTTGAGAAGCAAAGAATTGTAAAGAAGAAAGAGAACAGAAAGAACATCAAGTTCTTGACCTTGAGTCATTTAGGCGCTTGACTCTTATTTTAGAGCCTCCAGAGAGAAGTTTTGTGACTCATAAAAGCTAGGTATGATCAAATCTAAATGCTAACCCTCACGTAAGTGTGTCATAAAGTTTTTACAAAGGATGAAAAAGAGACAGGAGAGTGACTCTGTCCAGAGAAAGAGGACAGGGCACAAGCAGGTTTAGAAGTGACAACTCCCTTGAGAGGTTCTATATCTTTCTGTTCCCAGAAACTTTGGGGGGCAGATGATAAAACCCTAAGCAGAGCTTAAGGGGTGTGAAAGCTTTAGAGAATTTGTGTCTTGACCTCTGGTAGATGCCTGGATTCAGGGAAACTCATAGAGAAATATCAGTAGTCAGCAAACTGCTATCCAAGTACCAAGTTCAGTATACTAGATATTTTTGTAAATAAAGTTTTATTGAAACTGAGCCATGCCCATTCTTTCACATATTGTTGGTGGCTGCTTTTGTGTTATGACAGACTTAAAGATTTACCTAAAATATTTAGCATCTGGATACTTACAAGACACGGTTTGCCAACCCTATTCTAGATGCAAAACAAGAGTGGCGAGGACAGGACAAGAGGGCAAAGCCCTCTGATTTTCCCACAGCCAATAATATGCAAGGGTATATCTATAACAGATAGCCTGTATCCCTCCCCTCAAAATGAGTAACAAAACAGCTTAAAAAATGATGAGCAGAAATGAGCAGGGCTTGTAATCAGACAAGTAGGATGCATTTGAGATGGAGGGGACCCTAACAACAGAGACCTTGGTGGGATGCCCAGTTGGCTGTTGGGTGCCAGTGGGATGTCAATGGCCAATACTAGTTCTACTGCAGACCAAAAACTCCTATAAGCCAGACCAGCCCTATCCCTTCCTCACCTCCCTGGATCCCCACTTCCTACACCTAAACAGTTCTAAGCTTCCAGGATCTTAGCTATCCCCCCAGGAAGAAGGGAAGGCGTTGAGATGAAGAATTAAATGACTAAAGCTTGAAATGACTGAGTAAACACCCAAGTGAGCGATTTTACTCTGGCAATCTATATTAAGTTTCCTGCCACTAGCAGAATGTGGGCTTAAGGTAGAAATTAGGTTATAGAAAAACGAAGACAGTTACATTCTGTGTACACAATAGGGAGAACAGGAAGCTCTGACTTTGCTGCTACAGGAAATTGGAACTTCATTCACAGCAATGCAGGAGACCGCAACAGTTTGTCCCAATGGTTCATGACTCAGTCACTCCATGTTGAATTCTTTATCTACTTCTTCTTAGAATAAGCCAATTTAAAGCAGTCCAAATTGCCCATTGATTTCCCCCCCTTTCTATCTTCAACTTCAGGGAAAATCTGTACAAGCTTCCATTTCCACCAGTAGGTGGTGCTAACATGGAGAGCTCAGTTACTCATTATCTGATGATGAATTAGCCAGGCACTAATTAAAGCTCCCTTCATTGACTCTTTCCTCTACCACACATTCCCTCTTGTCTAATTGAACCTTGTTATTAAGCAGAACCTGAGTAGTTTCATCTTCCGGCTAACTCTCCCCCTCCAGCGTGGTATAACGGAAAGAATTCCAAAGTCAGGAAATATAGGATATGGATTTTGGCTGTTCTGCTAATTAGATGAATTGGCCAAGTCCTGTAATCTCTCTAAGTCTCGGGATCTTCATCTTTAAAGTTAGTGAGTTGAACGTGTTGAATCCTTGTTTTCCAGGTCGAAAAAGCAATGTAATAACCACTGTGACATAGGACTTTTAACACCCATCAAGTCATGTTTTAAGAAAAACTTGAGATCCCAAGAAAAAGACACTTTGATGTAAACTAGTACAGATTTTCTGGAGGACAATGTGGCTACGTCTAGCAGAAGTCCTAAAAATGTCCATACCCTCTGACCCCCCTGATTCCACAGGTAGGAATTAATCTTAAAGCATTGCAAAAATTTACAAAGACATAGCGTAAAGGAGATTTAACAAAGCAGAGCATTTTAACTTCTCTGGGGGCTCAGTTTCTTTGTTAACTAGTTTCTGAACCTTCACATAATCCTCGGAACTACATTACAATACTTGCATATGGCAACACAGCAAACCAAGCGTAATCATGTAATGAGAAGTAAAGCCAAGTGTGGCTTTTTAATGCCCTCCCACCATGAGTCGCTAAGACAGCACCATGGCCTTGCACGCCCCCATGATTGTGGACACCTGGGCCCAGGGAGCATGGGCATGCGCGTGCGTAAATGTGCACACCTGGCCTTGGAAGGAAGAAGATAAAAAGGCAGCATCACTCTGGCTAGCGGGGGCTTAATTTGCTGCCTCCCCGCTGGCTGTTTCCCTTGCTCAGCAGTAGAGGCCTGGACAAACCCACCAGGCCTCCAAGCTTCCTTTACCTTCTGCTCAAGAACCGACAAGGAGCTTACCTGGCCGGGGCTGGTTGCTCAACTCTGGGGATTTTTTTGAATTTTTTTATGTGTCTTGATCTTTTCTACAACCCTGCAGAAGTATTATCAATGCTTTTTCATAGATAGGGATTCTGAAGTGTAGATAAGCTGACCTTCTTGCCTAGCCACACCCTTCTGATAACGAAGAAGTGCTCCTTCTGCTTTATAAAGACCAAGTTCCCTGTGGGCTGGAGGAAAACTTTCCCTGAAATGGAAGTAAGGGAGGGAAATTCAACATGTGCTTTGATTCTGCCTAAGAATGGGATCTGGGCTCTTAGGAACCTTCAAGGAAAAACTAATTTCAAAGCTTCTGTCAATTCTTTCTCCTGCTAAAAATGGAAATCCAAATTGGTCTATGGGCACCCAAAGTTTTCTTGTGGGGAAAAAGTACTTAATTGGGCTTTTATCTTTACTAAATTCTGTTCTGGATGGGAAAGCCTAGACGTTCTGTGTAGACTAAAGGAAAACTGTAGGGGTTTTTTTCTGCCATTAATGGATTGGAGGCTTTCTCTAGGGGGAAGGCTACTGGGCTCAGCCCTGGGGAGAAAAGGCAAAGCTATCTCCTGTGCAGAGGTGAAGCGGGAGCAGGTGACAGCTCAGCAGCCTGGGGGAGCCTGGAGGTCAAGGAAGACCAGCAGGGACTGAGTAGGGTGTCATGTGACCAGCATGTTGGGGTGTGGTTGTGACTGGCCCTGAGCTTAGCTTTCTCTTCTGTACGTGAATTTCTTCACATTTTCAGTCAAGCCAGAAAGCCCCTTGTTAGCTCTTGACCTCGAACAAAAAGCAATTAGCTGTCTCACTGACAAGATGGGGTTTTCGAGAACAAAGGTCATTTGCAAAATGCAGTCTCGTTGTAAGACTCAAGCAGAGTCGGATACGCCCCCTCAAAGAGCAGCACCCCCGTATGCAGCCTTTAGAGGGACTACTGCCTAAAGACGTCTCCTTCCTCCTTCCACTTCCTCCTCAATCTCACTCCCCACTGAGATTTCAGGCTCCTGAGCAGTCTGCCTTTGCTCCTTGGGGCTGCCATAACAAATTGACACAAACTCAAAGGCTTAAAACAGCAGAAAATTATCCTTTCACTGTTCTGGAACTCAAAAGTCCAAAATCAAGGTGTCAGGGGGCCGTGCTTGCTCTGGGGGTTCGAGGGACGACCTCTCTGACCCCCTCCAGCTGCCTGTGGCTCCAAGGATCTCCTGGCATACCTGGGCTTGAGGCTGCTTCACTCTATGTCCCTACCTTCACTTGGCCTCCTGCTCTTCTCCCCACGGTCTCCTACAAAGAAGCTCCCTGAATGTAGGGCCCCCTGCTCAACCCAGGCTGACTCCTGTAGTTTGCTGATGCCCCTGAGCAGGAGCACGCCTCAGCCTCCCACCTCACCCCAATGGGTCTGCACATGAATGTCACATAGCATTGCCCCCATGAAGGAAGCACTGAGTCCTTTCTCCTCCCGCTTCTTGGCCTCTCCAGGAGGGGAGAGCTCTCTCCTCTTTCTGTTCTTCTATCCTGCTCTCACCCTGTTAGTCTGAGGACCCTCCCCTTCCCTGAGGACAGGTGTGAGGGACAAAGGTCCCAGGCCCTCCATTCAGGTGGAGAATGTTAGGTCACCACCAAGACTGTGCTCCTAGGAGGAGCCTTCAGGAATGAAGTTTGACTTCGAGGCTGGAGTTATTTTAGTTGCATATTTTTTTAAAAGCTGACCCTGAAGATTGTGATAAAGTCAGGGACACCTGAGTTCAGTGTAGTTGAGACGGGGCATCAGCGGGGCTTCAGGACAGCTGAAGCCCTGGGCAGGGTGCCTTCTAACAGGTTCACCTGCTGTCAGGCACCGTATGCCCACAGCACTTGGCCCTCCTTGGCAGGCTAGGTGATGGCTGCTTTAGATCATGCTTATAATGGGAAAAAGGCTTCTCCTCTCTGACTACAATCAGCCTGCCATTTTTATTGCATGAGCAATATCAGGAGTCAGTGATTCTGAACTATGTCAGCTCCCTGGCTGTGCACTGGTGTGACAGAAGAACAGCTATATTAGCAAAGAGAACAGGTGGTGGGATTAGCAAGCCTGCTAAGAAGGTCAAGATAGCTTGGTCCCCGCAGGCAAGAAAAAAGGTTACTCTTCGAGACCTTCCATATGTGAGTCCTCTATATGCCTGTGCCTTTTGTTCTTTTTTTTTTTAATTTTTTTTTCTTTTTTTATAGAGGCATGTTTTATTTATTTGTTTGTTTCATTTATACATGCACTGGGTACAGTTAGAAGCGCGGGAGGGTGAGAGAATTCACCAGAGCCAGAGCAGGGAGCAGAGCAGGCAGAAGGACCGAAGTACACTGCTGAGGGGAGCAGCGGGTGGCAGGAGAGGTCTGCGCGCCATGTGGGACCCTCCTCCGGTGGCCGGGGAGCAGCCGGGAATCGAACCGGCGCTGCAGAGGCTGCGGGCAGCTTCGCAACCCAGCGCTCAACCGCTGCGCCACCGGGGAGGCCCTGCCTTTTGTTCTTACTAATGTCAGAAGCATTTCAGGCTCCTGAGCAGTCTGCCTTTGTTCCTTGGGGCTGCCATAACAAATTGACACAAACTCAGAGGCTTAAAACAGCAGAAAATTATCCTTTCGCTGTTCTGGAACTCAAAAGTCCAAAATCAAGGTGTCAGGGGGCCGTGCTTGCTCTGGGGGTTCGAGGGACGACCTCTCTGACCCCCTCCAGCTGCCTGTGGCTCCAAGGATCTCCTGGCATACCTGGGCTTGAAGCTGCTTCACTCTACGTCCCTACCTTCACTTGGCCTCCTGCTCTTCTCCCC
Organism: Talpa europaea; assembly: GCF_964194135.1. Classification (NCBI taxonomy): domain Eukaryota; kingdom Metazoa; phylum Chordata; class Mammalia; order Eulipotyphla; family Talpidae; genus Talpa; species Talpa europaea. Next base: position 130,150,724 of record NC_140071.1, on the reverse strand, counting down.
ACGGTCTCCTACAAAGAAGCTCCCTGAATGTAGGGCCCCCTGCTCAACCCAGGGTGGTCCCCACAACCTTCACCAAATTAGATCACATTCAAAGGGATTAGGACGCAGGCAGATCTTGGGGGAACACCATCCAAGCCATTGCTGTGACTCAAAAGATGCATGAAAGGAATGGATCAAATTTGGAAAAATCTTGTCATGTATTTGCCCCTTTCAATCCTTTCAGTCCTTCCTCAGCCCTCCTGTAGGGAAAATGGAGGGCTTCGGGCTCATTTTGCCTCCCTGCTACTGGCCCTCCATGGCTGCCACCTGCCGCCTTGTTTTCCCCCTAGGATTATGCCCCACACGTGATAACGTGTTATTGCAAAAAGCGCTTGGGAGCGTGAGCAAGGGCCACTGTGATTACGGACACCTGGGCCGAGAAGTCAGCGGGCTTGGGGTGCGTGTTCCTATAAGTCTGAACACCCCCAAGCCGAAGCTCATGACAAGGCAGAGAGAGAGAGGAGAGCAGCCAGAGAGAGCTTGGAAACTGCAGGGCCGGGTGCAGCTGAGGTGGCCACTGGGAAGCTGCCTGCCTCCGTCATGCCTGCCTCCTGCGGCCTGCTCTGCTGTGTACCAGGCCCCCTGCCTCAGCATTAAATACCTGTCCACTCTACCCAGGGCTCCGACATCCTTTATCCATTTGCCCAGATCATCAACGAACCTGCCCAGCCTGGGAGGTTTTCTCCCCACACCTCCCCTCAGGGAAGAGGAGGGCGCTAACAGAAAAGGCTGAAAGGACGGAAAGGCTAAAAAGACGCAAAGGAGAGAGAGATCTTCTCTCCAGGAGGGGCCAAGAAGGGTGAGGAGGAATGAAGAGGACAGATCTGAGGTTGTGTCTAGGGCACCCCCTTGAGATAGAAGCCTCGGTGGGGAACTAAAGAGGGAACCAGAAACCCAACCAAACCCAAGGAGCTTTGTCTCACCCCCTCAGGCTGCGCTTCCACACTGGAATCCTTGGAGGAGCCCTGGTAAGGTGTCGCCACAGGCGCTTCCCAGAGGGATTTAAAGAAACTGACAGCAGGGTAGACAAGCACAGGTACAAGGACGCGCCCCAGGGCCCGGCCTGCTGTGCTAGAGTATCCCCACCTCTGTGAGAGAGGCGAGAACATACCCACAGGGCAGAGGAGACCAGGAGACAGGGACCAGGAGGCATCTGGAGCAGGGATGTCAATGAGGAGCAGAGGCAGAGCCCCTGACGTCTGCCATGGGAGCCCCCCAAAATCACGGACAGGCATTTGCACCAGATGCCCAGGGGAGTGGGGTGTGGGGTGGAGGAACAGGACCAGGAAAGCTCACTTCCCACTGCATTTGTCTCGGAGCTCAGCTCAGGAAGGAGCCAGGGCAGAGGATGCCCTGGGAGGAGAGAAGGAACAATGGGTTTAAAGTCTAAGCGGCTGGTGTTTAAAAAGCTACTTTTAATCAAAGAAGCTGTTGCCTTTAATGGTGGCGCTCTGAGACGGCAGCCTGGGAAATGTGGACAAGCCATGGGTCAAAAACAAAACGGGATAAAAACAAAGCACCTTCATGTGGGGGTGAGGGGGTGTTGGAGGAGTGGTGTGCAGATTTTGTACACTTCACTATGGATGGGCCCCCCCCCCCCCCCCGCCTTTTTTTTAAAAAGCTTATCTTCCCTTGAAGTAACAAGCTTCATTGCCGCCACTCTGGTGAGCAATGCTGTGGCCTCCCTGCGGCCCCTTGACCTGGGGCTCCTCGCCTCCGGGCTGTGAGTAATAGTCTCTGCTGTGTGAAGCCACCCAGTTAGTAGGAATTTGTTACAGAAGTTGAGGGAAACGGGTCCACCTGGGTTATCCCCAGGGCGTCCCAGAGGGCCGTGTGGGTAGCCGGCCTCCCGCAGGCGTAGGCCAAAAGGGTGAGCAGGAACTAAGCCAGCGCACATGACGCCTCCAAGCTGTGTGCCCGCATGAAGCCGCCCTGTCCAGAGCAGTGCCTTCTCTTAGTCACACGAGCTGGTAGCCCTCCTCCTGGCTGTTCACCAAGATTCTGCGTCTTGGTCATCCCTCCAGCAAGTGTCCCCAAACCCACACACCGTCCTCCCTCCTGCCTCTACTCTGACACACCTGACATACTTTTGTCCTGCTTTCAGACAGTTTCTGCCCACACTCCTGTCCCCTCCTCTGCGTTGTGGAGGTGAGGACTGCTATTTTCCCCTTTCCTCCTATACCAGGCACATAGTAGGTGCTCAAGAGACCTGTTGAATGAATAAGCAGGAGCACATGATGGGACTTTTGTGAGCTCGAGGCAGCAAGAAGGTGTAGTCAGCTGGGCCAGGGGTCGGATGCTCTTCCCAAAGGCACTCTGAGAAAAGGCGATTTCATGCCCATCACAGCCCTGCCTAAACTAGCCGTCAAACAGAACTGGGAAGAGACTGAAATAGAAAGCCTCACCAGGACATAAACGTTTTACAGATGCCATATCTGATCTTGTGTCTCTATCTTCTTACTAATGAAGGCATCAGTGCCTAAGGATATTTCCACTTGGGCCAAACACGTGCTCCGCGCGTCCAGGGGGACCCAGTGTGCTGCATTCCACACAGACACACACACACACATGAGCTCATAGAGTCCCAGAGTGCTCATCTGGTCCAGATTTGAAGAAAACTATTTAGTTGGATGGAGAAAAACACATCATGTATCAACTTAATACCAAACAGATTTTATGACATACTGAAACTGCTTTTGATAATCTGCTAATATACCAGAAGGGCTAATGAACTAAAAAAGAACCAGCTAATCATCGTATCTTTGAGGTCTGGACAATGTTTGTGTGGGTTGCAAGAATGACAGAAATATGAAAGGATGCAGGGAGCTTAGAGGAAAGTTATCCAAAAGGCCCCCTGAGAAACAATCCTGTCTATTGTAGCAAGGGATGTATTTTGCCAACTTATGAGCATAGGCGAATTTTCTCTGGCTGAAAGTCAGGGTGGACTTTTCCAGAGATGAAGAAGGGCCAGGTTCTGGCTGTTTTCACCCCTGCTAGACGGGGACGGCCATGGCCGCTACCTACTGATGAAGGAGTCATACCTGAACCGACTCGTGGAGTAATATCTTACCCCGTTGGTGGTTTCCTCACCATTGTGAGTAGCCCCGACTCACTGTCCCATGACCACAATAAAAGAATGGGAGAATGGGGGATTAAAATGACAAATTAGCTAAGAATTGTTGGCCTCTAGCAAAAACCAGTGGTGCTTGGCATAAGAAGAAAGGTAGCAGCAAGAAGGGGTACCGAGAAGTTAACCCAGTGAATTAGAGAGTGAAGGCTGCATCTCTCGGGGAAGGCAAGGACTGAGACAATTCAGTGACCTCAGCAGGGGCAGCTGCCATCCATCAACAGCTTCAAGTGCTGAGTGATCAGTTCCAGGAGGCGAGCAGGTGACTTTCTCAGCTTGGGTCAAGGATCTCCTGGTTGGGTCAGGGGTCTCCTGGTTGGGTCAGGGGTCTCCTGCAGTCCTCAGCTAAGGATACAGCAGGTGGTTCTCAGGCAGGGTGATCTCTGTGAGCCAACAGCCACTGGGAGAAGTGCCCACCAGAAATGCCTACTTGGAGAACGTCTGCAAGGTTGTGGAGCACATGGGAGCGTCATATAAGGTTTTGTTTTCTTAATGTCCTTAGTGCAGGATTTCCAACTTGGTGGGAAATTGGGGGACTCTGATACTGTCCCCTGGTGGAACAGCATTGGAAAATTTGTGCAATTCTAATGGAAGGTCTCAATGGCAGTGTGGGGTGAGGAGAGGTCGCGGGAGCACTACTAGTCCTTAGTACAGGGATCCAGAAGGCTGAGCTTCTTTCAAAGCCACCCTCTCTCAGAAGTTCTGCATTAAAGTAACTCCAGACCATCCTTGCTGAATCTGTATGAAACTCATTCTTCCCATGTGGGAAGGAAAAGGGATATTATCATTTATATTTGCTCTTGTTGAGATAGGTCGTTGTTGTTTTGGGGTGTTTTGATTTTTATTGTATTATATTGTTTACATAACCAAATCATTCTGTTAGCATTGTACAGTCATGTGCCTCAAAACGGCGCTCCGTCAATGAACACCCACACACGTGATGCGTCCCTGTGTGCAGGTGTGCGGAGGTCACAGCATTCACGTTGGTGTAATTACGCTCTATGACAGTCACCAAACGGCAAAATTGCCTAATGATACCTTTCCTAGATTGTATCCCATCATTAAGTGGCACATGATTGCATAAATAGATATATTTCCTCAAGTATCCAGAGAGGTATGAAGGACATTTTCAGAATAAAACCATCCTTTCAGCAGCCACTGTCACATCAGGAGCTCCAGGAGGTCTTCTCCATTTGGGTTTCCGCAGGAGATAATGCCAGGTGATCTCAGTCAAGTCCACAGAACGAGGACTGCTCTGCTTCAGCACCTCATGTACAGAAAGCTTAAGGAGGAATTTGGGACAAAAGAAATGCAGAGTCCTTTCTTCTCTATTACTGGAGAGAAGCAATAAAGAATTCACGTGACCCCTTGTAACAGGGATTCTGTGACATTTTCAAAACTAAAAGTGGGAGATTGGGAGCAGAGAGACATGTGCAGGAGGGAGCAACTGCTTCTTGGCTTTGGACTTTCAGTGGGGACATTGGGGACGTGGGAAAGACACTTGAAAGAGACGTGGGTGAGAGACAGGTGGGGCGGCTGACATTGGCAGACTTTATGTTCATTTGTACTTGAATTTTGCTCCTTTTGTCCCAGACCTGCCTGGCCACTTTTGCCCCTTTCTGGTGGTTCCCTAAAGGAAGCTGCCTTAGGCTTGTGGCAACCTCTCAGGCCTCCGTGGCCCTGCTTTTGGCCATCCCTGTTTGGCTGGACATTTCCCCACAAGGGGACAGTAACTTTGGGTGTTTCATTGGGAAATTGTATCCTTTCTCTTCTTCCCTCTCTATCACATTCATTCCATTAAAGCTCTTGTACGCTCAAAACTAAACTAAACTAAAAGTGTAATCAGAAGTCAAGACAACCTGTGCCGGAAGCTCCAGGAAAATACAAGAAAATTCCTTAATTTTTAAGAGATTTCAAATAAGACTGTAGGAATATGACCTCACAGCTAAAACAGCCATAGTGGTGGGCTTAAGGTACTAATATGATTAACCTCATTTTATTTTCATACAGGAAACCAGAGGAGTAGCTGAAAAGCAAATTCACTCTTTCTGCTTCTTGGCTGGTTCTGCCTTTGAGGGGACACTCCCTTCCTCAGTCAGAGAACTGTTTTTATGGTGAGGGACTCACATGCTCTTTCCCTGCTGCATTTTCTTTGACTCATGGTTGGTAATTAGGCATTTAAATTCGACTCTTTACCTTTGGGATTCCTCTGGGTATGCAAAGAATTCCCCATCTGTTTTGTTCAGGATGTGGGCGGATGAGGAAGTAGTAGTAACCGATAGATATCACTTCTATTTGGCTGGTGTTGGGAAAGACCCTTTGTAATCGGCCAAGAAGACATTCACCAGGGCAAAGAGATCACAAGTAGATGTGCACCTTTGCATTTCATCTACTTCTGCAACTGTCCCCAGGTCCGCGGGAGTGGGGAGAGAGGGGGGTGTGGGGGGTGGGCATGGGAAATCCCAACCTTTCAAAGGCAAAAGGCAACCTGTGTCTTAAATGGACAATTATGGAAATGGCACCATAAAGTTTAAAAAAAAAAAAAAGGAATTCAAGTCAACAAGTATTTATTAAGCACTAGGTGCTGTGCCAGATGAATCATCAGAATAATAAGAATAAAAACAAATCAAATTTGCGATTCTCCTTCCTGTTGCCAAGCATGTTTTAGGTAGATTATATGTATTAACTCATGTAATCTTCAGAATCAACTTGTAAGTTTATACTTGTTCAATCATCTCCCACCTTAAATATTCAGAAACAAGACACCAAAGAGCAAAGAACCTTCGCAGAATTATCCAACTGGTAAGTGGTAGAGCTGGGATTTAAACTCAGACAATAAGCCTTCAGTGTCTATGTTTTAAAGCACTGTATGGTAGTGTCTCTGAAGACATAACTTGTTTTCCCAAGAAGGTTACAGGGAGATGGACTCATAAATAGATGATACCAATATGCTATGGGGAGAAATAGGTGCTTGGGAATTCCTTAGTCCGGTCCTGGGACAAATCCTGCCTGGGAGAGATTCTAGAGGAGTAGGCAGGAATGAGTTAGATAGGGAAAGAAAACAGGGCTACTGAAGAAGGCAAGGAGTAGCAAGCAGTTTGCAGTGGAAATAGTATAAACCATAAGGAGGGTGGGGTGAGACACAACTGGGCACCCAACATGGTAAAGACACACCATGTATGTTTGTGGAGTGAATTCATAATCATCTGGCCAAGCATGACTTTTGTAGGCCAAGTTAATGATTTTTTTTTTCTTTGTAGGCCAAGTTAAGGATTTTTTTTTTAAACAAAGAGGAGTCTTAAGCAAAGGAATGTACATTTTACAAAGATTGTTTTAGCAACACTATTGAGAATACATAAATATGTATGTAGATAGATATACATTGAGAGCAGGGCAAGTTTATCTGTCTTTTCCAGTAGCTCTTATAGGAAGTTCTTATGTCAGAAACCAGTTAGAAAGTGAGCCAAAGTTATAATTTTCTCCATAAATTATAGTATTTATTTAACTTTTTCCTTCCACAAATTGAACCATGACACCATCTGCCTAAGGAATTTTAAGAGATGAGTGACTAAGCTTCTTTTCTTTCCTCTTCTATTTACTGTACTTTCTTCCCTAATTTCTTTTCTCCTTCCTCCTCCTCCTTTTCTTTCTTCCCTTATCTTACTTATTTCATCAGATGGTTATATTGGCCTCAAACCACACCTCAACTTCACCACAAGTGTTAAAAGGGAGACATGAAGATGGTGTAGGAGGGTATTGCAATGATTTATGTAAAATATTATGCTGGGTGTCTGAAACATAATAATATTAGAAATAGATAAGAGGGCGCATGTCTGGGAAACACCTAAAATGGCCGGCTCTGTGTGCTTGGGTTGCTGGGGCACTTACAGACTTAGAGGAGCCAGGATGAATTTGGGTTTTGGCCTAGAAGGCTGTCATTTACTGAAATATTGAGCACAAAAAGAAAAACATGTCCAGGAAGGCAGGTGAAGTGTTTAGTTATGGACTTGTGGACAGGTTGTAGATGGATCCAGAACTGAAGGAACCATGGAGATATTAAGTTCATGTTTATTGGCCAGAGGCTGTGATAGCTTATTTCAGAGTGGCCACCATCAGTTTCCCTCCGCCCTGTGCGTGTCCCAGCCCCATCCATGGAGGACTCTGTTTCTCCTCCCCCTGAATCTCATCTACAATTGAAAATGCTTTGACCAGTAGACTGCTGTGGAAGAGATATTTTGAGACTTCTCAGTCTAAGTCTTAAAAAGATAGGCCATTTTTAGTTACTTCCTCTTGAAACATACCATCGAATTCAACCACCATGCTATGAGGAAGCTCAAGCAATGAACCCACAGAACAGCCACTTGTCATGCCAGGCATGACTGAGACTAGTGAACAAATCAGTCATTGTGGCTAGAGGTGATTCCAGAAAGCCAAGAGGTGAGATGTCTTCTTACACCTTCTTAGTGCAGAACATGCAAGAAGGAGCATAAGAAGAAAAAAACCCAGAGATCCCTGTAAATTGTGCAGAGTTTTCCAAGAAATACTCGAAGAGATGGGAGACAATGTCAGGAGAGAAGTCTACATTTGCCAAAATGGCAAAGGCAGATAAAGTGCTCTCGGGGAAATGAGGGATGATGGCCAGGAAGGAGGCAAGAAAGACCCCACTGCATGGATTCTTAGTGTTCTGTTCAGAATTGTGCCCCAGGGTCAAACCCACAAACCCTGGTGTTTGTATCTGAAACATGGCAACGAACCTGGACGAGAGGTGGAATAACTTGAGTGACAGTGAAATGCAGCCTCACAACAATAAAGAGGGGAGGCTGAAGAAGTGCACGGAGGATATTGCCAACTGTAATTCAAAAGGGAAGTTTGATGGCACAAAGGGTCTCGCTAAAGTTGCCAGGAAAAAGGTGGAAGGGGAGGACAAAGAAAATGAGGACGAGGACAGGGGGCAGCAAGGAATTAAAAAAACTGTTTCTTGGTCTCCTTGTGAACACCTTAGAGTAGGGGAGTGTCTTGTGCACCTGTCTGCTGTCTGAGCCATGCCTGTTGCCCTTACAGTTTGAATCACACAACTGGATGGTATGTCCAGCCCCTCAGAGTGCTCCAGGAATTGTCAATGGCTTACAAAAAGTGGTCCAGGGATGTCCAGAGCAGCCTGAAACTCTATCAACTCTATCAACTCTGTCAAGTCTATCAACTCTATCAACTCATATTTCCCTGCATTTTTAAAATGGGACAGGAGCTTTTGTTTGGTTGTTGGTGTGCCAAGGTAATGAAAGATGTTTTCTGGCCAAAAAAAAACCAAAAAAAAAAAAAACAAAAAACAAAATAAACCCACAGAATCATGATAATGAGTGGTTATTGTTTTAAGTCAGTATTTTTTAAAGTGGTTTAATACAAAGCAAAAGAAACAAGTCCATCGGCACCTGAAAGCAGAGTGTTGCTATAACAAAAACCTAATATATACATAACATAGAAAAGCCTCCAAGTTTGGAATCTGACCGCAGGCAGAAGCTGGGAGGGCCTGGGAAAGATAGAAAGGGTAAAAGGGCGGAGAAGAAAATTGCTACTGGAAATCTGAGAATAAGGGTGTGAGTTATGGATTAGCAGAATAATTAGTGAAATGTTGCGTAAAGTAACATGAAAGACAGAAAGAATACCTAATAAATGTATGGATTTGGTTAAGAAGATTCCCAAGCAGAATGGTAACTTCTTTTAGCTACCAGCAGTAAAGGAAAAGTAAGATGAACTTCTGAAGCAACTGTTCAGTTTTCAAGCAGAATTTAGAGGCCATATTTCCAAAGCAAAACTTGATAAGAAATTATAAGATATTATAAAGCAATTTCATATTTGCTGTTTCTCTAACAAAGGGTCTCAAATGGTCACAGCAGTGGTCAAATCCAGAGGCTTCTAAGAAAACCTAGCTTCTTGGTAAAGATAAGATCAAGGGTGAAGTTGTGAGACTACTTGTTGCCACCTCAGGAAGATTTGAAGTGATGCTTCATAAATTTCTCAGTCAGATAAAAGAACTTCCTAATTGACGCATACTAGACCCTCTTAGTCGGACTACAAAAATTCTGAGAATTTTGAAGTTTGAGTCCCACTGCACACAGAATGAGGGGTTTAGCTCAGAGAGTCTCTGAATATTGCTTTGACCCTTGGTATGGATTATAATTTGATTCAAAGGTTGCCCACTACGTTTTTTAAAGAAATTATATTAGTCTGAATGAACTCAAAGAGCAGAGTTTGGGAACTATTAATCAGAAAATAAACATTTCACTGGAAAAGAAAACTGCAAAACAAAGTTTAGACTACAGATACAAAATGTGTTAAGGAACAGATAATGGAAAATGAACGAGGTCCCTGCGCTCTAACTTTGTATGAACAGGAAACAGGCTGAAAAAGTTACTTAGCTGCAAAGCCATAATGTTTCACAGGTTGAGAGAGAAAGAACCACTCAGAAGGTGAAGCCGAGATTCCAGAGGGAAGAGCCAAAAGTCATGGAAAACAACTCCCAAGGAGCAGAAATGAAGTGTTCATCAGGCAACATTCTCTCCCCAGGGTCAGAGAAAATGGACACATGTGCCCAGTTGGATTTCAGAATCTAAGGACATTCTCTCATTTTCTCTCCTTTTTTGAATGAGAATATTTATTGCTTTCATTCTATCCCTTTTCTACTTTTGTATGTTAGCTTACAAGAGAGTTAGCTTCGTCTCATAGACGTTTCATAACATTTCATGAACATTTGTTTCTGTGCAACCAAGAAACCAGAGTTCAGAAGCAAATTGGAAAAATCATACCAGAGTTGCTTTACTTTCACTTCTACTTGATTTAAATAATGATATCCCAGACTTTGAGCCAATGCCATAAAGGGATAAGAATTTATACACTAAATTAAATTTATAACTTAATCCAGTAGAGGTGAGTCTGTTTTGCACATCAGAGGATTGTCAGTTTTTGTGGCCAGAGGGCCAGCCATGGTAGATAATTGCCAAATATATCCATCAGTTCCCTCCAAAGGATGTACATGACATCTGCAAAAGAAAAACCTGACCCTATAGTAGTTAAAGCAGTATACACAGATTTTATCCAGTACTATTGCAATAGGGGGAAAAAATAACTCAGTACAGAATCCAGCTCAATTTTGAATATGACACAGCAAGTGGGAATTTATAGCCAAGAAGCAGGGGATGGGTAGGGGTGGTGATCAGTGGAAGACAAATTACTGAGGAAAAAAAAAAAATGCAGGCGTAAGGGAGGATTCTAGCTAAATTGACTTAGCAGGATTCTTGCTGAAGTCAGACCAGGGTGATCAGATGTCACTGGGGGATAACAGAGGATGAGGAATCCAATTTGATATCAAGGGAAGTCAAATATGGAGGATAGGGGATTCTGGCTAAACCAACTTAGCCAGATTCTTGCTAAAAATTGTGCAATGCAGATAAGCAAAGAACTACAAAAGTGGGGCCTACCTTAGAGTTTAGGGAAGCCTGAATAGAGTTTGGTCAATAAGAGAATTTTTGTCATATTGCCCCATCAAGAGATGGAATTTACAGCTCTGTGATTGCTTGGGTCATAGAATGCAGCTCAAGTGACACCTGGAACTTTCAGGTCTCCACAGTAAGAGAACTGGTAGCTTCCACTCCTGCCTTCTGGAACACAGCCACCACCCATAAGGAAGCACAAGATCCATGGGGCAAGGACTGTGTTGAAAAATGCCAAGACCCGCAGCTGTCAGCCCCAGCTGAGCTCCTGGTCCTCCGGCAGCCTCTATCACCAGTCCTGTGAGTGGGGCCATTTGAAACTACCACTCCCCGCCCCCACCAGCACTCTAACCAATACTACAAAAAGCAAAAGAATCGCCCATTTAACCCACAGAATGGTGGAGATAATAATATATTGTTGTTTCAAACCACAAAGTTTCAGGTGGTTTGTTGTAGCAACACATAACAAAAACAGATAAAGATTAAAACATTGCGATTAGATGATTAGAAAGTTTGTAAGAACAACCCTAGGGAAAACAGGTATTTTAGGTGATTTGAAGCTGATCCCAAAAGGAGACTGGAAAGAAATGTTCAAAGAGATAAGAGGAGAGCAGAGGGGGAAAAAAAAGGACATAACAGAAAGCAAGGGAGGACCACTTCAAGATGGAGGGAAAGACCAACAGTGTCTTATATGGCAGAGAGTTCTAGAAAGTAAAGAAAAGAGGTGGAAATCTGCCATCGGCTTTGGTAATATGAGGTCACTGATGACCTTTGCCAAAGCAGCACTGACAGAGTGGTGGAAACAGAAACTGAATCACAGAGGATTAAAGAGATCATTAGCCAGGAAATCTTACTCAGTCAAAGACAGTAAAAATGAGAGGAAACAACAGGTAGAGATATCTCTTGTAACTGAGCATCTAGGAGGAAGTTAAGAGTAATAGGCCATTTAGTAAATGGGGTTAAGGGGTCAGGAGAAGTGCTATAATCACACATTTAGGCTTCCCACTCGAGTTCCCGGTGCCTCCACTTTTCACAAAAGGCCGTCTTGAACTGATAGGTGGCTTCTGCTGTTATGTTTGTCTACATGGCTCTGCCTGGAAGTTGGGCAGAACCAAGCTTTCATGGTGTGGTGTAAGGAGCGCTGCATGAGGAGTTCTGATATGTCATCTGCCACTAGCTAAAAACAGCAAGTTTGTGACATCAGACCTCAGTTCCTCCTTAATTCAAAAACTGGATTAGACTGGAGGTGTTCAAAGGGGCTTCCAGTGTTAACATTCAATAGAAGTGACTTTATTCTCAAAAATTCCCACGTGTAACTATAATGTAATTGTTATTTCTCAGAAGACCAGAGTGTGGATGTAGGCAAAGTCATCCAATGTAAGCAAAATACTTGCAGCTTGTGTCCTGTGAATTGGAGTTTGGGTATAAACTATTCAACAAAAGGTCAGGTCCTTCCTGTGCTCTTGGGGGCTAGGGTCCCCCAGGGCATTCTGGACCCCAAAGTGGATAAGCTACACTCTCCCCACTTACACCCATGGTGAAGAGGTTTGTGGAATTGCCAGGGGATAAAGGAATAAGCCAGGTCACAAACAAAAAGAGTCAGGGGGAGCTACCAAACACAGCTTATTGTGTTCCTCAATTTACATGAGCTGGGGAGACAGATCTCTGTCACTTAAGTTGCTTCAGAGACAAGGACACCCCAGATCCTCCCTCTCAAGAGTCAGCATTGTCAAACATCTTTTTTCTCACATTTAACATCTAGTATATTGTTTCTGCATTCAGTTTTTTTCTTTTTTTTTAAAGATTTATTTATTTATGCATACAAGAACTGGGGTACAGGCTAGAGGTGCTGGGGGTGGTGAAAGGATTCACCAGACAGAGTGGGGAACAGAACAGGCAGATTGACTGAAATACACTGCTGAGGGGAGCAACGGGCGAGTCAGGAGAGGTCTGCTGCACCATGTGGGTAGCTCCTTGGCTGGGGATCGAACTTGTGCTGCAGTGGCTGTGGATCACTTCATAGGTTGCGTCTTAATACCCTGTGCTACCAGGGAGGCCCCAGTTTCTTTCTTTTCTACTTCTAATTTATAAATTCACCTTTACCCTACAAGGTGCCATTGTTCCCAGGCACAAATAAAGACAAAGCTGGAGAGTAAGTGGTTTTGCATAGCCTGAAAGTTTATTTAATTGTATTACCATGATTTCTCTTTCTAGAGGAATAAGATAAACTAAAAAGAGAAATCTTATTACATCATTCACAATTCCCACTCCAAATCCTGATATTTTAATACCAATACTTCTAGTACGATAGAAGAGAAAAAATATTGCTGGCATAAAAAAAAAAAAGTTCTCATTCCCCACTGGGTTCTAAAGAGTGGAGCCCTGTGAGTGCTCATGCTAAGGGGGTGATGAGTGTGAGTATTGGAGCAGAAAAAAGGCTTTCGAGGGGAGCTTGCATTGCTTAAGGAAGAAAGAGATAGAACTGAGAAGGAAGAAAAAGAGAATTCTGGATATTCGAGAAATGATGGAGCCTGGAAGCTACCGGGTCTGTTAGGGGAGACGGTGGGAGGACAGAGCAGCTACTAGCTGACAAGAAACACTGCAGGCAGAACTGAGATGCTTAATGGGAAAGCCTATCGTTGTGCTTTGTGCTATGCGAAATAACACTGTTAGGGGCAAAGGATGTCCCGAGCTAATTCCATGCAGGCTTTGTGGACCCAACCCCCACTCCACCCCCCCCAAAAACCATCAAGACATTGGGAAAGACAAATCCCATCACCATCAAAGGGAAGGTGGCTGGGACCTGAGGGTGGAGTTAAGCAGCCAGGTTGGGTATAAAAACCAGACACGTGGGCCTTGTGGGGCTCGCTCTGTGCTCGCCTCCTGGCTTCACGGCTCCTGGCTCGCGGCCAGCTCTCAGAGTGCCATTTGGGATTCCAGATCGGCGCATCGGGTAGGACACATTTAAAACTTTGTCTCCCACTTTACTCCCTGAGTTGTACATTTCCTCATTTGCCCTTCCCTTGTAAATAAACCTTTCGCGTGTGCCTGCAGTAGAGTATTGATAAGTCCTTTCAAGCGTGCGGGTGAGGACCCACAGTCAGGCAACCCGTTTTGTATCGGGGCTGCCCTGTAACAACACCACCAGCATTTCTCTCCTGTGCCTACCCCAGCTTTTCTGTTTGTGTGGAGGTTAAGAAAAGAGACTTTTGAGCCAAATGCCTCATTGCAACTCATTGACCCACACACACCACTAGCTGTATAACTTTGAGCTATATGACTTTAGGAGATTAAATCTAACATCTTCATTCTTTGGTTTCCTTAGCTTTAAAACAAGGATAAGAATAATGCCTATATCGTTCCTTGAAAGAAATAATAATAAGTTGATAACATTAAGGGCTTAGAATAGACCTGGTTCATAGTTCACTACTTTGCCCTAATACTTCCTAAAATTCAAGTTTTTAATTGGGGAGGCTATCACAAAGAACCAAGTTCTATTCTGTGGAAACAAGATGAGAACAAAGACCACTCCTAGCGACCCAGTCACATCTGAAGTTTTCACAATTGTTACTATTGTTATTATAATTATTTCAATCTCCTCTTAATATGCCTAAGTGCCCATGCAATTTGATTACCTTTGTCTGTACATCCACTCATTATTCCTTTACTCAAGGAGTCATTTTGCCTTCCATTATCCAACAAATATATATTCAGCACATATGTCTAACACTGTTCTAGGAACTTGAAAATAATGCTATCAAGATTCCCACTTCCATGGTATTATCAAGGAGATGGACTACTACTCTGATAACAGATAAATGAGGTAATTGCTAAGCTGATATTTGCTGTGAGAACAGCAAACAGAATCATGGGATTGACTTCAGTACTTGAAATTGACTTGGGGAGAGCAACTCCTCTAGAGAGTGTGGTCAAGGAAGATCTTTCTGAGATCAACACATTTGAGCTGGGAAATTAATACAGAGGAAGCAACCATATGAGGTATCAGGCTGAATGTTCCAAATAAAGAAGAAAAAAGCACTAGGACATCCAGATGGAAATGAGTCTGCTGTGTTTAAGCAATGGAAGGAACAGAGAGCCAGTGACCACTAAGAGAGAAAAAGACAGAAAAGACATCAGGTCAAAGAGGCAAAGAGCTATATCTACCAGGTACTCAGGGATCTTGGAAACCCAATGGGAAGCCACTGGAGGATTTTAGGCAGAGGAGGAGTAGAAGAATCAAATTTACTACATGCAAGTGGAAACCAAGTATAAGAAATGTACCAGATCTGCACTTCAAGAAGTTTCTGAGTCCACAATCTCAAGTACAGTTATTTGCATTTGCACCATAAGATCCTTGTGATCTCATCCTTTGTTCAGTGCAGAAATCTTCCTAAAGCCAGCAAACTTTTCCCAAAACGATGTTACTTGTCCACCAGTAACTACAACCTCCTTCATTTGCATGTGACTTTTCTCATGACAATATCATTCACACGGGCAGGCAAAACTAGAAATGCTCCAGCTAGAGGAAGCCCAACTGTGTTCTTGGCTCATCACACTCTTGCTCTCAAAAGAATGTAAACATTCAGCAGCCTTCCCCTTCTCTCCTCTGCTCTCCCACGATGTCTTGCTCTTTGGTGCAAGTTCTCCTGAATTCACTAATTTAACACATTCTCTATCTGTAACCTAAACTCTGCATTTTCCTTCTCTAATGAAGCAGTTCTCTTCTGATTAATATTTCCCAATGCTCTGCTTGTTGACACCTTCTTCCCTGGAATCTCTGCCTTCAGAAAAATAGATGTCCTGCTCGGGTTAAAAAGTAAATATCACCAAGTCCAATAAAAATCACAAAGGAGCAATGAAATCATAACAGGTTAAAGCTGATGATAACCAAAAACTTTTCTTCATTTCTGTCCTGAATTTCCATAAGACCCACTTGCCGTTTTCTCAGGGCCACTTAATTGAAGGTGTTGGGTTTTTCTAGATCCTTGATAGTTAGGATTCAGTTGTAAACTATGCAGTCTTTTTTGTCTGTTTTCCAAAGCAGTTTTCCACTCATAGATTTTTTTTTTTAAAGATATATTTATTTATGCACACAAGAACTGGGGTTCAGGCCAGAGGTGGGGGGGGTGAGAGGATTCACCAGAGACAGAGTGGGGAACAGAACAGGCAGACTGATGAAATACACTGCTGAGGGGAGCAGTAGGTAAAACAGAAGAGGTCTGCTGTGCCATGTGGGTAGCTCCCTGGCCGGCCAGGGATTGAACTCGTGCTGCAGAGGCTCCTGATAGCTTCATAGTGCTGCGTTTAACCCCTTGCGCCACCTGGGAGGCCCTCCACTTAGAGAATTTAAAAACTAATAACTAACTCAGATACAATTCCATTCTGCTGCTTCACCTCTGCATTATTTCCTAATAGTGAGTTGTCAATATCTTGATCTTTGTTTCCACAATTCTTGAACTGGTACTTCTATGATTTTTAAAAGTTTCTAATCCAGTACCTGAAATTACATTCTCATTTTTCTATAAAGAAAAACAACATAACAACAAACTATTTATGCACTGCCAGAAAGATCTGCATAATGGAGTAAGTTTGAATCACAATCTCCCGCTTACTACCTTAATCAAGTGACTTGACCTCTCTATAGGATGCAGTGAATAATTCTTAGTCCTTAGAGCCCTGTAGATCTCTGTAAGATCATCAGTCATTTTGCAACTGTGGACTGAACACCTCCTGAGTAGAAGTCAGAAGGCCGTATGCTCCAGAGGATACAAAGATGTGTTAGAAAAAGATAATGGATACAGAATGGGAGATTAAAATCAATAACTTGATTTAAGGTAGGTGATAAATCACCTTAAACCAGGTCCCTGAGCAATGTCACCTCCTACAGGAGGTCTTCTGAGCACATCCTCGAACATGATCCTTGTCATTCTTCACGTTCTTATCTCATTTCATTTTTGACAGAACTTCTCTTATCTGACACCGTGGCAGTTACTTACTTTCTTACTAGATTTGGTCTATCTCTTTCATGAAAATAAGACTTCCTCTATCCTATTTATCACTGTAAAACAAGGTCCATAACTACCTGTGGAAGAGATTCAAAATTAGAATTTAAAAATGCAGAATGAGAAATTATTTCTATGTGTAAAAGTACTTGGTAAAACGCTAATCATTTTCCTAATAGGAAAATTTTGGCGTGTGAGTTTTCTGTCATTTCTGATGAAGTCTAAGAGCGAGGTTTTCCCCTAGGACTCCTCCTGGGGACTGAACTTGGGGAGGAGACATCATTACATAAGGCTGAAGAAGCTAAAGGATTCCACCTTCCAGCCACTGCCTGAAATAAGCAATCTCTGATTCTTCCCCTAAGTACAGAATGTCTGACTTTTGGCATTTTCCTAGAGGACAAAGAAAGAAAATCAGTTCTGTCAGGTGAGGTGGTCCTTTCACATTGCTTAATGAATTATGTAACACAATTTTATTTCACACATCATTGCCACATGTAAACAAATAAACATCTGTCAGAAACCCTTTCACCTCCAGAGTCCATTCAAAGCTTATATATGAAGCACTAATAGGGTAACTATTTCAATAGAAAAAAATGGAATGATACAAATGCTCTAAGGTAATTTACGTGCGATTACACAAAGTTTAAACAACCCAGGAAATATCTATGCCTCGTCTGAAAAGACTATAATTAAATACCTAATAAAAAGAAAATGACCTATAATTTCCACCATGTTTTCTCTTACGTACAGTCTTGTGAGATCAATAATAAAATGCAAGTTTTTACAACCTCAATTACAGTTAAATTGCATTTACTAACAATTGCCTCCTTCATTAAAATAATGTTTCATTCAATCGTTACTGCAAGTGTCAAGTCAATTTTACCACGGCTCCTCCGTTTCCACTGTGATTGCTCACCACCCCAGACTCAACTCTTCACGTTTACAGCTTCAACACAATGTCTCTCCACTGGATGACAATGAAAGAAAGGCCTTTTATCACTCTTTTATGAAAGACAAAACATTTTTTGTCATTCTGTGTGTCTCACTGCGGGACATGATTTGGGGGACAGTTTAAAAATAAATTTGGCCTTGATGTTTGATATAAACCAGGGACTTAATGAATAGCCCTCAGCTAAAATTCCCCTGGAAGTGCCTGATGACATTAAGAGGATCTGCAGAAAGAGAACTTCCATTTATAAAAAAAAATTCCTACTATATATTAACTACTCTGCATGTGTTGTCTTATTTAATCTAGCACTGAAAACATCTAACAACTATTATTATTTAATGCCCTCTGTTTTGCACTGTTCTCTGGGGATTTGGTTGCATAAAGAAGCGAGAGGCTGTGCAGTTCATTTTTATAACAACCTTATGGGTTCGGGTGACCACTAGTCCCATTTTATACACAGTGTCGGTTCCAACTGGAATTTAAGCTACATCCATCTCTCTGTGTCTGGTAGAGTAAGTCAATGGATGTCTACATGAAGGAATGGAGAACTTGATTAGAGAGAATTCACACTAAGGAAGTGAGAACACTTATAGAAACCATGATGAAGGGGCCAGTAGGATGTAGTGCTTGTCAGTGCTATCTTTGACCCCACTCCTACGGATTTGTGTATAAGACGATAAAGGGATATAAAACTAAATAAAAAAATATAGTCATTCTTTCTAAAAACTCTGTATGCCCATGGGCAGGCTGCTTATCACCTCTCCCTGGCCCAGGCTAGGAAACCTCTGCTCTCCTCCTTACTCCTCTATGAACATAATCCCAACTTCATGTTATCCACTCTTCCTTCTTGAAGAAGCAGATAAAACTTTGGGGAAACTGGCCCCACCCCCACTCTGATAGCAGATTTCACAGGCATAGCTGTAACCCTTCGCTCTTGCCATTGATTAACTCAGAAGAAAGTGAGACTCTCGATCCAGTTTTGTTAGTCTTGCATGGGAAAATTCCCTCACATTCCTTTATGAGAAAGTTCAGAAGTAACTCCCTCTCTCTGGACATTGTCATGTGGGCATGTTCTGGAAATGCTTTAGTTGTTTTGTTACCAAATTTGAAGGAAGCCAAAATACTGAGTCCAGTAAAGTCAAGAGAAATGCAAGTAAAGAGACGTGAAGTCCCTGGGATTCATCAACCCAACAAGAGCTTTGGCAGAAACTAGCCCTTCTAAAGCTAGTCTCCCCGTTGTCCATGCATTTGTGCCTCTGTTATAGCTGGGCACCTGGCCATCCAGAATCAAGACATCTTCTCTTTGCAGTGTGGTGTGTTCATGTGACTAAGCTCTGGATGATGGGATATAAGCAGAAGTGTCATGTGGTAGCTTCTGGGAAGCTACATTTACAAGACTGCTGGTTCATGGACAACTTCCTTGCCCTTTTTCTCCTTCCTGCTGTTATGAGCAAGCATATAATGACTGGAACACCGGCCACCATCTTGGTCTATGATATCAGTGCTTACCACTTTAGGAAATGGCAGAGTAGAGAGGTGGAAGGAAACTGGAAGATGAAGATTTATCCCAGTTTTGTTGTGTGCAGTTACGATCAAGACCTTAGTCTACCTATCTCTGGTCTTGTCTTTGTGTCAGAGGAGCAAAGCTCATTTAAGCCACGGTTAGTGTGATTCACTGTTTCTACAGCCTCACCTAATTCTCAATGGCATGTGTACCTTCATACCTTTAGACTCCTTTGCTATTGTCTAACAAATAATAAATGCCACTTGTTTGCTCCAGCTTGGACTGGATTTTCTATTATCCTGCAACCAAAAACATCTTAAATTATACATGGAGTGACACAACTTTGTCCCCACTCAGGCATGCAGTGTGGTGATGGCTATGCTAGGATAAGCATGGCAGTAGATGGTACCCATCAGAGACATTATTGCCCACCGGTTGACAGAAGATATGACGATGCCCATCAGAAGAGAAAAACCTGACCAGAATGGAGGACTCCATGTCTCAGTCAATATGCGAGGCAGTGGTTTTGTCTGGACACTAATGCAAGACATTCCTGAGAGTTCCCAAAATATTTAAGGAGTATTCCCCTGAAGAGATGGTATCAGAATTAGTGGAATATGCTTTATCACCATTAACCAATAGGTTGATGAAAACAATATCAGTTTATGTATAGATGGAAAAATTATTTCAAAAAATTTGAACAACTTGCCCAAGTTCATATAACTAACCCCACAATTTGAATCCACCCCAAATCCTTTTTTGAAAGGAATATTTTAATATTTTTTTCCTAATGTTAGTTATTGCCTTACTCTAAGAAAATGCATCCTTGTATTTTTCCAAGAATTTTCTCACATTGTATACAAAACTAAACCATATTTACGATAACACTCACTTACCCAAGGTAACTGCAGATAACAGGAATGTGGTACCTGGAAACTGCTTTTAAAATATAAGTTTTCTGATTCTATGATCTAATCCCTGACTTTCATGACAAATCAAACTACATTTTTGAGATTTTGAGACTCAATCTCTAACATTTTTAAAAAAAAATACATGTTCTTCCATAACCCAACATAAAGATAAATAAGATTTAATTTGGTATGGAATAATCCAAGTAATTTTCAACATTGAATTATTTGGTTGTCAACAATTGTCTTTCCAGTTTCTATCAGTCAGTGTCAACTTTGGAACATGTAAATGAGTAAACTTGGCAGAGAGAAAAGATAGATATTTTTCCAAGGACCAGCCAGAAAATGTGTAATATCCCCCCCTGCTATTTGTTGGCTTACCAATTGCATAGGGTGAATCTCAAGAGATTTAGAAGTTCAATTTGAATAAACAAGCACAAGTTTGGATGGTTATCAAAACTCTGGCAAAACTAGGCCAGAAATGGACAGAGTTTCTAGTGAGGTTTCCAGTATTTCCTGTTTCCAGTAGAACTAGCCTGTCTTGAAGAGTCTACTAATGACTGAAACCAGCTGGACAGAACTGGAGAACACTGAAAGACTGAAAAATAAAGAAAAAGCATAGTATGTGCTGCTTGGGACTTGCAAGACAAATCAGCATAACTAAAACATGGTGCTGAAAATAAGTATCAACCACTTGACTTGTTGCTTCTGTTATTTTCCTGGGATTAAAAAAACAACAAACAACCTAAAGGGTTTTCTCCTTTCTGTTTTTAGTGCTATTCCAGAAAAGAGATCTACCTGATGCACCTCACATATTTGTTGTGTGAACTGCAACCCTGTGGAATGGTTTAGTGCCATGGAGTGAAGGCAGTTATTTATTGACCCTAAGCCATTACACTAAATTACTATACATCAACAATTTGGAAGAGACTGTAATAGAGTCAATGATAAATAATAGTCTGATAATGAGTCATCATTCCCTGAGCCAAACAGGGCTATGCTCAGTCATTCCAAAGAAGCGGATAATAAATCTGTTTGGAGAAAGGTATTATGAAGAGCAACTTCAGAGCTGATTAAACCCTGGTGGGAAACACAATTGATCAAAGTACAATATCCCTTCTGACCTCTTTCTGGTATGCCTGCCGATACACAGACAAAATTCTAAACATTGTTTCTCAGGTTCCTTTGCAGATAGAGTTCTGGAGACTATTTGGATTCCACATTCATTGAAATTGTTAGTGCAAGATTTGAGGTGGGCACTGGGACAAATACCATGCTTTTGCTTTTGCCATTTCTGCAGGTAAACACCAACATGGCATAATTAGCATGGTCCCAGCAACCAGTTGTGCTTTGTATGAGTTTAGTGGCAGAGTACAAGCCATCCATTTTGAATGGATGGATTCTAGAGCTCAGAAGTAGCAGGTCCTCCTTCATTACGACATATTCTTGATAGGGAGGGTTTCCTGACTACACGCCCAAATTATATTGGTTTCCAATTGTGGCCAGGGGACCAGCAGTTCTGGAACCAGCAGTTTCTCAATTGAGTAAGCAGCTTCCTGAATATAGAAGGCTTTGTCGCTTACTTAGTGTCCTGTTCTGTGGTATAGAGCAGTTCCTATATAGTGACCCTCATCATTCTGTTACCACAAAATGCTCCTTAATAAATCCTTTTCTTCTTTGTGTTGAGAATGTATTATGAACTGTGTAGCCAAATGCTAAGGTGCCTCTACAGAAATCCCAAGTTCTTCCCAGTTTTTGCACATGGACTGGAAACAAGTGAGAGTGGAATCAAACAGAAGGGGTAGTTCCAGGAGCTTATTGACCTAGGGAGATTTTTACCCAGGAGACCAGTTCTGAATTGATGAATTGTGGAGGAAAGAGAAGACAAGAAGCCAGGAAATGGAGCCAAGTTCAGAGAAGAGAAGAGAAATTAAATGGGAGTGGCTGGGGTGAAGCTAGAGATCAGAGATAAGTTGAAAATTCTGTAGCAAAGGAAGTAGAGAGCATGGAGCAAAGAGAGAGTTGCACCTCTAGGCAACCTCAAGTTCCTCATGTTGTTATGGTCAACTTGTCCTTAAGATTATGTAGAAGTTGGCTCAAATACTCATTTAACACACACACTCTGGTATATTCAGCATTCCTCCCACACACTGGAGCACCTTGAATAGGAGGGGTGACTCTTGTTTCTTGGAATCCTCTTATGTCCCACTTCTCTGTTTCCTCCACCTCTGCTTCCTGACACACCCTCCTGAAGAGCTTTACATTCTCCCAAAATGTTGTCTCAACCCACCCTTCATAACCCTCACTGCCCAAAGTGACAGCAGCCCCATGTAGTGTACTGTTGATTTCACTCAAGGGATAGGATATGACATACAGCTTATTGCAGAAGACCACAAAGTTTGAGCCTTCCTCGGAGCCTAGGGGTTAAGTCTCAGTGCTACCACCACTGCGGCCCAAGTTCAATCCCCAGCCAGGGAGCTGACCCACATGGTGCAGCAGGCCTCTCCTGTCTCACCCGCTGCTCCCCTCAGCAGTGTACTTCAGTAGATCCTCCGGTTCTGCTCCCCACTCTGTCTCTGGTGAATCTTCTCACCACCACCTACCCCCACACCCCTGGTCTGTACCCCAGTTCTTGTATGCATAAATAAATCTTAAAAAAAATTAAAAAAAAGCTCTGAAATTTCCAAGCTATCACCTGCCCAAGACTCAGTTTCCTCATCTATAAAGTAGGAGTGATCAGAACTACCTTGTGGGGTTCTGCTGAGGAAAACAGACAACACTGGGTACAGGAGAGCAGAGTGGCACTCTTCAGTCCCTCTTTACCCCCCCAAAATTTGCTTCCACTGCCAGGCTCTCACTCTCAATCTCTTACAACCAACCTCTGGGGATTAAACACACCAGCAACTGTAGCCATAGGTATCTCTCTTGCCTTCTTTTTTCTAGATTATCTCTTGTATTCTCTGTTCATTTTGTAAATTAAAAAACTGAATAAACTAAAATAGATAATAATGTTGAAACCACCTGATTGAGAACAGCGGACATGCCAGAGAGCAGATAGAATCCACCTCTTTCTTCCTCTCATGGCCCATTCAACAAACTCTTTGAACCTCTTCTTCTCTCCTCTGGGGTGACACGTCAGGTGTGGTCCCACCCTTTCCCCATCATTCTTTTTTTTTTTTTTTAAAGATTTATTTATTTATTTATACAAGCACTGGGTACAGTCAGAAGCGCGGGGGGGTGAGAGAATTCACCAGAGCCAGAGCGGGGAGCAGAGCAGGCAGAAGGACCAAAGTACACTGCTGAGGGGAGCAGCGAGCGGCAGGAGAGGTCTGCGCGCCATGTGGGACCCTCCTCTGGTGGCCGGGGAGCAGCTGGGTATCGAACCGGCGCTGCAGAGGCTGTGGGCAGCTTGGCAACCCAGCGCTCAACCGCTGCGCCACCGGGGAGGCCCTCCCCATCATTCTTAAAGACAAAAAGGACACATATCATTTTCAACCATTGAAGAGACCAATCTAATGTGAGAGATCATCAAATAATTGGCAGCCCTTGCGCTGTTCTCAGCTTTTGGTGTTTCTGAAAATACTCAAATATTTATTTTTAACAGGAGTTCAAAATAATTCAATAATTCAATCGCCATGAATTGAATTTTTCAAAATAAAACCATACCAAAGTGCCGCGGACCAGCATTTAGTTTGAGATTCCAAATTTTCATCACGTTCTCATTCAATAATATGAACCAATCCAACATTTCCTGTGGAGCTTATCAGCACTGAAAACCCAGAGCCACTCGCGCAAACAGGCTCTAACAGACTGACTCATGGAGAGGCAGCGAGAGGCTGCGCTCAGCTGACAGGCTGTCAAACCAAGAAACGGGCTGGGATGATGTCAAAGCCCCTTCTATCAATACTGCCTGCAGCTCATCCTGCTCTGGAATGCTAGGCATGCTATAGAAAGCTGGAAAAAGAAAACCTCACCTGTTTCTGGTCAGTAAGGAAGCCAAGTCTCAGGGAACATGGCCAGAGGGGGAAAATTCACACACTATCACTATAATTTTTTCCAGCTTGTTACTGCAGGATTTATAGTCCTCCCAACTTAAAAGTCCCCTCT
Organism: Talpa europaea; assembly: GCF_964194135.1. NCBI lineage: Eukaryota > Metazoa > Chordata > Mammalia > Eulipotyphla > Talpidae > Talpa > Talpa europaea. The sequence continues at coordinate 130,126,601 of NC_140071.1, read as the reverse complement.
GGGGATGGGAGTCCCTTGGAGGTGACTGCTGTGTGCTCATGGGACTGCGCTCTCGGCTACCTGGGTGTGTGCCATTTTTATAGCTCTGGATTCCTGGAAAGGAACCACAACACAAAGCAATGGTACCCACGAAGGTACACCAAACAGATTGCCAAGATATGATCAAGCCACACAGGTCCCAGAAGCTACTGGGTGACTGACCTCTTGCTATTGCTGATGCCACCTCTCCCTGAGGCCGCTGCCACTGAAGTCCCCAGCTGCTCAAGCTGCCCAATAGAGCCCACAGGGGCACCAAAGCAGCCACCTTCTCCCCCTTGTCTCTGTAATGTGGTCCCAATGCCCAGGTGACTTGGGCACTAGATAGACTGACCTAGGTTCTAGATAAATTGCATTGAATAGGCCAGTAGATGCCCCCATGATGAACCAGAAATCTGAAATCTGCTTCTCAGAGCTTATATGCTCCCCAAGACCCCTGCTGTGGATGACATGTGGGGCCTGGAGTTTCTTCCCTGTGGGTGAGTTCTGTTTCAGAAGGTGCCAGAAGAATGCACTCCAAATCTACCTTTGTATAAACACAGGCCTTGATAAACTCTACAGCAAAAAGAGCTGCAATTCCAACTGAGAATTCTGATTTCCCGCAAATTGAAAAGACAATCATTTTGTTCAGAGGAAAAAGCCACATATTTTCAGAGGAAATGCCAAATAGTTAAAATTTCCTACTGAATTTGCAGAGCCCACCAAATGTCCATGGAGACAGGAGAGTTGATCTCTTCGTGTTTAGGACTTCAGCTTTGCCCTGTGGAGCACATGGTCTTCCAAAGTGGAGAGAACCATCAGTGAAATTCCACCTTGTAACTGCTCCCACTCTCCATGCTCTCAAGCATCTTCCACTGTATGCAGGCTCCTGTAGACCAACCGAACTGCCCTGATTTTTCTGGATCCAGATACCTTCCTTTACTTTTTACTGGAACTCTAAATTCTGCCAGTCTTTCCCAATATTATCTGAGCTCTCACTATACAACCAGCCCACTCTGCATTATATATCACATAATATAGAATATGAGGGCCTCCCCGGTGGCGCAGCGGTTGAGCGCTGGGTTGCGAAGCTGCCCGCAGCATCTGCGGCGCCGGTTCGATCCCCGGCTGCTCCCCGGCCACCGGAGGAGGGTCCCACATGGCGCGCAGACCTCTCCTGCCGCGCCCGCTGCTCCCCTCAGCAGTGTACTTGGGTCCTTCTGCCTGCTCTGCTCCCCGCTCTGGCTCTGGTGAATTCTCTCACCCTCCCGCGCTTCTGACTGTACCCAGTGCATGGAAAGAAAGGAAGGAAGGAAGGAAGGAAGGAAGGAAGGAAGGAAGGAAGGAAGGAAGGAAGGAAGGAAGGAAGGAAGGAAGGAAGGAAGGAAGGAAGGAAGGAAGGAAGGAAGGAAGGAAGGAAGGAAGAAGGCATGCCTCTATATAAAAAAAAAAAATATATATATATATAATATGAAATATCACCGCCCATGTGGGCCAAGTTGGGAAAAGACAATTCAATTCAAATTGTGTACACCAACAGACCACCTGCCAGGTGACAGTATTAAATAATGGCGATGACAGAGAATTCACCAAAGAGGATATCCAGAAGGCCAACAGATAGATGGAAAAATGTTCATCATTGCTTCTAACAAGAGAGATGCAGGTGAAAACCACAGTGCATCTTGACTTCAGAAGTCACAAGTGCTAGAACACACAGAGCTGCTTCCAGAGGAAGAGCCTGCTCCCAGGCTGTTGTCCTTACAGGCTAGCATGGCAGCAGCCCTGACAGTGAGGAGACAGATGCAGGTCAAAACCATCAGCTCACCCATGAGAATGTCCTATATTCAAAAGACCCCCAGGGCCTCCCTGGTGGTGCAAGGGGTTAAGCACCACATTAAAGCAATCTGCAGCCTCTGCAACACAAGTTCGATCCCCGGCTGGCCGGGGAGCAACCCACTTGGCGTAGCAGACCTCTCCTGTCATGCCCGCTGCTCCCCTCAGCAGTGTATTTCAGTCAGTCTTCCTGTTCTGATCCCCACTCTGTCTCTGGTGAATCCTCTCACCCTCCTGAGACTCTGGCCTGTACCCCTTTCTTGTATAAATAAATAAATCTTTAAAAAAAAAAAAAACCCAACCACAAGTGCTAGGAAGGATGTAAAGAAAGAAGAACCCTATGACTCTGTTGGGAATGTAAATGGTGTGGCCATTATGGAAAGTGAAACCAAAAATGGAAAGATGATGACCCATCATGCCACTCTGGGGCATCGACCCAAAGGATGTACAACTATCAACTTGAAAACCATGTGCTTTACAATGTGTATTGCAGTCCTATTTACCATAGCTAAGACATGGAAACAACCTAAGTGCCCACTGATAGAGGACTGCATTAAGATGAGTAATATCCACACGAAGGAATATTACTCAGCCATAAAGAAAGACAAAATGCTGCCATTTACTGAAAAATGGAAGGAGTTAGAGTGATAATGTATAATGAAACAAGCCGAATGACCAAGACGAATATTGTACACTTACAGGTGATCAACAAAGCAAAATACTCATCAAAGTGAGCAGACGCTGATAAATAAAGTGAGGCTTCTGAAGTTAAGGGGGCAGGAATGGGACAGTATAGGGAATATGAGGGATTGTGGTGGGGAAATTTGTTTCAATTAATAAAAATATCTGAAATTCAAAAACACACAGAGCTAGTTCCAGAGGAAGAGCCTGCTCTCAGGCTGTTGTCCTGACAGGCCAGCATGGCAGCAGCCCTGACAGTGAGGAGATAGGCGGGTTGCTGTCCCTGTGTCCAGGTTGAGTGCCAGCAATTAATCAAGTAAGTAAATGAATGAGTAAGAACAGTGATGAATCAGACTCAAACTTTGTGATGATTCACAGAGTTTACCATGCATTCCCAAAAGGCAGTATAGCATGAAGGCTCTGGGCTCATTCTGGGAGGAAGGCTGGACTCCTCCACTTAGTTAACCTTGTGGCCTTTAAACAAAGGAACCTTCCTGAAGACATTTACTCATCCTTAATATGGAGACAAAAAGAGCATCTAGTGCTTGGTATTACTGTGAAGAAGCAACAAGTAAACACACATAAGACACTCAGCAAAATGATCAGTGTTATTAGCATTTATACTGATTATTAGGCAAGGTATATAAACAATTCTACATCCTCAGTTGTTCACTGTTAGTATTTAACTATGTATGCATCTGTGCCAGACACTGTGCTGGGCCAGAAAGACAGAATGATAAGTAGGACTCATAGGAATTCAACCTTGCCCTTAAGATATTGTCTAGGGCATCCCTGGTGGTACAGGGTTTAAAGACACAGTGCTATCAAGCTATCGCCAGCCTCTCTGCAGCATGAGTTCGATCCCCAGCTACATGGCGCAGCAGACCTCTCCTGTCTTGCCCGCTGCTCCCCTCAGCAGTGTTCTGCTCCCCACTCTGTCTCTGGTGAATCTTCTCACCACCACCACCACCCCCCGCCCCCAGCACCTCTGTCCTATACTCTAGCTCTTGTATGCATACATAAATAAATCTTTAAAAATATATAAAAATAAAATACTGTCTAGTGGGTGTAGTGGGTGGTTAGACAGATTGAAGAATTAGAGACTCAAGCAACCAGATGTTTATTTGCATGAAGAACTGAAAAGCTTATGCTCCAGCATTAATCTTCCACCAGGTGGAGCACAGGTTACTGGTCAGTCCATGGTTTGGAGACTAAACGTGGCTGCTGCCTCCTCCCTAGGGCTGTTGGCAGGTTTCTCCCCCAGAGGAGCAGGTAAACAGACCCACATGTAGATATTGTTTAACACCGACAGACGATTGTGGAGGATCATTCAGGTTGGAGAGTAGCGTGGCCGAGGCACAGGGAACAGAGTGGACATTCACGTCTCTTCAAATTCAAGCCAAGAGATGGAGTCATCGGCCGATCGGCTTTAGTCATACAAGTCTCCTGACCTCTTTATGTCTTATTTCCACTGCTGCTTAGGTTGATTCATGTATTTCGCCTTGAGGACAGGGCAAAATAAGCTTTGCTTACTCACCTCCCCGTTTTTAAAAAAAAGCTCCCAGCTCCCAAGAAAATGGCCCTTCCCTACTCCTATCCATCGCCCTACCATAATCCCCATCACCCACTCTTGAAAACACCACACTCTCTTTAATATGGCAGTTTTTCTTGCTCCCTTTATTAAATCAATTGCCCATGACTTTGAAAAACAGTCCAGGATAGTCAAACACGACTTTTGGAGTCCTCCAGACCCAAATAGAAATTCCAGCTTTGTGATTCACCAAACACGTGATCTTTAACAGGTGATTGCACTGATCTGAATCTGTAAACTAAGCCTCGGGATGTCATTGTGGGGTTAAATAAGACATCAAAAGACAAGCCCTCACATTAAGGCTACATGCAGAGAACTCTCAGTAACCTTGAGCTCTTATTTGCTGCCTCTGACAAGTATTTCACATCTATTATCTCACCTTTGTTTTCTCTGACACACCCCAGCCTGACAATAATAACCTCCTTGTCTTTTATTCTTTCCCTTCCCAGCCCATTCCATTCCCAGCTGTCATAAAACTCTTCCCCCAAAACAGATCCAGTCCCTTCACAGCCCACATTGGAAATCTTTTATGACTCCTCCAATATCAACCTGATAAACAAAGTTGAGACTGTCTAGCTTGGCATTCAAATTGTTTAGGTTTAGCAACCTTTCTTTCCTCCCTTTGAAAACCTCTGACCTATTCAGATGGGGTAAGTCACCAATGCTCCATTCCCAAACTTTCTGTATCTGTGCTTTTCTGTTTCTTTCTGTGTCTTTGCTTTTCTCCCTGCCCAGGCTGCACTGTTCTCCTTATTCCTTTCTTATCAAAATTTTGTCCATCCTTCAGTATGCCCCATTTTATTTCACCTTACCCAGGAAGACTTTCTGAATCACCAGTTGAAAATCAACTTTGTCTCTGAATTTCCCTGAACATTTTGGCACCTCTCAGATAGCAAGGGTTGTCTTCTAGACTACATTTTCAGTCTGTTAGCCTCAATTCTTCTGTGGTACGATACAGAGATTAAATAAGTCTATCAAGTTCTGGACACAGTGGGAAGCCTTAAGATGCCCTGAGTTTTACAGACCCTTTTCTTCACAGCTTATATGTAAAATACTATGTTGTGGATCCAACCACCCTGGCTGAAAATGCTTGAATGGGGCTTTGTGCCTAAGCTAAAGCTTTCAGTTTAATAAGCAGCTTCTCCTTCTAGGAAAGTTGGAATTTGAGTCATGTAGAAAGAGTAGTTGGAAGAACTAACATTAGAGAAAGTAAGAAACCACAAGAGATGCCAGTGAGCCGGTACCATGAGGCAGAATCCACAGGAGCAAGGACCCATGAAGTTAAGCAGCAAGTAGCGTGGACAAGAACTCAGAGGAGTAACAGACACACGCTCGATGTAGCAGAAGCAATAAGGAAAATCACCAGAATTTCACCAGAGAGGTGACCCTCCAGTACTGCTGCTGGGGCTCAGAATGGTGTGATGTCCTGAGCCAGCTTCCAGAGCTCCACTGAGCAATCTCTTCAACTGATGTTGACTTTCTTACCAGCAAAGCACCCCCTACAGCAAACCCTTATCATTGTGGCCGACTGAATAAGTTATTCTAAACAGTTTAGGACAACCTCCCATAATACACCCTGACATGAAATAGTCCTCCTAGCTCTGCTTTCCCTTTGGTATCCCCATTTCATCCTTCCTGTCTTACCTTGTAGCACACAAGTGAAATGAATAAATGTGTTTGGCCTTTCAGACTTTCCAAATGGTAAATATCTTAAGTTGTTTGAAACCTAGTGGTCTTCATCCAGACCTTGACACCTTACCGCTTGATACCATCTTGCTTGATAGTTCTAGCTCATCCTCTTGTCTCATAATGGTCATATGTTGGCTTCTTTTTTTTTTCAAAGATTTATTTATTTATGCATACAAGAACTGGGACAGGCCAGAGGTGCAGAGGGTAAGAGGATTCACCAGAGACAGAGTGGGGAACAGAACAGGCAGATTGACCGAAGTACACTGAGGAAGGGAGAAGCGGGCAAGTCAGGAGAGGTCTGCCTTGCCATGTGGGTTTCTCCCTGGCCTGCCGGGGATCGAACTCATGCAGTAGAGGCTATGGATTGCTTCATAGTGTGGTGCTTAACCCCTTGTGACACCAGGGAGGCCCATATGTCAGCTTCTTAATCCTAGTTTCTCAAGACAGTTATGTTAATTTCATGGGTGAGGCTGTTGACGCATGGTCATATTAAAACCCAGCAAGGGTACTATGGCTTAGAAATGAGGCTATAATTTAGAATTCCTGGAATGTCACAGCTATTATTCTTCCCTAGTCCCTATGTGACTAGACTGAGATAAATGAGCATGAATTTAATATAAAAGAAGAAGAAGAAGAAGAAACCATCAGCCATCCTCTAAAGTGGGTAGTAACTGAGGCATCAATTTAACAAAATGATTGACTTCCTTCAGGGAGCCCTTTCAAAACCTACAGAAAATGATAGATTCCAAGCACTTACCTGAAGCATCAAGCTCTGTGGGCATAAGCAAAGGTTTAATCCAATAATGTACTCAATCTGAAGCCAGTTGGCTGCCCTGCTTTTTCACCTCTGAATTTTACTTCATCCACAAATCTTCTCCTGCCAAATGCTCCTCTGTAGCAGATCAATAACTTGAGAGCCAAATCAGCAGAGACAAGTTTGCACCCTAATAATTGAAATTCCAAAATGGAACTATCTGCCAGAGCAAGAGTTAATCTTCAAAACAATCATGAGAGACCCATCTTACCAGCCCCATTTTAGAGAAGACTAAACTGAGTCTCAAGTACTTATGCCTACTAAGTTGTCATCACTACCCAATAAGTAGGTCAAGTTCGTATTGTCTAATTCTTTGTTTTTCCCTATGTCCACTGCTGCAAGATTCCGACTCTTTACATCCTGCTACTTGGAAAAAGCTGGATGTTGCCTGCATTTCAGCTTTTAATCAAGCAATTAGATTCTGTAACCCTTACCTTGGCTAAAATAAAAGGGGAAAAGGGGGAGGAATTATTCAGAGTTTATGTAGACATTGCAATGTGCTGAGGTTGGTATGGTAATCTACATGATAATCAAATCAGACAAGAGAGAACACATTTGTCATCCAGAATCGGTCAAAACTGCAAAAAAGAAACCCAAATTATTGGAGTGAGTACCCATTGCTTTTGTTTGTATTTATCTCCTCTGCTTCCTTTTTAGGTAATTAGACTACTTTTACCTGAGAGAAATCCTGTTCATTGTTGGCCTTAAGCCTCCTCACCTGGCCAGTCAAACTACTCTTTTCTCCTGGGCACAATGATTGGTTCAGGCATAAACTTTTTTCCAAGCAAGATAAATCAGAATTGTCTCTGAAATTTGACAGATGTATACATTTGGGGATTATTGGCCAGAAAGAGGCAAGCTCCAGCCTTCTAGCAGTCATATTTTCAAGTTACAAAGAGCCCATTTAAGGATAAACAGATTATTAGAGGTCAGCAGACAAGAGATGAAGAGAGATAGAACCAATAATTATTCCCATTAAGTCAAATTTTGGCTACAAGCAATCAAAATTATCCTACCAAATACAATACCAGATCCAGTATTTCTACTGAGTTGGCAAGCAATCATATGTTCCTGGCAGGGAAGAGAATGACAATATAGATGAGAGTATTATAGGTTAATGTAGGTTGGCATCTAGATTCAATTAACCCATTTCATGCAGATATTTTTTGGAGAAAGACAAAATGATCAAAATGAGAGAAACATAAGGGAACAGTAATATACCCTGAGGTAACTCTCATTAATATTTTTGTATGCATCTGAATTAATAACAGGGCCTGGCAAAATTTTGTTGTAAAGGTCTAGAGAGTAAATATCTTAGGCTTTGTGAGCCATGTGGTCCCCATTACAACCTGCCAGTATAGCCATAGACAATACAAAAATGAATGGTTATGGCTGTGGTTCCAATAAAACTTTATTGACAAAAACAGGTGGTGAGCCAGATTTGGGCTGCAAGCCATACTTCACTGACCCTGGGATATAGGATCAGCTGCTCTAACAGAAACTGAAAGACATAAATAAGCCAGAAATGTATTTCACTCTCAGGACAGTTTGAGCATAAACAGTTCAAAATTGCTATGGCAACTACAAATTGTCAGAGACACGGACTCCTTCCATCCTATTGCTCCGCCACACCAAGGATGTCGTCTGCATGCACATGATCTGAGATGACTTACTAGCATGTCTATGATCCAGCCAGCGGGAAGGGAGAAGGAAAGAGGGGCAGGAAAAACAAATTCCTTCCCATTATGGCAGCCAGCCAGGAATTGCACACATCACTCGCACCTTTGTCTCATTGGTCAGAATTTAGTCAAATGATCACATCGAGCTGCCAAGGAGGCTGGGAAACGAAGACTATATTTTGGATAGTACATGGCTAATTAAAAATTAGGGAGGGAGAAAAACAATCCTGCAAGGAGATGAAATGTTACCATTTACAGCAAAATGAAAGGAGTTCGAGGAAATTATGTGTAGCAAAGTCAGCCAGAAAGATGAATACTGAATAATTTCACATGAATAAAAGAAGGAATCAAAGTAGATAAACTAATAAAGCAAAATAATGATAAGTTAGCAGCTATCTACAACCCAAGTGGAGTTTTGGAGGCTAAGTGGGGAGAGTGGACAGAGAAAGGTCTGCAATGTGCTGAGGTTGGTATGGTAATTTACATGATAATCAAATCAGACAATAGAGAACACAATCCCTTCACCATAGCTACCAGCAGGCACCCTTGGGTGGGTTAAGCGTGGCTGCAGGTTCCACTCAGGACAATACAACTGGAGGAGCAGAGCAACAGAACCCCAGGGGCCCTCACCCTGTGGGCTGGGGGGTACAGACATACCTGTTGGTCCATCTTGGAAATAAATCTTGGTGTTTGTCCCATGGTACATACACATATGTAGATCACTTAAAATGATTTTATGCATCTATATTTGCATACATAAAGGAGCAAGCACCAACCTCTCTGAATGTGTTGATTGCTAGGATGAAAAGGATCTAACATACAATTTCTTTTAAAAATCTAGTAAGTGTCTATTTTGCACCCAGAATACAAAGATGAAAATATGTAGTCCCTGCCCCACAAGCTCATGGCCTAAGAGGGAGACACTGAAATGGGTGAATGCCTGTTGCTTTTGGTTTCCAGTCCCCGACCCCAACATCCTCTGGTCATGTCACTTCTCTGGGGAGATCTCTCACTGCGCTCAAGACGGGTAACACTGTTTCACACCACAGAGGCCAACAGTGCTGCGTGCTCCTCCCCACCCCTCTTTTCCGTTTCTTCTGCAGTCAAGGGGTGCACACAAGACTCGGTCCAGACAATCAGATGCTCTGCAGGGACGTGGACCCTTGGCAGTGCTGTAAGAACCTTGGGTGTCACTGAAGGTCATTGTCATCACAATGTTGGCAGCAGATCGAATAGATGCCCAGCTCGCTGGTTCTTGCCATTTTCCAAACCTTTTTATGTAGAGGGTTTTTTTTTTCTTTTTTGAGAATGTCTAATATTCCAGTAAGTTTATTGCTTCCCCTTAAGATGGTCAGATTTGGTTTCTGTGGCCAACAACGAAATCCCTTTCTGACACAGAAAAGCTGATCTATTTAGGTGCTCTTGAATACAAAAATGAGAACTTACCGAAGTCATCTTCAGTAAGTGGAGGATTTTGTTAGGAACAGAGAACAACATGGAAAGTGGAGATGCCTAAATTTAAGGAGATGCCTTTTGAGGACAGTCTTTATGCCTGAACTGAAAGGATAGTTCTGGGTCAAATCAATCATCAAATCAACCACTACTCTAGACTCTGGTGTTTAAACTCTGACAAAACTACCATCCCAGTGACATGTAAGTATTTGCAGTAGTAGATACAACATGCAATAGTAGACTAATAAGCAAAAGATGCAGTTTGTAATAACTATTGTGAAAGAATGAAGATACATTCTAGGACCCTCAGCCAGAGAGCAATACTAAGGACGACTACGCCTAATACTTCAACTTCTTTCAATCCTACAACCAAGTGAATTCTGGACTCCCTTTAACATGGCTTTTCTCTACCTCATAGCTTCTGCTTGTTCAGAGTTTCAGATGCCTCCTAACATCACAACTTCTCCCATGTCACAGGTCGGATCCCCGTGAGGCAGACCCTGAAACGGAGATCAGCCGACTTATTTGCAAGTGCTCTTGGGATTCCCACCAAGGGAAAAGAAGGCGTTACAACAGGTGGAGAGAGAAATTGGGCCACAAGGTAGTCTTGACTTGCACAACCAACTTGTCTTAGTTTAACATGGACTTGGTTTTAGTCCTCAAAAGACCCGTGTCCCTGAAGCTTTCTCTGCCCCAGGAAAACCTGCACAGTCGGCTATCTGATGTTGATGAGGCCTCAGCCAACAATGCAGGTCACTCGGAGGCTGAAATAGCACTTCAAATTTTTCCTCAAAGTTTGACCCTGCTTCTGCATCATCAGCTGCAGCATGTGGGCTTCCCTGGAAAGGCTTCATGATCTTGTTTGGAGGGAGGTTGGGGAATGGGAAACTCCTCAATAAAAACAATTCCCAGCAGGCACTGAGGGCGACCTGCTGGCAGCACGTCCAGCAGCACGGGCACAAAGGTTCATTCCTGAAAGTCTCTGGGCAGCGTGTCACCATGTCCACTCCATCGAATCTCTGATGTTATAACCACTCAGCTGCAATTCCTACTGCCCATTGCTGGAGTCTTCCCCATGCACATCCATGAAAGTGAGTGTCTGATCTGACCTCGCCCACGATGGAGGTCACTAACCATCTGGATACTGACTCCCCTTATGCACTCAGCTACAACTGGAAGCAGGATCATATGGTCGAAACACACCCTTCTGGATTCACTCCTTTGGGTCTGTGGGCAGGGCTGGAGGAAATCATGTCGCTGGGTACCCTAAAGGACATGCCATGTGCCTGTAAGCAACCGTAATAGAAGTAATAAATGGGGCATATAAAAGGTGAGATGAAGTATAGATATTGGCTATACATGTCTGTATACTCACCAAGATACCTTGGTCTGTCTAGCAGAGCCAAGAACGCTTCCCTGCAGACTTGAGTTGGAACTTGACAGATCAGATAGGAATAAGCTTTGCCAGGCAGGTCAGTGGAAGAGAGTTTCCAAGCAGAGAGAAGGCCTGTGTGAAGGCAGGGAGGTGTGAGAGAAACTCCAGTGCACCGAAGGGGCCAGCCTTCCAGCCACCCATGTACTCACTGCCTCTTAACCAGGTGCCTGCGAGGCATTTTTGGCAGCTGCTCAGAGGGAAACATGCCACCTATTGAATCATCTGGGGCACTCCTTGTTCCCACTTTTTCATGAGCTGGTGCCAGTGAGTTCTCTGGGCCAACTCATGCCCCACCCTAATCCTGTTTGACTGTGTGCTCTGCCAGGATCCCTGCAAGGGTGGCATGGCCTGGAGCCCCTGCCACAGCCAGGTCAACACAAATATAGGTCCCTGCTCAGACAGGTGAGGTTCCCACTGATGCCAGCTGGGCTGTGGGCCGGGGTGGCAGCAGGTGGGTTTACCTGCCAGTTTGACTCTGGAAGGAAACTCTCCTGTTTCTGCGCTAAGAATGGAAGTAAACCCAGGAGAGGTGTGCAGGGCCCACATACAGTTTCTAGAGGTGATAAAATGTGCTGATTTCTAAAATTACACAAGAACAACAATGAAGGAAATATCTATGTCAATGAAAAGATACTGTCAGCAAGTCTGCAAGAAAATAGCTCTTTATAAATAATATTAAATAAATATTAAGAGGAATAACATTCATTGAGCCTTAATATATGCCAAGCAGTTTATAGAAATTTAATCATAGGGTCCTTATAAAAACTCTACAACATAAACATGATTATTGTTCTCATTTGTGTTTGAAACATGAGGAAATTGAATCAAAGAAGGGGTTAAATAGCTCTGCTTGAAATTACAGATTTATTAGTTCAGGGAATCCCTGCTATCTCTAGCACTACACAGGTTTCTTCCACTTTTTAAAAGCTTGAGTCATGGCCACCTTGCTTTTATTCTCACTGCTTCTATCCTAAAAAAGGATTTTCATTTTTAAGACAAACTGGAAAAAGTGCAAATATTTTTCAGCATTTGTTTTGCAGCAGCCACTCATGAGGCTGCCTGCACCCCGTTAAGCGCCTTCCCCCAGAACTACCATATAAGCCTGTGGATATATCATAGCCTCACTTTTTTTACTGTATGATATTTTCATTTTAGTTTTTATTGTTTAGTATGATTTGGTAGTTATGGGTCTGGAAATGCTCAATTTTTTTTTCACAGCAATTCATGATAATTGCTTCTTCACTTTATATTTCCCTTTTTGATACACATAGGGTTGCCTGTTTGCTGACCATCTTCTTTCTAGAGAGTGCTAGAATCTTCTAGCTGCAAGTAATTGGAGGCAAGTCTCCCTCTTGGCAGGTTTTTGTGTTTTTCTCCGACTCCTGGAATCCATAGTAGTTCACCTGGGCTTGTTAGCTTCTTTTGCTGGTGGGAACCCTCTAGATGTTCTAGATGCATGCTGACCCAATCCATTTCTTAGGTTTCCCCTTCCTGGGTTGAATCCTTGTTTTTCAAGCCTCACGTCTCTGCTGGCGGAGTCCCGCTGCTGCATTATTTTTTTCACCAGTTTCATCTCTATTTTCACGTTTATTATCCATTCCACTTCCTGCGGTAGACCAGAGTTTCTTAAACTTAAATGATGTACTGCTTGTTTTATTGAAGAAAAGGTTCTTGTGGCTTCCCCACCACCACCACCACCCTGCTAGGGTTGATTTCAATTATTCTTCTTTTTGTATTACCTAAATATATGCAAATACAAAACTAGATTTTGAAAAATCCTTAGGTTTACAGCTCTCACATGATCCATAAGACCGAAACATTCTTATCAATACAAAAGTTCAGACAACACTGCAAAGTACTAACATTTTTAACTGCTTGTGGCCGATAATGCAGCTTTAAATTGTTGAACTCACATATCTACAAAGACTGAGGAGTGGGCTGCTGTGGCCTGAGCTCCTTCACCCTGCCCCATCATTTGCCATGAGAACTCGCTTCCCTACCCTTTACTGTCATCCAAATGACTATTAAGAACTCATGTGTTTAGGGCATCTCTCGTGGCACAAGGGGTTAAGCATCAGCACTATGTAGCTATCTGCAGCCACTGCAGCATGAGTTCAATCCCCAGCCAGGGAAGTGATCCACATGATGCAGCCGACCTCTCCTGTCTCACCCGCTGTTCCCCTCAGCAGTGTATTTCAGTAGATCTGCCTGTTCTGCTCTCCACTCTGTCTCTGGTGAATCCTCTCACACCCCTGCACCTCTGGCCTGTACCACAGCTCTCGTATGTATAAAATAAATCAATCTTGAAAAAAAAATTCGTGTTCAATCTGCCAACTGGCCTTTGCTGGCCATCAATATATTATTTACATATTCTTCAATAAAATCTATGGTGTTCAACATGCTGATTTGACAGATGTACATAGTAAAGTGACAATTCTTGTCAAACTAGTTAACTTACCTTCTCACATAGTCACCATCTTCTAACTGAGTTATAGTTGACATATAACATGGTATTAGCTTTAGGTATGCAACATAGTGATTTGATATTTGTAGACATTGTAAGATGATCCCCAAAATAAGTCTAGTAACCATCAGTCATTATACAAAGTTACAAAAATTTTCTTGTGATAAGAACTTTTAAGATTTACTCTCTTGCCGACTTTCAAATACACACTACACTTTTATTAGTATAGTCGTCATGCCCTAGATTACATGTCCACAACTGATTGATTTCATAAATGGACATTTGTACCTCTTGACCCACTTTACCCTCCCATAACTCTCTCCTCTGGCAGAAGAGTAACCATTTGTGAGTATGTGATAAAAATACCTGGAATCTACTCTTTGCAAATTTCTAGCATCCAGTATAGAAATATTAAGTATAGTCATTGGGCTGTGCATTTTACCTAAACAATAATCTATCTACCTAATTCCTTGTAGATGAATTCTTTGACAAATCATTCCCCATGCTCTCCCCCAACACATCCCCTGTCTGTCTTTGTTTCTATGCATTCAACATTTTTAGGTTCCACATGTAAGTGTGATGCCATTTTTGCTTTCTGTGTCTGCCTTATTTTTCACCTAACATAATATCTTCCAGATTCATCCTTGTTGCAAATGGCAGGACTCCATTTTTAAGGCTGAATAACATTCATGTATGTGTGTGTGTGTATTATAATTTCTTTAGTGATTTATCCATCAACAAACACTCAGAGGTTGTTTCTGTATTTTAGCTTTTGTGAATAATGCTGCAATGAATATGAGAGGACAGTTATCTATTCAAGATACTTCCTTTGGGTATATGCCCAGAGGTGGAACACTGGACCATAAGGTAGTTCTATTTTGAGGAAACATCATCCTGTTTTCCACAGTTGCTGAACCAATTCACATTTCCACCAACTGTGCACAAGTATGTTTTTAATCCACATTCTCACCAAAATTGGTAATTTCATTTTTTTAAATAATCACCTCCTAATAGGTGTGAGGTAATGTCCCATGTGGTTCTGACTTTCATTTCCCTAATGTTTAGTGACACTGAGCACCTTTTCACTGTCAGTCATTTGTATGTCTTCTTTGGAAAACTTCACGTCATTTGGATTTTTTGAGGGGGTCTTTTGTTTTGTTTTTGCTATTGACCCTCATGAGCTATTTATATACTTTGGATATTAACCCAGCTATGTGGTTTGCAAATATTTCTCTCCCAACTTGTAACTTACCTAGTCGTCTCCTTCATTGGGCAGAACTTCTTAATTTGATATAATCCCACCTATTTTTTGCATTTGCTATCTGAACTTTTGGTATCATCTCCAGAAAATCACTGTGTCAATATGAGGGGGCTTTTTTCTTATTTTTCTTTTAGGAGTTTATGGTTCCAGGTCTTAACATTTAAGTCTATTCCTTTTGAATTGATTTTTGTGTATGGTGCATAATAAGAATCCAGTTTCATTGGGTGTGGATATCCAGTTTTCCCAGTACATTTATTGAATGAACTACCCTTTCTCTATGTATTCTTAGCTCTCTTGCCAAAAATTAGTTGGCCATAGATGCAAGGGTTTATTTCTGGGTTCATTATTCTATTTATTAGCCTACGTGTTTGTTTTTATGCTAGTACCACCTCATTTACATATTAAAGTTCTCTTTTTTCTCATTATCCTGCAATAACTTAGGTTTAGCACCAGTGAGTTAGAGATACAAATACAGGAAATAGAAGCTTGTGCCACTACTAGGTCACTAGGTTACAGGTGGTTGCAATATTTTTCATATTGGGTCACCACCACCTGATAGTGCGTCATGAATGAACTTAGTGGATTGCAACTAGTCCTTTTTTGAAGATATAGAAAAGAGAGAATATCACAGCATATTACATGGTGTTGTGTACAGAAAATTGTTTCATAAACACAAACACACACGAGGGAACAATCCCAACAGATGCTGGCCTGACCTCGGGGGCAGGGCCACGCAAGTTCACTGCAGTAGGACAATGATGGCTCCCAGCAGTATCAGGTCCTGATCCCCCGTTCCTGTAAATGCTCATTTCTAAGGAAAAAGAGTCTCTGAAATGTGATTAAGCAAAGGCCCGTGGGTTGGATAGACCACGCAGGATTATCCGAGTGGGCCCAAAGCGCAATCACAAGTGTTCTTATAAAATAAAGGCACAGGCAGAGAAGCACGGTTCTGCTGACACCATAGTTTGGACCCAGTGAAACTGACTTCAGACTTACGACCACCGTAATTGTGAGATACTAAAATTCTGCTGTTTGAAACCACCCAGCTGTGATCCTTTGTTTCAGCAGTCAAGGGAAGCTCTAGCCTCTCCATCTCCCTTAATTCTCTGGGTTGTTGCATCCTGGGGTGCTTGAGGGAGAATGAGCCCAGAGGCATCACCATGACAAGGAGGGAGGTGGAGGTGGTGACGCAGGAGGCTCTGAATTGGTTTGGGGTATTTCTGTATTTTCACAACTGGCTCAGGTGCACTGGTGCAGACAGGCTCTCTGTTGCCACTGACGATGTGTGTGTGAAGATCAGCTTTAGAAAACAGTTCACCATGGTAGGCGGATGCCAGGCCACCCTTCTGTGGGTGATGCCACAAAAATAAATAAATAAAGGCCACTCATCCGGATGACCCAGAATAGTAGGCTTACCCTAAACTTTCTTCAGGTTGCCATCAATATGAAAACAAATTTAAATATCCTGGTAGAGATTCTGATTCCTCTGAAGATACTCGAGGCCCTTTGGACTCTGGTCTGAGAAGCAGCATCAGTATTGATCCTCTTTTACATCTCTTGTGGCTTAAGCCCAATTTGTGTTGGGTCCACCCACCCACAGATGGCACGCACCTGCTTTCCTTTTTTGCTTTTGGCACCTGCTCCTCACCATGGAGCCTGCGATGGGCCAGCTGCCCGCAGGGCAGGTCTGGGACCTCTGGTGGACCCGCCCTTGGCTGGGCAGGCTGGGTGTGCGCTCACTTCCTCTCACCTTGTCTTCTTTCTGCCTCATGGCCTTGGAGTCTCTGTCCCCGAGAACCCTTGGCTCTTTGCTGTGTGTAGTCGCAGTGCACTGATTTTAACCCCAAGATCTTAGAAGCAAAGATGTTGCACAATGCTGCCTTAAAAAACAGAACACAAAACAAAACACTGTGTCTGAGGTTTAGCAAATGGCTTTCTCCCGGGTCTGTTTGCTGCTTCTCCACCATTCTCAAACCACATCCTTATATCCCCGGCTATGACGCAGGAAGGGGTTGGGTCCTTCCGGAACAAGGAGAAACTGCATGTGCAGCTTCTAAACACCCTTATCTCAACTGGGAAGCCGGCTGCTGCAGTCCCTGAGTCCTCTCTGACCCGCCTCTTTGTAGGACGGTTTGTGATTATTAGTAGCAGTTCTGCCTCCCTTGGAGTAGAAAACCTTTAGGCAGACAGTCTCTGTGGCACCCCAAACTTCCCACTTCTTTGCTACCCAGGGTCATGTCAGAGCTTGAGTTCACCTTGGGAACACCTGGCATGTCCTGGATGAAACATCCCTGGGTGGGACCAGGAGTCCTTCTGTCCAGCCAAACCATTTCCTTACACACGACACTACCGGAGCCTGGGTTGCCTTTTGACAGACTGTTTGCACACACACCTGACCATCCTTGTCTCCCCCCAGAGTTGGGAATTGGTTGCATGTGCATCGTTTCATTTTACAGATAAAAAAACTGGGACTCAACATTCAAGAGCCTCATGCCCCCAAGCTACTCATCTAGTAATGGCAGAGCTGTCTCTGGACCCCATCTTCTGTCTCTAGGTCCTGTCCACTTTCCACCCCACCTCTTTGCCTTATCCTCTCTGAACAGTGAGGCCAAAATGAGGAACTAGGAAAAGAATTCTCCTCCCTATCCTGCCGACAGGAGCGGTGGGCTGGAGCCCACAGAATCGTCCTCACACTGAAGCTGAATGAGATTCTACGTTAGTCTCATCCTGATGAGTAGCAGCGTAGATGACAACGTGCTTGGTGTGGTTTCGCGGCACCCACTGAAGGACCTCCTTTACCCTAAAGTGCTGACATGAAAGCTCCACTGCTAGAGTCCATTCCTTTTAAGTCCCAAGTTAAGAGGTAGCAGAATTTTGGAATCAGACACACCAGGATTCCAAACCCATTTGCACAACTTGGTGTCTGGCCACGGGCAATCATCTTATCTTGTCAGCAACAAAGTGAACAAGGATGGCTAGCGAATTCTCGAAGCCCCATGCAAAATAAAAATGTGAGACTCCCCATGGGCCTCCTGGTGGCCTCCCTGGTGGCACACGGGGTTAAGTCTCAGCACTATGAAGCTATCAGCAGCCACTGCAGCACGAGTTTGATCCCTTGGCCAGGGAGCTCACCCACATGGCGCAGCAGACCTCTCCTGACTCATCCACTGCTCCCCTCAGCAGTGTATTTCAGTCAATCTGCCTGTTCTGTTCCCCACTCTGTCTCTGGTGAATACTCTCACCCCATCTCTGACCTATATGCCAGCTCTTGTATGCATAAACAAATAAAATAAATCTTTTTTACAAAATGAGATGCCGCATTCAAAAATTAAGAATTTCGGGCCTCCCCTGTGGCGCAGTGATTGAGCGCTGGGTTGTGAAGCTGCCCGGAGCCTCTGCAGCGCCGGTTCTATCCCCGGCTGCTCCCCGGCCACCGGAGGAGGGTCCCACATGGCGCGCAGACCTCTCCTGCCACCCGCTGCTCCCCTCAGTGTGTACTGCTCCCCTCAGCAGTGTACTTCGGTCCTTCTGCCTGCTCTGCTCCCCGCTCTGGCTCTGGTGAATTCTCTCACCCTCCCGCGCTTCTGACTGTACCCAGTGCGTGTATAAACAAAACAAACAAACAAATAAATAAAAAACATGCCTCTATTAAAAAAAAAAACTAAAAAAAAAACCCCAAAATTAAGAATTTCAAGATGGTAACAACAGAACAGCAAGCCAAGGGGAGAGGCCTGGGACATTGCATGCCCATGAACTTAGTTCTTAATGAAATGTTCAATACACTTTATCAGCCCTTAGTCCATGGTTCTCAAGTCAGCAGTCCTATCTGGGGGTTCTGCAAATGCAGGTTCCCAGGGCTTTCCTGTTCTTTCTGTTCTGGAGTGAAGTCCAGAAATGTTCCTCTTAAACAAGTATCTCTGGAGATCCTGGTGGAAATGGCAACCACCCTTTTAAGAATTGAGACTCTCGGCTCCTTCAGCTAGCGGTGAACTCCTTGAAAGATATGAAATCCCAGCACTTGAATGACCTAGTGGCCCTGGTGCCCCGGCTGTGCCTGGAGGAAGTGGCACAGGTGTGTGACCTGAAAGAGCTGGTCATAAGGAGCTTTAACATTTGGGACTCCAGCTCTACTTGGGCATCAAGATCCTCAGCTGAACAGAACTCCCCCTTAGGGACACCACCATGGCAGAGGCAGGCCTGGGGTACGGCAGCCCTTCTGTAATTTGGGGGCCGCCCCCACAAGGCTTCCGGAGCTTGAGATGACTGGCTTTTGTTGGCCTCAGGTTCACACATTTCTACCTCGATGTCTTCAACCACTACTCCGGCTTGGTGAACCCCTCCCCCTGCAGCTCTTCTGGTGCCTGCTCTCCCCTCTGCATCCCTGGCCTGCAATAAGCGCCTCTAGTAGGCCAGGTTCAAGTCTAAGTCCCTCTCAATTACTGAGGGAAATGAGGCTCTTCCTGAACTTGGGACATAAAAGCCCCTTCGAGTTTAGAAATCCCGATAATCCCCTGTGCTGAGCAGGTACAGCCTCGCCACAGCCCTCTGAGGGAGACTTGGCAACAGCACTTTACAGATGAGGAAGCTGAGGATGACTTATGCGCTAACAGAAGGTGGAGACGGGACTTAAAACACAACCCTCAAGACAGATCATGCAAATATTAGTAATCCTTATTACTAGACCCAGGGAGGCTTAAATGAGTGAGGGATTCCCTGAGGTCATAACTGCTTCAAGCAGAAGATGTGGGATTTGAACCCAAGTGTCCTGGCCTCAGGCCCCAGGATCTTCCCAGCCCACCTGCTCTGTGCTTCTCCCAATGTGCTTCCCTCCATCCTTGTAATCCCATCAGGCTTCCACAACTTAATACCATAGACTGAGTAGCTTATAAATGACAGCAAGCATTGTCTTCAGTTCTGCAGGCTGGAAAGCCCAATATCAAGATGCCAGTGGCTGTGGAGCTGGTATGATTCCACTTTCTGGTTCAGAAATGGTGTCTTTTTCTGGTGTCCTCACAAGAGCACTCTCTAGGGCACTGACATAAGGTCACTTATCTCTTCCTGAGGGCACCACACTCATGTTCTAGTCACCTTCCAAAGGCCTCACCTCTAATTACCATCACACAAGGGATTAGGTTTCAACATTTGAACATTTCAACACGCAAATTTTGGAGATGGGGCAGGAACACAAATTTTCATTCTGCAGCAGTCCTCTCTGTAGCCCTAAGAAGCCCTTCTGGGTACTTATCCCAGAGGAGCTAAATTCAGCTGTGAGGAAGGAAACTGGGCACAGGAGGGCTCATGGTGTTTTGACCTCCATGGCTCTTGCACCAAGGTTGTGTCCATCTCTGTGGGAGATGGACAAGCCGTGGGGAATGTGGAAGGAGGCTCCACCACCCAGGGTCAGAACTGGCAGCTCTGTGTGCATGGGGTGGAAGCTCAGATACAGACCAGCTTCACAATCCAGGAAGCTGAAAGGATCCTTTCTCTCCCAGGGGCTTGTTATACTCAGAGCTTACTTCAGAAGGTCATCACTCTAAGCCATCCTGCCAACAGGCCATAACCAGACCTCCTGATTCTCTTCCCTGTCAACTCTACCCAGCTGCCCAGCCACACCCACTGCCACCCAGGCCTGCCCCACAAACTCTCTCCTACTGGCTCCCATACCCCTGCCCTCCATACCTGCTGTCATGGTGAGGAAATGGGGGGCAGTCCCCCCAGAATGACCCAGAGGCAAGGAGCGGTAGGGTAAGTAACAGACCCATAGGGCAGTAGATATTGCATGAGAACCCACCCCACCCCCAGCCCAGGTCATGCCTTTCCTCTGTATCCCACTGCCACATCCCACTGGTACTCAGACCTGTAAAAAATTTACATTACTTGGGCCTCCCTGGTGGCACAAGGGGTTAAGCACAGCACTGTGAAGCTTTCCGCAAACTCTGCAGCATGAGTTCGATCCCCAGCCGGCCAGGGAGATACCTGCATGGCACAGCAGACCTCTCCTGTCTCACCCGCTTCTCCCCTCAGTAGTGCTTTCAGTCAATCTGCCTGTTCTGCTCCCCACTCTGTCTCTGATGAATCCTCTCACCATCCTGCACCTCTGGCCTGTACCCTAGTTCTTTTATGCATAAATAAATAAATCTTTTTTAAAAGTTTACATTACTTAAATGGACAAGTGATAAGAGGCATTTAGAAATATTAATCTATACACTGAGCCCTTAGCATGTCCAGATTCTTTATTTGCTTTATCCCAGTGACTAGAACAGGGGACTGGGACCTCTGTTCTCTTATTTTGTAGATGAGAAAGTTCGTGTTCAGAAATCTGAAGGTGTTTGCTCAAGATCACACAGTCAGTAAGTGGCAGACCTCAAACCCAAATTCAAATCCTGTACTTTGCTGTCTTTGCATCATGGAAACCTCTTTAAGAGACACTTCTAGAACTAGACAAAACTAATAAACAAAAAGCCTGTCTGTCCTGTCCATCAGAAGTCTGACAGCTGGGGCAGGAGAGAAGCAGAAGACACAACCCCTGCCTTCAACGACCTCACCATTAGGTCCCATTAGATGAGGTTTCCTCTTGTGGGCATTTGGAGAATCAGATAGGGGAGAACCTTTCTCTGTGGGAGAGATCAGGTGGCCAGAGAAGGCACAGACTTTGGAATTCTGTCTACAAGTCTCTCTCCCTTCCCAAGCCCTTGATCTTTTTCCACAGTAGTTTCACCTGCTGCAGTGTATAGAACTGTGGGGAGATTTCATCCCTGCATGCGTCCTGACTTACTCTCATCCTGTGATGTTTAGTTTCATGTGTCAACTTGACTGGCCTAAGGGATGCCCAGAGAGTATAAAGAAACAGAGCCAACAGATATCTATTTATTATGAGAACTGGCTCACATGTTTTTGGAGGCTGAGACAATCTGCCATCTGCAAACTAGAAAATCGGGAAGGCCAGTGGTATAATACAGTCCAAGTCCAAAGTCCAAAGACTTGAAAGTGAACTTGAAGGACTCTCTCTATGTCTCCAAGCCTCTCAATTTATTTGTGCAACATAGTATATGATGAGTGGCCATTGCAGTTGCAGATTTTCCTGAAGATCTAATATGGAAAAAAGAGAAAGGACTATGCAAAGTGTTTTGGGCCCCCAATTCATTATTAGACACAAGTGTCCCCTGGGTGCTGTCTGCATGGTCTGTGGATTATCCGAGTGTGATCATTGTCCCATTGCTTCCCCAGCATCCAATTCTCCCTCTTCCTGCCAACAGCACCTTGATTCTCCTTCGGTGGATTCAGTCCATGTGTGTCGAATGGGACTGACCCTTCTCCTCCCCCAGGGTGCGTCCAAACTAAAATCAGTAAGGATAAGCCCAGCTATACCAGACACTGTGATTG
Organism: Talpa europaea; assembly: GCF_964194135.1. Taxonomy (NCBI): domain Eukaryota; kingdom Metazoa; phylum Chordata; class Mammalia; order Eulipotyphla; family Talpidae; genus Talpa; species Talpa europaea. The sequence goes on along the minus strand of NC_140071.1, from coordinate 130,104,304 downwards.
GTTTAGGAAAGAACAGGTAATTCAGCCTGGCCAATGTTCCTCAAATATGTGTAAGAGCTGGTAAAAGACACGACGTCTGCATCACCCAGCGCGTGGTCTGACACTCCATGGCGACTTGCTAACAAGAAGCAAGAGCCTGAATCTGCTAGGGGACCACCAAGCAAAATCCAATAATGAAGCGTACACTGCGGGAGGCAGGAGGCAAGAGACAGGGCCCTGGAGATAGTCAGTTGCTGGAGCAAACCTTACCTAATGTCATCCCACCTGATTTGTTATGCAAGCAAGTAAAGCTTCCACTAGATAGGCCAGTTTGAGTTGGATTTTCTGTTATTTACAGCCCAATGATCTATTACATCAGTCCTCTTGCAGCGACTCTCTTTCCCAGTCCAGTGCTGGAGGCATCTCTCACATGGGGGAAAAGCCGAGGAGGGGAAAAAGAGCAGAGAAGTTGAAAGCCATTTCCACAGAGTTGACTTCTTCATAGTTGCTCTGGGAGAGGGGTCCAACAGGGGATACGTGGAGCTGTCAGCCAGAATAAGTTCCAAGATTATTTGGAAATGTCAATGGACCATTCTCTCCCTTCATCCCACAGATAATCAAGAGTTGGCTAAGAGTGCTAATCCCCGCCAAACACAGCCAAGGAAATATCACTGCTCAGGAATCCTTAGTCTCTCCAGAGGTACAAGCCATCATGTTCAGAGTGAGTCCAGGGCTGAGGGCAGATGACACCGTGTTAGGGAGCACCGCCATCTGGAGCACTGCCCATCACTTTACAGACACGGGATGAAGCCTAGGAGCAGCCCTGTATGCTCCAATCCTGCCCCAAAAAACAAGGTGAGATGTGGCCTGAGGGCTAATCTCACCAACCCAGGAGACATAGTACAGAATTAAGTGCCCAACGCAGGCTCTCTTGGTAGCAGGATTTGAGATGAAAAGCCAGGCTTAGTGGTTCCTTAAAGTGCCAGGGGGGAAGCTGGAGATAACAAGACTCACCTGAGGTTACTCTGAACCCAAGTTCAGGAAGAGATGGGCCTAGGAGAGGATGGAGTAACAGTCAAGCCAGGACATCCAATGGCTGAGCCTGCTCAGGGACAAGTCAAGAAACTTCCAGCACCTTAGGGTCTAAGACAAGGGATACATTCACAACAGCAAGGAGAGAGAGAGATGAACACTCCCCAAAGGGGGTGTCCACAGAGGTAGAGCCCCAACCCTGGTCTCCAGCTCCAACTCATACCAGCTGTGTGCACTCAGAGACTCTTAGAGATTCGGCTTCCTCATCTGAGAGAAGGGAGGAATGATAATTCCTCACTTAGTAGATTGCTTGGTGAATAACTAACTACAAGCTCACTGCTGAGCACACTGTTGGGCTCAACATCAAGTAGGTCCGTAGTTTGGGGGTGCTCAGGGGAACTGGGATTCAGTGGGGAGGCTGGTGAGGAGAAGGGGCAGGGAGCAGGGCAGGAGCCCAATCCTCAGCCCTCTCCAGGCATCACCACTTAGCAACCTTGGCATGCCAGGCCCCAGCCAGAGATGCAGGAGGAGAACAGGACCTACCTTGGGGCTCCCAGAGTCTCAGTGAGGCTGAATCATCCCAGGGCTGACCTGTGGCCTTCCCTGGGGAGGTGGGTCTTAGTAGCACACCCAGTGGGTCCCACCAGGCAGAGCCTGGAGGAATTAGGTGGGACACACAAAAGTGAGCAGACCTACGGGGCAGTGACGCTGCTCAGGCCCAGGCCAGGGGACACCGCTCCTTGGCCCTCTGCATTCTGTTCCTTAGCAGCAAGCTGAAGAGAAAGCCAAAGGGATAAGAGCTTGCCTCTGATCCTGCGCATGGTTCAGAATTTCCACAACAAAATGTCCTGGAATTTTCACTCATGTTTCTGTATTTCATTTTTTCAAGTTAGAGAAAATATTTTTTCAATCAAAAGACAGTTCTGCAAGAATGTTCCTGGGTTCCTGAACCCACTTAGAGCTCTGCTCCCTCCTCGCAGTTCACGTCAAACAACAGGTGGGGTGCTAAGAGCCTCAGGGGCTGCCTCTGGAGGCCAACACCAGCTAAGGTGAGGAAAAACACTTGAATAGTAATGGTTAAATGGGAGTAGGTCACAAGTGCTGCTAATACTATTACCAAGCCATGGTCTACACTCTCCGGGCTACTGCTGCTCCCAGTGTAGACACAGGGGCCTCCTCAATTGCCTGGTAGCAGCTCAGACTGGCAGACAACCTCACGTTTACTGAAGGCTGGTTGTAGCCATCAGGATTCTTTTAGTTCAACGGATTGTAAACCTGCCCTAAACTGACATCAGCCAAACTGAGGCTTAATGAGCACCCTTCACTGAGTACACACTGGATTTGGATGGTCAGGGATGGGGCCAGGCTCTGTGTCCCTCTCTCACCTTGACCCAGTTTCATGTGCTCACCCTGTGCTCAGACAGGATCCCCACTCATGGCCACAAAATGGCTGCCAGTAGCAGGAGGGACCACATCCTTCCTGGCTGACAAGAGGATCAAACAAAAGCCCTCAATCCAACCTCATTACCTCTGGCTACTTATGTTAAGAGTCACCAGCAGTTTGAGAGGGAGGTCTGAGCCACATGCCACCCCAGGGGCCAGACATAGAGTCTCACAGAGCAATGGCCGCCCAGACAGAAGTTGAGGGGACAGGCCTGTCCACAAAAAAATTGACAATGAGAAATATAATTGAGGCTGACAGAAGAGAAGCATATCATCAGAAGGAAAGCTCCTGCTTCCTTTCTCCTTAACACCTCTGAGTGGCTCGCTGCTCCTTCCACTCCGGAAATGAGGGTTAGGGAAACAGTGTAGTTAAGAATCAAGCTCAGAATAAGACTGCCCCAGCCACTTGGGATTTGCACCCGCCACCTGTGTGGCCCAGAGCAACTGTCTATTGCCTTGGGCCTCCATTCTCTTGTCTGTAAAACAAGGCAAATCATCCTACCCACCTCGCAGGTAGGGAGAATTAAATGAAAAATAGGGCCTTTAGTAAGTAATCCACATGCACTTATAGTTGTTATTCATACAGTATCCTATGCCCATTTCAGTCTCTCACCAGAGTTAAGGTAAACTCTGGGCTAAAAGTCTTCAGGAGGGCCTCCCTGGTGGCGCAGGGGTTAAAGTCTCAGTATACTATCAAGCTATCGCCAGGCATTGCAGCACGAATTCAATTCCTGGCCAGGGAGCAACCCACTGGCACAGAAGACCTCTCCTGACTCACCCGCTGCTCCCTTCAGCAGTGTATTTCTTCAGTCTGCCTGTTCTGTTCCCCACTCTGTCTATGGTGAATCCTCTCACCCTCCGGACCTCTGGCCTGTACCCCAGCTCTTATATGTATGCATAAATAAAATGATTTTTTTTAAATTATGTAAATAAATAAAATTCTTCAGGAGATCGCTAAGATATGGAACAACCTAAATGCCTAAAACCAGATGAGTGGATAAAAAAGATGTGGTATATGTACACAATGGAATACTATTCATCAGTCAAAAAGGCAGACTCATGCCATTTGCAGCAACATGGATGGCGCTGGAAGAGATCATGCTCAGTGAAATAAGTCAGAAGGAAAAAGAAAAATAGCAGATGGTTTCACTTATAGGCGGAATATAGGGGAACCAAACAAGGGATCAGGAAAAAACAAAAACAGAACTAGCACGCCAGAGATAAATTGGAGACATTCAGCAGGAGATGGAGAGGGATCAGAACAGGGGAGGGAAGAGCTCAAGAGACTATGGTGCTGGTTCATGGGTGACTTGGTGGTGAGAATTCTATGGGGATTACACCTGAGAGAAACAATGATGTCAAAAATGCATACATAAATAAAAAATAAATAAAATAAAAATCTTCAGGAGAGAGTGATCAGCGATGGCAGCCGGCCTGAGAGAGGGCACACGGACCCACTGGCCCTCCTGAAAGCAGGGCAAGAGGGTGTGAGTGGAGGAGCAGGGCCCCAGAGCAGGAAGTGGGGGTGTCCCACCGTGGGGCCACCCAGGAAATTCTAAGGAAGAAGAGCTCCCTGCTCCTGTGTTAATGAGGAACCCTGGCATCTGTTTGCTCCCTCGCCCTCTCTCCTGAGGGAGGCGGTGAAAAAACCCACCCAAATAAGGCCCAAGCAGTGCTGGCATTTGCACGCAGAGTGTTTATATAGATTAGAACATCTCTGTTGACTTACAGCTTAAACCTCCCAGGCTTTGCAGTTCATCAAAGTTTAATGTTCTGTTTCTTGATGTTCCTTGCCATCACTAAGTGACTCTGTCAGCTCTTCATGGGGAGACTTCCCCCTTCGGGGCGCACGTCCCTGCCCTGTGCAGGGAACCCTGTTGCTAAGGGCATGTGTTCTGTTTGCTTTTGAGAAGTACAGATGTGAAGAGTCACCAAGTGGCATCTTTTGTTCTGCTCATCTGGCAGCCGGGCCTGCAGGCGATGAAACAGCTGCAGGACTGGGGACTCCCCCAAGGGGGGGGAGGAAAAAGAAAAAAAACAAATGTAGCCCTGGAGGCTATGCCAGTACTGGAGGCTCCAAGAATTGAATCTATTCTTAGGAATCTCACTCCATACCCCTTCCATGGGTGGAGGCTGATGGGATGCAATTTGGTTCAACCCACATTTGTTGAGCTTTCCCTAGGCAGCTGTGAGGGGACTGGTGGCTCGGTAGGATCGTTAAGACCTGCTTTTTCAAGACAAAGGAACAGGCTAAACTAAACCAAAACAAACCCTAGATAACTGACTGGAGACCTGAGGCTAACTGAGGGTTGGAGCAGGCAGCCAAGTGGAGAGGACTAAGGTAAAGGGTTATGGGTAACATAGGAGGTAGGAACCTGTACCCCTAAATCATACACAGATTTGTAAACCAATGTTACCTCAGTAGAAAATAATACAATTAAAAATATATATATGGTTTCTGTCCTTTGCTATATTCTAGTAGCTAGGAAGTCCTGACGGGAAGAACAGCCTTTGCATGAAGAAATCGAAATTGCCAAGTGTTCCTTTGTGTCAAGTCTCTGTCAGAGGACCCTGGAGCCTCTGGGACCCTGGGACCTTGTTTTCAAGTCTCTTGGTCTTTACTACTAGTGTTCAGATTTTCCTTGACCTAAGCTAAGTGCTCAGGTTGAACCCCAGGTACTTCTTTAAGTATCCAATGGTATTTTTTGCACTGGATGTGTTATAGAGCAACCCCGATATTAAACGGGTTCCTGGCTGTGGGTCCTCACCCGCGCGCTTTAAAGGGACTTATGAATACTCTACTACAGACACACGCAAAAGGGTTAATAAAAGGTTTATTTACAAGAGAAAAAGAAATAAGGAAAATGTACAACTCAGGGAGAAAATAGGGAAATAAAGTCTTTAATGCGTCCTACCCGATCCGACGACCTGGAAACCCAAAGTCACTCTCAGAGCTGACTGGACGCTGCGAGCTGGCTGAGAGCCCAAAAATGGAGAGCCCCCAAAGCCCACGTGTCTGCCTTTTGTATCCACCTGGCTGCTTAACCCCACCCTCAGGTCCCAGCCACCTTCCCTTTGGTGGTGATGGGATTTGGAGTTCCCAGTGTCTTTGGCTTTGACCTGGGGTGGGGGTGGAGTCCACAAAGCCTGTATGGAATTTGCTTTGGGACATCCTTTTCCCCCTAACAGATGAACAGACCTTCCAGAAATTCTTATGTAGTTGATGACTCCCTTAAGCCTAACAACAAAATAAACGTCCTATCTCACAATAACAATAATACCATGGAATAAATAGAAGCAAGCAGAGATGGATCTAAATTTAAATCCAGTCACATCATTTCCCCTGCTGTTCATTGTGGCCAAGACATCATTATTCTCATAGCCATGGCTATGGCCATGGCTCCCTAACTAATCTCCTTTCCACCTTGAGAGCTCACCAGGGCACACAGCAGCCAGGGTAATCTTGTGAACACATAAGTTCCATTGTGTTACTTTGGTGTCATTTCGATTTCCCATCTCACAAACAGCACAAGCCAAGTCCTTGCCATGAATGACTTTAAGGGTCCCAAGTGACAGTGATCCCGGTGAGGGAAGCCACCTTTTCAGTGGCTCTTACTGTCCCAGTTGAGCCACCACCTTCAACACCATTTGGAGCTGAGATGAGCTTTGCCTTGCTGAGCCGGCAGTCTGCAGAATCACAAGTGAATAAACAATGGTAGTTTTTATAAACTACCAAGTTGTTGCACACAATAGATAATCGATAAGATTTTGCATATGAAAAATATAGTTTTGCAGCTAACAAAAATGATTCCAAAACCATGATGGTAGAAAAATATTTAATAAAAGGATAAATTTTTATAATGTTTCAAAGGCTATAAAACAGTATGTCTAAAATTTAAAAATGTTTTTAGTATACATGGTATCTATGATGTTTCATGTACCTTGAATTTTTAATAAAGTCACTTTGATAATAGTTGCAAAATGCAACTCAAGATGTACAAAAAATTGCCATTGATTTATTTGCTCTAATTTCTTTTTAGAGGGAAAAAGAGAGAGGAGAAAGGAAAGAAATTCTTTCATTTACTATTTTTCACCCTACCTGCTAAAGTGAACATTGTCCTCAAAACCCCAGGAAAGGCATGGACACAACTGGAATGTAAAAAGAAATAGAATAAATTCATTCTTAGGCTGAGTTACCAAGAGCCCACTTTCTGATGACATAGGAAATTAGGACATCAAGTTTTGGGTATTTTTAAATATGTCTTTTCTAGTTTCCTTGTTTGTTTTCAAGACACTAAAAACTAAAACTTCAGATTTTCTTTACGAAGTCTCTCTCATCATGGCACTGATTTTTTTTTTTTTTGAGACAAAATGCAATAGTTTACAAATCTGGGTTTGATTTCATCTCCTTGATTTTGATGGTGCTTACTAGCCTGTCAAGACCAATTGAAACTTAAGAAGAGCTCCTGTCCTAAAACTGCTCTTTTCAGCCTTAGTGCTTTTGGAAATTATACATATGTACCTTGAGTGTCTTTGTTGAGAAAAATGTTCAGCTCTTTAACTCTGTTGGAGTGATTGGAGTCTTCCACATAGAATTTCAGTCATTTAGTGAAAACCCTACAACTACCACAAGAAGATTAAGACAATGTCAGACAAATAGGTAGGACCAATGTAAACAAGGGTTGAGTGACTTTAAGATTAAGTGTTCATGACCCCACCCAAAGTAAATAAGAAACTCCCCTGAGAATCCCTTCATTTTCAGTTACTGTTTCACAAAAGCGCTATTCCTTTTTGAGGTCCAATGCAAATATCTGTTCTGTTTATTATTCTAACATGTCAATGTTCTCTTCCTATTTGCCAACATAAGCTCTTTTGAGGCAGGGACAACTTTTTGTCATTTGGTTAAACAGGTTACTGGATTGGAGACATCTAAAATGCTGGAAGGGGAGAAATCAGAGTAGAGGCTTTTATAAAAAGTTTTTAACCATTTAATAAACATAAACCAATGGAGAAGGAAAGATTTATTCAATAAGCAATGTCAGGATATTTGTTACACACTGTGAAGAGGGAAAAATTTGTTTCAGAACCAAACTCATACCAACAGCCAAAATAAGTTCTAGAAAGATCAAAGAGACAAATAGTACAAAAACAAAATCACTTAATAGACACAATGTAGAACAATGGACCAGAAATGACAGTCCAAAAATAAATTGCCATCACAATTCATTAGGGAAAGGATAGTCTTTGTAACAAATAGTGTTGGGAAAATTGAATATTCACAAACAAAAGATCAATTTTGACCCCTACTCTATGCTATATACAAAATTTAACTTAAGTTGAATTTTAGACCTAAATATAAGAATTGGAATAATAAAACATTTATAAGTATAGGAGATCTTCAAGCTCTTGAGCTAGAAGACTTCATAGATACGTCACTACGACTTGACCCATAAAAGAACAAACTGACAATTGGACCTCATCAAACTTAAATAGTTTTGTGCTTCACAAGATACCATTAAGAAAATGAAAAGATGAGAAATGCACTGGGAGAAAAAAAATTGCAAATATAACTTATGCTTTCACAGAGTTTATCTTCTTTGAGGGGTATGGAGGGGCACTCTATAAACAAATTAACAAGTAAGAAAAATACCCAATTGTGATTACTGCTCTTCAGAAGACCAAATTCCTGTGAAATGCTGAATGATAGCTATGTTAGATTCTGTAGTTAGGAAACAACACTATGTTGTTCTCTGTATGGTTCTCTGCTGAGATGTCCTTTACAGAGAGTCATCTGAGCTCTGAATGACAAACCAAAGGTCAATTATATGAAGACCCAGAAGCAACAGCATGTGCAAAGGCCCTGCAGTGGGTACATGTTTGGTATGCTTGAGGAAATAGAGGCTGGCAGTGAGGTTCTGTAGACATGGACGAGGAGGAGAGCAATACCAGATTAATAGATGAGGCAGCAGCCATCTCAAGGATGTCTGATCCCAGAGAGCTTTGTGAGCTAAGGTGAGGAGGTGATTGAAACAGCTCAGAGGATGATCTCTAGGAAATAGAGATAGATTCCAAAATGGTGTATCACTTAGCTGCAAATAGCAAAGCTGGCTCTAACTGGTTTAGTAGAAAGAAATTTGCTTAAAAGAATATTGGGTAGGTCATAGATTTGTTGAAGAACAAGAATCTGAGTGAAGGGGTGAGAGACAGTTCCTAAAACCACAAGGAAGGAATTCCCACTGCTGATCCCCACTGGTGATATCTCTGTCTATGGAAATCAACTTTGGCGCCCTTGCTGTCCCCAAAGATGGTTGTCCTTGCAGTGTCCAAGAAGAAAGAAAGGATTATACTGATTTTCCTTTCTCGAGCTGCTTACTACTGAATCAAAGTCTCCTAAACATGCTGCGTGACAGAACCTAGGTCGCCAGCTTGAATCCTGGTTGCAGAGGAAGCTAAGAATTCAGGTTTTCTGGGCTCCAACTTCAGAAGTGTCACTCCTGAGGCTGGAATTTTGTCAAATATAACAAGGATTTTTTCTTAAGTCAGAAAACACAATAAAAGTCCACAAAACGGAAAGAGACCAAAACTAGAGGCCCCGATTAGGAGACTGTCGACATATTTTAGGTGCGGGATCTTGGGAGACTGGATGGGCTAATACTACCCATAAGACTTAATTTCTTAAAGTATAGCTCATGACCGGCAGTGATATCCTCTTTTGAGAACTTTGTTAGAAATACTTATTTCAGGTCCTAGCCTGAATATGCTGAATTCTGAACTTCAAAAGTAAGCTACAGCAATTTTGTTTTAACCATATTATTGAGATCCACTGTAAACATTGCAAACCACTTGTATAAGATATGGAAAGAAGAGGAATACTTGGAAATATTCAAGAACTTCTTTGCCATTTGATATGAAATTTGAGGAAGAAACAGTGAATCAAGAAAAATGCCTAGATTTGTACTTGAGCAACTAGAAAGACAGGAGTCCCTTTGACCAAGTTGAGAGACTGTGAGGCAGATGTTGTACCCAGTGTTGAGGGAATTCTCCTGTGGACATGCAATATTTGTTAGGCACGCAGATGAGATGTTGAGTAGGCAGGTGGCTACAAATCTGGAGTGTTTTGAAAGGTCAGTGATGAAGAAATAGGCATGGAAATCATCAACATCAGACAGTATTTAAAACAAATACCAACAAGGGAAACAGCAGATGTTAAGGAAAATGGAAGCAATTCTATAGTAAATCTGGAGTCTCCAAATTTTTACCAAGTGTCAGTCAGGTGATGCGTATCAAGGAAATTTGGAAAGCACTGCCCCACATGATAAAATTCAACACTGTTGCCAGGCTAGTATGTTTACTGGCTAAATCAATTAGTGGATGAATAGTACTTTAGGCTAGACAAAGGAATCCAACAGAACTGCATAGCGCCTAAGGACAACTCTTAGATGGTTATCAAGCACCCACATGGTGAGATGCAAAAAAGAAGAATGCCACCCAATATGGAAATCAAGACACCTGTTTTCGTGGTCAAAAATGGCAACAATTAACCACAAGCTGGTTCCTCTCTGGGTTGGGATCCAAGTAAGAATTAATTATACAGAGATTTTCACCAGAAACAGTGAAGAGCAGAGCTGCTTCTGGCAATCGGGAGGGAAAACATGGAGACTTCTATCAAAGACTCTGTCGGGCTTCCTAATAGCTTTCCCTGTCTGAAGATCTTGGGACAAACCTCCTCCCAGAAGATGGGCTGGAGCCTTAGTCCACAGGCCTGCTTCTACAGGCGAGCCAGGGGTGCCTATTTCTAGAGACCAGTCTGCTCGGAAGGAGAGGGATGAAAGGCTGCTACCACCCCCACCCCAGCCCTGGGAGAAGATTCCCCCACCCCAACATCACAGACAGAAAGTTACTTCTCCTTCTAGGAAGAAGAAGAAGGAAGAGCAGAGAGTGCAAATGTTTTTCTCCCACATATTCCTTCCCTCCCGTGGATGCACGGCCCCCTCGCTGGCCCCCAACATGGAAGTGCTTCAGGAAGGGCTGAATTTGTAGAATTGGCTCTAAGAAGGAAGTGAGAAATGGTTTTTCCAAAGAAGGAAGGGAATTGCAAAAGTTCACATCATGTGAATCTGTGGAGAGCTAAGAAGCCACCTCTATGGGACTCGGGATCTGAAGTTCAAACACTTCCCTCCTTCAACAAGGTGGTGAAAAGGTGAGGGGGTGAGTCTCTAAGCCCGTCAGCCGTCTAGGGAACAGGGTGTGCTTGAGGTGGGAATAATAAACCCCTGGTCAAGTGAGGTGATGGTAGAAGGTCTAGATAGAATCACCACCCCCTGTTAGCATGGACAATAGTAATGGTCAATGTCACACTCAAGAGATGGTTGATGGGGAATCTATACCTCTGACACTCAAGTGGCTGGCTCTCCCTTCTCAACAATGCTCCCCACATTCCTACCAGATCTACCAACCTCACTAAACTCCTCCAATGTCAGCTCTGTCCCAAGACCCCAAGAGACACAATTCATATTTCCTGGCTCCTCAAGTCAGATTACAGGTAACATTTCTCCCACATGCCAACTCTGTTCTTTATGCCCTTCAAGTGTGCCTCTGATGTAATCACCACCTCTGGTTATGAGTTTTATGGACTCACATGTCTTAGAAATGGAGCCCCCTTTTTATCAGATGGAGTTCTGAATTCAATAGGCAGAAATATTCCAAGGCCCAAATAGGTCTGTTCCAGGCAGAAATCCTTCCTAAAAAATGGGTGTTGATGGGAAATTCTCTGGTCATATTGCCTAAAGCTGCACTTTCAGTCATGTATGACACACCAGCAAAATTTTGACAAAGGAATGGTATATCCCATCATCAGATGCATCCTACAGATGCAGACTGCAGGTTCTAGAAGGCAAAGCCATTAGCCACGATCTCATTGCAAGTGCAAGGAAGGCAGAACCAGGGCTGGAAACCAGATCTCTGGTCCCCAGCGAATGCTAAGGTATTCAGCCTCTGAAGTCCCGGCTCTGCCTTAGATGCATATTTACTCACCAAGCATGTGTAAGACACTGTGTGCCAGGCACTGTGTGAAGTGCTGCACAGACATGAACCCATTTAATCCTCTTAAGTAGAGGTATGCCACCTTAGGGAAGCTACATTCCTCTCAGTGTCTAATTTCCCTGTCCAAATAATATCTACCTCCTAAGATTGTAGTGGTAGTCATGAATTAACACACTTAAAGCACTCAGAACAGTGCCTGGTACAAAGCAAGCACTACAGAATTAAGTACTAATAATGGGGACAAGGATAGTGAGGGACACAGGGATACGGCACAAGGACACCGACCCCATCTTAGCAAATGAGCAAACATTCCGGGAAACATTTGGCTTGGGAAGAACTGAGTTGTGTTCACAGTCATTTTGTGAAGTTGCTCCTCATACCTTGGTTCTCCACCCCCAAGCCCATGGTCAAATAAAAAATGCAACTTTAGATGGCACTAAACCCACCCCAAGATGTAAAGATGCATTTGCTCGTCCTTACTTGTTGACATCTTAACAATAGGAAACTCACATTCCCCTCTCTCATCAACCCTGAGAACAATGCCAAGGACTTCCTGTAATGGACAGGAATAAAAATACTTTTTGATGATGGAAAGAGTGGAAATTGAGCAACACTGACTGACTGGAAAACGGAAACGATACCAAATGGACCCCAAGCAACAAAGCAAGCAGCCCACCTGGCCTCTGACGGCTCAGCCTTGCCCCAAAACTTGGGGTGTCTTGTTTTGTTCCAGGAAGCCACGTTGTGTCTCTGTGCTTGTGTGCTCCACCTAATTTTCTAGAGAAAAAAATTAGTGGGCCATGACAAATGCTAAATTCCAACATAAGATAGTTGCCAGCACATTGAATACCCAAGTAATATAACTTTCCCTACTTTGCAACCCAATAAAAACATTTAAGAAATGGGAATATGTTCCATGCTCTTGGGACTCAACAATTGCTTCCATATTAACTACCAAAGTATTATCACAATCAGGTAGATTTCATATACTGCCATATTTTTGCTCGATTTAACTATGTAATTGAACAATTTTGTTAAATCATCGTGGAACAGTATTTACAGTTTGTAACAGTCATTGTCTATGTTATTTCATTTTGTTTTCCTCCCCATTCAGTAGGAGATAGTCCCCCCACCCTCACTACTGCCTTTTACAGATGTGGAAACTGAGGCACAGAGAAGCGAAGGAGCTTGTCTGAGCTCGTGCTGCTGGTAGATGGCAGGCTTCAGACATACTAGCTCTTCTCCCTCTCCACCTTGCTAATCCCCAGGAACTCAATTTTGCCCTCCGTTTGGGGTGTCCTCATTGTTATAAATATTCTCTGCTTACTATGGCCCATCTCCAAAAAAAAGAACTCAGGCTGGCCAAGAGGAGTCTTCTCTCTTTCTTTGCAAGTAAGTTTTTCCTCTTCTGTCTGGAAAAGGTAGCTCGGCGGCCAATTCAGTGAGCAACTCAGTGATTTAGGAACAAATATGTGCTACAGTTGAGTCTCTCCAGATGTGGAGCTAAATAAGGCACAACTGGACTTTTTGGGCCTGCCACCAATTTTGGCCAAACAGACAGAGAGTAGGGGGGTAGGGCGGTGATGGGCAAAAGTATATTTAAGAGAGGAATATTATCTTATTTAAGAATGTGTACTCCATGCCAGACACTTCACAGAGAGGTAGGACTCCAGATGAATAGCTGGCAATTTTATATGATTATATAACAAAATATTGTCATTTTCCCTTCTTCAATATGCCTCCATCTAGGAGGATTTTTCACCCCTGCATTATTGAACTCAAGAGTCACAGTGTACAATTCAAGTTGCTGATGAAAAGTAGACGGAGGGTGACACAGGTCTTCCAGCTTGTGGTTTGCCATCACATCATAGACTGGCAATGTACCCAATGGGGGTCACCCTAGGCCCCGAGTGCAGTGGAGAAGCTGAGTTTTAGCCAGTGCACAGTGACCATGCCGTGTCCTCATGCACTCTCTCTGCCGAGTGGAAAGTCACCCGTGTTCTCAGATTGTCATTCCAGTGGCATGATCCAGCCCTCCCAACTGGTGAAGTTGCATGAGCCATCATAATGAGTATGTGGCTGAACCAGAATAGTTCTTCTCCAACATTTAATGAATGGTTACTAAGTTCATTAATTATGCTAAGTGCTTTCCACATATTATCTTAATTAATCCTCACAATGACCCCATAATTTATATACATAGTGCTTATCTCAATGTTTCAATGAAAGGCATTTCAGCTCACAAACTCAAAAGAAGCAGATTCAGGACTTAAACCCAGATGGCTCTGATTCATACTCCAATTCCTTAATCCCTGATCCAGGATGCAACTTTGTTCACTTCTTGAGGACACAGAGTTTGAGAAGCTCTGTGAAAAGAGATGAGTGAATTTGTCAGCCACTGTCTGTCCATCAGAGGGTCCTTATGCACTTACGAAGTCAAGAGAACAATGCAAGCTGCCCCAATTTATGATTAATCACTTAATGAATACCTTGTACATAGAGAAAGGAGGGGGCCTGTTTGGAGTGTCCTGACACTTCCCTCTTTCCTGCTGAACTCCTTCCTCAGTTCAGAATGGCTGTCCTACTGACCCAGAGTTCTTACCTTCTCTCATTAATGGACAAAATGAAAATATAATAAGCTACTTTCCTCTCTAAGGATAGCGCCAACAACTGCACGGAGAACAGAAATAAAAAGACTGAAGAGAAACAGATCTGAGTTCAGGTTCTGACTTGGCCTTTCACCAGAGATGGGATCTTGAGCAAGTGGCTTTTCTTCGACATCTATAAAATGGTTTCTGTTGCTTATACCCCAAACATGCCTAAGGTGTCAAAGTCCCTTTGGAAGAGCAGGATGCTCCAGATAAGGAGAGGGTAGTTGGTAGGTATGTTTGAATGGCCCTTGGGCACAGAGCACCATGCTGGTCTTCAGAAAAAAGAAAGAAGGAAGAGAGGCACCCACTGTACCCTCATGGAGCCGCCAGTGTGAGACTCTGCCTGCCTCAGTGTCCCCCCTACTTCCCTTCATTTGCAGAGCTGTCAACTAGAGTTCTGCTAGGTCAGTAGACTTTGAATTATTCCTAACTGACTTGAATTCAAAGACCACGTGTTATCCTTGGCTTTACTAGGAAAACCCACAGCAGATCTGACTGTTCACTACTTGCTAGAGCCATTTAGACCCTTGAAAGATGAGGAACTAAAACCCATTTCACTTCCTGAGTATCCCACAACCCAAAAGGGATCTTGCTTGCTTTTCCTTGTGACTTGTAGGAAGACTTACTTAATCTCTCTCCCTCTTTCTCTTTCTCTCTCTTTTCAGAATTTGAATAATGTGACAATTTATTTATCTCCTCTTGGCCTTTACCTGTACTTTTACTTGGGAAGTGTTTGTTGGAAGAATTGTGAGACCCTGGTAGAAATTGCATGAAAAGGTAGACAGGAATGGGGAGGGGAGAGGGAACACTTCCATGACAGGCCCTTTTATATACAGGACCCAAACCACCCACTTTGGATGGTACAAATGAGGAAACAGGGGCCTGGAGGTGAGTAGGATGCCCAAGGACATGAAAGTATCAATTCAAGGCCACACTTGGTCTATAGTTGTCCAAACTGTCGTCTAGGCTTTTGCTCATGCCACTCCCTGACTTGAGTGCTTTCCAAGGAGAAAGCAGTGGAGGCTGAGCATGACAGAGAACATGAAGTAGGAATGAAGCATCCAGGGCAGGTCACCCCAGATTAGCCAGTTCCAAGCAACCCAGCAGCTGACTACAGAAGCAAGGATGAGCCCAGCTGAGCCAAGTCCAGATTGATGAACCACAGCTGGATAAGGATTACTGTTCTTACCACACTGAGTTTTGAGTGGCATGGTCCATGCAGAAACCAACTGGCACAGTGATTTAGCAGAAAAGCAATGTATTAAAAGGTTATGCCCCTGAAAAACCAGGACACTGTGCAGCTTGGAGTCCATGCCCAAAACCACACACAGAACCAGCCTGGGATAGACCAGTTTCTGCTGCAGTAACATTAACACATAACCACACTCTGACTCTGGGACCAGTGTCCTCTGGAAAGTACATGGAGCATTTACTGCTGCCACCTTTCTCCAAAATCAGGTCACCTGCAGGTGAGAGAGTCTACGGAATAATTAACAGGCATAACGGCAAGGGCACTGAGCCATTAAAGCAGGAGGCCCGAGTCAGGATGGGGAGGCCCTTGGGATGCTGGACATTAACGCTTTAACAGCGGGCAGGGAGGTTCAGTGCAGGAATCCTGGCACTTCACATGCAGGAGTCTGTTTAATCTTCACAGCAGCCATAGGGAAGAGATACTGCCATGATCTGCATTTTGTAGATGAACAACCTGAGACACAAAAGCTTCAGAGACGTGCCACCTCTTACAGCTACTCAGGGGCAGTTACCCTAAAGCAGATATATGGATCCCTCTCTCCCTTTCCCTCTCAGTGCTCTGCTTTCCAGCTGCTCTTTTATAAAAAGCAGGCCTCAGATTTCAGGGGAAGCTGAGAGAAAACATGAAACAAGAAAGATTATTTCTTGTTTGTCTTTACAGATATCCTCAATAATCAAAGCACTCCCAAATCCTTGCCCCACCAAAAAAAAAAAAAAAAAAAAAAAGGCCGAGTCTGCAATTTTCCCTTTATAGAGCATGTCTGATGCCCTCCTCTTAGATTTTGACACTTTCACTTCCTTCGCTGCAAGGTGAAGTGGCCACGGACTTGGGGTGCCGGAGACAAACCCTTCTCCTGTCTTCCATGACTCTTGAACCTCCAGGAAGGAGGGCTGTTGAGTTTCTCCAGGAGATGATCGGGCTGTGCTACCCAGCACTGTCGAGGTGAGTGCACCCCATCACACCGTCAAGTCGTGTTGACTGACCATAAAGATGTTCAGTAGGCGCCAGCTCTTGATTTCTGAATCAACAAATTGCTTTTTGCCACTGCTCTCCCATCCTAAGCCTCTCCCCTGCCATTCCAATCTCTGCCCTAGAGGGTTTGGCCTCATTGCCTCCTCTCTGAGATTATTGAGTAGAGGACCCAGGTGGGTGGCTGGAGGAGGTTTCTGTCCCAGGATGGATCTCTCTCCCTTCCTCTGGCTCACAACACAGCTTCTTGTTAGACCCTTTCACATCTATGGAGTCGTTTGAACTCCAGATTTTCTTTCACTCACCCTTGCAGAGAAACCCAAGGAGTTTTCTGGAATCAAAGACATCTATAGTCCCTCTGGGTATGTTAAATTTCAAATGTTTCCTCTTAAATAAGCTCCTTCAGAAATGCATCTCTGGGTAACTGATTCTAATCAGGTCAGTTGTTTATTTAAAGGTAGGCTGTGTTCTCTCATTCCAAGCTGGGTGCAGAATCGGAATCTGCTCAGAGGGAGACAAGAGTAACATTCATTCATTCACTCTTTCATTCATTCGTAGACACACTCAGTGCACAATTATTGAGTGCCAACTGTATACTGGGTATTTGGGAAATCATATCAGTAGTTTGCAAGCTCTGAGCCCTGACTCTGGGGCAGAGGTTGTTGTGGAATGGAGTTAGGACAAAGGGGTTACAAATCCACATATACCACAAGTATTGTCTGCGAATATTCACTGTCTTCTTATTCATGCATTCATTGGATAAATATTTACTGGGTGTTCATAAACATGCCACGTGGAATCATGTCTTAGAGTGTGCTTCCCAAAAGCATTTGGATGCAGTTGTGATGCTTTAAATATAAATTCACTTAAAAGTCTTACTGGATTTGAAGACTGAATGTCTTTTTGTCATGGAGTATTTTCTCAGCACTGGATGCCAGAAGTTCATTAACATCATGGAACTGCACAGAGTTAGCTTTAGAAAGATGTGTTTTATGCTGGGATGTGTGGGGACCTCTGTAAGAGAAAGCTAAAGGGGCAGAACGATACCACAAGGTGTGGGGCTTTAAGGAAGAGCAGTGAGTTCACAAATCGGGGGCAGTTGGGAGAGGCCCGGGAGGTGCCAAGACTGGATTAAAGCAACTCTTAACCATCTGTCTCTGCTGCGAAAAGGACATTACGCTTCATAATGCAATGTGACTTCTTTCTTTTGAAATGATTTACTGATAAACTTAATTATTTTACATTATAATATATAGTGGATGATAAATAATAAATCAGAATATCTGAATCTAGCCATATTGAACAATCCTAGGTACTTAGCTCCATTTCTACAATTGGGGTTTTAAAAAAGGAAAATTACTGTAATTTTCTAAGTTCATGGTTCTTTATGATTTTCCAAGTGCTTTCCCCATACATTATTCTGTTGAACGTGATCAAACTATGAGATGTGGTTGGAAGAGGAATCATCCCCATTTCATGGATGCAGTTAGAGTGGTTATGAATAGGCAGTGAATTGTGCAAATACAAAATGGGCAAGGGTTAGCTATGAATAAACATAAACTGATCCTGGGTCATCTAATCTGGAGTTTGGGAAGTAGGAGGTCAGCTGGAATCTCACGGTCTACTGGTCATCATTTGAGTTCTAACTAACCATACCCACTCTAAATGTCAATCTCTTTCAAAGGGAGGTAGAGAGATTTGAAAAGGGACAGAAAGAAATCCATGAAAAATATTTTTGGAAAAATGAAAAATAAATCTAGAAAAGAACATCTAAAGCAGAATGATGAATAGCAGGAAAACTGAAGGGCAACTGAGTTAGATTCAAGTTGCTTGAATAAGATGTAGCCAGTCAGTAATTTCTGCTAACTGGAGTTCTGCATAGAATAGTAATTCATGTGCTCTAAAAATTCCGAAGGTTAAATGATATATATCATTTTAGGTGATGTATATTTCAGTGAAAGGCAGCTCTGTCAAAAGAACAGACTGGAGGTTGAGTTTTGCCTTCAGCACACATCAGCATCAGGCAACTACTTAATATTTAATCTCTCTTAACCTTAAATTTCCCTTTTCTAAACTGAGCATGAGAATACTTGGGTGACATAGTTGTTTCAAAGTTTCAAGTTGTTGTATGCAGAGCATCTAGCAAGATACCCAGGACATAGTAGAAATCCAAGCAGGGGAGCTGATGTGTTGGGTAGTGGTGGAGGGTTAATTAATGTGATCTCATCACTAAATTATTTATATAAATATGTGAGCACTAGACTTTGGGTCCAAAGACCCAGCGTCTGGGCCCTGACTTTTATTTAGTAACAGTAAGATGAGATCTTGGATTCAGATTTATTCATCACATTGTAAAAATGAGTATCATTTTCCTTCCTATGTTTAGTATGAGGTTCAAATGCGATGGTGTATGTAAAATTGCTCTTAAATAAAAATGTCATATAAAAATAGAATATCATCACTTCTGAGTCTTTGAAACTAATCACCTATATCAAAACAGATATGCTATTGTATGTGTAATAAAAGTATCAGTGTAATAGGAATATGGGGTAGAACTCTAGCCATATCTTCAGAAGCCTTAATAAAGATTATATATTTAATTTGGAAAGAAGAGGTCGGCTAGAACCTCATGCTTCTACTGGCATCATTTGAGTTCTACCTAAGTGTGTGTGTGTGTGTGCGCGTACACATATATCTATTGCATATGTGGATATTATATACTCGTATATTATATACAGTTACAATAAGAAATGTTTAGTCAGCATCAGGGGAACATTCTCAATTTTAAGAATGAGGAAAGAGTTGAACAGGGTCACAAAGGACTGTCCACCCCTGGGGTGAGGATGAGGATGTTCCAGTGCACCAGAGAATCCTAAAGTGCAGGAGGGAATAGCACAGCCCCCTATTTGACAAAATAGGAAACCGAGGCTCAGAAAAGTGGAGTCATTTAATTGCAAGAACACCCATTCCAAGGGTGGGGTCCTGCCACCTGCCTCGCCTTAGGGGGTGTTTTCCAGAACTACACTGTTACTTTTGCTCAAATGTACACCCCCACTGGCTTTAAAGTTTCTGCATCTGGCAATTGGGAAGGACTGGAAAACAAATCCAAAGCTGTCTGCTAAGCAAGAGGGTAAAATCTCCCGAGGATGTTTCAGTGACAGGCTGGAGGGCAGTGAGGGGCTGGAAATAACATCTTGGAGTCCCTCCCATGCCTATGCATTTGTGATATCATCCAGGAAACATTTAAACAACATAGATGGAACTAAATGTCTTGCCAGGTGGTAGCTCATGAGATACACACAGCCCCTGACTCACAAAGACAGACTACAGAGGTCCCATACATGCAGACAGCTGCTGCCATCCGCCTGGCCCCCACCACATTGCAGCTGCCATGGCTGTGTGAAAAAAATTTAAAAAGAAAGAAAGGGGATAGAAAAAACTCTTGGACCACTTGCAGATTTGGCACATTCAGAGGCGGAGGAAGGGAAGAAGCTGTGGAGACAGGAACCACGTAATGGAACGGACTCAGGATGCACTTCAGGCAGGGGTGAGTCCTGCCTGCCTGTCCGTCCTGAGAGAGCGGTCACCTCCTCCTGGACTGATTGTCCTCTCCAACCATGAGGCCAGAAATCGGGTCCATGTAGCATTTTGTCTCAAAACTCTTTTGGAAAAAGGAAAGTAGAGAATAAATAATTCAAAAACTCACTCTCCTTTATAATACATTTTATAAGAGCATCTACTTCTGGGGGTTCTTATGAAAATCAATGCATAGACAGTCCTGAGAACTAGTCCTGATACATGATATAATGCTGATAAGTATAAACAAGTACTAGGTATTTTCACAATTATCATGATTTCCACTTTACAGATGAGAGACCAACGTCTTAGAAAAATTAAGAAACTCCACCCAGTGCACATATTTAGAGGTGGAACCAGAATTCAAATCTAGATTTCAAGTCTATCTCCACATCCTATAATCTTAACTAATGGTCTGAACAATCATATGCTTGGCACTGGCTGGGGGTAGTGGTTTGGGGGAGTAGTAGGGTCAGTCACTCACAGATTAGCAAAAATGAGCTCGATCAGATTCTATTCCACTGAAAATCAGCTGAGCTCAGTTGTGCTCAGGAAGTGAGGATTTTGACCGGAGAGAGGGCGATTGGTAGGGAAGCCTGGGGGGTGGCAGAAGGCATCACAGTTGGACATTGAGTAGGAAGCTGGCAGACAGTAGAGCCAGAGATGGGAGATGCGGGAAAGGATATTTTGGAGGGAGTCCAAGATGAACTCTGACCTTATGAAGTTTCCTCTAGGTCTATCCCTAACCCAGGAAAGCCGGGCGGGGGGGCGGGGGAGGCTTCTTTCCACTATATATAGCTTATCAGTACGCTTGGCAGACTTCGGGGTAGGTTAAATGAACTTTTTCTGGACTGCTTGGAAACAACACTTCCACTCCCATTTGTGATGCCTTTTTTTTTTTTGGAAATGTGTGCTGAGTTCCAAACAAATGCTTTGTAATTTAATACAAATTGCATATATACTTCATGTCCCCAGGGCTAGACATGGCGCTGGGTGCTGGGAATACGAAAGCAAACATCAAGCCAGCCTTGTCGGGGAGAGATGTGTGAGCTACTTGGACACAGTGTTGAGTGTCACAGGAGAGGTGTGTACAGAAGTTCCTGAGAGCGCAGGGGGAGCAGAGAGAGGAGTTGCTTTTAAATCAATTTTCGAATCCAGCCCATGTACACATTGGGAACTGCAGGCAATGCTTCAGAAGTTTCGGGAAGGACATGCTTACCATTGAGTATAGATTGAATTCATTTTTCAATGGGACTATTCCTGGGTGTTATCCCGACTACTGGTGGTTAGTAATACCTGTGGTTTTTTTCCCCCCTAAAAGGCTAGAGATGCAGGGGAGAGCAAGGCCTCTCAACTTGGAGACTCTGGTTTGAATCTGACTTTCACTTGCTGGCTCTGTGACCTTTACCACGCGTCTCAGTTTCCTTATCTGGAAAATGGGCCTAAAGAGTAACATCTTTGAAAACAGAGTTTCCCTCCAAAGGGCGAAGGAGCTAATAAATGCAGAGTCCATTGCCCAAGAGAGGAGCCAACAGGACACCTAGCTCTGGCTCTGCTTCCCTGGAGGACGGGTAGGAATCCCGGGCTTCAGACAACTTCCTGAAGGAAAGCTGTGTTTCTGAAAAGATGCTCTAAGTGACACACAGACGAGTATTTTATCAGTTAATATCCTAAATTTATCTTCACATATTGGGGGGAATAAATAGAAAGCACAACAAATTCCAGCTTTCAAATGATATTACTTCTTAGAATGAACAAAATATTTCAGAAGGTAATTTACTTAAGGACAACTATTAAGAATAACAGAGGGGCAAGGGAGGTGGGGCCCTCTGACAGAGGGTGGGGAATGCGGCAAATGATGGGCTCCGGTAATGAACTCGAAAATTGCCCCACATCCCTGGGGCAAAGCACCATTTTCTAAGGCTGCACTAAGGGGAAAGTGCATCTGAATAGCAGGAAAAACGCCTTCCACATGCCCGGGCTTTCTTGGCCCCAATTTCAATGCTGGTGGAAAAATTCCCTGAAGCCAACGACAGCTGAGCTCCTCGCCTGGAATTCAGTTGATCAAAAGAGGAAAATTATACCCTGAGGTTCTGGGCACACCCCAGCGGCTTGGGATGCATTCACGGGCCAGAGAGTGGACCTGCCACCTGTCTCCCTCCACCCCACAAGTTGGGGGAGCTTCAGCTAGATGAGAGTCACATTTGGGGGAGACAGTCGGAAGGAGACAGAAGGAAGGGGACAAAGGGCAGCCTGTGTCAACTCATACCCTGCCCGGGTTTCCCCCAAGTTGCAGAAAGGTCTCTGGGGCACCCAGGCAACTTTACCCCTTCTTTGTAAAAAATACCTCCAGGAAAGTCCCTCTGTCTCACACAACAGTTGACCTTGAAGCCCATGGAATGGTCCTACCTCGACGGGGTTTCCCAAGGTCAGTCTCCCCATCCGGGCTTCTCCTGGCCCTGTGGTGTCACCTCCACTGATGGCTTGCACAGAGCAGCGTGTGCTTAAGGATCTCTCTGCAAAAGACACTGTTTGCACAGGCTGCGAAGGGTGTCTGTTAAGCAGACATTTTGCTCCTGCAGCTGCTTGTCTTCTGCTCTCTTGCTTCTCTCCTGAGCCTTGTCTGCTGCCCTCTGAGTCTTCTCGCTCCTTGCCGTGGAAGTTCAGTCACCTGGGTGGACCCACACTGGGAGTAGAAAATGCTCTCTTTGAACCATGGGCTTCAGCTTTCAAAGAAAGCCCTTTATTTCAGCCCCAAGAAAAAAGATTGTCAGACATGGATGGGACTTGAGGTGTTGATGCTAGGCAAATAAGTCAGAAAGTGAAAGAATTGTCAAACAGTCTCTCATATGTGGAATATAAATAACCAAAGCAAACGAACTAACAAACCGTCATAAAAATACCCCTTAGGCTCCATGAAAAATACAGTGGTTAGCAGAGGAAGGGGGTGGGCAGGGAGGGTAGGAGGCACCAGTGGCAATGGTACGAGAACTTTGGTGGCTGGTAAGGTGAGGCTGCACATATGAAAGTGAAAATTAATTAATCAATGGTAAAGCCAAACAATTTATTTTTTTAAAGATAGATTTATTTTTGCATACAGAACTGGGGTGTAGGAACGAGATTCAGGGGGGTGAGAGGATTCAGCAGAGACAAAGTGGGGAGCAGAACATGTGGATCTACTGAAATACACTGCTGAGGGGAGCAGCGGGTGAGGCAGGAGAGGTCTCCTGCGCCATGTGGGTCACCTCCCTGGCCAGGGATCGAACTCATGCTGCAGTGGCTGCGGATAGCTTCATAGTGCTGCGACTTAACCCCTTCCACCACCAAGGAGACCCCGCCAAACAATTTTAAAAAAAGAAAAGAATAGACTGGTCAGATAAAATTGAACCATCAGATAAGCAATATTTTTTTAGTATAAGTAAATTCTATGCAAAATTTAATATATCTACTAAAAAGATATTTATTGTTTGACATTCCAATTTACCTGGGTATCTGTATTTCAGTTGCTAAATCCAGCAGCCGGATGCAAGGACAACCCCGTGAGGCTAGCATTGTTGTTATTCCTGTTTTAAAGATGGGAAAGTGAGGGTTGGAGAGATTAAGCAATTTGCACAAAACCACAGTGCTTGTCAGTGGTGGAGCAGAGATGAGGTTTTCAACCCAGATCCTCTGATATCAAGACCAGCGCAGGTTCCCCACCACCACGCAGGTTCCAAAGTGGAAGGGACAGATTATCTAAGCATTTGGGAGGGTTTTTGTTCACAAAGTGGTGGGGGCAATTAAATTGAATTGTCACCAGTCTTGGTGGCTAAGACTCTGCTTATTTCTTATCTTAGGAAAAGACTTGTTCCCCACACCCAGCTCAAGTCTCTCTTCAGCATCTGTGGGGTACACTTCACCCCATTTGTATAGGTGGAGGTAGATGAGTTCAGTAGGCACCACCCCCAGGGAAACTTCCAATCTTTTTAATATATGGGGGGAAACCCACAGGACTGAGGAAATTGACTGGCCCATTCTCGGATAAACGAGCCGGCTCTTGGCTTGACAACCTTTAAAGAGCAGCACACGCCATCCAGTCACCTTGTTTGAACCAGGCTCCCTCACCAGAACTTGAAAACCTCTCTGCGTACTTCAGTCAGTGTTGTCTCAGGAAAGCAGGAGCAGTGGGACTGGGAAGAGGGAGGGGGAATCCTGCTAGAACTTTCTGACTAGAAGATGGCATCAATCAGTAGCGGCCAAGTTCCCCGGAGCCTGTTTTCCTTCTTAGCTTTGTGAAGCTCTGAATTTGCACTCCAGAATCTAACAGAACACATTGTGCAGCTCACAGATGCCAACAAAACCTACTGTCCTGAGGGAATTTCTGAGCCTCTGTGCAGAGGGAAACCGGTGACTCTCCTCATCTAAAGCCCCACCTTTACCTTCAGCTTATTGCTGGACTAGCCTTGAGGGAGGTGAGGACAACATGGGTCAAGAAAATTGGTTTCGGTGGAAAACGTGGACCCAAATCTGCCAGCACCAGGAAAGTTAGCTACTTAAATAATTTTATTTTCTGGTGATCAAAGCAATAAATGTTCACTTGTGGGGAAACTCAAAAAATGCTGAGGAGTTAAAAACAAAAACAAAAACATAAACTACCCATAATCCCACCAGTCTGAGATACGTTTCCTGAGGCCTCCCTGGTGGCCCAAGGGGTTCAGACACAACCTATGAAGCTGTCTGCAGCCTCTGCAGCATGAGTTCGATCCCCGGCTGGCCAGGGAGCTACCCACATGGTGCAGCAGACCTCTCCTGACTCACCCGCTGCTCCCCTCAGCAGTGTATTTCAGTCAGTCTGAGACACTTTTCCTAAAACTGTGGTGTATTTCCTGAGGATCTCTGTCCATATAACAAAGATAATTGGCCTCATACTTCATCTGTGACTTTGTATCACATCCCCCCCAACAAATCACAAACACTTCTTTCACATCGCTAAAAGCTCTTCAAAGAAACTAAGACTTTGATGAATCATTAATGGGTGCATTGAAAATGGCCATAATTTATTTATTCGTCCCTTGTGGAATATTGAGGGTGTTTCCCTACTATGTTTTCTATAGTAGAAATAACATAGAAGTGAACATCTTCTTGACATATGCTTTTATCAGCCCCCGGCCACCTGTTCCTAGAAGCCAGCATAAAATGGTGGCATCTGATTCCACCCAAAGATGCGTGTCTAGTGTGTTTTCTGCCCAAACACCCTCTATAAACAGCACTCTGTCTTCCAAAGGGAACCATTAGGGTTGATTCTAGAATAAAGTCTGTGTGGTTTCTTGTCAAATCAAGGGGAATCCTACACAGCTGGACGGCCCAGCCCAGGAGACTGACCCTAGTTTATGAGATTGAGGCAGAGACTGAGAGACAAAGACAAAGGAAGATAGTGAGAGAGAGATTTTATTTTAAATCCCAGGAACGATTTTCAGGGAAACCGCCACCCGACGCGATTCCGCGGAGAATGAATATGAGGATAGATGTCCTCAGAACTGCCCCGCTTGGTATTTTTACAGAACCCTTGCTTGCTGATTTAGTTAATGATAATGTTCGGTTCCAAATTTCCTCTAAAAGGGAGTCTTAAGTGTTCTCAACTTGGACAGGGCTGGCTTAAAAATAAACAAATAAGTTATATAAGTCCACGTTTTGGAGGATCAGGTTTTGGAAGTCAAGACGCTGGTGCAGGATTAAAGGGGTGCGCCTCGCTTCTTGTGGTCAGGCCTCACGTGCAGGCTGCAGGGTGGAGCCCGAGCGAGCATTCCAGCTGTTCCTCACATCCAGCTTCTGACTGGAGCACCCACACCCACCGGAACCCTGAGGCTGCACCCCATGGCGCCAAAAAGTCACCCTCAGTGCCTAGGGGACAGCAGAGAAAACAAAAAAGCAAGTACAACCCCTAGCAGATGCTGACAGACACCTTTTCTTTCCTCTCCTAGCACTTTGGATGTGTTGGGGGTGTAATAGTGTCATTCAAAAGCTGTCTTCTGCTTGAGAGCTGGCTGCATTTTGGTGGAAAGTAAAGTGAATCGTGGGTGTTGGCTTTGAAAGCTTCGAAGGATCCTCCAGGAAGAGCGATGTCAGATTCCCAGATGTTGCCAGTGTACATGGTGCCCCGCTTTGGGTCCCGCCTTGAGAGTCACTGCCAGGAACAGCCAAGGCCCAGTGCTCCAGGGGGGCCCAGTTCTCTTTGCACACCTAGAGTGAGGTGCACACGTGAAATGTCACAAATGGGTCCATTCATTCAAGTATTTCTGTGATTAGTAAGAGCTTAGTAAGTGGGAGGCGCTGAGGGCCTAAGGTTCAAAGACAAGGCAGAGTGGGCTCCTTCCCTCCACTTGCTTCTGCTCACTCAGGAGAATAGATGTGCTGGCAAATAGCCAGAGGAGTCTGCAGGCCCACGAGGGATGGTGTCGTTGACCCAAAATTCTCATGGGACAGGAGCATAAGAAGCTCCACTTGGTCTAGTCAATAACTGGCTTCCTGGAAGGCAGGCCCAGGTCAGGAGAGCTTCACGTTTTTTCCAAAGCAGGAGAATGTGATTTTTCTGTAAAACATCAGGATGTTTTTAAAGCTGGACTGGTTTTTTCCCCAACCCTATGCAAATTTAACAAAACATACCTATAGGCTGGGTCAGAAAAAATAGGAAGCTCTAATACAAAGCTCATTTGTTAATAGCAACAGACAGATGCCACTTTACACAAGCAATATGTTTAATATCTGATCATGTTTCAGAGTCACGCATTTACCCAGGGAAAAAAAGAGATAAAAGGTGATATATTAAAATGTTAACAGTGGAGGGCCTCCCTGGTGGCGCAGCGGTTGAGCGCGGGGTTGCGAAGCTGCCTGCAGCCTTGCAGCGCCGGTTCGATCCCCGGCTGCTCCCCGGCCACCAGAGGAGGGTCCCACATGGCGCGCAGACCTCTCCTGCCGCCCGCTGCTCCCCTCAGCAGTGTACTTCGGTCCTTCTGCCTGCTCTGCTCCCCGCTCTGGCTCTGGTGAACTCTCTCACCCTCCCGCGCTTCTGACTGTACCCAGTGCTTGTATAAATAAATAAATAAATCTTAAAAAAAAAAAATGTTAACAGTGGATTTTCTAGATGGGAAGATTATATATAATTCCGCTACCCCCTTTTTTTGGTTCTATTGTAATTTTTGCAATGAGCATACATTACTTCTATAATCAGAACTTTCAATAAAATCAAAGTTTTACCAATAGGACACAAGTGCTTTTAGACTATTGCAGATAAAATATTAGAAAAGTTCAAAGAACTAAGTAAGAAAAATTATTAGGAAAAACTGAGAATTATAAAGATTGAGCAATAAAGTAAATAAATTGAGCGATAAATTGTGTATGTTGGATGCTTACAGTGCTAGGGAGGAAGAACACTGATGGTGGACTCTACGCGCAAATCTTACTGCTCCTTCTCAACTTCTGTGACATGGTGCTATGTTGTTCCATGCACAAGGGAAAGGAGAAGGCTTAGAAAGGTAAAATAACTTCCAAGGTCACATATCTCAAAAGTAGCAGACTTAGAATGCAAAAACCCAGGCCACCCAACTCCAGATGGCCTCAGAGCAAGATTGCTAGAAGTAGGGTGAGTGAAGAAGGTCAGATAGTGGTTAATTTTGTGGGCCTTGAAGAGTCAGGTTTAGTTGCAG
The DNA here is from genome assembly GCF_964194135.1 of Talpa europaea. NCBI lineage: Eukaryota > Metazoa > Chordata > Mammalia > Eulipotyphla > Talpidae > Talpa > Talpa europaea. Next base: position 130,076,678 of record NC_140071.1, on the reverse strand, counting down.
TTTAACCTCTAGAGAGAAAACAACATCCCCAAAGGAGATAATGGGAGGAGATAATGGGAGGAGATGATGGGAGGAGATAATAAAAGCTCTGAATCAAATGGGGGCTGGAGACAAAGTCGGAAGAGTCCTCAATGCCATGCTCAGGAATTAGAATTATTTATGGTCAGTGGGTGTCATAGATGTTTCCAGTACCCAAGACATAGGTGCCAGGGAGTATTTGTGGGTGAGGGCCGCCATAACAAAATAGCACAGACTGGGCATCTTCAACAGCAGATGTTTATTTTCTCATGGTTCTGGAAGCTGGAAGTCCTAGATCAAGGTGTTGACAGGTTTGGTGTCTCCCGAATTCTGTCTCCCTAGCTTGCAGATGACTGCTCTGCAAGCTGTATCCTCACGTGACCTTTTTTTCTGTGTGTGTATTCCTGGTGTCTCTCCCGCCTCTCCTTATAAAAACATGGGTCAGATTGGATTAGGCCCATCCCAATGGCCTCATTCTAATTTAATTTCTTCTTTAAAGGCCCAGACTCCAAGTCACATTGGGAAGTACTAGGACTTAGGGGCCTCAAGGGTGGGGGGCAAACCATAACATGTGGTGACGCAGAAAGGGTATCAGACTTGAAGAGTCACAAGCCCAGAGTTTGAACTGACACTTCAAAGTGGACTCTTAAATATACATTGAAGCACTTTGCCCACTTATTTAAAACAACAACAACTAGAGAACACGTACCTTATCCAAGCTGCAGGGTTGTGGTAAGGCTCAAATGAAATAATGCATGTGGAAGTGTTTAATAAACTATAGACCCAATCCTATAGTCAGAAATCAGCATTTTGCCAAGTGAGACATACTGCTGGGATAGAGTAAGATCTCCAACACTTATTGAAGGAATAAATGAGCATTGCAGAACTGAGATTGGAGAGTGGCAGACAGCGCTTAGCACCACTGTGTTAACACATGACCTGAGAGTACCAGGGACCCCAACTATAAAAGGGTGCACGCTCTAAAAGGATCCAGCCATCCGTGTGCACAAATTCAAAGGAGGCATACTCTGAGTGTGACAGATCTTTAATAGAATTAGTGTTCATAGTGAGAGAGAGAAAAAAAGGATATTTCTAATAATAGTTTCCTAATAAAACACCCAAAATTATCCATTCTCTCTTGGGCAAATGCCCAGTGAAATGGTGTTGGCCAAAGTACAGCACTAAGGCCCAAAAATTTGCCACAAATCTAAGGTAGCTCTGGCAGGAAACAGCAAGAAAGGGATTAGGCAGGTCTGGAACAAAGGGAGGAAAAGAAAATGCAAAATCAATAAAACAGCTGCTATTGTCTCTGCCAAGGACAGCCCTCCATGGGTCTCTTACCCATGTGTCTCTTGTAAGTGTCTCCATATGTCTCCCCCCACACATCTCCTTCCAGGCCTCCCCAAGTCACTGGGTACAAGTCAAAACTGAAGAAGCAAGAGCTCGAAGAGCCCACCTGCTTTCCATGTATATCTTCACCTGACCGGCCAGCTCTGCCTCTAGTTCCCAGTAGCGCCCCTGCGCAGGTTGCCCAGTCCTGACACACTGGACCTGTACTGCACGCTTGCTGCACGTTAGGGGGCTGGGGATGGCTCCTCCCCTTATATGTAACAATTAGAACCCAGAGTGATTTCATAGATATATATTTATTCAACCTTTTTTTTTTTTTAAAGACTGATCAAACATCCCTCACATATTCTTGATCCAGTTTGCACTGTGAGTTCAAAATAATGACGGTGTTTTCCAACTTATTACACAATCTTAAGCATTGCAGGGCCCCTTGACTATTTCAACCAAAATGCGTTTACATTTGAATTTTAATCTGTGTTAGTAAATAAGTAAATTGGAAGATCTATAATATGGAACAGACTGGAGTATGTGCATTTCTCTGTCCTCATTTTATCCTCACGATCACTGTGGTCTGGAAACAGGCTCAGTATGACCCCAGAAATTGACCATTTTTTAGAACACAGGTCAAGGTGCAGATTTGAACCCAAATTTTCTGATATAATTGTCTTAGTTAGTTTGGGCTGCTATCACAATATACCATAAAATGGGGAGAGCAATTACTACAGAAATTTGTTTCTCGCAGTTCTGGACACCGAAAATCCAAGATGAAAGCTCCAGCCAATTTGGTGTTGATGAGAAGCCCACTTTTTTCTTTCCACATTTAGCTTTGTACAGTAGAATGGACAAGATTTCTCTCTGCATTGTCTTTTACAAAGACACTAATGCCACTCATGAGGGTTCACCCTTGTGAGCTAATCACACCCCAAATCCTCCACCCCTTAATTAACATGGGGGAGGAAAAGGGTTAGGATTTGATGATAGACTTTGAGGGGAATATGTCCAAACCCTACAATGATGGCCTCTTTTCCCCAACCCACCCCACCTGTTTTCTTTAGTATAAAAATAACCTAACATGAGCAGTAACTATCTCTGCTCTGGAACTCTGAAAATGTAACTTATCAGTGGAAAATGTGTTATTATTGCAAGGTTTCTCTCCTGATTTTACTGCAGCTATTTAACTCTATATGGTCAGTACAGTATAAGCACAAGGTCATATCCAAAGAAGCACAGCCCAAATAGCCAAAGGAGGTTTGTTAAAATATTTGAATCTTGAATTTGCATCTTTCAAAACAAAATTAAAGAGGATCCAATTCATAGCCCTCACCCCAGCAAAACTTGTAAGTCCTAAATTCCCCCATATCCAGTGCAGCCTCTTCTCCCCATGTCTGCACGCACCCTAACACTGCAAAGACATTCTCCCAATATTTAATTTAATTCCTTTCTATGAGACAGAGGTCAGGGAAGAGGCAGAGTACAGTCATATGAAAAATTTCCCCCCATCCCACACAGATAGGTCTCCCCAATGTTACTAAAAGTAGCTGACACTCTCGTAACTCTTTTTAGACCAAAGCTTGGTTTTTACGTCAGTTCTGTCTGCTGATGAATCCAACAACTTGGACGGCTAGAAGGCAATTTAATCTTTGATGGGAAAAAAGTGAGGTTTGGCAAACAAAACAAAACAAAAATGAACTCTTAGATACAGAGAACAGATCCATGGTTACCGGAGGAGGTGAGGAAGAGGCTTAGTAAAAATTGCACGGTGGTGGACGGAAACTACAATTTTGGGGGTGTTCCTGAAAGTGTAAACACAGATGTCGAATTATAAATATTACACACCTGAAGCTTATACAATGTCAGAGACCAATGTTATTTTGAAAATTTATCTTGAAAAAATAACATTGGGGGAAATTCTAATAGATTTAAGGTTGATTGGTGCTGGGATAGGAACTCACTGATGCCAGTGCCCTCTCCAGAACTCAACAGACCGTGTTCCCATAACATACTCACCCTGCTAACAGGTTGGAGTGGGGAAGGTCCCCGCCCTGGGTGCCCCATGTAATATTAAGGTCATTAAAACGTCCCTGCGTTACACAAAAGTATTTCTAGAAATACTTTACTAAGTATTTAGTTTAGCAAATTCTTGAGGACAATCCATCTCTAAAGGCAGAACTTTTTTAGATAGTTATGTTGTTTGGAGGAATAGGAGGACTGGTTTTTTTTTCAGGAGGATATTGTATCTTAACAGCAGTGTTCCCTCTGCAAAGTGGCAAACTTCCGATGGTATTATTCGTCCTCCAAGCACTTGCAACCTATGCTGACACTATCAGCCCCCGGGGCGAGTCATTTGGAAGCTGCAAGAGATGGCAGGAAAATGGTGCCTCCCCTCCACTGTCAGGATAATTTCTTTTCCTCGCTGCTGAAAAAGAGACCATCGGAGCATTTTGCCCACTCCAAACCTCTAAAACTGGAATTAGGAGGTCGTATGGAGGAGGCCAGGAAAAATCATTTCTTGGGCTGGTTTGATGCTTTCTGAGGCCCTTTACCAGTGACCTGCAATGCTAATTACCCAGCCTTCCTGTCTGAATAAGACATTTATATGATGATTCATGACCTCGGAAGCCAGTGTCAATAAACAGGCCATTGAAATTCAATTCTATTGCATCTCAAAACAGGATTCTGAAGATCCTCAGAGGCAAATCCAATCTGCTTGCAATCCTGGCAAGTGGTGGATTGAAAGAGGAGCTCAGGCTGCTGGGCCAGGGAAGGAAGGAGTCTGAGGATGGTGCACCTGAGGACAGAGAAGAAAGTCATTTCTTTCTCCTCTTTTCTTAAAAAGAGATCAATGTATAACAAGTGCTAGTTGCCCATTTGTTGCTGTGTGATCTTTACTAAGCTCCTTAATATCTCTCTGCTTAGTTCTCTGCTCTCTGCTTAGTTCCCTCGTCTGCTAAATGAGGATACATCTGTATCTACCTCATAGGGTTTTTGCGAGGCTTCAGTGAGTTAATACTTGAAATAAGAAGAGCACCTGGCATGTAGTGAGTGCTATATGCACGTTTGATAAATGCACTTGAAGACAATAGTCATACTTCGTCAAATCAAGCCAGAAGCTGGCTGACCTCAGTCTCCCCTGCAGAGTGAGCCTCAGTGTGACACCATGAGGTCAAGGTTAAGGAGCCCTTTCTAAACACACCCAGAAGTGTGGCATGAGAAGTGAGGGTTCAGGAATGACCATTTGCTTTCACAGAATGTCCTCTGCAAAAGCTCACACTCTGAAGCTAAGTCAGCAAACGTAAAATTTTTCACTCTCAAAGTCTCTAAAAATGAATTTTGAAAACTACACCTCCTCACATGTTCTTATTTATTTTTTTATTTTTTTTATTATTTATTTATTTATTTTTTAATAGAGGCATGTTTTTATTTATTTATTTGTTTGTTTGTTTTGTTTATACAAGCACTGGGTACAGTCAGAAGGGCGGGAGGGTGAGAGAATTCACCAGAGCCAGAGCGGGGAGCAGAGCAGGCAGAAGGACCGAAGTACACTGCTGAGGGGAGCAGCGGGCGGCAGGAGAGGTCTGCGCGCCATGTGGGACCCTCACCCAGTGGCCGGGGAGCAGCCGGGGATCGAACTGGCGCCGCAGAGGCCGCGGGCAGCTTCGCAACCCAGGGCTCAACCGCTGCGCCACCGGGGAGGCCCTCCTCACATGTTCTTAATTTATCTAACCTTGCATGTGCCATTTCTATCTAAGATGAAATGATTACACAAGTTCCCTTATATATTATAAAAATTGACATTGAAAAGAAAATAATTGTATCACTATTTTTAATGAATTCTGTGGAGTTATTACCCCTGCAACGTGCCAGCAATTTGTCACTCACTATGACCCATTTAAAAAACTAAACGAACAAGCTTTATTTTCATTCAGAAATTTACTTTGTTCTTTCATATCTTGAACTGCCATTTCTGTCCCTCTTCCTCCTCAAAATTTTATCCTGATATTTTTTCACGTGCTAAAGTCTTTTAGTGAGCATATTCTGCTGTGATTCTCTGCAATGCTATACCCCTAGATGAAATGTAAAATTCTTTCCGATTTAAGAATCACAAGTCATTCATACCACACACTTGATCAAAACAATAGAAACGTAATTTAACTTTTGGTATGTAATTATATCAAAAGCAATTTTTAATGCATCTATTGAGATGGGTGAAGCCCCTCTCCCCCCTGCCCCCGCAATGGTTTATCCTACTTCCTATTTGGAAGAGAGGGTTTAGAACCATTTCTATTCCTTTTTTTCTTTCTCATACATGGGAACACTAAGAATTTTTATTTACATAAGTAAGTACCTAGGAAAGGAAGTTACCTTAAAGCACTGACATTCCATTATTTGAGCTCTTTCTGAATTGCATGCCCAAAATACAAAATAATTCTTAAGTATCTATCATGTTGGTAGGTCTTTCTCCAATTTTGCTGAAAGCAAATAATTGGAAACCATCTGACTGGAGAAAAGATTTATTATTCAGTAGCTAGTCTCACTCTGAGAAGTATACCATAAAGGCTAAGCAAGACTTTTAAATGACTATTCTCTAACCTGTTATCTTTTCACTTATGGGTACTTTGTAAACTTTGTCCCAGTAAGAGTTGAGAAAATCAAAATATTGATTTTGATACATCTTTTAGAATAGGGGCACTTTACTGTTTTTATCTTGTTGCATGCCTTTAACAAAATTATGTCAAAATCTAAGAACTTTGGAGCTGGTTCATTCAACTGATAAAAAAATTTTCTTCATAGAACCTAATATCAAACCAAATTAATATACTCCTTGCTATGAAAAGCACAACTTTATTTTTCAACTTAAGTATTTCAATACTCATTTAAGAGAATGTTATAAAAACCACCAAGAAATAAATGGTGGAATGCATCATATAAAATAGATTACCAAGAAACAGCCAAGTATGCATTGATGTAGTTCTGATATAATTAATTTCATAATAAGAGTAAAATAGGATAATAGTGCTGTTTTTCATTATTTAATTTGCACTCAAGTGGCATGTTGTTTGCTAAAATTGTTATTTATGAAGTCAGAAATATGATAGCATGATATACTTCTTTTAAATTGTGTGAATATAGGTATGTATCTTATTCTGACATGGGACTTTAGGGATAATTAAGTAAGAATTATGCCTAAAAATTAGAAATAATTTTGCTAGTCCCCACTTTCAAACTTTTCTGTTTAATGAAGCTATTTAATAGGAAAGTAAAAAGTTTCTGTATGCAACAGATAACTAAGAAACACAAAGTATATGACCTAATAAAGTCAGTTTGAGCAACCTCATGGAATAGTGCATGTAATATCTAAAAGACATAACCAAAAATTTCTATCTAGAAGTTTCAGCCAATGTAGCATATAAATCTTGGTAATCCCAGAAAATATTCCAGTCACATCAGTATTTCCTTATACATGAATTCCCTATTCCACACACACACACCCCAAATGTCGCCACTGATAGTCAAATCAACCACACCAAAAAAAAAAAAAAGCATATACATCCATTCATCAGATCATAATGTCTTGTATATAAAGATTCTATATAATAAGAACTATATATAATGAGAACTGTAGAGTTACTGACATTTACCAGCATTTAATTGATCCTCATGGCAACTTTACAAGGTGGGTCTAATGAGCACCCCCATTTTCAGCTGAGATGATTAGATGAGCGCACCGGGTCATAGTGCTGGCACCTGGAGGCAGCAGTGTGCAAACCTAGGTGTCTGGCCCCAGCACTCCAGTTTAACCATCACACACATTGCCTCTCCAGCATGAGTCCATTTCTCATTACTTCCACTTCATAATAAGCATGACCACTAGAGTGGGCAGATTAATAGTCCCTCCAAAATATCCATGTCCTAATCCCCAGAACCTGTCAATACATGGCAAAAAGGATTTTGCATGGAATGGTCTCACTCATAGCAGGAATTTAGAAAACCTAAGTAAGGGACCAGGAAAAAGACTAATTAATACAAAGTAAAAATCAAAATCAACAAGCTACTATAAACCAGAGACACACTACAGGGGGAGGGGCGGGGAGAGGAAGGACTAGGGTTAAAATAAGGGGGCGGGGGGGGGCGCAATTGTATGGGGAATATAACCAAAATGAAAATGCATACATTGTGCAAAAATGAAAAATGATGTAAGAATTATATAAAAGAAAAAAATTTTTTTTAAAGAAAAGGATTTTGCAGATGTAATTAAGTTAGACATCCTGAGAGGGTAAAATATCCTGGCTTCTCCAGGTGGGTACAAGGTCATCACAAGGAGCCTTGTAGAAAAAAGTGAGGCAGGACAGGGGGAATGAGAGTGTGATCACAGATGCACACGCAGAGTGATGGTGGCTGGCTTTGCAGTGAAGGAGGGGGCCATCACCGAAGGAATGCAGGCAGGATCTAGATGATGGAAAAGGCAACAGATTCTCCCTAGAGCTTTTCTAGAGAAAGGAGTGCAGCCCTACCAACATTTTGATTTTACCTACATAAATCCTATGGGTGTCTGCTGACCCCTCAAACTGTAAAATAATAAATTTGTGTTGTTTTAAGCCACAAAGTTTGTGGTAAGCTATTACAGTAGTAAAATAAAACAACTACAGTCACAAAGCATTAATAAAGGTATTCATTCGAGGAGGGGATGAGCATCCACTAACCATTTTATACATGCTGGTCGCAACAACTAGCTTGCCACCCCATTAAAGCCAGGAAATGCATTTGTGTAACTGAGAAGCAACAAATAGGTTCCTGATTTCGTACTGAAAATGAAGGTGCCCCTTGACTCTGTTTTGCAATAAGTAAAGCTTATCCACAGAGATTCTTTCTCATTTTTTATTTTTACAAAATTGACTTGGGTGGTTCCTTTTATGAAATTTCCTCCTTCTTTATTTCAGTGTCAATTTCTTACTTGAAGACTTTTCAAGACTTTCCCCTTCCTGAACATTTTCCACTGGGGTTGAGCCCTGACTCTGCCATTTAACTTGCTCCAGTATATTGGCATTATTATAATTGCTGGTATAATAAATCATGTAACTATTACCCTGTGTTCAAAGCAAGCACCTTCTCTACTCTTACATAATTGTTATTTCGGCTGTGAGATTATCTTCCTACAGCTCAAGTTCCAAACGGCAGCCAGAGGGAGCTTTTTTACTTCAGAAATCTGACATTGTCATTCCTGTCTTCAGATTTCTTCCCTGGCCCCTGATACACTAGAATGAACAGCAAACCACTAAGCCCTCTATCCAGAGCCACTGGTGGTGTGCCCCCCGCCACCCATTGCCTCTCAGTCTCACCTGGCATCTCTCTCCCACACTCCGGTCCAGAGCATGGCGGGTTCTCTGCAAGTTCTATGTCCTGCCCATTCTGCTTCCTTGGCCTTGGGCAACATGCTCTTGGACAGAATAAATCTGTCCCCCCCTTCCTTGGACAGATCCAGTCATCCCAGAATCATCTGCAAAGACATGGGTAACAGCACTGGACAGACACACAGGTGTTTGTCCAGAATATCCATCCTATTAATCTTTGATCCATGGTTTCCTGTGTCATCTATTTTCCTGGCTGGACACTGACCTACCAACCTCTGTTCTCTGGAGTTCTGAACTTCACCTTTCCCACTAGACAGCTGACACTATGATACTCCTTCAAACCTGGTACCAAGGTTTGACACACCCTCAGCTCATAACCACTACCACCAACACATACACACAAGCACACACACACAAACACATCCACACATCCACACATGCAGCACACACATACATTTAGCTCAGATGAGAAATACTATTGTTATTTAGCATAATTAAGTATGAAGTATTTATAGCATGCCAATAATTGTAGTAAAAGCATTTTTGTTTCTTTAGCATTGAAAATACCACCTGAAAAGAAAGTGGTATTTTGCCCCCATTGACAAGTTCATTTAAATGAAATAACTTGCCCAACTCTTTATAACCCATCAGTGGTGGATTCACTAATCACATGACTTCAGAGACCTCAATCAATCACTTTGTGGGCACACACCCACAACCACTGCAATTCAAAGTACTCTCCTCAGAGCAAGAGATAATGTTATCTGTGCATTTAGTTCCCTGAGTTCAAATTGTGTGGACCTGTGTGTCTGCCTAGGAGACTAAGAGCTCCTGGGAGTAGAGAGCTTGCCACAAAATCTTTTCTGAAATAAGCAGCAATTACTGGTGCTCCCAAAATATATCTGTTGCTCTAATTTTTGCACACCCTCAAAACTGCATTTATGCATGCACCTGTCAAGAGACTGAGCAGTAAGTTTCAGTCTTCTGACCCTCTCTGCTCAGGTTCCTGTTACAGTTATGGGTTCTCTTTCTGAGTTGATTCTTAGCTGTTCTATCAGGTTAAAAAGTCACCTCAAAATCACTTGGGAAATGAAAGTGGATTTTATTCATAAATGAAAGCTTGTGTACATGAGAGTTTTAAAAAGTCCGAGGAGAATTTGAAAGGTAAAATGATCCATGGGAGTCAGTTGGTTCAGTTCTCCTTTTCTGCATATAAAAGAACTAAGGAAAACTGTTACAGATGCTTTCAAGTTGAGTCAATATGTTTAAATTGTAACCTTACACACAAACAGGAGGCAAGAGGGACAGTGTTGTTTTGTTTTGTTTTTTGTTGAAATATTGAAATATCTGGTAGCTCTTAGATATATACCCAAAGGAAATGAAAGCACCCATCTATACAAAAATTTGTACATGAATGTTTATAGCAGCATTATTCATAAAAGTAGAACCATCCAAATGTTCATCAACTGATGAATGGTAAATGAATGGTACATCCATTCAAAGGAATATTATTCAACAATAAAAAGGAATAAGGTACTGATACATGCTGCAACATGAACCTTGAAAACATTATGCCTAGTGAAAGAAGCAAATCAGAAAAGACCCAATATTGTATAATTCCATTCCTGTGGAATGTACAGAATAGGCAAATCTGTGAAGACAGAAAGTAGATTAATGGTTGCCTAGAGCTAGGGGAAATGAGGAATGTGAAATGACTGATAATGGATATAGGGTTTCTTTTTGATATGATGAAAATGTTCTAGAGTAAGTTGTAATGGTTACACAACTCTGAATACTTACAATGTATATGTGTGTACATACATACATGTATATGTGTGATATATATACACATGTGTGTGTATATATATATATAGAGAGAGAGAGAGATCAAAAGTGGGTCTACATATTTGCACAATTCCTGTAGCTGTGGACTGGCTCCAAGTAGCGGCAGCCCCCTTGAAATGAAACATATTCCTCCAGTTCTCCACAGTCTCCACCACTCCACTATTTCTCAACACCAAGCTTCACCTACTTCACTCAGCCATGTTTCTGCCTTACCTGTTTCTTTGAATTTCAGCTTTGGGTCTGGACCCATCAAGGAATCTCAGTATTGGAGAAGATATCACCCATCTGAACTCCCCATAACCAAACAGTAGGAATCCTCCTCATATGCTAGCTGTGTTCTTCCTGAAATCATCCTCCACTTGGAATCTTTCAGTGAAGAGTGTTCGCTACATAGTAAGGCAACTCATTATTGTTGTTGCTATGAGTACCATTCATAACATTTGTGTAATGATTCAGAACTTCCAAAATGCTTTATTGGGGAATATTTTATTGAATATTTTATTGAATTAACATTAGCTTAAAGCACTGTATATGTTTTAGAAGTACAGTGTCATACCTCTTCAAATGAATGGTGCCACACCACGTCCACCATAAAAATAGTCCATTGGACCCCCTGAACTCTTTGGTACAACCCCCCCACCTCCAGTAACCTCAGTTCTGCAACTAAATTCCAAGGGTTTGTTTTAGTTTGGTTTTGTCTGTTCCTTTGTTTAGTCTCTTTATATGCCATATATGAATGAAATCATCTGGTATTTGTCTTTCTCTTTGTAATTTATTTTGCTTAACATAATCCCCTCCAGTTCCATCCATGTTGCCACAAATAGCAAGATTTCATCTTTCCTTTTAGCTGACTATCTTCCATTGAGCATATTATATAAACAACATCTTCTTTATCTACTCAACCATGTTGGGCACTTAGGTTGTACCCATATCTACAAAATGTTTTCAATGTTTTATCTTGCTTGATCATCATAACAAGCCTGTGAATTACTTATTGTTACCTGCATTCTGTAGATCAGCACAATGAGACCAGTGCAAGGAATTGCAATTTGAACTAAGATACTTTGACTTCAAATCCCATGCTTTTGAAATGAAACATTCAAAAAAAAGTATATAAGAGCACAAAAGCATCTCTTAGGTACCCACCACTGAGATGAAATATGTTGACATTTTTCCTTATTTGTGTGTGCGAGTTTCCCATGCCCTTTCCACTGTATCACAATGTTACAATGCTCTTCTTTATCATGTGCCAGGATCTGCTCCCCTTAAGAGGACTAGATCTTGCCTCTGCAGTGTGTGGCATTGTACACACTCTCTCTTTCATGGAGGACCCTTCTTCAATTTAAGTTCATGTCCATGGGCACTTCAAAATTTACAAAATGCTTTATTGGGGGTATTTTTTATTGAATTAACATTCACTTACAACTGTTTAAAAGAGAATGAGGACCCAAAGGGAAGCAGTGGTACAGAAATACTTGATGGCTGTGCTTAAGATCTGCCATGTAACAATCTGTCCTTTTTTCTTTCTAACTAGTTAACTCTCCTTTCAAATACTCCACAAAATTGATTGTTTTGTTACATTGTGTCAAATAAATGGACTTTACCCTAGATGGGGATGGGCAAAGTGTGGTAAAACAATGGCTTGGTTATGTCAGGATCTACTCAGTAGCTGGGGAAACAGCCTGAGTTGAGTTAGAAGGTCAGAAGCTTCCCCAACTCTACCACTCAGTTGGCTGCCTCACATCCAAGGAATAGGCTGCTGGGGCTTCTTGTATCTTGTAGCTACCTCTGTAATCTGAAGACAATGCCACAGGCGGGACCTCTGCTACACCTGCTCCAGGCAGGTCCGGATGTGTTCAAACACCAGCACAGCTAAGAAAGATCACCCCTATACCTGGAAATTGAACTCATTTCACAAGCTGAATGCAATCAAGAGAGAGGACTAAGGAGCCAACTCAGGATGAGTCATTTGGCTCAAGAGCTGGTGGTCTAGCAACACACTTCACCACCAATAGCCATTTCATTTGATCTCTGAACTGATGCTCAAACCACAGATTTCCTGGACTTGCAACCTCCCAGGAAATGGAAGCCAAACAACGATGATTCATATTTCCTCTAAAGTGGCAAGAGAGAAACTACCTGCCTCAGAATTTGCTGCCAGGCTTTCAAGGCCCTGACCTGAGCTGCTCTTCCACTTCAGCTAGTGGGCCTGGACTCCCCTGGGCCCAGAGATGCCTGTCCTCATGGGCTTCTCCCTGAAGGGATGAGAGAGAAGAGGCAGGGAGAGAGAGAAAGAAAGAGAGCAGAAAGGAAAGGAGAGAAAAGTAGAAGAGAGGAGAGGAAGGGAGAGCAGGGAAGGGGAGGGGTTAGAAATTATTAAGTGCTAGGTTCTGACTCTATCTGTTGCTTTACATAAATATATATGATCTTATTTGATTTCACTACATACTGAGGAGTTTATTAATAGGTGTTACTGCCCTACTGTGCATTTGTTTATTTATTGCCTATTTCCCTCACTAAATGATAAACTCCAGGAAGGCAAAGACTTTCTTTGGATCATTGTTGTATCTCCAACTTCTAGAACTGGGATATAATAACGTGTAATAATTACAGGTAACACTTATCTGAAGCCAGATCTATTCCAAGTATTTTCATACATGAACTCAAGCAAAGAATAAGCATAAGTAGCTCTGACCTTGTGCCAGACACTGTTCTATTTTCAAACATTAACTCTATTACTTCTCACAGCTATGTATGATAAGAAACTACTGTCTCCATTTTCTAGATAATGATAAGAAAAAGAGATAAAAACTGGGAATAGGGGAAAATATGGCTTGCCCATTTCTTTAGAGCTAGAGGACCCAGGAACAAGAATTTAATCCAGGCCACCAGCCCCTGACTCTACCCATGATGCTCTTCTGCCTCTCCCCTGATGGATGCTCATTATACATATGCTGAATGAATTAAATACCCTGTTTACAGATGAGAAAATTCAGCTTCTTTCTGAGTCCACAGCTTATAGGACCAGACAGGATTCAAATTGAGACCTGTCTGATCACGAGCTTCCATAACCATAGCTATAAAAATTTTACTTTTAATTGTGGTGAAATAGATATGTAACATTTACTATTTTAAGTGTACAGTTCTGTGATATTAAGTGCATTCACATCATTTCACAACCATCAATCTCCAGAATGTTTTCATCTTCCCTAACTGAAACTGTGTACCCATTAACGACTTACTCCTCACTCTTATAAAATTTTTAACAAGGAGAAATGTAGCCAGTATTAGACCCTAGAGTGGGTAGTCAGCTATGTAGAATGCTGTGAGAGGAGCCATAAAGAATTCCTGCTCTTGAATTTGCTCCTATGAGCAGTCATAAAATCAGACATTCTACAATTAGGAGTCATTCTTGTGGTTTACAAAGGTTTTGCGATCTTCAAGAGCCCAAAGATAGAGGGAGGGAGGGAGGGAGGGAGAGAGGGAGGGAGGGAGAAATAGGTGGGTGGGTAGGTGGGTAGATAGATGGATGGATAGATGCATAGATGGATGTATGGATGGACAGACAGACACACAAAGAGACACATACACACACATCAGAATGGAACACAGGCTAGTGATGCTGTGTGACAATTCATCTATGTCTGTAGAGTTTTAAGATCTAGAGTGAACCTGTAGAGGATGGGAATGGGGAGCAGAAAATCCTTGAAAATGAGCTTCACGGTTCAGATCTGACCGATTATAAATTTCTTGAACACAGGTATGTATTTCTATATTGGTAACTCTAGCATAGACTTGCATCTTTCAAAAACCTGGGCAAGTGGCTGCTATTTAGGGTACTGAAATTCTGAAATTAGATGCCACTGGTGGTGATCATACAACCTTGTGAATTTCCTGAGAACCATTGAATTGTGGTGAATTTTATGATAAGTGAATTATCTCAATGCACACACAAGCAGTCACATGCACACACATCCTGGCCAGTACCATCAGTCACAGTGACCCTGCTGCCTCTTTCTTTTGCAAATGTTTGTGGTTGAACCAGTGCCTTGAGATAAGTTCTGTTTTTAGTGATTGAGAGTGGCACCCCCCAGCCCTCCAGTAATCTTTCCACAACCAGTTATGATGGTTCTCTGTAGACTTGGTAGTGGGTGCATTTACTATTGATGAACTTAAAATACAGTAAGGAAATGGAGTTTTGGAGGAAGTTAGTAAAGTCCTTAGGAATACATATTACATTCAAAGTTATAAAGGAAAACTTCAAGAAGATATTGTTGACATTTTCTCAATGCTTTGACTATATTTAGCTGCTGTGTTTAATGCTTTGCATAGTTTATTTCATCTATAAAAATAATTGAATGACTATTTCATCATAGCAATTCCTTGAAATAGGTAGTATTATTATCCTATGAGGAAATGTTATCCCATGAGAAAGATGACTAACCTCATCAAGGTCCCCAACAAGTGACAGAGTGCAGATTTGAAACCAGGCATTTGAACCCAGAGCCCACTGTACTACATCTTCTCCCATACAGTAAGAGGTACCCAGAGATCTTTTTATTCTCTTTGAGTCTCAGCTTAAATGTTATTTCATCTCAGAAAACCTCCTTGACTCCCTAAGTTATATTAGATGCCTCTCTTCTGTGACCCTCTATTATCTGTATTTCTCCACTCGCATCACTTATTACACTAGGCCATAACTGCCTCTTTACTCAGCTGTACCATAAATGGTGTGAGGGAAGGGATCACATCCACCTTGTCCCCTGACCTACCCCCAGGGCCTGGCATATGCAGGGTATCCCAAACCAAGCTGAATGAATGAAAAATTTCCATGTACTATTTTTTAGTCTCAAGAGACTTTTCAGGGTCTCCCTACTCTGTAATTTCCAAATTTTGTGTTGTAGTAAATAATGCACACGATCCCAACTTCTCCTCACACACACCCTCCCTCCCCCTACCCACCCTGCCATGTATTCTCTTTTGAATGTTTGATACTTTTCTAATTTTGTGACTCAGACTTGTTGACCGGTTTTTGCCTCCAAGATCTGTTCTCCTGGTTTTAATTGTGGTCCCAAATTTGCGCTGTAATTGGGATGTTGGATCTGGAAAAAGGATGGTGTAACTTTTTCTTAACTGGGTGACATAGTTGAATAGGTATTTCTTATTTCTCTCTCTGGAAGTCAAGGTTAAAGAGCCTTAAATCTGTTATGATCATTTTGTGGCCAAAACATGCAGTGGACCCTCTTAAGAGGTGCCTCCCTCCCTCTCCCCAAGACAGACTCCATGGACCAGGTGGGCTTTACTCTCATTTTCCAGTATTACCCCAGAGTTTCATTGCAAAAACTTCCACTCTTCCTTTGCCTTTACCTCTGCCTCCTTTTCCACTCCACCAGGCAATACCCACAATTCATAGTCTCAAAACAAAAGGTGTATTGACATAAATGATGCAATGACTGAAGACTGTTCCGTGACACCCTAGAATACAAAAAGTCCTGCATTTCTTTAATGTTCTAAATGAAATTAAACCTGGATTGTGCCCTGCACTCAAAAGGATCAAGAATTGCCAAATTCCAGAAATTTCTCACAGTTTATTCTTGCTCCCTGTACCACAGAAGAAACTCTGGCCTTACACAGATCAGAATTTTGGGGAATGGTCCATAAGATTCATCATTTCTGTGATCCCATGAACAGCACGTTAAGTTTTTCAGTCTCCATCTTATTTAAATTTTCAGTAACATTTGACATGGCTGATATCTCCCTTTTCCCAAAAAACTTTCTTTCCCCTCCTTCTTGGCCACTACTTCTCAGTGACTTTACCAGTTCCTCTTCCTCTTCTCTAACTCTAAAATTAGGGTATCCCCAGCCTCCAACTCTAGACCTTTTCTCTGTCTTCATGCCCTGTCTAGAGCTCATCTGGCCCCATGACTCTAAATATCATCAGCTTTGATCAATTTCAAAGTCATCTCCAGCTCCCACTTCCTCCTGCAACTCTCCATTCCAATAGCTGACTGTTTACTTGACATTCCCGCTTAGATGTTCAAAAGATGTCTTGTAAAATATGTTCAAAATCTGTTAGTTCTCTCCTAATTAATGCCATTTTCATCCTTTCTTGTCTCAGCAAATGACAACTTCATTGCAGTCACTGACTCTACTCACTTTCCTCTCTCTCTCTCCCCCCTAGTCTCCCTCTATGTTTCTCTATTTGTAAATTCCACGTTCCAAATGTGGCAAATGTGATTGCCTATTACAAACATCATTTCTCACTTCTTCCAGTGCTAACACCCTAATCCAAGTTTCCAGCATCTATGCTTAAATTTTTCATAATCTGCCTCAAAGTATTCTTTTTAAATAAAAAATCAGATTATGTCATGTATATTCAAAAATTTTCCAATAGTTTCTCCCCAGTCAGGGTAAAGTCCAAAGACTTAATAATGATCTACAAGTACTTACATGATATGGTTCCATCTGCTTGGAATATTCTTTCTCAGACACCCACATGGCTCATTCCTTCACCTCCTTTGTGCCTGTATTCAAATGCAAACCTGTCAGTGGAGCCTTGCCTGACCACCTCAAATAAAATATTGTCTCCTATTGCTTTCTCTCTGTCCCCTTACCAGCTTTATGCTTCTTCAGGGCCCTTAACATGCCATCATAAATATATTTAACTCTAGGGCTTCCCTGGTAGTGCAAGGGATTAAGTTAGCACACCGAAGCTATCACCAGCCACTGCAGCATGAGTTCAGTCCCCCACCAGGGAGCTACCCACATGGTGCAGCAAACCTCTCCTGCCTTGCCTACTGCTCGCCTCAGCAGTGTATTTCACTAGCTCAACCTGTTCTGCTCCCCACTGTGTGTCTGGTGAACCCTCTCTTCTCACACCTCCCCACACACACACCTCTGGCCTACAACCCAGCTCTTCTATGCAAAAATAAATAAATAAAGGGCCTCCCTGGTGGCGCAGTGGTTGAGTGCTGGGTTGTGAAGCTGCCCGCAGCCTCTGCAGCGCCAGTTTGATCCCCGGCCACCTGGTGAGGGTCCCACATGGTGCGCAGACCTCTCCTGCCGCCCGCTGCTCCCCTCAGCAGTGTACTTCGTCAGTCTGGCTGTTCTGCTCTCCACTCTGACTCTGGTGAATGCTCTCACCCTCCCGTGCTTCTGACTGTACCCAGAGCTTATATAAATAAATAAATAAATCTTAAATATATATATAAATAAATAAAATCTTTTTTTTTTTTTATAGAGGCATGCTTTTATTTATTTGTTTGCTGGTTTGTTTGTTTGTTTTGTTTATACATGCACTGGGTACAGTCAGAAGTGCTGGAGGGAGGGTGAGAGAATTCACCAGAGCCAGAGCAGGGAGCAGAGCAGGCAGAAGGACCGAAGTACACTGCTGAGGGGAGCAGCGGGCGGCAGGAGAGGTCTGCACGCCATGTGGGACCCTCCTCCGGTGGCCGGGGAGCAGCCAGGGATCGAACCGGCGCCGCAGAGGCCACGCGCAGTTTCGCAACCCAGCGCTCAACCGCTGCGCCACCGGGGAGGCCCTAAATAAAATCTTTTTTAAAAAAATTATTAACCTCTCTTGTCTTAGTTTCCTTATCTGCAAAATGAGATGATAATAAGATTCTCTTCCCTGTACATTTTTGGTGAGGATTAAACTTGTTCACTTGTGTGGGCTTAGAATTACACCTAGCATCATTCTATGTATGCTATTCTTCTTGTAAAATGTTGATCTTTTTGATCAGAAAGGTGAACTCTGTAGGAAGAGATGGTTTTTTGATTTCCTAGGCATTCTACAACAGAAGACATGAAGAAGGGAGAGAGGAGAGAAGCAGAGAGGAGAGCCGGGAGGGAGGAAGGAAAAATGGACAAGAGGGGGTGAGCGGGAGGAAGGAGGGAGAGAGGAGGAGGTAGAGAGAGAGGGAGAGCCGGAGCTAGCTAGTGCTGCCCAAGAGAGAAAAAGACAGATACGCAGAGAAATTTCATTACCCGTCCCACCCCCCCACCCCCCCCCACCAACCCATTGTGCTGATAGATAAAATTTCACATCCAGGAGACTTGAGAGAGCAGAGAGATGAGCTGTCCAGCTCTCAGAGCCGGCCTTCGATCCCTGGGGAGCTGGGGTTGCTGTAAGGAATACATTCATTCCTTCATCAAATATTCACTAGATGTTTATCAGGTGCCAGGAGGGTGGACACTAAATAACATAAAGCTAACTACCACCAAGCAGCCTGTGCTTAATGAATCTATCTGTTATTCTTGATGTCAAGTCATTTTGCCTGGGGAGCAGGTGATGAGAGCCTAAAATCAATAGTATTCTTTGAATTCTTTCTTTTTTTTTTTTTTTAAGAGAGGCATGTTTATTTATTTAGTTATTTATTTGTTTGTTTTGATTATACATGCACTGGGTACAGTCAGAAGCGCGGGAGGGTGAGAGAATTCACCAGAGCCAGAGCGGGGAGCAGAGCAGGCAGAAGGACCGAAGTACACTGCTGAGGGGAGCAGCGGGTGGCAGGGGAGGTCTGCGCGCCATGTGGGACCCTCCTCTGGTGGCCGGGGAGCAGCCGGGGATCGAACTGGCGCCGCAGAGGCCGCGGGCAGCTTCGCAACCCAGCGCTCAACCGCTGCGCCACCGGGGAGGCCCTTGAATTCTTTCTTAAACCCTGCCCATTCTAACTTGTAAAGTTTTCTATACACAATTCTGATTCTTCTAGCACCTGCCTTACTGGAATTCCATTGGGCACGGGGTGACAGACATTGAAGAAGTCACCCCCACCAGGCAAAGGGATGCCTGGCCCCTGCACCCACTTGCCCCAGTTGCCTTTGGGAAAGTGGGGTGGGGTGGGAGTTGCCAGGGGTGCTCTGCACAGCCCAGTTCCCTGGGGACTCCTGCTTCTTCTCCCCAGCTCTCTGAGCCCCAGGACATGGCATGGGCCCAGGAGCACAGGCCACCTAGGGCTGGGACGAGACACTCCAGGGTGAGCCAATGGTTTCTGCCCAGGAGGGTTTGGGGGAGCTGGGTCCAAAGGTAGATGGGAACAGAGAAGGGCACATGTGGCCAGGGTGCATGAGGGGACTGCAGGAGACCTGTGTCCAAATCAGGCCATGTCTTCTGGGGAGCGGCGCTGGGTGGGGTCGGTCTTGAAGGACCCTCCCTCTTCAGCATTACTGACTGTGCACGATGAAAAGCAGGTCAGGGATATGGCCCTAGAGGTGACCTTTTAATCCTTTAGTCTCTTCAGCTCATTTTAGGATATTGCAAAAGCTATATGCATTCAGTAGAAACTGTACTTTGAGTTCTGAGTTTTGATCTTTTCCCAGACTCAGCAATACTTGTGCAGAGGCTGCACAGCTGCAGCAAGATGTAGTCTCATCCACCGCGTGTTCGGGAGGGTGAACACTCCACTCCTGCCTGGGGATGGGATCCAGTAAATTGCACGAAGTATTCAGCACTCTTTAATAAAATGGGTGCTGTGTTAGAGGATTGTGCCCAAGTAGAGGCCAATGTGAGTGTTCTGACCACATTTAAGTTCAGTTCGGCTAAGCTGTTTGGTTAGGTTAGGCGTGATAAATGCTTTTCCCCTTACGATGTTTTCAATTTAGGAAGGTTTATCAGGAGTGACCCACGAAAGTGAGGAAGATCTGTAACTGCTTCGCAGACTCTCTTCTCTTTCTCACTTACCTAAAGAGACCAATTCAGACCCACCGGGTGTGTGACTGTCAGAAGCCAGAGCCTCTGGCCCCAAAGCCGTCCCTCTTGTTGAAGGACCTCAACCCCCTGGACAGCCATTCCAAGTCCTTAAAATGACTACCTGGGGCCAGGTGACCTCAAAGGTCTCTCTCTCTCTTTTTTTTATATGAAACAGAAGACACATTTCTAGCACTCAAGGAATGCTGAAGGAATGTCCTTCAGCACAGAAGGAATGTCCCTGAGTGCTCTGCTTAGAAAGATTCTAGGTGCTCTGGAAATGATTGCACCTTTTGGGGGGCAGGCTGGTGCAGCCAGGCTGTCAGTGTAGTCAGCAATATGAGCATGGGCGTGGCAGCTCCCTGGGGACAGGACTGCTGGGGGTGGATCTAGGTTGATGTGGCCTTGCAAAGCAGCAGCACAGGGGGGCATGGTGACCCAGGCGTCGAGGGGGACGTGGCGTGTTTCCACAGTGAGATGAACCAGGAGGGAGACCCCAGCACTGTCTCAAGCTGTGTGATACCCAGCCTTCACTTTCCTATCTTGAAAATGCTGCTCTCATACACTGGGTAGGATGCCATAAAATCAAGCTTGTAAAGCACTTAGCACGCTGCGTGGGTGACAGGTAGTGCTCAGTAAATGTCAGCAGTAGCCCTGTCTTATTACAGTTGGTATGAGCCCTGGCACATCCTCCCTGAGTTGGCCTGAGAATAACCCTACCCCCAGCGCTCATTTCACCCAAGACACAGGTCAGAAACACTGTGAGAATCTGGCAAGTGTCAAGTTGGCCACCTTTCCACGGGAACGTGCCAAGGTCCCAGTATCGGCGCCAGGGGCCACGTGGCTGGAAGGAGATGTCTCTAGTAGCAGAGTTGCATGGGGGAGAACAGGCGGGTCAGCCAGCACATCCTCAGAAGCGACACGCAAGGACAGCTCTTTATGTTTTTTCACACAGTGCCAGGTGCACACTCATCTCTTCCAAGAAGAAGGGACGTGGTGGCAGCTCCAGACTGTGCCATCTTTCCCTGCCAACTGCTAATGTATAGGAGTCCATTGCAGCCCGTGGGGCGCCAATAAGGCTGAGCTAGCAGCTGCAGACCTGGAGTCAGATTCGGGAGGGATGATGTGGAATTCATTTTTAGCTTTTCTTCTTGCCCCCCTTCACAATTTGGGCATTTCTCCACAAAGTACACTTCCAAGTGAGAATCCAGACCAAAGTTACAAAGAGTAAGGATAAGTAAACTAACTCGGTCTGCTGAGTTGAATAGATACGATAGATGCATCTTTTCTTTATAAATATATCCAGGAATAAACACGGGCCTTAAAGCCTTAGGCCCAAAATAATTTGATAACATGATAGTCTCAAATCAAACACTCAAAGCTTTGTACATCCCTCCTCAAACATCTCAGCCGCCACCACTGCCCCCACAAAGGGGAAAGATTTAAGACATTCTGATGCAGGCAGCTCCTTCAAGGCTGCAAAGGGAGTGTTTCCTTTCAAAGCAGTGGTTTTTCACTTACCAACATTAATTTTTGTTTAGTTTGGTGTTTTGTTTTCCCCCCAGTGCGGGTGAAAAGTTAGGTGGGGGGAGAGAGAAGTAGCCTTCCTCCTGGAGATGGAAGCTTCTCTAGGTAATCTCCTTGCTCCCAAAGTGCAGATTTATTCCTCTGTCCCTTCCAGAAGCTCACCGTGGCGGCTGCTTCCTGAGAGTTTATGTGTAACTTCCTTTGCTGCTGAGGCCAGGCTCTAGGTTAACTTCTGGAAGTATCTTTGGAAACTAATTCTCAGGCAAAACTCCAAGAAAAAGAGGCACATGGTGAGGAACTGACATAATTTTTTAACACCACAACCAGCATATTTCTGCAGGCAGCTACAGCCAAAACGGGCTGCCAAGACCAATATTGATCTAGTCCTTCATCCAATCAACAAATGCCATTGTTTATAAGATATAATTTTTCTTGGTTAAAGTTCAAAGTTAAACTCCAAGGATTTTCAAAACTATAAAAATGAGAGGCTTTCATACCCTCAGGAAAAAAAAAAAAAATCCTGGACGGTTTTCCTCCTTCATGGGTTTTCACAGTCACTGTAAGAGACTTAGCCAAGAAAACATTTTTGGGTGTTTTTTTCCCCCTCTGAACTCTGGTATTTTTTCAAAGAAGGTTTATACCAAATATAATGCGTAAAAGTCCCTTAAATCTTTGTACCTCACCTGAAAATCATAGCATGTCATTTGCACAGGTGACTATGATTGACTTTTCTGCTTCAAGGCTGCCCACCTGCAGAAGTCCAGAAATCAATTCTGCATTTTCCACGTTTCGATTCAAGTAGCCGTCTCCCTTCCTGCTCCTCTTTTTTAATGTGGAAATGATAGAGTCTTTACTAAGCCCCTTGGAGTAAGGCAAAGCATTTTGTGGTTCACGTCTGATTCCAAAATGGAAAACTTTAGCACATAAGCGGTGAGCGGGCGGTGCTTTGGAAAGTGCTCCACATGGTGATCTGGATGAGTGTCCACTCCTGGAGCTGGTGTCAGCAATGAGCAGGTCAGGTTCAGGATGTGAAAAGGGGGTTGGGAGAACAGTGAGATGCATGAGATCTCAAACTGGGCAGTCTCCCCCTTCAAAAAACAATTAGCATTAACAGAGGTCACACCTTCTCTCTCCATGCCTGCCTTCCCACCCAGAGACTTGGCGGAGTGGCTTGTAGACATGGGAATTCAGTGTGCTCTGGGGTGGGTTGGTTGGCTCACTTGGGGCCCCGGCAGTGTATTGAATCAGTCCTATGGAGCAGTCACCCAAATGGAGGACATAGTAGCTGCGGGATGATGGTGGTGCTGAGTGTGTGTACTCACCATCTAGCAGGTACCTCTTGGGTTTCAGCCACAAAGAAGACATGAGCAACCCTGCCTTCAGGGAACTTGGGTAGCTTATCAACAAGCATCCCTTTTAGAAGGGGTACTTGGAGTACATTTATAGGATGTTCACACACACACACACAGACACACACACACACACAATAACCCTCAGGGGAAATAATTGAAATACAGCAAGTCACCACTCTGTACTCGGGGACGTATCCATGCAAAACATCTAGCATGTAGAGTGGTCACAAGGCTAGGAACCCAGGACAGCTCACATTTGTACAAAACTTTCCACTCTGCTAAGAGCTTTTGGAGATGCTACTCCCTCAGTCCTCACAGTGGCCCTGCAGTGTAGGCAGAGGCGATCACCCCCAGTCTTCTAGATGAGGAAACTGAGCTCTTGGTTTCAAGACCAAGAGTGACTTTTACATGGTCACAAAACCCATGTGGCAGAGCTGAGCTCACGCTCAGGAGAATAATAATATTAATAATAATAATAGGGCCTCCCTGGTGGCTCCAGGGGTTAAGACACAACCTATGAAGCTATCCACAGCCACTGCAGCACGAGTTTGATCCCCAGCCAGGGAGCTAACCCACATGATACAGCAGACCTCTCCTGCCTCACCTACTGCTCCCCTTAGCAGTGTATTTCAGTCAGTCTGCTTATTCTGCTCCCCACCCTGTCTCTGGTGAATCCTCTCACCCTACCCCCTGCACCACTGGCCTACATCCCAGTTCTTGTATGCATAAATAAATAAATCTAATAATAATAATAATAATAATATGGCTCTGTTGGGTGCTCTGCATTGCTTTAATGCTTTAATGGAATTATTTTATTTTCATTTTAAATCTCAAAGATCCCAATGAGATAGATAGAACTATTTTCTTCATCTTACAGTTGAGACAATTAAGGAACAGAGAGGTTGAATCACTTGCCTAAGATCACAGAGCTAAAAAGGAGCAGAGCTTGGATTCAAATTCAGCTCAGTTTTTCATTTCAATTTCATTTAATTTTTTTCATTCAACTTTAAGCAGGCTTATCAAATGGTCACTCCGCTCCAGGTGCAAGGGCAGTGCACACTCTCGAGTGCAGGACAGAGGCTGGTCCATTGGTCAGCTGGCCAGGAACACATGAATAGCCACACACCAGAGATGTCCCCATCTATTACAAAGAACAATGGTCTCTCTATGCTAATGATGTCTTTCAAGAGTGATAGAAATATTAAGTAAGAGGGAGAGAAACATTTTTTTTACTTGTCTAAAGATCCTTTTCCTATAAGCCCAACATCCCATTAGGAGGAAACTGGTTTATCTTTTGCTCCTTTGAATGAAGAGATACATAATTTTTCTTGTTTAATTTTAACCACCCTATGATCTCTCCTCTGAACTCTTGCTGCACCGAGTCTTTACACGACACTATTGCGTGTAATTATGCTTTGCTTTGTACTCTTACATGATTATTCCATGTGTGCCCATCCTGTTTCCCCAAATTATAAGCTGCTCAGTGACAAGGATCTATGCTAGATGCCTCATTGCCCCTTAGTGCTGACCTAGGGATTCAGTCAATATTGTTGACAGTCTTAAAGATGACGTCTAAGCTGCTTCTTCAGAAGCATCTGTGTTCCCACTGGTTGACTACAAGTATTTTTCTCTTTTTTGTGGTAGTTAGAGCTGTAAATATCCACACATAAAGGCAGTGTGCTTGTAAATCAGCGAGGGGGAGGGGGATGAGGTAAGGACTTGATCTGGAGCATTTCCCGAGGTATAAATACTCTCACTATAGCCTATTTCAAGCTACTAGAATGATGTCAGCTGGCAAAATTCCTGAAAATTTAACAATCGATTCTATTAAACTGGTACAAGACTCCAAAACACTACTATTTCTCTGCTAAAATACGATGTTTACTAGACATGGTGACTTTTGGTTTTCTAGTTCAACAAAGGCTTTCTTAGAGATTGTACCCAAGTTTGCCCAAAATAGAAGGTATAGGTTTGTTTATATGATCATTTGAAACACAAACCTTAGCAATGCAGCAATCGCTCACCTCATCATTCCAATGTCAAGCTGCAGAAAAGGCTTTATATTTACATCGATGGACCTAAAAAGTTAAAATCTACTCTCTTAAGGCAACCAAACAGCTATGCTCCTTTCACCCCCGCCCCTGCACTTCTGGCCTACATCTCAGTTTATTTATTTATATGCATAAATTTATATGCATAAATAAATAAAAAATAAATCTTTAAAAAAATAATAAAGTATATTATGCAGTGGTTTTTAGTAGAGTCACAAAGTTGAATAACCATCACCACTACCTAATGAAGCTGACTCATGGAGAACCTTTGTGCCAAGCCCTATTGTTAGTGCATGGATTCAGTAGTGGGAACTTAATGAATGACATTTCTGCCCTCCAGAAACTTGCCTTCCACTGGAGCAGACAATAAAAAAGTAATCAAACAAGTAAACAAGCCAGTTATGGGTTGAATTGTGTCCCCTCCCCAATTTCCATGTTGAGTCCTAAGCTTCAGTGTTTCAAAATGTGCCTGTGTTTGGAAATAAAGTCATTACAGATGTAATTTGTTAAGATGAGGTCATGCTGGAGTCAGGTGGGCCCTATCCCCTTCAGAAAAAGGGGAAATTTGGAAACGGATACGCACACAAAGAACACACCACATGACGCCAAAGAGAGAGCTCGGCAGGCTATAGCAGAAGAGGCCAAGGAAAACCAAAAATGGCCAGCAAATTGCCTAAAGGTAGGGAGAGGCAGGGAACAGATTACTCTTCATGGCCCCCTGAAGAAGCTAACCCTGCCAGCATCTGCACCTCTTCGCCTAGTCGTCCAGTTCAAGCACTTCGTGACAGGCCCCAGCAAAGCCGTTACCTTCATTAGCTTGCAAACAGACTACACAGGAAATTATGAGGGTGCCGTGGAATAGATGAGAAAGGAGGCAACCCTACTTTGCCCAGAGGATCATAATGGAAGTCCTCTCTGAGAAGAAACCTGGTGTGGGAAAATGAGGAGTCACCCATTTGAAAGTCATAAAAGAACATTCCTGACAGAGTGCAGCAAGTGCAAATGCCCTGAGGCAGGAGTGAGATAAGCCAATTAGAACAGAAGGATGACACTTGAGGCTGTGGCCCAGCAGTACCAGATGAGGTGGGAGAGGTAGGCAGCGGCAGATCCACCTTGGCTTGGGAGGTTGTCATGGGTTTGGATTTTTTTCTAAATGCAATGAAAAGCATTGGAAGGATTTCAAACAGGATCAGCAAGGTCAGAGTTTTATGTCTAAAGGCTGACTCTGGCAGTTGGGTTGAGAATAGATGGTGTGAGAGCCAGCTGTGAATTCAGGGAGGGCCACTGCCCACATCTGCAGGAATGGAGAGTGGTGTCTGGAAGATGGACGTTGCTCTGAAAATAGAATGAGCAAGACTAGCTGCTGGCTAGTCGGTCAGTCTGCCTGTTCTGCTGCTAGCAGTGAGGAATAGAAAAAAAAAAAAGGGTGCTGCGCAAGTTTTTAGATTGCATAGCTAAGAGAATGATGGTGCCATTTACCAAAAAGAAATGTCTGGAAAAGATACAGATTTCAGGAGGGAAATCAAGAGTCTGATCAACTCACAGAGTTTGGCGGGAACTGAGATACTCATATCTATTTTCTAATTAATTGAATAAATATTTAAATACACAACTTATTTATTAAAAGGACATTAAACTTAATTTTGCTGAAAGAATATTTCTAAGATCTTGCAACTCCTCCTGAGATAATAAGAGGATATTGAGAGACAGAATTGCAAATCACAGACCAGGGTCCCCTCAAGTAAGACAGGAACACCTACATATCAGAGATGCTGCTGCAAATTGTTAACTTTAAGCACCTCACAGCAATCTCCCCTCTCGCTCTCCCCTATTCCTTTCCCCACTTTGCCAGTCTGGTGGATTTAGTTCATTCAAGAAGTTGTCTGGGCCACCTCCTCAGTGCTGGGTGGCATGTTGAGTACAAGCAGTGTAATAGTTTCCTAGGGTTACCGTAGCAAATTACCACCAACTGGGTGGCTTAAAAACAGACGTATTCCCTTGGAGTTCTGGAGGCCAGAAGTCTGAACTAGGCAAGGCTGCATTCCCGCCTGAAGCCCTAGGGGAGAACCCTTCATTGCTTTTTGCAACTCCTGGGGCTTCCAAATGCTCCTGGCTTTGTGTCAACATAACAATCTCTGCCTCACACTTCACAAGACCTTCCCCTCTGGGAGTCTCCAAGCCTCTCTGTCTTTTTCTGGTGTGGTCCCTGGTCATTGCATTTAAGTCTTACATGGATAAACCAAGATGATTTTATCTCCAGATCCTTAATTTAATTACATCTGCAAGGACCTTTTTCCAAACAAGGTCACTCTCACAGGCACTGGATGGACCTCTCTTTGGGGACCGCCATTCAACCCATGACAGGCATGAATGAGAGACTTGCTCTCACTTCTCACAGGACCTTCACTGAGACCTGAAGGTGAATGGGAACTAGCAGAAGGAAAAAGAGTAGCAGAAGGAAAGCATCCAGGCAGAGAAACTGGAGGCTTAAAGACCTTGAGGAGACAGAGCGTGGAGCATCTGAAGATGCAAATCAAGTTATGAATGGTTGTGAGATGAGGCCAAAGAGGTTGAGCAGGACTGGCTCACTGAGGGCCTAGGCTTCTCTGGGAGAGTGTTTGGACTTGAAAGTGATAAGAATTTTAGGCATATGAGAGTCATGGCTGGTGTACATTTGAAAACAATAAGACTTATGTCTTGTGGAGAATGGGTATGAGAGCGGAAAACTGGGGGTAGAGCGCTCAGCAAGATGCTTGTTGGGAATCTAGTAATACACAGCAGTGGTTTGGACTTGAGAGGAGGCAGAGGAATGTTCAAGTAGAATGGGTAGGTCAGAACCACCAAATTATAGTGGCCCATGTCTCTCCAAGGTCCACCCAGAGCGTTGATTAGTCATCCTGAGAAGGGCAGGACATAAAGACGGTGTCTTCGTGTGGTCTGGTAAGCCCATTTAAGAAGGGAGTCAACCTTTATAAATTTATTGAAAGCCTTGAAGAAGACATTTTTAGGAGGACAATGAAAGCTTATAATGATGAGCACTGAACTCACCCTGAAAATATCCCTTCCTTTGCCATCCATCTGTGCACGCTCGTGGCCTAGAAGAACAACTTTGGTGTAATTGGAGGTTTAATAGCCTCTGCATGGAATATGTGGACATGTGGTTGTTTTAAGTATTTTCACTCTGGTATTTTTATGGCCTGAGCTATTTTCGCCTGCGTCCCAGTGCCAACAGGACCCAAGCAGACCCCAAAAGTCCAATTATCGTCTTGAAGAATCCGAACAACCCCCAATAACTTGGAAGGTTGTGCAAAGCAGCTGTCCCAGGCTTCAAGTCTGGGCTCTGGAGTGGCCTCCAGGCTTAAAGGTAGAACATCCTTCCTCCCTTGGCAGTGTCAGCACATTCGGTGTAAAACCAGAAGTGGGTGGAAAATTTGCCCAGTTGGAAAAAAAAAGAAGAGCAGTAATGCAAACAAGTAGTTGATATTTTCACCTAATTCCTTCCACTATGACACAAAACTTCTAAACTTTCTCCCAAGGTCCAGCCTAGAGTGTGGCCAGGGCTGTCCGCAGGGTCAGACCTGGGTTTAGATTGTCCTCGTCTCAAGGGTTGGTCTGATCTGTCTCCACAGTTCTCCATGGGGATGAACCTGAATCATTGGGTCATTGTAGCCCCTGAAGATATCAGGGTGCTGGGGACCCATTAAGTACTCAGCGATGAGCAGTCCCGGGCTCAAGGTTTTGGAAAGGGGGAGGAACAAAATAGAACAGAACACGACATTTCCACTTTATTAAAAGGCACAAGATGGTCCTGTTGGAAGCAATCCTTGTTTACGTGCGAGCAGACGGCACAGGGCCTGTGCGGGACTTTCTAGTTGAGCCAGCCTTGCGTTCTGTCTGGATTTCGGTTTCATCTTTGTTCAAGTGAGTTGGGCTAGGAGCCCCCATACCACGGCCATGCAGAGCCACAGCATCCACCCTGCAGCGCCTGCGGCCGTGTGCACACATGGCTCTCTGAGGCTGATGGGGAAATAAGTGCAGACAGATTCTGGGTGATGTAACCCAGAGAGAAACAAGCAGATGACTCTAATGACAGAAGTGAAAGTCCATCCCAGAACTGTGGCCACCCGAGGAAATTCCCCTTGAGGCACCCCGATGGGCACCGAGGATGGGCATGTGGGGCCTTGCTGGTGTCCTGTCCTCTCTCCCCGAAGAAGGGCCCTGACAAGGAGAAACACAGACGTATAAGCAAGCGCTCCAACCACGATGGGCTGGTGGGTTCAGACAGGGCCACCGTGCTGGGGCTTGTGGGCCTGCTGGTTCATGAATGGCCCTCTGGCCACACTGCTGCTGTCTGTGCAACAGTGTGAACCCCAACAGGCTGGGCCTCTCCCCTCATTTCTGCCAGAGCTGCTCACCCTCCCCACTGGGGTCTCCAGCCCCATCTCTGCACAGAGCAGTCATTCAATAACCAGTTGGTGATTAGCCCTTGAAAATGAGCACAGGCTGGGTGCTCAGAGCCTGCAAGAGGATGGCGGGGGAGGGGTGGGCCAGTGGGAGCGGTGGGAGCGGCGGAGCGTGTGGAACGTGCGGAGCCAGAGTTCCTAACAAGAAACAGGCGCTGAGGAGAAATCCACTACCCGCCTCTCCTCTCCAGCCTTCTCCCCGAAGCCGGTCACCAGGGAGCCTGAGGTAAGGCCTGGCCTAGACTCTCTTCAGGTCTCTCCCACCCCCAAGCCCCAGGCGAAAAGGTAATGGATGTATGCATCACCCACCTGTCCCCAGAAAGCATTGCAAGCGTTTTTTCAAAGAAAGAAGTGATACTATTAGTGAAGTAAACTTAAAAGAAAAATGAGCCCAGGGGAAGTAAGGATGGAGACGTCTCATAGTGGAAATTCAGGTTGGGGTCAGGCTGAGGGAGAGCAGGTGATACTGGGGATGTGTTGTAAAGCAAGCCAGACCGGGGTACCCAGTTATGTCACTCGAGGGTCTGCCCAGGGCCTCTTTTCTCTTGCTGAGGGAACCAAGAGTATCTAGAAAAGAGAACACTTGTATTCCCTTCTCCCCAGTAGGGTGGAATCAAGGCTGTGATGGAATCAAGACACAGCACTTGGCAAATCTAGCTCAGCACAGAGAGCTTGTAGGCCTAGGAAGAGAGGGGTGAGTCTGCAGGCACTGGGGAGGACAGAAGTCCAAGTCTGCTTCTGCAGCTACTAGCTGTTCTGAGCCTTCACTATTTAACTTCTCTAAGCTCCGGCTGTGAAAGGGCCTGTGGCCAGCGGCCCATTCCACACATACAAGGTGAGCTTTTTACCTGACTATACAGCAGGTGCGCCTCTGCGGTGCCCTTCAACAGTCTGTGCAACCCTCAGTGGTAGATGGATGCTGTTATCAGCCATATTTTTCAGTCAAAAGGTGACATCTATCTATCCAAAGAACATGAAATCACCAACCCAAAACCTTATACGTGCTGCACTGTTTACAGTGGCCAGGGCCAGAAACAGCCTAAGTGCCCACTGATACAGGAGTGGATCGAGAAGTTTCCACACAAGGGAATAGGATTCAGTCACAAGGAAAGATGATAGGTTGCCATTTGTGGCAAAATGGTAAAGTCCAAGGAAATGATGTGTTGTAAAGCAAGTCAGAATGAGCAAGACAAATACTGGATGTTTTTTTACAGGGCAGACATGTGGCCAAAGCAAAATGCTTATAAATACTAATCATCAAAGTGAGGCTTCTGAGATTAAGAGGGAGTAAGGGGTGGGGGAGAAAAGGGTGAAAGGGGCCTAAGGGATGGTGATAGTGATTAAAGAATTTAAAAATATTATCCATTTCCTTAAAAAAGAGAAGAAGCAGAAGCAGAAAGGCTGAGTAACTTGATGAAGGTCATGCTGGTTGGTTTCTGGCAGAACCAGAAAGGTTAAAATCCAGAACTCTGCCTCCAAGCCTACCTGCTCCATGACTGACAGCTGCGCGAGGTCTCTCAGGTCAACCCAACATGCAGGTGAATAGCCCTACATCTAAGCAGTTAGCTTAGGCGTTCAGATCTCACTGCAGAGGTGATGTGTACATTTCAAACCTCAGAGACTCCACCTACAGCCCCTAAGAAGGCTGAACAGGGGTCACTCTCAGTAAGTGTTTGAGATCTAGTTTTGAAAGGCACCAAAATATACCTTATGCTGCAACATGAACTTTTCTTAATTCAACAAATATTAGCATCTACGAGGGCCCAGGCACTGTTGTAGGCATGTAGGACACAGAGTCAACTAAAGAGACAAAAATCCCCTCCTAGGCAGACTTTATGCGCTGGTAGGTTTAGATCATTGTATTGTAATATGGACCATGGACTCTGGTCGTAGTGTCTGCTGTCTGTTGCTGGATCCCACACGTTAAGAACTTAGAACCAGAGCCTCCTTGGTGGTGCAGGGGTTAAAGTCTCAGCACTATCAAGCTATTGCCAGCCACTGCAGCACGAGCTCCATCCTGACCAGAGCTGAACCACATGGCACAGCAGACCTCTCCTGTCTCGCCTGCAGCTCCCCTCAAATGTGTATCTCAGTCAGTCTGACTGTTCTGTTCCCCACTCTGTCTCTGGTGAATCTTCTCACCTCTCCACACCTCTGGCCTGTACCCCAGTTCTTGTATGCATAAATAAATAAATTTTTTTAAAAATTTAGAACCGAAAACTTCAAATTGAACAACCATTCCTTGTGCTCAGAGGGACCAGGCTCCAATTTTAGTACAACCCCTGAGCACTTCAGTGGGGGTATTGGTGGTATAAAATCCCCACCTTCGAGATTAAGAACTAGAAGCTCAAAGAGTTAAGGTCTCTGTTCCAGAACTCGCTCAGCTCAGGGGCAGGGCCAGGAGTTGAACTCCCCTGGCTAGAATCGGTGTTTATTTCATTGCACTCCAGTGGTTAGATCACTATGAGGAAATTCATCTGGGGCCGAAACACATATTTTGGCCCTTAATCCTATAGAATCTACCAATGGCATCATTCATTTGTAACTCATAATGTGTGCCCTGACCCTTAATTTTTGTTTGTGTTCGTACACATTAATTTGTAACAAGGACAGGTATTAATATAATCTTTAATAGAGATAGATTCTCTTAGATTCTAAGAGGAAAGGATTCTAGCTTTCTGGATCAGTTTCCAGATGATGATTTATCAAGGGAATCCCATTGATGGCCCGATAGAAGAAATTGAAGAGGTCAGAAAGATTAAGCTGATGTTCAGAATAAAGAGCAGAGAGAATATGGGAGGATAGAAAGTCTTTGGGCTAGATATCTGGAGAGAATTAAGAGACTTGAAAAGTGAGAGAGAAAGCATTTTGAAAGAGACTGTACTAAAAAGAGTACCTGGCACCTAGTAGGTCCTCAATAAACATCTTCTGATTGAGTAGCTGCACAATCAAGGGAATAATGAATGAGTGAAGCATTGACGGATGAATGAGTGAGTAAATGAACGCCATCTCTATGGAGGCTACTGAAAGTGGCCAAAATGAGGAACATTTTTAAGAGGGTTTTTGGTACATAATACATAGCAACCTCGGATGTTTTGGCTCTTAATTTTTTTCAAATTTCATTTTTTATTTTAATGAAATGCCATTGTTTTACATCTTTGTTACTATTTTGATAATATTGGGTTTTTCCCATTAGGTGTGGTCATTGTAGCTCTCCCACCACCGAAACACCCATAGTCCTCAGCCATCGTCCATTGTGGTCTCCCCAACAATGCCAATCTCGCCTCTTCCCTTTACCCTCCCCTGTCTTGGATGCCTCAGATCTATGGTTAATTTGGGGCTCTTAATCATTTATTTGGAACTCAAAATGTTTGTCCTGCTCCTTAACTTTTGTTACATTAATTTGTAACAAGGACAAATAGTATTAATATATTTATGTTCATAATCTTCCCTTTCCTCTTAGAGAGACTGAACGATTAAAGAACTATAATTCTTCAGTTCATTTTCCATGGTGGATGTGTCTTTCTGAGCACTCCATGTGAGGGGCCACAGGACTTGCAGGCTTTCATGTGGGTTACACAATGAGAGGTAACGGTGTGTGGGCTCCAGGACAGGTTGAGCATACAGAGATGAATAACACATTCCCTGACACCGAAGGGGTGGGGTCACAGGTTAGTAAACAGATAGCAATGCACATCCCACTTTGTCAAGGACCAGAATGGGGTTACATGTGGACTATATGGCTACTCACAGAAGGAAATCACCCACTTCCCTTGGGCTTCCGAGGAAATCTTCACAAAGGACCTTGTGTCTAGGAATGGTCTTGAAATGAAAGTAGTAGGAGCTTTCCAGGTCATGAGGAAGAAAGGAAGGGTAT
Organism: Talpa europaea; assembly: GCF_964194135.1. Classification (NCBI taxonomy): domain Eukaryota; kingdom Metazoa; phylum Chordata; class Mammalia; order Eulipotyphla; family Talpidae; genus Talpa; species Talpa europaea. The sequence goes on along the minus strand of NC_140071.1, from coordinate 130,043,161 downwards.
TTCAGAGAGAGGAGGAGCAGAGAAACAGAGTCCTCATATGGCAAAGCGGAGGCAGAGAAGAGTGAAAATTCAAAGGGGCGGGAGTGAGGCAACAAGAAGAGCCAGTGCTGGAAGGTACTGGGCTGGGTAGCAAAGGGTGTGCCCAGATGCGCTGGCCTGTAGGAGGCAAAGTCAAGAGAGGACTGCAAAGAAGAAAGAGATGAGAGTGGAATCATTCTTAGATATAGCAAGGGCAGCATCAGTGGACCCATTGGGGTCAAGCGGGATTCAGGGCTAAGGAACTGTCTTTAGTCTCCTGTAGGACTTAACCCCATGCTGTGGGCAACTGTCTGAGTTGGATTCCTTGCCTTCCAACTCCTTTGGGCAGTTAATGGATTTCCCTGTGCTACAGAGTACTAAGTGGGAATAATAATACCCACCTCATAGACTTGTGATAATTAAATGAGATAATGCAGAGAGTGTAGAAAAATATCTGTCATTCTCAATTGATGTTAAAAATTAATAGTATTAGTATTAGTATGGGTTCATTGTCTTAAACTGATCTCCATTTTCTTTCTGAGTCAGATAGTACATCTTGAACATCAATTACAACCATCCTGTTCCTCCCCCTCTATACTCCCATCCACACTAGTGAGAACAGAACATTCTTGATTGAATCCAAGTGACATATGCTTTTTTTGAAGCACAGTGCTAGCAAATAGCAATGGCTTATACGTGCTTGCTAAGTGTGCGCCAACCAGGAGAGTCCAATTTTTCAGAGGCAGCCCTTAGGGTGTTAGAATCAGAACCCTAGTCACCTCTCTAGAGCTCCAACCGACTGAGAAGTTCCTGCCCATGCTCTCTAAGTTTGCTTACCCAGCCCCAAAGAGAACCCTAGAAAATTAAAGCTGGTAAAAGAATTCAATAAAGAGGAGATGTGGCATACAGGAAACAGTGAGAGAGGGGGAAAAAAAAAACAGTGTCACATGGAGTGAGATCTGAACAATTGATGATAATGGGGTTGTGAATTTCATATATTAAGACTTATCCAATAAAAGAGGTATAATAGTTCTTAAAATTTGATGTCTTTATGGAATGAAATTTTCAAAGAAACTTGGGTTGAAATTAGCATACATAAGGGAAACAGCAGTAAGAATACACATTGCTTTCAGGTAGGAGAGCAGGGTGAATATTAGTTACTGATCAAGTATTTCTTTGGTAGAAAAATATGTGCTCAGATGTTTGCTGAAGAAACAAGGGCAATTAAAAGACAGAGAAAACTCAGATCACATGGCTAAGTAGAAGAAGTCAGTTAAAAAGCTATTCTTGGTGATTCCAACCGCATGACATTGTAAAGAAGGGAAATCCACAGAGAGTAAAATGATGAGTGGCTGCCAGGTATTGAAAGAGAGGGAGAGGTGAACAGGTAAGGCACAGGGGAGTGTTGTAACAGGGAAACTATTCTGTGTGAATTCACAGTAGTGGAAACCTGTCATACATTTGTCAAAACCTATAGAAAATCAACCCAAAGAGTGAAAACTAATGTGAAGTATGGACTGTAGTAATAATAATGTACCAATGTAGGATCATCAGCTCTTATAAATATATCACCCCAACACAAAATGTTAATAACAGGAGAAACTGAAGATTCAGGGAGGGGGTATAGAGGAATTCTACTTTCTGCTCAATTTTTGTCTAAACCTCAAACTGTTATTTTAAAAAAAAAGTCCTTTTTTTAATGAGGGGAAAACAGTAAAAAAGAAAGTAGGATATTTTCAACTTTCAAAATGGGAAACGGGAGAACAGAATAAAAAATCTGAATCAATCAGATGAAAATCAGGGGAACAATTAGAGGAGCTCACCACACAATTTCTGCAATTCTGAAGTGGGGATACTGAGGCTCATAATGATTCTGTGATGTTCATCTACCCAAATTTGGTTACACAGAACCTAGCCTGACCCTTTCCAGGACCCCCATAAGCACAGAATTCCCAAAATTGCCTTGAAGAGAGTGCCAGCATGCTTCTGTCTGCGGTCAGCTCCATTTATCTAGAAAGTCAGAGGCATCACAGAGTAGCCTGGTTAATTTCATATTCTGTTTAAGTGAAGGTCGCTATGGATACCATACACAGGCATCCAATTTTCTCAGAATTAGAAGGCAAGCAATAAAACTGGTTTAAGGAGAAAACTAGGCCAAACATAATTTAAATGTATTCAATAATGAGTCCTTAGTGTTGAGGCAGCCACCCCAGGATCCAGGGAGACTTGATGTGTCTGTCATTCCAATGTCACTTCTCGTTCAGAAATGCAGAGACACAGGAGCTCAGGAGAGGTGGGTAAAACCTCACTGACCAGAGGGAAGGGGCTTGGAAGTGGCTCTTTGCATGACTCTGAGATATTCCACCTGTGTCTCCATCTCAAGAAAGCAGACAATGTTCATGCAGACACATTAGAAGGGAATAAAAGCTTCCCTTTGAGTCATGCAATGGTGAAATCCTGCATGATTGGCAGCCGTGTAATTAGATTTGGATCTTTTCCTATACCCTTTGCCATTGCAAAGACCTGGGTCACTTCTTAACCAACTGAGTTCAGGACCCCAGTGCTCAGACAGGGAGGTAAGCTGCCTGTGGTGTGAGCCCAACCTGCTGTTTACCTTTGAGCTCCGCTTCCTCCTGGCTGGGGCAATTTGGCTGGTGGCAGGACATCTTCCTGAAATGGAGATGAATGGTGATAACGACTACTATCAGAGCATAGCTGTGTGGAACCAAGAAAAAAAATGCAAATCAAGAGCTTGGCTCACAGGAAGGGATAACAAATATTAGCAAAGACTACAGTCATTATTAATATTCATCTCGTCCATGGAAAGGCCCTAGAGAAGCCTGGTGTGGGATTGAAGTGACGCTGAATTAATACCATCCCCACCCTGAGTGGAGCTGAGCTTTGCACCGTCTTGTCTTCACTTATTTTTTTCACATGGACTTGCTGCTGTTTCAGACCATCTGAGGCAGCAGGCCCCAGGTCCACGACCATATGACCATATGTCCATTCATTCCGAGAGCGCTCCCCCAGAATCTGCACTTGTGATGTGGAAATCCATAAACGACAGCAGCCTTTGCTTTAGTCACAGAGCATCTGGGTGCCGCTGATACATGTCAGATGTCAGCACATTTGCTCCCCGACTCCCTGCCAGGGAACCCCTCTTCCAGCCGCCTCCCAAGTGTCCCCAGAGCGTGCTCCTTCGCATATTGGCTCCGTGTTTCCTGAGCTGCTACTTGTTTCCATGCCCCCCCCGCCCCAACTACCCTGCAGCTCTGGCCCATGTCAGTCCCCTGGTGAACAGTGGGCCTTTGGGTCTGCTCCGGCTTCCCAGTCCCTGCATTTTCCAAACACACGGTCATGGCTTCACCCCTTCCCTCCCTCCCCCTTAACCCTTGCGCCTTTCATCTGGAAGGAGGGGTCTGGACATTGTCTAGCAGGTAAGCCTGTGAAAGCGAATCTGCCACAGGGGGTTATTTGTTCGGGTTTATTTGCTTTTCAGAGGCAATCTGGTTGTAATTTCAGCAGCAGACTCTCGTTTGGCTACTTTATCCATCACTGCTCCTCACTTAGCCATTCTCCCAGTTGCCGCCTTGCAGCCTGTCTCTCTCTGTTTGGGTTATTCCTTTTAAGACATACACCCAAACACACAATGACACCCATGCACACTCAGCTGACACCCGAATATAGACGCACGAGTCTGTCCAGCTTCAGAATTTTAGGGAGTTGCTTACTCAGATTTCATAGCCATGGATTTGTCCTTAACAGGGATATTTCGCCTTGATAGCCACGGTTAGGCTTTCGGTTCCCCTTGCAGCTCACATTTTGTTCCACATTTTGCAGGGTTCTTAATTCAAGCCTGTATTTTCTGATTTGCATCTTGTTTTCAGGTCTCTACAATCCCCCTTTTTGGAAAAGCAAGGAAAGACAAACACCACCCAAGAACACAACATGTTAGTAATCAACAAAATTTTAGGTAAAACACACAATTGAAAATGAAATTGGATAAAATGCAAGAAACTCTCCCATAGAGAATCATCTCCAGCTGGCTAGGAGTGGAGGCAGAGAGTAATAGGTCTTTTCCCTCTCGCTGGGTCTCCATGAATAGCTGGACGTGTAGGGGGAGAACACCCGCCCCCTCCCTTCCATTCATATAGAACTTGGCCCGCGGGGCTGGGTACAGAAAGTCTCTGTTACCTTGATATTTTGAATCCTACATCTGAATGGTTCCTTGTTTTGGCACTGACTTTTTTCCCCACCTCCATTAACTCAGCTCCACAGGCGGAATCAGCACTTAATAAAACAACTACTGGCTGGTGGAGGAGCCTGAAAGCTCTTCTTGGCTTTGTTTTTCCAAAAAGTACCCATGACCGTAGCCAAACAAATCAGCATATACCCATGGGCTTCCTTGGGAGAAATTAAAACAAGTCAGGCAGCGGGATGGAGAATCAGGAAGAGAGCCTAAAAGAAATTATTAAAGTCTGTGCCTCTCTTTCTTTCGGATAGATTTTCCCACATGTGGTAGAAAGTGGTGAGGGCCTTTGGGGTGGGTTATATGTCTCCTCAGTTACATGGGGCACCGTGAAAAACTGAAGGAAACTGAGGCATGGGAGGAATCTGTGTTTGAGAAGCCCAGTGTGCTTGTTGGAGGGAGAATATAGGCAGAGGTAAGAAATGGGTGATTTCCATAGCCTGCCTCTATGTTTCTACTTCTGTAGCGGGGATTTAGAGGAGCAGGCCTGGAATCTGAGGACACCAGGCAGGCTCTTTCTCAGTTCTTGTTATTGGCAAGGGAAGAATTCAATGTTGAGACCAAAGTCACAGAAAAGCAAAAGATGTATTGATAGGTAGGCAGGAAAAACAGGAAAGCTCTCTTAGCAGAGAGGGGTCTCGAGAGGGTAGCCGCTGTGGTGGTGAGAAGTAGGGGCTTGTGTGGGAAAAGTGGGCCAGGAGTGGGAGTTTAGTTGTTGGGTGTCTCTGTGTTTTGTCCCTTGCTGATTGGCTGGGCCCATGGGTTCTCCTGGCTACCTAAGTCTACTGAATTTGTGGGGTTCTTCTTGGTTTCCCAGGCCCACTAAGTTTGCCCACATTACTTGGCCGACCTTCCTGAAACTAGCCTTGGTCCATTGCTCTACCACTGTTATTGCTTTGGTGTTCTGTACTCTCCAGACTGATAAGTGGACTTAGGGACTGGGGCACCCTGTTCCTGACTGCCTATACCCACCCCCTAAAATCCCCCTTCATTTCTTCCTTCTGTGGGTGTTCAACAGAACCCTCTGGCCCTGCTATTATCACTTTGGCTATTTGAAGAAACTGTGCCCCATCACAAGTATCTCCTCCTTCTGAAAGCACTTACCCTTGCTTTGGTGGCAGGTGTGGTAATATACATCTGAAGAGGTGGGAAGCTAAAAAATAAGACCCCGTTAACTTTTCTGTTCTTACTTCACTGCATCAAAACTTTCTATGGAAAGTAGAATAAATTAATAATAAAGCTCACTGACAGGTGAAACTAGACATGGGTTCAAATCCCATCTCTGTCACTTAGTAGCTGTGTGTCCTTGACCAAAGGATCTCACCCCTCTGAACTTCGGTTTCCATCATGTATAAAACATGGATTAGTAACAGTGCCAATTCTGTGTGGGACGTCATTATCAGATAACAATATTAGGATAAAAACTGTAGGACTTGAGGGTGGATAAATTGGACAAAGGGGAGAAACTGCACAGTAGGGGATGGAAACTAGACTCTTGGTGGCAATCATAACGTAGTGTATACAGATGTCCAGTTTTAATGCTGTGTACTTGAAACCTGTACAATATTATAAACCAATGTTACTTCAATTTTTTTTTTTGCTCAGCACATACTAGTCACATAATGAATGAGTGAAAACAAACAAAAACAGAATTTGAATCTGAAACTCACTTGAATTCACTCAGATTAGTCTTGTCCTGACACCGTAGGCTCAATTGCCCATGTGAACTTTCTTTCAAATAGTTGCCCTTATTGTATGAAATGCTCTTTATTTCTGATGCAGCCATGGTTTATTTTTATGTCCTTGCAAATCAGTTCAGTTCATTTTTCTTCAAATAGTCACTAGCTCTTCACACCTTGCTCAAGCCTCCAAATGGCCTGTAGTATGCAATCATAGCAAGGTAAAATTGACAAGCTAATTTTTGCATTCTGGTACCTTGTAGTGATGAAATATCTCCACTGGCATATTTTGACTCTTTGACTAAAGTGCTCCACTGGATTTGTCATTTTTATCACCTCATCCTGAGATAGTGACAGAAATAAATCCCTCCCCCCAGTTTCTCTGACAGTATCCAGCAAGGATGCATTTAAGTGGCTTTGTAAACATCAGCAACAGTGATGAATTCTGAACATAAAAATGCACGGGCGGAACAAACAGCCATTTGTATGATGTGACCTGTTTACAAAGTCCATTTACTGATTGAAGGAACAAGATTGATATTCTAACTCCATCTTATACTCCAAGGAACCACAAAACCTTAGGATAAAGTTTGGAGCCTCACAGAACTGACAGGTTGAAATGAAACTGAAGAAGTAATTTAGTCAAGCAATTAGGTTGACCTGATATTTTTATTTAACAGAACACTATTTTAAAAAAACTAAGATGACCAGTCAACTAAGCCCAATTATAATTTAAGGCATGGGGTCCAAGAGGAAATGTGGTATTTGATCCAATTATTTTGAATGTGTTTGTCTTATCAGATCTGAGTTCTTCCCATATGAATGCATTACAGAATCTCAGAGAAGCAATCAGCTTAAATGAGAAATAACATATCTCCTCATTGTAACAACAGCAACACTAATAACTATTTGTTGAGCACCAGCTATGCTTTACATGCATCATTAGGGGAATATTCTAGAATGGCAGCTGAACACCTGATCTCTGCCACCTGTTCAGCTACTACCTGACTGTGAGCAAACGGCTTGGATCCCTTTGTGCTTGGTTCCCTCAACTGTAGCCCATATTACTTATGTCATAGAATTGTTATTAGGATTAAATAACATGTGAAGGTTTAAAAGAGTGCCAGGGGCCTGGTATAAGTGGTATAAGTCAGCTTTTTTTTTTTTTTAATATTCCTAAGCATTGTCTAAGTTGCATGCTATTACTCATGTATTACAAATAAAGGAAGGGAAGGGAAGGAAGGTAAATAATTTGCCCAATGTGTCACATTTGGAGTGAGCAGCTGTTTTCCTTTTCCAAATGTTCATGTAGTATCATATGACCTGTTAAAAGAATTAAGACAGTACCTTTTTTCTTTTTTTTTTTTTTAAGATTTATTTTTATATTTTTATTTATTTATGCAAGCACTGGGTATAGTCAGAAGCGCGGGAGGGCGAGAGAATTCTCCAGAGCAGGGAGCAGAGCAGGCAGAAGGACCGAGGTACACTGCTGAGGGGAGCAGCGGGCCGCAGGAGAGGTCTGCGCGCCATGTGGGACCCTCCCTGGTGGCCGGGGAGCAGCCGGGGATCGAACCGGTGCTGCAGAGGCTGCGGGCAGCTTCGCAACCCATTGCTCAACCGCTGCGCCACTGGGGAGGCCCAGTACCTTTTTTCTTTATCCAACATCCTAGAATGATTAAGATTCAGGATAGTTGGTGCTTCAATGGACATTTATTTCCCCAGATGGTGAATAAAGCATTAATGAATACATTGGAGGGCAGACTGAAAGAATGTGTGGAGCTATAAATTGAAATACTGGAGGAAAAAACCACAAATGATTGCATTCATATCACCCAAATATTCATTCCTACAGGCATTTATGTGACCACAGGTGTCAGGTAGCAAGCTCTCCTGTTTCCCACCTGACTGTCTTGTTGGCTACCATAGGACCTGTCTCTTTCAAGAGTTTCATCCCCATCTGGGTTCTTATTGAGTTAAGCTTTAGGGAATTAGGTCCCCAGCACCTCAGGGCCTGCAGTTTCATTAAGATATTGCCTTGTCTCTGTTTCATATGTGTACCTTAGCTCATTACTTGGCTGCTGACTCTGTCTTTTAGCCTTGATTTTCTGTTAAATTTTCCCCAACGCTGTTATTATTGGGGTCATTTGGATTATCACTTTTTCATGTTCAATCAGTCCCTTCAAAGCAAAAATCAGAGCAGATAAAATAAGCACGGTTTACATACCTTCATGGAAAACACCGAATCATACAAGGCCAGGGTCTCACTAATATAAAAACTGCAAATCTTGTTCAAAAGGAAATTGGAAAGTGTTTTTGTGAAGTGTCTTTTTTTTTTTTTTTTTCAAAATCAAAGAGGAACAAGTTGTCGGCTATGAGTGATTCAGTCCTTTTGATTCTGCGACACCTGAATATTTAGGTGGTAGAAAATACTATTAAGAATAACAGGATGTCTCTAGTTTAAGCAGGAATCCATTTCCAAAAAGACCTCAGAACTCATGGTACAAAAAGATCATGATGATAAAATGGTAATGGTAGATTCCAGTTTGGAGTTTGGAGGTGAATAAAGACAACTTAGAAGCTATAGGAGCTTCCTGTTTTGAATTTAAGAGAAGCCAAGACTTTTGCAAATATTTTTAGATGTAATGTTTATGAAAGGCAAAGAATACTAACCCAGAATGTTGGATAGTACAGCTAACTGTCGGTTTGTACATTCTAAGTAATTTAGATTATTGGACAGAGCACTGAACTACTGTAGTTTTCCCTTCATTTCTTGCCTAAAAAGGGCAATAGTGAGAAAATGACTTTAACCAAAATATTCAGCAAGCATTTATTAAAAGCCTGTGGTACAAATAACATTCTGCAGAAGGCACTTATATCAGACTCAAAGGAAGCAGAAGATGAAATACACACTCCTGAGGATTTACTAGGGGACAGAAGAATAATAAAACTGCATGCATGAAAGAACTTGAGGAGAATTCCCTCATAATATATAAATGAGTGGTATGCTCTGCCCCTAGTCACGTGGATTTTTTCTTCACTTCCTTCAAGTCTTGCCCAAATGTCATCTTCTCAATGGGAATGTTCCTAACCACTTTGTAAAATTGAACCACCCATCCCAAGAACCCTGTCTCGATTCCCCTGCCCTCTTTTACTTTTCTTTGTCACCTTTTAACTTGTTATATAATTCCATCTATCTTATTAAGCCCCACCTCTAAGCATAAATTGCACAAAAGCATTTTGTCCATTTGCCAATTCCCTAGCAAGTAGTAGAGTTCTAGGCACATAGTAGATGCTAAAACAAAAACAAAAACAAAACAAAACAAAACTGGGCCTCCCTGGTGGTGCAAGGAGTTAAGCATAGCACTGTGAAGCTACCTGCAGCCTCTGTATCACGAGTTTGATATCCGGCCGGCCAGGCGGTTACCCACATGGCACATCAGACCTTTCCTGTTTCACCCGCTACTCCCCTCAGCAGTGTATTTCAGTCGATCCACCTGTTCTGTTTCCCACTCTGTCTCTGGTGAGTCCTCTCACCCCCTGTACCTGTGGCCTGTACCTCAGTTCTTGTATGCATAAATAAATAAATCTTTTAAAATATCTTGCATAATAGATTGTATAATAATATATGTTAGACTACAGAGTCGTGCTGAAGGAAATGAAAATAAGTAACGCTTGGCAGCGTTATAAAGGAACAGCCTCTTTAAAGAAGTGGGAGGTGTGCCTCTCAACCCAAAACAAATGGATTTGCAGGCCTCCCTGATGGCTCAAGGGGTTAAGCACAGCACTGTGAAGCTATTCACAGCCTGGCCAGCCAGGGAGCTACCCACGTGGTGCAGCAGACCTCTCCTGTTTCGCCCGCTGCTTCCCTCAGCAGTGTATTTCAGTCAGTCTGCCTGTTCTGTTCCCCACTCTGTCTCTGGTGAATCCTCTCACTCCCCACAACTCTGGTCTACACCCCAGTACTTTTATGCATAGATAAATAAATTTAAAAAAAAATGGATTTGCCAGAAGAATGAATAGAACATGACTTAGGTTCTAGACCAAACTCTGCCTCTGTGAAGCACTGTGCAACCAAAGGAACACCCTTAATTTTGCAGATTTTTGAAGATATTTATATCTGGAGCCAAGGCCTCTTGCTTCTAAATGCATTTTTTTAAAAATTGAAGAAAATTACTGCATTCTTTCTTAACCTCTCCTGGCAGAAACTGAAGCAGCAATTTTAGGGATGCTTAGCACAATGGTTGTCTTTGTTGATGTGATTTGGGTATGTTGGGGCATTAGGTGAATCTGTGAAGAAAAGTTCCTTCTCACGTACAGTTGCTGGGCCCCATTCCTGCCTTCCCCAGGCATTCAGGGTGCCCTCCATCTGTTCCAAAGACCTCTGAGGCACCCATTCCAGCCTTCCTGATCCCAAGTAACCCATACTTTAAAATTATGTCTTCCTGTCCTTGGCTCTCCAAACAAAAACCCTGCCTCCTTAGTCTCTTGCCAGTTAGGACTGGATCTTGATGAGCTAATTCCCTCTAGGATGGGAATGACAGATTGTTGGCTAGGCTAACCTTCTGTTTTCCTCACCACCACCTCCTGATGCTCAAAGAAGAATGGCAGGGGAAAGGAACTTAAAATATCCAGTGCCTAGAATCTGCCTAAACTTTTAATATATTATATCATTTCATCTACAACTAGGTAGATGATATTACTCTCTGAGGAACTAAAGTTCAGGAGAGGTAAAGAATGGACAGACTCCAAAATTGTCTGTGCATCACAGCATTGAATAAATGAGCCCAGAAATAGAATTCTGGATTCCATAGTGGACTTCTGGGGCAAAGTTTTGGGGTGGGAGGAAGGATCCTTTGCAGCATTCCACCTCATTCACATAAACTTTGGCTGTATCTTTGAGTATGTCCAATGAGCTGGAGTCAGTCAGTAATTTAATTTCTCTTACACCTCCTATTCCCTGTGAAAAATGAGGAATGATACTTTCTTTATTCCTTTTTTTCTTGCTTGTAACAAATCAACTCCAAAACTTAGTCGCTTAAACCACAACAGTCATCCCTCTGTGTTAGACAATTCAGAGTCTCAAGTTCTCTCGTGAAGTTACAGTAGCTGACAACTGGGGTCTGCAGTCATGTGAAAGTCTGACTAGGGCTGGAGGATCCACTTCCAAGATGGTTTCTCTCCATGTGGCCCCTGCACAGAGTGCTGCTTGAGTGTCTTCACAAAATGGCAGCTGGCTTCCCCCAGAGCACAATGAAAGTTGTAGTGACCTTATGCCCAAACTTACGAGTCACATCCCACCTACCCCCCTTCCACTGGTCACCCAAGACAGCCCTAATTCAACATGGAGGGGACCACACAGGGCCATCTTGGAGCTTCCATAACAGTATGCCCCATAAGGGCCTCCCTGGTGGCACAGGGGTTAAAGACAGCGCTATCGGACCTCCCTGGTGGTGCAAGAGGTTAAGATGCAACCTACGAAGCTATCCACAGCCACTGCACCACGAGTTGAATCCCCGGCCAGGGAGATACCCACAGCAGATCTTCCTGCCTCGCCTGCTGCTCCCCCCAGCAGTGTATTTCAGTCAATCTGCCTGTTCTGTTCCCCACCCTGTCTCTGGTGAATCCTCTCACCCCCAAGTCTACCCTGTACCCCAGTTCTTGTATGCATAAATAAATAAATCTTAAAAAAAAAAAAGCGCTGTCAAGTTATCAGCAGCCACTGCAGCACGAGTTCAATCCCCGGCTGGCCAGGAGAAACCCACATGGCACAGCAGACCTCTCCTGCCTCGCCTGCTGGTCCCCTTAGCAGTGTATTTCAGTAGATCTGCCTGTTCTGCTCCCAACTCTGTCTCTGGTGAATTCTCTCACCCCCTGTACCTCTTGCCTGTACCCCAGTTCTTACATGCATGGAGAAATAAATCTTTAAAAAAAAAAAAAAAAACCAGTATGCCCCATAAGATGTGAAGAGCATTAAATGAAACAACAAATGTTAAACCTAGTACATAGTAATAAACACTGAATAAATGATAGATATTATTACAAAGGGTGTAAAGTACTAAATGCCTGTGTATACTAAGGCTTGAGCTGACTGTAAATTCTGCCCTGAGTTTTATTTTAAAAAGAGTCTACCTTGTAAAAAACTTGAGCCCACATTAGAACCTATGAGGAACCCAGAAAGCCACAGAGCTCAGGTAAAACAGCACCAGCAGCAAGTACCAGTTCAATGGACTGAGCAAGAACAGGGCAGCTGGGTTCAGCTTTTGAGTACCAATGGCAGCAGGTGGCCCTGGCAGGCCCCCTACCTCACCAGGCCTGGAAAGCACCTGGACCACCTCCTCTCTCTCCCCAAAAGCAACAGCAACAACAAATGTATCTTTAGCGCTACCCTTATCTTGCAGCTGTTAACACTTAAACACTATCCTATAGTATAGTGCAGTTTAGTTGTTTTCCAGACTCCTATTCTGGGAAATACTACTAAAAAAAATGTTAATAAGTGGATCTCAAAAAACGAAAAATAAAAAAGCTTTATGGTCCAATGCATTTGAAAATTCTACCTATTTAACATCTTTTTTTTTATTGAGCACTGCAGTGTACATTTTATATAATGTTAAAGCTTCTAGCAAGTGCTATGGTTAAACAATAATAAAATTGGGCAAAGGACTTATTAAGTTAGATTTGACCCAGAGCTTTTGCAAATTTATTAGAGCACAACAGAGTGCTTTAGTTTGTTTTCTTTGCCACTGCAAGTGTGGCATCCTATTTGGGCGATGAGGTGATACAAGGAACCAGGGCTTTAGGGGGTTGGACCCCAACATTGCCTACTTCTTAGGATATGGTCATCAATAAACCATTGAGCCTTTTGGGTTCTTAATCACCCCATCAGTGTAATGGGGAGAACATACACTTAAGAACTGTTGGGAGAATTAAATAACAAAGGTAGCTCTTCTAGTATTGGGGTCACAGAAAAAGCTTGGACTTGAGAGTAAGAGCTTAACCCTTTGGGTTCTAATCCCAGCTCCACCATGAAAGAGCTATTTGACCTTGACCAAGTTCTTGAACTTCTCTGAGTCTCAGCCTTCTTGCCTGTAAAACAAGGAGGATAACTGTGGCTTACCTCATAGCTGTACGGTGAGGATAACATCAAAGGAAGCACGTGGGGTGTGTAGGGCTTGGGGGCTGAGCCAAAGCTTTCTCTAGGGCCGTGGGTATCCACGACTGTTGGGGACAGAGTCCAGACCATGTGCCTTCATGTGCTGGCCCCTCTGCCGTGAGAGACAAACAATGCACAGAAATGAGATGGGGTCATTCTCCCAGTGACTCTGGGAAAGAATTGTGCCAGCAGTTGGAGACAAGTGGGTGGCAGCAATTCCGGAGAGCTTCCCAGAAGTGGTGGGGTGGCAGGAAGATATTTAAAGACAAGGAGGCAGGTGGCCGAGCAGATGGGAGTGGCAGGGTTTACACACTCAAGACAGCCGGGAGGGGTGAGCAGGCGGCTACAAGACGCCAGCTTTGAGGGAACAAAGCAGCAGGTGAGGGCCACAGAGAGTCCACACTCCAGGCACCCGGGGAGGGCTGAGCCTGAATGAAACCCTTGGCAGGGAGAGGGCGGCCCCATTTGCCTTTTTCAATCAATCAGCCAACAATGGAAGCAGAGGCTTTTTTCCCTCCCTCTGCCTCCCCCCTACCCCCCAACAAAGACAGCCCAGATAACAGCTTCACTTGTGAGACTTTCTTTTCCCTGCTGAAGCCAGCAGAGCCACGATCGGTCGTTGAGAAATTTTATTTTTATTATTGAGCCCTTATTTCTGCTTTTGCCATCACCACAGATCAGTTTGGGTTTTGTATCCCTGCCAAGTGCTTTTCATATTTTCCAGATCACTCAAAAGTCTGTATGTGCTGCCTGGAGCAGGTTTAAGAACAATCGGGGATTTCTTTCCGAATAAGCAGTTATTTGTACTTTGTTTTGCTTTTCTTGGTTACTGAAGAGAAACAGTGACATAAAGGAAGCACTGGTAACACAGCATTAAGCAGCACCGATGTCAATGGTAGTGACTTTGCAAATAAATAGTTACATTGTCAGGCGCACAAGAGTCTCATTGAGGAAATCTGTGCTGTGACTGCTAACGGGGTTAGCACTTCAGGCACAATGTAATCAAGGAAAGACTGTAAACTTTGCACAAAATGACCTCGGATTGTACCGAAAGCAAATGTCAACCAAGGATCCCTGGATACGCTTCCAGAGCAGGAGAGAGGGAAAGAGATGGAGGGAGAGACAGAGAGAAACTGAAAAAGGGAGAATATGAATCTGATAAAAAGAAACTTTTTTTTTATTAAATAATAAATTTTATTTTTATATTCCCCCATACAACTGCACATGCCCCATTCTGACCCCAATCCCTCCCCTCCCGGCCCCCACCCCCCAAAAAGTGTCTCTGGTTCATAGTTTTTTGTTGATTTTGATTTTCACTTAAAAAGAAACTTTTTTTTAAAGATTTATTTTATTTATTTATTTATACAAGCACTGGGTACAGTCAGAAGCGCGGGAGGGTGAGAGAATTCACCAGAGCCAGAGTGGGGAGCAGAGCAGGCAGAAGGACCGAAGTACACTGCTGAGGGGAGCAGCGGGCGCAGCAGGAGAGGTCTGTACGCCATGTGGGACCTTAGTCCAGGGGCCGGGGATCGAACTGGTGCTGCGGAGGCTGAGAGCAGCTTCGCAACCCAGCGCTCAACCGCTGCGCCACCGGGGAGGCCCAAAAGAAACTTTGTTTATGGGGGAATGGGGAATGTTTCTGTGATTATGGTGAATCCAGCTACACTGTTTCATTCCCTATTTTCATCATGGTTCTTCTCAAAGCCAAGAAAAAAAATTTTAATGAGATGCAAAATGCAGCTCACCACTTTGCAATATTTGTCTTATAAAGAATGTTATTGTAAAGAAAATCGAGTCCCTTTAGCAGAAATTTAAGTGACTAAATACTTAGGACTCCCACCACCAGCTTCCCAGAGACTAGGCAGAACAATGCGGGCAAATCTTGTCTGTCCTGCCCCCTGGTTGGGGTTGCCAAATCTGCAAATAAAAGTGCAGGATGCCCAATAAAATTTGATATCACATCAACCTTGTGACATTTAATATAAGCATGTTCTCAACATTACATAGCACCTACTAAAATATTATTTGCTGACATTCAGATTAAAATATTTGTTGACTAAAATATTATTGTCTGATATTCAGATTTAACTGGATATCCTGTATTTCACTGACCACAGATTCCAATTGACTATAGATGTACAGGTTTATTTCTGCACTCTGAATTCTATTCTCTTGATCTACATGTCTGTTTTCATGCCTGTACCACATACACTTGATTATTCTAGCTGTATAATAACTTTTGAAATGGTAAAGTCTAAGTCTTCAAATCTTGCTGTTTTTTTTTTCTTTTTAAATGATCCCTTCTAGCCTTGGAAGTAACCTTTATTTTTTATCTATTTTAGGTATCATGTTCCTTCTTACATGTTATCAAAACTCATACTGAAAATTTTGCTGTTCTTTTAAGTAGGTGTTCTGGCTATTCTGGGTCCCATCTATGTCCACATCAATTTTGAAACCAGCTTGTCAATTTCTGCAAAGATGTCAACTGTGATTTTTGATAGGGATTTCAATGAAACCGTGGATCATTTGGGGAAATATTGTCTTGATTGTGTTGTTGACAATCCATGACTATGGAATGCTTTTCCATTTATTTCTGTCTTCTATATTTCAATTGATATATCGTAGTTTCCAAGGTACAAGTCTTTTTAAATTGTTTTTAAGATTTATTTATTTATGCCTACAAGAACTGGGGTACAGGCCAGAGGTGTGGGGTTGGGGGAAGAGAGGATTCACCAAAGACATAGTGGAGAGCAGAACAGGCAGAGCTACTGAAATACACTGCTGAGGGGAGCAACAGGTGAGGCGGGAGAGGTCTACTGTGTCATGTGGATCATCTCCCTGGCCAGGGATCGAACTCGTGCTGCAGTGGCTACAGATAGCTTCATAGTGCTGCAACTTAAACCCTTGCACCACCAGGGAGGCCTCCAAGGTACAAATCTGAGACTTTTTTTGTTAAATGTATACCTAAGTATTTTATTTTAATGCTATCTGTCTATAGAATCATTTTCTTCATTTCATTTTCAGATTGTTGCTAGTACGTAAAAATGAAATTGAGTTTTGTATAATGATTGCTATAATATTTAGGAATGGATGTGTGAAAAACCTCTGTTCTAGTAGGATATAATGCACATTCTCATTGTCTGTTATAAGAACATTCACTTTTCTGGGAATGTCTTTAGCTTGAATCTTTAAGAAAATGCCACTGTTGTTGGCTAAGGAACTATAAATACATAACCTGTCAGGTTGTGAGCTCAGGTGGATCCATGGAGTGAGGAGAAAACCCCAAAGGCAATTCCAAGAGTTGTCCTTTGGTACTATCACTATCAGGCTCTCACACCAGAATTCAAGCCCTGACAGTAGCATAGTCTTCTGCAGTTTTTTTTCTAAAGCCCTGACTAGCGTCTGCTTTAAGTGTGTTGCCTTAAAGAAGGCACCTTAAACCCTTTCAGGGGAGCAGATCTCAATGGGATCTGATCTTACTTAGGGGCTCCACAGCCTATTGTGGTCAGGTGTAGCTTATTTACAAGAGCCTTGTTCATAAAAGATTGGTCTCTAGGGCTATAAAAATATCTGTGGGACATATCTTGCTATTTTTATTGCAGTCACTGTATACTGTTTTGTTTTAATATGTGGTACAGGAAGTTGTCCTTTCCTATCCTTGCTGGAGATGCTCTTGACAATTTTTGGGTTTTTTTAATTTTCTTTATTTTTATTTTTTTAGATTTATTTATTTATTTATACAAGCGCTGGGTACAGTCAGAAGTGCGGGAGGGTGAGAGAATTCACCAGAGCCAGAGCGGGGAGCAGAACAGGCAGACTGATGAAGAAATACACTGCTGAGGGGAGCAGCAGGCAGCAGGAGAGGTCCACGTGCCATGTGGGACACTTGCTGGTGGCCGGAGATCGAACTGGCACCGCAGAGGCTGCAGGCAGCTTCGCAGCCCAATGCTCAACCACTGCGCCACCAGGGAGGCCCGCTCTTGACAATTTTTGAAATTTTTACTTTTTCATATTCTTTGATTACTGGATCCTTCATAGAATTTTGACTGGACTAATATTTTTATGTTAATTTGGGAAGGGTTTTATTTTCATGAAATTTTTCTAATATATCTTTTGGTTTGGCTTTCCGTTTATTCAATACATGCTATATTTCCTTTTATAAAATTTTACTGCTTTCTTTATATTGTTTCCAGACTTTCCTTGCTAAATTTGCTCTAATACTATTTTTAAGGGGTTTATTGTATAATTTCTATATACAAGATTATTACAATGTAAATAGAAGCTATTAGTTTTAAAAAGTATTATGTTCAGTCCCGCTGCCAATTCTCTTATTGGTTTAAATAATTTTAATTGCGAATTTTGGGATTTCTAGTTGCTAAAGTATGCAAACAAAATGAAATAAGAAATAATGAAATAAGAAAATGCCTTTTCTTATTCAAAATTTGTAATTCTCAATTGCTTTTCTTGTCTTATTACATAGTTTGAGCTCCTCAAATAATGCTAAAAATAGTGTTGATATTTGTTTACCTGCTACTAAAGCTGAAAGTATTTGCTCTTGAAAATTTTGTAGCCAGTACAAACTTTAATGTAAAATAGAACAATAAACTATATCCCCTTGGGACATAGAAATGATTATATCTAGGCTATAGAATAATGAATAATGCCCTGAGAGCAGAGTAAGTCTGAGTCTCCACAGGATAAAAATAAAGACTCGAAGCAATTTTTCATTCCTTAAATTCTGAAAAGAGGAGATGGGTGAGAGGAGCCAGGAAGAATCTGATGTATCCAAGATGGCAGATTAAGAGTTCAAAGATTAGGAACAGCTGGCAATAGTAAGAGAACAGAGATCAGAAAGCAGGATTTCCTTGGACAAAAGCCAAAAACACCAGCTGGGAGGTGACCACTATGTCAAAACAGTTTTATGCAGAAGCCAAAAGGGAATATGAATCTCTGATAGGAAAGAATCTTGAAGATTAATAGAAAGTCTTGACAAGTACCTTCTAGACCAGTTTTTCAAGCTTTCTAAATATGACTTGTCATTTTCCTATCAGTGTAGTGGAGTCCTTTGCCTAGCACATTGCCTTGTAAACAATAGGTTATAAAAATTGTTGTGTTAATAGACATGGAGAGAGAAAAGCAACAGTACCTCGAAAAGTCAAGAAAAAGTGGTAATATCTAATACCAAAAAGATGACTTTTAAAGTCTTTTTTAAGTAACTATTTTATTAAAGCATAACATGGATACAAAAAAAAGTGTACAAATCATATAGCTTAATAAATTATTAACTTCATCTAACTGCAACTGATCTAGAGTATCAACATTTCCCCAGAGGCTCCTCTAGAGCCTCATCTTAGGCAATACCTATCGCCCTGGATACAGAACAGCATAGTTTTAGTTCCCTTTTAACTTTGTGTAAGTAAAATCATCAATATGTACTTTTTTGTGTCTGACTTATTTTGCTAAATGTTGCATTTTTGAGATTCCTCCCTGTTGTTGCAAATAACAATGATTTGTTTATTGTCACTGGTGTATAATATTCCACTATGTGGATATACCACAGTTCATCCATTCTATTGTTGATAGGCATTTAGGGTTTTCAGGTTGGAGCTTTTGTGAATAGTGCTGCATTTCAGTACAGTTTTTGTATAAAGATACATGAGTTCTGCAGAGTATACACTGAAGCATTGAATTATTGGCTTACAGATATTTGTCTTTTCACCTTTAGTAGATACTACTAAACAGTTTTCCAAGGAAAGAATTTATATCCCTACTAACATTTACATTGTAAACATTCTGCTGGATATATAATGGCATCACATTGTAGTTTAGATTTGCATTTTCCTCATGACTCATAAGATTAAAACATTGATTGCAAAACTGAATTATGTCCACAGTAAGATATCCAACAATATAAAAAAATAAAGCCTCTGACATTCGTCTCCTACAGTTGCCATAGCAAAGTACCACAAACTGGATGGTTTACAATGATAGAAATTTTCTTTCTGTTCTGGAAGCTAGAAGTCTGAAATCAAATTTTTGGTAGGGCCATATTTCCTGTAAAACCTGCACAGGAATACTTTTTTTTTTTTATTTTTATATTCCCCATACAATTGCAATCCCCCCATTCTGACCCCAATCCCTCCCCTCCCGCCCCCCACCCCCCAAAAAGTGTCTCTGGTTCATAGTTTTTGTTGATTTTGATTTTCACTTTCTTATAGTTATTCATTTTCCTGGTCCCTTATTTAAGTTTTCTAGATCCCTGCTATGAGTGAGACCATCCGGTATTTTTCTTTTTCTTTTTGGCTTATTTCACTGAGCATGATCCCTTCCAGCGTCATCCATGTTGCTGCAAATTGCATGTGTTTATCTTTTTTGAATGCTGAGTAATATTCCATGGTATATATGTACCACATCTTCTTGATCCAGTCATCTATTTTTGGGCATTTGGGCTGTTTCCAAAGCTTAGCTATTGTAAACAGTGCTGCTATAAACATAGGGGTGCAGGTGTTCTTTGGAATTGATGTTTCTGTGTTCTTTGGGTAAATACCTAGGAGTGGAATTGCTGGATCCTGTGGAAGCTCTATGTTTAGTAGGTCCAGAAATCTCCACACAGCTCTCCATAGTGGTTGGACCAGTTTGCACTCCCACCAACAGTGCAGAAGAGTTCCTTTTTCTCCACAACCTCGCCAACATTTGTTGTTGCTATTTTTTTTGATATGTGCCATTCTCACTGGTGTAAGATGGTATCTCATGGTAGTTTTGATTTGCATTTCCCTGATTGCAAGTGATGTTGAACATTTTTTCATATGCCTGTTGGCCATTCGCATTTCCTCTTCAGAGAAGTTTCTTTTTAGTTCCTCTGTCCATTTTTTGACTGGATTATTTTCTTTGTTGTTGTTGAGTCTCATCAGCTCTTTGCAGATTTTTGTGATCAGTCCTTTATCATTAGTGTTGTGTGCGAAAATTTTCTCCCAGTTGGTGGGGTTTCTCTTTGTTTTTGTTATTGTCTCTTTTGCTGTGCAGAAGCTCTTTAATTTGATGTAGTCCCAGCTGTTGATCTTTGCCTTCACTATCACTGCTTTGGGTGATGTGTCTGTAAAGATGTCTTTGATATGCAAATCACGTAGTGTTTCGCCTATATTTCCTTCTATGTATTTTATGGTTTCAGGTCTTATGTCTAGTTCTTTAATCCATTTTGAGTTGATTTTTGTATATGGTGTGAGGTAGTGGTCAAGCTTCATTCTTTTGCATGTAGCGACCCAGTTTTCCCAGCACCATTTATTGAACAAACTTTCTTTCCTCCAATGCATAGTCTTTGCTCCTTTGTCAAAGATTAGTTGACCATAAATCTGTGGGTTTATTTCTGGATTTTCTATTCGATTCCATTGGTCTGTATGTCTGTTCTTGTTCCAATACCATGCAGTTTTGATGATTATGGCTTTGTAGTAGAGTTTGAAGTCTGGGAGTGTGATGCCTCCATTCCCTTCTTTTTTTTTCAGGAGAGCTTTGGCTATTCGGGGTTTTTTGTGATTCCATATGAATTTCATCAATAATTGTTCTATTTCTTTGAAGAATGACATTGAAATTTTGATTGGAATAGCATTGAATCTGTATATTGCTTTTGGTAGGATGGCCATTTTAATAATGTTTATTCTCCCAATCCATGAGCAGGGGATGTCTTTCCATTTCTTTGTGTCTTCTTCTATTTCTTTTAACAGTGTTTTATAGTTTTCTTTGTATAGGTCCTTTACCTCTTTTGTTAGATTTATTCCCAAATATTTGATTTTTTTTGTTTCAATAATAAAAGGGATGGTTTTTTTTGATTTCTTCTTCTTCAGATTTATTGTTTGTATATAGGAAGGCTACTGACTTTTGCGTGTTGATTTTGTATCCTGCCACTTTACTGAACTGATTGATGAGTTGGATTAGTTTTTCTATGGAGTTTTTGGGGTTCTCTATGTATATTATCATATCATCTGCAAAGAGTGATAGTTTGACTTCTTCTTTTCCTATTTGGATTCCTTGGATGTCTTTCTCTTGTCTTATTGCTCTGGCTAGGACTTCCAGTATTATATTGAAAAGCAGTGGTGAAATGCACAGGAATACTTTTAGGCCTCTTCCTAGCCTCTGGTGGTTTGCCCACAATCTTTGACATTTCTTGATTTGTAAATGCATCTGTCTAATCCTCTATCTTCACCCTATGTTCTCTTTGTTTTCTGGTTTCATTTGGTTATCTTCTTATAAGGACACAAGTGGTATTGGATTAGGGGTCCATTTTATCATAACCTAATGTTAACCATATTTGCAACAGTTCTATTTCCAAAGAAGATCACATTCTAAGGTTTGGGTGGTTTGAACTTTAATGTGTCTTTTTGGGGAAATAAAATTCAATCTATAACTCCTCCCTTCACAACTTAGAATGTATCCTAGAGAAATTTCTCTATGCATTTACAGATGTGTGTGTGTGTGAATATATAATACAAATGTATACAAATATATGATGTGTGTGTGGTAACATGCACATAACATATATAATATATAACTACATCTTACATGTTCTTTGATACACTGCACTATATTCAAACTTTTCATTATAAGATATGTCTATTATCAAAATTTATCATTTTAAATATATTTTTTAAAGATTTATTTTTATTTATTTATACAAGCACTGGGTACAGTCAGAAGCACGGGAGGGCGAGAGAACTCACCAGAGCCAGAGTGGGGAGCAGAGCAGGCAGAAGGACCAAAGCACACTGCTGAGGGGAGCAGCGGGCGGCAGGAGAGGTCTGCCTGCCATGCGGGACCCTCCTCCGGGGCCGGGGAGCAGCCAGGGATCGAACCAGCGCTGCAGAGGCTGCGGGCAGCTTCGCAACCCAGTGCTCAACTGCTGCACCACCGGGGAGGCCCTCATTTTAAATATTTTAAATGTACAATTCAGTAGCATTAAGTACATTCACAGTTTTATGCAGCCATCACCACTATTTCCAGAAATTTTTCATCATTCCAGACAAACTCTATACCCATTTAACAATAAAGTCCTCATCCTCCCCTCCTGTAGTTCCCTAGTAATCTCTCGTCTACTTTGTCCCTATAAATTTGCCTATTCTCAATATCTCATATAATTGGAATTATACAATATTTTTCCTCTGGTGTCTTGCTTATTTTATTTGGCTTAATATATATTTTCAAAGTTCATCTATGTTGTAGCTATACCTGAACTTAATTCCTTTTGACAACTGAATAATATTCTATTGTATGCCTATACCACCATATGCTTATTCATCTGTTGATGGATACTGGATTGTTTCATTGGGGCTACTGTGAGTAATGCCACTATGAACATTGTTTGTTTTTTTAAAGATTTATTTATTTATGCATACAAGAACTGGGGTGCAGGGGGTGAGAGGGATTCACCAGAGACAGAGTGGGGAAGAGAACAGGTCGATCTACTAAAATACACTGCTGGGGGAGCAGCGGGCGAGCCAGGAGAGGTCTGTTGTGCCATGTGGGTAGCTCCCTGGCCAACTGGGGATTGAACTCGTACTGCAGTGGCTGTGGATAGCTTCATATGTTGCGTCTTAACCCCTCGCGCCACCATGGAGACCCCACTATGAACATTGTTAATACAACATCTGGTTGATATCCTGCTTTTAATCCTGGCAGTTTGCTTTTGCCACTTATTAAATATTAGACACCTCTTTAAGTCAGTCTAGTCAGGTATAGCTGAATGATGGATACATCTGAGAAATATATTCTTGAGTGATATCACTGTTCAAATGTCGAAGAATATAATTGCACAAACCTAGATGGAATGATCTATCACGCACCTAGGCTCTGTGGTATAGCCTATTAGGATCACTGTTGTATTTGTGCTCCATCACTGACTGAAACACTGCTAAGCAATGCATGACTGTAAAGACAGAGCTACCTCATTCTTTTTGCCAGTTGCATTGTATTCCATAGTATGATGTGAGGGTGGCATTCTATGGAAGTAAATTTTCTCTTTCTTTGCCTTCCTCCTCTCCATGATGAAAATGAAAAGAAAGAGACTGAGGTTGTATAATGAAAACTCAAGTTTTCTCTAAGTAGAATTTCCATACATTTCCAAAGACCTATCTTATAAATCCACGTATTTCCTTAGTATGATGAAATGGTGTGCTTTCACGTATAAAATTATCTAAAACACAGTTGTAAGCATTATCTGAATCATCTGAATGACCAGTTTCTAATCAAGTGTTGCCAATCTATGTGGGCACTTTTATTTACTGTTGTATTTGTGACTATAATGATGCCAATCAAGGAGGAACACAACAAATTGAATGCAAACCTAATAAGTTTGACTCCTTGCAGACTGAATGGTATGTGCACTGAAGGAAAGCAGGTTTTTAAGGAGGTTGAATAGAGGCACATAGAGAGAATGTGTAAGTGAGTCATCAGTGTAATTCACACAATGAGGCCATGCTGACTTTCAGAAAGGCTACAAGGCTGTGGACCACAGGATTTCTAAAGATTTCAGTAGTTTTGTTTGAACATAATTTTAAAATTTGTTATGGATTCTATCATTGCATATATAAAAACTGTAGCGCAAGCATTTACAACTAGTTTTTTGACCATATATTTCAACTCACATTCTTTGAAAACAGATTTCAATCAATAACAAGTTCTAACCCCCTTACAGAGATTTCCATCCACTGCTCAAATCTGAGAAACACTAACCTAGCAGTTAATTTGATGCAGAATTTCTAGACCAGGGTCATCACAATGGGAAAATGTCAGAACAAATGGCCAAAATGAGCTGAAAGCAGCCATTCTTGAGTTTGAATATGAATTCAGATATAAAAGTTTCTCTACTCCAAAGTCAGAAAGAATGATTCATAAACATGGTCTATGGGAGAGACTGGTTCTAGGAACGAGATGCCTCCTGATGTGACTCTATCACATCTGAACCCCAGCTGCTTCTTCCCTAATCTGGAGCTGGATAATTCCAAACTTGCATGTTTGCTAGAAGGATTATATTGAACAAATATAGAGCATCTGGGATGCATTAGGAGGGTTCAGTGGCAACCACCAACATGACAGGACATTTGATCTGTAGGATTGGAGCATGTTCCATTAGTTTTGCATCAAGCTTCAGTCTTTTCCACTCTTGGGAAAATATTCTAAACTGGGTAACCAAGCATTACACAGCTAACCAAGTAGTATTTGCTAATGCCATTACAGGAGGCAAACACAAAAACAATACAAAGGAAAAACTTTTAGGTTAGAATCTAACTAGTTGAATGTTTATCAACTATTCCTGATTAGTTAAATTTTAACAACCCTAAAGTTAGAAATATTTCTAAGGCTGCCAGTTCACTTTAATACAATATATTTTATGGATTTGCCTCAGCGTCCCTGGTCAAGACTAAAATCACTGAAATATGAATATATCTCTGTGATTGTCATATACATAAGAAAATTAACCCAACTTACCTGACTTCGTAAGCTCCCAGATCATAAACTTGAAGCTCATTTTTTTATTTTATGAAAATTCTGATATCTACTTGCTTTCTTATGATTATTTTTTTCTAAATTGAAGTGTAATAAGGGTGAAGATTCTAGTCCTTACAAATAATGATAATTTTAATTTTTTTATATTTTTTATTTATGTATACAAGAACTGGGGTACAGGCCAGAGGTGGGGGGTGAGAGGATTCACCAGAGACAGAGTGGGGACCAGAACAGGCAGACTGACTGAAATACACTGCTAAGGGGAGCAGCGGGTGAGTCAGGAAAGGTCTGTTTTGCCATGTGGGTAGCTCCCTGGCCAGTCAGGGATCAAACTCATGCTGCAGAGGCTGTAGATAGCTTCACGGTGCTGTGCTTAACCCCTTGTGCCACCAGGGAGGCCCCAATAATCATATTTTAGACAGTTACAAGATCTAAAACAACATAGGCGCAAAATTGATGATAATGGTGTTAAAAGATTTAGGAATTTAGCTTTACTTATCATTCCCCAATATTATCAAGAAGAACATTGAGTACTAAGGTCGGGAACACACCTAGCTGTGTCTTTTCTGAGTACCTGTGTGTCTATATTCCTGGCCGCCCCCCAACTCCGCTGCGCCCCTTGCAGCCATGCTGGGTCTGGAAGGCCCATCCAGACATCATCCTGCCTCCGGATAAGCACCATAGCATCCAGACTCACTTCTTGCTTCTGCTCTAGCCCCTTCCAGTCCACTCTCCATGTAATATGGCAGCTTGGCCTTATTCACTGCCTGTTTAAAACTCTCCCAGGACTTCCATTGTTGCGATTAAAATGCAATCCACAGCCCCACCTGATCCGGCCCATCCTCCCTCTCTCCACCACATGCCCAGTACCCCCTGCCCCCACCTTGCTCCCTGTGCTGCAGCTTTCTTTCTTCAGGCTTCCTGTCATCAAAACTCCAAATCAGGTGTCCCTGGTGGCGCCGCGGGTTGAGCACAGCGCTGTGAAGCTGTCCACAGTCTCTGCAGCGGAGGTTCGATTCCCAGCTGGCCAGGGAGATTCCCAAATGGCATGGCAGACCTCTCCTATCTCGCCCGCTACTCCCCTCAGTAGTGCTTTCTGTCTGTCTGCCTGTTCTGCTCCCTGCTCTGTCTCTGGTGAATCCTCTCACCCTCCCACACCTCTGGCCTGTATGTACCCCAGCTATTGTATAAATAAAAAACATATCTTTTTAAAAAAATAATTTCAAATCATCCCACTTGGGTCTTACTAAGTGCCAAGTCCTCTGCCTAGCATGCACTATTCCAGTGTGTGTAGGTTTGCTTTCTTTGTGTCACTCAACTAACTTCTCAGAAAGGGCTTCCCTCCCTACACATGCCATTACTCTGGGCTGAACACCCTGTCTTCTTTTCTTTTTTTTTTTTATGATTTATTTATTTATACAAGCACCGGGGTACAGGCCAGATGCACAGAAGGGTGAGAGGATTCACCAGAGACAGAGCAGGGAACAGAACAGGCAGACTGAAGAAATACACTGCTGAGGGGAGCAGCGGGCAAGACAGGAGAGGTCTGCCGTGCCATGTGAGACCCTTCCTGGCCGGCTGGGATGGAACAGGCACTGCAGAGGCTGCAGACGGCTTCGTGGCGCTCAACCACTGCGCCACCGGGGAGGCCCTGTCTTATTTTCTTTAAGGTGCTGGATGCCTAATTTCATCTTTCTATTTATTGGATAACTAGCTGATGTCATAACATCTCTCCCCCTAAAATGTAAGCTACAGAAGTGTCTTGTCACTCAATATTAGGCATTATTCCAATGCCTAATAAGATGTCTACAGAAGAAATCTTTAATAACCTTGCTTGAATGAATGAATGAATGAATGAATACCAAACTTCAGATATCACCTAAGTTCTAGCTCTGACTTGGTTACTGAGTAATGAGTAATCTCTGTCAAGTCCTAAGCATCTTTGGGACTCAATTTCCCCTCTACTTATCTAGTAAGTTGAACCAGATGACTCTTGCGGTTTCTTCTCTTATATTTCCATAGTTCATATTCAAGTATTAATTCCTTTTTCCTTTCCCTTTATGCTCTCTTTCTCTTTCTTCCTCCCCTAACCAAACCCTCTGTGTGTGTGTGCGTGTGCACACGCGTGTGCATGTGTGTGTGCATGTATCAGCAGCACTCCCTTGGATTCATGAATGTTTCTAAAGCAGTTGGAGATATTTTATGCCTGATCACAGACCTTTCAAGGATGTATGGTCTCTAGACACTGAAATGTCCTCACAACCACATGTTGTGTTTATTTTTCCTTGCCTCGTCAATCCCATCAAAACCACACCCTCCCCTGCCAAGCCACAGCCCCACCCTGCCTTTGGAAATAAAAATGAACTAGAAGGATCCCTGGTTTCTGGGGGGAAAAAAAAAAAAACTGCTGCACAAATTTTAGCTAGTATAAGGTTTCTTGAGAAATCAGGGTGCAACTAACAGGATTGATCTCAACTTAATAAAATTTCTGAATATAATAAAACCTGTGAAGAAAGATCATAGCAAGTAGTGACATCAGACTTTCTATAGAATGAGAGACAATTTTTAAATGACTTTTTTCAAGTCCATACTTACAGTGACTGCCCTTGCACACACTTAACTTTTAGTCATTTAGTTTATAATATGCCAGAAATATGTATGCATGTTAAAAAACAATATAGTGGTGATAAAACAGCAATATTACATATTTGACCAAACATCATTCCTTATTTCAGCTCCTGTGAAATATGGTCTCAGGAAATGAAAAAGGAAATTTATTCCAGATCTAGGAGAATTGACGTCAATATCAGAACAGCACAGATTTTATTTTGCTTGTAAATGTATATCTACAAAGTTTTAAAAACTTAAAATTACATGAAGACTTAGAATCACAGCATTTATGAGTTGGAAGAACTTTGTGGTCTTTGCTTAGTAAATGAGGAAATTGAAACTCAGACAGGTCAAGTGACTAAACCAAGGTCATTAATGCTGGGATTGGAACTCTGGTCTCCTGGTTCTCATCACACCAAATTACCTTTATGAGACCCTGCACTTACCTGCAATTTTCAATCAGATGTGCCACCCTAGTCACAGGACCTGGTAGACTGGATTATGGGAATTTCAGTATTAGTTGGTATGTTGTCATTACAAGTGCTAGTATTTGTTGAACTTGTGTCAGGTACTATACTATCTGTGTTACTTGCATTATCCCATTTAATCCCAAACTAGTCCCATGTGGCAGGTAATAATGATAATCCTAGTCCTAGTTAATCCCAGTTTGTCCTAGGGACTTACATTATTATAGGTTAGGCAGTCTTCTAAACACTTTACATCTAAAAAGTCATTAAAAAAAACCTATCTTATCAAGTAATATGATTACTCCTATTTTATAGTTGAAGAAAGTAAGTCATAAAGAGGTTGAACCTTGTTCAAGTGCAGCCCCTCAAACCAATACATATGCTACCTCTCT
This sequence comes from Talpa europaea, assembly GCF_964194135.1. Classification (NCBI taxonomy): domain Eukaryota; kingdom Metazoa; phylum Chordata; class Mammalia; order Eulipotyphla; family Talpidae; genus Talpa; species Talpa europaea. The sequence continues at coordinate 130,015,103 of NC_140071.1, read as the reverse complement.
GTGTTACACCACCTACTAATTAGTTTCTAATTTTCCATCAAACCTTTAGAAGAAATAACATGCAATTATTTTTTTAAAGATTTATTTATTTATTGCATACAAGAACTAGGAGGGTGAGAGGATTCTCCAGAGACACAGTGGGGAACAGAACAGGCAGATTGACTGAAATACACTGCTGAGGGGAGCAGCAGGTGGGTGAGTCAGGAGAGGGCTGCTTGCCATGTGGGTAGCTCCCTGGCCAGGGATCAAGCTTGTGCTGCAGTGTCTGCGTATTGCTTCATAGATTGTGTCTTAACCCCTTGCGCCACCAGGGAGGCCCAGAAATAACAAGTAATTAATTTGAGATTCTTTCCCTTGCATTTACCTATCTTTTCAATATTAGCTTAGAGTAGAGAGAGTCAAAGGTAGAGGAAGGAACAGGTAGAAAAGGCCCTCTACAACCTTGGACAATCCAGAATTTTATAATGACATCAGTAATACTAAGCTTCAAAGGTCATAACTATAACCAATGAAAGTGTTCTCTGCACAGTATAACCTGATATAAAATTATAGTCAATAAATTACTATGTGAGCTATATTCTTTGGGCAACAAGGAGCAGAAACATGCTCAAATTATGACAGTAAGGGAATTTGTCATAAGAATATATGGAGGTTCAAGAAGATGTGGTACATATATACCATGGAATATTACTCAGCATTCAAAAAAGATAAACACATGCAATTTGCAGCCACATGGATGGCGCTGGAAGGGATCATGCTCAGCGAAATAAGCCAAAAAGAAAAAGAAAAATACCGGATGGTCTCACTCATAGCAGGAATCTAGAAAACTTAAATAAGGGACCAGGAAAATGAATATAAGAAAGTGAAAATCAAAATCAACAAAAAACTATGAACCAGAGACACTTTTTGGGGGGTGGGGGGCGGGAGGGGAAGGATTGGGGTCAGAATGGGGCGTTTGCAATTGTATGGGGGAATATAAAAATAAAATTTATTATTTAAAAAAAAAAAAAAAGAATATATGGAGGCCTCCCTGGTGGCGCAGTGGTTGAGCGCTGGGCTACAAAGCTGCCCACAGCCTCTGCAGTGCCAGTTTGATCCCCGGCCACCAGGTGAGGGTCCGAAATGGCACGACAGACCTTTCCTGCCGCCCGCTGCTCCCCTCAGCAGTGTACTTCATTTCTTCTGCCTGTTCTTTTTTTTTTTTTTTGGCATTTTATTTTTATTTTAATTTAAATTTTATTTATTTATTTATTTATTTATTTAAAATTTTCTAGAGGCATGTCTTATTTATTTATTTGTTTGGTTGGTTTATACATGCACTGGGTACAGTCAGAAGCGCGGGAGGGTGAGAGAATTCACCAGAGCCAGAGCGGGGAGCAGAACAGGCAGAAGGACCGAAGTACACTGCTGAGGGGAGCAGCGGGCGGCAGGAGAGGTCTGCGCGCCATGTGGGACCCTCCTCCGGTGGCCGGGGAGAAGCCGGGGATCGAACTGGCGCCGCAGACGCCGCGCGCAGCTTCGCAACCCAGCGCTCAACCGCTGCGCCACCGGGGAGGCCCTAATTTAAATTTTATATTCCCCTTACAATTACAGCCCCCTTATTTTGACCCCAAGCCCTCCTTTCCCCACCCCACCCCCCATAGAGTGTCTCTGGTTCATAGTTGTTTGTTGATTTTGATATTTTCTTTCTTATTCTTTTTCCTGGTCCCTTATTTAACTTTTCTAGATTCTTGCTAGGAGGAGTGAGACCATCCGGTATTTTTCTTTTTCTTTCTGGCTTATTTCGCTGAGCATGATCCCTTCCATCTCCATCCATGTTGCTGCAAATTGCATGTGTTTATCTTTTTTGAAGGCTGAGTAATATTCCATGGTGTATATGTACCACATCTTCTTGATCCAGTCATCTATTTTTGGGCATTTGGGCTGTTTCCAAAGCTTAGCTATTGTAAATAGTGCTGCTATAAACATAGGGGTGCAGGTGCTCTTTGGAATTGATGTTTCTGTGTCCTTTGGGTAAATACCTAGGAGTGGAATTGCTGGATCATAAGGAAGCTCTATGTTTAGTAGGTCAAGAAATCTCCACACAGCTCTCCATGGTGGCTGGACCAGTTTGCACTCCCACCAACAGTGCAGAAGAGTTCCTTTTTCTCCACAACCTCGCCAACATTTGTTGTTGCTAGTTTTTTTAATATGTGCTATTCTCACTGGTGTAAGATGGTACCTCATTGTAGTTTTGATTTGCATTTCCCTGATGACAAGTGGTGCTGAACATTTTTTTATATGCCTGTTGGCTATTTGCATTTCCTCTTCAGAGGAAGTTTCTTTTTAGCTCTTCTGCCCATTTTTTGACTGGATTATTTTCTTTGTTGTTGTTGAGTCTCATCAACGCTTTGTAGATTTTTGTGATCAGTCCTTTATCATTAGTGTTGTGTGCAAAAATGTTCTCCCAGTTGGTGGGGTTTCTCTTTGTTTTGGTTATTGTCTCTTTTGCTGTGCAGAAGCTCGTTAATTTGATGTAGTCCCAGCTATTTATCTTTGCCTTCACTATCACTGCTGTGGGTGATGTGTCTGTAAAGATGTCTTTGATGTGCATATCATGTAGTGTTCAGCCTATATTTCCTTCTATGTATTTTATGGTTTCAGGTCTTATGTCTAGTTCTTGTTCTGTTCCCCCTCTGGCTCTGATAAATTCTCTCACCCTCCCACGCTTCTGACTGTACCCAGTGCTTGTATAAATAAATACATTAAAAAAAAAAAGAATATATGGAGAGGCCTCCCTGGTGGCGCAAGGGGTTCAGACTCAACCTATGAAGCTCTCTGCAGCCACTGCAGCATGAGTTTGATCCCAGGCCAGGGAGCTACCCACATGGCGCAGCAGACCTCTCCTGACTCGCCCACTGCTCCCCTCAGCAGTGCGTTTCAGTCAATCTGCCTGTTCTGTTCCCCACTCTGTCTCTGGTGAATCCTCTTAACCCACCCCCCCCTCACTTCTGGCCTTTACTCCGTTTCTTGTATGCATAAATAAATAAATCTTTAATGAAAAAAAAGAATATCTGGAGAAGTGAAGAAGCACAGAAAATAATCTATGTGGGTACACAGCCAGGCTCTGGGAGTATCATTCTTTATTTTTCTGGTTGCAGTAGTAGTTCTAGCCATTCATCAGCAGTTCTAGTTGTAGAGCATAGTCATAACAACTTCCCTGTTGGCCTGCTTTCTTTCAACCTGCTCACAATCAATTGACTTTTGTTGATTTTCCTCTCCTATTTCATTCTGCTACCTCTGCTCAGGGTCTCATCTCCTTTCTGATTTTCCTATCTCTGCTTTAATATCTCATCTTCTGCTTTTATGTATCACCCAGGGTTTTTGTGGTGGTGGTGGTTTTTTGTAGGGCTCACAATGAAACTCCATGTTGTATGTATCCAGCAGATGATGCTTCCAGTGGGCAGAGTCCCATATCAAAGTGTTTAGAAGCTGCCTTTCCCTCCTTCTGGGAGAGAAACACTTCTGATTTCATTAGCTGCAGGCCAGGTATCAGGATCATATAGAATAAAACATAGACCTATATGCTTGGAAGGGAACTTTGAACATGGCAGACACTTTGTACAGCTTGTCTAGTACAGACTCATATCCTCTTTTATGTACTAATGGCCCTAATCAAGCCAAAACTCTTGCAGAAAGAGGAAACATTTTTTAAGGGAGGGGGAATAAAGGCAGAAGAAAAAAGGAAGAAAAGCACTTTTAAGATCTCCTTAAGAAAATACTGTATGTCAACTAGAAGAGCTAATTTGGGCTTCGGGAAGTAGAGGAGAAATGAGGAAGGCTCTATCCCTTGGTCAAAGGTAAGAGAACTGAGAAAAGTAAATAGAAGATAAAGAGGAAGAAGGCAGGGAAGTGGTTAGTCCTTTTTTGGTTATTAAGATTATTCCAAACAAAATCATTTCTGACAACTTTGCAAAATCAAGGAGAAAAAAGAAAACTACAGTGAAAGGCACTTTGGAGTCCAGATTACACATTTCTTGTTGCAGTGAAATATTTTGCTAAAAGTAAAACTTTTAAAGTTACTTCCCACTTCTGCTTTATTCTAATGTTAACGTGGACCTCAATAGCACCCTGAGATATCAAATGTTCTGTCAAGACCAGGAATATGATTTTGATTCAGAAAACCTATGGAAGAGGGATAATTATAGGTAAAACTTCTAAAACATGAGATTGAAATATGGGAATTACAGTATTATTTGTTATGTTGTTGTTTATAAGTGTTATTATTTGTTGAATGTGTGGGTCTAGTCCTACACTAGGTGTGTTACTTACTTTTTTCTTCAAATTTTTAAAACATTTAAATTTGGTTAAATTTTTCATCATTAAGAAGAACTCAACCATTTTATTTTTTTAAAGATTTATTTTATTTATTTATGCATACAAGAGCTGGGGTGTAGACCAGAGGTACGGGATGGAGGGGTAGTGAGTGGATTCACCAGAGACAGGGTGTGGAGTGGACTTACTGAAATACACTGCTGAGGGGAGCAGCAGGCAAGACAAGAGAATCTGCTGTACCATGTGGGTAGCTCCCTGGTTGGGGGATCAAATTCCTGCTGCAGTGGTTGGTGATAACTTCATAGTGCTAAGACTTAACCCCTTGCACCACCAGGGAGGCCCCAATTCAACCATTTTAAAGCAGAATTTTCAAATGACTGTCTCATCTAGCAATGTCTATGACACCCTAAGTTTGACTCCTAGCCTGCAAAGTTGTTAGGGAAAAATACATTTTAATTTTATTAAAATTAGAAACCAAGGATAGATGTTTAGGGGCTCCCCTCAGCAGTGTATTTCAGTCAGTCCACCTGTTCTGGTCCCCACTCTGTCTCTGGTGAGTCCTCTCACTGCTTTCCCCTCAGGAGTGTATTTCAGGAGCTCTGCCTGTTCTGTTCCCCGACTCTGTCTCTGGTGAACCCTCGCACCTCCCCCACACCTCTGGCCTCCACCTCACTTCTTGTACGCATAAATAAATAAATCTTAAAAAAAACCAAATAACCTGAAGCTTGCACTTTCTGAGAATGCAAACACTAAATTGCCTCTTCTCTGGATTTCAAAGAAGTGCGGGAGTGGGGCTAGATAGAAACCTGCCATTCACTTTGCCTGCTTTCCATGGGGTTCATGGAGCTTGAAGGGTCTCTGTACACAAGCTGTAAAATAGAAGAGGCCTGATTTCCCCCCAAAGCCATATTTGCTTGTGTGTTCCAGAGCCTTGGAGTCTGGAGGGGGTGGAGCTTGGAGAGGGGACAAAAGTTGTCCCGGTCCAGCCTCCCAGAGCCAGAATAACAGACTCCCAATTTAGGAATTTGCTGTGGATGCTGCCCAAGGATCATTCCTGGGTTCTTCTGAGTGTATTGCACTAATTGAAGAAAAAAAAAAAAAAGAAAGAAAGAAAAAAGAAGTAACTTGTATTCTTATGTAAATGCTGATATTGTATCATCACCTGAGCAAGAACAATAGGTTTCTAAGTGCATGTTACTGCTAGAGGCAAAGGAATGGATTTAATGAAGCATTCCTGTAGCTGGAAATTTTACAATTTCAATATGAGAGTAACAACTATGGGCAGAGGTCAGAATAAAAAGATCTTTTGACTTAATTTATCTGCCCAATTACATCAGACATTTCTAGAATAATAACAAGTGAATACAAATAAATAAAGGTAGGCTTGTAAACCATTTCTTCTATGTCAAGAATTTGCTAATCTAAATTTCCTAAAAACTGAGCAAGCCTGTAAGTTTTGATTTTTATATGGAGGGAAGAAGGAAAAAATAGCACGTGCTATGATTTAGCTTAAACTTCCCTCTGCTTTAGTTTCAGTCCCGCAGAAATCCATGCTCTCTGCTTGCCTTGCTTCTTTATTTTTCCAAAAAAGTATCTATCCTCTTCTGTGTAAAGTTCTGGTCCAAAGTAATCATTTGGATTATTGGAAGTTGGGCTGTTTTTGCTTCATTTCTGTGGTCTGAGTCATTCTCTCCAAGACCAGGATGCCCTTAGGGAAGATGAGAGGAAATGATGTAATTCTCTTTGGTCTCTTTCACGCTTTGGGCTTTTTCTTTGGACCCAAGCCTTAATGAATCTGTTTTCTAATTAGCCTGAGCTAGGAGTACAGTGAAATAAAATATGGATCTTCTACTTCTCCTTTCTCCTTCCTAACGGAAAACACACTATCTGAGCCTCCAGTGAACTCAGGTGATTTTGCCAGAATTAATGCATAAATCTCCTCAGCTTCATTGTCAAGCAGCTGGAAGCAAAAATATTTTTTATGCCTACTTTACGAGATGGAAACCAAAAGCAGCAAGTGTCTTACCCAAGGTCAAGCAGACTGCAAGGAGAGGGAACAGCAGAAAAGAGGGACGGGAGGTGAGGTGGAGTGGAGGGAAACAATATTCATCCCCCATTCCTCTGCCTCATCCCCCCGGGCTTGGCCTTTCCATGCAAGTGCAGAAAGTAAAAATCTAATTTAGAAGATCTGTCTAGAACAGATTTCATATGTTAACTTGATAAACATGCCGTGAACATTTTGGACACCATAAAATTTCATAATTATAACTTTGAATCCGTTTTGCTCATTTTCTCTGATATTCAGTTTCTTGGACTGTTCTGATAAATTGGCAGCTGGCAAATGTCGGTGCGTTTGCTTGGTGGGAGGGCAGACGCTTGGACCAGGCTTTGTCACTGTACCCCTACTTTGGCTAACTGGAAACACAGCATTTGGCACAGTTCAAAACTCTTTCTCAAATACCCTTCCCTCTGAACCCATGACTCACAAAGGCAGCGGTGCCTGGAAGGTCCACACTTAACAGCTATTTTAACACGTGGCTTTCTCTGTTGAAGTGATCTGTCTGACCTGTCTGTCTACTCAACCGCATGCTTCAGTCTCTAAAGGGCAGGGGCATTTCTTAATTCATTTTTGTTTTTGAGATAATCCCAGCAGCTTGAATTCTAGTGGAGGCTCATGAAATAGCTTTCAGAACTAAAGGAAGAAGAACACAGAAGGGGAAGCAAGGGAGGAGACAAGCAAAAGAGGAGATGCATGTGGAATGCTGAGAGCAGGCAGGGTTCAGGCTGGCATTCCAAATTACCTTGAGGCACTAACATTCTTCCACGAATGTGTAAGAATGAAGTTCTTTCCCGGTCCTCAAGAGGAAGCCACACACTTACTAAAGAGTTAGCTGCCAAGGGTTATGGACAGGGGTCACAAAACTTATGGGTTTCCTATGAACAAATACCCTACAGGTGGGGGAGGGCAAAGGAGGACAGACAACCCAACAAGTAAACAGGTAATATCAATGTAAGGGCCATTGCTATGAATGCTTTAGAGACATTAACTCTTTTCCTCTTTGCCATAACCCCATGTGGTAGATAATGTTATCTCCAACTTACAGATCAGACAAACTGAAAAGTTAAGGAATTTGCCCAAGGTTTCATAACGATGAGGAAGTGTGGGATTTGGGCCGCAGAACGCTAGCCTGTGCCACTTTATCACATTGTTTCCCATAGGATGAGTCTATGTGCCACTTCCAATAGAGCAAACCATGATTTAAAAAAAAGAAAGGCTGACCAAAGATTGCAAGGAAGGGCCTCCCTGGTGGCACAGGGGTTAAAGTCTCAGCGCTATCAAGCTATCACCAGCCACTGCAGCACGAGTTCAATCCCCAGCTAGGGAGCTACCTACATGGCACAGCAGACCTCTCCTGTGTCGCCTGCTGCTCCCCTCAGCAGTGTATTTCAGTCAGTCTGCCTGTTCTGCTCCCCACTCTGTCTCTGGAGAATCCTCCCACACCCACCTCCGGCCTACACCCAACTTCTTGTATGCATAAATAAATAAAAACAAATCTTAAAAAAAAATGATTGCATGGAAACAGAAACTATCTGGCTCAGAGTAAATAGGTGCTCCTTCACCATGTAAGTTGCAGCCACTGGTGTGATTGTTAAAATCCTGATTCCTGGGTCACCCTGGGACCAGGGATTTAGAATCTTTGGAGGTGGGACCTCAGAGATTTTGCAGCAAGCCCCTCAGCTACTAGAATTTGAAAAACATCCATGCGGTCTTTCCTGACGCCCTTCATCCCACCAGATCCAATTAGAGTGGTGTGTTTTTCACTGATGACTTAGCCTTCCAGGTGTAAACCTGGTTTGTCAATTTGGAAAGAACCAGGAGGCTCCAACATAGAAACTATGATGTCCTGGCATTCATTCTGCTGTGTCAAGGCATTCCATGCACACACTCACAGATACACACGCCTGCACACGCACACACCCACACATGCACACACATGCTTGCAGTAGATTCCAGATATCTGCAGAGTTTTGGGTTACTTGCCTATCCCTTAAGATGCCTCCTGACTAGGGCAGCCCTAATCAAGACTCAGGCTGGAAATTAGGTAGAGGAATCAACCATGGAAGGAGGGGAGGAAATATGGTCAGGGCAAAAACTCTTTGTGCAAAGTTTCTTGTATTTCAGACCTTTGATTTCTGTTTCTAGATGAAACCAGGAGCTATTTGCAGGAAAGAGAATGAAAAAGTTAATTGTATTTTCTGAAACTCACTCCATATTTGATGACAGATGAACTTGCATTTTGCCTGCATTTTTTCCAAAGTGATTCATTCTTCTTGGTTCCTTGAACACCTGCTTTGAAACAGGCCTCTCCTTTCGCTGTCCTCAGGGCACGCCGACCATGTTTGAAGCCATGAGGTAGGTCTACTACCAGCGGAGGAGTCCTGAGGTGGAGGAAATTTCTATTTGATCTACATAATGTATTCATTGTTTAAAACCATGCATTGCACAGAAAGCTGTGGTTAGATTTGTGGTGTCAAACAGGGAACTTGATGCAAGCTTTGAGAGCAAGAGTTTCCATGCCCAAGGTGGGTGTTTATATTACAGAGGTTGGAATCCCTGTTAATGCAGTAGGTTTTCCTTCCATGAAAATGGAGTTAAGTTTGGGATTTTCTTTCCCTCCAAGTTTTTCAAAGCAACCCACAATAAAAAGGAAAGTTCAACCAACAGAATCTTCTCGCAATGAAAACTGGTCTGTGTGTCCCAAGTTTGCTCATGGCTAGCACTACCTACTACTCTCCCACTTCCCTTCTCCTTGGTTGCCTCAGTATCTTTTTTTAAGCTCTTTGTCAGTTAATTCACATTTCCTGATTTGGCAAACATTCCCCCCCCCTCCTTTTTCTTGGTTAAAACTTCCTGAGTTGACATTAAAGAGAACTGTTACCTCACCCGAGAGCTTTAGGAGGAAAGTGGCATTTAAGTTGAATGACACAAAGCCCCACAGTAGTTACTACTTTATAAAATTTAAGTGATATTTTCCCAAGCTCCCTGCTTTCCAAAGATGCAACCTCCAGAGGGAAGATGCCGCCAAGGGAGTGGGCCTCCTGGCCTGGGCAGCACCAAGGTGAAGGCCTTCCCAGCTGCAGCTGCTGAAAAGATGCCAGCAGCAGGGGGAGTTGAGGGGAGAATTTCCAAGGCTGCTTTGGAATCAGGGAGGAGGAGGGCACCCATTACTCAGCCAGGGAAGACCCACTCTGTGGCCACTTCACCCAGAGGTCACACCCCCACTGTCAGAAAAGCCTGGAGGACCTGGGCAGGGAGCTGTTCCAACAGGCCCCCTCTGTCCCTTTGTCCACCAACTTTCAGGGGGAAGTGGGCAGTTGTTTACAACAGTAGCAACCACAGCTTGTCCCGGTGCCCCTGGCAGCCAGGCACCCTGAGCTTGGCACTCCAATGGGTCTTCCCTGTTCTGGACAGAAGACTCAGCCAACTCCATCGACACCTTCCCGTGAATCTGTCCAGGCCCAGGTTTGCATCTCCTGGTTGAGTTTGCATCATCTCTGGTGCAGAGGAAAGAGCTGGTTCCCGTCCACTCTCCTACTACCTGTGGCTCTTGTCTCTGGTGTGGTTTCTCCCAGTGGCTTCCCACCCACAATTGTAGCCCCATCCTAATGGCTCCTGGCCTACCTTCTCCTCTGCTTAAATTTCCACTGAAACACTCATCACCTTCTAAAAAATCCTTTGTCGCTGCAGTGCATTTGACTTCATTTATTTTGTCTTCTGCTACCTGCCCCCTTCTGCTCTCCCTTCCTACAGCCGCACTCAATCTCCAGAATGGAAACTTCAGGGCATGGAAGTTGGGGTTATTTGTTCCCTGCTACATCCCACCACCTAGAGCAGCCCCTGGCACATAGCAGGCACTCAATTCATGTTTGTGGAATAATGAATGAATTTGAGGAGTTTCTGAAACCAGAGAGATATGGTAAGGTAGAGTTTTTGATCCAGGAGAATCTCCCCAAAGCACCAGCGCTGGAGGGAGAGGATTAGCAGGCATGGAAAAGAGAACCTGTAAGAAATGGCAAGTTGGCTACTTATTTAAATTTTACCATTAACTCGTGAGTTTGTTGCCATTGCTACGGGTTCCCAAGTGAAGACATGGAGAAACAGAGTGTTGGCATATTTGCAAAGAGAAAGTGTCAGGCAACATTAGGGTCGAGCTGGCTCCACTGTTGGCTGACTTCTGTTCGAGACAAAAAGTGGTGGATTTGGTTAAAAACAAAACCTGAATCCCTTCCCCAGCTCTGCAGCCAGTGGGTGTGGGCCCTTGACAATGTCCCGAATAGCTGGGGGACCTGTTTTCCCTACGAAGAAACAAAAACTTTATGATTCTACTTACCCCTCCATCAGCCCAGGGGATAAGAAAGGGGATGAGTAGTATTAACCCCGGAAGAAGAAATGAAAACCCAGGAAGACACGACTTGCTGTGTGGTTAAGCGACATGTCGACTTGGTGGTTTGGAGAAAACCAGCCGGCAGAGGTGTCTTGATGGATTAAAATTGTTACCTCCTCTCCAAACCACACAGTCTGTAAGGCTCAAAAGAACCTACTAGTATCTCAAAAGAGACATTAAGAGTAACCTCTAACTTGGAGGCTGTTGTAAATTTAACATGTCTACTTCTAAAGGCTCTGATTTTAAACAATCTCCTTGAGGTGACTAAGGGAAAGCTCGAGAAGTCATGAGAGGGTGGAGGAAAGCAGAGGGTAGGTTGAGTGTCCCTGTTTCTTCAGGAAAAGTCTATTTAGTGAAGGAATTCTCCTGTTTCTTTGCAGCGAAGGCAGAGTCAAATAACATTCTTCTGCAACCTGTGAAATTGGATTTGAATGTTTTCCCGTTTTGGCCGGATGGCATTCTATCTTTGCTGGCACAGAATCATCTGGCCACATAGTTTTCTATAAGTAAAAAGCCAAACTTGTGAAAATTGGGTTCTGATCCCTCTCTGTAATACTAGCACTCGTGAAAAATCCAACGTTTATGGAATTCCATAGCTTATGATTCAGGAATCTCCGCTCCGCCCCCTGCGCCACCAGACAAAGCCTCTCCACCCTTGGGTCTGGAACTAGGCTGCAAGCTGGAGGGCTTGGGGCCTGCGCTTTCCAGTTCTTGACCTGGTGGTTCACTCTGGACAGAGGTATCGGTGGGTGCCAGCCTGGCTGAGCAACAGATGCCTGAGAGAGTCGGTCAATGCTGTGGAAAATCAGATTTGTGAGAATTGTGATGTGAAGGGTACATAGCCTCAAGGGGTGGAGGGGGCCTCTTGGTCTCTTTGCCAGGATTCGAAACTACGTAGGATAGCAGTGATGGGGGAGGACATGGCAAACGTTAGCAGAGGGTGAGACTTAGTTTGTATGCGTGGGCTCACATGTTTCCCTAAGAGAAGTGTCCTTCTGACCCTCTCTAGCCCCAAAAGCCCAAAGGAAGGCTTTTGCTGGCAAAAGTAGTGTTTTGAATGTATTACTTCTCCCCATAAGTTTCCAAACCGCTTTTAAAAATTGGATGCAGCATCCACATCCTCTTTATTAGTGACTGCATGATACCTTTCTGTTCTTTTTTCTGCTTGTTGCTTATTTCTCATGTATGTGTATATCTGTAAAACATACACCTATGCCTACATTTATATAATATATATTAATATATATTTACATATATGATATACATACACACATACACACGTGTGTACCCACATATCCATAGAGATGTGTATATATATGTGCATATAGAGTTCTTTTCCAAGCTAGTTCCTTTGCTAAGTATTTATTGAGCACCTACTATGTGCTAAGCCCTGTTGATAGTATTGTGACTGATAATGCCAAGACTTTGACATTCCAGTTAGGAGCTCTTTGATGATCCTGGCCTCTTACCCTCTCTCTCTACTGCCTTCAGTGTTTAGTTGTTTTATTACGTAAACTTTGTATTCATCTCCAATTTTTCATCTAAAGAGAGGGTGCTAAAAATAATTTTCAATAAGAGAAAAACGACTCTCATACCAACATAATATGAACACGTACTAAAGACTTTAACTCATTTATTTGTGAGGGAGTCAAGGTCTGTTACACCTGGTAGTTCTTAATAAATATCACTAAATGAAACTGAATTGAGCAGAAGGTGAGAAGAGGAAGGTGACCAGATCCTAGATGGGCTGCTTAGGGAAGACGCCAAGTTTTACACAGCAGGCTATTCTGCAAAGGATATTTGAAAAGTTTATGCGAAGTCCTCTAGTCGCTTAGACTTGCTTTTAATTTAGGATGATTCTAAGACCAGACGAGACAAGTGGTTATGAATTTCAGTAAAGCCTCCCAAGAAGACAGCAGGTTTTTACAAGCCACATTTGAACTTCTCCTTTTCAGGTAGGAAGAGGTGAAAGGGTCTTTGTGAGCACAATTGAAATAGCCTTTTAAGGACTAGAGTCATAAGGAACTGTTACTACTCAGGATAGCAGAGTAAAAATTTAGCACTGGAGCCTCCCTAGTGTTGCTAGGGGCTAAGTCTCAGCACTATGAAGCTATCAGCAGCCACAGCAGCACAATGATGAGTTCCATCCCGGCCAGGGAGCTGACCCACATGGCACAGCAGACCTCTCCTGTCTTGCCCACTGCTCCTCCTCAGCAGTGTATTTCAGTCAGTCCTCCTGCCCTGCTCCCCACTCTGTCTCTGGTGAATCCTCTCAGCACTACCACCCCCACCTCTGGCCTACACCCCAGCTTATATATGCATAAATAAATAAAAATAAATATTTTTTTAAAATTCAGCACTGGGGCCTCCCTGGTGGCGCAGCGGTTGAGCGCTGGGTTGCGAAGCTGCCCGCGGCCTCTGAGGCGCCGGTTCGATCCCCGGCTGCTCCCTGCCACCAGAGGAGGGTCCCACATGGCGCGCAGACCTCTCCTGCCGCCCGCTGCTCCCCTCAGCAGTGTGCTTCAGTCCTTCTGCCTGCTCTGCTCCCTGCTCTGTCTCTGGTGAATTCTCTCACCCTCCCGCGCTTCTGACTGTACCCAGTGCATGTATAAACAAAAACTAACAAATAAAATAAATAAATAAATAAATAAATAAATAAATAAATAAATAAATAAACATGCCTCTATTGGAAAAAAAAAAAAAGAAGCTATAAAATTCAGCACTGGTGACCAGATACACCCCATTCCTGCCCTGGTTTCCTCACAGAAAGCAGCCCCTGCACAAGTCAGTTCATTTCCCATGCCTGAAAAATCAGAGTACATGATTCTTTTAAAACTTTATGAAGATGCTTTGCAAATGTTTGGTTCAAATTCCATTTTTAACTATTTAAAAACTGGTTATTAAAAGCAAATGGTTTGGTATCTAGAAATGGATTGTTTTGATGGTTGCATGATCCTGAATATACTTCATGCCACTTAGTTATACAATTGATTAAAATGGTAAATTTTATGTTATGCATTTTTTATCTCAGTAAAAATGTTTTTAAAGCAAATGAACACGTAGATGAATTATATATTAAATTTTCATATACTAAAGACTTCTGTGTGCTATTCAGGATTTATGTAGACTTTTAATATAGTATTTACTCCCACTTTTGTTTATTTGAAGAATGTAAAGATTGAAAGGTGGATATTTAAAAATTGTTACAATTTATAGTTATACTTATATACAAGTCCAAATTTTCTTGATATCTACTAAGTAGCCATAATCAATACAGAAGCAAATTGGAGGCTCTAACTATTTTCCTTTAGGTTCTATTTCTAAATGTTTTTAAAAAGCAGCCTCTTGGAATAACATTATAATAGGAGTTGTTTTCATTTTAACAGCGTAAGGTCAATTTATGCAAAAAAAATACATTTTAATCTGTAATACTTTAAGATGCTGTTGAGAGTTCTCATTGCTTAAAAAAATTTGAAACCACTCTACATCATCTTAAAATTCTCTGTAACTTGTTTCTTATTATAATATAAAATACTTAGTGTTTGAAAAAGATTTATACTCTTTGGGTTGCTTTAGCAGCTAATGAAAGCATAATATAAGCAAGATGTGTATTAATCTTTGAAACAGACAAATCAAAAAGTTGGAGTTATTCACTATCTGCCAACTTCAACTGATTACAGTAAAAAAACAGACACTAACGTTCTAATATCTTAATGTCTAAGCAGGAAATTTATGCTAATTTGACAGTTCTTAGTCTTGGTCATATAAAGTTATTTCTTAAAACCCTTTTGTTCTAATTTAATCCTCCTTTTCTAACTGACTTAATAGAGTTCTTTCAAAGAAAAGTGTTTCACCCTTTCCAAATTATCTAGATCAGGGAGGACCTCCCCAACACACAAATTCTCATGCAAACTTTATGCGTATGTGTTTATCTGGGGAGAAAGGCATAGTTTTATAAAATTTGCAAGGGATTTTACAAGATGTAAATAATTGCCTTCATCCTTAATCCTCCTTTTCTCTTTGCAATGTAAATCTTCCCTATGAGTCATCTAAAAAGGAATTTTGCTAAGGACAGTAGGATCTGGTGACCAAGAGAAATAAATCCTTGAAAAGGAACATGTCCATGTCTGACAGTTTAATTTTTCTAGGATAAAAAGCCAACATTATGAAAAACACCTCAATTTAGTATTAATATATATATATATATATATATATATATATAAGAACATGAAACAAAATCAAGGGAAGAAAAAAAATAACTGATGCAAAGAGCTCAATGATGCATTTCATATTCAAATACACATCTAAGACATTTAAATTATGACATCATGAGTTTAATATGTTTCATCATAGTTCAATGTTATAAAAAAGGAAATATTTAGTTGAGATCAGGAAAATATTGCTCCATTTTTTTTAAATGCAGACTCATTTTTTTAATTAAAAATACCTTATTTGGTAAAGCAACATGATCAAAAACTACTGATTTTCTCTTCCTTCCTACTAATACATTTAAATGAGCTCTTAAATGCAGTAATTTTTTGGTCTGGTAAGGTATCCAGAAGACTTAAATTAGAAGTAAATGCTATTGGACAGGCCATCTAACTCAGACGTCTCCATTTTCTCCTAGTATACAAATTGATCAATACATGCAAACTATAGGACAAAATAGGATAATGATTATTAAAAGCACCTCTCAATTTAATTTTTTTAATATTTATTTATGCATGCATGCAAGAGCTGGCCAGAGGTGCCAGAGGCATGGGGGCAGTGTGGGGGAAGGGGAGGGGTGTAAGAGGATTCACCAGAGACAGAGTGGGGAGCAGAACAGGAAGATTCACTGAAATATACTGCTGAGGGGAGCAGCAGGCAAGACAGGAGAGGTCTGCTGCACCAGGGGGATTAGCTCAATGGCAGAAGATGGAACTCTTGCTGCAGTGGCTGCCTATAGCTTCATAGCGATGCGACTTAACACTTGCATCACCAGGGAGGCCCCCTTAAATTTTTTAAAGATTTATTTATTTATGCATACAAGAACTGGGGTACAGGCCAGAGGTGAGGGGGAGGGGAGGGGAGAGGATTCATCTGGGACAGAGTGGGAAACACAACAGGACCTACTGAAATACACTGCTAAAGGGAGAAGCAGGCAGGTCAGGAGAGGTCTGCTGCACCATCTGGATCAGCACCCTGGCCGCCACCAGGGAGGCCTTCTTTCTGCATTTCTGCATAACTATGTCATCCCCAGACAGCAGTTTTAAACCCCCCATTCCATTCCCCACCCCTATGTTTGTACCCAGGCCCTGGAAATCTGTAATTAGCAGTCAGCCACCTTCTTTTAGTCATCTATTGCTGCATAACAAATTACATGCAAATTGAGCAGCTTTAAACAACATTAAGCAGGCTTCCTTGATGATGCAGGGGTTAAGTTTCAGGGCCATCAAGCTATCACCAGCCACTGCAGCTTGTTTTCAATCCCCAGCCTGGGAGCTAACCCACAAGGCACAGCAGATCTCTCCTGTCTTGCCCGCTGCTCCCCTCAGCAGTGTGTTTCAGTCTGTCTGCCTGTTCTGCTCCCCACTCTGTCTCTGGTGAATCCTCTCACCCCCCCACGCCTCTGGCCTACTATACCCCAGTTCTTCTATGCAAAAATAAATTTTAAAAATGGTTAAAATGGTAAAATTTTAAAAATAATAATAATATAAAATAAAATAAAAAACCCCACTGAAGCACCAAGGGGAGGGGTGGGAGAGGAGAAGAACTAAGAGGGAAGGAAGCACAATGGTCTATGGTGGGGGGGGCACTGCGGTGGTGACACTTGACAAGAGTATCCAAACATTACCTCAACTGAGAAAACAAAACCTCACAAGCATGTGCTGGTTAGAATAGGTACCATAAGACAGAATGAAAGTTATAACAACAAACATGTCTAGGGTGAGTCGCTGTTTAGAAAGTGTCTTCCCAGTTTGTCTCCTTTGGGTGTCTTGATCCACAACCAGCCAACGGATCAAGAGCAGTAAGATCCCCATTTAGAAATGAGGAAATGGAGGCTGAATAAGGTTATTCAGCAAGTAAGTTGTATACTAGGAGTTAAGTCCAGGTTTTCTGACCAAAAAACACAAGATCTCACTCCCCTGTAAATAGGGAAATTGGCAGAAAGAGCTTTTGTGTAGAGAAGTGTTATTGGCAAGTGTGACTTTTCCTTACTGCTCACCAACTGTTTTCACCCATTCTATTCATTAGAATTTTTACTGTCAGGAACCTCCTTGGTGGCCTGGGGGTTGTCTCAGTGCTACCACCTGCAAAGGCCCACCACGATGGCCTGAGTTCGATCCCATCCAGAGAACTGACCCACATGGCGCAGCAGACCTCTCCTGTCTCACCCACTGTTCCCCTCAGCAGTATATTTCGGTCATTCTGCCTGTTCTGCTCCCCATTCTGTCTTGGTGAATCCTCTCACCCTCCTCTACCTCTGGCCTGCACTTGGGTTATTCTACGCAAAGATAAAAATAAATAAATCTTTAATAAAAAACCAAAGTCATGAGTTTAAAAAGAAAGAAGAATTTTTATTGTCAAATTACATATTTCTAAAACTATTTGAGGTAGCTTGAAATAAAATATTTAATTTTTATTAAGATGAAAGTTGGAGTAAATACTTTTAGGTTCCAAAATTGATCAGATTAAAACACTTGAGAATAAATTTGGTTCTTTGCTGGCAGCAAAGGGGAAAAGAGAAACATGACAGGCTACAGAGGCTTCACTTTCTGACAAGAGCAAGCATACATGTTATCAAACCCAATTCATGAAGGAACTTAACCCATGAATCTGCAGAGATAATACCGATTGACATTACAGCCCAATGCTATCAATGTGCTTATGTGAAAGATACCCTCATCCCAACTGCGTATAGAAACACAGAGGACACACTTCACCTTAATTTTTTTATTTTAAAGATATATTTATTTATGCGTGTAAGAGCTGGGGTACAGGCCAGAGATGCAGGGAGTGAGAGGATCCACCATAGACAGAGTGGGGAACAGATTAGGCAGACTGACTGAAATACACTGCTGAGAGGAGCAGCGGGTGAGACAGGAGAGGTCTGCTGCACCATGTGTGTTGCTCCCTGGCCAGCCAGGGATCAAACTAGTGCTGCAGAGGCTGCGGATTGCTTCATAGTACAGTACTTAACCCCTCGCTCCACCAGGGAGGCCCTACACCTCACCTTTAATTTGGTAAATGTCCCTGAGCCAGAGGCTAAAGGAAACATAGCCAAGGTAGGTTGTCCTTGAATTTCTTTACAAAATTAAAGGATGGAACTTGGAGAATATGCAGCAATGGATGGTTACTCTGTCTGCTGAACTCTCTTTAAGTATCAAGAGTCATAAGTGACAATCCTAAATAAGCTGCTAAATCTTATTTGTCTTGACCCCCTCTAACAGCACCCATAATGCCAATGTTCTATATTGTTGCTTAAATAAGAGGCATGGGACATGGGCTCTCAGGGAGCAAGTCATGCTAAACTAATGTTATAGAAAATGTAAAATAAGTTGGATCCATGAACTTTAGAGTCCTTTTTTGTGTTAAAATTCTGTGATTCTTTGACTTAAAGGGTGAAATGCTAATATACTTTAGCATAGAATTAACCTGTTTTGATTTGGGTGTGAGAAGGCCTTCTCAAGTATTGACTAATTCTTTTTCTCTGAAAGGAATTTCAAATATATCCCAGCTCCTGTATTCATGACTGATTGAAACCAAAGTTTTATGCTGCATGACATAGGATCCTGGATAGATAACTGTAGCCTGAAAAATTGCTAAAGCAGGTGCAAGCAGCTGTCTGGTCCTGCCACAGAGAACTCAAGTTCAGCTCCAGTAACAAAGTACCTTCTTCCAAGTATTCCAGTTCTGTCAGGGTCTCTCCAGTGAGCTGAAAAAATGTACTCTAAATATCCCTACAAAAGTAGATCACTTGTTTCTATTTGTTAATGGGAATCCTCCTTCCAGAATAGAAATGTAAATGAAATACATGAAAAGGGATGGCTCTGATTTCTGTATTGAACCAGTTGGTTTTCCTTCAAGGAAACACACAGATAATAAATAACCCTTTGTTTAAAAAAAATAAAATTCATTCTTCTTGAACACTGCTCATGTTCACTTCTTTTTTAAAAAAAAAACTTTATACAAGAACTGGGGTACAAACCAGATAGGTGAGAGGATTCACCAGAGACAGAGCCGGGAACAGAACAGGCAGACTGAAGAAATACACTGCTGAGGGGAGCAGCGGGCGAGATAGGAGAGGTCTGCTGCACCATGTGGGTTTCTCCCTGGCCAGCCAGGATCTAACCCTCGCTGCAGAGGCTGTGGACAGGTTCACAGTGCGGCGCTCCACTGCCTGCACCACCAGGGAGGCCCTGCTTATGTTCACTTCTAAGGCTTTGCTTTGTTATCTCTGATTCTATAATACCTGGTGGAGATGTATTGCAGAGACAAAATTAACATGCATGAAACGAGGAGAGAGAAATGAGTGTGATTCTTTGTGTAATTATCCAGAACCCAGAAAAGGAGGCAGGGTAGAGAAGCTATTTGTCAGAAGCTAGTAAACTTGGCTTCCCTTCTGGTCTGTGGTGAACATCTCCACTTGCTAGATTCATTTACCTTTCTTATTCAACAGGACAAAGTTTAGTATAATCCTTTTCCATATCAGAGTTACATATATTCATTTTCAGGGCTTATAAAAAACTAAAGGTTGGATAACTACTGAAAGATACTAAGACAAATTTGTCACTTAGAGTAAAAGAGCAGAGGGCCTCCCTGGTGGCGCAAGGGGTTAAGCACAACACTACGAAGCTGTCCGCAGTCTCTGCCTGGCCACAGAGCAACACATATGGTGCAGCAGACCTCTCTTGCCTTGCTGGCTGTGCCCCTCAGCATTATATTTCAGTCAATCTGCCTGTTCTGTACCCCACTCTGTCTCTGGTGAATCCTCTCACCCCCCACACCTCTGGCTGTATACCAGCTCTTGTATGCATAATTAAATAAATCTAAAAAAAATTGAATAAAAGAGCAGAACTAACAAGTGTACAAACTTCAAAGCCAAGGGAGGATGGAGAAATTTTAAATTGTTGTGGGAGCAATCTATTCTTGGGAATTCTATGAACTAAGTAAATATTTACCTGGAAGAAAAGTTGATGGAAAAAAAAAAAAAACAGAGAAAATGAGCAAAGAGGACATCCTGCTCTTGGGAACAAAAGCTATCTGAATGGAGCCTGGGACCCAGGGAGGCAAGTGGAGAGGCTGAGAGGCTGAAAGGGTAGGTAGGAGCCACATCCTGCTGGGTCACACAGGCCATTCACAGGTTTTTCTTTTCTTTTCTTTTTTTTTTTTGAAGATTTATTTATTTATGCATACAAGAGCTGGGGTACAGGCCAGAGATGTGGGGGTTGAGAGGCTCCATTAGAGACAGTGGGGAACAGAAGAGGCAGATTGATTGAAATACACTGCTGAGGGGAGCAGCGGGCAAGATAGGAGAGGTCTGCTGCACCATGTGGGTCACCTCCTTGGCTAGGGATTGAACTCATGCTGCAGTGGCTGTGGATTGCTTCATAGTGTTGTGTCTTAACCCCTTGCACCACCAGGGAGGCCCATTCACAAGTCCTATTGCTCAGCCCAGGACCCACCTCAGGAGCAAGTCAGCTCTCAGCATTCTCTGCCTTCCTTGGTGGCAGGCCCCAGGGCCTGTGGGATTTCCTTCCTTTTGAAAGCTGTCACTGTTAACTCTCTCTCCTGCAGCCGGAAGGTAGTGCCTTCAGTTCCCAGCTTCTTATTTTCAGTCAGCTTTTTCTTCTTTTTCTCCAAATTTACTGAGATATAATTAACATATATCATAGTAGAAGCTTAAGGTGTACAACACAATGATTTGACTTAGATGTGAAAAGTTGACATCTGTGAAGCCATTTTATTTTTTTTAATTTTTTTAAAGATTGATTGATTGATTGATTGATTGATTGATTTATACAAGCACTGGGTACAGTCAGAAGCGCGGGAGGGTGAGAGAATTCACCAGAGCCAGAGCGGGGAGCAGAGCAGGCAGAAGGACCGAAGTACACTGCTGAGGGGAGCAGCGGGAGGCAGGAAAGGTCTGTCGCGCCATGTGGGACCCTCGCCGGCGGCCGGGGATCGAACTGGCGCTGCAGAGGCTGCAGGCAGCTTTGCAGCCCAGTGCTCAACTGCTACACCACCAGGGAGGCCCTGTGAAGCCATTTTAAATGGAATCAGGGAGCCATTATAGAGAAATGGCCTGATGTGTCTCCTTGACTTGTGCCAATGATGTTTGGACTGGACCAAAGGCAATTGTTTAAAGAAACTGTCAAGCAAACAATTGTTTGAGAACTGATGATATGCCCTTTTAACTGGAGGACAGAATCAGTCCATTCCCTTTCATCCTTCCTACAGAATCAGTGACTGATTACATATAGCCAGGAATCCTTTAAGCCTGTTTACACTAATCAACCTTTTTCCTTTAACCACTTATCTTCCTCTTTTCCTCCCATAAATCCCTGATTTTTACCCTCCTTGTGGCACATTTTAGGTCTCTAGATGAATCAGTCTGTCCCAAATTCACATTCTTCAACCCCAAATAAATGCGTTTTGCCCTTCTAATTACCTCCTGAATTTTTATGTTGACGATATATACTGTGAAGTGATTACCACAGTAAGGTTAGTTAAAATTCATCAGTTCTAAGAGAGAGTTATATATTTGGTGAATTTTTTTTTTCTTTAAAGATTTATTTATTTATTTATACAAGCACTGGGTACAGTCAGAATTGTGGGAGGGTGAGAGAATTCACCAGAGACAGAGCGGAGAGCAGAACAGGCAGACTGACGAAATACACTACTGAGGGGAGCAGCGGGCGGCAGGAGAGGTCTGCGCGCCATGTGGGACCCTCGTCTGGTGGCCGGGGATCGAACCGGTGCTGCAGAGGCTGTAGGCAGCTTCGCAACCCAGCGCTCAACCGCCGTGCCACCGGGGAGGCCCTATTTGATGAATGTTTGAAGTCAACAGTTCACATAAGAGGCTGTACATGGTTTGATCACGTAAAACCATTTGGCTTCACCAACTGGATTTTGTTGCCATCCTTGAGATAAACTTAAGAAAAGTCAGTTAATTTCAATTTTTCCCTGAAAATAAAAATTCATCCTCTCCTATAGATACTAAAAAAGGGGTTGGGGATGTCCTTTCCTTGTGATGAGAACTTTTTTTTTTTTAAAGATTTATTTATTTATGCATACAAGAGTTGGGGTACAGACCAGAGGGTTGAGGGTGAAAAACTTCACCAGAGACAGAGTGGGGAACAGAACAGGCAGACTGACTGAAATACCCTGCTGAGGGGAGCAGTGGGTGAGTCAGGAGTGGTCTGCTGCTCCATGTGGGTAGGTCCCTGGCCAGAGATGGAACTGGTGCTGCAGTGGCTCTGGATAGCTTCATAGGTTGTGTCTTAACCCCTTGCACCACCAGGGAGGCCCTGTCGACTTTTTAGTGCTCAGCGTTGAGCACTAATTCAATTGAGTGCAGGAACAGAACAAAACAGGAGGGATGTGAAAGAAAAATACTAATGGCAGTAGAAGAGGTTAAAAAAAAAATGTGTAGGGATCCCAAAAGGCACATTTTACCTTCCTATTACCTATTCTCAGAATTGATTCTGTAAAAAAAGCAAGTCTGCCAGGGGCCCCTTCCATACCCCTGTTGGCCATACTGTATCAGGGCCTCGATGACAAGGCTGATTTGGAGTTTGGAGGAGGGACACTGGTTGTGGATCTTCAACAGCTTGGTCCCTGTTCATCTAATAATCAGATGGCTCAGGATGTTTGAGGAAAAGGAGGAGTCTCCTTAGGGATTCCTCATCACAACCTGAGCCCCGCTGCTGGATCCATATTCAAACTGTAATGTTGTGGTTACTGCAGGGGTGAAATTAGAGGAACTGTACAATTGGATAACCACAGTAAATCACTCTATTCCTGCAATGCTGATTTGATATCAGTAATTGAGAAAACAGACTTCCCATTTAGATCAGCTGTGCTAGCGCTTGATAAATGAGTCCACAGGGGTACAGTGGAGAGAAGATAATCCCTCTACCTCCAGTAAAGATCCTTTCTTTAAATTTATCAAAAGTTGGAGTTTAGAGGGACTCATTTGATTCCTTGAATAGCAGTTTCTATAATCACCAGCAGTAAAATAACTTTCTGATGTCATTGCTTCTGTAGAATAAAAAGTTGCTAATATTGAGCACAGTGATTTCCCACTATGATTACAAGGACAAAAGATTGTCATATCCCTCCCACCTCCCCTTGAACAGTGCTTTTTTTTTAAGATTTATTTATTTATGCATACAAGAACTGGGGTACAGGCAAGAGGTGGGGGGGCAGCAAGAGGATTCACCAGAGACAGAGCGGGGAGGAGAACAGGCAGATTGACTGAAACACACTGCTGAGGGGCGCAGGGGTGAGGCAGGAGAGGTCTGCTGCACCCTATGGGTCCGTCCCCTGGCTGGGGATCGAACTCATGCTGCAGTGACTGCGTGTAGCTTCACAGTCTGTGTTTTAACCCCTTGCACCACTAGGGAGGTCCTGAACAATGTTTTTTTTTTTTTTTTTTTTTTTTTTTTAGCACTAGGTAGCTGACAGTAGACTGGGCCTAAAACTCAACTCCTGAATGCAGTCGCTGAGCATAAAGCTCATCCTGACATCCTGCCATTAGGACAATATTAATCAGGTTTTGTATCAGTGACATGACTCAGTGAAAGGGATAATACATTTATTTACTCATTTATTCTCTACTCTAAAACTTCCTTAAAAGTTTTCAGGAAACTGGGCCTCCCTGGTGGCGCAGCAGGTTGAGTGCAGAGCTGTGAAGCTGTCCACAGCCTCTGCAGCGTGGGTTCAATTCCCGGCCGGCCAGGGTGATACCCAAATGGCATGGCAGACCTCTCCTGTCTCGCCTGCTGCTCCCCTCAGCAGTGTATTTCCATCCGTCTGCCTGTTCTACTCCCTGCTTTGTCTCTGATGTATCCTCTCACCCTCCCGTGCCTCTGACCTATACCCCAGTTCTTGTATAAAAATAAATAAAATATTTTAAAAAGTTTTCAGGAAACTGCTCCCTATGAACTATTATTATCTTACTCTTAATCTTGATAAATAACCAATGGTTTTATTTTAACCAGTGACATTGATGTCTGTACTCTTTTTTTTTTTCTCAGAGTAGACTATTCCCCTTGGTACCTAACACAAGCTTTATATTTGTAGTTGGCTACCTACCACACCCCCTTTTAAAGATCAAGGTCAACAATAAGAGAGCTTAATACAGAGGCCATAATTCATTCTGCATTCTGCTAACAAGCAACATCCATTTAAAATAGCAATAGTGCTTTCAAGTATTATTATTCAGGGAGGGACTTAAAAGGATTGGTTTTTTGGATCACTTTCTTGGCATACATTGAAGCTCAAATGTAAGATGTGTTCTGTGGGCAACTGTCTGCTTATTTTCTTTCCTAGACAAGTGGTTAACCCGTGTTGCATATCCTGTGTTTATAGAATTCCAGAAAGGTTATGTCATAGAAATCACTGGGGTGTGTGTGTGTATGTGCGTGTGTGCGCGTGTATGTGTGTGATTTATAGAGAGAATGTAAACTGAAACATCTTGAGGAGAAATCCATCGGTTTATAGTGACTGAAAACGTCACTGGAGGATGTTGGCCCTTACTTACAAATGCTGCCTGTGATGTTGACTCCTTTCTGCTTCAGAAGCCATGGAGGGTGAAATACATTCAAGTGACACCAGACAACTGAGCCAGAGCACAAAACAGCTCAAGTCACACAGGAGTTTCTCAATTCTGTCATTTGTAAAGTTGAAAAACTGCCTGAAGTTGTAATCATATGCAAGAAACCCTAATTTACATTAACAAAAACCAATTTATCTTGTCCTAAAATCACTGAAGATTCTTTAATGAACATGAGCTTCTGAAATAATGAGTACTTGGGGGGTGTGCGTGGGTTGGGGGCAGACTAGAATTCATTAGAAAGAAAAAGTCCCACAGGAGCTTTTATATTTTTAACATTTGCTTTTTTTAAAAGCTATTTTACTGTTTATCCCCATGAATTTAACAATTTTTGGAGGGGAAGGTATTATTTTAAATTCAGGGTTTTGCTTCTGATTTAAAAATCACAATTAGCACAATCACTAAAGAAATTGTCTTTCAATGGGCCTCCCCTGGTGGCGCAGCGGTTGAGTGCTGGGCTGCGAGGCAGCCTCTGCAGCGCGGGTTCGTTCCCCAGTCGCCAGCGAAGGTTCCACAAAAAAAAAAAGAAAAAAAGAAAGAAAGAAAGAAATTGTCTTTCCTGATATCCATAAAACAGCTTAATATTTGAATTCACCTAAACACCAACAGACTGCTATAGACCATTTTGAAAACATTCCCTAATCCTTAGAAATAGCATACTTCTCTCATATTCTTTCAAACACTAATCCTTGGAAAAAACATACCTCCTCTCATTTTCTATTCAATGTTTGCTATTGTTGTAATCTAAGTAGGGGCCTCTTTGAAAAAATGCAAAATTAAGTTTAACCCACAATTGAGTCTTACATCCTGTGGTCTTGGAATTTTTAAATTTCATTCAAAACACACATTATAAACAAAGTCTCCCAAATGACCATCTAGAGAGGAATGTGGCAAAAATCCAGAAACTATTGTAATATTTGGAACTAGCATAAGCACAAATAATCAGTGTGTTTTTTCAAGAGGGGATTATGGGTTGCAGTTTGACAAACTCTACAGGGGATTTGCACGAGATGGGCAAAGCTAAATTCCATAGTAGTTGTATGCCTCCAAAAGAAACCAAACCCTGCGCAGAGAATGAAGAGGAAGAAGAGGAATTAAAAGGATTTTCTTAATAACTAATATTTGTTCAATGTAGCCACAATTTGAGGAAACATTCTGGCTTGTAAATTCCTATAAAATTCAAGTTCAAAGCCATATACTTGACAAGCCTGTTCTTTAACACATTAGTTTGGTATTATTAACAGTGGAGTCTGAATCACAGTAGGAGGGGGTTTTGGAGAGGATGACCAGAGACTACACCAAAAATTATGTTACCAAGTCAGGAAATTCAAATGTTAGAGGCAAGAGGACCAGTGGAGTTATTGGAATACCAAGGAATATTTGGAAAAGAGTACTTTTAGAAGTGAATCTATAAATGGAATTTAAGCAAAATGAGGAATAATCATGTTGAAGGCGTTTAAAATCTAGGCTTCCAAGATAAAAGGTAGGACAGAAAAAGCAGGATTAGAACCTCAAGCTATGCAAATATATATCTTACATCCTTTTTTAAAAAAAGGTGAAAGAATGCCAAAAAAGGAATGAAGCAATGAATAAAAGGTTTATATCTCAAAAGAGACATAGGAGAGGAAGCCAGGCACATTTTAATAGGATTTTCTTCTTAGCAAAGTTTAATATGATGTTATCTTATGCATTTGTCATTTTATAACTCAATTCATTTTAAGAGTCTACTGATTCATCAACTCTTCTAATCCCGTTTAGAAGAACTTCTTTATCTAAAAGATCACCCTCAATTTCATGCTTATTTCTAATATAATTATTAACACATAGAACAGATCTGCTAGACACCTTCGGTATATAATATTTTTCTACTCATAAATAATTGAATGTGAGTAGCTCTCACCACCTCCATATTGTTTCAGTTTCAGTTTTAATACACCATTCTGAGAAATTTTTGTGAGCGAATATAGCATTTTAGGTTGTTTTGCTTTTAATCATCATGAAAATGCATCATTTCACTGGGAGGAATGAAGGAAAAAGACTTCATATAAACTGCACTAATTTTATAATACACTTATAGGAATTGCATTATCCTGATAAACAACCAGCATCCTCTCAGAAAAGATAGCTAAGGTGCTTTTAAAAATAATCTGATAATCACCGTTACAAATAGAGCATTGTCTCTGAATATTAGTTCTGCAAATATGTGACCAACCAGGCAAAATAAAGTGAGTGATTAGTCTATTTTGATTTTTTAAACAATTCTGAAATATTTACACCAAACCTCCTCAATATTTTTTTAATGAAAAAGCAAAATTTTTGGAGGAGTAGGAATTGTACAAATTATAGGTTAGCTGGTATATGTAAGTGGGCTCTTGAGTTGGAGACAGAAAGAGAACTTCAGATCTGGTTTGACCACTTCTGACCTGGGTGTCCTTGGGCAAATCACTTAAACTCCTGGAGCCTTACTTCCTTCACCCATAAAATTAGATGTGTGTGAGTGTACATGGGGGGTGGGAGAGGTGGGGGGTAGATTATGAATGTGAAAAGGTGGATGAGCCATTGTATTCAGGATCTGAATGCTCCTCACTTTCCTTTCCCCATATGGACTTCACAAAAAAAATGCTAGTAAAATATCCAAGTCTATACTGCTGAAAGGCTTTGGTATTTACGTAGCACTAGATTCTCAAGAATCGCCTGAATATTGTAAAGGTTGTTTCTCTCTACTTGTGTTTGAAAACTTTTTTTGAAAGCGTTTCACAATTAAAGTACTTTGAGCAGCTTAAGAACAATGAAAGGAATTTACTCTTAAGAGGGCAGTTAATCCAAATAAAGTCGCTTCCCTCCCCCACCTAGCATATTTTCTTTCTCTCCTGTTTATTTTTTTCCATAGCTTTTATCATTATTTAAATTGATCCTACTTGTTTACCTTTTTATTATCTGCATCTCCTACCTGGGACACTAGTCCCCTGAGGGCTATAATCTTGTCTTTCTTGTTCAAACCTGTCCCCTTATACTAGAAGAATCTGGCTCATAGTGTTACAGGGCAGGGAGAGGGGCAGCCCAGACCTGGAACCTCCCCTTTTCCTGGGGACCACCCTGTTACAATAGTAGGTATTCAGTAAGGATTTCTTAATGAGTCAGGAATAGATTCCATGAAGTGCAAGTCTGATAGGCTAAATGAAGCCACTGGTCCCCTGAATGATGTGTGGATTTGGTGGAACACCGACTGAGAAGACAACTGAGTTACCAGAGGGTGTATTTATAAGATTATTAGGACACTCAGTTTATCTGACCTTGGTTCCAAGCAGGGGCCTTCATGAGGAACTTAACAAAAGTACTGATGAACTCCCTAAAACACCCAAACATGGAGGGGACTCCACTGATGGCTACTTTGTACTAAGTGTTCTGCCTGCACGGTTACATGTGTTACTTATTATTCAATACCAATGTACTTTAATATTAGCCTCCTTTTGAAAATAATCTCAGAAGTTAAGCAACAGACCCATAGTCACCCGTTGGTATCAACTAATATCTAACTCTCCTCTGTACATCTTGTGGACCCATTAGGTTTTTTTAGTTTTATGAGTCTGAATTAAAAACACAGACACTGTTGTATTCGTTTTAGATTTTTTTTCTAGATTGCATCTTGTACAGGGGCTTGATAATTATGATTACTTATGGGATTACATTGATTATGGACTATCTCTGGATGGATACTTAAGAAACTGGTAATAGGGTTTTCTTTTTAGAGGGTAACTGGATCTTTGGGAACACATAGTCAGAGGAAGACTTTTCTCTGTATTTAGTGTTGCCAGTTGAAAGTACAGGATGGTCAATGAAATTTGAATTTCAGATAAATAATTTTGCGAATAATTAGGTCCCAAATACGGAATGAGACAAATTTATACTAAAAGTGTGTGCAGAGGGGGTGTATGGAGGAGTGCTTCCTATATTACGAAGAAGTTCCCTGATATGAACTGAGTATCCTACAATTCTACTTAATTCTGACATCACTATCTTCCTGCAGATAGTTCAGATCCCACAGGTTAAGGACTCACAGACTGCAGCCGCTTCCAATGCCAATCACAATTCCAGGCTGTTACCTGTGCTGCTGACCCGCTGGTACAGATTGGAGATTCCCATGATCCCTTCCTTTTGTTTCATTAATTTGCTAGAGTAGCTGACACAACTTGGCTTACAAAACCCACTTACTAGATTACTGATTTATTACAAAAAGGATATTAAAGGATATAAGTCAACAATGAGACGAAGAGATACACGGGGCAAGGTCTTGATCAAAGGAGCTTCTGTCTTGCCTAAGATTCTACCATGTTTCCTGCATGGTGGAACCATTCTAGTTGCCCAACCTAGAAACTCCAATTTATATCCTTTTGGGGTTTTATGGTTCCTTCATTGCACAGGTAGGATTAATTAAGCCATTGTCAAATGGGGCTTGAACTCAACCTACAGCCCCTCTCCCTTCCCTGGAAGTCAGGGGGTAGGGCTTAAAGCTCCAATCCTCTAAACACTTGGTTTGATCCCACAGGCAACCAACCTTTACCCAAAAGTCATCTCATCAACATAACATGGCCTAAGAATACTCTTTCTAAGTAAGTTTAAAGGGGGCCTCCCTGGTGGCGCAAGGGGTTAAGCACCGCACTATGAAGAAATCCGCAGCCTCTGCAGCATGAATTTGATCCCCAGCCGGCCATGGAGGTACCCACATGACCCAGCAGACCTCTCCTGCCTTGTACACTGCTCCCTTCAGCAGTGTACTTAGGTCAATCTGCCTGTTCTGTTTCCCACTCTGTCTCTGGTGAATGCTCTTACCCCCTGCATCTCTGGCCTGTACCCCAGCTCTTGTATTCATAAATAAATAAGTAAATCTTAAAAAAAATAAGTATAAAGGGACTAAATTTGCAAAGATGATTTCAATGGTTTGTATTTTGCTAGAAGAGTACAGCAAAGGCAGGGGGGAAAAAGTCAGAAAACACACTTCTTGATGAAGTTGTAGCTATTACAACCCAGAAGACACCTCACTCATGGCTCTTGGGACAAGACTGTTTAGAGGGAAAAAGTTGTTATCCAAATTCCAGGTCACCTTCAGCTTCATTAAGGTGGAACCTTAAATTCACTGAACATTATATTGGAAGAAAACCTTTTGGGGCTTCTTTTCAGTATATCTATCTTTTCCTTCACATTTGAAAATAAATGTTTCATTGCCAATTTCATCCCCCATGCCTACCCCATCATCAGCTTTCTGGCTTGGCCTAGAGGTGATATCCCAATTTTTTGGTCCTTAAGGTAACATTAGCATACCTAATATGTAATTACTCTTAGAAGAATCCAAATCTTTAGATTCTTAATGCACCAAAGGTACTGAAGAACAAAGTGTTCCCTAAGGCAGCTTTAGTAAGAAAAGTCTCAAGAGCCCACAGCATTCACATTCTAGACGTATTTATAACTGTGAAGGAAAATTACTTAATTTCTCTAGGCCATATGTATCTTTGCTTGCTATTAAAAAGGAAGGAGGAATGTTCTTCAGTGGTGTGAAAGATCAAATGAGTCTGTGCATGAAGTCCCTTGAATTAATTTGGTACTCAATAATTTCAGTTATTATTTTTATCTTCTGAGATACTTAGGATTGTTAAGGAATTTTATCCTTATCAGAAATATAATCTCAAACTTATTATGAATCTAGAAGGTAAATCAACTGACAGTGATGCCTAGTCTCTAATTTTCTCTGGCGTTTATTATTTGTCTACAATTGTCTCAGTCTATGACTAAGATAAAGGTTATGAGCACATTAATTTTTAAAATATCAAACTGAATAAAATAAAATTTTAGTTTTTACTATTTTCTTAAGTTTTATTGGAATACACTTCACATACCATATAACTCACCCATTTTAAGTGCATATCCAATAGTTTTCTGTATATTCACAGAGTTGCTCAACCCTCACCACAATAAATTTTAGGACATTTTCTTTTTTTTAAAGATTTCTTCTTTAATTTTAAAAAGATTTATTTTCATTTATTTATGAATACAAGAACTGAGGTGTACGCAAGAGGTGTGTGTGTGGGGACTGAGAGGATTCACCAAAGACAGAGTGGGGAGCAGAACAGGTGGATCTACTGAAATACACTGCTGAGGGGAAGGAGCGGGTAAGATAGGAGAGGTCCAGCTGTGCAATGTGGGTCACCATCCTTGGCTGGGGATAGGGGATGGAACTCATGCCTCAGTGCCTGGTGATAGCTTGAGAGTGCTGAAACTTTAACCCCTGCACCACTAGGAAGGCCTAGCATACACCTTTTGAAAAACATCTATAGCACAAAATTAAATACTTCTGTGTAATATTCTTCAGAAGTTATCTTTCAGTTCTTACGTCCCTTTTTGGTTTTTGCCTAGATTCTATGATTTGATGCCTATTTTGGAAACTTGGAAAGTACCATGCAAATAAAGATATAGTTGTGCTAGTTAAAAATAAAATACTTAATATTTGCTGGTGGAGGAAAATATGATGCTAGGTAGGTAAAACTCTGATGAAAATCAGATTTGCACTTCATAAGAATATTTCTGGAGAACTTTAGACTTGAAAAGTATGAGCCAAATGCTTCTCCCAGACTATAGTTTCTAACTTTCAGTGAAGTCAAAAGTAATTCTGAGGGCAGAATTTAAGCCAAGTGTTTGGAAAGCTGGAAGGAAAAAAAAAACAGAAGCATGCATAAATTTCCAAGTCATTCCGAATTACTTAGATGAGAGGCAATTTGTAGTTAAGATTTTGAGAGACATTTTTTTCCACTAGTGGGAGAGTCATAACATTTTAATGTAATTTACCTTACCTTGTACAGGATGCTAATCTTGAGAGAATTTAGTTAAATAACCAATGAAGTAGCAAAAACCACATTTAAGACAATACCGGTTATAACATCCAATAGTCTTTAAAGATCCCCTTAAGTAGTTTTTCTATGCATTTCACAAATTAAATAGAACATTATGAAATTGAGATGAAACTCTTCAGCCACTTTTGTTATATAAAACTAAATCTGTACTCAATATTTATTAACAGCTTCATTAGATATGATCTTAACTAATTTTTCCTGCAGTACTCTCACAAGATTCTTAGTAATTCCCACATGATGGGCCTCCCCGGTGGAGCAGCGGGTTGAGCACAGCGGTGTGAAGCTGTCCGCAGCCTCTGCTGGGCCAGTTCTATTCCAGGCCTGCCAGGGAGATTCCCATATGGCGGGACAGACTTCTCCTGCCTTGTCCGCTGCTCCCCTCAGCAGTGTACTTATGTCCTTCTGCCTGCTCTGCTCCCTGCTCTGTCTCTGGTGAATTCTCTCACCCTCACGCACCTCTGGCCTGTGCCCCAGGGCTTGTATAAATAAATAAAATCTTAAAAAAAAAAATAATTCCCACATGATGTCATAATGACAATTTAAAATTTTAATTCATTAATTAAAATATCGACATACTGACAATTCAATTATTAAAAGTGACAATATAGATTTTGATAATGACATTCAATGGGAGAGTCCTTTAGCAGCTTTTGATAGAATTAGGTATTTTTACAAGATTGGAATTGATTGATATCTTCCCTCACTAACTGTCAGTACTGAGCAAACTGGTTCCAAAGTTGATCTTCTTAGTCCTTTATCTATTTTGAACAAGGGTGCTAGCCACAAAGGTCATATCTACAACTTGATGCTTATCATTACACTATCTATGACACTAAATAACACAAATGCAAAGAGTGAAACCTTTCTGGTAGGTTTCCTTTGAAAAACTGATAAAGGCCATCTGTACCTAAGGTTAATAGAGAGAGTGATCACAGGATCTTTTGTTATTCTTTTTGATTTGCTATATAACCACATTTAAATTTTTACAAATAAGTGTGTCAACCAAAAATAAATACAATGAATTTATTTAAAGGCAATGCCTTTAAATTATTTAATTATTTACATAACAGTCTAATGCGATACACGCAACAAAACTCTAAGGCAGGTAGTTTTAACACATATCATAGAAAACAACATTGGTATGGGCAGGAGAATTTCCTAGTGAAATAACTTACTGAGCACCTAATGTGTACTCAGTGATTCATGTCATATGTAAATCATTCATCAAATGTGTATGTCAAATGATACCTCAAAACCTATGCAATAGGTTTTACATTTCTTGTAAGCAGGTGAGAAAAAATTTTCTAGCTCAAAGGTACCCAGTGGTTAGTGGTAGAGGTAGGAATGCAATGACGGAGCTAGTCCAATGTTCCTTCTTTCATACCCTGATTATTTTTTTAACTATGGGTGTTCAACATTGACTTAACAAAGAACCAAAATCATTGTACTATATGCTACATGACATGACAAAGGGGAAAGTTTAAGATATCAAATTTAAATAGATTGCTTTATAAACTGCTAACTAGAATTTTAACAAGCTGTCATTTCTTATGTACATAGTATTAACTGGCTTTATCTTTTTCATGCGATAAAAAGAACAAATATATCAATCACACATGGAAACATTTTCTTCCAATGATATTAGTTAGAAAAAGTTCTGACAAATTGTTAAATTTATATACTTTCTTCTCACCAAATATGCATATGATTTCATTCTATTCTTCTTCACTAGAGTAAATGGTCCCATCTTTGCCTGCTTCACTTTCTTGAACTGCTGTGCATGTCAGCAAATTAAGCAAAA
Source organism: Talpa europaea (assembly GCF_964194135.1). NCBI lineage: Eukaryota > Metazoa > Chordata > Mammalia > Eulipotyphla > Talpidae > Talpa > Talpa europaea. The sequence continues at coordinate 129,981,818 of NC_140071.1, read as the reverse complement.
CTTAACTTGGACCTGCAAAAAGAAAAATCAAATTCCCAGGACCAAAGAATCCTGTGAAAATCAAACATAATTGGAAAGAAAAGGATAAATATTTAATTTTGTTTCTCAAGTTCTCCTATACTATGGCTCATTTCAGTGTGCTCTTTGTGTTAATCCTAGAGTTAGGGCTCGTTTTCTTTATATAATTGCATAGACTGAAGGAGTCCTTCATGACACTTTTTCGATCTCCTGTTACATTTTATTAACTTTGATTAATATGTAGTAGAAAATGATAGAGATACTGTTACTAAAAAAAAAAAAAAAACGGAGGCATAGAGACCAATGAAAACCACAAGAAACTTTTGTGCAGCAAATGGCTTGTTTCTAAAGTGAGTTATCAGTGAGGCTTTCCTATGCACACAACCGCCTCACCATTTGATCACATCAAACCCTGCTTAACATCCTCAAAAGCTCTCATCTACAGCAGGTTTCACAACCTTTTTAGAAATGAAATAACAATATTGTCACATTTGAGTGGGATATGATAAAGACATGGATTAACACCAGTCTGGATAAAATCATCAGGGTATTGGCCGTTTTAAAATTTATTTTTGAAGTGTTAATGGTATCTTCACATATCTTCTAAGACTTTTCATTAGATGAATGCAACTTAGGGATTTATCAAATAAAAATATTAGTCAAAAAACAAGAGTGTAGCGGTTATGTTACAGATATCATCTATGTACTTTGAATCCTCATGACTATCCTATGCAGTAGGTGTTATTAGCTCCATTTTACAGGTGAGGAAAATGAGAAACTGATATTTATGTAACTTGCCTAAGGTGTTTCAGCCAGAATCCATGCAATGTGGTGGGAGAGCCCATATGCTCCATCATGAGGCTGCCTAACAAAATTTCAATGTTTTAGTGTTCGTTAATGAGAATATAACATAACCTTAGAACAAAAGCAATGTTGAAATGTGTCACTGTATTTAAACCACCACAGCAAAATGGAGTGACTCCTCTCAAATGCGCTGTTACTGCCACTGACTGCTCCCCTTGTCCACGACATGTACTCTCAGGAGCTCCAAACAAGCACTTCTTTTTTATTATCAATGTATTTCATTTATTAGTTTCCTAAAAAGAAGCTATATGCCATTACTCCCTTTAATGTGAAATTCCCAGAGAGATCATACTCAACTCCTATAATATTCTCAAAGTATCACAATTTGCAATAGAATCCCTGCCCAGCATGTTAGACATGCTAGAAACATCGTTGGTGGGCGGCTTTGGTCCAGATGTGCTTATTTAGAGCCGCAGAGTGTGGGACCCAGTTGATTCTGATGCACACTCGCTTGTGAAGACCACTCTTGTATTCCTTCTTATGACCCCGTTTCGGATGTCCACCCCACTTCTGCGAGCACCAAAACCCCACCTGGAGTTCCCCTAAATACAAGATGCTCTTTCACACCTCGCATGTAGTTTCCTGTGCTTTCATGCTTCCTCCTTCTCTTATTGTTTTCTGAACTCTACTCCATAGAGTCGGTTCAAAAGTCATCTCTACAAGGTGTCCCCAGCCCATCAGGAAAGTGTTTAGTGTTTCTTTCATGGTACCCCAATGCCATTAAACTCGCACCTCTGTTCCAGAATATGTACTGTTAGTCAGCAAGTCCCCAAGGTATTCCAGTTATCTGTTTTATAACCACCCCAGATGATGTTCAACTTCATCTACGAGTGGTAGGGGTTTTGAACTTCTTTGAATGGGCTGTGAGCTCAGTGTTACCAAATGGAATACAGACGTTCTGCACTTCTTAATTGCAATGAGATGGTGAATCATGTACATAACTTCCATTACAAAACAATCTAGCAAATAACAGAAAGGAACAATTTTTTTTTTCCTCTTACCACATTTCTTTCTTGCCCCCCTGGTTTGGTTTTATCTTTTGAATAGGCAATATACATGCATGTGGAATAAAATCTGAATCTAAGAGAGCCGACCATGAGATGAGACACCTGCCCACCTATGATCCCCAACCCTCCTACCTGTGAGTCCCCTACAGAGAAAATGTCAAGGTTACAGTTTCTAATGTGTCCTTCTAGAATCATTTAAGGCACATGTAGGCAAATAAGTATATATTTATCTCTCACTGCTTTGTACTTTTAAAAAAACTTTGTGATCCTTCCACATAAGTACATAAAAAGTGGACTCTATTAATAGATGAATACTATTTAATTCTATGAATACATCATGTGTTTTTTATTTTTTTTAACTTTTGGATAACTTTTATTTTTAGTATTTACTATTCAACCCACACTTAATATTTAACGTAATCTTTTAAAATTTTTTAAAATTTTTAAAAATTTGTTAAATTTTTTTTTATTTTCATATTCCCCATACAATTGCAACCCCGATTTTGACCCAATCCCTCCTTTCCAACCCTCCCCCCACAAAGAGTGTCTCTGGTTCATAGTTGTTTGTTGATTTTGATTTTTTTCTTTATTATAGTTATTCTTTTTCCTGTTCCATATTTAGGTTTTCTAGATTCCTGTTATGAGTGAGACCATCCAGTATTTTTCTTTTTCTTTCTGGCTTATTTCGCTGAGCATGATCCCTTCCAGCTCCATCTATCATGGGTTTTTTAAAAGGCATCTCTTGACTGACATTTAGGTTGTTACCCATATTATCTGCCATAAATGACACTACAATATAGAGTTTCACACCTGTCAGTATATTTGTAAGGATACACTTCTAGAAATGGAACTGTATGGTTAATAGGTAGTGATATTTTATCAAAAATGGTTTTCATGGGCCTCCCTGGTGGCGCAGCGGTTGAGTGCTGGGTTGTGAAGCTGCCCGCAGCCTCTGCAGCGCCGGTTCGATCCCCGGCTGCTCCCCGGCCACCGGAGGAGGGTCCCACATGGCGCGCAGACCTCTCCTGCCGCCCGCTGCTCCCCTCAGCAGTGTACTTCGGTCCTTCTGCCTGCTCTGCTCCCCGCTCTGGCTCTGGTGAATCCTCTCACCCTCCCGCGCTTCTGACTGTACCCAGGGCTTGTATAAATAAATAAATAAATAAATCTTAAAAAAAAAAAGGAAATCCTTTAAGTAAGTAGAGGCACACCTACTGGTTTAAACTAGGAATAAGAATTTTTTTGCAGAAAAAGCTGCTCTAAAGGCACCTCCATTCATTCTCCAGACACCAACCGAGTGCCCCTCCTGCTCCAGGCTTTGTTTTCTCATGGCCAAGACTTGAACAATAAACAAAATGCACAAAGTCCTTACCTGCATTGATTACATTGTAGTGGGAGAAGGCAGACAGGAAACACAATATATGTTAGTTTATGATCAATGTCAAGGACAGGATAGGAACCATGAGGGGGTCCCTTTTATAGAGTATAGTCAAGGGAGGTCTCACTGAGAAGGTGACATTAGAACAAAACCCTGAAAACAGTGAAAGGAGGAGACACCAGGTGTCTGAGGGGAAAAGAATGCCAGGCAGCTGACAGAGCAAAGGCTGGTTGGAGTGTGTCTGGCGTGTCCAAGAAACAGCAAGGAAGGCTACTGGTTACAGCTCAGTGAGCAAGGGGCAGAAGAGGAACTGGTGAGGCCAGGGAAGCCAGATTACCCAGGTTTTCATAACAGAATGGGAAAACCATTACAGAGCGCTGGAAGGTTACTCTATACTCTATTGAGAACAGACTAAGAGAAGGCAAGAATGGAAGGGACAACTAGTGAAGGGTCTTCCTACAAGCCGGGCGAGAAATGAGATGGGTTAGTCAAGACTGCCCTGTAGCCAAGGAGGTCTTTGGATTGTGTGTCTATTTTGAAAGTGGAGCCAGAATGATTTGCTAGGGTAAGTGCTAGATAGGAGAGGAAAAGGAGAAAGAATGATGCAAAAGGTTCTTGGTTTAAATAAATGCAAGGATGGAGTTGCCACTTCCTGAGACGGAGAAAGACTCCAGGCTGAGCATGTTTTAAAGTGAAGATGAGTTGTGATTTGACTTGTGGTTACTGTGACTTTCCAAGGGCAGTGGGCTTCTTGATGGCCATGGTTCTAATTAGCATAAGGGACTATGTCATAACTGAGATGCCTCCTTGGGATGCAGGCTCCAAGCAATGGGTGCCCATGGGCATTGTCCTGAGCCAGCCTGTTCTAAATCAAAATGGCACTGACATAATGTATGTTTTACATATTCTGTGTAAAATCTGTAACCAAAGGAATAGAAAAGTGCACACACATATAAAACTAACAACCTTGAAGACGACTTAATCATTTGCTGGTTATGTAGAGGGGCTGGAGGCCCCTCTACATAACCAGCAAAACCTAATCCCCTATTAAAAGACTCACTGTCTTCCAAAAGCCTAAATTCAATTTAACTCTTCATTTAGGGCTTATGATGTTCCCAAGACACCAGTTCCTGCACAAAACCAGACTAGGTTGGTGCAGAGACCATAGGAGAGCAGCATGAAATGTGCCTCATTGCAGACTGTAGGCAGGAACTGACTGGATCAATCAATCAATCATCCCCAAAGACGGGATGTGCTTAAAAGAGTTGGCACTAAGTATCCGATGAAACAATACCTAAACAGAATGAGTATTTCAACAAATACATAGAAAGGTGAGGGAAAGCAAAACCAGTCTTTTAAGTCATATCAGAAGGAGGAAAGAAACAGAAAAAGAAAGAATGGAAATTGCTATTAGGGGTTACTTCAAAGGGCGAGGAAAAGATTAGGGGCAAGAAATTTTGTAAATGATGTACATGAATGAGAGCTGGGATCCACACAAGCAAACAAAGGGAGCCCGGAGAGCGCTATTTTTTCCTTCTCAACTCTCGAGGCCAGCGGGTGCAGCGGACAGCAAGCAACCCCTGCTCGGAGACAAGCGTTAAAGGAATTCGAACTCGTTTCACAGCAAGTCAAGCGGTGACCAACGAGGTGACTCATGCCCCTGACTCAAACCCGACCCGGGGATGTCAGCTCCGGAGGCCGGGGGGCGGCGTCTCCCACATTTCAGGAAAGTACCAGGCTCTCGCGGGGCGCCTGGAAACCTCCCGGGGGGCCCGGCCCGGGGCTCCTCCTCAGGAGGGTGAGCTCTGCCCATGGGCACCCCGAAGGGCTGCTCATCTCCCGGCTTCCCCTTCCACCTTGGGGGTCCCCCCACCACTCCTGTCCCCCAAACGTCGCTCGACGCGCCCGCTTTCCAGCCCGCGGGCCTCCCCCGGGCGGCCCCCAGCCCCGCGCCCCCCGGCCCCGCCTCCGCCCCAGCCGCTCCCGCCGCCCGCCGCCCGCACACGCGCGGCACGGACAGCGCCGGGCGCCGCTCTGGACGGACACCTGTCCCGCCCGGGCTCCGCGAGATTTGGGGCGGACGCCCAGGCAGCGGCGGGCGCGCTCTCGCGAGGCTTCGGAAATTTCCCACGGCCCGTGTTGTGTCTGCGCGGAGCCGCGGCGGGCGGGGGCAGGCGGGGTAGCGTGAGACTGGGCTGCCCGCAGTGGGCGCATGCGCAGAGCCGCCCGCGCGGGTGGCGCCAATCCTGCAGCGCCTGCCGCAGGTCTCGGCCGGAGGATTCCAGTTCTCCGGGTTTTGGGGTTCCCTGAAGGAGGCAGTGCTGGATCTGGGAATCTCTAGGAATTGAGAGGGCGGGGTGGCGGGGGGTGGGGGCAGGGGTGCTGCAGGTGGGCAGGGGAGGAGGGTGCGCGCCCTGCACCTGTCCATGAAGGGCCCAGACGGGCCCAGTTGGCTCGGGGCTGCCTGGCCCGGCCCGGCCTCGGCGCGGCCACGAGCGCTTCCAGCGCCGCGGGAGGACCTGGCCGGCCCGCTCCCCCTCACACCTGTGCGCACACACGGCTGGGGCTGCGAGGGGCCGCGGGGGAGGCTCGCGCAGCAGGTAGCGCCCTGCACCCGGGGGGCGGTGGTGGGGGGCGCCCCGGCTGCAGGGCAGGTCTCCCCGCTGCAGACACCGAGCGCGCCCGGGCGTGCAGCGAGCTGGGCAGCGGCGGCGTCCTCGCCAAGGGCCTGGGCCGCGCCTCGGTCCTCCCCGCGGGGTGCAGAGCGCGGGCGGCCGTGCGAGCGCCCCCGGGTCCCGGGCCCCCCCCCTCCCGGCCCGGCCGCAGCCCCCGCCCCGCGCCCCGCGCCCCGCCCGAGCGCCGGCCCCGCCGGGGCCGCGGCACCTGCCGCGGGCGGCCCGGGGCGCGCGGGTGAATGAACGGGGCCGGGAGCGCGGGAAGCCGCGCGGAAAACACCCCGCGGAGGAGGCGTTTCCTCGGGCCCGCGAGACGCGGCGCATTTTCTCAGGACCCCTCCTCCCGCGGCCCCGCCCCCTGACCCCTCCATTCCCCGTCCCCGCCGCGGTCCCCTCCGGTTTTCCTCCTCTCCGCGCACGTCCCTCAGGGCGCGCCCCAAAACCCGGATCCCGGAGCGCTCCCCATGGACCGCGCGGAGGGCTCGCCCGCGGGGCGGCCGCCTGCGCATGCTCCCGCGCCCGGGTAGGTGTCCAGGCCGGCGGCGCGCCGGGGCCGACTCCGCGGGCGGCGCGAGGCGTCCGGCTCCCGGCGGCGGCCGCGCGGGGCGACGGCGCGCGGGGCTGGGTGGCCGCGAGCCGCGAGGAGCGAGGGAAGGGGCGGGGGCGCGGCCGGGCCGGCGGCGGGGATCTCGCGAGGGTTGGAGTTTTGGCGAGAGTTTGTGGAAGATGGCGCCTGTTGTGACAGGGTAAGTCTGGGGGACCCGGAGCGCCGGGAGCCGGGAAAGTTGCGGGCGTCTCGCTGCCCGCGGCGGGCGGCGGGCGCGGGGCCGCGGCGCGCGCGGCGGGCGGGGGCCGCGGGGGCGGCGGCGCGCGCGCCGGGCGCGGGGGCGGCGCGGGCCGGGGCTGCCCGCTCGGCGCCGCCGGGGCTCGGGCTCCGGCGCGTGAGGGCGGGCGGCGGCGGCGAGGCCGGCGGGTGCGGGCGGGCGCGCGGGGCCCCCGGGCGCCGTGCCCGCCGCGCGCCCCCCGCCCCGCGCCCGCGGGCCCTGCCTCCCCGCCCCGCAGCTTTGTTCCTCCCGGCCGGCGTCGCCCGCTCGCCGGGCCGGTGCCCCCAGCTCGGGCGCTTTGTCTCTCCCGCTGCCCCCCGCGACTCAACCCCCGGCCCTTTGTCTCCCCGCCCCGGGCGCTTTGTCCGCCCCGGCGCTCCCCGCATCCCTTCTGCATCTTCTCCCCGGCGCTGTCCTTCCTCCCGTGCGCCTTTGTTGTGCCCCTTGCTACTTGGGGGGTCAGTGACCTGCCGCCGTCCGGGCACCAGATTTCTGTGCGGCTCTTTCCATTTTCCCAGCGTTTTCGTTGTGGGTTTCCCTCTCACCTTTCTGGTGGGTCCCCGGGCACCCGCGGAGGCTTTGTCTCCCCCATCCTTGAGCGTGTTTGCTCGGCACCCCCTTCTCCTACCATCGCTTGATTTATCCACTACCCACGGAGTGTGTTGGCTGCGCTGTCTCAGCCCGGGGACTCCATCTGGTGCTTTTACGTGCAGACAGACTCTTAAGGTTTGTTATTGTTTTTGTGGGTCCGAAAGATGGGGGTACTTAGTTTCCTCTTCAACGCCTCTCCTCTCGGCACCCCTTTCTCTCGGGATTACGTGCACGTCTTCCCCCCCCCACCCCCCTCTTTTCTCTCGGGATTACGAGTCTCCAGTTTTCTTCGCCGTCTCTTTGGGCCTGTGGTTGTTTTGCTTGGAAACAGTAGCCCTGGAAAAAGATCTGGTCTCTGGGTTCTAGCAAATCCTCCCTCCCCCCGTGGAGTTTTGACGGCCTAGGCCAAGGGCAGCTGTCGCAGCTCCGCATCTGGGTTACCTGAGGGTATTCTAGGACGGTTGCAGGAGACGCACGCTATTTTTTTTCTGTTGACATGTGAGAATAGTTTCAGATTAGCCGCACTGGCTATTCCTTTGGTGTGTGATTAGCGGTTGAGTGAATTTAGATGTTAAAAATTTGTGAATGTTCGGGTGGAGGATTCCAGTGTTTTTCTGAACCTCTAGGTGTACAATTCAGTTATTTTATCAGTAACGCCTTTGGAAGGAAAAAAGTTACACATCTTGCTTGGGAATTTGATATAAATGTTCTACTTTTAAGAAATCACTAGATAGTTTACTGTGTAAATTGTGACAGCCCCTATGCCTCGTCGGAGTTGAAATGAGGAAAAAGCTGAAGAGTGCGATTTCTAGTTGAGTCCTGCTTCTAGAATCTTTTGTGGGGTCATTGAATCAAATGCAATTAAAAGACATTTAAGTACTAATCTTAGGTAAGGTAAAGGCACTTCTAATGTTAAAGGAGAGTTAAGTTATTCAGAGTTCTTATTGTTATGGTAATATAAGAGCTGGGGGTTGGGGGAGGTGGGTGACGTGGTTTATTTAAGAGTCCTGAATATTCTGGTACTGAGCACTAGAGGTTTTTTGTTAGACCCAAGAAATTGCTTAGGAGGTATTTTCCTCTCCTACTAGTTGAGCACTACTTTTGGAAGATATGTTTGCCCATAAAATCATTTGAAGTGTAATTTCACTTGTAAAGTTCCCCAGAAAGTGCTACTTACACAGGATATATACAAGATCTAGCATGATGAATGTTAGTGCATTGGAAAACACTTTTTTTGAGCACTGTGCTTAGAATTTGTACTTTGAATTTTAATAATGAAAATCATGTTTCCAGATTGATTTATGGAGTTTTGGTGAAAATTTGAGTAGATTTTACCCAATAATCATTTCGCCAGCCTGTTACTTGTTCTCGGTGCCTAATCATTCTTTTGAAGGTAAAATTTTGAGTGGGCTCTCGGTTTTGACTAGGCAAAGTATAAATATGGTATAATAACAAGGTATTTTGCTCTGACTTGTGAAGGATGATCACATAAACACAAAAGCAGGCTCATGCAATTTGATTTGTTTTTCACCTAAGTCATGTAAGACCTTAATTCACGACCAACTAAAAGGGTGCCTTTACTAACTTATATCAAACAGCAGCATATTTAGAAACACATGGAATGAGTTGTGGTTGGGAAACTTTCATTCTGAGTATTGACTATTAAAACTTTAAAAATTTATTGTACATGCATGTAGCAGATGAAGCTATGGAGAGTTTATTTTCAGGGGAAAATTAAAGAGGCTCATTTGCAGTATTTCAGATCTTTTGCAATATGCTTTTAGGTACCAGCTTTTTAAGTAGTTTGGTTCGTTAAAAAGTTATCTGTTGTCATATACTATCTATTTTTTTTAAGTGGCTGAGACTGTAAATGACTGGGGGGTAGTTACTCTTGCTAGCTGTAATCCATTAGGGAATCTTTGGCACTCTGGATGGATAAGACATTAGGGAAAAAATGGTGTGTTTGAAAGGTCTTACAAATCTTAATTCTAGTATTCTGTCATTTAAAAAAATGAATTCTAAAATCCTTAGACTTGGCCTTAAGTATTATTTTGCATTTTGTTTCTTCCTAATGCTGAATTTCATGTTATTGCATCTAGGGGCAGTATTTTCTCATGGATTGACTAAAAGTTGTTATTTTTGGCATCTGCATTTGTGATTATTTCCAAGTTACTCTGCTTCCCTTGGGTCAGTTTCCTAACTATGTAGTAAAATGGGAATTGTAATAACTTGCCACATCTGCACAGGATTGCTGTACCTTAGGATTTACAATGAGCATCCTTGGATGAAAGGTGTGGTTAAAGTCTAGGAATTGCTGCTGAAATAAGCTGATGTGAAGTAGGTCATATTTTATAGGAAGTCAAGTAGGAGGTTATGAACTACGTTCTTGGCAAGTCACAGTGGTGGTAGTGGGACCAAAAAAACTCTCAAATACGTACTATTGTTTGGATAATAAAATAGATCTATATTTTCCCATATAAGCTTAGAGAAAGAGGGGTAAGTGAAACTGTATGTTTGTGTTGTGTAAATGATTGAAGATCTGTCAAACTAAAATACAGTAACATTGTAAAGTTATGGGATGCTTTCCCTCTATTGATTTGTTTTCTGCATGTAGTAATATATTTTTTTTAAATGGTAGCACAAAATGTTTTTTTCTAGACTTTAGGCCAAGTCTGTTAATAGTAATGACTCATTTTAAATCTGCCCTATGTTTTTTAATGCTTTGTCATTTGCTGTCTGTAATATTTTCTAGCAACCAGGACCATAATTCAGACTTGACCCTTGGCCTAGGAAAGTCTTGCATTTGGGGGACACCCTAATAGTTATTTATTGAACAAACAACTTGTTGCTTTTCTATTCCTGGTTGATGATATCATTTCCCAGCTAGTTCCCAGGACAGATTTCTGGATTCCTCTCTCATAGTAACCCCTTTCATCTAATCACTAGAACTGCCCATTTTCCCTTCTGCAAAATCTGTTTCCTTCATCCTCACTGCCAAGGTTCGTGTGCTCATCTTTTCTCACCTGGATTAAAAGCATTTGCAGCTTTCTTTTTGCTTCTGGAATGCTCCCCCCCCCCCCAACTTCTATAGTGTCTTTTAAAAGAGCAAATCTGATCGCTTCACTCCTTAGTTTAAAAACCTTTCAATGGCTCCCCCTAGCAGTCTTCATTAAGACAGGCAGCAGAGAGGAGAGTGGGAACTCACATTTAGGATTTAATTTGAACTGGGTTCCAGTTCTGCCTCTGCCGCTTGAAACCTCGGCAGTATTGACAAATGATATAACCTCTTCTTGCCTGTTCTGTCAATTGCATGATAATTACTCAGTGGGTTGTTATAAGGATGGAAAGCAAGAAAATACGTAGTAGGATGCCTGGAACATAGCAAGTGCTCAAAAAATGTTAGCTAGCATGGCAAGTAGGGGCCTCCATTACTATTTCAATTATCTTTTCTCCAGCTGAACTGTGCGTCTTTCTCTCTTTCCTTATGCTGCAGCCATATTTAAGAACTTGGAGTTTCCTGCGTCAGCCCAGTGGTTTAATGCCTCCCTGTGCATGGAAAGTCTAGTGTTAGGGGTTATTATTCAAGATTTAGGTCTGAGGGTATTCCAACAGGATCCACCAGGCTGAGTTTGGTGCTCCTCCCGTGTGCTCTTAAAGGACGGGGTATAATTCTCTTGGAAGCATCATACTGGATTTTAATTGTCACACTTGAAGGCTCTTAGTGGCAGATACCATTTTCTTCTTAATCATTTTTACACTTTCAAAGGGAAAAAGCTTTTCTTTGGGCATCAGTAGAAAGGTTTTTTAAACAAAGGACTCAGTACTTTGAAGTCTTGATGTAACAAGGCTCATATATATAGTATTAAATATAGATTACACATATTTAAGTATTTTATAATATAGAGATTTCTTTAGGTCATTTAATTGCTGAAATTCCCAAAGGAATAGCTGTCTGATAGCCTAGACAACATTATAATAAGATCTTTTTTATTTTTAATTTTTAAAAATATTTATTTATGCATACAAGAACTGGGGTACAGACCAGAGGTTGCAGGGGGTGAGAGGATTCACCAGAGACAGAGTGGGGGGCAGAACAGGCGGATTGACTGAAATACACTGCTGAGGGGAGCAGTGGGCGATACTGGAGAGGTCTGCTATGCTATGTGGGTCAAACTCTCTGGCCAGGGATCAAACTAGTGCTTCAGTGGCTGCAGATACCTTCATAGTGCTGCGACTTAACCCCTTGCACCACCAGGGAGGCCCAAGATCCTTTTTTTTTTTTTTTAAAGATTTATTTATTTATGCATGCAAGAACTGGCCAGGCCAGAGGTGCTGGGAGTTGGGGGCGGTGGGGTGGTGGTGGTGGTGAGAGGATTTACCAGAGGCAGAGTGGGGAACAGAATAGGTAGATTGACTGAAACACATTGCTGAGGGGAGCAGCGGGTAAAACAGAAGTCTGCTGTGCCGTGTGGGTGTGGGTGGGATGGAACTAGTGCTGCAGTGGTTGCAATAGCTTCATAGTGCTGCTACTTAACCCCTTGCGCCACCGAAGAGGCCCTATAATAAGATTTTTAGGCAGAAGTTTCTTTTGGATTATTATAAAATGCTTTACTTGTGTAAAACTGAAAAGGTGAAGTGTCATATTTTGTTTGTGAAATATTTCACAAAACTTCCATTTTTTTTTAGGTTTATTTTTATGTACTTAGCTGCATAATGGTATACACGAAACCTTAGGATACTGTTGTCTGCTTTTTTGGGGGGAATCCATCCCATAGAATCAAATGATATGTGGGAGGTTGAGATCTTGTGGACAAATTACATACAATAATTTTTCCAAGTTTCAGATATTACCAATATAAAATAGGGAATGATTGGTTTTATTGTATTTATCTGCCAGGCATATTGTGACTATCATATAAGATAAAATACATGGTGTCATAAAAGTCAAATAAGGCATGTGTAAGTGATTTGTAAATAGTAAAGCATTTATACAAATATTTTAATTATAACAATTGGTTTATCCTGGTAGCCTTTCATAGGCATGGTTCAAGATGGACTTTTTTTTATTGCATCCTGTGGTTTGTGGGTCATGTTTTAGGAAGGCAGCAGTGTATTTAGTGCAGAGGACCGCAGCCCTTGAAATATGTGCCTTGGCATTTTGAGCAGACATATTTGGTAAATTACTGCTAGACCACAGATGTTATCATTGAGTAACCCCCAACTTTTGGGGGTCTATTTCTTGCTACTCTTTTCTCTGCTTGAACAGCTGAGTAAATGCTGAATGCCGAAATGCTCCCATCTCTCAGACACCCTGCCCACAGTTCTGGATGCCCGTTAGGCCTAGCTCTATCTCATAGTGTAGCTTATGTCTCATTAGCTGTACTTTTGCTTCAGGGAATTAAATGATAACCTAATGGTGTGAAAGGGTTATATATTTGCCCGAACACAAGTTCTGGGAAAAAGGCATTGGAGTCACTCTGGCTTGGCTCAAGTGGTAGTGATTATGTATCTCTACAAATATTTGTATCAGTTTGTTGTTTTGAAACAATGTAGTGATAAACGTGACAGCTTGTCTGTTAGATTGGGCATGTTCATAGCAGCCTTGGGGATATTTACACTATTTTAAGCTTACAAAACAAATAGAATCCATTGCATGTTAGGCAGCCTCAGTTGCAAAAACCTTGCAGTGAAAGTGCAGCACCTGTTGGTTGTGAGATGAATATACTAAAAAAATCACGTTGACCTTTTTAAATCTCCCGCAGCTTTTCAATAGTTTTAACTTGGGCCTTGGAGCTATTTTTTTATTGTTAATTAGATGATAGAATTATAAATGAATAAAATAGTTTCTCATGGAAAGTTTATATAACCAGGAAGAATTTTATAACTTCATGAAACATTGTTATAATTTTAGTATTGTGCTAACTTGTTATAAAACTGCAGTATTATTTGCCTAATAAAGTATAGAACTAATAAGATTTGATTAATTTAAATAATTTTGTTGTAGGACATATTAGGCTTGGGCTGTTTTGCATAACTGGAACGAAGATATTTCTTTTTGGGGAACTGCAGACTCACTAAGGTCTTCCTTTATTTGTCAGCATGCCTTTAAAATAGACTTTATTTTTTAGAGCAGTTTTAGGTTCACAGCAAAATTGAGTGGAAGGTACAGATTTCCCTTGTGTTCTCTGCTCCCACTCCCCCATAGTCTCTGCCCTTCTGTCCCGCCCCCCCATAGCCTCCATGGATGACATCTCCCAGCAGTGATGTATTTGCTGTAATAGATGAATGTATGTTAACACAGTGTTATCTTCCCAAGCCCATAGTTTACATTAGAATTCATTCTGGATGTTGTATGTCCTGTGGGTTTGGACAAAAATCCTCTATGCACTGCTTGCTTATGCATCCCGCCCTCCTCCCTAATTCTTGGCAACCACTAAACTTTTTATTGTCACCATAGTTTCCAGGATATCGTTTCAAGTAATTTAACTTTTGGTTTGGGATTGAGAAAATTTTTCACGTAAAAATTATATAATTCTATGCAAAGCTCCTGTTCCATGCACCAATTGGAGACAATAGAAATATGAAGGTCCCAGACCATCCTTTAATGGATCTCCTTTATAATTGCTTTAATTATGATATATTTGTTACAGAAACAGTTGTTGTGCTCTCAAGGGGTACAGTATATTACTGTGTACTGGCCTTATAGAGATGACTGAAAAAGGTCTTTGATACTCATGAATTAGGGGAAAGTATAGGATAGTTAACAAAGAAGATTGTGCTGTAACAGGTGTATAATGTTGATGGAAACACAGATGTCAATGATTATTTCCTAATTGGAGGAGAATTCATAGAAGAGATGAGTTTATAGGGAAGGGTAGGAAATAAAACTGGAAAAGTAGTTGGGTTGGGGGACTCCTTGGAGAATCTTGTGCTAAAACTAAGGATTTGATTATCAGTGCGGGGTGGGGGGGGAAGCTGAACATTTTGAAGATGTGCAGCTGGATATATTATGTATAAAATAGATTGGGATTGATGGGGGCCATAAAAGAAATGTAATCAAGGTCTGATCTTGGTGGTAGGCCTGGGAATAGAAAGACAGGAAAGACAAAGCATCTTTGGGATCTGCACTGTCTCCATAGCTCTGTGATTATGAGCATGTCACTTAATGTAAGTCTTTCCCTTATCTAACAAATGGGAGAATGTATCACTTCATGGATTAATGTGAGGATTAAGTGAGATAAAGGGTATAAAGTGTCCAGCTCAGTTCTGGGAATAGTTAGTACTCAACAAATAGTCTCCTTTCCCTTTCTGGAGTAGAGGATAAGGTGGATAAAAGGGTTAGATGGGGTGGAGATTGTAGAAAGGAAGTGGGGGGGGCAGCTGAAGGATTGAACCGTGGGTGATGAAGTAAACATAGGTGAAGAGGTGGGAAAATCAGAGTGAATGGTATCAGCTAAAATGTCACTTGCGAGGTGAGTATGACTTGGATTAAATGATATATAACACTTGCCACTAGGTGGCAGTCTAGGTGACAGGGCTGACGTTTGACTTGGATTGGTTTTTCCTGTTGAACTCTCTGAGAATCTGATCCCCTTAATTTATGTTCAGATTTCTGGCATTTTTGGACTCTACTTTTTGATTTGCAGTGTGAAACATAGCAAGTAAGAAACTCAGTTTTGAAAAAAAAAATAGTAATGATATTAGAATATGTTCTGTGGGAAAAACCGAGGAGAGGCTCAGCAAAATTTACTAACCACTGAAATGTACCATCTCTGGTACATTTAAAGTGGTATTTAAAGTGGTATCTCTGGTATTTAAAGTGATGCCTGGTGTTTAGATTTTAGGCCATGAGTATGTGTGTATATTAACACTGTGGATAGATTTAAAGGAGGAGACTGTGGGTATTTGTTCCTTACTGGATTTAATGAAAGACGATGAAGTGTGGACTCTAACAGAGTACTAGACTGATTCTGTATTCTCTTATTTATATCCTGGTATATTGTACTCTCCCTGTTGTGGATAACATACCTTAAAGTATAACTCTAGACTGTGTCAAATGTTGTCGATTATTGACTCCATTAAATTCAGGAAACTTCAGAGCTAGAAAGGACTTTGCTATTAATATGTTCTAAAGTAACCTCTCATTTAAACACAGGCATAGACAGAATAAATGATTTACTGTTAGCTAATGACTGAGACACTCAGTGACTGAGCTGGGGAGGACTAGTTCCGGGTTTATAGTTTTGCGAGGGAGATTTATGCTAATCTTTTTATTCTTTTCTATTTATACTACTCAGCTGCCTTTTACTATTGCATGCACTTTGTTTTGTTTTTCAACTCCCCCCTTCCCCCCGTTTCTATGGATTTAGACCAAGACTACAAATCCTTTAGCCCCAAGGCAGGTTGGTAGAGTGCTGCTGCCAGCACTCTACCACCTCTGAGCCTGCTGTTCTGTTGTTGCTGTTTTCCTGTTCTTGATGGTGCGTGTGCTCTTTATTCTGTATTCCTCACTGAGCAAGGAAGCCTCTTTGAGAATACAGTCCTGCACACCTTCTCACCCAGTCTGCTTTAGCTGCTCTCTCCTTAAGGACTGCTGGCTTCCATTTCCCCTGGCTCACTCAAGCCTCTGCCTCTTGCCTCTCTAGCTTCTTAGTTCTGCCACCTGTACTACATGCAGCTGGCTATTTCCAAAGCTTCTGAAGGGGGAAATGAAGGGACAGAAAAGGAGATCCAAGACTATAATGTCAGGAAAGTTGCCACATTTGAAATATTTTTATACTGAAAGGTGGACTGGTTTATGAACCTGATGATGTTCATATAGTGGTTTTCCTAGTGTGTATGTCAAGACAGTATGACTCTTGACTGTGGAATTCATTAAATCTGTTGAATCTGTCGTCTGCTTATCTAAATGTCCAGTAAGTGAGATTAATTCATTTTCAGCTTTCTAAAGTAGTGATAGTATTTGGTAATATACTTAAAGCTTACAATATTAAATGTCATTATTAGATTAAATGCTTGGTGCTGAGTTAGTGGGAGTTAGAGCTTCACTTCTGTAATGTTAAAGATGCAAACATGGATGGCTGCAGTTTTTCATTTATTTTGGTAAATAAGTCTTTCTTCATCTTGGCCTTCTACGACAACGTGAGTGTGATAATGTATGCTTCACATGTCCATTATTTAAACTTAGTTTCTTTTTTTTAAAAGACTATATATTAATGCTTCAAGCTTTATTCCCCCAAAAGTAATAGATTGTTTAAAACCAAAGCTCAAAGCAGTAAGTGTAGAGTAAGGAGGCTCTGTTCTCAGTTGGGTGGCTTTCTGCCACACCTCTATAGAATGTGCCTACAAGCATAGGAAATCTTGTTTTTAATTTCTGTTCTCCCATTACCTAGATTGGATCTTGCTAGTTACATAATATTGTTTTCAACTTGTGTGGAAACAGTGTTTCTTGTGGAGTTCCGGGAGTCCTAGGTGTGTCTCCTCATTATTGATGGCTGCTTTTGCGGTAGCTTCCAGCTTTGAGTTTTTTATTTTTTAAAGATTTTATTTTTATTTATGCATGCAAGAGCTAGGGTACAGGCCAGAGGTGTGTGAGGGGAGGTGAGAGGATTCACCAGAGACAGAGTGGGTAACAGAACAGGCAGATTGACCGAAGTGCACTGCTGAGGGGAGCAGCAGGTGAGTCAGGAGAGGTCTGCTGCGCCTTGTGGGTTGCTCCCTGGCCAGCTAGGGATGGAACTTGTGCTGCAGAGGCTTCAGAGAGCTTTATAGGTTGCGTCTTAACCCCATGTGCCACCAGGGAGGCCCCCAACTTTCAGTTTTTTACATGCCTACAATATGAGCATGTGTAAAGCTATCTAAAACCTGGGTACTTTTAAGTGGGGTCACTTTTTTCCATCAGTTCATTGGCCATTTATATTAAGTATTTTCTCTTCATTCTTCATTTAATTTTTTTGTCTTATGGACATTTAAGATTTATGCAGACAAATTTGTAGTTTTTTCTTTGGTTTTATTTTCTCCCCCTACTGTTAGCAAGCAGATTGAGGGGCACCCGGAGGGAGGACCCCCCACCCCCAGCCTGCATGCTCTAAATGGGTTCTGCCACCCACCACATAAAGACAAAGCATTCCTTTAGTGTGAAAGAACTTTAATAGGATTAGTGTGTATGGTGAGAAGAGGAGAGAAGAAAGGATAATAGTTTCCCAACAAATCACCCAGTTACCATCCCCTTGTGGTTAATTGCTCAGCCAGAGTTGGGCCCTAGCAGGGCCACGGAGGCCCAAAATCTTGCCCCAAGTTCAAGGCACCTTCTGGTAGGGAACTACTGGAAAGGGCAGAAGGCCCCAGGCAATTCTGAGAGGAAAGAAGCAAAATCAAAGTACAAGTCAAGGTAACAGCTGCCAGTGACAGCCTCCACCGGGTCTCTTACCCACCTCTCCTCCAGTGTCTCTGTGTCTTGACTCTGTGCGTCTCTTTCCATGTCCCCCGAATCCCTGGTGCAAGTCCAAAGCCAAGAAGCAAGTGGGTCTTCACGTGTCTCGGCTCCATGTGCCGCCTCCAAGTCTTCTCCAGCTTCCCCTACCCGCTCAGCTCCACCTTCCTTGGGGCAGGGAACATGGGACCTTCCCTTTTTAGATTGAGCCCTTTAACACTTTGGGGAGGATTTTATTTTGCTGTGTCTTATGGGATGTAGCCTTTACTGTCAAATTTTTCAAATGTACAATCAAGTGTATGGCATTTTTCACGCTTTTCTATCTTCCCTTCTGTTGCTGTAGAGCTGTGGTTTTTAAGATGAGATCCTTGGACCAGCAGCTCTTGGATATTGTGGAAACTTGGTGGAACTGCAAAGTCTTTCCTTCTGTCCCAAATCTTCCAGTATCAGAAGCCCTGGAGGTGGCAGCCTATAATCTGTTTCAGTCGTGCCCCAGTGATTCACACACCCGTGATGTTTCCAGATCACCGCTGAGAACTCCTCTTTCAGGACAGCCCCCTGCGTGGGCAGTAGGTCCCATAGTCTCAGCTCCTCTAGTATAGTCATTGAACCAGTCAGCTGGCCTTCCCTTTCCCTCAATTTCTGTGCGTCTACTGTAGCTTTCTTGACTATACATTTGACCTTTGAACAGTGTTGGGAGCTGGGGGCATCCCCCCTGCACCATGAAGTCAGAAATCCCTGACTGCTAATAACTTGACTGCCCAGAACTTTACTAACAGCCTGCTGTTGACCAAAAGCTGGTGATTAACAGTTAACACATATTTTATGTGTTAGGCCATATTGTCACAGTAAAATAAGCTAGAAATGTATTTATAAATATTGTAAGTTTAGGCAATTTGTTTACAAGAAAATCCATGTGTAAAGTGGACCTTCACAGTTCAAACCTGTGTTCAAGGATCAAGTGCACAAGCGCGGTGTTATTTCTCCTCTGGACTCCACACACCCCTCTTGTTCCTTATTTCTCTTCCTCTTTGCAGCAAACTTCTTCTAACTTAACTGGATCAGTTGTTCCTTGACTAGGTCAGTAGTGTTTGATATCTTGGGTCATTCCCTTCTCATGCAAATATTTTCTTGTTTGCCCTTGGGGATACCATACTGTTAGCGCCCCACTTCCCTGGTGCCTGCCTGCTCCCCTTCCTGTCCCCCTTCCTTTTTTTTTTAATAGCACAAGCACTTCATTTACTTACCAAAGGGATAAGCTTAATGAAATCAATACCTTGAAAGAGTTGCATACATATAAAGTATTTATGATAAAGATAATTGAATAAGGTAATGTGGGGGGGGGAACAGTGTGAGGATTTGCACATGTGTGGAGACTTGCTCATTGAACCGAACTTGTTCGGCTAAGCAGTCTAATTCCTCTCCAAAATAATAATGGACGTTTATTTTCCTTTTTCAAAGACCTGAGTACAGGTGTGATTATTCGCACCCATTCCACCACCAGTTTCCCATCTCCCAGTTTTCTTGCTGTTTTGCCCTCCTTCCCATCAGCTTCCTGCTTTTGAACCAGTGTGTCATTTGTAAAGCTGCCTGCAGTCTGAGTTCCTCGGCCATCAGCTATAGTTTCTTCAAACTTCTCTCCCAGATGACATGAACACTTGTTTTCAGAGTGCTCTCAGTTTTTGTGGTGAGGTTTTTGCCTTCAAAAGCGATGACAATCTGGTTTGGCCATTGCTCCCATTTTATACCGAGCTTTTTCCCCTCCTAGTTCCTTCATGTCCTGTTGCTCCCCAAGCCCCCACCAGCTGTGGGAAGGTGGCCTTGGTGGCCTTGGAGGCTGTGAAGAGAGGGCAGGGCAGAGTCCAGATTGAGTGGGTACCAATGGCACCTTTTTCTTGGTCTCCTTTCTTGTGTTTTCTCAGTCTACCATCCTGCTCCCTTTTTTTTTTTCCCCCAAGATTTATTTATTTATTTATACAAGCACTGGATACAGTCAGGCGCGGGAGGGTGAGAGAATTCACCAGAGCCAGAGGGGAGAGCAGAGCAGGCAGAAAGACCGAAGTACACTGCTGAGGGGAGCAGCGGGTGGCAGGAGAGGTCTGCGTGCCATGTGGGACCCTTGCTGGCAGCTGGGGATCGAACCCAGCGCTCAATCGCTGCGCCACCGGGGAGGCCCATCCTGCCTTTTTTTAATCCCACATTCTATGCTCCTTCCCTGTTTTATTTTTCACATGCATTTATCAATTTCTAACAATATGTGTTACTTCCTTTTTATCTTGTTCTCCCCCAGTAGAATACAGTGTTTGGCACTGAACTAACTGGTATATGCTGAATAATTGAACAAATGAAGTGTTCTAACAACATCACTGCTTGAATGCTCTGTCCTTTGTTCACTCACTTAAAATGCTGTTTTTACTACCCTTTGTATACTTACAAAGTTTTGTTGCCCTCCCCCCCAATTAATACAGTTTCATCTAATGTGTTTACAATATAACCTGTTTCTTGAATGTGGTGTTTAATGGCCCTGGGGTCTGCTGTGGCTTTTAGCCCTTGCCATTGTCTGCGGAGGAAAGTAGTGTTTCTTTGTTTTATAGAAACAACCAGGTTCACCTGCTAGTTGGTGGGAGAGGTGGCATTCAGACCGGGGTGTCTGGATTCTGATTCCATTGTCATGAACATCTTCAATGATACGTAATCTAATATGTGATAACACTACTGGGTTCTCCTCCCCAGGGGCTGGGTAACGCTTAATCATCCATCAACGTATGATTGGCTGTGCTCCTAGCGAAGGATTCTCTCTCTAATAAGTCTAGGAAGAGTATACATCTGAACAGGAGGGTAAAGTTGCAAGAGGGAATTGCTTTATGTGCAATTTTTTAAAGTAGGTTTTATTTTTTAGAAGTTTTCTCTGCGTTTTTGGTCTCTATTTTAGTGTATAATTTTGGAAGAAAGCTGTGGAAAGAGCACAGACTGGTGGTCATGAAACAGATTTGGTGATAATCTGTGTTTCACTTGTTTCAGCACAAGTGATGTCTGTTCCAGCCGTTAGGTTAGACATACTGCGTGCGTTGGAGAGCTTAGAAAAAGATTGCATCCTGTAAGTGAAAGGTATTACCATTAAAAATTAGTCAAGATTCTCATGCTTTCTGCATTCTAGATACATTCTTTCATTATTCTGGAGTCCCTTTGTTTTACATAAAACTGTTCTGTAAAGTCACCTTAAAGTTTTTGCTGTCAAATATTGTTTTTCTAACTCAGATGGTGGCTGTGGCTTAAAAACTCATGAGCATCTTCAGTGACGAGCCTTTATGAGGCCATGAAAGGCAGCTTACACAAATGGTAGCCGCTGTTGCAGTGAAATCTGTGTTTGTTATTTGTGTATCCTTACAGGTGAATGCATTTTGAGGGACCTGAATTAGGATAGTACAAACCGAAGGGAGGGTTTCTGTTCTGGTAAAATGTGGGGCAGGCATTTCTGCCACTGATCTTTTCTAAAACTTTGAAGGAATTTGGAATATTCTGCTTGACTTTTTATGATTCTCTAATGTTTTGATGATTTGTTGATATGTTAAGGTAAATTATCATTTTAAGATACTTTATGTATATGGTTTCTGTCATCAAATATCTTTGCCTTCGGCAATTCCTGTGTCTGTATAATAGCACTTGTGGGTGATGCTTCACATCTGCTCCCCAAAGCTGTTAATGTTGGGTTGTTGGGAGTGAGACGTTTTCTATCTGCTGTGATGGTCTCATACATTACATTGTGGGCATAATGCATATACATACCCACTTATTTCAGGAGAGTATGGTTTTAGTATGTTACTTAGCAGTTAGTCAATTACAAGTTATTATAAGTTTTATTCAGATATTAAAAGACCACATCTGGAGCTGAGCTACAGGAAATAAAGGATCTGTGATATTTTCTGAAAAGAGCTAGATGATAAACTTTTCAAGCTAAAAGAATTCTTGCAAATGTTATTCAAGAAAAAAAGAGTGTGTAGTAGCCATAGTTGGAACAAAGGAGGATTCCTTATCACAAAAAGGAAGGGGAGAGAGAGAGAAGAGAGAAGAAAGGAGGGAGGGAGGGAGGGAAGAAGGAAAGAAGGAAGGAAAGAGCCAAAAAACACCTAAAAACTCCACCACTCTGTGTGGGATTATGGTCATTGTATCTTGAAAGACTTGCTTTATTTATTTATTTGAATCATCATAATAGCCACTTTACTCGTGGAGGCAGCATTTAACATGCACCCTGAGCATAAAGTATGGTGTTTTGATGATATTAAAGAAAGTACAGAATCAATGTGCTGTTAAATTTATTTATTTTTTTTTTTTAGTTAAAATTTAGCCTCATTTTTCCTAGTGGCTACACAAGTTTAAACTTTGACAGTAACATCTGTTCTTTTATTGTGTGGGACATGTTTTCAGGAGAATTTCATGCACACTAAAAATAAATTTTTTTGTGAATTGTAGTTATTATCCACAGTCACTTTTAGATATCAGAGCATTCCCAGTGAGTATCTTCTGATTCATAACCAAATTTTAGCAGAGCAGATGTAGATTACCAATGGAATAATTAGCTAAAAATATTAAGGGGTTACAGAGCCCTTTGTGTAACATTTAACTTTAATTTCTTGGCCAGTTTATATGAATAATTAAAGTTTTGAGGCAGTTAAAATTTCTTCTCTTGGGATTTCACAGTTGTCACTGATAGCTGTAATCACTAGAGAAGTAGAAATATTTCCATCAGACAGATGGCTTTCCAAGTGCTGGTCCCTGATGGGGCCTGCTGAGATCCGTGTTTATGTTGGATGGTTTCCTAACCACACCAGCATGGTATACTTTTGCAGGACCACACCTGGCAGCAGATGAAGGTGTAGACAGTAGCATAACTGGTACATCTGAGGACATCCACACATGGAGGTCTGCAGGACCTTCCTGGGGAAGGTAGTCTGCTTTGGGGAGAGGAATCAGCACATAGTGGTGACATGTTTCCGTGCTGATTGGAAGGACTGTATCAAGAGAGGAAGGGATGACACTCATTAGAAACTCCCATCAACACCTTTTCTGGGCAGTATGCTGTATCTCATGTCCTCATGGGAAGCCTGAGTGGGGGATACTTTTGCTGGGGATTATTTCATTTTATTGAGGAAAAAGTATTTTTTTTCCTAGAGGGAGGAAGTTTATGATTTGATTTTTTTTTTTTTTTGGTATTTTTTGCTTAGTCTCTCTAATGATAAAAGAGGTGGAATTTATTAAATTCCTGTGAAGCCAGAAAAGTTTGTCTTTCTTTGAGGGTATGTGGAATATGCAACAGTTGGTGTTCCTGGTAATACGACCATAGTCTCTAGGCTTTGGGTTGCTCGCCCACCTTAGTAAATAGTTAGCATGTATCCCAGTATATTATGTATTAATAATTTACTAATACACATTGAAATATGTACCATGACAAAAGTGAGGTAAATTAAGTTTAAAAAAAAATTATTTATGCATACAAGAACTGGGTGTAGGCCAGAGGTGGGGGTTGAGAGGATTCACCAGAGACAGAGTGGGGAACAGAACAGGCAGACTGACTGAAATACACTGCTGAGGGGAGCAGCAGGGAGACAGGAGAGGTCTGCTGCGCTACGTGGGTCACCTCCCCAGCCGGGGATCAAACTTGTGCCTCAGTGGCTAATGGACAGCTTCACAGGTGGCGTCCCAACCCCCTGCGCCACCAGGGAGGCCCCGAGGAGCACCTTTTCTTAAAAAAAAAAATCTATCCAGGTTTTGTCAAATCCTGAGTTCAGAATTTTGTTTTCTTTTTGAGATGAATATAAAAGCCCCTAAAACTCAAGGAAAATATTCACCCTTGTTCAGACCTACAGAGGCAACCAACCGTCCAGGGGCCTATTTGCCCACTGCCCAGAGGCCGGCCCAGCCCCGCGCGCCTCACTCCGCCATCTTGTGCTTTCAGTGCTCTATTCTTTATGCCTAAGATTGCTTATAAATATTTAACTGTGGACTGAATTTGCAATTGAGAATGCTTTCTTATAGATAACTTCTTAGGTTTTCCATTTCATTAGAAGCAGGCAAAGACTAAGCTGAGCCATTTAGAAAAAACGTAGAAACTGCTAAATTTATGGCTAATTTCTCACATTATGTACTATTTGTAATATTAGTTCTCCTTACCCACGATGATCTTCAACAAATGTCTTCTGTGCATCATTTATACAGTAATTTGCTGTCCATAATCTTTCCCAAGTCCTACTTCAGTCACTTCTACCAGGACAAGCAGAACAAGTTTTTCCCCAGACTATGTGGCTTCTTAACACTGTTTCATCAACAACCACAAAAAGCAAACTTCTTACCAAAAACAGTTAAATTCAGTGAAGCTTTCCAAAGTACTGGGAACTGAAAATTATGACTTTAAAACTTGTTAGAGAGAAAAAACAACAACAACAACAACAACCCTGCATCCTGTAGAGATGTGTAGCATTGAGTGTTTTAGGCACTTACATTTTAAAGTCCTTTACTAATTTTGATTATTTTACACTGTCATTTGCTAGTACTCCAGGGAGACTTTATACATAAGGTGAGGTTATTGTTGATAGTAGATGTAAAATCTGTATTTAAGAGTTATCTTAGGTTGTTTGTCTCATTAACTGTCTTGCTATATCCATATCTGATTAATGACTCTTTACTTGGTAAAGAGGGTATCCTGGGAGGAGGAGGCATGCTTCTGCTGTTTCCTTAGTGTGCTGGAATTGTGAGTATTCAAGAACTTTTGCAGAAATCATCTTAAGACCACCTGTTTTGTGAGAGCTCAGGTCATTCAACTAGATACTTAGAGGTATGTTGAAACAAATCCGTCAGAAAGAAAGCGTTTTGTCAGCCCTTCATTGTAGACCACCTCCTCTTCCCTCAGACGGGAGTCATCTGCCATAGTCTGGGCTCTAGAGAGATGGCCAGGGATGTTTGAGTTCCACCTGTGTCCAGCAGTAGGATATACTAGTGGACAAAGCACACACACACAAACACACACACACTCCTGCCTGCTAGTGAATAGTGGTTACATTTCACTGAGAGAGAGAGAGAGAGACCAAAGTCAAAAATAGCAAATATTTATTGAGGTAAGGGTTTTAGGAGGAAAAACAAGTTGGGCGTAAGAATAGGTTCGGCTAGGTAAAACACTTCTGGAACATCTCACAGGGATGTGGCATTTGAGCACAGAACCTTGAGGATAAGGTAGAAATTTGAGGCAGTTGAGTATGTGGGAGAAGAACATTTCAGCAAGAAGCAACAATAGATGAGTGTGCCTCAATGTGAAGTAAAGACAGGTTTTGGCTTGAACAGTGGTAATTACAGGGTTATCATTATTTGATAGGGAAAACAGCTTTGGGTGTGAGATTGGGAGATGAGGATGTATGCAAAGGAATAATTTGTTTGAATGACTTTTGAGTTTTGCACAGTGACAGATTAAGTGTCAGGCTGGGCCTCCCTGATGGCGGAGGGGTTAAAGTCTCAGCACTGTCAAGCTGTTGCCAGCCAGTGGGGCATGAGTTCAATCCCCTGGCAGGGAGCTGACCCACATGACACAGCAGACCTCACCTGACTTGCCGGCTGCCCCCCTCAGAAGTATATTTCAGCAGATCCACCTATTCTGCTCCCCACTCTTATCTCCGGTGAATCCTCTCATCCCCTCACATCTCTGGCCCACTCCCCAGTTCTTGCATACATACATAAATAAAAATCTTTTTTATATCTTTTTAAATAAAGATTTATTTATGCATACAAGAGCTGGGGCACAGGCCAGAGGTGTGGGGGGTGAGAGGATTCACCAGAGATAGAGTAGGGAACAGAACAGGCAGATTGACTGAAGTACACCACTGAGGGGAGCAATGGGCGAGACAGGAGAAGTCTGCTGTGCCATGTGGGTAGCTCCCTGGCCGGCTGGGGATGGAACTCCAGTTGCAGTGGCTGGTGATAACTTGATAGCTGTCTTTAAACCCCTGCACCACCAGGGAGGCCCAAGTGTTTGTTTTTGTATCTACATAATGGAATCATTGTACCTACCTTCAGAGTTGATAGTAAATAAATGGGATAGTGTCAGACATACAGAATTTGTTAATTATGTTACCTCTTACTTGCACTTGCCATTTATCATTCAGTATTCTTCAGAGCATGACACAATAGATACCATTACCAAGGGCCATTTTCAGAATGATTAACATTTTGCAATAATCTTTATAGCCTTATCAATTTTATTTAATACAAAATATGAGAAGGTGGGTTTTGTTTTTACCATCAAATGTAGGTCACAAAGAAAACATGCAGAGTATGGTGAATGAGATTTTTATTTCCATTTTTATTTTGTTAAGGATTTGAAACTGGTCAAACGATCAGAATATGTTGAAGCTATATTGTATTTAGACCCTGTGATATAGATGGGACACTCCCTCCCACCTTAGTGTTACAATAGAGATGAACAGTATTTTAAGTACCCTTTGCCTATGATATGTAGTGATTTTTGAGATTTATATTCCTTTCAACTCAAAGCTTTATTTATCCAAATAAGTGGAACTGGAACTCCACTTAAAACTTATTTATCCTTCATTTATTGAATTTGAAATTGCCAGAGTACATTTTTTTTTTTCTGAAGCTAATCATATCCCATCTGTGAAACATCTAGTTTCATGTACTGAACTATTTTAAACAAACTAGGAGGTGTTTTTTGAAAACTTTTGTCATAGACGAGAGCTTTGAACACCTCGAGTTTATTAAAGGTAAGTTCAGTTTGGTCCTTTGTAGTTCGTGCCTCAATAAGGAACCCAGCTCTGCTCCTGGCTCTTTTTTTTTTTTTTTTTTTAAATAGAGGCATGTTTTATTTATTTATTTGTTTGTTTGTTTGTTTGTTTTGTTTATGCATGCACTGGGTACAGTCAGAAGTGCGGGAGGGTGAGAGAATTCACCAGAGCCAGAGCGGGGAGCAGAACAGGCAGAAGGACCGAAGTACACTGCTGAGGGGAGCAGACGGGCGGCAGGAGAGGTCTGCGCTCCATGTGGGACCCTCCTCAAGTGGCCGGGGAGCAGCCGGGGATCGAACCGGCCCTACAGAGGCTGCGCGCAGCTTCGCAACCCAGCGCTCAACCGCTGCGCCACCGGGGGAGGCCCTGCTCCTGGCTCTTACAACAGAGACATTTCACAAGGAGAGTAGAAGTACAGAAATAGGAGAAGTGATTAATTCAGGTTGGGGATTTCAGTGAAGGCTTTATGAAGGATGTCTCCGTCCCTCTCCTTATTTTTCAACTTTTTTTTTTTTTAAGATTGATTTATTTATACAAGCACTTGGGTACAGGCCAGACGCGTGGGAGGGTGAGAGAATTCACCAGAGACAGAGCAGGGAGCAGAACAGGCAGAAGGACCTAAGTACACTGCTGAGGGGAGCAATGGGCCCGTCAGGAGAGGTCTGCCTTGCCATGTGGGAATCTCCCTGGCCAGCCGAGGAATTGAACTGGCATTGCAGAGGCTGCGCACAGCTTCACAGCGCTGGGCTCAACCTGCTGCGCCACCGGGGAGGCTCCTGTTTTTCAACTTTTAAGTTATGCTGGAGGAGGATGAGTTCTGGAACTCTGGAGGCAGGAAGATTTGTTAAGGAATGCCTAGGTGCTGACTCTGTCCTCTGCCCTATTTTGTAGCATGTGGTTCTTGGGAACAAAAAAACCATGAGTACCTACTGTTTGTAAACATTTGTTTGAATGGAAGAAAACAAAGTAGAAAGGTTAGACTGAATAGTGGCCAAGTTAAGAGTGTGGTTGGTTTTTCAGCTCAGCAGAGTGTCTTTCAGACAGCCATCAGCTCCCTTAGGAAACTTGGACCAAGGGAAATCCACACCAAGTGCATAGGCTGCATGCACTTATGCTTCAGTTCAGTTGTAGATTGTTGGCTAGAGTAGGAACTAGATCAGACCAAATGGATTAACAGCTAGAGAGAATGTCTTGTCTGTTTGTATCCGCTCTCCCTGCCTATTCATATCCCTTTGAAATGTTACACAATTGATATAAGTTCTGTATCATTATTATGATCACTGAGAAGCCCCCAGTTACACTCCCTTCCCCAGAAGTAACCGCTTTTAAAAAATTGAAATATATTTTTCCAGATCATTTTCCTTGTATTTAAATACACATAAAAGTGCATCAGCAGGGCCTCCCCTGGTGGCCCAGCGTTTGAGCACTGGGCTGCGAAGCTGCCCGCAGCCTCTCTGCAGCGCCGGTTCGATCCCCAGCCAGCAGCGAGGGTCCCACATGGCATGACAGACCTCTCCTGCCATGCCCGCTGCTCCCCTCAGCAGTGTATTTCATCGGTCTTCCTGTTCTGTTCCCTGCTCTGGCTCTGGTGAATTCTCTCACCCTCCCACGCTTCTGACTATACCCAGTGCTTCTATAAATAAATAAATAAATAAATCCTTAAAAAAAAAAAAAGTGCATCAGCATAATTTGGATCTTCTTCGGGCACATGGGCTCATATTATTATATTTGTGTATTAATATATTTACTTTAATATTTAATAATTTAGTTCTTCCCTAAGCATACATCTAGGATTACTTATCTCTCTCTTTAAATATTTCTGTATAATATTCCATATCCACAATATAGTTGTAACAGAATTCATTTAGCTATTTTCCATTTCGTGGATAAGTAGATATTTTTCTCTTTGAGGAATAGCGCTATAGTAAATATCTCTTGTGTACCACATATGCTTGAGTATTTTTGTAGGAAAGATGCTTATAGCATACATATAGCAGTGTATGAGAACTGATGAATAAATTTAAATAAGAATTGAAATAAAAGGATTCTGCACAGATAGAGAAGCATGAGTATGGGCATAGATGCAGGAGAGCCTAGTAAATATGGTGGGGAAAGTAAAGAACCTTGTTCGAGTGTACAGAGTAAGAGGGACTTGTGGAGGAAGAGTCCAGAACAAGTAGGTTAGACCAGATAACAAAGTAGTTTATTAATGTGTTTCCCAGAACTTTAAACTTGAATAGACAATGAGACAACTTAAAAATACTTTAGAAAGGTTTTATGTATGAACTTTATTTCAAGAGTAGCTAGTACTAATAATCATGTGAAAGCTAGGGTTTTTTTTTTTTTTTTTTTTTTGTGGGACCCTAGCTGGTGGCCGGGGATCGAACTGGCGCTGCAGAGGCTGCGGGCAGCCTCACAACCCAGCGCTCAACCGCTGCGCCACCAGGGGAGGCCTGTGAAAGCTAGGTTTTTGAGGATAGAAATTTTACTATGAGGCTTTTAGAATGACAGTATGTTGTGATGAAGGTGATGACATTAGAAATGAAAAGAAGGAATCAAATTTGAGCAGTAGTACAGAGTTAAAGGCAGTTTAAGATGTGGCAACTTAGAATGAGATGGAGAAAGATTGAATGTTGTCATTATCGGAATACCTTCTGGCTTATTTTCTTTAGCATTATCTCTAGTATCATCCATCGTAGTGAAGGGTAGGTACCTTTTTTATAGCTGCATAGTAATCCATTACACATATATGTACGGTATCTTCCTAATCCACTTATCTGTCCTTGGGCACTTAGGTTGTTTCCATAGCTTCATTACATTAAATAGCGCTGCAATGAAAAAAATTCCAACACATGCAAGAACCAAATAGACTAATTTGAACTTGTCATATCTCTCAACCCTTTGCAGTATGTTTCAATAAACTAATAAACTCTTTTAGACTACCTGAGCATGTCCAATTTGTTATCCAAGGAAGCTCCTGAAAGCCTGCTCAGATCTTCAGAGTCTTATTCCGTGTCTGTAAATAATTACTGTTTGGGTTGCTTAGACTGGAAACCTTGGAGCCACCATTGCTTTTTCTTTTGTCTTTGAATTCCATGCCAACAGATGTTGCCAGTTTTCTCTTTAAAATATACACAGAATTTCATCTGTGACACTTCCGGTGATTCCCCCATGCTGTAAGCCTCAGCCATTGTTAACCTAGATAGTCACAATAACCTCCTACCTGACTGCTCTCTACTGCATCTTCCCTCTGCCTCGAGGTCTTTCTTCTCTCAGCTGGCAGAGCCAGGTGTTTATCTTCCTCAGTTTAGATCCTTAGTATCCTTGACTCAGAATTTGGAGTAAAAAGCTCAAGACCTTCTTGATCTGTGGTGTTTTCAAGAACATGCACACCCCCAAATCTATAACCACCTGTACTCAAACAAACTCACATCATCTCTCATCTCTTAATACCCTCTCCTGTGATTTCTTGTAGTCACATTGGTCTCCTTGCTGGAACACTCTGCTTGAGGGCTCTTGGACCTGACACTTACTCCCTTCACATGGAATCTCCTTTAGATTTCTTTGCTCAAATATCACCTCAGTGAGGGCCTATTTAAAATACCCTGTCTTCCCTGTCCTTTCCTTCCTTCTGTTTTTCTCTGAAGCATTTACCACCACCTCACATTGTAATCATTGTAAGCTTTGTTCTGCCAAGGATCTTGTTCTGATTTGTATACTGAGTTATCCTCTGCTTTCAAAAAGGCTGACACATTGTACATGTTCAAATATTTGTTAAACTAATGAATTTGTCAAGTGAAAGGAAAGAATGCTTGGAGGCATGAGTTAAAGCCACAGATGGGATCATCACCCACATAATTGGAATAAATGTAAGTGTGAAATTAAAATTTAAAGCATAAGTATTTCTTGAACATTAAATCAAAACATTCCTGGGAAAATGATTTATTTTGATTTTAGAATTATGGTATTAGCAGAAATGATGACCACATTGTGCCTTCACAAGTCAGTAAACGTTTGTGCCTCCTCTGACAGGCAGCGTCTTGGGTGCGTTCACATTTGATCATTATTTAAACAGCATTCCTGAGGCTTTGTGCTTGTGTGAGCTAGAGAGAGAAGCTGTGACAGGTTGCAAGTTGCACATTCAGTAACTTTCTAACCTGTGGCTCTTGACTCCATGTTCAGCACACTGTTTATCACTCGACCACATAGCCGTATAAGTCACCAGTGCTGCATTTTATTTTAAACCAAAAATCCTTAAGCAACTGAGTTGAAGGAGAACAGCAATATAGAGAGAAACTCAGTTCACTCATAAATGTTTTTATCAAGATGTAGATGACACCTGTAAAGAGTATACATTTCATTTAGGCTCTTCAGCATTTCTTCCTTAGTTTCCTCTCATATCTTAGAAAAGAAGGAAGATCCTGTTGGTTTGCTTGTTTTGAATAAATGTATAGTAGTGTTTTTGGACTTAATTACTACTTCTCCTCTCCTAACAGTCTTTTTACTCAGTACTTTTGAACCTCTGTTCTTCCATCTCCCTCTTTTCTCACCTTTCCTAGTAACGTTGTTTTCCCAGACAGGTAACAGCTTGCTAACACTCATCCACTTGAAAAAGGGTAGGTGCGTGCACATATGTGTGTATATGCACCTGTATTTATGTTTAAATCATAACTTATCCATAACTATTCTGGGGAAAACCGAAGGTGTATCACTGTTGAACCCTGGCTTTTGCCACTCGACGTTAACAACATTAGGCACTTTGATAAAATCAATTTTGTGGAAAATTAGGATTATTTTCAGAAAAGAACTTCTGCAGTTGGGAGTTCCTCAGAAGTAAAATTAGCTGAATAACCTTTGAAAATTGCTAAATAACAACTGTCTTTAGTTATTGGTTTCCCATTGGTCCTGAGTCGCCTCTTAGCTGTCCATGCTGGATGCTTCTTTTGCCCACTGTTTAACTGAAAAAGGAATCACTGTTCTATTATCCAGATGGAATGAGATAGTTCATGCTTCTAGGAAAGATTCTTTGACAATTACTAGCATTGCAAAACAAGTTTAGAGTTGATGTTCCTAGAATATGTGATTTTCATTCTTTTGATAATAGCAATGGTTAATATTCTGTCATTATATAGGAGGTTTGTTTCCAACTACTTGGTTGACAAACTTGTTTAAAGTTCAAGTGTCTATGGAATGTATACCCTAAATTATTGTATCTAATTTAAAAGACTTTGCTTCATCAATTCAATATTCATTGTTTTTCTTTAAAATTTCTTATTTACAATAAGCTTGTGAGAATTTATGTAAAAGCACCAACTGCCTTAACATGTAGTATATCATACATTGCAGGGGCTTAAAACAATAAAAGTTGGGCCTCCCCGGTGGCGCAGCGGTTGAGCGCAGGGTTGCGAAGCTGCCCGCGGCCTCTGCGGTGCCGGTTCGATCCCCGGCTGCTCCCCGGCCACCAGAGGAGGGTCCCACATGGCGCGCAGACCTCTCCTGCCGCCCGCTGCTCCCCTCAGCAGTGTACTTCGGTCCTTCTGCCTGCTCTGCTCCCCGCTCTGGCTCTGGTGAATTCTCTCACCCTCCCGCGCTTCTGACTGTACCCAGTGCATGTATAAACAAAACAAACAAACAAATAAATAAATAAACATGCCTCTATTAAAAAAAAATTTAAAAAAAAACAATAAAAGTTGTTTTTCACTCTAGTCTCACCCATTTTATTTTCCTCCTTTAGTCTTACATTGTACTTTTAAATAGTGTATGAGTATTGTATTTTACTTACTCCACCTGCATTTCATGGGTGTGAAAGGTTCATGTTCAAAGGTTCACAGATCTGAAACACCATGGTATGTTCCAAGGAATGTACAAAGTTCCAATGCAGCTTGAGCATACATTGTTATTTATATGGGTGGGAGGAGCCCAGAAGCAGCTGGATCAGGAACCATCATGTGAGAATGCAGTTGTTGCAGTTAAACCAAACTGCAACCTGTCTTCTTTCATACCTCTTCTTAATATTGTGCTCCTCGTTGCAGAACAAAACAAACATACCAGGAAACTTAATGTTTTTAAGACTAAGTACTTAGGGGTACTTTAAAAGCTGGCACATTTCTTGTGCACCATTCAGTTATCTCATCAAAGCTTTCCATTGAGATTTGTAGTGGTTGTAAAAGTAAAGAGTAGAATTTGGAAGAGTATCATACAAAAATATTTGACAGAGTAGAAACTTTTGAAGTATTTTCTGACATTAGATCACTGATTTAATGGGTCCAACTTGCCCTTGATTAAAAAAAAAGTTGAAGGACAAAATGAGGGTTCATCATATAAAGGGTGACCCACTAGTTGTCATGAAGTTAATTTAGTAGATTATGAGAGGCATTTAAACATACTCATGACGAATCAAATAGATTGCATCTGCCTGCATTGGGTTGTCATCTGTACCCTACTTTTGGTTGCAGTAAGCAGAATTTGAAAATCTGGTTTAATATTTGTATGCTGACTAACCTTTCTAGTATTTTAAAAGTAGAATCCATCTATTAGGTATTTAAGAACGCACTGCTTCTCCTTCACTTCTCATTCACTGGGTCACCATTATATGCCAGAGCTCTTCTAAATATTTATATGTACGTACTAACTCATTTTTTTCTTCGTTTATATGAATGTTATTTTAATCCCAACTTTTTAAAAGAAGAAACTTAGGTAGTTTCTAGTGATTTAACTTGTCCAGCATTGCACAGCCAGTGTGTGGTGGATTTGGAATTCACACCCAGAGCGCATTCTTCTAACTACCAAAATTTATCCCACTCTAATACCTCAGTGAAGGCACTGTGACATGTGCCAAGGATACATTTGAAATTGTCCTTGAAGGCATGAAACTCATATATTTATATTTATAAACACATTTATACCTTTCTGTCCTTATTAAAATATGTAACTACATATGCAGACATGTCATTTGGGAAAACATTAGATATATAGTGAAGTAGCCACATATATAATTAGTATGTTACCAGGTTATAAATGTTAATATTATTAACTTTTTTAAAAAAGATTTATTTATTTTTATACAAGCACCAGGTACAGGTCAGATGCACGGGAGGGTGAGAGGATTCACCAGAGATAGTGGGGAACAGAACAGGCAGACTGACAAAATACACTGCTGAGGGGCGCAGCGGGCGAGACAAGAGAGGTCTGCCCCGCCATGTGGGACCCTCGCCAGCCGGCAGGGATGGAAACCGTCGCTGCAGAGGCTCTGGACAGCTTCACAGTGCGGTGCTCAGCTGCCTGCGCCACCAGGGAGGCCCCCAGTATTATTAACTTTTATTCCATTGTGTGGATATGCCATAATTTAAGCATTCTCCTGTTGGAAAGAAATTTATGTTGTTTTAGTTACTGTGTGAGGCTGTTTATAAATGCATAAAAATTTGAAGTAATTGGCATCTGTTTCTAATTACTTTTCTGAAGTTTATGCCTTAGCAGTAATGGCTGATCTTATAAACTTATAAATTCAGTAGTTAGAAACAAAATAAAACCCAGTGGTCAAAAATGCCCAATGTTAATTTAAATTATCTAGTTTCAAAGTAAAATCTGTTCTCGATATTGTCATTGCAGCCTGTGTAAGCTACACCTAAATATTGTCTTGTATTCACTCAAGAAATATTGGTGTGCTAATACTGTGTTTTAGAGCACATTAGACACCCCCTCCCTCATGAACCTTCTATAGTTAGCTGTCAATCATGTATCCAAAATGAAGTCTATAACTAAAACTTAGGTCAGTTAGTGCCCAGAGTGTTCCAGGTTTCAGTGGTTGGATGATTTACAAAGATGAAACACAAAAGCCACTGCCCTTGGATGCAGCACAGTGAAGAAGGTGATCACAGCTGACATGGCATGCATTTCTGTCTCGTACAGGAAGTGCACTGTTTCGTAGACACTAAGACACGGTGATTAATGCACATTGATATGGCAATTTACAGGTAAGTAGTTGGGCATCAGAAATTCTGATAGGCATACCTATTAGAATCTATTTTGTATGT
Organism: Talpa europaea; assembly: GCF_964194135.1. NCBI lineage: Eukaryota > Metazoa > Chordata > Mammalia > Eulipotyphla > Talpidae > Talpa > Talpa europaea. The sequence continues at coordinate 129,947,216 of NC_140071.1, read as the reverse complement.
CAATGCTTATAAAATGAATTCTGTGGAAGAGTCATACTATTATTGATGAAGACATTTTTTAAATGACCATACAGGTTTCTTACTGTAACAGTTTTGTAGTTCTGCAGAATTTGTAGAGTAATTCTGCATGATTTCTTATCAGCAATTTTAAAATGGTTTCTTTGTTTCATAGACCTTCTTAGTCAGCATTGGCCTAGTGGGTCTCATGACCACTTCGCCAGGTAGTTTAGGAATGCAGTGTAAGTGCATGGTTTCTGTTCATCCTGAAGTTACTTAGGAGCCTTCTGTCCTTAACTTGGGGGATTTCTTTTCAGTAATCATATTTTGAAGCACTGCAGAGAGCTGCCCATTTGCTTTGTCTTTCTTTACTGATAACCTGATTGTATGGCCTCATGTCTTTGAGCTGATAAATGGTTTCTCTGCCATTGATGCTAAGAATGGTAATGTTAATATTTCATGGGACAGGGCCAAGCTGGGAAATTTTGGCAAAGTACCCTCTTCAGGAAAATGCCCTTTATACTCTGTGAACTAGAATTTAGATTGCTTCAATTACAATTTCCAAGTCAACTTTTTAAGATATTCAAGTGCATAGCCTCAATGAAAACTAGATTCATTCATAGGGATCAATGAAGTTTCTGGTTTGAGTGATTAAACATGATTCTGATTCTTTGTAGTGACTTGAATAAATGTGTATATAGCCTCTTGTTAAACCATAGCTAAAAATCTGTATACATTGGATTTTTAAATAAGAAGCATTTGTAAGATTAGATTATTGTTACATCAGCCAGGTTGAAAAATAAACTTACTTGATTTCTCACTTGATTTCTTCTGGGTGGACTGGTATAGCAACATGAGTGTGTATTTGAGACTTGGACATGTGAGAACAAATAATCTGTCCCACCACTTTCCATCTCTGACGTATGGAATTAGCCAATTACGTAAATCTCTGAGTCTCACTTACAAAAGGAGGCAACTAGTCATTCTTATGAGTGGTAGTTTAGGATGAAATAAAGTAACATGGTGAGCTTAGCATGGTACTTGGCAGATTGTCAACAAGGTTAACCTTAGTACCAACGATATTATACAATAGTACTATACTTACAATATCCTCCAATGTTGTAGTACAGAAAGTGCAGTAATTCCAGCTAGAAGATCTAGATTTAAGTCCTACCTTTTACAGTATGTTTTCTTGGCTTAGTCACTTGACCACACTCTTTTCTCCTCTGTGAAATGGAATTTCATAGTAAATGAGATAATGAGTAAGTGCTTCAGAGTTAAACTCTTATTCTTCAGTGTCTGGCTTTATTTTCCAGTGGTTAACATTTTATGACTCAGGGAGGAGCCATACCTGATGGTCTATAGATTACATTTATTTGGAGCTGCAGATTATAGGAAATGATATGGGTGTCCTTCCTGGAGGTTGTATGCATGTCCAGACCCACTAAGTGGTTTAAAGCTGGGGTGGGAAGGTTCAGGGGCTGTACTAATATAGTAAGATAATCCGTTTTTAAAAATCACAATGGGCCAGGCTCCTTGTTTCTGTTCATTAACATCATACTGCTTAACTCTGCCATCATGATCAGTTTTCTGAAAAGTGACCTACATTTTGTTATCTTCATACCCCACAACCTGCAATAAATTCAAATCTCAGAAACAGGTAATTTTCTGACACTGAACTTGAAGGTTTTCATCAGTTGAATCTGCCCTTTAAAAGGAAAGAGTTTCACTTTCTCCTTAGCACACACTTTTGACCCCTAGCTGGGAAACTTTGTCATCTTCCTTTCCTTGTCTTACTAACCTTTACACCAGCTATTCTGCAGAATAGAACAGAACTTCTGCCCACTTTGTTTCCTTGGAAGCCTTTTTATGGCTTGCTTTAATTAAAAATTTCCCAGTCAGTCATCCTGAGGTAATTTTAATTGCTTTATGACATACATGTATATGTGTGTTATTGATAATTTATCCACTAGTTTTTGTGTAGCTAGAGTATCCTGTTTTCCTTTTTGAACTATAGAGTGTCAAACTGGAAACAAAAGTAGAGTGAATCCTTAGATGTAAAATAGGATACATGGACTTCTTACTGTGTCATTTTAATGAATGAAATGTTTTTATATAATAAAGGTAGGGTAGAGTGTGGAGGAAAGGGACAGACTGCCAAGGCAATCAGAGCTGCAGTAAAACTTGAGTTGGCCATGTATCTGTTCATTTTTATGTAGGCTTTTGATTGATGGGGCTTGAGAAGCTAGAGCTCTTTTCTTTTTTTTAAAGATTTATTTATTTTTATTTATTTATGCAAGTACTGAGTACAGTGAGAAGCGTGGGAGGGTGAGAGAATTCACCAGAGCCAGAGCGGGGAGCAGAGCAGGCAGAGGGACCGAGGTACGCTGCTGAGGGGAGCAGCGGGCGGCAGGAGAGGTCTGCGCGCCATGTGGGACCCACCTTCGGTGGCCGGGGAGCAGATGGGGATGGAACCGGCCCTGCAGAGGCTGCGGGCAGCTTCTCAACCCAGCGCTCAAACGCTGAGCCACCGGGGAGGCCCGCTAGAGCCCTTTTCAAGTTGCGACTTTGGATTGTGGTGATATTGATTCCAGGGGAAGCATTGTTTGAAGGAATCCCTGTTCTGTCTGTTACTGAACTCCCTCTTATACAGGTGTGTGGGTGATTTCCAGCACTCATTCAACACATAATTAGACTAGTTAGTGAATAGGTGGATCTGGCACCTACCAAGTGTTCAGATCTGTCTCCTAGGTTATTTTCATCCTTGAGAATAGATCTGGAGAATCAGTTGGGGTAGGGAGATTATTTATAGAGTTTTGATACATCACAGTAAAACAAGGGCTGACACCATTAAGCCTGTAGTCCTCATTCATGAGGATTCGCATTAAAAATGACAAGTGTTACTTAGCAGCAGCAAGTTTCTTTGCTTTTCTTAGTCATGGTAGCAGTTAATACAGTGCACTAGTGGCTTAACATACCGACACTTAAGTCCTTATTTTTTGTTTTTGTTTTTAAGTCATTGAAATTATGAGACTATCATTCAGATGGAAGCGTTATAGTTCTTCGGAACCATTATGATCTCAAAAGGAAAAAGAGAATGATACAGATACACTGGCTGAGGTGTTTTGAGGTGCATCGAAGTGTTCCAAGCAGTGACTTACCTTAACATGTTCTTGAAGTACCATGGCGTGGATTAAAAGGTATGCTTTAGAAATGTCCCAGTGACCCCTGAAGTCATAGGTAGAATGAATGCTTGATTTTTCATTTAACTATTGCATATTTTAATATTTAGAACGCAGATGTGCTTATGGATTGATGGCAGTAGTATTTTGTGTCAAAAAATAATTACAAGCGTGATGGGTGATTCTCTCCCCCCCCCACCCCTTTTGTGGTACAGTTACAGAGACACTGCTGTAGTTACTTACCTAGATCCTAATAGTAATGAGGCATAAACTTTAGGGATTATTCACGAGTCAGTATCTTTATGGCTTACCTCTGAGACTAGTTTCTCTGCAGTGCTGTCATCTCATGGTAGTCTGAAGGAAACAGTTGGGTAAATTCTTCAGTTGGAGTATTAATTTGAACCAGTAATTCTTACCTGGACCCTTTATATAGTTTGTGCTTGTTTTTGTCTTTTATAACGAAGTTTTACTGAGAGAATGAATGTTCTTTTATTAATGGTGTGACTGTTGTCTCTTTGCCAGGGCATGGATGCAGTTAATCTTTCATGTGTTTGTGGTGTGTAGTCCCACTGTTATTTGTGGTTGCTAGTGGTGGTAATTCTAGGCTTCAAATTACCCACTTAACCATCAAAAATCTTCAAGGTTTTTATGATCATAACATTTTATTTGAGTGATGTCAAAATCATTTCTCAATTATTTGAAATCTTGGAAACTTAATTTTATACTCTTTACTTGCTACTAAATGTTTTCTTAAGGGGGTGGAAGTGAATCAAATCTGGGGGAATGCAGAGTTTATTAATGTTTTTTTAGATAAGGAAAATATGTTTAAATAATGGATAGGTAACACTTAATAGAAATACAGTGGTGCAATCTAATTTTTTATCAGTCTACCTTATGTTAAGATCCTTTTGATATGTCAACAGTTAAATTCTTAATGGAATTGAGGTATTAAAACCTAGGACAAAGGTGCTTTATATTAAATTATAGTCTATAATGACAGTGACCTAGGAAGTTCCAAGCTCAAATGGACTCACTGTTAACCAAGGCAGTCATTCAGTTTAACCAGGTATTTTATGTAATAGCACGATAGTCTCTCCTCTCCATAAAGGTCTTTTCTGACACAGTGGGTTGGAAGTGGTATTTAATACGCTGTTTACAGAATTTATTTCCCTATAATATTTGCTACTTCAACTTAAAAAGATCTCTCTTTGGGATAGCACTTTGGCATCTCTTTGTTTTGTTTTAATTCCACAGGGGATTCTCATACACAGCCAGAGTGGAGAACTCCTGTTCCCTTTGAAAGAGTTATGGCTTAGTGGTTAAGAGGTTAGACTCTGGAGCCACTAACCTTTGTTTTAGATCTAACACTTATCTTGATAGGTTATAAGAAGGATCTGGAAAAATACATGTATGTGTAAGTTAAAAATACAAAAACACAAGTATAGTAGGTGCTACTACATTTTTTTCTTACCCTGAGTCTTACACTTTTCTCCTATGATATTCCTAGAATTAAATAAACAGTCATATTTGATGTTTTCAATTCTTTGGGCTTTTTCTTATCAGTAAAAGGTGGTCAATTAGTGAGTGGTAATTTATCTCTGGTCCTCTTATCCCACTAGGTTGATTTTGTGTGTGTGACCTCTAAAGTTGTGTTTTTGTAATTGCAGCTTCAGCCCATTCATTACTGGCTCAAGGTGTTGATTTGACGGGTTATGATTTGTTTTATGACATGTATTAGAAGTAGAAAATAAATTGTCAGTGCAGTGATTGGAGAAAAGAAATTGTTTTCAAACTTATGCTTTAATTTTTTTAAATGCTGAAATAAACTGTATACACACTTATGTGTAGGTTGAGTGAATCATTTTAGTTCTACTAAGGATGTGCTTCCCATAGCCACAGATAACCCTCAGAAGTGATAATAGTTTTATATTGTTCTGTCTCCTGAGAGGCAGTCCTGGGATAGTTTCTAGTCTGTGGCTTCTAATGGTATATCATACTCTATTTCATCTTCAGGGGTCCTTCAACATCCTTTTGTTTGAAGTGAAGATTATTACTGGAGAAATCTAAGGACTGGAAAAGAATATAATAGCTATGGCTTTTGAGTGGCATTGACCCAAGGCTGTTTTATCAAGTAGAGTGATAGACTGCTCCTTGTTCTTTTTGATGTTTATCAACTCATAGGTCAGTGGTTTTCAAACTGCCAGTGGCAGCCATTCTGTAGTCAAGTTAATAATGAATTGGCTGTCCTCCATCCTTGCCTCCCCCTCCTCAAATTAGATGAAGCCAAAAAGAACAGCATATGAAATGTCAGGAATAGATTACGTTATATAGTTTTATAAACTTGTTTCAAGTGTATGTATATGTACTGGATGCAGAGACCTCTATGTTCTAGTAATGATCAACTTGTAAGATCAGATTGTATTGAAACTCATTCTTAAAAACCATTATCATCAAACTGACCCCCAGTCAGAAAAGCATTCAAATAGCTGAAGCAGGATCATCAGCTCAGTGGTCATTGATAATAACAATTAATTAGCTATGAGGCCGTGTGTGTGTGTGTGTGTGTGTGTGTGTGTGTGTGTCGGTGGTTGTTGTATTAAGCACAAATCATATATATATAATTAAGTATTTGAGATAGTCAAATGTTTGAGGTTCTGGTTTCATAAGGATTTTGATAGCATTGAAATTTTTAGTTTTCTTGGATTAGAGCCTGTGGCTACCAAGCATGTATACATAATAGCAGATATTTGCTTTATAGATTTATTGAAGATCACAGTTTCTGGTGAATATTTTAAAATAAATAAAGCTCAAAGTAGGGCAGTATCAACATATGTATGATTTAGGATTGTGTCTAAAATATAGTTTTTTCCTCCCAAGAAAACAGTAAGAGAATGAAGATTTCTGGTAAATTGTTTCATAGCAATGGAATTTCTACTTTAGTTTTCTACACTTGGGAGTTGAAAAATGGAAGAAATGTTGGCCATAGTATTAGGCCAAAAGATAATAAGCACAATTCATCTTTCTCGGCCAGTTCTTAGAAACTGAGTCAAACACATTTCATCCATGTTCTAAATTGGGCATGATACACAATTTTGAAATTAAAGAAGATGTAACAGTAATTCCCCAACCAGTGGGTCAGCATCCCTTGTAGTGTTCCTTTGTGTGCACATATACTGCTAGTGTGGGAGGCAGAGAACAGGAGCCTCTGGACCTCTGAAGAATGGGAAGAGTTGAATTCCTTTTTTTTTTTTTTTAAGATTTATTTATTTATTTATACAAGATTGATTGATTTATTTATACAAGCACTGGGTACAGTCAGAAGCGCGGGAGGGTGAGAGAATTCACCAGAGCCAGAGCGGGGTGCAGAACAGGCAGAAGGACCGAAGTACACTGCTGAGGGGAGCAGCGGGCGGCAGGAGAGGTCTGCGTGCCATGTGAGACTCTCCTCCGGTGGCCGGGGAGCAGCCGGGGATCGAACCGGCGCTGCAGAGGCAGCGGGCAGCTTCGCATCCCAGCGCTCAACCACTGCGCCACCAGGGAGGCCCTGAATTCCTTTTTTCCATCACTTTGTTCCTGTAAGTCTTCCCAACCCCACCCAACCTTGTTGTCTCTAATCATGCAGTTCTTCCCCCTCCATCAGCAGCCTCGCTCGGCCATTATTTTGGTCGTGCTTATTCCCACTGTCGTCACTTTCTGCCGCCAATCACTCATCCTGTTGCGCGTGCGGGGTTTCCTGGCGTCGCTGTGGCGTTTGTTTCTTCAAAACTGTGCCCCTTTTCCTTGGTTATCATGCATGAGAGCAACTTGTCACCTTTTTCTTGGGTAGATTTACCCCCCTCCTAAAGCGTAGTTTAGAAGGAAACCGAATGACTACATTCTGGGTTAGTTGGTTCTGAGCTGAATTCAACGACCAGAGGCGACATCCTTCTCTGCATCTAGTGCAATATAGAAGAAAGTATATCCTAAGTTAACATGTTCAATTACTAAATACGATTGCAGTATAGTTCTAGTACTGAAAATAAGTCAGATCATCCTCTAAGAATGAAGATTAGCTGCTTTGCAACTTTTAAAAAGATGTCTTAGATTCTGAGGATAAGGTTTTACAGGCCTTTTTAGTAAATGGCAGTATTGTTAGCACTGGCACGTCTGTCAAGCTAATTTAGATTTCATTACTTTGGCAAAAAATTACTATTTTGCATGTCTATGGGATCTGGGATGTCTGTTGAAAGAGTACTTGGAACTCCATCTCCAGTATGAACCTAATTGAAAAGTGGGGTGTGCTGTGTTAGTAATTGTCATGAAAATCAGGGGCTGTCCTCCTTTTGAAAAAGGAATGAAGTCAGCTTATCTTGTACTGTTGTACTGTTGGGGAATTATGAAGAGAGTGTGTTGATGAACAGGGAAGTGTGCATGTATTCTCTTCAAAATGCTAACGTGTTGCTTAAGTGAGAAGTGGTTTACATTACAGAGACTATCAGCGATGTAGCAGGCACTTACTGTCAGAATCAATGAGCTCTGTTAGCTGGAGAAGAATTTTAATTTTAACTGTAAATTAAATGTCAGCTTTAGTTGGCCTGCACATGTCTTCAGGTCTTGCTTTAACAAAAACTTATACCAACATACAATCTTTCAAAATGTGCTACTTTGGAAAATAGTGGACAGGAAGGACATATTTTCTTCCCCCACCCCCTAGTTATTTGTTGTAAGGAACCCTGAAGAACAACTGCTGGTGGGGGTAGAGAGTAGAGAGTAATTCAAAGCATTACTTTGAGTGGCTTGTGTTTTATCACAGCAGAAGACATGTAAGTGATTTAAAGTGTAATGTAGAAGTGCTGGTAGTACAGCTAAGCAGCTAGATTAATCAAATGCACTTGAAGTAGCTTTATTAAAAGTCATTTATTGTAGAAATAACTAACCTGTGAGTGAGAAATTCTAGCCCACGGCAGGGACAGGGGGTAGAGTCAGGTGGCATAAATGTACATCTAAAGTGAATGACTTGCTCAGCACTATCACCATTGTGGCCTGAGTTTCATCCGCAGCTAGGGAGCTAATCCACATGATGTAGCCAGCTTCTCCTGTCTCACCTGCTGCTCCCCTCAGCAGTGTATTTCAGTCAGTCTGCCTGTTCTGTTCTCCACTCTGTCTCTGGTGAATCACCCAGGGTATCTCTCACTCTGCCATTCCTCTGGCCAACACCCCAGTTCTTCTACACAGTCAGTCAGTCAATCTTTAAAAAGGAAAAACAAAACAAACCAAAAAAAAAAAAAAAAAAAAAAAGGGTAACTTGGAGCAGGTAGACTCCCTGGAAGCATTCACTTTAGACAAAAGAAGCTATCCAACCTTTTCTCCACCCCACCCCACCCCTCCCCCCAATACAAATTTTGTCTTGTTGACCGGTAAATCCCCAGCCCCAGCACTGGCTAGTGCAAGCAGATACTTACTAAATATTTGTCGAAAGAATGAACTTTTATAACACTGGTTTCTTAAGACCTGTATCTGTCCTTAGCAGAGCCACTCTTCTCTTAGTTACCAACCTCTTAGTTTACAAACAGTGGCCAGATTCTGTATAAGGAAGTAAGTGTTTTTTGAAATGATCTTAGTTTCTGCAATTTGTTACTACTGAGCTCCTCAGTGAGTTGGGGTTTTTAAGCCTAAAGGCCAAGAAAATAAGAGTGCATAGGAGCTGACATTTAATGAGTGTTTTACTTACAAAATGCCCCTGTGCCAGAGCAGGTTGTTAGAGTTGCCATTCCTACTTTACAGATGTGGAAACTGAATCTCTGGAATAACTGTGAAAAGAGTTGGGTGTGCATTTCATTTTGCTGTTGTTAGAATGATCTGGACTTTGGGCAAGCAAAAGTGGGGAATTATGTAACTCAACAGAGTTTTATCACAATAGTAACCAAGTGAGAGATTATTTGTGTGTGTGGGGGGGATGGTTATGACCCTGTGATCATAGCCCACAGAAGAAAAACTCTGTAAACTAAAACATTTCCATGTTTGGAATTGACTAGATTTGGTTTGCTAGGTGGATGGTCGCCTTTTATGGCCACCAGATACTCCACTGCTCTTTTCCCCTTGACTTGGTGACTCTGACACTTTCTCAAGCAATCTTAACTGCTCTCTCACACACCATGGTTCTCTCTCCTCCTCTTCCTACCCTAACTCCTCTTTACCCACTACCCCACGCAGTTTCATTTGCAACCTGAATAAAAAGGAGAACTTCTTGTAATTCTCATTTAGATGATATGTAAACAGTGCTTTCAAGCCTGAGAACTTGGCAGACCAAGTGAGAAGTTAAGGATGCTGTAGAAATAGCATAGACCGCAGCTCCAGGTGGTCCAGAGGTGAAGGGGGCTGACCTAGTATTAGTAGTAGTGCTCTTTCGGAATAATTTTGTTGACCAGTCAGATTAACTCTTGGGGAGTACTAAAGTCAGACCAAGGCATTGATAGAAAATCAGGAAAAAAACTAACAATTGGGATGGTTCCTCTTTAATTTTGATTGTCATTCCAAGGTCCAAATTCATACTTAGAATTAAAGATTTCATTTCAGTATTAAATTTCATACCAAGGAAATGCTATGATTTAAAAAACTCAGACAGCTAATTTGTTAGCCTCATCCTTATTATTGGCTTACATAATAGGTCCTTGATTAGCATTTGATTATTGTTATTACAATAAAAAATGGCCTGGGTGAAATTGCTAGACACCCACATCTATCAGTTACCAACTCAGCAATATGATATGAAAGAATATGAAATTCTACGGAGCTCTTTGTGCATTGTTTGTAGCCCTATTTAGATTTGATGTCACGTCCTCATGGAATCTGTTAGACATGCTGATTATCACTTTGTTGAAGTGTCAGCAGGCCTCCTCGAACATTGCTATTAAGCAAGTAACAACAGGGAACCTATAACACTATCTTTGCATGGAAAGGTAGATGCTTTCATTAAGGTGAAAATTTCATCTTTATTTTAGCTTTTTGAACTTGGTAAAATAATTTCTTTGCCTCATTGTAAAATCTGTAAAATTAACATCAGTTCATTCGGGGAACATTGTTTATCATTTTTGTTTTCCATTATAGAAAAGAATGTATTTGACTGTTAAGATCAGTTTGTTCATGATCATTATTTAATTCAAAGTAATTGATCTAATATTGCAATTTTAAGAGGATGATTTTTGATATTTTTTTGTTGTTACCATTTTACTTTTAATAGACGACTTCCTAGTATATGCATTTAGTGAGCACATTATGTATAGACTTGTATTTGATGTTTGAAAATTTGGTTTTAATATTATATGCACTTGAGGTCAATTTGAATAAAATAATGATCATGAACAAACTGATCTTAACTGTCAAATACATTTTTTTCTATAATGGAGAACAAAAATCACAATATATAATGTTAATAATCCAAGCTTTGGCCATATTTTTCTAATGTATGCTTCTGTTATTTAAAAACATGTTACCTAGCATATAAGTTATGATCTGAAATATCCACTATATATCTTCAATTTATTATGAAAACTGGTCAGCATTTTTTTCTCCTTGTCAGGATACTTAGCTATAATTCTTTAAAGGCTCTGGATTTGGGGCCTCCCTGGTGGCCCAAGAGGTTAAGACACAGCACTGTGAAGCTATCCACAGCCACTGCAGCATGAATTCGATCCCCGGCGAGGGAGCAGCTCACATGGCACAGCAGACCTCTCCTGTCTCGCCCGCTGCTCCCCTCAGCAGTGTATTTCAGTCAATCTGCCTGTTCTGTTCCCTGCTCTGTCTCTGGTGAATCCTCTCACCCCCCTGCACCTCTGGCCTGTACCCCAGCTCTTGTGTGCATAAATAAATTTTCTTTAAAAAATAAAGGCTCTGGATTTGACTAATCCCTAGATCGGTTAACATAATCAGATTTCCCTGGTTTATTTAGCCTTGTGTTATAGCATTTTATCCTTGGAATTCAACAGTTTAAGTTTGCTGAGAAGTAATTTTAGATTAGGAAGTGCATTTTTTTTTTTTGAAACATGAAATAAAATTTCATATGATAGGTAGTTTAACAGGAAAAACAAGTGGACCTTTAATTTCTCATTGCATTGTGGGGGAGGGTGAATATTTTGGGAAAGCACAGAAGATTGAAGAACCAGAGTGTTACTTCTTCAATATTTATATGTGATTACACTCAACCTTAGTGTAGTCAGTGTAATCAATATGCTATCAAAAGTAGGGGATTATCCTACCTTCTGAGTTTCTGAGCTTCAGTTTTCCCTTCTAAGTTTGAAATAATGCCTTCCTCTTAGGACTGGTACTGAGAATTAAATGAAGAGTACATATAAAGAGATGTGTACTGTTTGTTGCTATCTGCTTCTCTGTTCTTTCTTTCTGTCTGCCTGTCTGTCTGTCTATCTAACCAATATAGGAAGCAATGGATCTAAATAGTAATAAGTGCTTCACTTGATTTCATGGAATCAGAGAATGGAGATACAGAAGAGAATTTGGAAATACAATTGATGACATTTGTCAATGAATTGTTTGTGGTGGAAGGCAAGAATGAGGAGAGGAGGTCCTTTTTTTTCTTTCGAAGATTTATTTTTTTTATGCATACAAGAACTGAGGTATAGGCCAGCGGTGTAGGGGGTGAGAGGATTCACCAGAGACAGAGTGTGGAGCAGAACGGGCAGCTTGAACTGAAATACACTGCTGAGGGGAGTACCGGGTGAGTCAGGAGAGGTCTGCTGCACCATGTGGGTAGCTCCCTGCCCGGGGATCGAATTTGTGCTGCAGCGGTTGCGGATAACTTCATAGGTTGCCTCTTAACCCCTTGCACCACCAGGGAGGCCCGAGGGGAAGAGGTCCTTAATGGCAGTACCACACCTGTCTTTAGGGAACTTGCATTTGCAGATGCTGGTTGGAGAAAGAATGTTGAATTAAGTCGCTACAGTGGAGCTCATCTTTTAAAAAAAACCATCCTAATTTCTGGTTAGAAAATTTGACGTGGGTCAGTTGTCTAGACATTTTAGTAAACTAACTCTAATACAACAGCTTTGCAGTTTATGTAATTTAAATTCACAGCACAGCAAAATGCAAAGTAAATGCATTTTTTAAAAGATTTATTTATTTATTCATACAAGAACTGGGGTATAGGCCATAGGTGTGGGGTTAAGAGGATTCACCAGAGACAGAGTGGGGAGCAGAACAGGCAGACTGACTGAAATACACTGCTGAGGGGAGCAGAGGGCAAGATAGGAGAGGTCTGCTTTGCCATGTGGGTCACCTCCCTGGCTAGCTGGGGATCGAACTCATGCTGCAGAGGCTGCCGATGGCTTTGTAGTGCTGCGTCTTAACCCCTTGCGCCACCAGGGGAGGCCCCAAAGTAAATGCATAACTCAAACTGTGGAAGTCTGCACCTACTAGAGTCTCTATCTATTGGAGGCCTTGCTCTGTTTTCTCATGGCTGTCTCAGTGCTGGTGCTTCTCCACCGTAAGTTCCTGGTGATCTGTACCTTCATTTACTTAATGGTGACTCTTAGTACACAACCTTTCCTTCACGTGGACTGAGCAAGGGATCCTCACGTGGTTGCTGAGGTGTTAGGCTGCCTGTAGTACCACCTAAGACAATCCTGTGTTGTTTCCCTTTCAGAACCAGCAGCTTCCTGAGAGGCATGAGTGAGCAGAGACTAATGCAGGGCTTACTGAGTGTGAAGGCAGCCTGGCAGGTTAATGGCTCATATACACTCTGGCTGAAAGCCATTCTTTAGCTTTGAATTGTGGTTGAGATCACTTCTTCAGAATAGTTTTTTGACTTAACCACCAATGTAGATTTGACTATTTTAATATGACATATATTAATAGAAAGCTTAGTAACAAAGAAATGTATTGTTTTGGGTATTAACACTCAAGCAAAAAGGCATTTCCTTACTGATTGGTGTTTTAAAGAATGTTTTTAAATCTTCCCCATTCTGAACACACTATTTTTGTTTATTTAATATTCTCCCATTTACTGATATGTCCTGTTTGACACAATTTGAATGATGACTGCCATCTTTTTTCTTTTTACCTTAGCCACAGTCTTCTTTTAAACAGTGTAAAGCCTTAGAAACCCAAGTCATAGCTTTTCTTTTATGCATTAGGCCTTATTTTGGTAACAATATCCATAAATGTTTGAATCTGTGCTGTTTTAAAGGAAAATCAAAGGCAGATGCACTGTTGAATCCAAATACTTTAGAATAATACCAAACTGTATACGAGAGATTTAACTGATTAATAGGCCTGACAAGACTTGCTGGAGAATGGACTGATGCTATATCTACTGCTACCAACAGGAAAAAAGAATTTAAGCCTTTTCCGTTAAAGTGAAGATGACTGTAGACTCTTGATCCTTTTCAACCCATAAAAGTACTTTGCAAAATTATGACTGATAGTGTAAACACCAAACTCATGAGACTCTTAGACTCTACTCCTTCTGCAGGGAAGATGCAACAGTAATTATTTGTCAGGGAAGATGTAGGTGCCATTGTCAAACTTAAGGCACATAGGTACGTGGGCACACACTCAGGTCTGTGTATGTGTTTGTGTGCAGCAACCAAGGCATGGCTCCCACAATGTGTGTCTTTAGACTTTCTGAATTTAATATATTTATAGCTTTAGAAACATTTTCATTTTTGGTAATCAAAGAAAAAAATTACACTTTACCCTTATAAAATTTAGCCAGTGACTGATATATTAGGAGAGGAAAGAAAGGTTTCCTTTCAGTTTTTTTGTTGACCCACTCACTGAAACAAACCAAGTACATGTTCATAGTAAGTTTTATGTTCAATTAGTGTGCTTTACTGTTCTGACATAAAAATTCCTATCTTGGGCACCTCTTTAGGGACCTTTGCTTGACTAGAGGTGATTATTGCTGACAAAGTATAAAAAGTTATTAATAATTGTGTGTGAGATGTGTGTGTTGTTTTATATATGCACTTGGGGGAGGCAATAGAAATGCAGACCACATTCTCTTATTAAGAATTAATACCACTGGGCCTCCCGGTGGCGCAGCGGTTGAGCGCTGGGTTGCGAAGATGCCCGCAGCCTCTGTGGCACCGGTTCGATCCCCGGCTGCTCCCTGCCCACCGGAGGAGGGTCCCGCATGGCGCGCAGACCTCTCCTGCTGTCCGCTGCTCCCCTCAGCAGTGTACTTCAGTCCTTCTGCCTGCTCTGCTCCCTGCTCTGGCTCTGGTGAATTCTCTCACCCTCCCGCGCTTTTGACTGTACCCAGTGCTTGCATTAAATAAATAAATGGGGGAAAGGAGGGCTTGGGGTAAAAATAAGGGGGTTGTTATTGTATGGGGAATATAAAAATAAAACTTAAATTTAATAAATAAATAAATAAATAAATCTTAAAAAAAATAATGCCACTAACTGGATAGCTTTTGTATATACATGTAGATGTGATTGGGAAGTGCTGTGTAACCAGCAATCCATTCTTCATGCACACATGTGTTTAAAAATTTTTAAATACAAATAATACCTATTGAATATGCATATATGCATATTTAGCAGAGTCACAAATTGTTTACCTAAAAATTTTCCAGAATTGAAAATGACTAGGAATTCAAAGAAAAGGCACATCTTGAATAGCCATTGCCAAAATGTCTTCCAAAGAGATTGCACAAATTCACATCCCCAACAGGATACAAGGATTCCTGTTTTTCCTCTTGTACACCAATGTGGTATCACACTTTAAATCTACAGGACAGCAAGTCACTCTTAAATAGCTGTCATAAGAACATAAAAGCTGGGCTAGGAAGCCAGCCAGTCTCCCAAGTGTCTCTTCCCATGACTGTTTATTGCTAAGTTTGTCACGACTGGGTTCTGTGCTAAGTTGGGTCAGATCAGCAACTTGGCCTGAAGATGAGTGCTTCTCTGGTGCATCCTTGTTTAAAATTCTGATATAATTCAATTTACAGAAAAATTGCAAAAATACTACAAATAAATTCATCCTAATCCCTTATGTTAACATGTTACCACATTTGCTTTATTTCTGTGTATGATACACATACACACACACACACCCCACTTTCCATGAACTGTTTCAGTGTAAGAAGCAGACGTTATGCCCTTTTCTCCCTACATACCACAGTGCTGCTAGAAATAACGGCATTCTCTTACATAATCACTGTACAGTTACCAAACCAGGACATTAAAGTTGATATAATCCTAGCCTTTAATCTGTTGGTTTTATTCAGATTTTGTGAATTATCTAAATAATGTCTATCCAGCAGAAGTTAATTCTGGACAATATGTTGCATTTATTTATCTTTAGTCTCTTTTAAATCTGAGCCAATTCTTGAGTTTTTTGTCTTTCATGACCATGATGCACTTGAAAGTATAGTTCAGGTATTTTTGTTGACTGTTCCTCAATTTAGGTTTGTTATGTTTCCTTATGTTTAGATTCAAGTTCTGCATTTTGGGGCAGTAATACCACCTTCTTAATGCATCATCACAGGAGGCATTTGATGATGTTAGTGCGTCCCATTCATTCTCTTGACACATGAAATTGGAGTACTTTGCCCAGCATCTGGTTGCTGTCTTCTTCGTCGTCGTCTTCTTCTTCTTCTTTTTTTTTTTAAAGATTGATTTATTTATTTATGCAAGCACTGAGTACAGTCAGAAGCACGGGAGGGTGAGAGGATTCACCAGAGCCAGAGCGGGGAACAGAACAGGCAGAGTGACAAAATACACTGCTGAGGGGAGCTGTGGGCGTGGCAGGAGAGGTGTGTCATGCTGTGTGGGACACTCGCTGGTGGCTGGGGTTCAGCTGGGGATTGAACCGGCGCTGCAGAGGCTGCAGGCAGCTTCACAGCCCAGCACTTAACCGCTGCGCCACCAGGGGAGGCCCTGATTGCTGTCTTGATGAAGCCATAGATGTTAAGATACATACCTTTCAGTATTAACTGTGGGAATGAATGCCAGTGTTCCTACAACTCAGTTGTGACATTTGGGTAGATTGCTCTCTGGGTGGGTATGTGGAAAGGCACCCTTTATAATAATGGAGAGGCCTGAAGCCAGATGCTAAGAATAGCTGAAGATGGTCAGTCACCCCTCGTTTATATCTTTTCATTTATACAAACTGTTGGCAGACTGCTTTAAAGTTAAATTCATTGTTGTGTTTAAAGGAGAAGATAGAATAAAATTGAAGAAAATAGTGCTTTTCAGATGTTCTGCCCAGTATACATAATAAAAAGCACCAGGTGGAGCAAATTTCTCCACCTGATGGGACCAGGAGCAAAGTGTGTATCTTTGAAGCCTACCCGATATGATTGTAGCAAAAATAGCTTTAATGAATGTGATAGTCCAGGAGATTATATCTTGCCTAAATTATCTTTCTTGCAGTAGTCAAGGACCATTGGTTATACCTACCCAAGTTTTGAATGGTATTGCTATTGAATGTATTTTTTTTTTTATAGAGGCATGTTTTATTTATTTATTTATTTGGTTGGTTGGTTGGTTTATACATGCACTGGGTACAGTCAGAATCGCGGGAGGGTGAGAGAATTCACCAGAGCCAGAGCGGGGAGCAGAGCAGGCAGAAGGACCGAAGTACACTGCTGAGGGGAGCAGCGGGCGGCAGGAGAGGTCTGCGCGCCATGCGGGACCCTCCACCGGTGGGCGGGGAGCAGCCAGGGATCAAACCGGTGCCACAGAGGCTGCGGGCAGCTTCGCAACCCAGCGCTCAACCGCTGCGCCACCGGGAAGGCCCTGAATGTATTTCTTAAAGGAAGCGCAGGTTCAAAAGTAGAAATTGAAGTACAGCAAAGGCTGAAATGTCTTGCTCAGAGTTGTCCTGCCACTCATGGATAATGAATAAGCATCTAAAGAAAAAACAAATTACATATTCACTGAAAATATTTTTCAGTTGATCAAGTATTAATCTCGTCAAGCGTATTGAATAGCTACAATATCTGTGTTATTTGTAAGATCTTTCTTCTTATAGATGATGTACATGAACATTTTTGAACATGGTACTGTCCATTTGTCCTAATAGCATTTAAATTCCAGCGGGCCATGGATTTGTGTTGCATGTCTCTTGTTCACATAGGTATACCAAGGACCTATCCGTGGTTCCCACTAGGTGAATGAATGAATCTAGAGACAAGCACAGGAGGTTATATATAGCTATTCCAAATGAGATTTTTGCACGTTTTTGCAGAAAGGGACTAAACAGCTTCCTAATACCATTTGCTTTGCTTTTCATATTGTATATTATTACAGAATATAGTAGTAATGTTTATCACCAATTTGTGTCTTCCTGCTGATAAATGTTCCACGTGTGGATCTTTAGGGCAGGAATCAGGTTTCCTAATATTTCTCCAATCAAGTGCAGATTCATTTCACTATTATACACTATAATTTAAAAAATCCCAGTATTTTTGAACTATGTAAGATTTATTTACTGGTGCTGCAGGTTTGGTGTAAAGTTTAGTCTAATTATGAGTTTGGGTTGTTTATGCTTTCTTTTTTACTTCTTTCCTGTAAATACCACATAAATGTTTCATGCCTTTTATTTCAATATCATATCTGATTAAGCAGAAAATTTGTGCAATACAGAAAAACAGAGGAAATTACAGTAGCCCCTCCTAAACTGTGGTTTTGCTTTCCGTGGTTTCAGTAATTACCCGAGGTCAACCATGGTCTAAAAATACTACAAGCAACAAGATATTCTGAGAGGGAGAGACCACTCTCACTTAACTAGTATTACAGTTTATTGTTAGACTTGCTCTCTTTTATTGTTGTTAATCTCTTACTGTGCTTGATTTATAAATTAAACTTTATCATAGGTCTTATTCTATAGGAAAAAAACAGCATATATCATGCTCAGCACTATTTGCAGTTTTAGGCATCCACTGGGGTGATGGGATGTATTCCCTGCAGTTAAGGAATTATTACCATACATTTTGTTTAACAACCCAAGCGCAGAAAAGGGTCCCACATGACTTGAACTTTTTAAGCTGTTTTTAAAATCTGTTTTTAAAATCAACATTCTGATATTACTAGACAATATTCTGGATAACATCAGGCTTTTTGTCTTTTGTAGCAGTATAATTACCAAATTATTCTTACTCAAAAAATCTTTTTTCTTCTTCCTTTTTGGAGTTTTGACTTGGTGTTCTCATGTGAAGTATCTATTAGCTGCAAAAGCTGTTTAAGATTGGTGAAGTTTTGATCACTTTTATCATGTTTTTCTTCAGTTTGTGGTCACATACTTCCTTACAGATTGGTAAATATGTATCTGATGTGGGAGAAAATATGAATCTGGTGTGGGAGAAAACAATATTGCACCTCCTTCCTGAGCAAAAGAAGTGTATAATATGTGTAATGTGCATACAGATTTTTTACTTATTTGAAAATTACAATGGATTGAAGTACATATGAGCATCTCAGTACCATTTAGGTAGGAAGCTCTGGATTTCTGCTAGACTGGCAATGCAAACAATGCCCTAAGACTGGTATTCAATAGGGTTGAAGTATTAAGTCATAAAGGAGACATCATGGTACCTAGAAAGCTTCCGTGGAATGTGTCATACAACCTATTCAATTTTTGTTCTTTTTTCTTTTTTCCAGAAAATTTGGTGAGCGACCTCCACCTAAACGACTCACTAGGTAAGCATTGTATTAGCCTCTCATACAAACATTTCATCAAAGCATTGGTCCTGTCATTAAATGCTTTTGAAAAGAAGTTATTTAGATACTGGTTATCTAGAACATGAGCTTATTCCCATCATCGCTTCTCCACTATCCTGCCTCCTAACCTCCTAAGTAAAGGGGGAGGCAGGATGAGATGCTATAGTTCAAGGGGGAAAATGAAAGTATTTCAAGAATTAATCTCAAGCATTATATGATAAATATAATAAAGGCTATAATATACATAGCTTCCTATATCTAGTTGCATTTAACCAATCTCAATTTGTTGGTTACAGGTGAGACTTGAAAGTTATTTAATATGTGCTTTTAGAAAAATTTACAAAATATAACCCATTAAAAATGTTTTTAGTTGAAGTAACTATGGTTTATAAAATAACTTTCAGCTGTGCAACATTATACTTTGTTATCTGTGTATATACCACGTTATGATCACCACAGAAAGTCTAGTTTCCACTTAAGATTTTACCCATTCTTAATGAGACTATAAATATTATAGTATGTTTGAATTATGTAAATTAATTTTGCAGCATGCATTTTATTTTTATTTATTTATTTATTTTTTTATAGAGGCATGTTTTTATTTATTTATTTTATTTGTTTGTTTTTTGTTTATACATGCACTGGGTACAGTCAGAAGCGCGGGAGGGTGAGAGAATTCACCAGAGCCAGAGCGGGGAGCAGAGCAGGCAGAAGGACCAAAGTACACTGCTGAGGGGAGCAGCGGGCGGCAGGAGAGGTCTGCGCGCCATGTGGGACCCTCCTGCGGTGGCCGGGGAGCAGCCGGGGATCGAACCGGCACTGCAGAGGCTGCGGGCAGCTTCGCAACCCAGCGCTCAACCGCTGCGCCACTGGGGAGGCCCCTGCAGCATGCATTTTAATTGCAAATGTTAAATTTAAATGTTTTAATCTTGAAGATGATTTTGAAAATTTCTAATAGTGATTGTGACATAAAGACATCCAGTCCCATAGTTACAATTACTGTTAATGCTAACCCTGCATTTTAATATCTTTCAAGAAAACTATATGCATATATAAACATGTGCCTGTCTTTATTTTTCAAACTCTGGCATCAACTCCACCATTGTTTTATTCCATTTAATGCCATTTAACTGTATGTTTTCTTCCTTTTCACTTTAATGTCTTCAATTTTTCTTTGTTTTCCCATTCATCTTTATGTAGCATTAACATTGATGATCACTTGGGTTATTTCCACGTAGTATTACTATATAAAAGGCTGTTATACTCTTAAGAATGATGAAACGTGCCAGAAGGAAACACAAAGAGAGCCACTTTGAAAGGGTTCCCACTGACAGTTATGACTGAAAACTCAGGGAGTAAAATGACAACGTAGAAGCTACACTCATAGAGGAGAGGAGAGGAGCTGGCTTTTCCATACAGAAGACTCCTAACTAATACATGCAGTGGGAACAATGGAACTAGGAAATCACACTTTGGCAACCACTACCATGGTGCTTGTTTCAAACAAAAATAATCAGTGGATGCTTAAACTCTTGGATTGAAGTCTGATGAAAAACCCAATGGTTATATAGTCTAAGTGTATCTCACAAAATCCATATTAATTATAAAGTGAAAAATAGTAACATGACAGTGAAGAAACCTGGCAGACATTACCTTAATTAAAGTGTCCTAAATTAAGATTATAAGTAAAGGGTCAGATAATAACCATGATAGGCTTTTGGGGGCCTGCTGAGTCTATAGTGACTTCTTCACTCTATCTTTCTATTCCCAAATCTGCCATAAATGATATGCAAATGAAGGGCATGGCTGTTCCAGTTCAGTTTAATTTAGGAAGCCCGATGGCTCTCCTGATTTGGTGAGGGAGTAGTTTCTCAGTACTGTTGTCATGGTCCCCGTCCCTCGGCCTGATAAAGGACATTATGGATCTGTAGATATTAGTATTGTATCAGTGGTAATTACATTGTGATTGTATAAGAGAATAACTTTGCTTTTAGGAAGTAAACATTGAGTGCTTTATGTCTACATACCATGTGATTCCACTCTAGAACATGCAAACTAATCTGTAATGACAGCACAGCAATGGTTTCCCAGGAAAGGGGAGGAGGAAAAGGAGGGATTGCAAAATGGTAGCAGAGACTTGGAAATGATGACTCTCTGTCTTTATTGTGGTGATATGCCAAAACTTACTAAATTGTTCATATGAAAATCAGTGCAGTTATGTGTGTCCATGAAATCTCAATAAAACTATAAAAAAGTTACAGCTTTTATATTTTATAATACCCTAAAAAAAATTAGTGCCTTTTTAATGGGGAATTCAGGTGAGCTTTATTTCTAAGTCTCTTAAAGAGAGCAAACTTACAAGTTTTTATTTTATTATTAAAGCTTAAAATAAATCAAATTTAGTGAAACAGTTGGCCATTCTGTGATAAAAATTTAATTTTAAACCCAAATTTGAACCAAGACATTTTCCCTATTGCTAGTATAGCAAATTTTAGAATTTTTCTTATTGGAAAATTTTGGTGTCTTATTTGAACAAAAATATTCAGTTTTTAATGCAATTTCTTTTTTTTTTTTAATTGAGGTAACATTGGTTTACAACATGGTATATGATTTAGGGGAATAGACTTAGGGGGAGATATGATTTAGGAACACCTTCTGAGATGTATGTCACACACCACACCCACCACAAAGCACCTATAACCCGTTACCATAGGCCATGGACCCCTTCCTGCTTTGTCTTTACCCCTACCCACTCTCCTCTTCAAATAGCTTCAGTTCTACACTCATATTTTTAGGGTTTGTTTGGTTTAGTTTTGTCAGTTCCTTCGTTTCTCTGTGTTCTACATATGAGTAAAGTCATCTGGTGTTTGTCTTTCTCCTAATGACTTATTCCACCTAGCAAATCCCGTCAAGTTCCATCCATATTGCTGAAATGGCACAAGTTCATCTCTTCATTTATGGCTGATTAGTATTCCATTGTATATATGCACCAAATCTTTTTTTTTTAATTTTTTAAAAAGATTTATTATTTATTTATGCAAGCACTGGGGTACAGTCAGAAGCGTGGGAGGGTGAGAGAATTCACCAGAGCGGAGAGCAGAACAGGCAGACAGGCGAAGTGCACTGCTGAGGGAGCAGCGGGCGGCAGGAGAGGTCTGCGCGCCATGTGGGCCCTTACCCGGCGGCCAGGGATCAAACCGGCGCTGCAGAGGCTGCGGGCAGCCTAGCAACCCAGTGCTCAACCGCTGCACCACCAGGCAGGCCCAAATCTTCTTAGCCCACTCATCTGTCCTGAGGTTGTTTCCATACCTTGGCTATTGTGAATAGTGCTGCAGTGAACATAGGTGTACATATATCCCTTCAAATTAGTGTTTTTGCATTCTTTGAGTGGATACTTAGGAGTGGAATTGATATTTTGAAGAATTTCCATGCTGTTTTCCATCGGGGCTGGACCAGTCTATATTCCCACTCAATGGTTTCTTTTCTTCCACACCCTCACCAGCATTTGTTGTTTTGATTTTTTGACATGGGTCATTCTCATAGGAGTAAGTTGGTGGTATCTTATTGTGGTTTTGATTTGCATTTCTTTGATAAGTGATAGTATTTTTTCTGTATGTCTTCTTTGATTAGGGTCTAACTCTTCTGTCCATATTTTGCTCTTTTTCCTTTATGTTGCATATGTCAGTTTGTTGTAGATCTAGGATTTGTCCCTAGTTGGATATATGATGTGCAAGTATTTTCTCCTCTTCAATAGGGTGTCTCTTTATTTTAATGGATTTTTTCCCACTGTACAGAAGATTTTTAGTTTGATGTAGTCCCACTTAGTTGTTTTTGCTTTAGCTTTTCTTACTGCTGGAGTCGAGTTTCCAAAGACATTATTGAAGCCAGTGTTGTAGAGTGTTTTGCCCATGTTTCCTTTTATACATTTTATGGTTTTTGTCTTATTTCCAAGTCTTTAATCCATTTTGAGATAATTTTTATGTATGGTGTGAGAGATTGGTCTAGTTTCATTTTTCTGCATGGGACTGCCCAATTTTTCCAGCACCATTTGTTGAAGAGACTCTGCTTTTACTAGAGTATAGCCTTGGCTCCTTTGTCATAGATTAACTATCCATAAAGTATGGGTTTACTCCTCGGTTCTGTTTTCTGCCATTGACCTGTGTGTGTATTTTTATCCCAGTACCATCCTGTTTTTTTTTTTTTTAACTTTTTTTTTAAAAAAGATTTATTTATTTATACAAGAACTGGGGTACAGGCCAGATGCGCGGGAGGGTGAGAGGATTCACCAGACACAGAGCGGGGAACAGAACAGGCAGACTGACGAAATACACTGCTGAGGGGAGCAGAAGGCGAGACAGGAGAGGTCTGCCACGCCATGTGGGACTCTCGCCGGCCGGCCGGGATCAAACCAGCTCTGCAGAGGCTGCGGACTGCTTTACAGCGCAGCGCTCAACTGCCTGCATCGCCAGGGGAGGCCCAGTACCATACTGTTTTGATGTTTTAGTTTAGTTTGAAGTCTGGGGCATATTACCTTCTTCTTTTTTTGTTAGAATTCCTTTGGCTTTTTTGGACTCTTGTGGTTTTGTGGTTTGCTCTATTTCTTTGAAGAATTCCATTGAAAGTTTGGGATTGTATTGAATACACATGACTTTGGATAAGATGAATATTTTAAACAGTGTTAATTCTTCCAATCCATGAGCATGTGATATCTTTTCATTTCCTCTTGTCATCTAATTCTTTTGGCAATGTCTTACAGTTTTCTTTGAAAGAGTAAAAATAGTTTAAAATCTCATTTTTTCTCTCTTTTTTTTTTTAAAGATTTATTTATTCATGCATACAAGAGCTGGAGTACAGGCCAGAGGTACGGGGGGTAAGAGGATTCACCAAAGACAGAGTGGGGAACAGAACAAGCAGACTGACTGAAATACACTGCTGAGGGAAGCAGGGGGCTAGACAGGAGAGGTCTGCTGCACCATGTGGGTTGCTCCCTGGCCAGCTGGGGATCGAACTTGTGCTGCAGAGGCTGTGAATTGCTTCATAGTGTAGTACTTAAATAGTACATGGTTAACACTATGTATTATTTAGCATTACTGTGGATTCCCTTTATCTTTTTTTAGTGTTGCATTCTTTCCCACT
Organism: Talpa europaea; assembly: GCF_964194135.1. Lineage (NCBI taxonomy): Eukaryota > Metazoa > Chordata > Mammalia > Eulipotyphla > Talpidae > Talpa > Talpa europaea. The sequence continues at coordinate 129,923,241 of NC_140071.1, read as the reverse complement.
CTCTTGAAATAGTTTCTTTAATGTGGCTCATAGATATAACACTGTGGATTTAGAAAACAAACAGAATAAGCAGCCCTTATACTAATGTGTAGAAACAATTGTTCTTTTATTGTGGAGGCTTCTCATTTTGTTATTTAGAGCCTGGTATCATCAATGACAGTATTAGTTGCAGTGCAGTTAGGCACCAGGAATGCTGAACAGAGCATTGATGCACCCATTGTTTATGTAAGATGGGTCGGAGCTCTGAAATTAGAACTTCCGCAGTACCATAATATGTGGTTTACAAAAAATAGACTTTGAACTTAGTACCCTGTGCCATAAGTCACTTCGCTCTGTTACCAATAATGAAAAGGTTATAACTGGAATCTTGAAGTCTCTTGTGTGGTAAGACTCTTCCATGGCATGTAGTCTTGACCTTCTTCCCCTCCACAGCTCTTGGACTGGCACCCCTACGTCATGCTTGTGCTTGAGTTTAGGATCAAGGATTTGCTTCATAGGTTCATTTATTTAAGGCTGCTGTAATTGTTGGACCTATTATATATTGTTTTCTCTATTTGAAAACTTTATAGCTTGGATTAATTACTTTTGGTTTTTAAGGCCCTATTTGTTGGTTTCACTGCCACATGTCTCTGTTCTCATTGTCCTAAACATACCTCTATTACTGCCCTAGTCATTTGTGGAAAAACTCAGTTTCTGAGGCTCTTTCTTGACTTGTTTTGGAGGTTGCCTGGAGTAAGTCCTAACATCCAACATGATAGTTAAGAAGTTGCTTCCATATCTGTTATCCACTTGAACATTGGTTATATTTACTTTATAACTATTTGTGCATTAACTTTGAAATTCCATTATCCTTGAATATGCCCCTATTTTTTAAAATCTCCTTTCCTATCCATAGCATGCAGTTTTGAGAATTATTTTACCAGTTCCTAATGCAAAACTCTTTAAAAATGAATTCTCCTTGTTTACAAACAAGGAAACTACCCTGTCCACTCCAAATTATAGCTAAAGATGCTGTTTACATGTCTATTAATGATTCATCCCTTCATTTTCTAACAAGAGAACCATCCATTTTTCATTGTTGACTTTGTTCTGATTAATGTCTATATTGGGCCTTTTCTAATAATAAGAGCTACTTTATGTTTGGTATCACAGGGTACCACTATCTTGTTTTAACATGAGAGAGACTTTTGAAATACCTGATACAACAACAACAACAACAACAACAGAGGTTTCTTTACTAGAAGTTCATGTTGGAACTTTATTATTTGAGTTTTAGATGTAATAAAAATCCAACCTGAGAAGTACAAGGACCAAGCATGTTGGTGAGGACAATTGACTGCCTGGACCCCCTGTCTTGAGGGCTGCTTTCCTAGTAGGAGGGGCTGGCTGTGGTTAGCTCCCAACTCAGTTGCCTATAGGCACACCTCAGCCCTCTGCCTTGCACACACTAATCTGGCCTAACTCACTTACCCACTGCCCACGTCATGGAGTTGTATGAGGCGGTGAAAAAGTAAGGGGAAGAGTGGGCGTTAGCAGCAGACATTATTTTTGTGCATTTTGTTTGCAGTTTTTAAAAAGCTTGACATTTCTAAAGGAAAACAGCCCCAAAATTCACAAAGGTAATGGTAGAAAATTTAAGCATACCGGACCTCCCTGGTGGCGCAAGGGGTTGAACGCAGCGCCGTGAAGCTGTCGGCAGCCTCTGCAGCATGAGTTCATTCCTCGGCCAGGGAGCAATCCACATGGCACTGCAGACCTCTCCAGACTCGCCGCTGCTCCCTTCAGCAGTGTACTTAGGTCTATCTGCCTGTCTCTGGTGAATCCTCACACCTCTGGCCTGTACCCCAGTACTTGTAATCATAAATAAATAAATCTTTAAAAAAAAAAAAAGAAAAAGAAAATTTAAGCATATCAAGCTAGAATGGCATTTACCATGATTTTGCATTGGTAAAATTACTAATAAAAATGTATCTTGTTCTTTTCTAAATGATTAAACTCTTCTGTGTTTTGAGTAAACAGACTTTTTCAAAAGATGTTCCTCCATGGTGCTCTGCAAATAACTTATAATTGGTTTTCTTTCAGAATAAATAATTTATACTAAGTGAAATTGACAAAGAATGTACTTAAAAACACTAGTAACAATAGTGTTTTAATTTTAGTTATTTTAATAATTAGGATCAATAACTCACCTTTTTGTAGAAAGGGTTTGCAGTTGCCTTGGGTATTCATAAATACCCAGTTTGTTACCTGCTGTGAACGAAAGGAATAGAAGTATGAGATAAGGATCTTGCCCATAAAGACTTTGTAGTATGTTTGGGAAGATGAGAGAAACTGACAAGGAGTCTGACAAATAAGTAAAGCCAAATGATATAATAGGGACTATAAATGCAACAGAATTTAGGGTGGGCAGATACACCCTAAATTTTTTCTTTCAAGTGTATAGCAACTTTTCATGTTTAATATCAGGGATGACTTCTGTGTCTGTTTTGTTAAGATACTGGCCTTCTAAATTCTCTGTGCTTTCTTGTCAACCCTGAACTCTATGGTCAGTCACCTGACTAAACAACACCTCAGATCTTGTCAGTGTTATCCTCTCTAGGCTGCACTTAATGTCCAGCACACAGCGGGTTTGAGAATATGCTGGCTATACTCCACCATGGAGTATTGGTGGGAATTGCCTTGTCATTCATGGAGTCCAACATTAGCTGGTGGTTCTTTGATACTTATCTTTACCTGCCCATAGTTAGTTGCTTTCGCCATTCGCTAGAGGGTTTTTCTACTTTCCACTGTTATTTTCTTACCCATTAGACAACCTCATTTTACAAAAAGTTTCTAAGACCTGCTGTTAGCTGGCATCTGTTAGCCTCTGCAGCATGTCACCTTTCATTGTTCCTCTCTTTTGCAGTCACTCCTTTCATAGCACCTAAGAATAGTCTCCATTCTACCCCTTACCAGCCCTTCTACTTTTCTAATATACATTTTCTTGACTCCTGTCACTGTGTTTTCTTCCTGGGAGATCTTATTTCCACAGCTTCACTTGCCAGAGGCGTACCAGCAGTTCCCACTTTCACAACCCAGACGCCTCTCTGGAACTACAGAGGTCGTCCAACAGCCTTTAGGTACTTCCAGGTTGGAGGTTCAGGACACTTCAGAGTGTTATTTGTCAAGCAGAACATATTACATATATACCCATTTATTCCCCCACAGCAGATCTCTGAAGTATTAAGTCTTTTCCTCTCTTCCCCCTACTGTCTCCTATTACCTTTCATTCTTAGTGTGTCAGCCTCTTCTCTTGAATTTGTCTTGCTTCTTTTCTAGTCCTTTTTTGTTCCACCTCTAGAATTAACTAAAGTGGAAAATTAATTGTATCTTTAAAAAAACCATCATGATCTCTCACTGCCCTTTCTGTATATAGAAAACTCAAGTTCCGTATCATGGTGGGGTGTTTTTTGTTGATGTTGTTAGTTTTTCTTTAGGTCTCTTAAGAATTTTATTACTGCTACATCTTTTCTCATTATTTATCATAGGGTAATACTTGAGTTAGTTTAAACCTTTATCATCAGTATTTAAGTTTACAAATGTCAGATTTTTTTTTAAGGAATTTGACAAATTTTTCAAATCTGACTCTACCCAACTAGTCAGCTTTATTCATTGCTGTGACTCACTGTAGAATCTTAGAGGATTTATTTCAATTCCTGACTGCCATTTTATTAATTGTAAGACATTGAGCAAGACATTCGAAATGGTATTAACAATACTTACCTTTTTGGATTATGCGGATTAAATGAAATAATTCATTTAAAGTGCTTAGTTCAGGACCTGGCGCATAGTCAGTCATCCAGAAATATTAGTTGCTGCTGTTTTGTTGTCGTGGCTGCCTGACTCTTTAGCCTGAATCTCTCACTGCACCCTGCCTTTCCTGACTGCATTCCTTGTTCTCTTCTCCCACTGACTGTGTCTACGCCTCTTCCTCCAGAATTTAGCTTTTCTAAGAAATTTTTTGCTAGCATGTAATCCTTTATATAGACATTCCGTCTGTCTGCCTTTTGTTCCTACCTGTATTTCAATCATATATTTCATTAAAGTGTCATTTTCCAAACTCTGGTTTCCAGTGCAATTTGAGCTCTTTCTTGGGTAAGGATTAGTCCTCAATCTATTGAGTGCTCGCTTCGGCAGCACATATACTCAATCTATTGGATGGACTCCAGTTTAATGCCCTGCCTTGCAGATAACAGGTTTTTAGTCAATAGTCATGAATCCTCTAGCTTGACCTCTAGATTATCTCATTTAGTCCTTATAGTCACTCTGTGTCAGGTCAGCATTATATTCTGTTATTATCAGATACAGAAACCAAGGCTGGATAAGGTTAAATGATTTGCCCCAGGCTATTTAGTTTTTAAGTACTACAGCTCTGTGGAATTCCCCATATTTACTGACATACATTGTAACTGCCCTCCTGTACATTTGTCTACTACTTATAATGTAAATTTAAAGACCATTTAATTTATTAAAAGTATTTCTTGATCATTGTCTTTGAAGTACCTTTGCTTTAGTTTTGTACTAAAAACATCTCAAGAATTGGGATTCTGCTGACTCAGAATTATCAGAGTATCATCTGTGTAGACTTTGTATTCTTTAAGGTGTAACTTAGCAAAATGTCAATAAATATCTTTAAGAAATTGAACCTTCTTTGAATAATAGTTTCATAATAAATAGGTAGTTGGAGTAATTTGTACATGGAAGAATTAAAATTGTTATTTTTTCCCCAAATTCATTCCAGTTGTTTTTCACTAATTTGAATTCTCTTTATCAAATTTTACTGTACATTTGTAATGACCATCAAGATAAATATAAATGATAGCCTTTCTTAGTCCTTATGTGGGGTTATTTTAAGACTATGTCATAATATAAGTCATGTTATGACTGTAGTGAATTTAAAACACTGGGGAGAGGAGCTGGTGGTACATTATTAAATGCAAAACTATTGCACATCATTAATTTTATAAACACTTTAAAGCCATATTATAAATATAATAGTGATTGTAGTTTTTCTAAAAGTTGTAATGTTTTTTAATAGTTACTCATAAATTCCAAGCAAAGGGACAGTTTCTTCTAAGGAATGGAATTGAAGATGAGCAGTGGTTATTACCCCGTTGTGTAATTCAGTTCATGGGTATTGCTGTATTGTTTTTGTTGTCAGATTTACTTGCTTGAAGAAATACAAGTATTCTTCACATTTCAGTGCATGAGTAATATTCTACATCTCACCCCTGTAATTTACATTTTATTTTAGGGAAGCTATGCGAAATTATTTAAAAGAGCGAGGGGATCAAACAGTGCTTATTCTTCATGCAAAAGTTGCACAGAAGTCATATGGAAATGAGAAACGGTAAGATTGTTTTTCTGATGGATGGTTAATGGTAACTGCTACGTGAATTTGTAAATGCTATCTAATAAGTAAGAGGATAGCTTCATTACTACATAATGTGCAAGTACAGAATGAAAAATATGTGGTTTGTGTCTATTGAAGGGGAGAAACAAAGTGAATTGTGGCACATTCAGCAAAGATCATTTTACTAAACCCCCGATTTTACAAAATAGTTCGTGATTTTTCTTTTGGACTGCATGATGTTCCCTAAGTATTTCTGTCACATATTAGTTCATTTGCAAAGTAGTTTTTCTTTGGGTGGAAAATTTTATAGGCAATTTTATAGGCAGTAGCAACCTCCAAAACACTATTTTTTAAAAAGATTTATTTATTTATGTATACAAGAATTGTGGTGCAGGCCAGAGGTGGGGGGGTGGGGTGGTTTAAAAGGATTCACCAGAGACAGAGCAGGGAACAGAACAGGCAGAGCTACTGAAGCACACTGCTGAGGGGAGCAGTGGGTGAGTCAGGAGAGGTCTGCTGCACCGTGTGAGTTGCTCCCTGGCTGGCTGGGGATCGAACTCATGCTGCAGAGGCTCCGGACAGCTTCATAGTTTGTGTGTTAACCCCTTGAGCCACCAGGGAGGCGCCCCAAAAATACTATTTTAGCAAGGAAAAGACAGAAACAAGCCCAGGTTGAACTGGGGTAATTTTAAAGAGGTCTCAACCCTCCGTATCTTCACTTGTGCATGTAGGGGTCCTCTCAGACACATGGAGGGAGTACCATGGAGAGGACCTATGCCTCAGATGAGCCAAGATGAAGTCATCATTAAGTGACCTTTATGTTTAATACTTGTCACAGTATTTTTTAAATTTCATAATTTTTGGTGTATGGTTGTGGACTTTGTTTTTTTACTTGGTTTCTGGATTTTTCTTGTTAATGGTTTTTCAAGTCTCACATTTTTCTATTAAGTTTTTATGGACAGAGGTGGCTTGGGGAAGATTTTTTTGGACTGACTAAAGGAGGCACCAACATGAAATAGGATAAGGAATGAAAACTCAGGTGTGGGTATTGGGTTGAAAGGAATTGTTACGGGGCAACCCCAGTGTGAAACGGGTTGGCCTAACTGTGGGTCCTCACCTGTGCGCTTAAAAGGGACTTATAATTATGAGACTCAACTGCAGGCACGCACAAAAAGGCTGGCAAGAAACAAGCACCCCCAACCCCACGTCTGGTTATATACCAACCTGGCTGCTTACCTCCAGGCTTAGTTCCCAGCAGTCCTGCCTTTGGTGACGATGGCATTATGGAATGTGCAGTACTTGGTGACTTGGATCTCTCTGGTCGGGGGTGGGAGTGGGGTCCATAAAACCTATTAGGAGTTGTTCAGGACATCCTTCCCCTCAATAGAATGAGTACAATCTATGTGAGATAAAGGGAAGTCTTAACATATGCATAAGAGAAGGGAAATGTTACTGTAGAATCAATGTACATATTATGAGGAAATTAAGTCATTTTTTTTAAAGGCCTCAAAATTTGAACTGAAACGAAGAGGAAGCTATTTAATTGACAGTCTTATCCTCAAAGAGGGTTGTTCAGGACATCCTTCCCCTCAATAGAATGAGTAGAATCTATGTGAGATAAAGGGAAATCTTAGCATATGCATAAGAGAAGGGAAATGTTACTGTAGAATTAATGTACATATTATGAGGAAATTAAGTCATTTTTTTTTAAAGGCCTCAAAATTTGAACTGAAACGAAGAGGAAGCTATTTAATTGACAGTCTTATCCTCAAAGAGGGTGCACAAGTGAAAACAATGTTAGGGCTCCTGCTGCCAAGTGTTGTTTTTTTGAATCGTTATTCAAGTTTGCTAAATAGCTGATGATTTTGTTTTACTAATGAAACACGAGTTTGATTAGGGTTAAACATGGGAAGAGGTTAGAAGCCAGTGTGGCCACAGTCTAACATGGCAGTAAAATCAAGGTAGTGACTCTTTATGAAGCTGATACTGGATAGCCAGTACTTTTTTCCCAATAATGAACATGTTACTTAGGCTGTTCTGTTTTCTAAACAAAACAGAACAGGTCAACACTGATTAATTGAGAGGAGTCAGGCTAGCCTTGCGCTTCATAGTGCAAGCTGAGAAGAAACAGCTTTTCTTTCTTCAACTCCAGTCATGAGTCAGACATTGTTCTGGAAATGCCTCAGAATAATTTTATAAAGTAGGCACATTATAATCTTCATTCTTTGAATGAGGAAACTAGAGACCAGAGACTTTGACTATGCCCAGTTTCACGTTAGTTAGGAATCAGTGAAGCCAAGATTGGTACTCCTGGGTATATAATTCCAAATTTCTATTACCCTCATTTTTATAGCCTTCCTTTTTGTGTTCAAAGTGATGGTTATCTACAAGTAGGGCTTGGGGTGGAAAAGGTAAAGAAAACCAGCTTTGTAAGCTTTAAGTCTGCCAACGATTATTATCCCTTTTACCATTAGCTGAGTGAGACTGAGCTGGACCTAATGGAAATATGAATAGACAGGTAGTACTGCATTTCTCTCTCTCTCTGTGTCTCTTTGAAAATGCGTTTTTGTATAGTTGGATTCATTCATTAACTAAATTGTTCTTTATTTCTGATGACCTAATAGGTACCAGGTCCTATGCAAAAGGATCTTAACTGGAAGTTTAAAAAGTCACATGTCATTTAATACTGTGGTGGATGACAGACCTGGTGGCAATTATAGAAGAGAAAGAGCTACGCAAAAAATTTTGTGCAGATAAGGTTTCTATTTGTTAGTCACTGTTAAAAGTAAATGAGTTCAAAGCAATAGTGGATTATCAAGTTAAAATAGGTGCTTTAATGGATTATCTTTTATTGTGGTTGCCTTTATTTTAAATTCTTTCTTATTTGTATATGGCCTGGCCAGTCTAAAACCTTAAAGGAAACTTAAAGAATGTAAGCCTTTATCCTCCAAAAAAATGAAGAGGCCAGAGTAACTACTTTCTTGTATTTTTACTTAACTTGTATTAAAATTTCCAGAGTAGACAGACCTGCATTCGTTTTACAAAGGTGAAAACCTTTTTAAAATTACTCTTTTTTAAAAAGTAGTATGGGATAGCATCCAGCCCCGTGGATGCCGACAAGGCTTCTTCCTTGAACTCTAGTCCCTCAGTCACTGGTGGGGTACACAGCAGTGGAGCAATGTCTGCTTTTCTTGCTGACCCAGATGCAGTCCTTTCTGAAAAGCTGCTGAGACTTTAAGGCATGAGGTAACCTGGGGACATGACCACAGTTCTCTTGGCTTATAAAATAACTCCTGTGAATGATGCGAGAAATATTTGGTCAGGAAATTCTACCCTAGAATTTCAAATTGTTCTTGATACTAACTTTTGTGCCTAATAACGAATGTTTATTTGCATAGCACACAGCACATCTGATACCCCATTTATGTTAGGTTGTTTTACTTTTTCATCAGAGAAGATCTTTCCTGATGGAAAAGTAAACTTTTTGAAAAAGACAGTTTTGTCTAGAGGAGAATTTCCATTAAATGCATGAAAATGCCATTTGACATTAACATTTCTTCAGCTTCACTTCAAGGGAGATGCTTGGTGGTAGCGAAGATGAGCGTGGCACCTCTAGAGGATAGGTAGAGCCATTTAGACTGTGATTCTAAAGTCATACTGAGGGTGTGTGCTAATGAGGGACTGTGGTGTGCAAAAAGTTTCCATTTTGTTGCTTTTGAATTGTATAATTACCAAAGGGCAATGAGATTCTATAAAAAGCAGTCAGATATGTAAATGGTGTTTGGATTTTTGTCTGACAATTTATTTTCTGTATTAGCTGAATAAAAGACTTATTTAAATCTGTAAGGTGTTTTCCAGACCTCTCAAGATTTGAGGAAAAAGTTGTTGAATCATTCTCTGAAAATAAAGACTAATTGTTTGATCTAGGAAATGATAAAATCATATATGTGTGCTTATCGCCACCAAGTGGCAGAAACAGCATTGTCATAGCTGCTGAGAAAGGTTAGGAAATAAAGCACATTGTTTTTCATAGGATATCCCCTTACAGCAGCTGTTAAATTCTGTAAGCTGGCACTTGTTGGTCAGACTTTTCATTGAGTGTTTGATGCATGTCGACCAACTGTCCAAATTCAAAAACATCATCAATTTCACACACCATTATATGGTGCATTTAAATTTTTCTTTTGTTAATTAGGTGGCCTTCTGTTCCTATCCCCTCCCCGCCATTGTTTCTTTTTTTTTTTTTTTAATAGAGGCATGTTTTTATTTATTTATTTATTTATTTGTTTGTTTGTTTGGTTTATACATGCACTGGGTACAGTCAGAAGCGCGGGAGGGTGAGAGAATTCACCAGAGCCAGAGCGGGGAGCAGAGCAGGCAGAAGGACCGAAGTACACTGCTGAGGGGAGCAGCGGGCGGCAGGAGAGGTCTGCGCGCCATGTGGGACCCTCCTCTGGTGGCCGGGGAGCAGCCGGGGATCGAACCGGCACCGCAGAGGCCGCGGGCAGCTTCGCAACCCAGCGCTCAACCGCTGCGCCACCGGGGAGGCCCATCATTGTTTCTTTTATCTATATTCTTCCTTTTTTTCGTATATATACTTCTTGAATATCATATTACTACTGAAGCCTGTGGAAATGAAAATTTTATTCATTAGCTCTTTTGGTGGCAATATTGGGATGTTTAAAATGTGATTTCATCACATTATAAAAATATCTTAATGGTAAGATTATATTGGATTGCTGTTTTCTTGAATCACAACTTTTTGAATCATTGGTAGAGTTCATATAAAATAAGGCTAGCTCATAGGCAGCTACAGAGTTTTTTCTTAAACTTACTACATGATTAGAAAGCACTTTCAATATAGAACCTTGGTCATTGCTTGGAGTGATTAAGAATTTCTTGTCAACCTGTCTAATTTTATGCTCTGTTAGTTTCATTCTATTTTATCATAGTATTCTTGAGAAAACCAGCATTGCCTAGTCTTTTATAGCCCTCTTTATTCAGATGTGAAATAAAAGTACCTTTTATGATAACTTGTTGAGATTTGACTACTATGTTAGGTATACGATCCTGAAACACAGTCTTTCGAGTTTCACTCAGGAGTGTTAATATCAGTATTCAATAAAATACAGTTAGGAAACGAGTTTTCAAAATCATGCCATCTCAACCTCCCCGTAGTGTGCCAGCTAACGTCTTTTGAGTCTGTGCCACGGTAAGCATTGGGTGGCTCCCAGGTTTATAGGCCAGAAAGATCCTGGGTGCAGACTCGATCGGAGCCAACTCGAGAAGTAGCCCAGCTAATCCAGGCATCCCTCCAAACTTGGAATGACCTGGAGCTTAGCCACCACCTCAGCTATGACCTCTACGACCGTGGCCACAGCGAGCGTATACAGGCATGAGAGCCTCTCTGACTCTTTTCTGTTTGGGTACGTTTGGAAAGACTCCAGAGGCTTCCTCCTCACTCAGCTTGGCTAGCTGGTTCTGTTTTCCCCATGACCTCTGGCTTCAGCTATTATTCTCTCATCTTCATTGTCCCACTCACTCAAGTCTGTTGTTTTCCCACTGGCCCTGATAGTTCTTCCTACTCTAGGCCCTTTGCACTTGCTTTTCTCTGTTGAAATCCCTTTGCTCCAAGCACCAATAACCATGTCATTAGGTTGTGACTGAAGGTCTCCGTAAGAAAGCTTTTCCTGGCCACCTGGGTCTTCTATTGATAAATTTTAAGTGCCCCTTCCCTACTGTATTTTTTCCCATGGTACTTAACGCCAGCTAGCAGTGTATGCTTTATTTTACCCTTTATTGTTTGTGTTTCTCTGTCTCTCCTATTAGACTGTGAGTTCTCCCAGGACAGAAAATTTTATCCTTCTTTTAAACTACTATATTCCCAGTACCCGGTAAGACTAGGGATATAATAAATAATTGGGTGAATTAATAAGTATTAAACCCAGTCCACTTGTAGATTATATTTAAATTGCTTCTAAATAGTCTTTTTACTAAAAGTTGAGCAAGAAATTGGTACCATTATATATACTGATTCAGTTCAGTCAGTATGGTAGTCGGCACTGAGGGGGCGCAAACAGGAAGTCAGTGTCTGTAGGAAGAGGAGCTGAAGGCCGGGTTCAGCTCGGCAGTGCCTGCGTGTGCACATGTTCACATCCCCGTTCTGAGAAAGTTATGTATTGTTGGCCGACGAAGTATTAAAAATATAAATTAGTCACCAAATTTTAAAATTAGGAATTTGCCATAAAGTTGGATTTCAGGCATCTGTTGACTCCTCAGAGGGTGTGGCCAGCGAGCAAGGCCCTCTTGCCCTCCTTTCAGGGTGTGAGCGGGTTCACGCCCACGATGCCACGCCCGTGGCCTGTTGTGTCACTCCCCGGTGCTGGCCCTGCATTTAAACTCTTGCTTTGATAGAGTGGGATAAAGAGTAGTAAGAAAAACTTTGCTACACCCTTAACTATACAAAGAGTGGGGCTGTGTGTTACAAGTAAAAAGAGTCCATGGAAAAATATTCCTACTTATTTATTGTACTTCTGGTTCACCCATTTTAATTGCTTGCCTGACTGCTATGTGAGTTTACTTGCCTGTTTGACTATGTATTTCAGTTTTGAGACCCCTTCCTGAGATGTGGTGTAGACATTTTAAAGCATGCATAAGTCAGCATGTATAATTGAGAAAAAGTGAATTATACCCTATGTAAAGGCTGGATTGATGGTCTGAACTATGTAAAATATAGGGCTTGAGCCAGACTTTGAAACAGATATTTTTTTAATTGCTAAAGAGAAGATTATAGGGAAGCATTCTAGGTGGGAAGAATTTACGAGGGCGGGTTTTTGGCAACTACCAAAACAAACCTGTTGGTAGTCTATGAGTTGAAAGGATACAGTGTATTCTTTTAGGTATCCCCATACACCAGGCATTTGGGGTTTAGATATATAAGACACAGCAAGCCAGCGATCCATTTTACTTCAATCTACATGGTTTTATTAATAATTTGAAAGTTTCTGCTTTGGCCATTGCTCTGTTTTCCAGGTTAATCATCAAATAAAGTATAATATCAAAGACAGCAGTTAGTAATACATCCTTTTGAGAAGACTGAACCAGTAATTGTAGATTCTGTAGCAGTGTATAATGTTTTGTATTAGGATACACTGGATTTGTTGAGCACCAATGGTTAGAATTTCTAACTGTATGAAAATTTAAAGAGAGTGCTCCCAGTTCTTAAAACATAACTCCAGTATAAATGAACCTGACCTAAACAAATAATTTTTGAGAAAGTCTTGATTTCTGTACTGTGGGCTTTGTTATTTGCGTTACAAAAGCCGTCAACAGAGTGTTTCATTTTAACATAATAAGCTAATTTATTAGTCCAGGTAAATATAATTTTCTATTCATATCTTCAAGAAGAGGAAATGCTTTCTTAAATCTCATTGCATTGTTTTGGGGTTTCTCCATTGCTTCAGGTTTTTTTGCCCTCCTCCTTGTGTCTATCTCATGGGCAGTGGATGGAAGAAAAAAAAAGAACAAATGGAACGTGACGGTTGTTCTGAACAAGAGTCTCAACCATGTGCATTTATTGGAATAGGAAATAGTGACCAAGAAATGCAGCAGCTGAACTTGGAAGGAAAGGTAAATTAAAAATTAAGACTGCACTGCTTCCCTGTGAAGGGCACATAATCCCAGATTACAGTCGCTTATTGGCTTTTGTGATGGCAATTTTTTCTTTTATAGCTCTTGGTAGCAGTTTCTTGAATATATAAATCAGAACCAGAAATAAGCTTATAAAATAGCTGTGGTCTGATTCATGGAACACCAGCTGTTGACATCTATAGGTGGCACACAATAAGCTTCATCAGCCTGCTAGGAATTTTGGCAGCTATAAATCACATTTCTATTGGAAGCTGATAATATATTTAGGAGGCCATTTGCTCATTTGTCTGACAGGGGCATGGTATTTAAGTAACAGTGAAAACACAAAGTTGGATCATGTTTTACTTTGCTCTCCTAGTCTCAGACTAGAAGTATTGTGGATTATATAAATTCCAGGATACCTTTGCCTAAGTTAAAAAAGGTCATAAATGTCTCATTTAGCTGCCATATAGAGCAGAACTATAGAACTGTGCTATATAGACAAGACCAGTCAGAGTCACCTTTACTCAGACTTTTAAGAATTTTGTTTGATTAATTTGCTAGGGAGTGAAATTTATGAATTCGTTTTACTAATTATATTTTGTAAATTTGGAAAGCAGGCATTTCTATTTGTACCTTTGGTATTCAAAAATAGTTCTTTAGTAATTTAGCATTTAACTATTTTTCTTTGACACTAAAATCTGATAAATGGTTAGTTCTGATCTCAATGACCATGAATGTTTTAAAAAACTGTGCATAGAATGTTATTTCCCCATTCAGTAAGTCTTTGTTGTATATGTTAGTGTTTGCTGTGTTGTAGTTGGCCCTAGACATGGGGGTTGGAAGGTGATGTTGAGGGCTGTAATTTTTTTACTCTCAAATTCAATTTTAGTCATTTTATAGATAATGATTACTAAGAAGTCTGGATCTTAACCTCATTCAAATTTGCATATATTTCATTTGTGTCTATAATTTTTATCAGTATAACTTGTCAGCTATGTATTTTAAATTAGGTTTGGGATAAACTTACTACAGTAAAGGTTGTTTTATCTTAAAAGAAAATAGAGCTGTAAAAATATATTTCTAAATTATGACCCCAGAGCCAAAGTAAAGAATATAACTACGCAGTAGTTTGATCTGAAAGGCCTCAGCCATCTCTTACCGTATTTCTGTTACACAGAAAGTCTTAGAGTTATATGTCTCCAAGCCATGCATCTAGGCATTTGGTACTCTGAATGATTAATAGATTAGACAGGTAGTGAGAAACTAGGAATTCAAGCTACATGTGTTTGCGCACACACACGCATACATGTACACACATGTATAAATAAAACTGTGTAAAGTGAACAGCATTCTTGCTTGAACCAATTTCAGGGAGGCAGTAACAAACAGCACTCCCAGTTGCCTTTCCCAGCGTTACAGCTTGGTACATCTTCCTTCATTTTGTATCATTATATCCTTTTCTAAATCCTAGAAATTCAAAGAAGAGGAAAAGAATACCTAAGAGTTTGAGCATCTAGTATTTAAAATACCTACTAGTAGGGTACTACACTACCTAATAGCTTAAAGTATATGTTAATACTCAGTTTCATGAAAGGGGCTATTAGAGAAGTCTGTGTAAAATAAGACTTGTGGAGAGTCATCAGAAAGCTTTCCGGAGAGAGCAACCTAATCATGTGCTTGGAGCTTGAAGGTATAATAAGAATATGGAATGTGTGGGCGGGTCCCTGAGCAGGGGGATGCTAAGCTTTGGAAAGAGACAACTTGGCGTCTGTCTGTCCATTCATTTAATGTAATATTGTTTTCTTCCAACAGTCTGTTTATTGAGGAGTATAATTAGGCATTATTGTGAATGATGGGGTATTTATTTTGCATTGTTGGTTATTTGTACTTATTTAAAATGTTCATTATAATAAAGTTACTGTGTGTGTATAAATATATATATATCCCTTTAAGTTTATAGTCAAGACATTTGTATGTTGATAATATTTGGAGTGAAACTTCATTTAATAATGTTGTACGTTTGTTAAATATTCATTTCCTCAATTTTACATCTTACATAGCTGGAGCTAGGTAAGCCAAACACATTAATTACTTCCCCAATTAGCACACTTGTGTTTTTCTTCTTTTTAAAAAACTACATCCCCTATACCTCTCTTACTAGTGAGTTTTTTCCCCTATAATTTCAGCTTTACAAATGAAATTTTATATAGTATATCTTTACAGCAGTATATCTGGTGTTTCTTTTTCTTTTCAGGGCAAATGTTTTTTTTTTTTTTTTTTTTTTTTTTTATAGAGGCATGCTTTATTTGTTTGCTGGTTTGTTTGTTTGTTTTTTGTTTATACATGCACTGGGTACAGTCAGAAGCGCGGGAGGGTGAGAGAATTCACCAGAGCCAGAGCAGGGAGCAGAGCAGACAGAAGGACCGAAGTACACTGCTGAGGGGAGCAGCGGGTGGCAGGAGAGGTCTGCGCACCATGTGGGACCCTCCTCCAGTGGCCTGGGAGCAGCCGGGGATCGAACCGGCGCCGCAGAGGCCGCGGGCAGCTTCGCAACCCAGCGCTCAACCGCTGCGCCACCGGGGAGGCCCTCAGGGCAAATGTTTTTATTGCCTGAAGATCCTATCTTCAGGGATTTCAAGTTGAAACTTTTGTTAATTTGGAGAGAGATTTAATCTGTGCTATTTTCTGTTAATTAACCTGTTAATGTGATTAGCACATGCTTTTCTTTCTTTTCTTTAAGATTTATTTATGCATACAAGAGCTGGGGTACAGGCTAGAGATGTGAGGGGTGGGGAGGAGAGGATTCACCAGAGACAAAGCAGGGAGCAGAACAGGTGGACGGACTGAAATACACTGCTGAGGGGAGCAGCAGGGGAGACAGGAGAGGTCTGCTTCGCCATGTGGGTTTCTCCCTAGCCAGCCAGGGATCGAACTCATGCTGCAGAGGCTACGGATTGCTTCATAGTGCGGTGCTTAACCCCTTGCACGACCAGGGAGGCCCAATTTCTTTATTTTCTTAAGGCCAGAATACTTCTTATGAGTCAGTGACTTTTCCTTTTTTTTTTCTTAATGGAATTTAATAGTTTGTGGTCATTGCTCTTATAGAAAAAATTAATAGTTCTAATAAAGTCATCTCAGAGGGCCTCTCCTGGTGGCGCAGCGGTTGAGCGCTGGGCTGTGAAGCTGCCCACAGCCTCTGCAGCGCCGGTTCGATTCCCGGCCACCTGGTGAGGGTCCCACATGGCGCACAGACCTCTTCTGTCGCCCGCTGCTCCCCTTAGCAGTATATTTCGTCTGTTTCTGCCTGTTCTGCTCCCCGCTCTGGCTCTGGTGATTTCTCTCGTCCTCCCATGCTTCTGACTGTACCCAGTGCTTGCATAAATAAACAAACAAACAAATAAATAAATCTTAAAAAAAAAAGTCATCTCAGATATGATTATTTGTAGAGTCAAACTATTCATGTTAAGGAGATATATACGTTTGCTTTTTTCCAAACAAATTAGAGTCCTTTGTCTGTAGATCTTAGGGTTCAGTCTTATCTGCTCTTTTTTGTTTTCTCTTTTGCCTGTTGATGTTATCATTTATGTTAGATTTCGGTATTTTTCTTTTATATCTTCTGCTATAGATCAGAAGATGTTAACATTTAAATTAAGTGATTTCAACATTTTTAAACTTCTCCATTATAATGTAATTGCTTTCATTTTTGTGACTTTTTTTTTTTTTTTGTTCTCTGAATGCCATTTTTGGCATATTGATATCCATTTTCTTTCTTTCTTTTTTTTTTTTTTTTAAAGATTTATTTATTTATGCATACAAGAGCTGGGTTATAGGCCAGAGATGCGGGGCTTGAGAGGATTCACCAGAGACAGAGCAGGGAACAGAACAGGCAGACTGACTGAAGTACACTGCTGAGGGGAGCAGTGGGCGAGTCAGGAGAGGTCTACTGCGCCATGTGCGTTGCTCCTTGGCCTGGCCAGGGATCGAACTCATGCTGTAGTGACTGTGGATTACTTCACAGGTTGCGTCTTAACCCCTTGCGCCACCAGGTAGGCCCCTGATACCCATTTTCTTAGAGCTTGCCTTATGTTGTAAAACAACTGCAGTTCAGGCTTGACTTCACTGCTGTTGCTTTCTGAAGTGTGGTGGACCCGTGGCTCCCACACAGCAGCTCTCGGGTGCTGGGTCTGAGAGCTTCTTGGTTGAGGAGCAGAGTGAATCCATAGTTCTGCTGTTTTTATTTTCTCATCACTATTATTAACTTTTATGATCTGATTTCTTTAGAACAAAGCTTCTCTAAGCTGTTACCACACTTTTGAATCTAAAAACTCAGTTGAATTTTATATATAATTTTGCTGATTGCAAAATGAAAAAAAAACTTGTTATTTTTGGTCTGCTATTAAAATTGACAGCATGAGATTTTCAAGGTTAAAAACCTAGAGTATTTCAGCTGTTTCAGTGTGCCTAACAGCTGCCGTCCTGAGCTGTTAAGTGCATTGCAACAAGGTTTTGGTGCTATTGAAACTCTCCTTTTTCTTTCACAGAATTACTGCACGGCCAAAACGTTGTACATATCTGATTCAGACAAGAGAAAGCACTTCATGCTGTCTGTCAAGATGTTCTACGGCAACAGTGATGACATCGGTGTGTTCCTCAGCAAGCGGATAAAAGTCATCTCCAAACCTTCCAAGAAGAAGCAGTCCTTGAAAAATGCTGACTGTATGTAGGCCTGTCTTTTTGAATTTTTTGGAATTCCTTTTTGGTAGTCAGTTAAGTCTTGACTAATATTTTTGTGGTCCTCACCTTATCTGAAAGGGTCACTTTCAGGTGTTAAAGCTGCTTTCTTATCTTTTCTTCTTAATACTACATACACAGTGCCAGATCTGAGGGTGTGGTTCTCATCCAGAGTTAGTTCCTTACTGTTGCCCAGAGGCATTTGGGAAAATGGGAGTAGTGAGGTCAGCATTGGATGTCTTGGGCCAGTGATGCCAAATGTGTAACAGCATCCCCTCTTCAAAGAACTGATATACCCAGACTGTCAAGTGCATGTTGAGAAAATTGTTATTACATCAAATTGTTATTATAGCAAAAGGTTTCCAAAAACCTTGGCAACATTTTAAATTGTGGTGGTAGCACAAAACACTGTCTCAGCAGCAAACTTATAGATTGCCAAAGATAAATGCTGTCTGTTTGAGTTTTACTTTTTAACCCCTGCACTGTTTTTTTTTTCTTTTTTCTTTTTCTTTTTTAAATTGTGAAAATATATGTAACAACAAGAAAGTAGTGTAAGATACTAGACACCTGCCTCAAGAGTGTTGCTAATTCTTACCTCCTTCACCACCAAAACCTCTTCCTCTTCCAAATGCTAAAACATTTTAATGTAAATCCCGGATGGCAGAGCCTCTCAACCATTTCTGAATTAGTGGCTCTTTTAACAGCCTTCTCTCTGAGCATCATCCAACTCAGCAGAGTGAACTGTAGCTCCTCACTGCCACCAGTGGCTAGTCCACGTGTGAGTTTGCCATGCCGTCTAATTAATCTCTTTCGTTCTGTTTTTGTTGTTTTTTTTTTTTTAAACAAGCCTCTTCAAACCTGGGTCCAAAGTCCACACATCTCAATCTGTAATAGATTCTTTTCTCTCCCACCAGCCTGTTTTTCTTTGATGTCTTTTTTTTTTTTTTTTTCCCTTCGGTTGAAGAGACTGTGTTGTTTTTCCCATGTGGTTTCCATATTTTAGATCTGGTTGATTCATGTTCTACTGTTTTCTCATATTTTCCATGCACTAGTGATTAGACCTGAAGACTTTCATTTATAATTAGCTGGTCTAATGTATGTTCATTTCCATTGGTTCAGAAGTCATGTAATAGTATCTTGTCACATCAGGATGATTATTGTAAGTTATTAAGCTATATCATCTTCACGTTCCTCAGCAATCTTTAGTCCAGCGGTTTTAGTAGCCTTTGATGGTGACTGCTTAAATCCATTATTTCATGAAGGACTACAAAATAGTGATTTTTCTAATTCTTTTAGTCTTCTCATTTGATGGTGGTTTGGAGGTCAGTGTAGCTGGCAGAGGAAGCCAGGGTAAATGTAATCAGTATTCAAATTTTAAATTGTCTAAAATGTCATTTTTTTTTATATTCTTGGTTGTAATCAACAATTCAAATAAGGTTTACAAGGTATTACAATATATATTGTTTTGACCTTCCTTCTCCATTTTCCTCTCTCTTTCTCTTCTTGTAGGTTATTAAAGAGGCTGAATCATTTGGGCATGAGAGACTTTCACATACTGAATTTTGTTCATTTCATTTCCTTGGTGTAGTTTTAATATGTTTTCTGTAAATTAGTGTCAAAGTGAAACTTTTGGACACTACCTTTATGGTGGTCAAGACAGATTTTATTCAGCACTCTTGAATAGGGGGAAAGAGACTTCTGTAAAGAAGCCAGCTCAATTTGGAATACAAGGACAAGCAGGGATTTATCACCAAGGAGCAGAATGTGTGTATGTTAGGGGCGGTGGGGGTTGTCAATGGATGGAAAATTACTAGGGGAGCCATCAAGGCAAAGGAGGTTCTTGCTTAGCTAGCTTAACAGAATTCTTGCCAAAGGCAAGTGATCAGATGTAAAAGGTGGAAGAACTTGATGTCAAGAGTAGGAGGATGACTGAGCAGGATTCTTGTGGGCTAGGCACGCTGGTGTTGGGGCCCAAAGAAGAGGCCTGGTCAAAAAGAGAGCTCAGAGGAGCCTGTCTACAGTATGGTCAAGGAGACAGTATCTGTCAGTAGTTACTTTAGAAGTTTTAATCAGGTTTAAGTTTGTTGTTCTTTGCTACTTTTTTGTTGCTACAAGGTAGGGTCTCCTTGATAGTGGTGGATTCTTGCCTCAGAAGGTATAGAATGCCATGTATTTAGGTTATGTCCAACCCAAATTACAGGATTTTATTTAACCTCTTCAACTTTGTGTTTCTATTGATTATAAGTTTCTTGATGGCAGAGAACATCTTTCACTATCAGAATATTTTCCTAATTACAGAGATGGTGTGTTTTTTTCATGAAATTTCATGCAGTGCTATACTCTAAGGTATTAAAAAAAAAAATGAAATCTAAAATCACAGTCTCCAGAGGCAGTGGCCCTAAACTTTTGGCAAATATCCTTCCAAACTTCTATGAAAATATTCCAGAGATTGTGTGTGGGACACCACCCCCCACCCCTCCACGTGCACATACGCACACACACCTAATGGAACTACAGCATACATTGTTTTCTAGCCTACCTCTTCTGTTCAGTAATATTCCAGAAAGATATTTTCTTATCTGTGCATTTAGATGTGATATATTTAAATAGGTGAATGAGATGATCATTTACTTAATCAATTTCTTACTGTTGCATGTTTATTATTTTAAATTCCTTTTGACGAGCAGTTCTGCATTTAACACATTGTGCGGCTCTCATTTAAGAATGATTAGTTTGGCTTATGTTTTATCTTTACCTTGACAGCTTTTAAAGTTACCTTGACTTTTGGGGGAAAGGGCTATCATCCGTATTTTCTTTGAAGGTTAAAGCACTTGCTGTCAGAATCTGTTACTTAAATTATTATAAAGAATAAGCATTACTCGCCGGGTAGCGGCCCTTTTTGCTCCCCCCACCCCAAATCACATAAACATTAGCTACTTTTTCTTTGCAGTATGCATTGCCTCAGGAACAAAGGTGGCTCTGTTTAATCGACTTCGATCCCAGACAGTCAGTACCAGATACTTGCATGTAGAAGGAGGTAATTTCCATGCCAGTTCTCAGCAGTGGGGAGCATTTTACATTCATCTCTGTGAGTATAGAAAATGTGCACTTGATGTTTTCAATGTAAAATTGTTCAATTTGTTTTGATAATAAGACATAGGGATATGTTTAGTTTTGTCACTTAAGCAGGTTAAATGGATTCTGAAAGATAATTGTTTGCTCTCTCTTTATCCCCACTCCAGTGGATGATGATGAATCAGAAGGAGAAGAATTCACAGTTCGTGATGGCTACATCCATTATGGACAGACCGTCAAACTTGTGTGTTCAGTTACTGGCATGGCACTCCCAAGATTGGTAGGGCTCCACTTTTGCTTTTGCCATATATGAAGTAAAAATAAGGAAAACTGAAAAACCAAAACATTTAAATGTAAAAATACAGCTTAGCCTCTTCTTTTTAATTTCAAAAGAAAAACCTGTTGATCATTGACAGTTATACCACACCTTATTTTAAAAAATGGCTTCAAGCATTTAGCCAGTTTTTATGAATCCATTTTTAATGACTGGTTATATTATTTCTAATAAATTTTGGTTGTATGTTCAACACATGTTCAATAGAGGGCACTGTGAAGTCACCCCACGATTTCTCTTACTAAATCATGCAGGCGCCCTGTCTGTATTCCTTGTTTGTTGGGCTAGTTGGAACCTTCATCCTCATGTAAGATCAAGTTTTCAAAAGGACCGCATTGTTATTTCTTTAAAAACACAAGCATAATTTTTATTAATTTACTCTCCCATAAGAAGACAGGTTTAGTAAAAATGTAATAAAATTGGGGAGACAAGTTTTTTGTTCACTTGGAAGCTCCTGAAACTATAAAAACTTTTCTTAACAAAATGAAAGCAAAAAGATTTTAATACCCCCTCCTGCATATTCATGTCATAGTTATACAAGGTGATTTTATTTCCCATTTCCCCTTGAATAGATATGAAGTGTGGCAGCATTCATGCATAAAATCTTGAAATTGGGACAAATTAAAATAAAAAGGGTAAAAGTAGGAAACAAAGGCTGTAAAAAAAAATGTAAAAAAAAAAAAAAACGGACAGAAAAACACAGAAGTCCCAGCATGTACTCTAGTTCTTTCCATTCACCAGGTTATCGCCTCTGTCCCAGGATCATGCTTACCTGCTCTTAGGGCAGAAGCACAGCTCAATGTGTGTGTCTCTGATCAGCCACATGTGACACACAGTACTTAGAAGAAGTCTCAGGTCTAAAAATTGCATTTCTTCTTACAGTTTCATGTAAAGTGCCAGTAATCTGCTATGCTTCAAAGCATCTTTAATGGGATATTTTCAGTATTCAAAACTATTAACATGTCTTTGATTATTAAAACGTTGCAAATAAAAAACCAATCTAGATGATGCCTTAAAAAATTTGCTGTACCAGCATTAACGTAGTGATAAACACCTCTTTCTAGAGGATCCATGACTGAGAAATTAGTTTCCTCAAAATTATAGTTTTTAAATGATCTACGTGTATAGTTTTTCACAAAGGCATGGTCTTGTATAGATGGCTTTCTGTAGCTTTGTTGTACTTTTGAAAAGGAAAATCCTACCTTAATATCTGAAAGTTGATTTTGATGATTCTTAGAATATCAGCCACATTGGAGAGCCTTGCTTAGAATATACTTTCACTCCAAGACTAGGTTCAGTTGGATAAATGTCCTACTGAGAAAACCTACTGCTATTTAGGGTACTCTCAAAAGCTAGATCTATACAGATCTAGCTAACTAGTGATAACCCTCAGTTAGACATTTACCTCACTCTTCAAGGTTGCAGAGACTCCAGAGATTTAGGGCCATCTAAGATCTGTTACATGAACTAGTCACTGACATAAACTCAGCCAGCATTTGCTGGATATTTACCCAATATAGTGGTAGAAATATGAATTAAGAAGTGTTTCTTGTCCAAGGGCTACTGCCAGTTAACCTCAGAAATACAGTAAATCCTGGCTCACAATCCACGAAGCCATCACAGAAGGGTGATGGACAGTTGATGTAACCCCTGATGTTTTATGAATATTGAGTTTACCACTCATTTAGCTTAAGTAATAATGTTCATACCATCTGGTTTCTCAGATTTCTCTCCTCTTCATAATAATTAGAAATGATCAAAGCAAATCTTGGTTTCTGTACTGGTAAGAGATTGGTCACTCAACATTATTCCTTTCCAAAAAATCATTGTGGGGAGTGAAAATGAACCAAACGTGGCTATGTTTTCATTATATGCTGCTTACTGTTGCTAGCTAGCAAAGAAGTAGCAGCATACAAGTAATAGTACTTCAGACAGAGAAATATAGTACCACAGTCTTAATCCTTACATGGTTGAGAAGCATAAATAAGTTCTAGACAAACAGGAAGCTTTAGACTTACATCATTAAAAAATCGGCTATTTCCTTAAATCCAAACCTCGTTAAAATTTAAATACAGCTTTAAGACTTTAGTATAGAATTGAGACATTTTGCTTGAGTTTAATTAGTTTGGCAGACTATCTTAGAAGCTATAATTGCTGTGTACTGTCTCTCTGAAAACTTAGTGGAAATGTAAATAGAATGACAAGCTGGCTGATAAATTCAAAGCTAAATATGTAACTATGAAGAATGTTAACTTTAAAGATTGGGATGTATATTCAGTTGTGGCTGAACTGAAGAAAAATGATCTTTGAATGTGAGGTGTGAATCTTATAATAAAAGCCAGAAGTAATGCATAATATTAATAGTCTATTTTAAGCACTTTCCCATGTATTGGTTCCTTTAATCCTCACACTACATTATAGTTACTACTAAGAATGCTCATTGTCGAGGAAAGTATTTCCTTCCTGTGTGCATAGGTGTGTTCTGCAAATAGCCTTGACCCTCCCTCACACTGGGCATGTCTAGATGCTGGTAAACTTTTGTCCTTATGGACCTTATGTTTTGATGGGGAGATAGACAAAAGTCAGCTAAAGAAAAGCCCATATAATACATATACTAAAAGGTTAATGTCATGGTTAAGAAGAAAAATAAAACAGTATAAAAGGACAGAGAATTGTAGGAGGGCTTAGTGGGGTCACGGAAGTCTTTTTGAAGTGGGAATATTGGAGCAGGTCAGACGGAGTCAGGGTACACTGGGTGAGGCACACTTTGGGCAGCAGACAGAATGAGTGCAAGGAGAGCTAGGGCAGGAATGTGTGCAGACTGGTGAGGAGGCCACTGCAGCTGGAGCGGGGGAAGCAAGGAGGAACAAGTGGTAGAAGAGGAGGCTGCATGGTTGGCCAAGGGCGATATTTTGAAGTTTCTATTGGGGTAAGGACTTTTTATCTGTATTTACCAGGTGCCCGGGGGTGATTCGCACGCATTAAATGCAAATGGTAACCAGGCTGCTGTGTTCTCACAGCAGGGAGGACAGGGATGTAGCAATGGAGGCAGAGACGGGTGGCAGGGCTTTTGTAGCGGGGAGGTGACGCGAGGAGAATCGATTTCAAAGCAGACCTGACAGAATTTGTTGACAGATTGGATGGTTGGATAGGAGAGAAAGCAAGGGGTCAAGGATAACTAGTATCTGTGATTGAACAGTAGTGCCATTATTTAGCTGTGAGTTGAGAGAGAATCAAATTTAGGAAGAAGCAAAAAAGTTTGGTTTTGACGATTAAGACTTGGCTCCCTAGAACACATCTTGAGTGAAGCTTTCGGATAGTAGTTAAATACGCAAGGAGAGAGGACAGGGCTGGAGATAAAAACTTGGGAGTTGCCAATCTTGACATAGGGTAGAAAGTACAGAGTATGAAGAGAAGAGACGTGGTCTGAGCACTCAACCCTGGGACTCTAACGGCCAGCTTACAGCAGGTGAACTCCAATGGAGAATGGTCTGTGCCAGCTGCTTCTGAGAAATCTCATAAGCCAAAGAGAGAGAAGTGTCTGGAAGTCTCTGGCAAGAGCAACTCTGGTGGAGACTTGGAGACAAAAGACTAGAGAGATTGCAGGAGATTGGATGGTTGTAGAAAAGGACTTTGCTATGAAGTTGAGCAGAGAAATGGGGTGGTAAGAGTGAGGGACAGTGACGTGTAGTCGAGGGAATGTTTTATTTACGTTCAGTCTTAAACATGAAAAATAGTTTGATGTGTTTATAGGCTGTGAGGAATGATCTTCATCATCATCTCCAAACAATTAGGGGTTACTTTCTATGTGGTAACTGACCTCTGAGATTTGATAGGATGATCTTTCAGATATCCATATGGATGTTGTAGAAAACTTGGATTATAATTATAGAAAGTACTGATTAATGGACCGCACTGGTGAGCACACTCACGTAGCCTTTAGAGAGACTTTTTCCTTTGACATTGAAATTTTTGTTATTCTGTATATTACGGGAAACGTCACCTGAACTTGCTACTCAAAATATGGCTCGCATACCAGCAGCATAAACATCACTGGGAATTTGTTAGAAATGCAGAATATGAGGCCCCAACCAAGATTTGTTGAATCGTTTGGAACCTGTACCTTTGAAAACATTCCCAAATGACTTACATGCACATTAAAGTTTGGCAAGCACTGATCTAGAACACAACGGCCTGCTGCCTTGGTGGTTTAGGCATTCATGGGAGGTAATGGTTTCCACATACTGACATGCTTGTCATTTATTTTTTTGCCCTAACCTTATTGTTTGTAAATGTTTTTGTAGCTCTGGCTATGTGACAAATAACTGTGCTGTATAGCATAAATTTTGTGTATTCTTGACAGTGTACAAAATGAAAACTGCATATGTGATGACCTTTTTTTTTTTTTTTTAAATTGTTGAAATAAAGATAATTAGGAAGGTCGACAAGCAGACTGCATTGCTGGATGCAGATGATCCTGTGTCACAGCTCCATAAATGTGCATTTTACCTTAAGGATACAGAAAGAATGTACTTGTGCCTTTCTCAAGAAAGAATAATCCAGTTTCAGGTATGTTTTTTTTTTTAAGTTATTGCTGAAATCCAAAATGGGAAAATTTTCATGTTAACAACATAGTGAAACCTGAGCCTTTGTTTAAAGTTAATTATTGGCAAAAACACGAAACTGTGTTCACACATTTATCTCAAGTCCAAGCATCCGTCCCTCCAGTAGCCTTAGACATGACAGTCATCCTAACTCAGCAAGGAACTCAAAACTACAGAATGTTCTGAGAAAATCTAGCATCTAGTTCTGAGGAACAAAAAGCCCTTCAGATTATCTAGAAACAAATTTTGGAATGTCCAGGGTCTTTGAAATTAGGTGCAGATATTGTGTGTGGATGCATGTATATTTTGGGGGCTGGTTCATAATTTTCATCAGATTTGTGTTGGAGTCTTCCAAGATAGTAAAGACAGTGTGCATTAAAAGCTCACGTGTAGCTACTTTTACTCAGAAGGCTTTCCTGAGGACATTTTAGACATGGGCAAATGATTTCACAGGATAATTAAGCTTTCCTGTGAAACTTGTTTGTAAACATTAGCATCCTGTTTCAGAGATAATAGCCACACGCAGCTATTCTGGGCCATCCAGCACTGTGGACTGGTCTAGTGTTTTAAAGTAGGCATACAGGATTGCCAGGACACATCTTGGTTCCCTCCTGTGAAGGTGCAGTAAGTTCCTAGTTTTTCTCCAAGCGTGAGGGGCTCCCAGTCTCTCCTCTTAGGGTACCCTGAAGAATTTTAATCAGCTACTTGAATCAAACACACTGATCTTTTATTAAAGAAATTATGCAGCTACCGATGTACTCTTAAGTGGTTATTCTGCAAGGTGGTGTTAATTACTTAGTCACTGAAATATTTTGTATTATAATAAAAAACTACCCTATGTGAACTTTCCACATTAATATTCTGTATTTAGGAATTGGCAAAGTGCCATGGTTGACTAAATTTTCTCCATGTTAGCTACAGCCTGTGTTACTTTGATAAGCTTGTCTTGTGCAACAATATGTGTAAAACTCAGAATTCTTTCTGCATCAGGCCACTCCATGCCCAAAAGAACCAAATAAAGAGATGATAAATGATGGAGCTTCCTGGACAATCATCAGCACGGATAAGGCAGAGTATACATTTTATGAGGGAATGGGCCCTGTCCTCGCCCCAGTCACACCTGTGCCTGTCGTAGAGAGTCTTCAGGTGAGGCCACTTAACTGCCAGGTGACTTGTAGCTCTTTGCAGCTGCTCTCAGTTATCACTTGGTGTGATTTTGTTTTGCAGTCGTTGTGTTCTTTTTCTCCAAATCTTTGCATTTAGGGATTTGCTATACATTCACTTATTAAAAAATGGAAATCCCAGGATCATACTATTATGCAAGACACTTTAAATTCAAATAAACTTGAATGTTATCTTGAGATCGTTTAACTCACTCTGTAATCATGTCACTTTAAAAGAAATATTTCAGTTGCCATTTTTTTCTGTAAATGATCCTCCAGTGAGAAGTTAATCTGTGCTTACGTGAATGAAAAATGACAAGTTTTCTCAACAGTTGTTCCGATTTCTATGAATTGCAGTTGAATGGCGGCGGGGACGTAGCAATGCTTGAACTTACAGGACAGAACTTCACTCCGAATTTACGAGTATGGTTTGGAGATGTAGAAGCGGAAACCATGTACAGGTATTTGATAAAACTCATTACATCATCCAGAGGTTTTGCTGGGCCTGTGCATGTGAGATTCTTGCCTGATACTGATTGTAATGTATTTAAACACCCAGTTTCCATTGTAGAATTTGCCTTGATTTTAAGTGACGCCTGTTTCCTCCTCAGATGTGGCGAGAGTATGCTCTGTGTGGTCCCAGACATTTCTGCATTCCGAGAAGGTTGGAGATGGGTCCGGCAGCCAGTGCAAGTTCCAGTAACTTTGGTCCGTAACGATGGAATCATTTATTCCACCAGCCTTACCTTTACCTACACACCAGAACCAGGGCCTCGGCCACATTGCAGTGCAGCGGGCGCAATCCTTCGAGCCAACTCCAGCCAAGTGCCCTCGAACGAATCAAACACAAACAGCGAGGGAAGTTACACAAATGTCAGCACAAATTCAACCAATGTCACATCATCCACAGCAACAGTGGTGTCCTAACTACCGTTCTTTTGCTAGGACTTAACTGACTTGAGTGCGGCAAAAGGGTGGCAGAAAAAAAAAGGAAAGAGAGAAAAATGAACAATCTTTTGTGGTTTCTTGGGAAAACTTTTCATACCAGTGATACTATTCAAAAACCCCGTTACCTGCAAGTGCTGATTGGAAATGCAGAAGCCACAGTAAAGCCAACAAAAAAAACATCAAAATGTACAAACCATTGGAAATCAGTTATTTTCAGCTGTTAATTTTGTTTGTTGGTTTTTGTTTGGTTTTGTTTAAATGGGCAAGAAATAGAGATGTGGCTGGAATAAAAGGTAATCAAACTAGAAGATACAAATCTAACCTAGTTTTTATGGACCAAGGAACTTGTATAAGCTTTAGTAAAAGGTACATGTTCACCATACCTTTTTATATCACCGCATATAATTCACCTTTGTTACCAGATAGGTGGTTCTCCCCGCCCGGCCCCCTTCCCCGGAGCTTTTTTGCTCCAGTACATTCAGGTTCCAAAGCCTGACCATGCTTGTGTCACCTAATCACCACACTCTTCCAGGTTTTCTTGTGGTCTAAGGCTGGAACTGTTCTTTTTATTTTTTTTTAAAGCTGAGGTCTTATGACTTTTCCCAAGTCGAAATTGTTTTGATTTCAGCAAGTCAACTCTTGTAAAGGCCTGCCTATTTTTTTTTAAAGATTATATGAAGTCTGTGCAAAAGCTTTAAAAAAATGCCTCTGCCTTGCCTGCAATACATGCAATGTATGTTCACCTAGTCTCTCTCCTCAGATACTGTTGCTAGTTACTTCCATGTTTTCCTTTTTTTTTTTTTTAATGTATTTATAGTGATAACCCAAGAGGTTCTAACAGTGACATGGAATTCAGTGTGGCCATTTCGTCATTAATGAGTTAATGGCTCAGAACATTTGAAGTGTCCCCTCCCCTTGCCCATTGCATAAGTGTGTCAACAGCTTCCAGGATTTGTTCAGTCTGTTGTCTCTCTTAATCTTGTACATAACTTGTATTATGTGTAAGTTAAACATTTTATTTTGAACTTGGAATGTTCTGGTGATTTCCTTCAGCAGGGTAATTTTTGCCTTGCTGGCATACAGCAGAAAAAAATCATGAGAAGTATTTGCTACCGGTGGGTAGATGGTGCCCTTACACGATAATGAGGAAAATCTCGACAAAAGGCTTGTTTTTAATTCCTTTTTTATGGTAGCGTAGGTCAAAACATCATTGTAACCTTAAAACAAGATGCTTCTATTAGGTGACCAACTAAAATAGCTGGAAGACAGTACTTTAGAAACAGAGAGTTGTGAGAGTCTACAAATGCAAAAGTAACTCACCTTTCCACCCCCGCCCCTCCTCGCCCGCTGTGTTCTCTTCCCTGGTACTGGCCGCTGGTTGCGTTCAGGGCTGTGTGTTGGCCTGCAGGTCCAGCTCGAGAGTCTCACACCGCTTCCATTCCGGCATGTCGGCGATGCCTTTGTTCGGTCTCTTAGAAATTAATTGCTGCAGACCCTTCGCGCGGGCTGCATGGCGTTCGGGAACCACATGTGTGATGTTGTGAGACATAGTCCCGTGATACAATCGTCCTTGTTAGAGTAAAACTACCTCTCGATTGTGGTAAGCTTTTACTGCCCCGTTGACACAGGAGCCACAGGTACCTTAGGGACGCAGACCTGGAACTCCGTGCAGTGTGGCGCACCGCGCGTGGTCTTTCCGGTGTCCCGGGCTGTTGTGAAGAAATTTCCACGAGTAAACTTTTATGTATCAGTAGCTTCCACCTCCCTCCCCCAGCTTTGCCGCCATCATCATCGTCACCATCACCACTCATTCTTTTGCTCAGACTATTGTAAATACAGTTCCTAACAGCTACAAATCACTTTTTCCTCAGTTTTCAAGGGGGAGTCATATGTAAAACAGGTTAGTGGTTTCATCAGAGTTATTGTGGTTTTCCTTTACTGCAAGCCTCCTTAATGACTCACAGGCTGCACTCTACTATATGCATAGCCTTCTCTTCAGGTCGGCTCAGTCACTCGCTTCTCTTGTGAGCTGATCCTGCCTCACATTTTAAACCTGTTCTGGTGATCAAGGGCAGAACTCATTGTGGCCTTATCTTTCTTTGTTTTTACTGTTTACTGTTGCTTTTTCTTGCAAACTTGCTCACTTCTGAGTAGTATTTATTCTTTGTTGAGTCACGGAAATAGTCTTTACACAGTGCTTTTTGTTCAGAGTGCGGAATTTTTTCAGTGCTGCTCTACTTGTAATGGGCCACAAGTTTCCGCCACTTCCCAGTAACAGAATTATAAATTAACCTTAACAGAGGAGATGCTTTTGAAGAACAAATCTATCCTTACTTACCCAGCTTTGCAGCTCAAAATAGTTTAAGCTTATGGCTTTATTAAAATGAACTTTTGCTTTTCCACTGTTTATATCTTATTTTGCTTCTTTTTTTTAATAAGATAATTGAAATATTTGACTGTATGCCTTTTTCTTTTTTTCCCCCAAGTCCAGGAATGTACGTATATATCCAGGCATTCTCCCCATTTCTGTGTCAATAACACCACAAACTAAAGACTGAAATGATTCGTCTACTCTAGTTTATTGTTTATCAGTAGTTCTTCCGTCAGCTGCTTTGAAAAATCTTTTGTCATGGATTTGTGAATCATGTTCAGTGTATAACTTCCGGGAGTGGCAGGACACAGCCCCTACCCCAGCGGTGGCTTTGCTCAAGATACTGCTCTCTGCCCGCCAGAGCAGCCCCTCTTCAGTTCAAGTCCAGCACCCTGGAGGGCTGATTCTAGGTTCTGCTGTAGAAGTGTTCCTGTGCGCTCACGATTCTCTGCAG
Organism: Talpa europaea; assembly: GCF_964194135.1. Taxonomy (NCBI): domain Eukaryota; kingdom Metazoa; phylum Chordata; class Mammalia; order Eulipotyphla; family Talpidae; genus Talpa; species Talpa europaea. The sequence goes on along the minus strand of NC_140071.1, from coordinate 129,892,537 downwards.
ATTCCAAAAGTACACATAGGAGCTGCGCTGTGACCCAGTATGTTTTGATTAGGCCCACTAAATTTATCGCATAGATTGGAAAGGCAAACAAGACTTTACACGTAGAATGCCCTTTCGTTTTGAATGATTTCAGAGTTGAACACTAGTATAATATTTAACCTGCTGCTGACTTTTTCTCAAACTGTGGCAACTCAAGGCATCCTCAGATCTGTATTCATTAGTGAGATTTTGGTCACTGACTGCACAGACTTAACTCGCAGTCCTAACTGGTTAGGGCTTGTTTTTTGTTTTTGTTTTTTTAGTGAAACTGGTGCCATCTGTGCCCTTTCAGAAAAAATCCAAATGCAGTTTTTGACAACTAACTAGTCATGTTTAACCAGATATTCTACAAGGGGGTCCCTTTTTGAAACAAAATGCTAATCAATTATTAACCCTGTTACTTCCTTTTGATTTCAAAAGCAGCTGTTTCTGATGAGTACTGAACAAATGTGTGTGATTTTTCTGTGCCAGACTTTTGACTTTGTTTTCAAGCACTGTACGTGGGGTGGATGGTTAGAGACAATAATATATTAGGGTTTCTGTTTAACCCTTTCAGGACTGAACTGTATCTCCTTTTATTAATTTTTCCCTGTGTCGTGATAAATGTTTGCCAGCATTCAGTACTGTGTTGGTCCAGATGTAGGTTTATATGCTCATTTTTAGCTTATTTCTTGTACCTTGCAGCATGCTTTACGCATTCAGTCCTTAAGGGGTTTATTTTACAAACTGTGCGCCTGTAAGGTTTATTAGCAATAAGATAGAAAATGGAGCAAGTTTATACCATAATTTTGTAGAAAAAAGAATCTGCTCAGTTCCATATTTCATTCATGAGAAACCTGCAATATGGGCAGTTTCAAGGAATAAATAAAAAGGAAATGTAAACCATTGTAAAAGTCTTCTGTTGGATGTGCTGATGCATGTATTACCGTCTTTGATTTCAGAATACTCCATAAAGATAAAATTAAATTCCATATCACAGTTTGTGTATTTACAATCTTCCCTTGCTATCTGCATCACATGAAAATGAAGTTTTGTACCTGCATAATACTTTAAAGAGTTCTTCCCCTTGTGGAAATGAGGAAATGGACATTGTCACTCTAGGTGTGTATTTCCCAATTCAGCATTTCAAGCTAATCCAACAAAATTGCAAGGTAGCGTGCAGCAAGAGCTTGCTTCTCCAATCTAAGATTGTCATTTGACCTGGTGTATGAAGGAACATATAATGGTGTGTTTTTTTGAGTGGGGGCTCCTGTTCTCTCCTTACCAGAGAGAGAACATTCTTCGGTTAACATGGAAACAGTAAAAAATGGAAAGTTACATATTTTTAAAATCACAGCAAGTTCATTTCTTATCTGACTTCCCCAAAAGGAAATAATATAAGTTAGCAGGAGTTGGCCCAAAGTACCTTACTTTAAAAATAGTGATTATTTTTAAAAAATCCATAGGATTTGAATTGTGAGGCTTTTAAAGGCTGAGGTGGATATTGGTTGCAGATTTAGAATCTGTACTAGAGTAATAAAATAGTAAGTTTCCACCCTTGGTGTAAATAGTGCATAATCACTTTGTAAGCAGTCTCATCCCATTAAATTATTTTTTGTTACTGAACACACCCTACATGGTTGACAGATGGAAAGATGCAGCGGGCCTGCTCCATTAGTTTCCAACTCTTAATATTAGGAGTGAGCACAGAGGGAAGTTCCTTCCTTTAAAAAAAAAAAAAATGTAGCCCCTGAAAGCTACTTAAAAAAGAAACCCTACAGAAAGTTTGTGCTGGAAAAACAGCGAGGGGGAGAGATTGAGCAGATGTATGTAAAGTACAAATGCAGTGATTCATCTTGACTTACAGGTTAGAACCTAAAACCGAAGACTAAGACCTAGAACTGTAAGCCATGGGCCTATCAAGACCCGTATGTAACGACAGTTGCACACACAGCGATTTATGTTAAGGATGAAGTCATTGACGTGGCTGGCACCTATGTGTTTGATAAAGTGTTATGCCCACACAGGTAGAAATCGACTCATCTTAGTTTCTAGAAAGGGAGAAGTTCTTAATAGCACCAAGAAACATTTGCAGGTCCTAAATTTCTTTTGGAGATACAGAATGCTTTGCTTTGGGGAGGGGGCACTATGAGGTGGTTGGTGTTCTGAGAAAATAATTTTAGAAGGTAAGTATGAAGTTTAGGCGTGTATCATGTTCTTTTTAGCATATTACTCTAGTCCCTGCTTTTGATCTACTGCTACTCCTCACTCCTTTGGTCATTTCTACAGTATAGAGTCAGTACTTAAATCCCAACTTATTCCAGATACACCTGCCTCATCATACAGAGGAGTAGCCTGTGCTAGGTCATTCCCACAGTGACCTCTGGAGCAGCGACAGCTGTTCTTTTATCTCAGAACTAACTTTCTCCTCCTAAGACTGTCTTTGTTCACTTGGTTTTGTGAACACAACACAGTGACTGGTTTTCTCCTTAACCCTTCACAACTAGGTTATTTTATTATTTATGCACACAAGAGCTGGGGTTTAGACCAGAGGTGCGGGGTGACGGGGAGGAGGTGGCGAGAGGATTCACCAGAGAGAGTGGGGAACAGAACAGGCCGATCGACTGAAATACACTGCAGAGGGGAGCAGTGGGTGAGACAGGAGAGGTCTGCTGCGCCATGTGGGTCACCTCCCTAGCCGGGGATTGAACTCATGCTGCAGTGGCTGCAGATAGCTTCATAGTGCTGAGACTTAACCCTTTGTGCCACCAGGGAGGCCCCCACAACTAAGTTCTTAACATGACAGATGACAAAATTTTAAGGTTTTTGGAAAAAATATTTGCCTTTTGGGGCTTGTCCTAGACAGTGACGGTACAAGTTGTGAGCTGGTGGATTCCGAAGTTATAAATGGCATGATTGGGAGAAGAACAGCTGAAGGATGACGAGACGGGCAGCTGTTTGCTTGGAGGCGTGACTCCCCAGCCATGTTATTTCTGGGTAGCGCCACAAATTAGAATGAAGACACTACTGGGAAATTTTAAATGGCTAGTGACATCATGGGCTCTGAGCTCAGTTAGGGTGTGGGTTATTTCCTGAAAATTTCCACTAAGGCTTATCTTAGTCTGCTCGGCCACCTTAAGAAATTGCTCCAGAGTAGTCAGTTTGCACAATGACATAGGGTTTCTCACAGGTCTGAAGGCTGGAAGTCTGAGATGAGGGCGTCAGCCTGGCCAGGCTCTGGTGAAGGCACAATTACTGGCAGGCAGCCACCTTCTCGCTGTGTGCCCACATGGCCTCCATGGCACACTTAAAGCCAGTCCTCCATCCATGCAACCTCATTTAACCTTAGTTTCCTCCTAAAGGCCCCATCTCCAGGTCGAGTCACACTGGGAGTTAAAGGTTAACATGAAATTGAGCATGGAGCATCATTGATTGCATGGCGCGGCTCTTCTTACAAACCTAGATTACAGTTTAAATGATAAAATGGTTGTCCACGTGGCAAATGGTATTTGGGTCTCTTGCATGTTAAGACCTCTCCTGCCGCCCGCTGCTCCCCTCAGCAGTGTACTTCGGTCCTTCTGCCTGCTCTGCTCCCCGCTCTGGCTCTGGTGAATTCTCTCACCCTCCTGTGCTTCTGACTGTACCCAGTGCTTGTATAAATAAATAAATAAATCTTTAAAAAAAAAAAAAAAAAAAACCTGGTTGGGGTTTCTTAATGGCTAGCTGAGGGCCTCCCTGGTGGTGCAAGGGGTTAAGATGCAACCTATGAAGCTGTCCGCAGCTACTGGAGCACGAGTTCAATCCCCGGCCAGGGAGCTACTCACATGGCACAGCAGACCTCTCCTGTCTTGCCCGCTGCTCCCCTCAGCAGTGTATTTCAGTCAATCTGCCTGTTCTGCTCCCCTCTCTGTCTCTGGTGAATCTTCTCACCCCCGTGCCTCTGGCCTGCCCCCTGGTTCTTGTCTGCATAAATAAATAAATCTTTTTAAAAAGCTGGCTAAGATGATAAATGGACTTTGGCAGAGGGCAAGATTGAGTTTGCGCCTTTTTAAAGTCGCTCCAAATTCAGTTTTGCAGATGAGAGAAATGGGTCCTGCACGCCTCAGTCCCTTGCCTGTCTCTCCACAGTTAGGGCAGGATCGGTTAAATGGAGCCTCTGTGGGCTCTTCAGTTTGTGTAATGAGAGGCTCAGATTTACAACCAGTCAGGGAGAAACACCAGGACGCTACTCTAGACTGCTGTGAACCATTTCTATGATGTATTGAGGTGCTGTGCTAAGAGCTTTATACGAACTGTTTATTACATTCCTATAAGCCAAAATAATGAGGTCACCCGCCCCATTATTAAGCCTCCTCTTTCTCCCCCAGGCAAGCCTTCCCTAGACATGCCCCTTCCATAGATGGCACTCGGGAACTCTTTCCCTGCTCCTCTCTCCCCCAGCAGAACCGCTGAGTTCGGGATGGCTGGACAGGCTTCCTGCCAGGTTCTGCCGCGGGTCGGGCGGGAAGCAAGTTTGAGGTCAGGTGGGCTCGTTTTTGACGTGTGACCTGAGAGGGAAGGAGAACTGGTTGGCAGGGAGCATGAAGCCAACACCCACAGGGAGGTGGGCGCACTCCCAAGCCCAGTTCCTTTCTGAGATCCGCTATTCCTGCCCTTGGGGGGGAAGAGACAACTCATTTTCCTTCAGTTTTACCTTCACTTGAACAGGTTCCTGTGACTTGGAATGGGTGTCCTAACAGGTAAGTTTCATTATCTTAATTTTACCCCTGGAGACATTCAGAAAACAAGGCAAGGGTCTTAAGGTGCCGCAGCTTTCAGTAGCAAATGATCCAAACCCAAGAGCACTGCACTGGGGGCGATAGGACTTGGAGGTAGCACTGACGTCTGGGGTAGCATAGAGAAGACACCTCACCGGTGTCCCCAAGAGTGAGGAGGTCCAGAGTGTCACAGGCGGAAGAGGAATGTGAGGACCGGTGGAAGGCAGGGAGCTGGACTGGACGCCATGGTCAAGGGCAGGCCTGTGTCATGGAGCCGTGGGTACTGCACAACCGGCTGCTACAGGATTTTGCACAAATATAACAGGTACCTGGGTCAGATGGGTACAGTCGCCAACCACGTGTTGTGGGGCGCAATTCTCCATGCCTCCTACGTTTATTCTTGTGGAGGGACTTTCCCTATGTAAGTGCAAGATTCCTGACCTCCGCCCTGTGTGATATTAATAACTTTGCTGAACTTGTCTGTTGAGCTCCACTGCAGCCCGGCGCCGCAAATACCGCAATGAAACCCTGCTTGTCCCGAGCTTTCCTTCTGGAGGAGAAAGACCTGCTGAGATACAGACGGCAGCGCCTATTCACCCGGTCACGGCTAAAACGGAACATGTCACTTCCCTAGTACCCCGAGATGTTGGCCGTCAGGGGATGTGGGTGAGCAGGACCTTGGCCCAGGGGCACCCAGTCTGCAGTGTTCAAGGAAAACCTGGGTCTTCCCCCAAGGCTCCCGCCCTGCAGGGGGCGCTGCACGCATGGCGAGGCTCAGGCCGGGACAGTGCTTGTCCTGGCTGTCTCCGGGGAGCTGTGGGAGCCGCCTGGAGGCGATCCCTGGGTGACGGCTGGTCAGGGCCAGGTGAGGTGCCGTGAGCTGGAGGCCTGGAAGGTTGAGAACAGGAGTCCCGGTCGGGAAGGCCACCGGGAAGCAGACTGTGATTCAGTGTGCTGCTGCGGAGGCTGCACGTGCCTGGGGTCTGTGGACCTGACAGAGCCGCTCCTTCGTCCAGAGCCAGGCCCGTGGGGGGCAGAGATGGAAGAGTACGGCTGAGGGAAGGCGTGAAAACTGGGAACCCTGGTGCCCCAGCGCATGTCTGAGGAAGCCCTGACAGTGGAGTTTCAATGCCATCTCTTGGCTTGATCTGAGTGACCCGCCCCCCTACTGGGGTTTGCAACTAGGGGGATGAAGACGCCATCACCCAGTAGAGAAGGCCAGTGGGGGATAGGAGAGAAGAGCAAGTCGGGGAGGTGGGGGAGGAGACTGAGTTTAGGAATGTGGATTCTGAGATGCCTGTTAGGCCTCGGGTTAGGATGGCAGGTGAGCTGTTAGGCGTCCTCCTCTGGCGCTCAGGGCCAAGTCTGTGCTGGAGAGAATGACGGGTTTGGGCATCGGTCTCATGTAGACGGAGATCAAGGCTGTGAGCCTGACAAGCTCACCCAGGACAATATGAGTGGACGAGAAGTTCCAGACCCAGCCCCTGACAGCCCCGTTAGAGCGCCGGGATCATAGGATCCCCTGGGCAGGGTGTTAAATGCAGTGGAGACCTCACATTTCCAACAAGCTCCCGGTGACCTGGTCGCTGCTGGTTAAAGAACCCACTTTGAGTAAGGAGGGACTAAAGCAGTAAATGGAAGTGATTGAGGAAAAGAACAAAGTGCCTCTTCACCCCATAAAAGCGATTATTCTTGACTAACACCACTGTTTTCCGAGTCACTATTAACGCCCTAGTAATGGTTTTAGAAATAGTTTTCTTTAAGCACACAGTTAAAATTTCACTTTACCCTTGAGACGACCTTACCTCCCAAGTCACAAATGGGCCAGTCAGATTCTCATTAGAGGGTTAATGATGTCTGAAAATTGAAATGTTCGCCTGTAATAATGCACGGCACGGAGGCCTGCATTACCTCGTGTCTGCGCCACCTCAGGTTATGTAACTGTGCGTCACAGACCCCAGAACCTGCAGCTCCAAGGCAAAGTGGCTGCACCCAAAAGTTAAAGGAATAATGAGTAACTCCTGAGTTACAAAAATCTTTGGTTTGGGGAGAAAAAGTCATTTTAATTAGGGTCCCTTTTCATGAGAGTCATTCTGCAAATGCAGAGACTAAATTATTGCAGAACCTGGAGTGGTGTCTGCACTAATGAGGTGGCAAAGGCAAAGACAGTTGTCACAGCTGGGAGAGCCAGCCTTTTCCCTCTGTGGGCTGGGCTTCCCTGCACAGAAACTTCCAGCGCTTGTCTGTAGGAAGGCCGTGTTTTCATCCTGTCACGGAGATTTTAGAACTCGGTGAAACACCCAGGTCTTCTAGGGAACGGTATTGTAGATGGGAGGTGAGCAGAGAAAAACCAAGCAGGGCAGACCCCACTCCTGCTCAGAAAATATTTCAACAAATAACAGAGTGTTTTTGGAATGTGGGTCTTCACAATTTTTTGTCGTGTGATTTGAACGCTGGCGAAGTATGTGTGAAGACTAATGCTGGGGAGCCCTTTACTGGAATTTGGTTCATCAGGGACAAGCAGAGAGACTTGACTCTATAGGTAGAGTCTAGCGGAACCTGAAGCTTCGCTTCTGTAGTTTCATCTCCCTGGTCTTTGTGACAAATGTGGAAATACCGCATGTGAACTACTTTGTCTTATGAGCTGTTAAAAAAAGAAAAATATTTGCAAGTCCATATTTGTTAGCTAGATGCAGTGTTTTATTATAATGTTGCTTTGAAACATGACCCATCCTTTTTATTCACGTACTTGACATAGCTGATTCCGCCCCTCATTTTTAAAAATTTGTTTATGCATACAGGAACTGGGGTGCAGGCCAGAGGTGCGGGCGGAGGAGGTGAGAGGATTCACCAGAGAGACTGGGGAGGACAGGCAGATCTACTGAAATGCACTGCTGAGGGGAGCAGCCAGCGAGGCAGGAGAGGTCTGCTGCGCCATGTGGGCCACCTCCCTGGCGGGCCTGGGGTCAAAGTATGCTGCAGTAGCTGGGGATAGCTTGATAGCACTGTCTTTAACCCCTGCACCACCAGGGAGGCCCCTTCCCTCATTTTTTTTAAAAGTGTTTTAGTTTGTTATTTTTTTAAAGATTTATTTATTTACTTATACAAGCACTGGGTACAGTCAGAAGCGCGGGAGGGTGAGAGAATTCACCAGAGCCAGAGCGGGGAGCAGAGCAGGCAGAAGGACCGAAGTACACTGCTGAGGGGAGCAGCAGGTGGCAGGAGAGGTCTGTGCGCCATGTGGGACCCTCACCCAGTGGCTGGGGAGCGGCCAGGGATCGAACCGGCGTCGCAGAGGCCGTGGGCAGCTTCGCAACCCAGCGCTCAACCGCTGCGCCACCGGGGAGGCCCCTCCCCTCATTTTTGAAACTCTTCACACCAAGCTTTCTGGCAGGGATGCAGCAAGAAGTAGGAGGAAAAGGAGAGATTCAAATGCTCAAATTCAGGTTTCGTCTCTAACGACTAGCTCCGTGGTCTTGGGTGCCTCCTGTGACTTCTCTAAGCCCAGCTTCCTCTTCTGTAAACTCAGGGCACCGATATTTGCCTTGTTGAGGTTGTGGATAAACATAAAAATGCAAATCACTGTGGAAAGTGGTTGGCATGGAGTATTAAAATGCCGGGTTTGATTTGAGTCGCATGGAAACTCAGCTCTGCTTTCCGGGCGAAGGGAGCAGGCGTGGTGGACAAGAGGCAGGTGAGCCTTGTGTTCCGGAAGCCAACTGGGTTTTCAGCCCACGGAGATTCTTCCCTTGGTGGAGGAGGTGATGGGGGGATTCACCTGCGTCTGATGAATCACCGGAATTTTCTAGGAGCAAGGGTGAGTGCCCCTGTTCTCCGTCCCTGGAAATCACTTCTGTCTTTGTGGATTAAGCTGCCCAAGATCCAGGATGTCCCCGGGGGGAGCAGAGAAAGTGAACTTGAGTGGGGAGGGAGGCAGGCGGGCTTCTCCATCTCTGCCCTGGGAGCAGACTCTCCATGTCACGAAAGTTGTGCGACATTTTTGAATTCCTGCAAATCACCCTGAGTTCCAACCCAGAAGTGGAGGGAGTGAATCCTGGAGGGGTTATGATGCAGTTGGGCCCCTACCTATGCTCGGAGCAGCTTGCAATACAGCCAGAAGGTCAAGGGCATAGAATTCAAAGAGCCTCTGAGTTAATAATAGTGGGACCGGGAAGTGGAGACTCTAGTGAAGCTTAGGGGCCCCCCAGCGAGAACCTTCTCACCTGCAGAGTAGGACGCAGCCCTCCTGGGGGAACAGGTGAGGGGAGCAGCAAGTCATTTTTCTAAACTTCCTTGACTGGTTCACCTCTGGGTGTGGCTCCGTAGCCTGCAGGAGATAAGGGGTGTTCAGGGTCACACAGGTGTGAGGGATCGCAGACCCGGCCCCAGTTCCAGTGAAAGGGTCCTGCCGGCTTCCGAGTGTTCTCACACGGCCAAGGACAAGCAGGAGCAAATAATGGAAAAATAAATAAATAAATAAAAGGGACCCAAAGCAAATGTTGACATTAAACAGAAGACTCCTTTGAACCAACAGGGGGACATGTGTAGCCAAACACCAGCCAGGCTCTCTCAGGGCGCTTCCCGGCAGGTGGGGGCGACCGTGGATACCGGGAGGTAACCAAGTGACAGGCTGGTGACAGATCTGCACCTGAGAGGGGTTCCCATCAGCTCGTCTGGGCCTGACAGGTGTTGGGGGGTGGGGGCTGGAGGGGTGGGGGGGCAGGCACAGCCCGCACATCCTCTCTGTGACTTCCCCAAATCCAGAATTCCGGCCATCTGAGGAAAAGCCCCTTCGTATTCCTCCATGTCAGATCTGGCCCGTAACGAAACGAGCCAATGAACGCCAGCCAAGTCCACGGTTCTTGGCCCTTAGCCCATTTCTTGGCCAATAAAATTGAACTCCTTTGCTCTCAACCCTGGTCCCTCAAGTCTACATAACTTTGTTCCCTTTCTTTCTTCTTTTTAAAAAACATAATTTATTTATATGGAATATAGTCTCCGTAAAATCCCCGCCACCTTCACCCGTGCACTGTCCTCACAGCCCCCTGTGCTCTCTCTCCCTGTTCTGATCCCTCCCCTCCCCACTCCCCTGCACAATGTCTCTGATTTATAATTGCCTGTTAATTTTTTTATTTATTGTTCCTATTTTTTCCCTGATCCCTGATTTGTTTCCCCTATGTTCCTCCTATAAGTGAAACCCTCTGATAGTTTTCTTTATCCTTCTGGCTTATTTCACTGAGCATGATCCCTTCTAACTCCATCCATGTTGCTGCAAATGGCATGAGTTTATCTTTTTGATTGCTGCGTAGTATTCCATTGTGTATATATGCTCATTCCCTTTCTTAATGAGGAAGACAAATTTGAGTTTTTCACCTGCCTCCTTGCCAAATGATTTACCATAAAACATTTCTCAAACCCTGGCATCGTAATATCAGCCTCAGTGCACCTCTGGTGGGGAGCACATTGCTGTCGCACTACATTATGGTCCTGGACCCCCTAGTCCACATCATGGGCACACAGGCATAGTCCACATCCAGAGGACAGCACCCCAGCCCCACAGGGTACTTCTTTCAGCTGGCAGCTTAGCTAAACTGTCAACTCAATAGTCCCTACCACCATTCATCACCTGTGAATCCAGGGGACACAGGTTTCATTTATACTGAACATTTGTTCCATAAGTTGGTCCCTTGATCTGAATGAGGACAGGTTGGATGCAACAGGTAGGGGCTGGCAGTGGTGCTGTGGGCAGGAAAAACAAGCTTCCATCTGGCATAGGCATCAGTTCTAGAAAGGACAAAGCGCTACCCCTTGCAGGCCAAAGGGGAACCCCATTGCCGAGGATCCCTAATCTGATTGCGGCATCTGTGTCTTTGAACCACATCTGACAGCAGTAGTCTGAGCCTTATGTTCCCTCAGAAACCAGAGCCTGGGAAAAGGGCTTATAGTCAAATAGTTTATTTTGGGGAAAAGTGCCAACACCCGTGAATCGACAGCAGGTGGGGCCTGGCTTGCTCCTGTCCACTGTTTGGTAAATGGCAGAGCTACGTGCTCTGCAAAAGCTTTCCCAGAAGAGCAGAGGTAGGAAATGTTTTCAAAATCACCAGGAAAGAAGTTTCTGGAATTGCTGCCCAGAACGAAACTTTTAGGTGATGAAAGTGTAAGAATCCTCCTCAAGGTAGGGAGGAGAGGATATTTCTTTCAATCACGACCACTTAGTCATTTTTCCCTAAAAATAAAAATGTCAGCACCCACGATGAACCTCCAGCTGAGGAGGATCTAGAAGTAGAAAGTAGTGAGAAAGGGAGTCATTGCAAATATGTTACATATCAATTTTTCTTTTTTTTTCTTTTTCTCTACATAATTGAAGGTTAGAATTTTACATAAACTGGTTGGTTAAAATTACATGAAATAATAAATCCCCCAAAAGTACAAAATATTTCTCCAGAAATCAAATCATTTTTTAAAATATATTTATTTCATCATCCATTTTTGTACAATGTCTGATTTCCCCATGAAATTCCCACCACCAATTCACCCGTGCGCCATCACCATAGTCCTCGTGTCTCTGGTCTCTGGTTGCCTGTTGATTTTAGAAATCAAGTCACTTGTGACCTGAAAACATTAAATGCATACGGGTGAAACCAGTGTGGTTTATTTATTGGACGCATAGCTGGTGAGCATTTATTAAGTACCAGGGCTTTGCTTGGCACTGGGTATCAGCTGCAGTTGACAACAATTTGTTCCCTTTCTGGGCTTTCTCAGCAAGTTTTATATCTGCTGTCATTGAGAGCGTGGATCCTGGCGTGGACGCCTGCGTTTGATTCCTGGCCCTGCCTTTCTCGTTGTTGCATGAACATGGGCTCGTTATTTACACTCCCCAGGGTCTTCATCTGTAACGACACTGCCGCTCCATGGCATTGTCAGGAGGATGCGTTAATACTTGCAAAGTGCCTAGAATAGTTCCTAGTGGAAGTTAGGCCTCTATGGATGTCTGTCGTGTTGTTGCTATTATTACATCTCCCTGTCCCTGATGGTTTATTGCAAGCGTATTTCCTCCCCAGATAGACCAGGTTTTCCTAGTGGGTCTTCTCCCTCCTCTTAGTTATCGTGGTGGTCAGTGTGTGGTAGTGGCCTGGGAGGGAGCGTATGAACCAGGTCTAAGCCAATCAAAACACTGCCTTTCCTCACCCGCCATGACTGGCTCTGAACTGGTCCCATGTTGCAAGTTGGTCCAGTCAGAGTGATTACCCGCACCCTGGCTTATTTGGGCAGTTGGTTAGGGGCTGAGCTGCCAGAACCAAATTTATCTGAGAATGAAACAAATACAGTGAAATTCTGTTTCAGGCCCACAGATGCCCGTGTCTTTTAGTCCAAAAGTCAAATCTAATTCCCACACCTTCCATTATCTGCTCAAGGTATTTTCTTTTGACAAAGCCATAAATAAATAAATCTTCCAAAAAGAAAAAAAAAAGTATAGCAACAAGAACAAAAAAGGTAAAATCTTGCCATTTGAAACAACATGGATAGAATTTTGCCAAGCAAAGTAAGTCAGAAGAAGAAAGTAAATAGAAAATTATTTCACTCATATGCAGGATGTAGAGAAACCAAACAAAGGGACAGACAAAACCAAACTCTTGGTTTCTAAATGCAGAACTGAGGTTACCAGAGGGGGAGGGGTGGGAGCACAAAGTGGGGGAGTCCCAGTGAGCTGTGGTGAATTATTGGTATCTTGGTGATGGGCGTGTTCTGGGAACATGCATTTGAGGAGATGTGAGCCTCTACCCTTAAAACATCTACGGTGTTGTCAACCAACATTACTGCAGTAAAAAATAATTTATAAAAATATACCAACATGCACAAACTTTTACACTTCTTTGACAGAAGCAAGGAAGATGGACTTCCTAGCACACCCTGCCGAGTGGCCAGCCTTGCCAGACTTTTCTGAGTCTCTGCATTAGGGCTGAGCATCTTAGGAGATGAGATGTTCTCATATTTCAGACCAAATTTGCCTTTTCCCATGCTCACAGGCTGTGAAAGGGTGGCCATAAAAGTCTGCAGAAACAGCACATCAATCAAGTGGGGACATAATTTATTGATGGAAATTTCAGTGAGCTCTAATTTATGCTGTAACATTTTAAAGCACTATTAATCCTAAACTGTTTGTGTGCATTCATTTGCAAATGGAATGTTATTGCAGGATCTTTTTAATAAATCATGTTTTCATGATTTTCAGCAAGTGTTTTAAGTTTCACCTTGGGCTAAGTTGTAATTTAAATGTATGCAAGTAAAGGTGTCACTCAGCGTTGACCAGTAGATGGCAGCAAGTTTGAACTTGGCCTGGGAAGCAGATTTTCTCGAGTTGAATGCAACGGAGGACGCAAGTTGGCCCTCGCACAGTAAAGACAAACAGGTCTGGATAAAACATGAACAGAAACGTGACTTCCAAATCTTCGTCTTGATGAAAGTCTTTGTGAATCCGCTCACATCTCTATGGTTTATTGCATTTGTTAAGAAATACAAGTGGAGGGCCTCCCTGGCAGCACAAGGGATTAAGTCAGCACTGTGAAGCTATCCACAGCCACTGCAGCATGAGTTCGATACCCAGCCAGGGAGCTAAACACATGGTGCAGCAGACCTCTCCTGACTCGCCCGCTGCTCCCCTCAGCAGTGCATTTCAGTCAGTCTGCCTGTTCTGTTCCCCGCTCTGTCTCTGGTGAATCCTCTCATCCCCCTCATCTCTGGCCTGTACCCCAGCTTTTGTATGCATAAATTAAAAAAAAAAGTTTCCAGGGCTTACTAATGTGAGTTCTGCACCAACAACGAGCAGACATTGCAGTCCCTGCAAGACTCAGTCATATCTTAGAAATGATTAAACAAATGTTTTATGACATCGTGGGCTTGGAGTTGATGAATGAGCCATGAGCATAGACAGGCCTGGAAAATGTTTGATAAGCTAGTAAGAACTTGTCCTCTTAGTCCTCTGTCTTCAGGGTCTGTTTATGTGGTTGATGATCTGCAATGAGGCTGCCTTCCCCAGACGCTCAGATTCCTGTTGCGGTACAGCAGGGGCACCAGGAGGAGGGTGGAGAGAAGGCACCTCTCACAGGGAGCTGCGACACGGCTCAGCAAGTCACCGTGGCTCAGGCACCTGTTTTGCGAGATGCTGCTGATGGAGACATCTAATGAAGCAGCTGTCGAGTCACTGGGTGATGGGCAGGGAGTGGGAGGTGGCCCAGGTGCACCAGTCAGGAAGCCGCTGGCAGCCTTGTGCGAGGCCCAGGCGCCACCAGAGGCACTGCGCTGGGGTCTGTGAGTTCCACATGGAATAAGCCTGGTGTAGGGTAAGGTAAAAAGCATCAGGCTTTTCTGCCCTCCCACTATTAGGTTTGATGATGGATCCCCGCGGTCCTGATTGCATGCCTGATGGCGGGCACCTGGAGTGGGGTGTGGGCACGCATAAGTGGGTACCCCTGAGAGACTGGGCTTACAAGGGCAGTGTCATGGGGACGCCAGCAGAGAGAAGTATGAAGGGAAAAGGAGAAGCAGACCCACAGGAGAAGCAGAGAAGAGCAGAGATGCAGAGGCCACGAAAGAACGCCGTTCAGCCCAGAAAGAGTGAAGACTTGCTGGGGGCTGGGAGGCCTGCCAGCCTCCTGGCCCCCCAGCTCCCTTGCCTGCTGTGTACCTGGTAAATCCCAATAAAGGCTTGCAAAAGCCACCGAGGGGTCCAGGACTGACTCCTCCTTCACCCCATCTGCGGAATCATAGAGAACCTGCCCTGTCCCTTCCTGCCCCTACACCTGTTCTAGAGCAGGCCACCTCGCCTGCCTTCCTCTTTGATGAAAGAATCCCCGGGACAGGATGGGATGGGAGCTTGTGCTTGCTCCATCCCCAAGACCCTCCAGCAGGAATGCTGATTCAGCACTGTGGGGCCTGAGTTCCTTTATGTCTAACGAGCTCCCAAGGATAAGGACGAGCCAATCCTTGACACACCTGGGATAACAGGTCTCAGCCTCTCCTTCTACTCTGCATTCTGCAATGATGCTGGTCACCAGAATGACTTTTTCTGTGCTCATGGCTCATTCATCAACTCCAAGCCCACGATGTCATAAAATATTTGTTTAATCATTTCTAAGGCAAAAAAAGTTGGAGAACAATTTCTGTAGGACCTGTTCCAGGGCAGCTTTGCTGTTGGCCATTGACAGAAGGTGTCTTCTGCCATCTCCACCCCTAACCGTGTGATTGTCATGCCATTCCCATGCGTCGTGGCCCGAAGGCACCAGGCAGGTTTTGTATGGATCTGGCCAAATCGGTAGAGGAGAGTCCTGGAGACCTGAGTGGCTTTTTCAGACTTTTAATGATCTTTCTTTCTGCACTATTTGTAATGCAGCAACCGGGAGCAGGCCAGGCAGGGAGGGCTGGGGGCCACAAAGCTGGTGGGCCTCCTAGCCCCCCGTGAATCTTTAGTCTTTCTGGACTCTCAGGCCTTCTTTTGTGGTCTCTTTGCTGGTCTCTACTGCGCTCCACCGCATGGTGCGCCACTGCCTACCATCCTCTGTGACGCCGCCCTTGTGCTCAGTCTCTTGGCTCAGGTGTGCACACTTACACGTGCCGACACCACGCTCCAGGTGTCCACCAGCAGGCATGCACACCCTGAGCCCATCCCAAGAGCCTCCTGTATTCAAGGCCACAGATGCTAGCCGCAGGGGCTAACAGCACAAAAGCCTGAGCACCTTCATTTACCCTGCACCATGATACAGAAAATGAGTGAGGATCAGAGAGGTTGTCACTTGCCCAAGATTGAACAGTTAACAGGTGAAGAGTTTGGGATTAACTACCGTACTTCATTAATCTGAAAAGAATCAGTAATTATACTATGAACGATGCACTACGCAAGGCATTAGGACATCAAGTGAGCAAAATAAATCACACTGGCAGGAAAGCTGACATCTAAATGATAACATCACAGAGTGAACATGGATCCTAAACCTGCCATTTCTCACCGTATCCATTGCTGCCCCCTGATCTGACCTATAGGACTGCACTGATCTTCTCATTCCCTTGTCTGGGAGACGCTCCCCCATCCTTGCCGTGGTCAGCCCTTTGCTATTCCCCAGGCTTAAACAGCGAGGTCACTTGCTGCCTGAGGCTGTACACGGCAGGATGGGTAGAAGTGACCCCAACACCTCGTCTGTATTCCTGCTTCTCTACTCACAACTGTGTGACACAGGGCCGGGTCCTCTACTTCTCTGGCTTCTAGGGGAGCACAGAGTCACGTTCTCAGCCTGGCTAGGCAGTGGGGACAGTGGCCTTCTCCTAGGGAGCCTGATTTTCATGCAATTACATACAATTCCCCAACATGAAGGCCACAGCCTCTACTATTAAGAATGGATAATGGAAAGAAATAGATGGGCTTTGTCAGCCTCTGTTGACCTCTTCTCTGAGTAGTTGGAGCCTTCTCAGAAAAATCTTTAGAGGCCTTAAGCTCAGAAGTTAAAACTTGAAGACCATCTAGTTTCTAAAGGCTAGAGCCAGCAGTCTGTCTTGGATCTTGGTCTGTCTCATACCTTTGACGTTATGTTTAAACATGGATTTTATTATTTAATAAACAACAGGGCCCTGAGAGTTTCTCTGGAGCCTTCTGCTAACATTAATCATCTTTCTGAATACATGCTGCCATTTAGACTGGGAATCGGGTCAAACTTTGTGGGAGGGGTGGAGGGACGTCCTCATCTACCCAGTGGGATCACCAACCCATGCTTCAACTTGTTCACAGAAAATGATAGAATGAAATAGATGTGTGGCTGTGACGGAACCCTCCTCTCAGTGTTTTAAGCTTTTCTGGAAAATCAGCTGTGTGTTAGAGTCTGCCCCACCCTCGGCTGCTAAGAATGTGAAGTTGGGAGACCCAAGAAAAGTGTCCTCCCCAGTCTGTAAATGCTTTTCTCACCTTCTGCTGATTCCTGAAATTCTAATGTCAAAAGTCTTTCTTTCTGCAAGGAGACAAGTAACTTGAACAGCACATACAGTCATGCATCATTTAAGGACAGGGATAGGTTCTGAGAAATGTGTGGTTAGGTGATTTCATCATTCTGTGAATGTCAGAGTGTAATTACAAAGCTTAGACGCTCCAGCCTCCTACACACCCAGGCTACAGGGCATAACCTGTCGGAACTACTGTTGACGTGCAGTCCGTCACTGACTGAAATACCATTCATCGATGCATGACTATATATTTGGGAGGGGGAATCTGTAATTAAAATTCAGTCTAAAAGGTTAAGGGGATGATCTCAGGCCTATTAGGTCAGAAGGTTTTGACAGGGCGAAGGCAGAGGCAAGGATGGAGACTCAGAGCAAGTGGTGGGAAATGAGAGAAGGGCACTGCATCAGTTAGCTATTGCCACAGTGATGCCGCGTAACGAATCATCCAGAACTCAGTGGCACGTGTTAAATATTTACTTCCTGCTCAAGTGTCTGTTAAGTGTCTATTGGACAAGCTAGGTTCAGCTGATCTGTGTCCAGTTCTGGGCTTGGTTCTGAGCTGTGGGTAAGGTCCAGTCTGCTCCATTGTGTCACTCATCCGTGAATCAGCTGCAAATTGAGCTGTGAATGGAAACTCTTAACAGCTCTGCGGCCAGAGGCACAACATTTGTTCAGTCACTCCTCACTTGTGTGCCCCCTACCCCCATTCTCTCAGTAGAAGCAGGGCACACACTCAAACCTAATACCCATGGGGCAGGGCAGTATATGCCCCCATGGAGTGGCAGTGGTGTGAAGAGAAAGGGTCATTGCTGAAGGAGTGAATCTTCCAGGCAGCCTAGTATTGGGACCACCTGTGCCAACCTTTACAAAGATGCCGCCATCTTTCTGGTTCCTTTCTGTCCTCCCAGAATCTGCAGCTCTGGGGCTCTTGGGCCGTAGATCATGTCACCTCCAGCATGGGGGTTGTTTCCTGCAGGACACTTCCTTTTCCTCACTGCTCCTCCCCTTTCTTACCCCGAACCCACAACTCCAGGCCTGTCTTATCCTACTCTGATCCCAGATCTATCCAATTCCATTTTCCTCTATGGACCTTTACATTTTTGGTTCAGATACTGAGGAACCAACACCATGTTTCTCAATAAAATAAACCACTGTAGGGTAAGGAAAAAGTATCAGGCTTTTCTGCCCTCCCGCCATTAGGATAGATGCGGGAACCCTGTGGTCCTGAACGCATGCCTGATGGCGGGCACCAGGAGTGGGTCCACCTGGGCTGAGAGAGTGAGTTTATAAGGACGACATCACGGGGACGCCAGCAGAAGCCAAGAACGACTGGAAGCCGAGAGAAGTGAAGCAGTAGAAGCCGAGAAGCCGAGAGAAGAAGAGAAGCAGAGAGAAGGCCAGGGAGCCCAGATGGAGTGAGGATTTTCTGGGGGCTGGGAGGACTGCCAGCCTCCCGGCCCCCCAGCACCCCTGCCTGCCATGTGCCTGGTCAATCTAAATAAAAAGCCTGCAAAAAACCACTTTTCATTGCTAGTACATGTATTTTGTTACTGCTGAACTGAAAATAAGAAATTGCAGATGGAAAGCGACAACTCCTGACCCAAACCTGCTTTCCTGCTCGCCTGGCAGCGCCCATGCGCAGAGCCTCTCCCCTTTGCCTTTCATTTTGCGATTGGTCGGCAGCCTGGAGGCGGGAAACAAGAGGAAGGGGAACCATCCAGGGCTCGGAGCTGCAGCGGCTCCATTTTTCTCCCTTTGGTGGTGCGGCTGCAAGAGCAGGTGACCCCTCAGCCTCCAGACGCTGGTGAATCAGCTGGGCCCCGTTCACATTGTGAAATTTACCTCTGGAGGAAAGGGGTGGTGTGGAAACCAAGGGCAGGGCCTCATGTGCTCCCCATCCCATGCCCTCCTCTCCTCCCCTGGCAGCCAGGTCGGGCCTCTGGATCTGCTCTTGACCAGCTCGGGGCTGGGTACAGCAGGGTGAGGGCCTGGTGTCATCACTGGGATGGGTAAGGCGCCCCAGAAAGAACAGCATCACTGGCTTCCAGCTTTCTGGGGAATGAAGCCCAGGTGAGCCTACCTATAAAGCCTGAGGGAAGGGGTTAGAGACAATGATGTGACCATCCCATGGGGTTCATTTCCCTCAAGTGACCTGGGGGTTGGCTCCTGTCACTGGTATCAAAGTTGGGCAAGCCCCGTGAGGAGGGCGCGGGAGCAGGTCAGGGTGAGCAGGCAGGGTGAGCGTGCAGGAGGCCGGCAGGTGAGCAAGGTTCACAAAGGCACAGCAATGTGGTGCAAAATCCTACAGTAGCCCTCGCTTAATGCGGTGGGTCGGTCTTTGGAAAGGGTGACATCAAACAGAGCTGCATAAAAAACCAGGCTCTGCTCTAATTTCATTTGGTTTTGACGTCAGCTGGGATTTCTTTTTCTTCTCATCAACATTATAATGAAATGACTGAACAAAGTGAAGTTATTCAAGGACCCGCTGGAGCAGAGAGGGGTCAGATAGTGATGGATGCATGTGTGCTTGAACAGGATAGATACCACGATAGATACTCTTCTAGTACTGTGGCTAGAAGCCACAGTAAACATTCCTGCTGAGACTCAATGGCTCAGAATTGTAGCTCGTTAGTGCTTCTGAGCACCTTTGATAGCTGGGAGCTTTTTAAAAAGGATGACCTTCATTCTTTGCAATTCCCTTTCAGGTGAATCCTCATTTCGGGGACAATAGTACTGAGCCACAGAGAGGTTGTTAACTTGCCCAAGGGCTCACAGCTGGCAAGAGGAAGGATCCCGGAAGGATCCCAGGTGCAACCACCCTGCATTCTAATTTACTTCTTTTTGGTTTGGCAGCGAATCTATGTGCAGCAGGAGATTCAGAGGCTGGGGGCTGGGATAGTCCAGGGACGTGCTGAACGCCCATGTCACTGTAATGCCACCAGCCCTTTGTCTGATCCGTAATAATGTCTGTGGGACTGAGATTCCCACCTAAGAATTTTAGGGGGACACAATTTAGCCCCAACCAGGAGGCATGTTGGGTCTACTGTGTTGGGGTCTCCCTGGGGAGAGGTTCTCATGTTCCTTGCTGCAGGTGCTTTACCAGATCACAGCCTCCTTCCTCTTCATACAGTAAAGGTGAGTTGTATGAAGGAGCAGCTGAGGCCCTGACTGCACAAAACCTCGGGGATTCCCCGTGCTTGTTGCTGAGGGACTGAGCTTAGGTCATATAAAACCCAGGGAGAGCACTTTCTGAAAACTTCCATCAGGGCTGTGTGGTCCAAATGGTGGGGTGCTGGGATAGAACTTTGGTCAGAGTTATTCCTCCCAGGAGAGCCATGGAGTGATGGAATCACGGTCCTGTGAGGCAGTCATTGGTTGGGACCTTTATTTTTCAGCTGGGAATACTGGAAAAATCCAGTTTCTCTGATGAATACGTGGCCATCCCAGTCTTGGAAAGACCACTTAGGCTAGGGCAGGGTCATTCTGGTTGAATGAGAGACAGCAGCCCCTGGGTCCCAGCCAGCACATGCTGGGCCAGTGTGTCTCTGCAGGAGTCCATCCACACAGGGGGAGTCTGAAGGATGGGCTGATGGGCCTGAGCGATGCATGAGGTGTTTGAAGTTGAGAGCCTAAGAGAAAGCAGTCTACTCACTCATCAAAACCAAAGGCATAGGAACTCCCTGGTGGTGCAAGGGATTAAGAGGGGAGACATAATTGGATTTTGGGAGGCCAGTGTGACAGCTAATGGTTGATAAATAACAAAAGATTGGGATGTTGTCAATAAAAATGGAAAAGACCAGCCAGATGAGGCTAATAATGAAATAGTTATTTCCACCCCTCCCTGATGATCCAGATGTTGAAAATATGAGAGAGTATTGGGGTACCATTAGAATCAAGAGAAGTGGTTTCATATTTGACAACTAGCTCTGTGTCCGATGTGTCAGGTTTGAGATTGTGGGGCTAGCTGGGCATCCTAGGCATGTTCTGCAGGTAGCGGTAATTAGCAAATCACACCTGGAGAAGGGGAACACAATAAAAAGGTAACAGGTGAAGGGGCAGACCAGGAAGCTTCACACTGCAGGCTTCACACAACAGGATAAGTTGGCCTGCATTTGCCTTCTTTTGAAGGATTCTGAGAAAAGAGCGCAACCTTAATAATGCTGGCAGTTTGCCAAAGAGGTGAGAGTTCATTTGCTGATCTTATCGCATGCCTTCCTGCCAGGTGGCAAAGTGTATTAATAAACACAGGGAAAGCAGCATCCAGGACAAGAGCAACCGTGCAAACAAATGCCGAGAGCCAGCTTTCCGATCCTCCTCGACCAGGGGCTCGGAGCCAGGACCGGATGTCTGGGGGAGGAAGGAGTAAGAGACAAAGATGGGGTCTCCTATGGGGATGCCTAACCCCTAAAAGACTTCTTTTTCAGGACTGTAGGGACAGGGTTGAGCAGTGTAAAATGTTCTAGGAAATGAAATCGCCGCTGCTGATTATTAGACCTGCAGGTGACCTGGGGGCCCTGGGCTGGACTTGAGAGGCTTCCAGAGGGTCCTTCAGGATGGAGGGAGGGAGCAGAAAGGGCTTTGAGGATATTTACCAGCCCCAGTGCTTGAGTTGGACACTTTGGCATGGATTAGAAATGTATGATTTTGTACTGTTTTCCTTGAGGAGAATGCGGTCA
Organism: Talpa europaea; assembly: GCF_964194135.1. Classification (NCBI taxonomy): domain Eukaryota; kingdom Metazoa; phylum Chordata; class Mammalia; order Eulipotyphla; family Talpidae; genus Talpa; species Talpa europaea. The sequence continues at coordinate 129,871,104 of NC_140071.1, read as the reverse complement.
GGGAGGAGCTAAGTGGGGAGATATTACAGACCCCCCTTTATCATTGTATTAAAAAAACACGTACTGTTTAATTTCCCATCTTGACCATTTTTAAATGCATGGGTTAGTGTTAAGCATATTCGAATGGCAGGTTTCTAGAATCTTTTCATTTTGCTGAAACTTGATTCTCTTGAGAAACACTACTTCTCCTTCACCCCAGCCCTCCTCAGCCCTTGGTAACCACCTGTCTACTTTCAGTTTCTATGATTTTTGATTACTTTAGTTATTCATAGGAGTAGAATCACACAATATCTTCCTTGCCCCCGCTGCTCTAAAAAAAATGTGTTTTAACACATTCCTGCACCACACTCTCCCATAATAACTGTGATTTATTTTTAAATTTTAGTTATTTTTATTGAGGCAGCTTAGGTTCACAATACTGTATATGTTTTGGGGACATAGGGTCACACCTCATCAAACATATGTTATCATATCATACCTACAACCAATGCACCACACCTGTGATTTTACACACATGTACACACACACATACACACGCACACCCCTTCGAAGGAGACAAAAAGGAGGAGCAAATGCTTACACAGCCAAATTTTGGGTGGGGATACACATAGAACTGGAAAAAGAGCTCAAGAAATTTTGATGCCACCCTCTTCCCCAAAGAATGTCTTCCCTTCTTGCTGAGAATCACCATTGTGAGAATCACCTTGTTGAGAATCACCATTGACAAAAAATAGGCAAAAAAATAGAGTGTCCCCCACCAAAGTACAGGATGCAGAGCAGAAGTCAGTCACAACATTTATTGAGCATTCATGTGTGCAGAGAACTGGACAAAACACCAGTAGGAAACACTGTGGAAGTTCAACAGCTACCGTCATGTGCCTCATGAAGATCACACTTTAATTGAGTGGAGGGACAGCTGCTAAGCACACACAGACGTGTGGCCAGAGTACAGACAGGTGCCTGGCTCACCCGTACAAGTTTGTTACGAGCAATGACTGCAGTCATCAGGGTATGAGAAGACGCAGGGACAGATGGGCTAAGTAAAGATCAAAGATAAATCCAGTGTCCAAGTTCTGACTAAACTGCTGCTTAGTAGAAGCAACCAGAAAACACTAGAAAATACTAGAAACTTGGGGAATCTATTTTCTTTATTCTACTAGCCACTTTATTTTAAACTAGCCTTTTTTTTTTTTAGCACAAAATAAAGGCAGTTGACCCAACAAAACACTAGAATATCTTTATGTAAAAAAAAAAAAGTTTTTTAAAGGCTAACATCAGCTGTTGATTGTACCACTTCCAAAGGTCAGGTACAGATTCAGAAAGTTAATAGCTTTTTTTCTTCTTTTTAATAAAGCTTCCATCATGTGAAAGACTTTCCAATACATTTAGTGAACAGAGGCATTTTACTGTTTTAGAGCTGAGAAATCTTATTAATATTTTTATGTGCTTTTAAAATTATTTTAGGGCCTCCCCTGCTGGTGCAGCGGTTGAGCACAGGGCTGCAAGGCTGCCCGCAGCCTCTGCAGCGCCGGTTTGTTTCCTGGCTGCCAGCGAGGGTCCCACAAAAAAAAAATATATATATTTTAAAGTAAGGTTGTCAGATAAGACACAGGATCTATTTTAGTGCATGAGACATAGTCATACTAAGAACTATTTGCTGTTTATTTAAAATTAGGATTTAACTGAGCATCCTGCATTTTATATGCCAAATCTGGCAACTTTATTTGAAGATTAACAAACCTTTGGAAATTTCAGAGATTCCCAATAATGGGAACCTAACTTATTTTCATCTACATACTGACACTGTCAGAAGAAAAGATTCATTCTTCTGGCAGGAAATTTTCAGATTTTGTATCAAAAACATTTTCATCTCTTAGACATTTTACCATTACCGTTTTAGCAGTGCAGGTTTTAGTGGGTTGAATTTTTACCTTGAAATTTTTGACTGAAATGACCAATTATAAATATTAAAGGAGATTTCAGCCTGAGGAACAGAAAAACTAATGTCCAGCTTGAAAAGTCTCCTGTAATAAATAATTGCATCCTCAATATTTCTTCCCCATTAGCACACAATCATTTATGTCCTCCTGCAAAAACCCACACGATGTCACCCACATGTTGTTCAGTGAGCCCCCCTATTTATATCACCTCTTTATTACTCTCTGCCCTTCTCCACTGTCACAGTGATCTTTTCCCTATAATTGAAGTCAGTGGGTCTTGGGTGCAAGAAGAGTGAGTCAGTGTCTGTGAAAACAAAACTGCAAAAATCTCACTTTGGAGATGCCTGCAGGCATAAAAACAGTGAATTCTTTCTGTTTGTTTTTACTTCCTCCACTAGCATGTAAATTTCTTTCTGTCAAAAATGTCTGTTCATTTATTTAAGCTGACAGGACAATATTGTCCTTAAAAATTAAACCAACAGAGTAAAGAAAGACAGATGGAGATGTTGGTGGCCTAGACACATTCTATTATACAGATGCATTTCATGTTATCTAAATGTTGAACTCATGGCTTATTTTAATTTGAGATTTTTAGATTAGAGGAGAGATTTGAGCACTAATTTTGCAGAGAAAAGCAGCTCACAGAAAACCCCAACTGTTGTAAATGAAAAATGGTAACACTTGCTGAGTTCTAACATCCGTTCGCTATTTTTTTTTCTTTTGAAAAACATCAAAAAGTATATAGGTAAGGGACAAGGTTACATGTTTGATTTATACATACACATAAAATCAATCCAATTAGTAACAAATATATATACTGAACTCAAAGGCACAGCAGCTTTGATATTCAAAAGCTATTTGGTAACTGAGTCCCCGTTGGGAGTGTTTCTGCTAGGCCAGCCCCTGTTCTACTCTGCTCAGGCACGCATAGATCCCAACTCTCCTTTGTACCCAGAGGCTTTCTGGAAAAAAGAAAATGTCAGATAGGGTGAGAAATTGAGGCAAAGAAGACTTGAGTTTTAATATCAGCATAGCAAGGTGGAGTTCTTCTACAATATATCATTAAAGCAGGAAAACAGCATTTCTGTGCCCTTGTGGCACTTGCCATTCCTGAAGATAAGCAAGCATTCCACCCAGCTTATTTGCCTGGCATTCTCTCTTCTTTTTTGGAAATGCAAGTTGCAAATTCCAAATTTGACACAATGTTCCTATTCTGATGATGACATAAGCTTAGGTCTCTGACTGTCCTTGACTGACCTCAAGAAAAAGCCACTCCGTTCTCTTACTACAGAAAATGGCCAGAGGAGGGTTTGCTTCTTGTTCCCTTTTGTGGCCACAATGAGGAGGGTGGTTACAGAATGTACATGACAGAGTGATGGATGGGCTCCCCAGGGACAAGGCAGTCCCCACAATTCTGCATCAAGAGCAGAGCATAGGAGTATGTCACTATGGGGAGAGCCCACTGTGGATGTTCTAGAACCTTCTAAAGTTCAGCAAGCTCGAAATCCTTATCTGAACAAGGACTTGGCAATGACATTTGCAGCATGCACCCTCTTGGATGCCTGTTACCAACCTGCTTGGGTGTTTTCTGAGGGTGAATGTTACTGAAAATGGCCTGCCTTGAACTGCTTAGAAACAAGTCATGGCCTCACTTCATCCCTGAATCCGGGGTGAAGGATGAAACATAGACAACGAACTGTTCCTGCTGAAATGGAAACTTCCTTCTCTTTTACTTCCCGCTTCCTTCCCCTGCTTTCTTTTTCCTTCCCTCCTGTTCTTCCCTCCACTCCCCTCCTTGCTGCTGCACCGCAGGGGCTGCCTGCTCAGGGAGGTGGGGCAGAGGCGCCCATGTGGCTGTATGAGTACCTGGACAGAGAGGCCCCTGTGGTCCTGCCTTCCTCCTCCTCCACCACCTCCCCGCGTGCCCCTGGGGGGCCAGGGTGGGGGCAGCAGGGGAAGGTGGCCAAGAAGCCAAGGCGGAACCGCTTGTTCATGAAGCAGTAGATGATCGGGTTGACGCAGGAGGAGGTGTAGGAGAGCAGGAGGATGAAGGAAATGGGGGTCCCCGAGAGACGGCGCTCGGCCGAGGCGGTGTCATAGGCCCTCCAGGCATTGGCGCTGAAGATGGGCATCCAGCACAGGAAGAAGAGGACCACGATGACCATGAGCATACGGATCACCCGCTTCTTGGCCATCAGGTTGGCCGCTGAGCTGCTGCTCCTGATGCGATTGATCCTGCTGCTGCTGCTGGACAGCTGCTGGAGCTCCACCTTCCTGGGGCGCCGGGACTTCTGCAGGTAGCACCCGTCACTGTCCTCATACCTGCCGCCGCTGCTGGCGGAGCTCAGCTTCCTTTCTGGATGGGCAAGTGACATCACTAATGCTCAGGATGGTGGTGCCGGACAGAAGGCATGGAATCCCTCCCTCCATCAGAGTGGCCAGACCAAGCTTGAACTGAAGAACTGGACAATCTTGGGCCTGCCTTGCTATGGGGAAGTGTGGATCTAGACTAACCATTACTTCCAATGAAAAGCCTCTTAAAACTAATATAAGGTATGAGATATGATATATATATATCATATATAATATGATATATATATTATGGTATAATATAAAATAACATTATGTGTGTAGATTATAAGGATAAAAATGATTAAAGAATGGATATTCACACTAGTTCCTTTTCCTCAGATCCTCAGGAGAAAGGCTTCCTGCTTGCTTGGTAAGCCTCCAGAATGCTTTAGTTAAATAATGAATGAAAATCAACAACAACCAAAATAAAGAGCTGAGTGAAAGAGGAGTAAGAGGGCCTCCCTGGTGGTGCAGCGGGTTGAGCGCAGTGCTGTGAAGCTGTCTGCAGCTTCTGCAGCATGGTTCGAGTCTGGGCCGGCCAGGGAGCTACCCACATGGTGCGGCAGACCTCTCCTAGCTTTCCCCTGCACCCCTCAGCAGTGCTTTTGGTCCTTCTGCCTGTTCTGCTCTCTGCTCTGTCTCTGGTGAATCCTCTCACCCTCCCACACCTCTGGCCTGTCCCCCAGTTCTTGTATAGATAAAATAAATCTTAAAAAAAAAAAAGAGTGGAGTAACAAGGGGGGAAAGCTAAGCCAACAAAGGTGTGGGGGTATTTTAGTGGATAGTGAATAGTGGGTGTTGGATTGTAATGAACGGGGAAGGAGAAAAGCCTGTGGCAACTGACTTCAATGTGTTCTGGATGCCGGAGGATGTCCGTTTGGATGCAGCATTATAGTAAGTCTGGATCACGTGAACCCTCAGCTTATAACCAGGTTATATGTGTATTATCTCACTTCACTCAGCACCTCTTTGAGAGGAATGATTTCTTTATTTTACAGATGAGAAAACAGAGACACTGAATCTCATAACTGTGTCTTAAAACACAGAATCTCCTAAGAATACTTTTGAAAATCTCCAGTCTGCGCTATATGCACTCTGGATGTATCTAAGTTAGAGAAAACCAGCTTTTGTGATCTTTTGGCACACATACACAGCTCAAAGATAGTTACCTCTAGCAGACTTCTTCTGGTTAGCATCAAATTTTATTCCTTGATAAAGTTCCAAAGAGATTAACCCATATGCCACCATCATCACGATTCCAGGAATAAGAAAGAGGATGAGTAACAGGAACGTGTGCCTAATAAAATAAAAAGAAATCCAATAACCAGCCCCTCCAGTATTTCAAACTCAGATGGGATGGGATAAGTAGGATTCATCTCCATTTGAACTGGTCTGAGCAAACACATTAATTACTAGTATTTAATATCCTTGGAAATTCCATGTCTGGAGATTCAGTCATTAGAGTTGTTTACTTCTTTTCAGATAGTGTCTTATGAAGGACTAGTTAAACTGGAGAAGTTTGGGTAATTCTGTGGCTGAAATTAGTCTACATGTAAAACTAGTGAGAGCTTAAAACAGTGAGAGCATGAGGCTTAGATCTCAATAAATCTTTTATCAAAAAGAAATTACAATAGCTGACATTCACTGAGGACTTAGTGTCCTCACATGTCCTAAACATTGTGTGTGTGTGTACACATATACGTGTAGTTACTATATATGTTTTGTCATATATAAAAATATATGTATTATAATGCTTAGCCTAGGTGTAAATACTTAGCCTTATGTATACTTAACATACTACTATACTTACATACATTTAACTTCCATAGTGGCTTTGAGGTAGATGCTATTATCCTAATACCTATTTTTCAAATGAGAAACTGAGATTTAAAGAGTTTAAATAATTTGTCCAAAGTCACACAGCTAATGGCAGCATTGCGATTTGATCCCAAGCAATATGATTTCACAACCTATACTCTTAAACATCACGATATACCACTAGCTGACTTTTAACAACAGAATAATCAAATGCGTAAGTAGAAATGATGGAAAACCTTGGTTTTGCAAAAACTGGCATTCGGACGGACTCTTTGGCCTTGGCGCAGTGCATGCTTGTTATAGTGCCCGGAGGGGGCAGAGCTATGCTTTCTCTAAACACATTAGATTCCTGAAGAATTGCAGCCTCCTCCTCTATGAGTCTGGGCCCTAAATCACTCTTGCAGTCTGGCGTGTGTAAGGTTACTTGATTAGGCCATAAAATTGTCAGAGGTTCATGGAGGCTGGGCCATTTCTCATTTCAATTGGACATGTTTTGATAAGATTCCTTTCCGAGTCTTGGAAATGTCCCTCTCATTTGCAACATAACGTGTGTGTGTGTGTGTGTGTGTGGGTGTATGTGTGCGCTCATGCGCACGTACATACTACTTGGTTAAAATAAAAAAAGGGAGGCAAAAAAAGCAGGGATTCTCTGTTTTAAGTCATTTTTGAATGTCTAGCTCCCTGCTTCTAAAACATGGTGGAATCAGTAAATATAATATGTGAATTGGTGTCCTTTTTTTTTTTTTTAAAAAGATCTAATTTATTTATGCATACAAAAACTGGGGTGTAGGCCAAGGTGCGAGGGGTGAGAGGATTCACCAGAGACAGAGTGGAGAGCCTAACAGGTGGATCTGCTGAAATACACTAGGGAAGCAGCGGGTGAGACAAGAGAGGTCTGCTGTACCATGTGGGTCATCTCCCTGGCCAGGGATGGAACTCATGGCCACTCCGGCGACAGCTTGATAGCACTGATAGTTAACCCCTGCACCACCAGAGAGGCCCCACCAAGTTGGTGTACTTTTTTAGATATTTAATGACACTCTGAAATCTTACAGTTACTCAATGAAGTAGATACAAGAAATCTATATTATTAAATTCCTGTGTGTATATATAGGGCCTCCCTGGTGGCGCAGGGGGTTAAGACAAAATCTATGGAGCTGTCCGCAGTTGCTGTAGCACGACTCTGATCCCTGGCTGGCCAGGGAGCAACCCACATGGAGCAGCAGACCTCTCCTGACTCTCCCGCTATTCCCCTGAGCAGTGTACTTCGGTCAATCTGCCTGTTCTGTTCCTTGCTCTGTCTCTGGTGAATCCTCTCACCTCCCGCACCTCTGGCCTGTACCCCAGTTCTTGTATGCATAAATAAATAAATCTTTTTAAAAATTCCTGTATATATAAAGAATCTGAACTCAGAGAGGGTACTTGAAATTGTCCCAAATCATCCAATCCATAAGCCAAGAAACAGGTATGGGAATCTTGCCTTTTTGTTTTTAGTGAAGTGTCCTCTGCAAGAACTGTAGCTGCAGCTCCAAGAAAAACCACATGGGATTTGGAGTTCATTTTCTGCTGTCTTCAATTCTTTAGGAAATCATAGCCCTCCAGGGCATCTAGCCAAACTTCCCTCAAGACCATCTAGAAGTACCTGCATAGTGGTGAACGGCTCTTCTAGATTTGTGACCATGAACAATTTAATTTGTCCATGTCTCAGGTTTCTATTCTGTAAAATGGGAACAATAATAGGACCTGCCCTGTTTGGTTTTGAGAGGATTAACTGAATTTATATATGCATGGCACTGAAAACAGAGTACTCTGAGGTGTCTACCCAAAGAACACAAAACACTGACTGGAAGGGAAACTTGCCTTCGAGGTTCATAGCAGCACTGTTTATAATAGCCATAAACTCATGCCATTTGAGGCATGAAGGGATGGGATTCTGATAAGCAAAATAAGTCAAGAGGAGAAAAAAAGAGGAGAAAGACAAATACTGGATGGTATCACTTAGAGGGAAAGAGGAGGGAAGAGCTAGTCAGGGAGGGAGCACAACGGGCCACAGGTCCTCGGTGCAATGGTAATAACACTTGAAGTTACAAGCAATAATGTAAACCTGCATTACAGGAATTAAAAGAAACAAAATAGAGCACTCTAAGTGTCAGCTATCCCTGGGATCCTAGAAAGAGGTTAGAAAGATCCTTCTCAAAGTCTCTAGGAAACCGAATCCCCACCACCCTGAACAATGCATTTCTATTTTCACAAAAACCGTAAAATTATATCAATTTACATCAAGCAAATGAGCACTATGCAACTTACCAGGATTGCTGCATCACCTCATTTGGCAGCAGAAAGCGACACATGTTAGCTGTCTGGTTGTTATTTTTGGTAAAAGGCACCAAGTCGCTATAAATCGGGTATGGAGTCATCAAGGTGAAGGAGAGGCACCAGGTAGCTGCAATCACTTTCAGAGCATGGGATTTGGTCTGCCAGACCCGGGACTGTAAGGGCTTGCAAATCGCACTGTATCTCTCCAGAGAGATGGCTACCAGGTTAAAAGTGGATACACTCACAGAGGTGCCTGGGAAAGGAACACAGAACGCAGTTATGTTGGCTCAGAAATCCCAGTTTTGGGCCTCCCTGGTGGTGCAAGGGGTTAAGATGCAACCTATGAAGCTATCCACAGCCTCTGCAGCACAAGTTCGATCCCCAGCCCGGGAGCTACCCACATGGCACAGCAGACCTCTCCTGTCTCGCCCCCTGCTCCCCTCAGCAGTGTATTTCAGTCAGTCTGCCTGTTCTGTTCCCTACTCTGTCTCTGGTGAATCCTCTCACCCCCACACCTCTGGCCTGTACCCCAGGTCTTGTATGCATGAATAAATACATCTTTTTTTTTTAAAGAAATCCCAGTTTCTTTGCACACTACCTTAAGTCTGATTTGCTTTGATATCAAAGGAAAATGCTCAGAGGGTAAAGAAATGCACATATATATATACTTAAAAATGGTTTATTCTCAGCTTTGTTCCAAAAAGGAGTTAAGCTAGTTGAAGAAAGGTATTTGCAAATATAGCTTAATGTCAATTTTTAAATAAGCTTGTTGAACTTTGATTATAATGAACTCTTTAGATGCTTCTTAATTAATAACCAAGAGGATGAAATCTATTCCTATCCCACCTACAGAAAAGTTCTAATTTTAAATTCATTAAAGGAATCTATGACACACCCCTCCCCAGCTATTAAATAAAAACCTGTTCTGGGACAGAATTTGCTGTGTTTTACTGGCTTTGACCCCAAAGAGTTGGTGACATTTAAATCTGAGAGCTCCACAGCCCTTGGAGTCAAGCCTAGATGGTGGACCATGGAGAGAAGCAGCTCACCATCAGGCAGGCCACCTTTTTGGATTTACTTTCACTGCCTAGAGGAGTGTGATGAATGTTAGCTGCTGATAACCGTATTGAGATGAATACAAAATTGAGTGAATTAGAGATCCCACAAAATCATGATGGTATAGCAAACACATCGTGAATTATCTTGCTTTTTATCTTGACAGTTTTCCACAACTTTTTCCATTGAGGTGAAAGTGACATGGCATAAAATGAACCACTTTAAAGTCGACAATTCTGTGGTCTTCAGTACAAGCATCATGTTGCACAACCACAAAGCATTCATTTTAAATCTTTCACACACTCTGGTTAAGATTCTGAAATAATATCATCGCATCTATGTGTGTGTGTGTGTGTGTGTGTGTGTGTGTGGGTATATAGAGAATGTAATTCTGGTGCCATATACATACATCTGGAGGGGCCTTGACAGCCTGGGGTGCTATGTCATGCTAGTTGTTATTATTGCTTCATTTTTTAAAAAAAGTTTTATTTATTTATTTATACAAGCATTGGGTACAGTCAGAAGCATGGGAGGGTGAGAGAACTCACCAGAGCCAGAGGGGAGAGCACAGCAGGCAGACTGACGAAGTACACTGCTGAGGGGAGCAGCGGGTGCGGCAGGAGAGGTCTGCGCGTCATGTGGGACCCTCACCCGGTGGCTGAGGATCGAACTGGTGCTGCAGAGGCTGCGGGCAGTTTTGCAACCCAGCGCTTAACCACTGAGCCACTGGGGAGGCCCTATTGCTTCATTCTTTAACACTGGTCCTTTTCATTTAAGTCCCTTTTAATTTTCAGAGGACTTGGACACCAAGCCACACTTCTTGGTTACTTGTCCGTGGCTTGCAGATCAGCAATTCATCATCATTTTGTCAGAGCTGGAACCCGCTTCCTCAGTTGGGAGAAATAAAGGCTTTTAAAGCTTTCCGGTCACTGAGGACGGCCCCAGCCCAATCAGCTCTGCATGTTTTGCAAGGCATAGTTCGGAAAAAAAACAGCTCCCCCCTCTTTTCCCGCCTCTCTACCTCCTGTCTAGTTCTCAGAACGGGCAAAGGACAGGGCAGCTTGGCAGCCAGAGGGTCCCCAGAGCCATGTCTTTGTTAGCCCAGGACAGCCAGAGCAGGCGCAAAGCGAGGCAGGGGACTCACTGGCCACTGTGGCAGCTGCCGACCCGGGTTCAAATCTCAGCTCTGAGGTTCCTGCCTGTGTGTCTTTGGTGCCTGTTTCCTCCTCAGGGAGCTGGGAACAAAAGCTGTCTTTCCCTCTTAGGTTGGTTGGGGGATAAAATAAGATCACAGAAGTAAAAGCATTTAGCACAATATCTGGTAACTAAAAAGTACTAAAAAATATTAGCTCCTGTGATTTTTCTAATTATTATTTTCACCATCATTTTAAATGACACAGTCAGAGAGACGCACATCTCAGCCAATCAGGGCCAACTTAGTGACCCCACAGGCTCCGGGAAAAAATTCAGCTCCTTGTCTAGGGCAGACCTCTCTCTTTGTCTCTCTCTGTTTGTTTCTGTCTCTGTCTCTGTCTTTCTCTGTCTGTCTGTCTCATTGCCTGAGGTGGCCCAAGTTTTTGGGGTAACAAACTAGGAAGTGAATTCTGAGAAGGGGATCTGCAGTTGTAATGAAACTAGTGTTCAAATAACCCCTGTTTCCTAGGAAAGCAAGAGCAACACAAAGCAACCCCTCCTCCATACCTGACACCCCCCAAAGTCATGCCATGGGTTGGGTAGAGCTCAGAATACAATCAATAGCTTCCAGAAAGGGGCAGAGCAGCTGAAGTCCCTCTTTCTAACAGCAGTAAGAGAAACCAGCCTCTCTGTGGCTTCCTATCAACTTATTCCACTTTGAGAAAGTGACCTCTGAAATCTGCAACTAGGGCTGATCCAAAGATGAGGAGGACAGACCCCCCCCCCCCATAAGACCAGAGCTGTGTCCTAACACAGAGCTGCACACAGCCAGTTATCTCCTTTCTTACAACTCCACAGATCAGTCAGGGGTTTGGAAAGATCTAGAGCTGAGTGGGTTTGTGGCCAGTCAGCAGCAGCAACTCACCCATGAAGTAGGTGGTGGTCTTGCAAACCGCGCTCCCGAAGATGAAATCCTTGAGCAGGTTGGGGATGAGGTTGAAAGGCATGCAGAAGAGGCAGAGCATGAGGTCGCTGACAGCCAGGGAGAGCAAGAAGATGTTGGTGACAGTTCTCATCCTCTTGTTCCGAATCAGGACCGTAATGACGAGCGTGTTTCCCAGCACGCTGAGCAGGAATATCAAGGAATACAAAAGAATCTGCACCGCCGGCTGCCACTCTGCAGAGTAACGGGGACGAGATGGTTATGAGAGCAGAATGTTAAAACCTTAGGATGCAAAGCAAAAGGTTATTGCTCAGTCTTTTTTTTTTTTTGCAGGGATGCATATCATGCAGCCCTACTACGCCTGTGCTTACAATTTTTAGCAGAAACACACTGAGAGGACAGCACAGAGTGATTCAGTTGCTTCTCAAAGGTTGATTTGTTTCAGGATCTCTGGGAGAGAAACTGTTGCTTAAGAACAAAGCTGCTCAAGTGAATAGCGATTGCTTTCTTTCCTAGCTGCTAAGTAGTATTTTGCTTTAAACATTTCTTCACGCTGGGTTGCCCCCAAGAAAAGGCAGCGGCTAGCTGGTGACAGCTTCTTTTCTGGAAAGCTTGTCAGTCCAGCTCTGACACTTGTCCACCCTCGTCGTTACACTTCAGTGCCTCCTCCCGCGTCCTACACACCCACCCCGGCCCCTCCAGGGAAGTGTAGGGGCATCTAAGTCAACTCTGCTTTTGAAGCTCTGATCCACACTTCTCAACAGATGACTTTCTCCAGCCTGTCTCACCGGGACTCTGTGCTGTTTTCTTTATCTGCTTTGCCTTGGCTCATGTCCCTCCACTTAGCAGTTTTGAGAATTGAAATAAGAGGCTCCGACACTTACCTTTGGAAGGAAGGGGCCGATCCAGGCAGAAAAGTGTGTCGTTTTCCATCCCGAGTTCACAGGGAGGAGAGATGTTGCTTCCATTCCCAAGAAGGCTGTCGACCACATCCATCCTTGCTGGCTGCTGTCCACCCAGTGCGCTGCTGACGGCTCCGTCCCGGCTCATTCCTCAAAGGACAGTCTCCCGAAGGCCACCTGCCGTGGAGGGACGGGGAGAGGGTGGCTGCCAGGTGGGGGCTTTGTGGCCATTCCTAAAGGCGACTTGACTTCTCCACGCTCAGTTCAGCTCGGCAAACGCTCGCGCTCCTGCCTGGGAGAGGCGAGCAGAGCCCGCTCCACCTCAGGCCCACCCCCTCTCCTGGCCAGCCTCGGGCCCTGGGCAGGACAGCCCGAGCAGGAGTTAACCCTTCCCAGAGATTCGCTGCTCTCACACACACGTGTGCACACACGCATGGACACACACACACACTCGGACACCCAACACACGCTTCCCAGTACCTCTCCTCTGTGGGAACCTGTCAGCAGCCCAGACAGCAGCAGCCCAGAGCCCACATGGCCGTGTGAGACAGGAACAATTAACACGGTAACAGATAGGATAATGCGGACCGCGAGGACTGGAGGGCAGGAGGGGCTGCGTTTCTACCTCCTTATAGAAAAGCAATTAGTGCCATTTTAGTTTTGGCGCCGTGCCCAGCAATGTGTGTGGATCTAACCGCTGCCCGGTTGTTAAGTTGTTACCAACCCCAGGGTTATTTCTTGTGGTCTCTGCCCTTGTTAACTGGAAGGACAGGGATACTTTTGAATATTGGTGCCTGGATGCTTATTACAAAAAATTGCAGATTAGATTTTCCATTCAGTCATTTTCTTCCTTTGTCCATTCACCCAGTGGGCCTTCGCTGAGTGTCGACCATAAACACGTAAACAAATAAGAGAAAGATCATGTCAGATAGTGTTAACCACTGTGAAGGAAATGAAACAGAGAGGTGTGGTGGAGAGGACCGGATGGGGGATGCTCGATGGGGTAGTCAGGAAAGGCTTCCTGGAGGAGGTGGTCATGATCTGAGCTCTAGATGAGGAGGAAGTGGTGGAGAAAGTTGTGATGATTTGAGGAAATCTATACAGGAGGAGTCTATTTTTTTATTTTAAGCAGAGACCACAGCCTGTGCAAAGGCCCTGAGGTGGGAATCAGATTGGCCTACTTGAGGAATAGCTAGAAGTGGGTTTAAGTAAGAGATAAACTGTGGAAGGAAAGATTAGAGGAGGGACTGGTCAGGGGTCTGGGCTTCCTGTGAAGTTCTGTGATGCTTGAAAATCCTTCATGTACGGATTTTGTCCTCAGTTCAGACCCTTGGGAAAGCAGACAATAGCAGCGGGTCCTGCTTCTGAAATGCTGCCTGGTCTGACTGGGACCTGGTCTACTTGCTGGACCCTCTGGGGCCTCAGTATACTGACCACGCCCTCAGTTGACAGAGCAGCATGCTCTAACTTTGCTGAGCCCCGGCCGGACACAGGTGACGTTTCACTGTGGAGGCTTAGGGTGTGGAGTTGGGAAGACAGTGGCTCCTCTCTTTTTTGAAACCACAAAACAGCTCATGCTTGAGGTGCTTAGACATCCACAGAGGTTGCCTTCTACTGAGGTTCACAGGGGGCCCAGCAGCTTCTGCTTTAGCAGGGGGTTTGGGGAAAGGTCCCCCCCCCAGGATCAAGAGCAGAAGAGTCCTGGCTTGGTGTTTGCCCTCGCTGGAGCCTGATTTGGGGCTCACTCTCCCCTCCCGCCCTCCTTTCCCTCCCTTCAATTCTGTTCTGTTAAGGTGGGCAGGAAGGGAGGGGCCATATAGGGGGGCATAGGGTGCTAGAGATTTTTAGATGCACAAGGAGAAGCTCTTTAGAATTTATGCTTTACAATCCAGAGCCCCTTGTAAATACCCAGGTTAATGGTTAAAAAAAGGAGCTAGATCCCCTCCCGGTGAATCCTTCAGCCCCAGGCGTGGGAGTCTTTATTTTTATCCAATATCCTTGGTGATGGGAGGCCAGGAATCTCAGAGTCACCTCTCAGGAAGTTCTCAGGAGCCATTAAAGAGCCCAAGGGCAGGTAGAGAGCAGGCTGCAGGAACCTAAACCCAGTCTCCACCACTAGCCAGCTGTGCAATGTGTACAAATTACTTTTCTGAGCCTCAGCTTGCTCCTCCTTAAAATGGGCACGACATAACATTACCTGTACACAGAGCAATACAGAGAAAGCGCTTAGAACAATGTTTGGAACACAGCTCTGGATAATAATAATTACAGACTAATACTAGGGCTGCTCTATTCATGCCCATTATTGGAATCAGAGGGAGGATTTGCAGCTCCAGGGCCCTAACACAGTGCCTGGTATGTAGTATACACTTGGAAATGCTTATGAATAAAATGTGAAAAATTGGGAAATACAATCTTTTATATTGCTTATTATTCCTTCTCATAGTGCTACCATATTGTTTCTTTTTCTGACCAACTCTGGATTTTTCACCCTGAGTTTCTGAGCCAGTGTTACCTTAGGGTTAAACTGCAAGTAAAAGAGCATTCCAAGGAGAAACATTAGGAAATGCAAGGAAAGCAGATGCATTTACCAGGGTGTTTGCTCTTCTTCCCGTCCTCATCATAGCTGCTACGCTGGATGCAAGGAGACAAGCCAGGAGCAAACTTGACACAACTTCTACCTGCCTGAGAGATGCTCATCCTCAGGAGACAGCCCACAAATAGAGTGGGCGAAATAGAAGTGCCCCTTTGGCCTCGGAACCTTAGCTTCTGATTGGATACAATTTACTAAATTGATAAAAATTGTCAGAAATTCACAAAATTGAGTTGAAATGAGAACCTCCCCTCTTTCTGAGACACATGGTGCTGGGAGCGGCCTAAGTCTGGGTGATTTCTAAGGGCCCCTGAAACGTTTTAGGTACTGGGGGCTCTTGTGTGGCAACTACTGCCCTACCTGGACAGAACATGAGCTACCTCAATGGGTTTCTGGTAAAGAAATTGGTAACTGTTCCACGAATCCTTTTTCGTAAGAAACAATGGTTCTAAAACATCTCAAAGATTGATATGGGTTTCCCCTCATTTTATCATTACTAACATGTGTCACAGGCTCATGGAAAACCTTTATAAAATAGAGAAGTGTAAATATAACGCAAATATATCTCAGGGCCCCTGATGGTTTCGTGTCACTGTGGTGCTACTTTCAGAGAAACACAGTCCTGGAGCCCAAGGTAGCTTAGGTAATTGCTTGTTGTGGAATTTACAATTCATAGGGCAGCCTGACATTTCTTAAAATCCTCTGGCTTCTCCTGCAATTGCCCAGCATTTTGCTGGCAAGAATATCACTTGCTAAATTCCTATTCCTTGTTCTTTTTCCCAAATTCACTTTTCTGTTTTATTCCTTTCCCTCCTCTGCCACCCCAGACTCTGCTCTGGCCACCCTGGTTACTCTGGAGGGCAGACACGCTGAGGTTCTGGGCACCCTCTGCACCCCACAGAGGACTGTATATTCCCCCTGAAGTTCTCCCATTGACTATGCTTGGAGAAGTCATGGTGGATCCTTTCTGATAACTAATTCCCCCTCCTCCTATGAAGGAAAGAAGCACCATCTCTGCGAGGCTGGTACTTAGCACTCCAGCTGGGTCCAAGCAATTGACTCTGCCAGTGTCTCTGTCTCACAGTGAGGACCTGTAAGATGGGCGAGCAGTGGGAACACGTCTTTTAGAAGGCTGCTGGGATATCCCATGTCCCCCTCATGTCACATGTATGGAAAGAACTCTGCAGAGTGTGTGCTATGTCATAGCGGCTCAGTCAATCATCATCATCATCATCATCATCATCATCATCATAACATTATAAATTGTGAGGGAAAGAGGAGCATGATTATCTGGGAGAAGAACATTCTGGACAGGGTATTTATTATTGTCTGAATATTTTCCTCATTATTGGATAGGAAGTCTACTTAAAGACATGAAGATGATATATAATTTATAAATGGCTATCGTAAGCTATTTCTATTTCCCCCTTTTAATATAGTAATTGGATACCCCACTGGGTACCCATGTGATTGGCACAGAGCTGCCTCAAATCAATGCTCTGTCTCCCAGCCCCTGTGTAGCTAGACTTGGCTCTATGGCAAGGTTCTGACTAGAGGGATGTCAGGAGAAAATGAGTGTGTAGCTCGAGAAGTATCTTTACAAAGAGCTAGCCTACCCTTTTGATTCCTTTTTATCCTTCCTCTGGCCAGAATGAAGATGTAATCATTGGAGACAGAGCAGCCATTTTGTATCCTGAGGTTGGTGCTATGTGTGGGGCGTATGTGTGAAAGTTCTGTCTGAACTCTAGAGAGATGGTGAGTGATAAAAGCACCATTGATTGGGCATAAATCCTCCCTTAGAAGCTTTATTCTGCTGTTTCTACTCCTCCTATAGCCTCATGGGATGGGCTTTGATTATTTTGTTTCATCAATAAGGAAATTCAGTGTTCTAGGAATTAGACTTACCACCTCACCTCAAAACTCCCTCCAGTTCTTTGTGGGAACCCCCAGATTAGGTTTCACGCATCCCCACAGACCACTCTCTTAGGTATATCACCTCGTCCATCTCTATTTCCCCTCACCCCCTTGGCTTCCACCAAGGACATGTCCTGTGCTTGAAAGCACTGGAATCCCACTGGGGAACGCCACCATCCACGGAAAGGACACTGCCCTCATGTCTCCCCCACCAGCCAGTCCTCTGGGCACCAACACGCAGAGGTGGGAAGCAAGCACCCACCCTGCTTGGGTCAGAACTTCAGAAAGGCTCCTGTGAAAACAGGTCCATCCGTCCAATCCCATGCCGAGAGCTAGCCCGGTCTCCATGTCCCTGTTCTCCCGCTCTGCTCCCCATCCAAACACTTTCCTCCCCCTCAGTGGAAAGGCCAAAGGCCCCCAGAATATTTGTGGATGCAAAGAGGTGGATGTGACTCTCCATCCATGGGGATGCTGGGGAGGGCTGTGCCCCAGCTCTGACTGCCAGGTGCCCTCCTTTCTGCTTATGGGTTTCATCTTCACCCCATAATGCTTTCCAGCTATGGCAGGATGAGGCTGCTGCACAGTCAGGTCACTAAAAACCCGAGTTTCACATGCCTCGAGGTGTGGGGAGCCAGCAACTGGGCTCTTACGGGAACCTTTTAGCGACCGGTGCCCGGATGGCTTCACATCCACCCACGTGTCCACTTGCTATTTTGGAATTGTAACAGCTACCGAATCCATTAACTGGACTGGAAGTGAAAGCAATTGGAAGCACAAGTGCCTTGAAATGTTTAAGCGCTGCAATGCTCATCTGGCCTAATTACTGCCGAAAGCAGGGTCAGAACGGAGCTCTTGATCTCAGTCCCTGCCGTGGCCCAATTATCCTTTAATCCTTTAGTTTAAAGGAAAAATGTCAAATTTTAAAAATGTCGTTTCTATGTCTGTCAATAGTGAGAGTGTGGATTTGAAATTTTTTTTTTTAAAACAGGCACTAAGTGGTCACTGAGCGCTGAGAGCACCTAAGCACTCTGTGCCCGACTGAGCTGTGGTGATGCCATTGACCTGGCCAGTCTCCAAGGTGGGCTCTGTCTGCCACGCTCGCTGCGGGTGTATCTGCAGCTGTGCCTACAAAGTCTAGCGCACTGTACACATGCCCTAAAAGTTTGTTGGGTAAAAGCAGGAAGAGTTGGCAGGACTGATGCCACCTAATGCCACT
Organism: Talpa europaea; assembly: GCF_964194135.1. NCBI lineage: Eukaryota > Metazoa > Chordata > Mammalia > Eulipotyphla > Talpidae > Talpa > Talpa europaea. The sequence continues at coordinate 129,852,920 of NC_140071.1, read as the reverse complement.
TATCCTTCTTCACATGGAAGAAAATGTTGGAGTCTGAAATTGTGAGATTTTTCCAGACTGGATAGAATTTTCTCCCTTATTTTACTGTTGATGTAACTATCTGAGAACTCAAGTCTCTTGAATGAAGTGCTCTTTCCAAGCCAATAATAGCAGCGGCGGCAGCAAAAGTAGTGAGAAAAGCTCACACTTACTGGCTTCTCTTTCGAGAGCTTTCTATGCAGACTCATGTCATCTTCACATCAGCCCGTTAAGAATCAATGTGACAGTATCTTTAGGCTCTAGAGTCAGACAATCTGGGTTCTTTCTTGCTCTCACTCTCTTTTTTTAAAGATTTGTTTATTTATGCATATAAGAACTGGGGTGTAGGCCAGAGACATGGGGGGTTAGAGGATTCACCAGAGAGATTGGGGAGCAGTACAGGCAGACTGACTGAAATACACTGCTGAGGGGAGCAGTGGGAGAGACAGGAGAGATCTGTTGTGCCATGTGGGTAGCTCCCTGGCCGGCTGGGCATCAAATTTTTGCTGCAGTGGCTGGCGCTAGCTTGATAGCGCTATGTCTTTAACCCCTGCGCCACCAGGGAAGGCCCCTCTCTCTTTTTATAAATTATTAATTGTTAGTGAAGAAGGTCAATGGGAACATTTGGAACCTTCGCTAGTGAGAGTCAAAATAGGATAGGCGATGTCTGAGTTCCTTTATCAATGAACGCCAAGGCTCTTCCTAGAATGCCCATTGTTAGCAGGTCATCTTATGTCCTTTTCTGTACCTTACACCTGCCTGTGTCTCCAAGGAAATGACCTGGGAGTTATTGGCTTCACAAAAATGATATTACATTGTATCTTTTTTCCTCTGCAACTTTCTTTCACCTAGGAATCACTTAGAGGTTATTCGGCCAGTATAGATTGGCATATCCTTTTAAACTTCTCTAGAGTATTCCATAATAGGGTGCGTCACACTTTTACCATTTTTTTGCTTTAGGTTGTTTCCAGCATTTTGCTCTTTCACACAAAGCCACTGTGAGCTGTTTGGTGGCTTTCTCAGGCACATGTTTCTCCAGGCGCTTCCCCATAACAACAAAACTCTGGAATTGCTGCATTTAAAAGAAAATGATACTTCCAGATCAAAGGGAGGGAGGGAGGAGCACAGGGGACTGAGGTGATGGTGCACAGGTGCATTGGGGAAGGAAACTCTATGGGGACTCCACCTGAGGGGGTGGGGGAAGAAAATATTATTTTAAATGAACAATGGGGCCGTGGCGCAGCGGTTGAGCACTGGGTTGCGAAGCTGCCCGCAGCCTCTGCAGCGCCGGTTCGATCCCCGGCCTCCAGGCGAGAGTCCCACATGGCGCGCAGACCTCTCCTGCCGCCCGCTGCTCCCCTCAGCAGTGTACTTCGGTCCTTCTGCCTGCTCTGCTCCCCGCTCTGGCTCTGGTGAATTCTCTCACTCTCCCGAGCCTCTGATTGTACCCAGTGCTTGTATAAATAAATAAATAAATCTTTAAAAAAATAAAATAAAATGAACAATGATGTAAAAAATTTCTAAAAATGACACCTCCAAATTCCCATGCGAAATGGCCGAGCCAATTTGTACTCGCCAAGTGCACAATCTCCTCACCTACCCATGTGCAGCCATTCGATTTGCCAATCTGTTCAGTATTTCCCAGGCTGACAGAGGTCTTAGAGTTTATTTTTGCATCTTTATTGCTCATGAGGTTGAGTATCATTTTGTAGTTTATCAATCATTTGAATTTTTTGGATTTATCTGCTCATTTCTTTTTTTTTTTTTAAAGATTTATTTATTTATTTATACAAACACTGGGTACAGTCAGAAGCGCGGGAGGGTGAGAGAATTCACCAGAGCCAGAGCGGGGAGCAGAGCAGGCAGAAGGACCGAAGTACACTGCTGAGGGGAGCAGCGGGCGGCAGGAGAGGTCTGCGCGCCATGTGGGACCCTCCTCCGGTGGCCGGGGAGCAGCCGGGGATCCAACCGGCGCCGCAGAGGCCACAGGCAGCTTCGCAACCCAGCGCTCAACCGCTGCGCCACCGGGGAGGCCCTATCTGCTCATTTCTTTTGTGCATTTTTCTATACATTCTCTTTCTGTCATTGATTGATGAGTTTTTTGCTTTCTTCTGATACTAAGCATTTGTTAACTACGGTACAAATATTTTCTCTCAGTCTGCATCCAGTCCTTGTAATTACAAACCTAGATTGGAATCCTAGCACTCAGATCGACTTTCTGGTTACATTGAATAAATACTTATCTCAGTTTTGGAGTCTGCATCTATAAAATGGAAGTAACACCCTACCTTTATGGTGTTCTTAGGATTAAATAAGATAATGACTATAAAACGTTTGGCCCAGTGCCTGGTATGTAATAAGTTCTTAAAGGTAATATTCATTGCTAAATCTTTAAAAGACTTTTCCATTCATGAGCCAAACACTTATCTTCAACTTTTACCCATTGGTAATAGATCTACTCTCTGTAGTAAAACAAAAATAAAAGCCTGTAGGATCTTTTGGGATGAGCAGGATAAGAAACATCACACCTGACTTTAGTTTATAACTTCTACAATAGGCCTGTTTTATTTTTACTTTTAGCCGATGTTGTATAAATTAAATTGTTAGTACAGCAGGGAAAGGCCTGAATAGAAGTAAATTCGGTTTCCATTGAAAAAACTTTTAAAGCAAATGTATAAAAGCATTTTTCATAACAGCGTGGGAAGATGAACAGACATCCTGTCCTCTCCTCCCCCTGTAACATTACGACAAAAGGATCGTTCTTAAAACCACTCACTTGTTCTGAGAAGCCAAATAGCTCCTTCTGAGCCTGACCATCAGTCTTTCTGTGTGGCTATGATTATGATTAATTCAGATTATGTTGTTTTTTGAGTGTAAACAGATTCCTCCACAAGCCTCTAAAACAGGTGGTGCAAGAACTATTTTCTCCAAACTTTATTTTTTTAAAGATTTATTTATTTATGAATACAAGAACTGGGGTACAGGCCAGAGGTGTGGGGGGTGAGAGGATCCACCAGAGACAGAGTGGGGAGCAGAACAGACCAACTGACTGAAATACACTGCTGAGGGGAGCAGTGGGTGAGTCAGGAGAGGTCTGCTGCACCATGTGGGTAGCTCTTTGGCCGGCTGGGGATTGAACTCATGCTGCAGAGGCTGCGGATTGCTTCATAGGTTGCACGAGGGAGGCTCCAAACTTTAAAATGAAGGAACAGAGGCTCTGAGGGCAAAGGCATCTCTGACCTTCCCAGTATGAATTGGTGCCCCTTCCAGATCCCTCCACCCCACTCTGTAGCTCTCAAACCATGTCCCTCTGTGTGTGCAGAGTCCCCTGGCCTCCTCTCCAGAGTCCTTCCTGCTGTGCCCCTTCCATGCTGGCTGGGCGCTGGGCACAGAGGAAGCCCACTGGCCCCCACTTCGGCCTCAATCTCCCACCTGGGGTTCACGGTGAGCAGAGTGGGGGGAGAGGACCAGGTTGGGGGGAGGAGGGTGTTCTCTGGGAGTGATGTGTCTGATGGAATCAGACACACACATCCAAGTATGGGAGGACAGGGAGCCGAGCCAGGAGGCTCCAGAGTCTACCTGGTGCTCTTCATCCTCAGTCATTTCGAATGACCTCCCTGAAATGGTCCAGGATGCTCTCATCTGGGACTGTCCTGTTTTGATGCAGCTAAAACTGCATTGTCAGGGAGAAAGGTGACTCTTAAAATGTGTTCTCCAGGGCATCCCTTGGAGGCCCCCTTGGAGGTGCAAGGGGTTAAGCACTGCACTATGAAGCAATCTACAGCCTCTGCAGCACGAGTTTGATCCTCGGCCAGCCAGGGAGCTACCCACAAGGCGCAGCAGACTTCTCCTGACTCACCCACTGCTCCCCTCAGCAGTGCATCTCAGTCAGTCTGCCTGTTCTGTTCCCCACTCTGTCTCTGGTGAATCCTCTCACCCCCCTACACCTCTGGCCTATACTCTAGAACTTGTATGCATAAATAAATAAATAAATAAATCTTTTTAAAAAAAAAGTGTTTTCCAAACAACAAGTGCAGGGATCCACAAACTTTTCCATTAAAGTGACACCTAATAAATATTTCTGACTTTGAGGAACAAATGAAAGAAGAAACAGAACTTTCTAGCCATCAATGATCTGCCTGTCTCACACATCCATCTTGGCGTCTATTGAATTAGTGGTGGTGGTAGGAAAAGGCCTAGAGGAAATCTGACATTGGGGATGGAGGGAAAATATAGGTACTATTGCAAATACAGTGAGGATTTATTGGATTACCCCAAAAATACTTAGTGTCATTGTCTTTTCTCAAATCTTTGCCGATAGTATCGCTCACTTGGGTGAACTGTTCAAAGAGCTGACGCTGAAAGAATATCCCAGTCATGAAATAACAAGGCATGTGCACAGGTTTTAGGACCAACAGGAAGGATTTTATCCTTTTCTCTGGTGGAAGAGCATGAGAGTGTCCTCTTCTTTCCTTTGATTTCCAAATTGTCTAGAATGTGTGCATGTGTTACTTTTATTTTATTTCTTTTTAAAGATTTATTTATTTATGCATGCAAGAACTGGGGTGTTAGCCAGAGGTGCAGGGGGTGAGAGGACTCACCAGAGAGAGTGGGGAACAGAACAGGCAGACTGACTGAAATACACTGCTGAGGGGAGCAGCAAGGGAGTCAGCAGAGGTCTGCTGAGCTGTGTAGTTCCCTGGCCAGCCAGGGATCGAACTTGTGCTGCAGTGGCTGCAGAATGGCTTGATAGTGCTGTGTCTTTAACCTCTGCGCCACCAGGGAGGCCCATTACTTTTATTTTAAATAGACTGGCTCCTATACATTTATTAAATACAGTGCACGTGCCAGGCATTGTACCAAGCTAGGGGTTAATTTCAAAAACAAGGTTCTCAACATCTTGGAAGCATCACTTCCCTTTTGAATGGGCAGGGAAGGCTAGGAAGCTGGAGGACAGTGCTGGAACACAGTGATCCTTGCAACTTACCTGGCAGAAAGAACATTTTATCAGGCAGTGAATATTCTAGAGTCTGACGTTGTTAGTGTTAGCATCACAGGAGTGGGGAGCAGCCGCTCCCTAGAATATTTACCTTGCTGTCCTCTTGACCTCCTCCAGCTCCTGTTTTATGGGCAGGTTGCCTCTCTTGCAGGAACTGACTATTCAGACCACCCCAGCCCGCTTGCTGCTGACTGCACTGAGTGGCTTTATTTGTGATTAGCATTGTCCACACTATGTCTGTGCTCTGGATGTCCTTTTTCTTTGCTTTAATAAAACTGGATATGCTAACACTGGGTGTTTTCCTTTTTAGTAATTCAGTACTTTGTTAAAATTTCTTCTTCCCAGGACATAGGTGTAGGTCCCTGGGGAGTGGGGAGAGGGCAGACTGTGGAAGTGACAATGGGATCCTTGCTGGATTGCAGCCCTCCCTCCACGCTAACCCTGCTCTGCTCGGATCTGTGCACTTGACTTGAGCCCCGAGCCCCGAGTTCAGAATGAGTGTTTTCCCGGAGGATTCTCAGTTCTTTATGCAAATAAGGTCTTCATATGCACCCCGCTCTGTCCTTACAGATAATGCATTTGAATTCTAGAGGGAAACACCCATGGAAGTCCCCACAAATACATTTGCACACACAGAGGGCACACGGTTTTGTTGAAATAGCATTGGTCTGGCAGGCAGCAAGATCTGGAATTGAAAGAGATTTCACCAGGTGTTCAGTGTGTGACCTTGGCCAAGTTACTCAACCTTTCTGGACCTTGGGATCTTTATCTTCATGTGACAGAGTAAAAAGGGAAGGCTATGAATATTTGCAATCTTCTACACACACACTCCAGTACAACACACCTGAAATGAGCGGAGATTCTTTGTTCAATCAGATATTGAGTTTTAAGTGGTGCCCACTGGGGTGAGAAGTGGAGAGAAGAATTAAAGAAACCAAGAGGGGCCAGATTACCATACTAAGGGAGCATGCAGGGGCAGCGGTGAGTGAGAAAGGAGCAAGTGGGGGCCTTTTTCATGGCTAACTACAAGGACAGGGAGCTTTGGAGCTGGGCCTCAGAAGATGTGTCATGTTGGATGTTCTGGAAGCAGCTGCCATGATGGAATTAGAAGACAGATTTATTGGAGCAAGTTCCTATAAGATAAACAAAAGAAGTAGGAAGAGAAGGAGAGAGGTTTAGCAACTGTGAAGGAAGCGTGGGAATGAAGGAGGTTGGACAGGAACTGCTGTCTGCAGAGCAGCCCTGGAGAGGCTGATGGGCAGCGCCACATCCAAGATGGCCAGGTAGAGAAGACTGGCGGGGTGGGAATGGCCTGGTCCTGGTCCCCACACCACGCAGTCCCGCAGTCTCCTTGCTGCAGACTTGGTGATAAATCCCGACAACCTGAGGCTGTCACTCCACACCTCATAGCAGGCTCGCTCAAGCTTTCTTTCTCTCTCTCTTTCTTTCTCTCTCTCTCTTTCTTCCTTCCTTCCCTTCCTCTCTCCCTCCCTCCCTCCCTTTCTTGATTTATTTATGCATACAAGAACTGGGGTACAGACCAGAACTGTGGAGGGTGAGAGGATTCACCAGAGAGAGTGGGGAGCAGAACAGGCAGACTGACTGAAATACACTGCTGAGGGGAGCAGCGGGCGTGACAGGAGAGGTCTGCTGCACCATGTGGGTATCTCCCTGACCGGGGATAGAATTTGCGTCTCAGTGGCTGTGAATAGCCCGATAGGTTGCCTCTTAACCCCTTGTGCCACCAGAGAGGCCCCCCTTTTCAACTTTTAAGGACCCTTCTGATGACATTGGGTTCATCTCAATCATTCTGGATAATCTCCCTAACTCAGCATTCTTAACTTAGTCACCTCTGCAAAACCCCATTTGCCATGAAAGGCAGTATGTTCACAGGCCCGGGGGTAGGACGCGGATGTCTTGGGGAGGGCAATCATTTGTCTTGGTGGCTGTAAGTTTTCCACTCTGATTATGTTCAATGAGAAACAGCCCAGAAAGCCAGTCATGGACAGAGAAGGAAGCGATCTGGTTGTGTTTCAAAGGGGTGAACTCCAGTGTTGGATATTTATCACGAGTGATACAGGAAATTAATGATGGAAAATGCTTACAAGTCCTATCCTTAAGATAGTTTTGTTCAGACAAAAATGGGAAGAGGATGATCAGTTTAAAGACAGAGTTAGCTCCAGCAAAATTCCTTATGTGTGCGAAAATATTACAGTAAGTTGGGGATGTTTTCATGTGACATTAGCGCTTTCTGTTATGTGTTTGGCTTGGCACCGTGGAGAGGAAGAAGAGATGATGAGCAAGCAGATCCCGCAAATGCGGGCTGCGAGTTCTGGGGAGCTGGAGAATATTGTGGGGTGTGATTTCTTCTTTACAGATAAAGTTCCTTCTTTATCAATAGAACCTGCCCACGCCCCCAACAACCTTCGTGCCATCACATAAGACATGTACCTTTTAAAGGTGGGCCTCCCTTGTGGTGCAAGGGGCTAACATGTAGCACTCTGAAGCTATCCACAGCCTCTGCAGCACGAGTTCAATCCCCAGCCAGGGAGTTGACCCACATATGGCTCAGCAGACCTCTCCTGTCGCACCTGCTGCTCCCCTCAGCAGTGTATTTCAGTAGATCTGACTGCTCTGCTCCCCACTCTGTCTCTGGTGAATCCTCTCACTCCCTGCATCTCTGGCCTGCACCCCAGTTCTTATATGCATAAATAAATAAATCTTAAAAAAAACAACGGTGGCCTTGCTTCATTTGGGTCAAGTGTAAGATGGCAACATCTCTGCCCTTTGGTATTATAAGGAATCGATAAAACCAAGGTGTAGAATTGCTTGACACACAACTTACTGAGCCCCTAACATGTTCTGGAGATGGTTCTGTGTGGCAGGAGTGAAGCAAGAAAACAGGACAGATCGAGTTCTGGCCCTCTGGATCTCAATAAAGGGTCATTTTCTTAATCTCAGGGGCATTTAAGTTTAGGAGAGAATGCAACCAAAGAGAAATGTCTGATCCCATTGCACTCCTGATTTCACATCTGCCTAGATGAGCACCCTCTGATTGATATGACACTAATTAGTCATGATGATAATCTTACTAATAGGTGTTGCTTGCATTTTACAGTTTGTGTGTGTTAATGCATTGAATCCTCACAACATACCCATAAAGTAAGTATCTGTATTAGCCCCCTGCTAATGCTGAGGAAGGTGGAACACAGAGGTCTTATGCCACTTGCCAAAGTCTGGGCAGAGGCGAGATTTCAACCAGATGTTGGCCTTTGAAGCTTGTAGGGTAAGGTAAAAAGTATCAAGCTTTTCTGCCCTCCTGCCATTAGGGTAGATGAGGGAACCCTGTGGTCCTGAATGCATGCCTGATGGCGGGCACCTGGAGTGGGTACACCTGGGCTGAGAGAGTGAGTTTATAAGGGCGGCATCATGGGGACGCCAGCAGAAGCTGAGAGAAGCAGACACAGAGAAGCAGAAGTAGAACCACCAGAGAAGGCCAGAGAGCCCAGAAGGAGTGAAGACTTGCCGGGGGCTGGGAGGCCTGTCAGATTCCCGGCCCCCCGGCGCCCCTGCTTGCTGTGTACCTGGTAAACCCCAATAAAAGCCTGAAAAGCCACTGAGGGCTCTGACTCCTCCTTTACCTGGTCTGCTGGATCCTAGAAAACCTGCACCGTGTCCATGCTGCCCACTACAAAGCTGCTATTCTATGGAGATACCATTCTACTCTCTGTAGAGAAACAGAAAAAGTGAAAGGCCTACTCGATCTGGAGAAATAAGCATTATCTAATGACCCTGCCCACATCACCCTTAACAAGTTAAATGTTGGACAAATGTTTGCTTTTCATAAAACAAACCTTAAAGCCTTTATCTTTCCAAATGTGTGTAGTGTCGACCCAAGGCCGTTTAGGGAGCCAGGGAACAGAGGCAGGCTGAGGAAGGCTTTATTTACATTTTGAGAAAGGAGTTCAGCATTTTTCTTGTCTACAGAAGAACGCTAACATTTGCTTCTGGTGCTCATTTTGGTTCCCACTGCTGGTTGCTATTGTTGTTCCCCAGTTGGAACCAACCGATCACCTGTAGAATTTTAAAGTCATCAAAACCTTCCCCCGAGTAAAAGCCCAGGACTAGCACACTGCCTCACTCTTGAGTTTTACCAGATATGTGAGGAAGATTTAATTCCTATCATCCAAACTCTTCCTAAACATTGAAGAGGAGGGAAGGCTTCCCATCTTTTTTTTAAAGAATTATTCCTTTCTTGTAAGATTTTTTATTTTATGTAGAAGGACTGGGGTGTAGGCCAGAGGTATTGGGGGGAGGTTGAGAGGATTCACCAGAGACAGAGTGGGGAGCAGAACAGGCAGATCTACTGAAATACACTGCTGAGGGGAGCAGTAGATGAGACAGGAGAGGTCTGCTGCGCCATGTATGTCAGCTCCCTGCCAGGGGATCGAACTCAGACCTTCGTGGGCCATCGCAGGGGTAGCACTAAGACTTAACCCCTAGGCCACCAGGGAGGCCCTGCAACTCATTTTATGAGACCAGTATCCCCTTGCTACCCAAACGAGAAAAGGACATCACCAAATAGGAAAACTCAAGCCCAGCTTTCTGATAAACTGGGATGCAAAAATCTCAAAATAATAGCAAACCGAGCTCAACAATACATTAAAAGGATAGGTTCACAGAAACTGCAATTTACAAAAATGACATATAACGAAAGCAGGTCCTCGAATAACATTTCATCAGCATCAGCTGGGGCTGTTTCTCCTCACTGACATCATAATGATTGAACAAAAGGAGAGTATTGGAGGGGCAGCTAGGACAGAGGCAGGGGGCACAATCTCCCTTCCAGGCGCCAGAAAGAACCATCTGGATTTTGGACTTCTGACCTCCAGAATGGTGAGAAAATACATTTCTGTTGTTTCAAGACACCCCGCTTGTGACAATTTGTTTGCTGCTGCCCTAGGAAATGAACACACCCCTGCAGGTTCTTCTGTGACCTTTATCCTGTGTACAGAGCCTGCTGCCAAGGTCCCAATGTCAGAGGTTGAGTGGGATTTGAACCTGGCTCCTATGATGCCCCAATTAAGACTTCCTCCCACCTTTCTTGCTTGAGCCTTTAGGAGGAGTTATGTGGGTGAACCTAGGTTAAACAGAGGGAACAAGAAGACTCTGATCTCATCAGCCCTACCCAATAATCTATTTTATCGTGGAGTTACTGGTTTGTTCAATATACCTGTTGCTTCATTTCCTCCCTTCCTGGAAGGACAAGGAGGGAGAGAGCTGTCTATACCACCCGTTCTACACAATGAAGTGGGAAAACGCAGTCTATTACCTACAACCCTATTTGCTCGTCCCAAACAACTAAATCACAAAATTCTCTAATGACCCCAGGATGCTTGCCTGGCACAGGTGTGGAGAAGGCTAGCCAGCCGTGCAGTTGGCTTTGCTGCAGGAAAACAATTAGAGTGGTGACTCAGAATGTAAAAATCACATTACTTTAAATGATATGAATAGCAGTCAAGGCAAGAACACAATTATCTGCAGGTGGAATCAAAAAACAGAGATTCACTGTCACTGAACAGAACAAGGTTTGTGGTCGTCTGCTTTCCTTCCTTTTCCAGACAGTTTCACTGACCCTCGATCAATCAGACATAATTGAGAGCACAGAAACCGACCCCTGTGCATCTTAAGAAAGTAGGTTGCTGTCTTACTCTGCTCAGGCTCCTATTACAGAACCAGACACCGAGGGATTTACAAACACCAGGCATTTATTGGTCATAGCTCTGCAGGCTGAGAAGGCCAACATCAGGGGGCAAGTTGATGCAGTCTTGAGTGAGGACCTGGTTTCTAGGGTGCAGTCAACAGTCTTCTTCCTGTGCCCTCCAGTGGTTGAAGGGGTGGGGGTGGGGTGTCTGGAGTCTCCTAGAGAAGGGAACAAATCCATCACCAGGGTGTGACCCTCAGACCTAACCAGCTCCCAAAGGGCCTGCCTCCTAATACCATTTTGTTGGGGGTCAGGATTGCAGCATATGAATTTGGGGGGGCAGTCACATTCAGTCAATAGTAGATGGCATTTCAAGTTAGCTGGGGAACAAAAATGATTATTACTATTTAAGAGCTCATACAGGAGCAGCTGATTATCTATTTGAAAAAAGTTGCATTCCATTTCTTACCTCACAGCATATTTGAGTTAGAGCATTCTTAGCTGCAGACAACTGACCGCTCTCTAGCTAGCATACAGAAAAACAGAAAAGGAAGTTACTAAACTACAAAGGGGATCATGCAGTCCTGGAACTCTCTAAGGAGTACAGACATCAGGCCCGGACTGTGCAGCCAGGAGTCGCACACATTACAGCCCAGGCCGGTCCAGCAGTGCCCCGCCACCCTGCCCCGAGTCCCAGTTCCATGCCTCACCTCTGGGCCAGGACAAAGCTTGTCCAGCAGAACTTGTGCCATCACCACCTCACTCCTTAGGAGGCCCAGCCACCACCCTCCCCAGAACGAATGTCTGCTCATCATGCGTCTCCAAACTGAAATTCCACATGGATCAGTGGAGCTTGACCATAGAGTTGTGCCTTATTTGCAAAGGCAGCTAGAACATGCAGTTTCTGGCTTCTTTGGGGTGGGGGGAGGCGGAGTTGTTAAAGTACAAAGTAATAAGGGGGGGTTATCTCTTACACACACACAAGTGTGATGTGTCTGAGGTCAGCCAAAACATCATAAATACTCACTACAATACTTTAAAGTGAATTCTAGTAATTACAGATTTACTTGTACAAAAGGGTGCCCTAAAAGGATTAGACAAAGTCATAGGGAAATGCTAAGCTGATATTGGGACAAGGAAGGGCTTTCTGAGCATAAATGCACTAGAAGAAATTACAAGGAAAGATCAATAGATTCAGCTACTTAAAAAGCCCATCTTTCTTACATCAGGCAAACCATGAAAAATTTGACTGATCACCTCTTGGCGATGTTTATCCCCATTAAAATCTGTGCATGCATAAGGACCAGGGTCAACTAGATAAAATATAGTTGCACAGTCGTCAAGATCACACAAATTGAGTCCAAATGAAACCACTTCAGTCCTCTCAGAATTTCCTAAAACCCAGCTCTGTCCTATTCCACATTCTATTTCTTTTCTTTTCTTTTCTTTTCTTTTTAAGATTTATTTATTTATTTATACAAGCACTGGGTACAGTCAGAAGCGCGGGAGGGTGAGAGAATCCACCAGAGCCAGAGCGGGGAGCAGAGCAGGCAGGAGGACCGAAGTACACTGCTGAGGGGAGCAGCGGGCGGCAGGAGAGGTCTGCGCACCATGTGGGACCCTCCTCTGGTGGCCGGGGAGCAGCCGGGGATCCAACCGGTGCTGAAGAGGCTGCGGGCAGCTTCGCAACCCAGCGCTCAAACGCTGCGCCACCGGGGAGGCCCCCAAATTCTATTTCTAAGGAAGAGGCTTTTTTTTTTTTCAGTCTCTTAAGAATTGCTCTTACATATTTGGAAAGTTTAATTATTTTTATTGTCCAAATTACTTTCTGTCTTTTAGAGGAATTTAAGTCAATCCATGTCTAGACTTATGAGATTTCTTTTAATTAGAGAGAGGAATGGCTGGGGTCACCAAGTAGATGTTTCCTGCCATTCCCTGAGCTCTGCTTACAAGGTTATTGCTGAATGTATTACTGCTGAAGTGGAGGCTGATGCAGGGGCCTTTGAAAAGTATCCTCTTTATTCCTTTTCATTACAGCTACTGGCGAATGCTTGGACTTGGCACTCATGTTAAGCTAGGGTCTGAAAGTTGCTTTTTACTGGCAACATAAAACATACTGCCTTTCGATTTCCTGTCAGATGGAAAAGGCATTGCTTGAATAATAATAAACTTAATCTGCAAAAGAAAATGAAGAAGAGCAAGTCAGGGTCTTGGCCCAGAGATGTGCTCGTGGGTATAAGTTTGGTGGTTTGTATCGGGCAGCAACACAGATGTAGGGGAGAGCCCAGTCTGGCCACTCCAGGGTGGGTGAAGGGACATACAGATGGAGAGAAGAAAAAGAAGGCTATCTGGTAGATGGGATTTTTTTTATTTAATTTTTTTATTTTTAAGTAGAAAAACTGGGGTATAGACCAGAGGTTTGGGGGTGAGAGGATTCACCAGAGACAGAGCAGGGAGCAGAACAGGCAAATCTACTGACATGCACTGCTGAGGGGAGCAGAGGGCAAGATAGGAGAGGTCTGCTGCACCATATGTGTTGCTCCCTGCCCGGATATCGAACTCAGGTGGTAGAGGAGATAGCACTGAGACTTAGCCCCTAGGCCACCGGGGAGGGCCCATGATGTGATCATAAGTATATGGAGTTTGTGGTAAAATTTAGCAAAAGAGGGAATTGCATGCAGGTAAGAAAATGAGAGTCTATTCCTAGCAAGTGTTCCCATCCCATGCAGTCCCACCCCTGCAAACCCACAGATGTCCATATGACATCACGAGAAACAGAAAAAGTTAGAAAACTTCATTCTGGCACTTCTGTGGCAAGTAGTATGAATGTAGCAGACAACTTTGCTATTGGCAATCCTTCAAGGTGATGAGTATGGTGAATGTTTTGTTCCTCCTCCTCTTACTCTGAGCTGGCTCTAGCTTTGACCAATAGAAAGTGGTGGATGTTTTTCCAATGGAATCTAAGCTGCACCCTAAAACAGCTGGAGCTTCTGCTCCCCAGGCTGGGAATGCTCCTTCTTGGCACCCAGTTGCAAAGCTCAGCCCAGTCAACCCAATGGACTGTAAGAAAGATGAGAAATGCTTATTGTCTTAAGTCACTGAGCTTGGGGTGGCTTTTAAGGTAGCAATTGGTAATCAAAATAGTGGGTCCTAATAATACAGTAACTGGAGGGACTTTTCTCGGCTGAGCAACATGTCAGAATTGCATGTGTGAGTATAGAATTCAGAGCTGACTTAAAACCAAAGTGACACGGTAAAAAAAAATTGGTAAGAGTTGCTTGGGGTGAAAGATATTGGAGGGAAAAGAGGCTAGAGACTAAGCGTTTGGAATTGAGGCAGAAAAGGAGAGAGAGAGAAAGACTAAAGCCATCACTCAGCCCTATCCCACCCCTCCCTGTAGCATTAAACTAATAATTAAACAAAACATTAGAAGGGAAAGACCATGGGGAAAGATACTTGTGGCAAGTAAGTCATTTTCCTATAGTGGGTGGTAAGTACAGCTTTACTTCATTGCCTCGGCACAATCTTCAGTAAATTCTTTATTTCTTACAGATGCTCTATGTGGGAACATTCTTTGGGGGAAACTGCAAAGTGGTTTGAGTCCTGCATGTGACGGGGTGGGGATCACACACAGAAGCTGCCCACGTCACTGGGCATCTCGTCTCATGCACAACCCTGTCAAACAGGTGTCATTAGACTCTTGGGCAGATGAGCGAAACCAGACTTGGAGGTGTGGTAGTGTTTCCAAAGTAATGCGCCCTAGAAGTGGCAGCTTCGGGGTTCACACCCGGGCCCCTCTATCACCATTGCATGAATTCTTTTCCCCTTACCCTGTTTGTTTGTTGCTTCACACCTTTCACTGTGCAGAGAATCAATCTTCAAGGCTTAGGGGCTTCATATTCCCTTTATACCCAGTTTTCTCAAGTCTTTCATCCTCTACGAATGCCATGCCCAAATAGTATTTAAATGCTACTTGGAAAGCTCTAAGTCTAATGGTCATGGGCACAGATGCTGGAAACAGACTATCTTGGCTCAAAGCTCAGCTCTATCACTTACTGATTTTGTTATATTGGGCAAGTTCCTTAGCCCTCTGTGCCTCTGTTCCCTTATCTGTAAAGTGGGGGTAATGTTTTCCACCTCTTCAGTTTGGGGATTTTCAATGAGTTCACGTCTATGGCACCATCTAGCTCAGAGGACCTGCTCTACAAGTATTGGCTATTGTGAGCATGTTCCCTACTCTGTTTATGCATCTTCCTGAAGATGAAAACAGTTTTTGTTTTTTTTTTTTTTTTCACTTATCCTGGACCTTAGTGCTGGTATTCTTGGTTTGTGGTGGGGGTAAGGAGTGGGTGCCCTCTCCCTAGGCGTCAGGATGTCCCCAGCCAGGGAATCCGGTCCCCTGGCAGCAACTATTGAGCAATGAAGAATTCCACTTAAACTTCTTTGTTTCACTTATTTGTAATGAAAAGAAATGCGCTCCTCCATAATTCAACGAGACATTTGCATATCAGAAGGACAAAGAAATAGGGAGGAAAAGGTCAAAAGGGAATAGGAGTTGGTGGTGGGGAAAATGCAGCTCTTATTGATTCAATATGTTGAAAAGAATCTGTCAGCCAAAGGGATCTGGCTTTCAAAAATAAGCTTCCAAAGTCACTTTTTTTTTTTTTTTAACCAAAGAAAGTAAGAGACTGAGGCTTGGGAGCACGATGGACTTGCTCAAGATCACTCAGCATGAAATTGATGATTCAGGATCTGCCAGACTCCCAAACCCTCTTTTTCCCACTTTAATGCTTCCTAGGAATTGAATTTTTTTTTTTTTTTTTTTTTTTTAGGAGAAGGCTGCTGCATCCTATGTGGCTTAGCTCCCTCGTGGGGAATTGAACTCAGGCCACAGCAGTGATAGAGCTGAGACTTACTCTCAAAGCCAACAGCGTGGCCCCTTTAGGAATTGAATTTTACAGTGAGCAACTGATAGTGAAGGAAAAGATAAAGGAGAAAAACCTAGAATCGCTCCCTCTTATTGATGACATTGCAAGCAAGCTTACTTTTTCATTTATATTTTTATGATTTAAAAAATATATATATTTTGTTCTTATTGTCAATAGAAATTTTTAAAAGCCACTTCAAAGGGAAAAAATAGCTCAGAACTCATTATTTAATTTGGAATGCATGGATTCACCAAAAATTCCCGACACCGGTAGTGTTCTTTGCTAGACTTCCAGCTCAACCCACCTGGCCTTGGTCCACAGAGAAAATACCTACCCAGAGCTCTTAACGACTGTCTCTTTACGAATTGAGAGAATATGATCGTGTTTCTTTCTCTTTTCCTGAGGAAAACAACACCAATTTTTTCACCTACAGTCAATATTTCAACCCTTTCATCATGTCACGGGAACTCTACCAATTATGGGAAAAAAATTATATTTCACTGACCTCTATCAACGCAAGCAGGCCACATCTTGCAAAGGACATTTGGAAAGTCAGAAATAAAAGTTTACCAGATCACCTTGATCTGAGCAAGGCCTAAGTAAGGCACAGTGTCTCCCTGGGGCCCATGGTCTATCTCGGTGCCTGAATTGCTGCCACGTTTCACTGGTCACCGTGTCTGATCGATCCATGGACATCTTGAGCTTCTGTTATCATGTGACCTGGGGACAGGGATTCTTCATGGCCCATTGTTCTGCCTTAAAAATAATTACAGTTCTGATTATTGTATCAAAATGACCATAATGGTGTAGTATTATTATTGCAATTATTACAGGCAATTCTCCATTTCTGCAGTTGCTATGTTTGCAGAGTTGCTGAGAACTTTAAATTAGTTGATCCTGGACCAGAGGAAATACAAGGAACTTGCAAACCTTTCCTGCCAACATTTTCATCAAATGATCAATACATACCTTATTTCATGTGTGTTTATGTTTAAAGACACTTTATTTTTGATTCATTAACTTGGACCTCGCTGCCAATCACGCTGTAACTCGTGCCTGAACAAGCTTGTCTGGCACATGTGTTTTCTCTACCAGGCACAGCACACCCGTCTTTCCGTGTAGGAACACGTAGCAGTTCTTCACCACCATGCTGGGGATGACTGGGAACGGCAAAATCACCAATAAAATGCACACGCATGCACCTGAACAATACATGGTAATAAATAGACAGCAAAATGGTCACTTGTTTACAGAGTGAGAACTGAGACAAGAAAGTAGGACGTTGACTCCTACATTCAGCTGAAAGTGCACAGAGGCCCTTGCTAACTTATTTATTTATTTTTAAATATTTATTTATTTATGCATACAAGAGCTGGGGTACAGGCCTGAGATGCGGGGTGAGAAGATTCACCAGAGACAGAGTGGGGACCAGAACAGGCAGACTGACTGAGATACACTGCTGAGGGGAGCAGCAGGCGAGACAGGACAGGTCTGCTGCACCATGTGGGTTGCTCCCTGTCTGGCCGGGATTGAACTCGTGCTGCAGAGACTGTGGGTTGCTTCATAGTGCGCTGCTCAACCCCTTGTACCACCAGGGAGGCCCTTGCTAATTTAAAGAGACAAATGCATATCGGAAGAGCAAATGAACCTACTTGCTAGAAATAAACAAACCCCTTTTCTCATTATTCAATGAATTCAAAACCTATTGGGCACATACCCCAATACGTGGTAGGAATCTGATCACAGTTCCTAGAATCAGAAGTATCTAAAATGTCCACCTCTGATTCCTGAAATATTGAGATACCCATTTCTCAAACAGGGAAAGTAAATGCTGTGTACCCCAGTGGGCACAGCCTTCAGGCGTGGCTTGTGATTTCATTGTATTAATTGCCCGCGCGGGGGATTAGCTTAACACACAATAGCGCGACCCTTCTCTCTGTCTTCGTATGTGCAGACCTGGTAGGACTCTCAGTTGTCTAAGGACTAAATATTATCCAAACACTGAACGGGAACTGAATTGTCCATTGCAAGCCGGATATATTTTCTTTGTTTTGTCTCTGAGCATATTATCATCCTCCCCAGGGCACTTTATATTCAGGAAAGATCTTTCCAGAGAGCAGTAGGTAGCTTTTTACAATTTGGTAATATTTATACAGGACTGGTTTGGGAGGTGCCTGAAATGAAGTAAAATGTAAACCTCGTTTTTATTCCAAGTTCTTAGTTTACCTTAAATCAGCAGTGCACTATCTACAAAATAGAGCATCTAACTCTGAGGGACGGAGAAGAGAAAGCTCAAGTTCACCCACTAATGAGGGCATCTCGTTAAAGTCACTTGTTAGTTACAAAATATAAATCTAATTGATGATTTAATTAATTAATTTATGAAGCCATTTGGGCATCTGTGTTCTGGAACAGAATTAAGGCAGAAGATCTTTTTCGTTGAACATTTAGCATGAGCATCGTGCTGGATATTTTCACAAATAACATTTCATTGAAACTCTGACTCCATTTGACTGACGGGTAAAGAAACTGAGGTTCAAACCTGTTATGTAACTTGCCCACAGCAGTTCAGTAGCAGAAGAGGAAGGAGAATTCTAAAACCGGAGTAAGATAAGATTTTTTTTTTTTTTTGACCCAGGGTCAAAAGAATGACAGATTTGACTACATTAAAAAACAAGTAATCAAAAACATAAGAATCTTTTTAAATCAAATTGTATTGATTTGCCATTTATTTATAAAACAATGTGATGTGGAGCATACAACTTTATACCTTAGCATGCATGAGCTTCAGTCATTCTACACCAAAGCTGCAGTCCCAATATTCTATCACCTTATCCACGCCATCCCCTTCTGGCTCCCCATATCTTTCAGAGTCTAGAGTTATTTTTGCCAGTTTGTTTTCTCAGTAACAACCACCTGACATCAGCAAGAACCTCTCCTTCCAAAGTACAGTCCCAGATCATCTATACAGGATTTGCAAAGGCCATTTTGGAAAAGATTATATTGCGACCCCAAAAATGATCATCTGGAGAGACAAGGTCAAGGAAATTCTTTAGAAGGAGTGAATTTGCTGTGCTTCTGTCTTCCTTCCATGAGTAGAGAGGAGAGTGCTGCCTTCTCACTTGAAGCCAAACTCTGCAGGTTGCAAGAAAGCTCAGCTTTGCTTTCTCTTGGAGTTGTCTCTTGGAGTTGAAGAAGCACAGGGATTAGTTGACCGTATTCTGAAAAATTCGACAGGCATGTGGCTGGTGATGCAGCCCCAGGTGACTAAACAGAAAGGTCCACCCCGGGAGCATCTCACCATGGGGAGAGCAGACAGGAGACCAACTAGGGGAGAAATTGAAAGGATTCAACTTGGAGGTATCTTGGACTCCACCCAATAGAACTTCTCTGAGCGGTTATGTGATTATAAAAAAGGAAGTGGAAAGTCAGATGCCCACAGGCTAAGGGAGAATTATAAGTAGCCATTAAGAGAGAGGAGTTTTCCATATTAAAGAAGTAGCAATCACATGGGGCCTCTGATGTAATCCATGAAATTAACCCACAGCAGGAAAACAGCTTTGGGAAGCTCCATGCAGTGGAAACTATGTTATGCATTTCAGTTCCTGGACACAAACCACACTTCCCAGCTGCCCTTGTCGTTCAGTGGGGTCACGTGGAGTGTGGGCAGGTATAGCCTGACACACACCTACTCAGCTACAGGAAGCATATCCCACAGGGTCATCTTTGTGTTTTTACCAACAACAGACCAGATAGATGCGGCCTAGAAAACAGAGAAGACATCGATTCGAAGAAATGGAGCTCTGAATGACTGTGTGGAGCAGAGTCCTTCCTCCCCACCTTGCTCAAAATCTGACCCACATTGCCTGTAACATGAGTGAAGAAAACATCCACTGTTAGTCACTCGATTATCACAGTATAAGACGGACAAGTGCACTGAACACCTAATGGACATCATTATTGGATTGCGACAATGGAGGTTTTTTCTGTCCATCCGAGTCCTCCAACCTTGGAGAAGCCAGAGTCAGACTTAGTGTGGACTGGGAGGGGAGGAGCCAGGAAGGAAAATAAGAAGCTGCCAGTCATACCCCCTCCCCCACTACAGACTTCCAACATGGTGGTGCAGGAGAGGACATCTTTAAATAGCACAGGAATATGACAATTTTTTTTATTAAACTTTTATTTATTTGATTTCTCCCCTCAGGTGTAGTCCCCATAAATATCCCACTACCATATCACCAATGAATCGTCACCAATTCTTTTGTGTTCTTTCCTCCCCTATTTTGACCCATCTCCCTCCCACTCCCCTGCTGTGGGAGTATGATAATTTTAATGTTATGGGGTTGGATATTCAGGCTAAAACAATAGGGTCAATCTTGTAATTAAAATTACCGAATATATTTTATTATCTTAAATGTCTGGGGAGGGGCCTCCCTGGTGGGGCAGGCGGTTGAGCACAGCTCTGTGAAGCTGTCCACAGCCTCTGCAGCACCGGTTCGATCCCAGCCGGTCGATGAGAATCTTACATGTTGTGGCAGACCACTCGTGTCTTGCCCGCTGCTCCCCTCAGCAGTGTGTTTCCAGCAGCTTGCCTGTTCTGTTCCCTGCTCTGTCTCTGGTGAATCCTCTCACCCTCCCGCACATCTGGCCTGTACCCTGGTTCTTGCATGCACAAATAAATAAATCTTAAAAAAATTGTCTGGGGAAAAATATATGAGAATAGCTTGCAATTTTATCCAGGAACAGAAAATAACCCCACAATGAGAGAAAAAAAACAGCTATGCTTTTATTGTACCCTACAGAGTCAAAGTCATTGAACAAAAAAGTGAACCACTTAGGTTGTTTCCAATTTTTTGCTATAAACAATGGAAAACCTTACACATATAAAATTTTGTGGGTATGTGGGTCCAGATATATGTATGATAAATTCCCGAAACTGAAATTACTGGTCCAAATGATGTATGTGTGTATGTGTGTGTGTGTTTGAAATTTTGATAAATATTACCAACTGCCTTCCATAAAAATTGGACTCCAATTTACCACCCATCAGTAATCTGAGAGAGAATTGTTTTCCCTACAGCCTCATTATAGTTTTGAACTAGTTTTTTTGAGCTGCTATAATGGATTATCATAAACTTCATGGCTTAAAACAACAGAAATGTATTCTCTCACAGTTCTTGAGGCAGAAATCTAAAATCAAGGTGTCAGCAAAGGCAAGATCCCTCCAGTTTCTGGGAGAGAATCCTTGCTTGCCTCTCACAGCTTCTGGTGACTCCCAGCATTCACTGCTTCCTTGGTTTGTGACAGCATCGCTCATCTACTTCACTCTTATAAGGACAGTTGTCAGTGGATTTAGGACCCACCTGAATAATTTAAGATGATCTCTTTTTCAAGATCCTTATCATAATTACACCTGCAAAAACCCTTATCCCAAATAAGGTAACATTTACAGCTTCTAGGGATTATTAAAACATGGATGTATCTTTTAAGAAACCACGATTTAACCCACCATACATTTTTCAAAACTTTAAAAACTTGGGCCTCCCTGGTGGCTCAGCGGTTGAGCGCTGGGCTGTGAAGCTACCCGCAGCCTCTGCAGCACCAGTTAGAACCCCGGCCACTGGGTGAGGGTCCCACATAGCGGGCAGACCCCTCCTGCCGCCCACTGCTCCCCTCTGCAGTGTACTTCATCAGTCTGCCTGTTCTGCTCCCCGCTCTGACTCTGGTGAATGCTCTCACCCTCCCACACTTCTTACTGTACCCAGTGCTTGTATAAATAAATAAATAAATAAATCCTTAAAAAAAAAACTTTAAAAAACTTGACCAATCTCATAGATAGAAAAAAAAAACAGTACTGATATGTAGCCTTATACTCCTTGATCTCTGTGGCATGCTCCCTCATTATCTGAGGTGCAGAGGGTGATACCTTGATGCTGGATTTTGAGAAAAGAAAGAAGCTTTAGTACAAGTGGATTGCAAGGAGGCAGGAGAGAGACTCAAACCTGCCTCCCTGGTTAAGAGAGGGAATGAAATTATATAAGGTTTTGGGATTTGGTGTTAAGAACAAAGGAGTTAAATTTTATTGGCTGAGGAGTAGGCTAAGGACAGAGAAATGTGGACTTGGCTAGTTCGTTGACTTGTTACATGGCAGTTCACACATGGAGAGAGTGAAAGACTTTTCTACAGATAAGTAGTGTTTTAAATTTCTGTTGGTAGGTCCCTTGACTCTGAGTAGCTCCTTCCTCTGTATTTCTTGTCTCTTGGCTCCAGCCAGCCTGTGACTCAGAGTAAGGTGGATGGCTTCTGTGCATACACACGTTGCATCATTTGTGGATAGGTTTTTGCTGTGTCTGTGGAAGCAAGTCCTAGAAAAAGTTTGCTAGGCTTTGTGTAGCCAAGGAAACTGATATCAACCTGACCTTGGCTTCACAAGCCCCTCCTGGCTGCTCCTTCTCAGTTGCCTGCACCAGTCTCTCCTGATTGCCTCATGTCCCTCCCCTGAGTTTTCTCCCCGATCCTCTTACCCACCCATCTTCATGTTGTTCCCCCACCTGACCCCAATCCAGAATGCAGGGAATTTCTATTTTTCAGTCATATATTCCCAGTGCCTAAGACAAGATCTGGCTTGGAGTAACAGCTTGGAGCTAATACACCCATTCCTAAAAGTCAGTTAAATGTATTATCCTTTGCTTTTTTTTCTTATCTCCCTACATGACTGTTCCAGTGTATGGATTCCAGATGTCTCTCACTATACATAAGCAAGATCAGTAGATCAATTCTTTCTGGTGTTTTCTCTCTCTCTCCACTGCGTCAGGCAGTTAATAGAAATCTGATGACGATCACGGTTTGACTCATTAAATCAATAAGATGCTGTACAAATAGACAGGTGGCTGAAAGTCACCCTGGAGAATCACAGTGATTGGTACCCTGTGAGATAGAGGTCAAAATGATTTATTTCTTATTATGTGAATGAAAACATTTTAAGCTTGTTTATATTGCTGGTTGATTATTCCACTGAGCTTGTTAACACACTGGGGAAAATAAATATGATTCAAAGTCACCTTTATTAAAGACAAAATAATCCATAAAAAATAAAAACAGATGTCAAAAGGAACAAATGAGATAATTTGGGGGGCAAGTGAATGGGAAGTGACTGAGGTGGTGAAAGACTTGACTGCATACACGATTGATGGGGTCTGGGCATCTCAAGGCATTTCAAGGATTGTATCTCTTGGCAATCTCAAACTAGCCAAATCCACATTTCTCTGTCAGTGACACAATAGTGTCAATGAACCTGACACTATCTTTTTGAAGGACACTATGCCTTTTTAAAATCAGAACTTTGGGTGCCAATTTATTCTCTCTATTTTAGAAATAATTTGATACCACCAGAGAAGGAGCCAAGACAAATGATTGAAAGGAATGGAAATGTGTGAGGAAGCATGAGAGTGAATCTACAGTGGTGAAGGAGGGGAAGAACTGAAACCAAATTTCTTTTTTTTTTTGTAAATAAATTTTATTTTTATATTCCCCATACAATTGCAACCCCCTTATTTTGACCCCAATCCTTCCCCTCCCCGCCCTCCACCTCCCGTAGAGTGTCTCTGGTTCATAGTTTTTTATTGATTTTGATTTTCACTTTCTTATAGTTATTCATTTTCCTGGTCCCTTATTTAAGTTTTCTAGATTCCTGCTATGAGTGAGACCATCCGGTATTTTTATTTTTCTTTTTGGCTTATTTCGCTGAGCATGATCCCGTCCAGCGCCATCCATGTTGCTGCAAATTGCTTGTGTTTATCTTTTTTGATTGCTGAGTAATATTCCATGGTGTATATGGACCACATCTTCTTGATCCAGTCATCTATTTTTGGGCATTTGGGTTGTTTCCAAAGCTTAGCTATTGTAAACAGTGCTGCTATAAACATAGGGGTGCAGGTGCTCTTTGGAATTGATGTTTCTGTGTCCTTTGGGTAAATATCTAGGAGTGGAATTGCTGGATCCTATGGAAGCTCTATGTTTAGTAGGTCCAGAAATCTCCACACAGCTCTCCATAGTGGTTGGACCAGTTTGCACTCCCACCAACAGTGCAGAAGAGTTCCTTTTTCTCCAAACCCTCGCCAACATTTGTTGTTGCTAGTTTTTTTAATATGTGCCATTCTCACTGGTATAAGATGATATCTTTTGATTTGCATTTCCCTGATTACAAGTGATGTTGAACATGTTTTCATATGCCTGTTGGCCATTTGCATTTCCTCTTCAGAGAAGTTTCTTTTTAGCTCTCCTGCCCATTTTTTGACTGGATTATTTTCTTTGTTGTTGTTGAGTCTCATCAGCTCTTTGCAGATTTTTGTGATCAGTCCTTCATCATTAGTGTTATGTGCAAAAATGTTCTCCCAATCGGTGGGGTGAAACCAAATTTCTTAAGCCTTCCCACTCTAAAACCATTTTTTACTTTTTGGGAAAAAGGCATAGTGATTGCCTATTTGATTTAAACTTACGAGTGAGCACACAGTAGAACAGGAAAGGTTAATTGAATGATTTTTAAAACTGCATTACATTTTGGGTAAATTGTCCTGAAGCACATTTGATGGAGGCAAATGTTATTTAAATATTAGTTCTCAAAAACTTTGAAATGACAAGAGGAAGTTGCAATTATTATCATGTAGTAGAATTATTGTACCTTGTATATAACCATTGTCATTGCTCTTGTCATAATGTGTTGTAACTATCAGTTGAGTGTTTCCACCATTAACTGTATAACAATAGCATCCACTTCTTTT
This sequence comes from Talpa europaea, assembly GCF_964194135.1. Taxonomy (NCBI): domain Eukaryota; kingdom Metazoa; phylum Chordata; class Mammalia; order Eulipotyphla; family Talpidae; genus Talpa; species Talpa europaea. Next base: position 129,828,491 of record NC_140071.1, on the reverse strand, counting down.
TATGTCTAGTCCAATGCCATATCATTTGTTGATTTAATTTATAATAGATAATTGCCATCAATTTTCCTATTAATTAGGGAAAAATTAGGCACCTTCTTCCCAAAAAATCTGTTTGTGAACTGAATTTGAAGTAGCATATATTAGTCAGGACTCTGTCGTTTGAATGCAGAATGGAATTCAAATTGGCTGACGTTTACAATGGGTTTTCAAATGCAAAGGTCCCAAAATTAAGACAAGTCCTGTGGGAATCATGGCAACTGGGGGCATATGGGATTGGAACCAGATCACAGTGTCCCAGGGCTCTGCACCATCACTTACATTTTCTTTCTTTCCTTTTTTAAAGATTTATTTATTTATTCATACAAGAACTGGGGTACAGGCCAGAGGTGTGCTGCACTGGCTGAGGCTAGCTTCATAGGTTGCATCTTAACCCCTTCGCTACCAGGGATTTTCTTTTTTCTTTTTTTTGGCAAAGATTTATTTATACAAGAACCAGGGTACAGGCCAGATGTACAGGAGGGTGAGAGGATTCACCAGAGACAGAGTGGGGAACAGAACAGGCAGACTGACTGAAATACACTGCTGAGGGGAGCAGCAGGTGAGAAAGGAGAGGTCTGCCATGCCATGTGGGTATCTCTGTGGCCGGTGGGGATTGAACCAGCACTGCAGAGGCTGTGGACAGCTTCACAGTGCTGTGCTCAACCACCTGCGCCACCAGGGAGACCCCCACCAGGGATTTTCTTTTCTCGTTTTGATTAGGAGAGCTTTCTCCAGGTGGTAAGGAAGGGGCCACTAGCAGCTCTGATTTCATTTTTTTTTTTTTTTTTATTATCTCCTCGTCCCTTCAACTCCAAATGGAAAAATCTCAGAGGGCCATGTTCAGCCGAGTTGGACTACTTTCCCCATCCTGGAATCTTTTTTTTTTTTTTTTTTTTTTTGGCCAAGGGAATGGGACCAAGGAAGGAAGTAGGGCTGCATCACTCCTTTGGAGTGGAAGATCATTCTTCTCCTTGGAGGACTTGTTATGAATATGCAAAAAACACAGTCACCTGGGAAACGTTTTGCTATTTGAGTTTGATTTTACATCAATAAATATTTACAGAGCTTCTGAAGTTTGACACTGAAGTTTGGGTACAGCAATAGTTTAACATCTAATGTCTCTTCAGGGCTCACAAATTAGTTGGAGCAGCCCAAGACCATCCACATGCTGATTTTACCTTCTCATACTTCAAATCCCAGCTCAAATGCCAGTGTCTCCCAACTCAGACATCTCCCTTTATTATAGACTCATATAACTTGCTTGAGGCAACTCGCATTTGTATATATTTGCATGTGTGCCTTTGTAAAATAAGCTGGTGTCTCTAAATTGGGTGTAAGCACTAGGAGGCAGAGGTCATGTTGATTTAAGCTCCCTATGGAACCGCAGCACTGAGCACAATACTTAGAATAAAGAATGGATATAATTGCTAAAGTTACTATCATCAATAACCTATTTGGGGATGTGTAAAGAGAAAGCAAAGCTGAGAGTCAAGAACTGAGGTATAACGAGTATCTAAATTTATTTATTTATTTATTTATTTATTTATTTATTTATTTATTTATTTATTTATTTATACAAGCACTGGGTACAGTTAGAAGCATGGGAGGGTGAAAAATTCACCAGAGCCAGAGCGGGGAACAGAACATGCAGACTGACAAAGTACACTGCTGTGGGGAGCAGCGGGCACGGCCGGAGAGTTCTGCGTGCCATGTGGGACCCTCGCCAGCGGCTGGGGATCGACCTGGTGCTGCAGAGGCTGCAGGTAACTTCGCAACCCAGCGCTCAACCGCTGCGCCACCAGGGGAGGCCCAGTATCTACATTTAATTGAATAACAGGAAGAGAGGAAAAGATGAAGACAGATTAAACAGAGATGACCCCAACGAGAAAGACTGCACTTAATCAAATATCACTCTAGCCAAGGGAGGATAAAGTTTCGGTAAACAGGGCGAGTTGGCAGTGCCTGCTGCAGTGAATAAGAAAATGATAAAAACCTTTTTAAACTCACAGTTACGTAGGTTTGTTCTAGAAGAGGGAGATGAAACTCAGCTCATCAACAACCTACCTCTATAGTTCCCAATATGCCAACTGGTCTCCCTTTGGGTTAGGGAAAAATCTCACACCCAGAAAATATCTGAGCAGCTGGCCTTGATTCCAGCCAATAAATTAACTGGGGTTTTTGCAGTCTTTAAGGAAAATGAGTAATTTCAAAGCTTCCACTTGTTATTTATTTTGTTAAAGGTTATATGTTAGGATTCATTTCTGGTGGGAAAGAGGAGTGAGTAGGTCTTTAGCTATGCCAAAAAGAATACAAACTCTTAAACTGGAATTGAGAAGCTGAAACAGTGAGCAGGGAAGCTGAGACTTCTTTACTCTGTACATTAAACCACAAGGGGAGCTTTTGTTTTTATTTTTTTTCCCTGTTTCTTCATTTTCCTTTATTTCTTTTTTAATTTTCTTTTTTCAATTTTTTACATCATTTTTCATTTTTAAACAATTTTTGCTTCCCCCCACCCCCTCAGATTGAGTCCCCATAGAATTTCCTTCCCCAATGCACCCGTGCACCATCACCTCAGTCCCCTGTGCTCCTCCCTCCCTCCCTCTGATCCCTCTCTCTCCCCCACCCCTGCAGGATGTCTCTGATTTATAATTGTCTGTTTTTGCTTTGTTGTGTTTTGTACTGTTATTATTTTTTTATACTGATGTCTTATTTGATTCCCCTATATTCCTGCTATAAGTGAAACCACGTGATATTTTTCTTTTTCCTTCTGGCTTATTTCACTGAGCATAAATGCTTCTAGCTCCATCCACATTGCTGCGAATGGCATGAGTTTATCTTTTTTGATTGCTGAATAATATTCCATTGTGTATATATGCCACATCTTCTTGATCCAGTCATCTGTTTTTGGGCATTTGGGTTGTTTCCAGGTTTTACCTATTGCAAATAGTGCTGCAGGAAACATAGGTGTACAGGTAGGTGTTCTTTTGAATCAATGTTTTTGTGTCCGTTGGGTAGATCCCTAGGAGTGGAATTGCTGGGTCCTATGGTCGCTCCATTTTTAGTAGACTGAGGAACCTCCACACAGCTTTCCACAGTGGTTGGACCAGTTTGCACTCCCACCAGCAATGCAGGTGAGTTCCTTTTTCACCACATCCTCACCAACATAAGGGGAGCTTTTAAATGTAATCTTACCCTGGCCCCAATTCAGAACACGTGACTCAGACTCTCTGCAGGCACAGCCCAATCCCTGGAGTTTTTCTGAAGTCCCCATGTGACTTTAGTGTGTAATCAGAACTGTTTTGCATGAAGGTGAAAGCATGGTCTTCCTTGTACAAGACTTTGGATATTTATCTTCTTCTGCAGAGTTGAGAGCTGGGGAGTTGGGAGAGAGACAACATGAGAGAGGAGTCTCTCCCCGCCTCTCCTCTGCTCTCCTCTCCTCTCTTCTGCCCTCCATCCTTGCCTCTCCACCTCCTTCCCTCCCCATTTCTTTCTCCACATGGTGGCTGCCTAGGGCTAAGGAAGCAGACAGATAAGACTGGATGTCCCTCCAGTCCCGTTTCCACTCCTGACCCCCATTAAAGGGCACAGCCAATGAAATTTAGAATTTATGCTATCTAACTTATGACTGATGCAGTTTATTTATTTTCCCCTATGTCATAATTCTTCACCATAAGCTTGTATTGACTATGTCACGGAAGTGAGGGAAGTGTCTCTGTCCACGCCTGGGCAAGATGCAAGAGGTACCCAACAAAGCAGCCTGGTACAACCACTTCAGAGAGATGGCAAGCCTTTCTCGCCCTGCAGTCTTCAGTTATAGTTACAAGAATTGGATTTCCTACAGAAATGTAGGAGATTAAACAATATTCAAAGATTTTTCAGAAGTAACATGAAAAGACAATAGATTGGGTTGAGCATAAGATGGCTCAGGGACAAAGAATTAAGAGCTTCAGGAATCCAAGCCCCCAGGTCAGAGGTGTGGAGTTTTGTTTGTGGGTCTTAAAATAGCACATGTGTTCATGCACCTGTAGGGGTGGTGATGAGGACAAAAACCAAAAATCAACGGAGCAACCGTTGTTTAAGCGATACAGGCAACTTTGGTGATTGCTTAGTCCAGAAACTTGACAGTGAAAAGGAGAGAAATAAAACCTTGGCTACAGGAGGTTCCAGAATCAAATGGGGATGCTCCTGTGCTTTTGATTTCAAGACAGGGTGGAGATGTGCACACTTGAATAGAAAGGAAGAGGTACGATGGGAACTAAAAAATGTCAGGGAGAAAGGGCATGGATGTGAGTCCACAGCTGTAAGGAAAACAGGCATTGCCTTAGGTGAGTGTAGTACCTGAAACTTGTGATTTTTCCATTGCTATTGGTAAAGTATTTTTACTTTAAAGTATTTTGCTTTAAATTCAAGTATGTTTACTTATTTGTAAATTGCTTACATGTGCCACTATCATGCATTATCAAATTATATATTTGATATTTATATATATTTATATATTTTTTTTCATCATTCTTCGTTTCTTCACAATATATGCTTTCTCATCTCGGTTATAGTGCCGTGAAATTCCCACCACCCATTCACCCATGGACCATCACCCTAGTCACTTATACTCTTCCCACCCCTGTTTTGACCATACTCCCCTCTCCTCACCCCCAGACTGTCTCTGGTTTATAGTTACTGCCTGTTGATTTTGAGATTTACTTTATCATAATTATTTTTTTTCTGATCCCTTATTTGGATCCTCTACATTCCTCGTAACAGTGAAACCACCCAGTATTTTTCTTTTTCTTTCTGACTTGAAATGGATAATTTCAAAAGATGACATAAAAATAAAATATTCCAAAAGTTTTAATTACACATAAGTCCTTTGTACTCAAAATGATAATTTTTTCCATTACTATACATTATCAATCATATGTTAGAATAGCAAAGGGATTGAATAGGTTTCCCAATTTTTGAAAATCTTGGTTTAACATTTTGTATGGTAGCAATTCAAAGGTCTGTTTCTAATTTTAGCTTATTTTGATACTTGGTTTTGTGTCTGTCATAGCTGGAAAAAGATACCTCACAAAGATACATAAATCTGTCTGCAAGTGGTGTATCATTTGCTTTGTTTACCAAATCGTAATACTCATTTTTCATCCCCACCATCAATTATGCCAGGGTTGTTATTGAAATTCAGTTAGGAAATTTCCATCTTCCCCGATGTCAATCATTTATTCTTGTAAATTGGCTGTAAGGTGTTCTGTCTCTCTATTTTTAACAAATGGATTTAAAACCTACTGAAATTCTCTGTTTAGAAAAAGAATCTTTTATATTGAGTGATAACTCACAGCACAGAAAAACACACTGACCTTAAGCCCAGTAGAGGAATTTTTAGTAGTAGAAAGGTCTGTTTCCGTGTTTTTCGGGTGTGCTGATATGGCTCCTTTCACAAGTAACTGACATCAATTGCTTAGAAGTAAAATGAAATAACCGTGGAAAACTCCCAACATTAGTTCCAAATAGCATACATATATTTCTAAAAAAAAAGACTTTTTTCCCCTATCATTAAGGGTTGCTAAAAATCATCTTAACCTTAAAGAATCAGATTAAATATATTAACTTATTTCAACAGTATCTACAAGGAGTGTGGTAGTGACATTTACATGTCCTCACAGACAAGGTCAGCAGATTTGTCATGTTGCTCTTGAACAATGATTTTACCTTGAGATAACAGCTTTGTCTGGGTGCCATATTAGTCTACTCTTGCTGAAACTTTGCCTCCTAAGAAACTACCGCAGGAATTCAGACCTGTGGTATAAGTTGCTCCAGGTCTAGGGCATCTCTGCTTCTGGCTGTGAAGACACTGGGCTTAGCTCTGGGCTTGCTCTCGGCTGCTCCATGTGCCCTACCGCAGGGCCCCAGGCTGAGCATTCGCTGCAATGTGACTGGTGAGACCAGGGTTTGTGCTCATGACTAGGGCGAGTGAGCAGGCCAAACCAAACTGGCTCCTGCCTTTTAAACCTCTGCCCCTAACTGCCATGGACCAAAAGGTGACATGTGAGCTCTTGTCAAGGGTGTTGAAGTGTGATTTTTCTAGCAAGATAATGAAGAAGACCAATAATTCTGCTAACTACAGATTCCCATTAGTCAACAGCCCATTGTTAGCTCACTATTCAATCAAAACCAACGTGGCACCACAGGCTGGATTCCACAACCAATTGAAAAATCTAGCTGTCTACTGTTAAGTCAGATATCTGAGATATGCAAAAACAGAAAACCATGACTCTTTTCTCACTAACATTTGTTCTGAAAATACAGTTCTTTTAAATAAAAATATTTAGGTGACCATATGACTGGTTTATTATGGTTATTTTGAAATGAATTAGTAAGCAATCTTTTATTGTGGGAAAATATACATAACCTAAAATGTACAACCTTAACCGCATTTAAGTATACCATTCAGTACTGATATTGTACCAATATCACCACCAACCATCTCCATCCATACCTAGAACTCCTTCCTCATCCAAACTGGAAACTCTGTACTCATTAAACCTTAACTTCCCAGTAGCCTCTCCACCCAGCCCCTGGCAACATCCACTGTACTCTCTGCCTCTGTGATTTTGAGCACTCTAAGTAACTCCTGTAAATGGACTTATACAGCATTTGTCTTTTTATGTATGTAGGTTAGTTCTTATAAAATAATGTCTTCAAGATTCATTCTGCTATAGAATACATTAGAATTCCCTTCCTAAGGCAGAGTGATATTCTAGTGTATGTACATACCACATCTTGTTTATCTGCTTATTCCTCAGTGGACAACTGGGTGCTTTCACATTCCAGTATTTTGGACAATGTGCTATGAATATGGATGTACTAATATCTCTTTGAGACTGTGCTTTCAATTTTTTAGGGTATATACGCTGAAGTTGAGTTGCTAGATCTTATTGTACTTTATTTTTAACTTTTTGAGGAATTGCCAGACTATTTTCCATTGCAGCTGTACTATTTCACATTGCTACCAACGCTGCATAGAGATTCCAATTCCTTTTTGTTTCTGTGGATCCAGTAATAATGGCACCAAATTGATTCTGATTTTAGTAATTTGAGTCTTCCTTGTGTGTTCAGTCCATCTAGTTATCTTTGTGACCTAAACAAAATGTCATCTGTATAGCACAATTTAGAAATTTCTTAATTTTTTTGTGTTTGGTTATAATTTTCATTTTGGAAAATGAATGATGCCTTTTCTTTGCTGTTTATGGCGGAACTATTGTTTTGCTACAATCAGCTCTGATAATGTTGGGAGAGCCATTTAAAATTAACATCAATGTTTCCTTCCTGAGCTTAATAGATACCTATTTATTCAAAGACAGAGAAAGGATCTTTATATTTCCAGGAAATGGGGAAGATCATGAGACTGTGCAAATAGTGGTCCCAGACAGCACAGTGGCTAACAGAATTTTGTGTTATTCAGGAAATAGGAAAGCAACATGAGCAAGGTAAAGAGCAAATTATGAATGGATTTTTTTCTAACAAAATGTCCAAATAATTAGACAAGGAACATTATGCGCCACATGAAGGCTGAAGAATAATTGTTAAATAATAGACTTGAATCATTGGGAAGTGAGCCAGGTTTATCCCTAGTTACCCAGCCTGTTTTTGGTAATGCTCTCTAATATTTTTACAGCACTTTGTAATTTCCACAGAGCTTCCCTTGTTGGTGGCATCCTCCTTCTTGTTCTCCCTTGAACCCCAGGATTTTTCATCAAATCTGAGCTCAGAAATGCATTTGCTCAACTCATTCCCAGTAAGCACCTTCAAATCCTTTATAGGACAAGACAGTCATACTGAAAAAAATTCATTCAAACAAAGGTAAAAATGACTGATAACGTTTAATATGTGACCTTTCCAGAGGCATTTGTATTTTATCCAAAGATAAGGTCTTAAGTTAAACAGATGGATCCGTAATTCTACAGGTCAGGCAGCAGGAGAGGTTTCCTGGGGTAAGGGGGAGGCATAGGATTGGAAATGCCCTTTTTTGATGTCTTTGAATCAAACAATTTAGGGCTGTTTTTTGTTTCCTGGCAAAGCATTCCTCTCTCCAGGTCTGCTTTGCTGATAGCATGCATTTCTTCGATTGATTTAATTTAATCAATAGCATATAGATTTTTAAACCATCCAAAAATATAGGCTTTCAGTATTTTTAAAGATTGGGACACTGTTAGGGTGATTTTGACCAACTTGAAGAGTTTTATATAGATAAGAAATTTGAGGGCAGGAAAGTCTGAATCATTCTTATGAGTTAGAACCATAAAATTCAAATGGGTAAGAATCAAGGAAGCTGTGAGGATTAAACATTTAGTTATTCAAGAAAGTCTTGTGGGATGTATTCTTGTTATTTAGAAACAGACCAGAGTACAATATGTTTTTGCTGTTATTCTGTAAATCTAACTGAGGTATAGCTGAATAATAGAAGATGTTACTATTGTAGCGCCTATATTGTTTTGCTCTAATATAATCATTACATTTTCTCTCTAAATTAGTCATTATTACTTGAATTAATCTTTTATAATTTTTTTTCCTGTGCTTGTGAAATTTGTTACATAGCAGAGTACTAGAGAAGTCAACAGAGTCTCTTTAACATTGATAATGTTATCTTTCATTACATTCCCAAAGATCTCCTTTCAAAAATACAGAATTGTTGAGTGGCTATATGTTAGCTTTACACCATTACAGATTCTTGGCAGAAGATGTTTAGAAATAATTCTGTTTAATCAATTCCAAAGAACACCTGCACCCCTATGTTTATAGCAGCACTGTTTACAATAGCTAAGCTTTGGAAACAACCCAAATGCCCAAAAATAGATGACTGGATCAAGAAGATGTGGTACATATATACCATGGAATATTACTCAGCATTCAAAAAAGATAAACACATGCAATTTGCAGCAACATGGATGGCGCTGGAAGGGATCATGCTCAGCGAAATAAGCCAAAAAGAAAAAGAAAAATACCGGATGGTCTCACTCATAGCAGGAATCTAGAAAACCTAAATAAGGGACCAGGAAAATGAATAACTATAAGAAAGTGAAAATCAAAATCAATAAAAAACTATGAAACAGAGACACTTTTAGGGGGGCGGGGGCGGGAGGGGAGGGATTGGGGTCAGAATGGGGGGGCTGCAATTGTATGGGGAATATAACAATAAAATTTATTAAAAAAAAAAAAAGAAATAATTCTGTTTAGCCACATCATGTTTTCTGATATGACAGTGAGATCCAAACAGCTGTCCCATCTAGTTTGTAGCAGGAGCAGGGTGAGAGCTGGGCCCCCTGACCCAGCATCAGGCACTGCCCACTATGCCACATGGCATCATTTTACATGTTCAGAGGCCTCATTGGTTTCAGAAGATTGCTGGAGAGGGTGGACTGCCATGGTTCCTTTGGAATAAATTCAATTCTGAAAGAAGAGAGGAGACCAAGTTGTTCTTTCCCCAGAATTCATGGGTTCACTGGAAATGTTCTGAGATGATGTGTTAGTCTCCAGGAGTTTGATTTTTCCATTTAGCTCCCTTTTGTTTTGCTTGACCTTAATAAGGAAGGAAGCCACTTAACTGGGTGATAAAGTCATTAAAATTTGAATTGTCAGTTTGTGTTACGTTTTCCTTAAAAAGTATTTCTATTTTTTGTTTAAAAGACATCTTAAAGAGCAAAGATTACATTCAAGATTAGCAGCAAAGAATTTCTAAGAGAACACAGAAAAACCAAGATGTTGGTACTTGGAGGGACTGTCTTTCTAGAAAAACCTGATGACTCAGGTTGGTTGTAGAATCTCAAGAATATTCAGCACTTGGATTCATTTCTTTGGCTACATCTACACTGAATCATCTACAGTAAAACTGAAAAAAACAACAACAACAACAACAACAACAACAACCAGGCAATTGTTTGGATATTTGGGCTGCTACATAATGACAAACATATAGCTGTTTGCAAGTTTCAGATGATTGAAGAGTATTTTATCATCAAATATTTACAGTCATGAACACAGTCTAATTCAAACTTGTATTTTTGCCAAGGAACAATTTGTTTCTACCTGGAATATAACTGGAAAGTCAGGCACAGATTTTGATGATTACTAGCTTAATGAATGAACGTAGCTTAGTTGGATATGAAACAGCACAATTCATATGATCAAACATTAGTTGAAAGAAAAACCCCCTGGAAGAAAAGGACTGAAGCAATCCAGCTGCAACTTGTAATCAGAAGACAGCATACTCTCAGCATAATGAGGCCAGGCAGAGTTGCAACGTAAACGCTCGTTAAGACAATCATTTGAAAAGTTTCTATATAATGGCAGGTCTCTGGAACGCTAAGCTCCACGTTCTGCTGATTGCTAACAGGAAAGAACATCGAAACTTCATTTGCAGTTTGAAGGATGTGCACTCATCTGTTGGAGAGTTCAGCAAAGAACTCTGGTGCCCAGAAATCAGAGGAAAACCACTCAGAAGCAGATTGCACTGAATGAAAAAGGACTATTCTAACTCACCTCTATTTTCCAGTCTTTCCAAATAATTAGACAAGGAACATTATGCGCCACATGAAGGCTGAAGAATAATTGTTAAATAACAGACTTGAATCATTGGGAAGTGAGCCAGGTTTATCCCTCATTTAGCCTGACGTCTTGGAGCTACCAAACTTCCAACCACTAGCATGTTGGACTTCGTTTCCTTTGTTCACACAAGTAAGAATTACCTCTCAGTTTGTATTGTTTGGTTGATGAATAGAATTTGATGTTCATGACTAAGTAAATGGATCAATCTTACCAAATGTCACCACCTCTGAGATGCCTTCTTGATCACCCAGTTGATCTATTGGACACTTCCACCCATCATAATGTTTTGTTTTCTTCAAAACAACTATGACTACCTAAAATTGTTTCTTTTTTAAAGGTGGTTGTGTTTTTATAGTCCATTTTCTCCGTGGGCTTGAAGTCCTGTTAGGTCAGGTTCCTTGGTGGTTCAGTCCCTGCTGAATCTCCAGTGTCTAGGATAGAGCCTGGCACATGAAAGGTAGCCAATAAATATTTGTTAAATGAATATCTGATAACCTAAGGCACATGGTCTTAGTTATACCTCTGTTATTTGGAATGGAAACTATGTTTCCAGTTGCCTTACAAGGGAGAAGATCCATAAGACAAGACTGTATAAAAGTAAGACTGTATAAAAGAAGCAGAGCCTGATGTTCAAGAAATAACATATGGGTGGGGGGTGGGTCTCTAACCTAATAGGACTGGTGTCCTTCCAAGAACAGGAAGGACACCAGAGATGGACACACACATAGAAAAAAGCTCAGGTGAGTACACAGTGAGACAACAGTCATCTGAAAGGCAGGAAGAGAGGCACAGGGGCAGGCAAACCTTTCAACACTGAAATCTTCGACTGCCAGTCTCGAGAACCATGAGCAATAGATTTATGTTTAACCCATACAGCCTGTGGCAATTTGTGATGGCAGCCTTTGCTAATATTCATCTGTAGTGGACATAGTAGCTTGGCCTTCACTATCCTTCCCACATCCTTCCAGTGTGCTTTCTTGGATGATAGAGGCCAGAGACTTTAAACTGTCCTCTTTCAGTCTTGAATATAGTTTCCCAATCAGATGCTCTCATTGTTGGAAGGTGGAAGTGAGGCAGGGACTGTCTTCAACCTGTTCTGTGTGTTTCTGGGACAGCATAGTCATGTAGGTACTGGAAGTTTCTAAAGCACTATTCTATATGTATCCAGCCCTGAGCTTTGTGACTGTGGCTGAGTAGCCTCTTGATCACAAAATGTCAGCTAAGGCAGTGTATCCTCAAACCCAGCACTTCCTGAAGGTGGTCTTCTGAATGTGCCCCCGATGGCGGTAGGGCAGCTACCAGCTGCGTTGGTGGGTCACCGTAGCAGTGTTATTCTGAGTATTGTCTGGCACCCTGGTGAGAAATGCCTCAAAGCTTTTCTATTATTTCATAAGTAATTAATGGTCTCCTTCAAATCTCTTTCTGCCTAAGAAAGTTAGAGCAGTTACTGAATTTTGCCACCGAACCCTGACAATGCAATCTTCTATTTCTTTGTCACTGAGCATGATGTCTGGCACATGTAAAAGAACAAATGTTCATTGTTGTCTTAATCAGTGGTTCTTAATCTTTAGAGTCACTTGGAGAGCTAATACAGCACACCAAGGCCCAGGCCTGTTGAGGTGTAATAGGGCCCTAGTCTTTGCACTTTGTCAAGGTCCTTAGTAGATTTCCATGCCCTCCGGCCTGAGGAGTTCTGGTTTAAACAGCCTCAAAGGCTTACCAGGTGCCAGGCATGACCCTAAGCACCGGCTACTCAGTGAATCATTTAACTTGAATAACAACCTTATGGTGTAGGAAGTTGGTTTAATCCTCATCTTATGGATGAGAAAACTGAGGCATAAAGAGGCTTAGAAAAACACCCAAGGTCACACAGATAATAAATCGTCCATCTTAGTATCTAACCCCAACCACCAAAGTCCCCTTCTCCTGCCCCCTCCATTCTTCTGCTTGGATGATATCCTCTCTTTGCAGGGCCAAAAGCTGAATCTCATTTGAATTTAAATCAATTTCTTAGATAATTAAAAAAAAAAAACTTAACAATAGCCAGTCTCTGTGATCTGACCATTTAGTTACTAAAGAAAATTACTGGGCTAATGAGAATCTTTCCAGCAAAACAAAAGTCTCTTGGGTAAATGCCAACATACTTCAAAGTCTAATAAAACCTATTTGAATCAAGGAAGAGTTTGAAGGAATAATTAGTCTCAGATACAAAACTAATAATTCCCTGAATTTTATTATTATCTTTGAAGTGAAAAATGGCAAAACTGACCCTTAGCTCCATCCTGTTATTAGAGAGAACATTATATATTTTCCAGAAGAATAGATGAAAATAGTATTCTTTAGCTGCAAAGTTCCACACTCTTTTTTTTCTTGCTAATCATGTTTCTTACATTTTCAAGATTGCATCTCTAAGATTTAATAAAATTTCATTATTCTCCTAATACCTAGAATTAATAATGTGGGGGAAGATATCAGAAGATGTCCAGAGAAACTTCTGATAGAATGTGCAGAAATGCACAATGGATGAAATTTCCTCCCCTTTTTATGTTTTGTAAGCTTTTTAATTTATAGAAGTTCTCAAATTTTTATTTTATCACTATTACAAGGGAGGATTTCTGAAAACTTTTGAAATTGTCATATTTTTTTATCAGTAGCGGGGCTGGCGAGTAAAAGTAGACCTGGACACTTTTGAAGTAAAAATTACCCTCATTTGTCCCAGACAGGAAATGTGATCTAAATTAGCTGGTTTCAAAGTCCAGCTCTGACATTATGAACTTCATTGTTACTTTTTTTTTTTAAGATTTATTTATTTATTTATACAAGCACTGGGTACAGTCAGAAGCGCGGGAGGGTGAGAGAATTCATCAGAGCCAGAGCGGGGAGCAGAGCAGGCAGAAGGACCGAAGTACACTGCTGAGGGGAGCAGCGGGCGGCAGGAGAGGTCTGCGCGACATGTGGGACCCTCCTCTGGTGGCCGGGGAGCAGCCGGGGATCGAACCAGCGCTGCAGAGGCTGCGGGCAGCTTCGCAACCCAGCGCTCAACCGCTGCGCCACAGGGGAGGCCCCTCATTGTTACTTTTGAGCAGTAACTAAACTCCATGTCTAAGTTTGTTATTTTGGTAAATGTGGGGAAATAATCCCCTTTTCTGAGGTTTTTAAAAGAGTTTCATTGAGACAATGTTTCTTTCTCTTTAAACAGCATCTCTGGAGAGAAAGAGAGAGAAACAGAGACAAAGAGTTTTGGCTATAGTTTGGAGGAGGAGCTGAAAAACCAGAGCTGTAATCAGGATTGATGAGAAAATGAACCAAGTGGATCGTGCTCTGCTGTCTTACCTGAAACCTAAGGGAAGTGTTTGAGAAAGTAGGACCTCACTTTGCACCATTAAACCTCTTTTCCCCCAAAAGTATAGATTGCATTGCAGAACAGATCACTCACTTCTGCTTGTACAACAAAAGAGAATAACCTAGAATTCCAGTAGAGTGACCTCTAGATATAGGGAGGCCTTTACTGAAAGTTATTTATAAATAAGATGCTTTCCTTATAAGTCATCAATTTTTGTCTTGTTTTCTCTATTTAGAATGACAGTGGCAAATATTCTGCTCTTGTCATGCAATCCTTTATTTATAAACTTATCTTTGCAAGTGGGTCAATATTACTTGTTTTAGTTTTTGAAATGTCACTGTGAGACTGTAAAAATGCCACATTGACAAGTACTATAATTTAGATTCTGGGTCCTGAGCTGCACACAATCAAGTCTGTGCATGATAAGCAATGTATGTATTGCCTAACTGTATGCACTTAAATTTATTGTTATTCTGATTGGCCCCAAAATAGTCAGAGATGCTCATTCACAAGGGTTCACATCACAGTACCACTCTTACACTGAAGTCATTTTGGACAATGGAGTAACTATTCAACAAGCGATTCTTTTCCTTCCTCTTTCTCCCAGATTGAGGATAGAATAGCAGATTATTTCTTGCTGCTAGAGGTGGCCACATGACACAGCTTCAGACAGTAAGATGCAGGGGGAATACTTGGAGGCTTATTGGATAGTTGTTCTTCTCAAAAGAGATCTACACTGTCATCAAAAATGCTTTGATTCTCCCTACCCCCATTCCTTCCACCTTTGTAGGCAACAGGAAGAGAATGTGATGTTTGGAATTGTGGCATGCCTCTTGAGATGGAGGCAATAAGCTGAAGGATTTAAGTCAATATGCTACGAATGGCACATGGAAGAGAAGTAAAGAGCTCAGATTCTTGATGATGTTGCAGCATAGAACCAACTTTGAGACATTCCTGCAGATTTTCTGGCAATAAAAAACTCCTATAATTTAGACCACTAGGACTTAGATTTGTCTCCTGTGAATTTTATACTGTATATGGAATCAACATAATGCAAGTAGCCCAGATCTGCTTGAACTCAGAAACAAAGTCTATCTACCTCTGTAGAGAGGTGACAAACAGAATCAGAAGGAACTTTTTATCATGAGGGCTTTTGTGAACCTTGGGACTTAAGCACCTCTGTAGTTTTGTATCTTAGCAGCAACAAGAAGCAGCACCCTGGACAGTGGCTTTGGAGACACAGACATCACCTACACAGTCAGGACAGAACATGAGCAGACTTTTTCCTAGGTGCACAGGTTCTACTTCCTGAAGACTCCGTAAAGTAACAGGAGGAGACTTTCAATAGGCCCAAGGTCCTGTTCCAGCAGGTAGGTAGGGGCTGACTCTCCATGATAGCTAATAATAGCACTATGATCTACCTTGTTCCCACCTGTGACATTTGTGATATACACAGCACACATAATAATTTTTACTTACTTTGAGTAAATTCCTGACAACATAGAGTTCAATCTATTCTGCAGACAGAGTCTGCTAAAAGCAATGTCTCCTAAAACAATCCCTGAAAATATTTTTTATTGTAGATTGTGGAGTTTATGTGAGTGATGCTCATGGGAATAAAGAACATATTCCAGTATAACCTGAATTGTAGCTTGTTTTTGTGTTAGGCTTGAGGGTGCTTTTAACATGGTCCACATCTTGGTTTATGTGAGGTGTCTGTCTGGTCTTAGTTTTCAAATATATTTCCTCTCTCTCTCTCTCTCTCTCTCTCTCTCTCTCTCTCTCTCTCTCTCTCTCTCTCTCTCTCTCTTCTCTCTCTCTCTCTCCTCTCTCTCTCCCTCTCTCTCTCCTCTCTCTCTCTCTCTCTCATTCCTGCAGTGAAATCCAGAACCTTCAAATGTTGACCCATATCTTGAATTTGAGGGACTTTTGGGGAGACTTCTCGGGAACCTGTTTTGAATAAGACCTCATCTTATCTCTATCATGTGAGGCTTCTAGGCAAAAACTGAACAGCCTAACAGCCATTTGGTGACTACAAAGAAACACGAGAAACAGGAGACATCTGAGGAATTGTCAATACTTCGCAGAACCCCATCAATAAAAGCTTCTTGGTTAAGTCTTAGCCGCTTAGGTATCTATTTCTGCAACAAGATTCTGGATAATAGAAGCAGGAAAAGTGGAAGTAAAATGGACCGGTACGCCCAGTGCTAAGCACTTTCACAATTGTTCCCTCAAATAAGCATCACATTATCTTGTGAAGAGGTAGTATTTTTCAGTTCTGAAATGCAAGCACCTCGTTCAACCTCACATAGCTAGAGCCAGAGCCTGACACATTTTGGGTGAAATTTGTCGTGTCATTGTTTGCACGGCTCTGCTTCTGCAGAGCTTGAAAGGTGGCAGAGGAATGACCCTTTACAATAAAACACAAACATGCACCACTCTCTAAATTCCCCTTGTGCATCAGAGGCGCTGCAGCTCTGCAAGGAAGAGCCCCTCTTCCAGCCCTTCAACACCAGACGAAGCAGGAACAATGAAATAAAAAGCTTTCCCTTCCCGGCCTTTTCTGTCAGCGGAACGCAGGTGCTGGGCCCGACCAGCGCGTGGGGGAACAGAGAAGAACGGACACTCGGGCAGGCGGTTGCCTGGCAACGCCCGCGGGAGCAGCCCCGGCGCAATAAGGACCCTGGAAAGTGTCACTGGCCTTGCGGGGGGACCGGGTCGCCCGTTCTCTCGGCGCCTGCGGCCTGTCCCCGCGGCGTGGCGGGGTGGGAACGGGGAAATGTTGCAGGAAGAGTCGGATCTGTCTCTCATTATTGCCCAGATCGTGCAGAAGCTCAAGGGCTCCAGCTTGTACGCCCAGCTGGAGCGGCAGGCCTGGGTGAGCGAGCGGCTGGGAGGGATGGGGTCGGGCTTGGGACGGGGACGGGACGGGGATGGGACGGGGACGGGTCAGGCCTCGGCGGCGCCCGGGCTCCTCGGGCGGCTGCCCAGACCCGGGTCCGTCTCTGAGCTCTCTGATCACTCCAGGGGCGCTCCTGGGTAGGAAAAAGCTCCCAGGTGTAAGCTGCACTGCTCAGCCGCAGGCGGGGGTAATAGATCTTTATAGGGTGGGGGCATCACTCCCTCTTTTGTTTTTTTGCTTTTTTCCCCCCAGGCCTGAGAAATGTGGAGGCTACTCATTCATTTGCTATTGTTGTCCTCTGCAAGGTCTAATTTCTAAAGCTGCTGCACTCGATGAAGTTAGGCCTGACCACACCTTCCCTCACTTTTTCCTCCCTGTGAGTGGATTTAGAACACTCCACCGCCCTGCTTTTTTGCTTTCATGTCAATCACCTGCATGCACTCTGCCCTCTCTGCAGGGATCCCCCGCTGTCTGCCCACCCAGCTTTTATTTTATTTTTTTTTGTGGGGAAAGGGACGGTCAAAATTTTATTTTTTTTAAACATCTTATTATTTATTTCTTTATTTTTCATTTTTTTTTAAATTTAAATTTCCATTTTATTTTTTGGGGTTACATTATTTAAAATATTTTTTACATCACTTTTTCATTTTTGCACAATGTATGCATTTTCATCTTGATTATAGTCCCCATACAATTCCCACCCCACCCCTTGTTTTGATCCTACTCCCTGCCCCCCCTCCCCTTAGTGTGTCTCTGGTTTATAGTTGCTTGTTGATTTTGATTTTTACTTATTATAGTTAGTTTTTTTCCTATTTAGGTTTTCTAAATTCCTGCTATGACTGAGACCATCTGCTATTTTTCCTTGTCTTTCTCGCTTATTTCGCTGAGCATGATCCCTTCCAGCTCCATCCATGTTGCTGCAAATTGCATGTGTTTATCTTTTTTGATTGCTGAGTAATATTCCATTGTGTATATGTACCACATCTTCTTGATCCAATCATCTATTTTTGGGCATTTGGGTTGTTTTCCATAGCTTAGCTATTGTAAATAGTGCTGCTATAAACATAGCAGCTAGAAACATAATGTTTCTGTGTCCTTTGGGTAAATACCTCGGAGTGGAATAGCTGGATCATATGGAAGCTCCCTCTTTATCAGGTTGAGGAATCTCCACACAGCTCTCCATAGTGGTTGGACCAGTTTGCACTCCCACCCAGCTTTTATTATTTTCTAATGTGCTTGGTTCTTTGAATGCAGAGATCCATCAGGAGACTTTTGCCCTTTTTTGGGGACTGCCATTTAAATGGAATCTTAAAGTATATAAACTTAGGTGCCTGGTTTCTGTCATTTAGCATAGTGCTTTTGAGATTCATCCGTGTTATTGGTATTTCAGTTCTGTTCCTTTTTGTTGCTGAGCAATATTTCATTATTTGTATGTGCTACCTTTTGTTTGTATATTTGTTTGTTCTGGGTTGTTTCTGGTTAGCGAGATGATGAATAAAGTTGATATATTCATTCTGGTACAGATTTTTGTTTGAATATATGTTTTCTTTCTCTTGGATAGTTAGGAATGGAATTGCTGAGTAGTATGCAAAGTGTATGTTTAGTTTTTAAGAAATTGCCACACAAAGTGTGCCCTTTTGCATTTCCAACAGCAATTATAAGAATTGCAGTTGCTCTGAATTCTTGTGAGTACTTAATGTCAGTTTTAAATTCGCTTTTAGTCCTATGGTAGGCTATCTCATTGTGGCTTTAATTGCATTTCCCTAATGACTAATGTGTGAAGTAATCTGTTCAGGTCTTTTACCTACTAATAAAAAGTGTGTTGTAGATCATCTTATTGTTGAATTGTAAGGGTTCTTTATATATGATTCAAGTCCTTTTCCAGATTTATGTCTTCCAAATATTTTCCCCCAGTCTGTGGCTTCCTTCCCCACCACCGACTATGGCTTCTTTTAAAATTTTTTTAATTGGGTCTTTCCAACAGCAAAAAAAAAAAAAAAAAAAAAAAAAAAAAAAAAAAAAAAAAAAAAAAAAAATTGATGGCATACATTTTAATCAGTTTCTTGCTTTGTGTTTTTGTTTTTTGATACCTTACCTAAGAATCTTTTCTTAACCCAACTGCTCAAAAACGTTTATCCTTTTTTTGTTCTAGAAGTTTTTATATTTAGATCTGTGAACATTTGGAGTTAATTTTTATTTATTTTTCAGTGTAAGGCTTTTTTTTTTTTTGCATACAGATGTCCAATACCATACATATTTCTAATATCAATTTGTTGACCATTCTGTCTTTTTTCCACTAATTTCCTCAGTTCTTTTGTTCAAAATCAGTTTACTATACACATACATACACACACACACAAACACCCCCCCACTTACACACACATACCTGTCTGAGTTTCTGTTCTGTTGACCTATTTGTCACTCTGACTATACCACACTGTTTTGATTTTTGACTTTTTGTAACTTTTTAGTAAGTCTTGAAATTAGGTAGGTAGTCCTTCAACTCTGTTTCTCTTTAGAAGTGTTTTGAGCATTTTAAGTCATTCACTTTGCTATGTAAATTTTAGAATCATCTTGTAAAATATTATAAAAATTGTTTCTTGGAATTGAATTGGGATGCTGAATTTATGTGGGGAGAATTGACCTCTTAAAAATATTACACATTCTAGCCCATGTATACACTTTATCTCTCCATTCTTTGTATTTTCTTTCTCTTGTCATGTCAGTGTTTATCATAGTTTCGGTATATAAATCTTGTACATATTTTGTTAAGATTTATTTCCCCTTATGTATTTCATGTTTTTGACGCTATTAAAATTATTTTTTATTTCAATTTCCAATTGGTTTTAGTGTACATTATGTATTTACCACATAGCCCATGGCTTTGGTAAATTTATTAGTTATAGTACCATTTTTGAAGATTGCTTAGGATTTTCCAATTACATGTGCCAAATGTGAATAAATACAGTTTTATTCTTCCTTTCCAATTTGAATGGTGCCATCATTGCAATGTTAGATAGATGGTTTATATTAGAATTAGGAATTACTCTATTATTTCTGGTTTTCTGAGTTTTATTATAATGGATGTGAATTTCATGAAGTATTTTCTTATGTATGGTCATATGATTTTTTCTTATTGGTATGTTGATATGGTTATTAATATGAATTGCCTTTGAATGTTGAACCAATTATTTTGTATTCATGAGACAAATTCTAGTTAGAGATGATGCATTATCCTTTTGTGTGTTATTTTCTCTTAGCTTTTGTTCATGTTGTTTTGTCTGTTAGCATGCCTCGTAAATTTTTATTTAACTACAGTTATTGTGTATGGAAAATTACAAAGTACCCAGATGATCTCTTCCTTTATATTTTTCATCCTTTCCTCCACTGGACAGAGTCTTGTGCTTGGTTACCTTAATCCAATACGGGAATGTACTGTGTGGAGTGTGAGTTTTAGGTACCCAGGCTCAATCTTTCTCTGTTCTTTCCTGGCTCTCCAGTTTTCCAAGTAAAAATTTGCTGTTTTCTATAGGCCTTATCCCCTTGGGTCCTAAATTCTAATCTTCTCTCTTGTTAGACTGCTGAAAAACTTTGTCATGGGTTCACTGATTAGGTCTTTAACCTTTCATATCACAGAATCCTAGTATTCAAGAAATTTCTTGAAGAGATAACTGTCTATATGCGTAAGACCTCCAAGGTCTTTGTTAAAACTGTTTATTTCTCTGTCTCCTCTCACTAGCACCCCACCAGGCTTCGTTCCAGGTTTGTTCTCACTCTCATCTTCTTGTTCATGTTCAGTAGAAGTTAATGATCCCAGGGCGAGGCCAGTTCTTCTCTCAAGATTTACCCCTTTCTGTCACTCTAGCTCTTATTCTTTCAGCAACACTCTTGTACCTTCATGTATCCACCTTATTCTTATTCCCACCTCTTATTCTTTCAGCAACACTCTTGTACCTTCATATACTCACTCTTGTACCCACCTGCAGCTTTCCCAGTTGTTCTAGGCAGGGGTACCCTTCAGCCACCACCTCCTTCATCCAGCTTGGAAATGTAAATTCCGTTTGGTGAGAATTAAACAAGGTTATATGTCTGGGATGTTAATGCTTGGTAAATGAAAGCCTTAGGGTCCTTTAAAAGTCCAAATGAGATATTACTCCTTTGCTTAAAACCCCACAATACTTTTTATTGCCCTTAGAAAATGTTCACAATCCTTGAATAGGCCTACAAAGCTTGGATGGTCTAACCTCCACCCACTTTGTCTCATGTAGCACTGCCCTTCACCATCTAGCTCTTCAGACAAGACCATCTAAGCTCTGTAGGTCTTCCATGACATCCCACCTTAGGTGAGGTATGTTTCTTTTTGTGATCCATAGGACAGCGGGTCCTGGAATAATGTGATTTCATTCAATGTCTTCTGTTATAAACTTGATGAGAAAAAAACAGTCCTGGCCAACACTGAACGAATTGACATCATATGAGGACCTGTGTATTTTACACTAGCATAATGACTGGCATAAGGCAGGCACATGATAGATATTTATTAAGTCAAGTAAATCTTGACTTTTCTTAAATGTTTAAAATTGAGTACCTACTATGTGCCAGATACTTACTATTTAAAGCACCTTACTCTTTAAATATTTGTTTTTAATTCAAACTTGAGACCAATGAGTTAATAGCTATTTCCAAATTTATAAGAAACTAATTTTCTAGAAAATAAGTAGAGATGACAAAGCCTTTTGCGTTCAAAGCTTATTGTATTTCAAAATTGCAAATAAGAGATTCTATTTTGAGCTCCACTATTGAATTAGTTGATTATTTATTAAGTATTTATTGAGTATTTTCTATGCATCAGGCACAGTTCTAGGCCCAGGGATACAATGGGGAATAAGATGTTCTTTCCTCAGGGAGACATGATAGTATTACAAATTCAGCCAAGAGTTGCATAACAATATTTAGGTCAACCATGGACCACATTGGGTGGTAAGTCCCAAATTCCTATTGCCCAGTGATATGGCAGCCATCTTAACAATTTATTCC
This sequence comes from Talpa europaea, assembly GCF_964194135.1. Classification (NCBI taxonomy): domain Eukaryota; kingdom Metazoa; phylum Chordata; class Mammalia; order Eulipotyphla; family Talpidae; genus Talpa; species Talpa europaea. Next base: position 129,806,568 of record NC_140071.1, on the reverse strand, counting down.
AGCAGCAGTCTCAAATGTCTTCTGTTCACCAAATCTCTTAATTTCCCCTTGTGTTTGAAGTAATATCATAACCCCTAAGCATACGAAATCCATAGTTAATGTTGCATTTGCACCACAAGGAAATCATCTGACAACACTTTCCTTAGAATGTAGCCTGGTCACTATGCAACACATTATTTTAAATACAAGTCCTCATCCCTTACCCAAAACCCGAGGCTAGGCATGCTTTGAAATTCAGATTTTTTTTAATTTTAGAAAGATAATTCATACATATTTATGTCACTTAATATCTCTACCACGATCTTGAAGCACTTTGTAATTATATTCATTAACATTTCTGCCACAGAGCATATAAATTTTCACCTTGTGTGATAAAGACTACAAATAGTCTCACGCTAATTCAAGTCAGATCAGATTTTATCACCATGTGAATTCAAGTTAGGATAGATTTCACCACTGGTTCAATTATGGAAAACTTTGACTTTCAAAGTTTTTCAGGTTTTGGAATTTCAAATATAGGATTATGTATCTGAACCATGACACAGAGGTTACTGATTTGATATAATAAAAAGTAGGGGCAGGGCCTCCCTGGTGGCACAAGGTGTTAAGATGTAACCTATGAAGCAATTCACAGCAATTACAGCACAAGTTCAAACCCAGCCAGGGAGTTACCCACATGGCTCAGCAGACCTATCCTGTCTCACTCTCTGTTCCCCTTGGCAGTGTATTTCAGTCAATCTGCCTGTTCTGTTCCCCACTCTGTCTCTGATGAATCCTCTCACCCCCCCACATCTCTGGCCTGTACCCCAGTTCTTGAATGCATAAATAAATCTTTAAAAAAAAAAAGTAGGGGCAAGAGAATAGAAAGATAAACTTAGTAAAGAGATGATTACATGGTGTAAAGGCCAGGAAGACCACAGAGCAGGTTTTCTATGATCCAGCAGTCCTGGTAAAGGAGGAGTCAGAGTCCTCAGGGGCTTTTGTGGTTTTTTTATTTAGATTACCAGGTACACGGCAGGCAGGGGTGCTGGGGGCCTCCCAGCCCCCAGCAAGTATTCACTCTGGGCTCTCCCAGCTTCTCTCACATTTTCTCTGCTCTTCCAATGGCTCTGCTTCTCTCTCGGCTTCTACTGGCGTCCCCGTGATGCCGCCCTTAAAAGCACAGTCTTATCCCAGGTGAATCCCATCTACCTATGCCCACACCCTACTCCAGGTGTCCGCCATCAGGCATGCAATCAGGACCAGAAGGATCCATCATCTATCCTGATGGCGGGAGGGCGGAAAAGCCTGACATTTTTACTTACCCTACACATGGGAAACTGAAAAACATATACTTGTATTTCTTAATATAAGTAAAGATTTTATTATAGCTTAGTACTTTGAAATATTATAATTGTGGGTATTTTAAAAATTATGAAGTCTTAGGCTTGAAAGAATGTTTGGTAACTTTGCCTCAGTTTGTATCATTAGCAAAAACATTTAATGGAGATCAACTAATGGTTTAAGGGCAGGTTTAGAATCAGCTTTGATTATATACTTTAGACTGTTTGCTTATTACATGCCTTTTCAAATTTAGTCAGGAGGATTTTCCTGCTACCAGCATTTTCTTTGTTGTTTCCATTTTCTCTGTTTGGGTATACTCAGAATGTGCCAGAGCAGTGTTGGCCCAAGGAGCAAAATATTTCAAAGACAAATATGATTTTTAGATTTCTACCCTCTCTCCACTAACTCTTCTCTTTTAGCATAATAAATAAACATTGACTGTATTTTAATATATCCTTTATATATTGGAACATAATTATTTAAAATTTTTGAGTGAGAACATGGAACTTTGTGTTTCCAGAAAGGGGTTATGTTATGATATCAACTTACATCTTAAAATTGGAGTTTCTCATTCATTCCGTAAACACCAGAGTGATAGCCTAATTCTAGACTGGATGCCTTGCACAAGATCAGCATTGTTATTTTGCATTATCATACATTACTTGTATTTAAAATGGATGTTGTATAAAATCTCAAATGTCCATTCCATTAAGTGTTTGATAAGTCTTGATGCTCAGATTGCTATTATAAATAACAGAATTGTGAAAGGAAGGAACCTGAGAGGAAATAGACTTTGGAGAGGGAGGGAATAACACAACTGAGAGGATATTCTAAATTAGAACCCCAAACACTAGCAATGCTAGTGTCCCTAACAGTGTTTAAAATTTTTTTTAAATTATAGCTCAAATATTGTTTGTATTTTTAAATCATTATCAGAAATACATATGTAGAGAATTTGGAGAGCATAAAAAGAAGAAAGACACTCATTTGTTACTTATTAGGGAAATGAAAATTAAATGGACCTAATTATATAGATCTTAATTAAATACATTTAAGGGTAGATAGAATCTATTTTGGTATTGGAAGGTCTATGCCATGATTAGAAGTTACCATCTTCTTTTTTTCATCTTCTGGGTGGAATTTGTCATATACTAGGGGGAGTTCAAAATTGGGCTACTGCAGTTGATAAGCAAATTAATATTTCAGGGATTCTGAACCAGGGCGTGGCATCATTCTTATCCATATCTTCTTTGGTTACTGTCATGTCCTTTTATCGTGGAAAGTAAAGAAATGAATTATGTTTAACAAAATTTCAAAATAAGGAAGCTCTTCTCTCCATAGATTTTATGCATTTCAGGGATAAGTATTAAATGTCGGTTTGCTTTGTGTAAGTAAGTGTATGTCTTCATGTTTAATTTTAGCAATGAGTTGCTTAGAGAAGATCCTGTAGAGTTCTTGACTCAGTTAAGATCTATTTGAAATGAGAGGGAGAAGGTTGGTTACTAAACGTGGACTGATGACTGTTTCAGTCTTGAAGTCTATTATTAAGGAGGCTAAGAAGTAGCGATGTGGAGGAAGGGGAATAAGATGGCCAGTGTTGGCAGCAAGTGGTCAGCTGGGGGAGGTCAGCAAAAGCCAGTGAGGGATCCAGCCTCAGGTGAGAGAAACCAGAGCAGCGCTGGAATTATACAACAAGATTGAGTACAAGGCCTGGTCAGCTTGCACAGGGCCAACATTTCCAACTTGAAACTTATTCCTGGCTACAAGCATGTCCACTCTGACTACAAGGATTCTAGAGACAAATCTGGTCTACAATTTTAGAAAGAGAGTGTGAGGACGAAATGGAGACACCCAATTCAACATGTTTTAGTCACCTCTAGTGGTAATGGGCACCTGAGAGAAATGAGACAAAGTTGTAACCAATTATGTTAATGATAAGACTGGGGGAAGCACATTATATCCTTTATGGCACCTGTCTCTTAGTTTTTTGTTTATGTACCTCAGTGTGTTGTGAGCTTCTCATGAGTGAAGGTGGACTATGTCTTGTTTTTCTTTTTGTATCCTGCAGCTGGCACATAGGGGGTGTTCTATTTACTATTGAAAGAAGAATGCAAATGAATAGCATATACTAGGATATAAAAATACTGAAAGGCAGTGGCTGGGGATGGAGAAGATTTGTATGGTACGTGGGGTGGAAAAATTGTTGTGAATTCTCAATGTAGGACAATAAAAAGGCTAAGTAGAGGATTTCTGTTGTAGGGCACTTCTAGAGAAATAAGATTGTGTGGTGGGGGGACCTAGATATTCAGAGGACTGTAAGTGCCAGAATGAGTTTACCTTTATTTTCTTAGCAGTAAAGAATCATTCAGATTTTTTGTAGGGCAAAGACATAAAGGTGATTTTTGGCTCTGGTGAGCAGGATAGGAATAGGGGAGATTGTTCCAGTTTCATCCTCTGCTTTATTTCATCCTATGTTCTGCTGGATCTTTTACTGTTCTATCAAATGACAGTGTACAAGATCCTTCCCATGCCTCTGCCTCTGCCCACCTAGCCTATACTCTTTTGCTGTCTTTTTCTAGTCTTTAATTAGAATTAAATGTGTTTCTCTATGGGTGATACCTCTCTTGTAACACGTTTTCTATCTTATAGTAGTATGTGTTTTCTTGACTCTTCCTTTCTGAACTACGAGAATGAGGACAGTGTCTTATGTTTCCCATGAAGTTTTGCAGGTTGCAAGTCTAAGGACTCTTCAGAGTATAAAAGAATGAACAAATGCAGTCATTGAAATATGCTTATGAAGTACTTTCAATATGATAGTTATATTGAGCAACCAAAACAGAATAATAATTAAAAAAACTGAATATTGAAGCCATATCTGAAAAAGCTGTGTTGTCTTTTTTTTTTTTAATGTTTTAGCCTTTTTATTTATTTTTAAAGATTTATGTTTTATTTATTTATTTTTTAAAGATTTACTTTTTATTTATACAATAGCTGGGGTACAGGCCAGAGGCATGGGAGGGTGACGAGGATTCACCAGAGACAGAGTGGGGATCAGAACAGGCAGACAGATCGAAAGCACTCCTGAGGGAAGCAGCGAGCGAGACAGGAGAGGTCTGCCACGCCATTTGGGAATCTCCCTGGCCGGCTGGGAATTGAACCTGTGCTGCAGAGGCTGTGGACAGCTTCACAGTGCTGCGCTCAACCTGCTGCGCCACCAGGGAGTCCTATCCTATCTTTTAAATGTTAATCATATCGTAGGTAATGAGAAAAGACTCATTGTACTCATTAGCCACTTATTTTTTTCTAAAAAGATTTATTTATTTATTTATTTATTTATGCATACAAGAGCTGGGGTACAGGCCAGAGATGCGGGGAGTGAAAAGATTCACCAGAGACAGAGTGGGGAACAGAACAGGCAGATTGACCTAAGTACACTGCTGAGGGGAGCAGAGGGTGAGACAGGAGAGGTCTGCTGTGCCATGTGGGTTGCTCCCTGGCTGGCCAGGGATCAAACTCGTGCTGCAGAGGCTGCAGATTGCTTGATAGTGCTGTGCTTAACCCCTTGTGACACCAGGGAGGCCCATTTTCAATGTGTTTTACACAGTAGGGTTCCTAAGAGGGCTGATTTCATTTGAAAAATGGGTGTGGCTGATAAACTATATTTGGGAACTGCCATGCCTTACTATGTTATCCTCGCATTGTTCTGCCTTTGATTTTCAAATTTCCCAAAAATTGTAATTAACTTAAATGATTAGTGAATTTGGTTTGCCATTGGTATAAAAGTAGTGCATCTTGAAATATTGAAAATGTTAGGAAGAATAACCAATTATTTTTCTGATGATCTTTAAATTGTGCTACCTCTGAGTTGTTTGCAAACACAGATGCATCAAAGAAAACCTATTCCTTTTTAACTTGGTACTTTTGAATAGTGAGTCGGGTTTGGCAGCTTTTAAAATCTCAGGAATAATAGACTGGAAATTGGACTTTTCAGTAAAAAAACAAAGTTTTATAAAGTTCTCTATTTATTTAGGGGGAAATTGGTTAAAAAGGATATAAAATAGTTGGTCAACATAATATTGTCAGTCAACAATCAGCGGTAAGTCAGTACTTGGGATACAGAAATAAACAAAGACGTGGTCTTTGTCTTTGGATTTAAGAGTCAGGAAAAATAAACAGGTGGGCTGAAATTACCTTGTAGTTTAATAAGTGCTCTGAGAGGACAGAGTGTACGATCTTTGCAGGCAAGGGAATGGAGGGAGTTGGGAAGGGAGCTGATATTTGAGGAATGTCTGGGAAGGTGGTAGGCATTTTGCTAAGGTGGTGAGTTAGTAGCACTTACATCTATGGAAACAACATGAAGAAAAAGTCTGGGGCAGTTGGGGGCATCAGTGAACATAGTTCTTTGTGACTAATGAGTAGAATATATAGTGGAAAAGGTCTGAGAAAAGAGAAGATTTTGTGTGTTTGCCACAGGTGAATTTGGAGAGAGAAATAGTTTTACCTTGGGAAGGACCAGCTGTGCCCTATTGTAAAGTTCAGATTTCCTTTGTATGCTGTGGAGTCCACCGTTTGGAAAGACTTAGGTTTTAGGAAGGTAATGCTGAAGGATGGAATTGAAATGGGAGATACTGGTTCATTCATTTAATGAAAATTTAATGAGCATTACTATGTGGAAGTGTTTTAGATATTTAAGAGACAACAGTGAACAAAAGAGACAAGGGTCTGTTGGTTCTTCCCCAGCTGCTTGTATTTTGGATGTATGGGGGAATATCTTATCAACAAGTTTGTTATAAATGTTTTCCATGGGATTTTGGTTTTACTATTTATTGCTTGGTCTCTTTTTATGTGAAAATTGGGGAGATTAAAAAATAAAGGAAAAAACTTCCCTGCCAAAAATGCTATCTTCCCAGAAGGGGATTGATTCCTGGCAGAGTTTAAGTAGAATTGCAAATAATGGAAGTTTCTGACTTGAAAGATGGGTGGATGATAAAAAAAAAAAACACAAGAGAAAGCAGGCTAGTGAGTAGAAGATCAATTTTTGTTTCTTAGATTTGCGATTCTTGTAAGATATCCTAATAAAAATGCATTCTTAAGAAATAGTCTTCTAGAATTTGATAGAGAAAGTTAGGTGATGAAAGATCAGTGCTTTAAATGTAATTGAAGCCATTGTAGATTGGAGAAATTATTATTTTTCGTGAAAATTATAGTGTGAAAAAACAGTAATTCTACTCTAATTTGCTACCAGTAATTTTCTGCTCTAAGCATGCACTTGATGAAAGAGACACTAATAAGCTCTTGTAAACTTTAGTTTTAGGTATTTTTTTTTGTATTTTTAGGCATTTTCCATAAATAGGCACAACAAATACAGCTGAACATTGAGCAGCAATCCAAAGAGGAAGACAGTATTCAGAAGTTCATTTATATGGGGTGCAACTGGGGTTTTGGTTTTTAGGGGTAGATGCTGTGTATGTTGGATATAATATTTAAGTGAAGGAATTTATACAATCTGAGTATTTTTCCTACTATAAAACTAGATGTTAAGCTGTCATAAAGATAAAAACCCTAGATGATGTTTTCATAATCTACAAGTTTTTATAATTTGAGTACGCTATACTTTATTACAGATCCTCTATTTTAAGAGTAGGCAAAAATGTCTTCTCTTTAATGAGTTATTCCAGATAATTCTAAGGTGCTCTGCTCTCAAAGGGGTTTTTAAAATAGTATAATGTTTGGACTTTCCTTTTCAAAAATTTTATAAGTATTAAATATCAACCCAAATGACTTCTTTTGACCTCTGTCTTTTTCTTTCTTTTCAAATTTTTTTTCTAAAATTAGACCAGTCTTCAGAGACCTGAAATTAAACTTGAATCATTAAAAGAAGATATTAAGGAATTCTTTAAAATATCAGGTTTGTAAGCTGCTTTTTTCCTTAATTCTTTAAGGCAAAGTAAGGAAATACTTTATTTGGCGGTCACATCTTATCCCAGTTTTCTAATTACTCATTCAGAATTGTGTAGTAGTGACTGAATAGCTTTCTATTTTGAGAAAATAAGAACGATCAGACATTTCAATAAAATGCTGTAAAAATTCAGAAACACTATGGGAATAACTTGCTGTTCTTTAATCAGTTTCATGTACTTCATGGTCAAAACACATCCTGAATATATTAAAAATCTTAAGTAATTTGTCTTATACTCTTCATTTATGGCTTTTTCCTTCTACACTCCTTTTCCTTCCTCCTTTCTGCCTTTTTAAAGAAAACAAAAGAAATTTTTTTTTAGCGAGAGGTTTCCTATTAACCATTAGACATAGGAACTGATGTTAAGTGGTTACTTACCCAGATAAATTCAAGTAGTTAGCAACAAACTAATTGCTCTGACTGATGGTACCTCATAATAACTTGCTTCTCAGGTTCTGGAGTTTACTGAGCAGTTAGTTGTAAGTAATAACTTGTGATTGGTTTTTGTCAAGAGCCTGTTTCTGGCCCTTCCCCTGGCATATTCCTTTCAGTACTAGTAGTTCATAGCCAGAGATTTTTGGCATTGGTTGAGCAACTTAAGAGTGGAATAAAGAAGTGTTCCTACCATCTTGAGAAAATGATATAATAGTTTCACATAAGAAATAATGCCACATTGAAGACTTTGCTACTCATTATTAGCCAAATTTAGAGGAAATAGTTCTTTAATAACACTTTTACATAGCAATTGGCAGTTAGTTAACAAGGTTATTTCAAGTGAATATGATGCTCCAATGTTAGTGACAAAAATTTAATTATGATATATGTTCATTTTTATAATAATATATTCATATATTTTATTCTTTTTTAAAAACAGGTTGGGAGAAGAAACTTCAGAATGCTGTTTATAATGAACTGAGTGTGTGAGTTTTTCAGCCTATTTTGAGATACTGTTATGTTTAGCCCTATTTACTTTGTGAATTATTGCATATAATATTGTTATTTCTCATTAGTATTTATATAGCATTTCAAATAAGTTAATACTAAAAAGTTAGTCTTGCCAGAGGATTAATAATAAATAGGTAGGGCCTCCCAGGTGGCGCAGCGGTTGAGCGCTGGGTTGTGAAGCTGCCCGCGGCCTCTGCAGCGCCGGTTCGATCCCCAGCTGCTCCCCGGCCACCACGGGAGGGTCCCACATGGCGCGCAGACCTCTCCTGCCGCCCGCTGCTCCCCTCAGCAGTGTACTTCGGTCCTTCTGCCTGCTCTGCTCCCCGCTCTGGCTCTGGTGAATTCTCTCACCCTCCCGCGCTTCTGACTGTACCCTGTGCATGTATAAACAAAACAAACAAACAAACAAACAAATAAATAAAGCATGCCTCTATAAAAAAAAATAATAGTAATAAATAGGTAGTTTTTTAGCCACCAAATTTTTAATTCAAGTTCATTTATCCAGTGTAATTAGAGTGAGATACTTCTCATAATATTTCAGATAACTGCAGCATACCAGCCAGCATTTCTTTCTATTTTTACCTTTTGGGATATTACCCTTTTTTCCTATTTTTTTATTGAGGTAACACTGATTTACAACACTGTATATGATTCAGAGGCTTCCACCACACCACACCCACCATCATGGCACACATAGTCCTCTGTCATAGTCACTGGGCCTACTCTACTCCTTCCTTTGCTTTCCACCTTCCACCTCCATCTTTGGTAGCCTCAATTTTACAGTCAAAGTTCTAGGTTTATTTTTGGTTTGATTTTGTCTGGCCCTTTGATTTGTTTCTCTATATTTCACATAGGAGTGGAATCATCTGGAATTTGTCTTTCTCCTTCTGACTTATTTTTCTTCTCCACCACCTCTATCCATGTTGTTACAAATAGCAATAGTTCAACTTTTTTTTTTTTTTATGACTGAGTAGTAGTCCATTGTGTATATATATTACACATTCTTAATCTACTCATCTGTCACTGGGCACTTAGACTATTTCTGTAACTTGGCTATTGTAAACAGTGATACAATGAACATAGGAGTCATATTTCCCTTTTGAATTAGTGTTTTTGTATTGCTTGGGTAGAAAGCTAGGAGTTGAATTGCTGAATCATATGATACATCTATTTTTATATTCTAAGAAACCTCCACACTGCTTTCCACAGGCACTGGACCAATCTGTATTCCCACCAGCCGTACAAGAGTGTTCCTTTTTCTCCACACCCTTGGCAGCACTTGTTTCTAACCATTCTCACTGGTGTGAGGTGGTATCGCATGGTGGTTTTGGTTTTCATTTCCCTGATGAAAAGTGATGATGAGTGTTTACATGTTTGGCCATCTGTATGTCTTCTTTAGAGAAGTGTCTATTTAGTTCTGTCCAATTTTTGATAGAGTTTTTTTGGGAGGGGGTTTGTTGTTGAATTGTATGTATGTATTTTTTGTTGTTAAATTGTGTGAGTTCTTTGTAGATCTTGGCTATGAGTCCCTATCAGATGCAAATATTTTTTCCTATTTAGTAGGATGCCTTTTCATTTTATTTATTTATTTATTTTTTAAAGATTTATTTATTTATTTATTTATTTATACAAGCACTGGGTACAGTCAGAAGCGCGGGAGGGTGAGAGAATTCACCAGAGCCAGAGCGGGGAGCAGAGCAGGCAGAAGGACCGAAGTACACTGCTGAGGGGAGCAGCGGGCGGCAGGAGAGGTCTGCGCGCCATGTGGGACCCTCCTCTGGTGGCCGGAGAGCAGCTGGGGATCGAACCAGCGCTGCAGAGGCTGCGGGCAGCTTCGCAACCCAGCGCTCAACCACTGCGCCACCGGGGAGGCCTGCCTTTTCATTTTATATTATTATTTTTAAAGTTTCATTTATTTATGCATACAAGAACTGGGATGTAAATCAGAGGTGCGGGACAGTAAGAGAATTCACCAGAGAAAGTGGGGAGCAGAACAGGCAGATCTACTGAAATACACTGCTGAGGGGAGCAGCGGACAAGACAGGAGAGGTCTGCTGTGCCATGTGGGTTTTTCCCTGGCCGGCCATGGATTGAACTCATGCTACAGTGGCTGGCAATAGCTTGATGGCGCTGTCTTTAACACCCGCACCACCAAGGAGGCCCTGTCTTTTCATTTTAAAGATAGTTTATTTCACTGTAATTTCATTTGTTTGTTTTTGCTTTTGTTTTTCTTGTTTTTGCTGTGAAGTCCCCAAAGACATCAGAAGCCATGGAGCACTGAAATCTTACTTCATAGGTTGCTGCACCATGAGGGTTCCTTCCTGGCCGGCCGGGGATCAAACTCATGCTGCAGAGGCTGAGGAAAGCTGTTTGCCTGCTTTCTTCTATGTATTTTGTGGTTTTGGGTCTTACATCTAAATATTTGTTCTACTTTGAGTTAACTTTTACATAAGGTATGATATAGTGGTCTAGTGACACTAGTGGTCTAGTGGTCTTTTTGTATATAAATGTCCAATTTTTCCAACTCATTTTTGTTTTTTGTTTTTTTAATGATTCATTTTTAAAAAAGATTTATTTATTTATGTATACAAGAGCTGGGGTATAGGTCAGAGGTATGGGGGGGTGAGAGGATTCACCAGAGATGGAGTGGGGAACAGAACAGGCAGATTGAAGTATACTGCTGAGGGGAGCAGCAGGTGAGCCAGGAGAGGTCTGCTGCGCCATGTGGGTTGCTCCCTGACAGGCTGGGTATCAAACTCGTGCTGCAGTGGTTGTGGATAGCTTCATAGGTTGCATCTTAATCCCTTGCACCACCAGGGAGGCCCTCCAGCTCATTTTTGAAGATGCTTTCCTTTCTATAATATACTCTCCTTTCTACAATTTACCTAGTACTCTTAGGTCCTTTGCTGTAGATTAACTATCCATTCAAGTGTAGGTTTATTTCTGGGCTCTCAGTTCTATTCCTTTGGTCTGCATGTTTATTTTTATTCCAATACCATACTGTTTTAATTACTATAGCTTTGTATATAGTTTGAAGTCCAAGAAAGTGATACTTTACTTTTTCCACTTTTAAAATCAGGATTGCTGATTGGGGTCAGAATGGGGGGGCTGCAATTGTATGGGGAATATAAAAATAAAATTTATTATTTATAAAAAAATAAATAAATAAAAATAAAATAAAATCAGGATTGCTTTAGCTATTCAGGGATTTTTTGTAGTCCTATGTAAAATTTAGAATGTAAATTTACATTCAAGGTGATAAATGATATGCATGTGTTCATTGCCATTTTGCTACTTGATTTCTCATTGTTTTTATAGTTCTTCTCTGTGCCTAAGGCTTAATCTTAGTCTTTATTGTCTTTTATGTAAAACAGTTTATGTAGAATTAGATAACCTATCATTTCCCCTTAAGAAAGTATGGAAGTAAATAAACCTTTTAAAAGTCTTTCTATATATTAATATATTATAAAAATATATCCTTTAGTCTACTATTGTAATACATATTTGCAAATGCCTGCCATGACTCGGAGGAGCATGAGTGAGCTAAAAATGGAAAGATTTTAGCTAATGGATACCTTAGTATACAGCAAGATCTGGTATGTCTTTTTAGACATTCATAGTGTTAGCTGGAAGAGTATTCATGCAATAGACCTGGATACCTCCAGAATGTCCCTTTCATACAGTTCTCTTTGTCTTTATCTTATAGATTACATGACATAGGTTGCCATATTCTGTTCCAGAAAATTTTCTTATAGACATTTGAGCCTTTTACACTTAGGTTTCAGGATAAATGCAACTTATTTGGTATAACATCAGCCTTTTTTATGTGTTGAAATCTCACGTTGGGTGCAGAATTTCTTGAGAATTCAGTTTATGGTTCTTGATTATTAAAATGTGATTGCTTTGCTGTATGTACAAGTCATACGACTAGTTTCAACAGATGTTATATGTTGTTGTGAAAGAAATGAAACTTTTATTTAAGTAAAGATCAACTTCTCATGTTTTTCGATTGCCTTCTGTCTTTGATTTTGCATGACTCTATGCCTCAATCATTATATTCCAACCATTCTGGCTTTTTTTTTTCCTTCTGATTTTTAGAGATTCCAAATATGATCACCTCTGGATCTTGTGCTTGTTCCTCTACCTTTATATTTCCTCTGCCCCCAGGTCATTGCATGGTTGATTCCATCTCTTCGCTTATATCTTGGTTCAGATATTAGTTTCCCTAGACACTTTCCCTTCCCTTCCAAACTACTTCTATCTCCTACCTTGCCTTCATTTTCTCATGGCACTAATTACTATCTGATATTATTGTATTTGTTTGTTTTTGTAACTATTGACCATCTTCATAAATTTTTAGGTACATTAGAGCAGGGTTATTGTCTTAATCACCAACATGTACTGGTATCTAGAATGGCTCAAATATTTGTTGAACAAATCTCTTTTCTTAATAAAAACAACACATTTTAATATAAAATATAATGTTACTTAGAGAACAATTTATAAGATATTAAAATTTTAATTTATTTAAATTTGTGTATTTGTGTTACAATTATAGATGTTATGAAATATAGCTTGTATGTTATTATTTCAACTATATAAAATATGTATTTATGGAAAAGGAAACTGGAAGAAAAGAATTGTTATGTTAGTAAATTAATGAATTTTTTCAACCTTTAAAATTCCTTTAAATGCTATATTTACATGGTAAAATGAAGTTACAACATATGTATTTTCATATAAGCGTTTGTGGAACTAAGCAGTTTTAGAGTTACCTCAATTTATGAATTTAGGTTATTATACAATTTAGCTTTTAATAACAAATTAAATTGCAAATCTAAAAATGCAATACTAATAGGATAAGAAAAAAAGTCTTATTAAGCTGTTGCTTTTCATGTAAACACAGAGAACTGCCAACAAATATTCTTTTTCATTTCTTATATTGACTACAGGGGTAAGTAATTTCTAACCAAAGAGAATTAATTACCAAAAGTAATGTACAATATTTAGCTGCTTCTTTTTGTCCCTAGGTATCCTTTACCTAGTCATCCTGCTGCACCTCCTGAGCATCTTAAAGAACCTTTGGTATACATGAGAAAAGCACAGGTTGGCTATCGTTCATTTTTAACTTTATTTTTTCATGTCAAATTAAATAATTCAGAGCAAAAATTTCATATTTATATCAGGAATATATGTCATTATGTGAAACACTGGATAAGTACCTATCTAGTTCTTGTGTATAGTGATGTGAATGTGTCAAATGCTACCAGTAGACCACCAAGGAACTTAAGTGTCGTGAATAGTGTTTGCACTTTTTCCTGTGTACATACAGAAACCAGGGATCACACTTACTTAACTATTCTAATCCTAAAACACTGAGTAGAAGGAAAAAAATCATGCACCATATTGGTCTGAAATTTAAAATATGATGAAAATATTTTGCAGCATTTCATTCCTCATGCTCTGTAATATTAAAGGAACAAAATGGGACTGAATTGACTCTCCAAATTTTCGGCTTTTGTAACCAAAGTTACTGATATATTTGAAATACATTTGTCCTCACAGGAGGCTATTACATTGTATCTAAAATGGGGTAAAAAAATGAAAAATCACTTTAAAAGAATAAAGTAATTCAAACAGAAAAACTGTAAAAAGTTGTTAAAATGGAGACCTAAGTTCTGTCACATACCCCTACCACATTTAAATGTCCCTTGTTTCCCTGTGTGTGGCAGTGTTTGTGAGCCTTCCCTGCAGCGCTGCCAGCACCTCTGGCCACTGCTGAGGTGAACATTAGAGTCCTCCTTCCTTCCCATCATATTTTGAGAAATTATTATGAAAAATTTCAAATATACCCCAAGGAACCCCCAGAGACCCATTACCCAGCTTCAAGAGTTTGTAATGTTTCTGCTCCTCCTGCGAAGCATTGAGTTACTACAGTCCATGCAATGCAGGGGATGTTATGCAGATTTTTACTTTTCATTTCAAAGAACCTTCAAAATCAGATGGCAAAAGTGAACAATTAAAGCAAAAACATGGCGATATTTGAAGAAATATATAATGTTACTTCTACCTGCAGGTGCTACCTTGAAACCTAGTAATCAGACAATATTATTATGTCATAAAGCTTAATTGTTAGTGAAGATGTGTGAAAGACTTGTCTTTGTTATAAAGATAAAAATTCAAGAAAATAAAACTAAAAATGGTTAGTCTAAAGTTTTGTGGTGAAATTTTAAAATTTTCAAGAGATTTAGGGAACTATCAAGTGTAAGAAACAAAAAACGAAAGTTGATTTCCTATCGTGAGTAAAAAGAAGAGACTGAGAGTGAATAATAAGTTCGTTTTTAAAACCTACTGCTGGTTGTTGAGCATATATGAATGCAAGTGTGTGTGGTGTGTACGTATGTGGTGTGTACGTGTGTGGTGTGTACGTGTGTGGTACCTTCTCTTTTCTGTCCTGACTTACCCGCTGTATCAGGAGCTAGTACCCTGCAACCTGGGACCAAATCTGCCCTACCACCTATTTTAATACAGCTGGCAAGCTAGGAATGTTTTGGCTTTTACTTTTTCAACTGGTTGAAAAAATCAGAAAAAGAATACTATCCTGTGGCCCATGAAAATTGTAGGCTCTAATAAAATGGTTTATTGGAAAACATTGTCATGCTCATTAGTTTGCATGTTGCCTGTGCTTGCTTATGCCCTACAATGTCAGAGTTGAGTAGTTGCAACAGAACGTGCTTATGAAACACAAACCCTAAAATTTTTGCCCCACGCCCTTTTACAGAAAGTTTGCCAACGCTTGCACCTTAATTATTGATTCTGAAAGGACATGGCCTGTGCTTTTCCTCTTCAGCATCCAGCACAGTATGTGCAATGCAGAACATTCAAATGTTGTTGAAATAACTGATTCTTTAACCTTAGTCACACTGAAAACCCCCCTCTTAGTGTCTGTCTCTATTCATTCCTGTATTTGTTCTCCCTAAGTCATCTGGTTCTTAAGCTCTCTGTTCTATTGGGCAGTTTTCTCCTCTTTGCTTGAAAGCTGCCTGTTCTGGATGACATGACTACCTTTCTGTCATGTTCTCTCTTGCACCGAATCATCTCTTGCCCCTCTGAGACTTATATTCTAGAGGTCATTCTGTTCCTCAACTATAGTTGCCTCTATCACTTACTTTCTCTCTTTTCCCAAACTGTTGAATACATAAGAGTAAGTTCACTTAGGGTCTGTATTGACAATTAGTTTAATCCATTTATTTACTTTCTAAATGGATTCATTTTGCTGCAAGTCAATACTTTTATTATTTATTATCTGCTTTCCAATTAGGTTTTGTCATGATTGTGTAGTCCCCAATTCTACCTCTAATTTACTCATTAACATTTGCCACTTAGTTTACTAAGAATATTCAGGTCATCTCATTCCAACTTCTACAACTTCCCTTTTATTGGCTACCACATCATTTTTTGGCTGCATCCCCCTTTGGTCTACTGTGATACCCCCCTATCTACTGTGATGTCTCATTTCTTCTGTGAGATCAAACTCAACATGTCTACAACTGAGTTTATAGTGTTATTTTTAAAATGAGCATTTTCTCTGACTTTATTTTTGTTAATTGGTTTCCATCATTATTATAGTAATTTAGATTTGAAATATCTCTGATCTCAGTTTTATCCAAATCTCACTAAGTTCTATAAATTATTTTTATAGTCTTGTATTTTAAAGTCTCATAGCTTTCTGTTTCTTTTTATTATCATAGTCATTACCACAATGATGATGGTGATGATAAGAACTAGCTTTTAGTGAGTGCTTACTTTATTTCAGGTACTGTACTTCATTTCCCATCCTTGTCTTATTCTTGCACGCCCCTCTTTCAATATTTTTTGTCCCAATTTCCTTATATACTGTGAATACTCCTAACTTTAACTACAAGCAGTTGAACATTTATAGTGCATCTCATTGCCCTCTATTAAACCTTCAGTGACTCCCTATTGCCCAACAAATTAAATTCCTATTGCAAAGTTCAACACTTAAGAATTTTCACTTTCTGTACCCAGCTTCCCCTTCCACTTTATCAATCTCTGCTGTCTTCCAACTCTTTTATATACCCTTCCAAGTGAATCATTTTGCCTTTCCCTGTTATATCTTAAACACTTAAAAATCTCATCATGGAAAACCCTTCTGCTTTGCATATGAAAATTCCATCTATTTGTGAGGGTCAGCTCAGATAGCCCCTCTTCTCTGATGTTGTGAACCTTGTTGAAAAAATCTGTGCCTCTTTTTGTAATCTTATATCACGCTATCATTTTGTAGCCCATATTACAAATTATACTTTATTCTAGTAATTTCTATACACATCTTTCATACTATTGTTATAAGCCTCTTGAAAGCAGTAACAATTTAGAAACATTTCTATGTAGTGTTCCCCATTATATCTAGTGAACTAAGCTTTATGTGGCAGGAGCTTACAAAGTTTATGTTGAATTAATAGTAAAGGTATTTATTATCTCTCTGGAAATTATTAAAATATTTAAAATTACATATATATGTATAAATTATAATCCTACTGTTGGTAGGACTATAATTGGTACAGCTATTATGAAAGCAGTATGGCAGTTTCTCAAAAAATAATAACTAGGAACTCCATATGATCAAGTTATTCCAGTTCTTGGTATTACCCCCCAAAATACAAAAACTAATCAAAATGGTATGTGCACTTCCCGAAATTTATTCCAGTATTATTTATAATAACCAAGAACTGGAAACAAACTAATGTCCACCAACTGACAATGGATAAAGATAACTGGTTTATATATACACAGTGGAATATTATTCAGGTGTAAAAAAAAAAGATGAAACCCTGCTATTGGTGTACTACAGTAAGTATGTGTGTACACATACAGATTTTTAATGATGCACACCTAAAACCTATATTATGATGTGTTGCTACAAAACAAAAATGAATCCTCAAATCAAAAGTACATCATTTTGTAGAAATATAATTAAATAGGAAATTGCATATAATATAATCTTAAATGGAAAAAGAAAAATGTGAAACAATATAATTCTGCACTATCTGTAGCTACACACATGCAAATATCTCATTTATTCACTATGCATAGAAAACAGCAACAAAATGTTAGCAGTTGTTGGCTGATAGCATTTTATGGATGCTTAGTTATGATTTTATTCTTTACTATATTTTTCTGTTTTCCAAATTATCTTATAAAATGTTACTTTTATAATCAGAGAAGAATTGCTAAAGTCTTTTTCCATTAGCTAGCTGGGTTATGTTCATTATGTTTTACTTTATTTTTTGTCAGGGTGAAGAAAGTAATTTTTAAATTTGTAATTTTATAGAGTATCTTTACATGCTATATCTTTATTAAATGATATTTACAACTTATTGTTTCATTGTTATAAAACAGTAGTGAGGAAGTAGATAAAAATGCCAATGTGGTTATAATTCCTTTGTCTCCCCTGACTTAGAAATTGCTCTATTTATAAACTCTTGAAATCGTTTCAGTTATACCATAGATTCCAATTATTAGGAAAACTGATTTGAAGGCAACAATAATTTCATTTGGAGAGGATATGGGTTTGAGTAAAAGGCATTATCTTCCAATTTAAACATTGTAAATGTAAAAGGCCATTCATTTTCCTCTTAAATAACATTTTAAAAGCTTTTTATTTGTCTTGTAAGTCTTTTGGGTAGAAACCATTACTTTATATTAATGCACTGTATTTTTCAATAACTTATTTGCTACTTTCACTTCTTTTTAGAGGATGCTAAGTATTCATTGAAATTTTAATTTAATAACATAAAAATAATAGCTTATTAAAGTATATATGGTAATCGATTTATGATTGACTATTGAAATTAACTTATTTCAAGTTTACAAGAAAGATAAGGGATAGAGAAGAAGGTAGTCAATATGGTGAAAAAACAGTAAGACAAATCCTGTTTGTGATACATTCTGAAAGATAACTGACATGGGCTCCTCATGAAAGTATCACAAAAAAGAAAAGAACAAAGAGACTCTAGATTAAGCTACATTGAAAGAGACCTGACAACCAAGTATAATGTAATGAGTGAATTTTTAATGATTTCTCTATTTAAAAATATAAAAGTCATTTCATGAATACCTGGAAAATTTTGAACATTTACTAAATATTAAATGATATGAAACGTTAGTGTTAATATTCTAGGTGTTATATTGGTCTTGTGGTTATATAGAAGGAAGTTATTCTTAAAACTTTCCAGTTGATGTGTTTAAGGGTGAAATTTCATCTTTGGAAAAATTATCATAATTTCCGTAAAGTTTTATTTACTACTTTAAATAGTTTTCACTAATTGAATTTATAACATGCTAAATTTAACTTACCATTTAGTCATCTACTGTTTTTCCTTATAATATTTATCACAATATGAGTTGCTTTATTACTTAATCTGTCTTCATTCCCTTTCTCTGCTAGCATATGAGGACTGAGACTTCCTATTATTCACGGCACTAATGATAGTGTCTGGCATATAGAAGGCAGTCATCAGTATATGCTGAGTGAACTAATGATTGAAGATAACTAACTCAATCAATCTCATCATTTCAATATAGTTCATAATATCTTTAATTTTTAAAATCAGTGTCACTATCACTAACCAGAAACAATAATAGACCATTCTTATGTTTCAGGGAAGTTGGGAAAAAAGAATTTTGAAGAGTTTAAATAGTATGTGCACTGAACTGAGTATCCCACTGGCACGAAAGGTACTTTTAACACTTAAGTGTTTTATTATGAATCAAATACCAGGATGTATCATGAAATTATAACTCTTAGGCAGATTTATTTTTTTTACTAGTATATCAGTTTGTTTGGAAACAAAAAGCTATAAAATACTGATTATGTGGGTATATTTATAGTAAATTTCTATTACAGGTACTGTTACACTTTTGTAATGAATATATCTTCAGAAAAATAAAAGTATAGAAGCTACAGTGTAGATTACATAGAGATTTGGCCGTAAAGGTTATAATTTAACTAGATAAAATTAATGGTTTTAATTACTTTTAGTCACCTTTTTTGCAAATTAGCATAATAGCATACTTCTTGAATTAGAGATGGAGTTTAGGCCAACTATCATCTTGTGATAGTCAATATGGTATCATCTTTCAGTATTAATGTAGGTAATACAAAGAATGAATTATCAACTTTCTGAAACACTATTTAGATCTAATTATATTAGATTTATTTAGATCTCATCTGTTGCTCTGGGCTTTTAGATGAGGAGTATTCTGAATTCTTTATAGCTGCTTACAAGTAGGAGAGAATAAATTGCTCTTCATTCTCCCTACCTATTCATTCCCTGCTGTTGTACAGGATATATGGATGTACTTTGGATATATCCAAGGACAAAAGACTGAAGTCACCAGAAAGATGGTGTAAAAAAGGAATAAATTTATATGAAATACTGTCTAAATATGTAGTATTGTATAATATACTGTCTTTCATATAGGAAGATGATGCTACTGACTCACAGTCACACTCTCTTGGCCAGTCCCCCTTGTGATGCATTTCTGAGATTGCTGGATGGGGTAAGAGAAGTAGTATGTGGCTGAGGAGCAGTTTTTCTTTGTGAAATTTACTGGCCAGTACAGATCATTACCTTCTTTTCTTGGACTCATTAGCACCATATTCTAACTAAGCCATTGAGACTAGCTATAATAGTTAAATAATAGTAATTTAAGTGTAATTCCAAAAATAAAAAGTTTACCATCTGTAATGAAATTATTTTTCCTTATGTTTGGTAGTTTATTTAAACTTTCGGATAAATTATTGGTTGTTAGTTCTCAGTTACATTGCTAAACATGATAAAATGAAACCAATTTTAAAATTACCTTTTTTAGAGGCCAGTTGGAGAACAGAAAGAACTTCTCAATAAATGGAATGAAATGGGAACCGATGAACCAGGTATAGGAAGAATTTTCTAAAAAATATGTCAATCAATTTTATAAACATGAGTGACAACTATATATCATTTACTATGATAACTAGGTGTGAATAATTGCATATACAAACATCTACAAAGTCACCCTTAGCAAAATGTGTGCGGAAGTGGGCAAGAAATGTGTGCCATAATGGAAGATACAGTGTGTTATTATTAGAGGTTCAAAAGGGAGAACAGTTCAATAAAACTGGAGAAATTTACTAAGTGTTCACATTGTATTCTAAGTACTCTGAGAATTCTCAGAGTGACTTTCGTTTTTCACTTCAGCTATACATAATCTATTACAGATTTATGAAAGGGGGATTCTTACTTTCTTCTAAAAGATTCTTACTTTCTTCTAGGTTGTAAAGGGAAGAGACTCATTTTTGTGTTCCCAATGCTTAATAAAATGTTTGACACATATTTGATATCTGCAAATGTTTGAATTAACCTAGTTGCACAGCAATGTGTGAAAGAATCATTAACCTTTATTTTTAACAAGCCTTCATATATCTTAACTAGAGTTATCTTTCTTGTTATTTCTAGATTTAAGCCTTTTCAGACCTGTTTATGCACCTAAGGATTTTCTCGAGGTAAGTTCTATTGGATAAACATGTATATTAATAAGGGTACCTCTAGGCAAAGGAGTAGCCATATAAAATGCAAAGGAACCATTTAAACAATGGAATGACATGATCACAAAGATATATAAAGAACTCACACGACTCAACAAGAAGTAAACAATCCAGTCAAAAAATGGGCAGAAGAACTTAAAAGACACTTTTCCAAAGAGGAAATGAAAATGGCCAACAGGCATATGAAAAAAATGTTAACATCTCTCATAATCGGGGAAATGCATATCAAAACCATAATGAGTTGCCACTTTACACCAATGAGAATGGCACATATTAAAAAAACTAGCAACAATAAATGTTGGTGACGATGTGGAGAAAAAACTCTCCTACACTGCTGGTGGGAATGCAAACTGGTCCAACCACTATGGAAAGCTGTGTAGAGGTTTCCGAAACTACTGAAAATGGAGCTACCATATGATCCAGCAATTCCACTCCTAAGGATCTACCCAAAGGACACAAAAACATCAGTTCCAAAAGATCCCTGCAGCCATATGTCTACTGCAGCACTATTTATAATAGGTGAGACTTGGAAACAACCCAAATATCCCCAAATAGAAGACTGGAGCAAAGATGTGGTATATATACACAGTGGAATACTATTCAGCAATTAAAAAAGATAAACTAATGCCATTTGTAGCAACGTGCATGGAGCTAGAAGGGATTATGCTCAGTGAAATAAGTCAGAAGGAAAAAGAAAAATATAGGATGGTTTCACTTACAGGAGGAATATAGGGGAACCAAATAAGAGATCAGGGAAAAAAATAACAACAATAAAAAACACAACACAGCAAAACAAAAATAAACAGACAACTATAAATAGAGACATTCTGCAGGGGGCAGAGGGAGCAAGAGACATCAAAACAAGGGCGGGAAGAGCACAAGGGATTATGGTGATGGTGCACTGGTGAATTGGTGGTGGAAATTCAATGGGGAATACACATGAGAAAGTAAACATTGTATAAAATAAATAAATAAATACCAGTGACTGTAAATCATGTACCCTGCTACTTAACACATGTGGGTACTCAGTGAATCATTTTTATTTTTATTTCTTCCCTGTTAATTTAGCCTAGCAAGAACCGATAAAGGTCTGAACTAAGAGAACACCTTTGGAAATGGAAAGAAGTCAACAGATTTAAAATAGATTTTAAAGGAGGCTTTGGGATCTGATTAGATAAGGGACTGTGAGAAAAAGAAAGTGTGATCTTTAAGTGTCCAGATGGAGTAATTGGGCAGAAG
Source organism: Talpa europaea (assembly GCF_964194135.1). Taxonomy (NCBI): domain Eukaryota; kingdom Metazoa; phylum Chordata; class Mammalia; order Eulipotyphla; family Talpidae; genus Talpa; species Talpa europaea. The sequence goes on along the minus strand of NC_140071.1, from coordinate 129,784,492 downwards.
TAACTTGCCCTTGTGATAGAAAATACTGGAGAAGGAACGGGTTCATTAGCAAAGATGAGCTTAATTAAGTTTGAGAGGCATATCAAGCATTCAAATAGAACTCTTCTATAGGGAGTTGGAACCCATTAATTATTTTAATGCACCTTTCTTTGATTCTACTCTTATACCTTATGTATAATCCATCAGCAAACCCTATCAGCTTACCTTCAAAATATATTCAGATCTAAACACTTCTTATCACACCACTGCTACCTCTCTGGTCCAAGTTACCATCTCTTGTCTGGACTATTTCAGATGCCTCCTAACTGGTTTCCTGTTTTTCCCTTACCCTTGTGGAGAATCTGTCCTTAGCAGTTTCCAGAGGAAGCCCTTTCAGTACAATTCAGAATAGTGACTCTTCTAGTATCCAGTTATTTTTCATGTCATTCTACTTAAAAATTAAAGTCACAACAGTGAGTTTACACATCCTACTTAGTCTACCCTCTCTGAATTCATCTCTTTTCTTTCTTCCTTGTTCTGCTCTAACCACTTTAGCCTCCATGCTTTCCCCTGATTTTCTACCCATCTAAGGGCCTTTGCTTCTTGTTTTCTTTTTCTGCAATGCTTCCTTCCTCCCACACACCTCCAACCCCGCCCCCCCATACCTGCCTGCATATTTCCTCACTGTTGTCTTTGCTTAAGTGTCTCCTCAGCAAAGCCTTCCCTGACTTCCTTGCATGGACCTTACATGCTTGCAACTCCTTATCGCTTTCTTACCTTTTGACATAACTTTTATCATGCACCATACTATTTTTCTATTTTGCTCTATGCCTGTCTTCTATTAGAAGTTACACAGGAGCAGGAGAGTCTTTCTGTTTTGTTCAGCTATACCAGTTACACAGTCACGTAGTGGAAAAGACTCACAAGACTTCATAGGCACAGCCACATAAGGCTTTCTTTCAGCAAGAAAAATGAAGCACATGCAAACAAAGAGATCCAAACTTCAGGCATACCTCCTAGTGGCATCTCTCAGTTGCACAGGATGTGTTTTGTCTTTGGATTGCGAACCACCAAGATACAAGTAAGAAACTTTGGTCTTGGGAATCAAGACACAAATTTTCCAAGAGATCTTTTATACCCCCACTGGTTAAATCAGGTGCAAAACAGCAACCTGAACATTTTCCATGAACTATGTAAATAAATTGATATAGAGTACCTTTAAGGTGCATTAAATAGCACATTATAAATGAATAATTGGTACATTCTATCCCATCATGGCCAAGAATCACTACCAGACTTCCATAATCTCTGGAGCTACCGCAAACCAGCTGCAAGTCTTTCCTGGCCTTCGCTGCTCTGTCTCTAACTAGAACAGTGCTTAAACCATTGTTGTTCAATAAAGAATTATTGAATGAATGAGTATACGAGTGAATGAATCTTTCACATTTTCTGAACCTGTTGGTTCATACCTTATTGTCAGTATAAAGCTTTCTGAGAAATAATTTCAGGCCTTTCAGAGTTTGAACCGAATAAGAAGTTTGTACCTGTATGTTGATTGGCATTATTTCTTTTAGTTTATTGAAGGTTTCTCCCAAACTTTGCTTTTCTAGCACTTAACAGCTAAAATGTCATGTATGTTTGTATGGTTATCTTTAAGCAAGTTTTCTCCTTAATTGTCATAACATTCAGTTTCCTTAAGGACTATTGCTGAATTGATCCTCATATTATTCATACTGAGATTATTCATTAATTCAAATTATTTCTATAATTTGAATATTCTGTAATTATTTCCTTATAGTTTTTGCATTTCTATATTTTCTCTTATCCATTATCCAGATATTTATAATTTCTTCTCCTTTTCTGTTCTGTATTGTGATTTTCCCATGCAGTATGATGCCTTATTTGGATAATCAGGCTAAATTGTGCTGTTCTATATTAATCTGTATTTAACACTGTTGAGTCTCTGCTAAATATTTAATTTTAAAAACAAATACCATTAATATTTTTAGTTTCAATTTGATGTTTGCAATTTTAGACTTTATAAATCTTTGGTATTACAACACATTCCATTTTATTAACCATTAGTTTCCATTTTTATTAAGACCTTTCTCAGATATGATTGTGTTTCTGTCATCATCATCTCCTTCACTGGATTGTTGATGAATTCTTTCAGAAGTTTCCATTTGAAAATATTTTTTTTTGACCATCATTGTTTCCCTAAATTGCATGTTAATTGTTAGAAAAACAAGAAAACATATAAAGCAAAACTTATAATACCCTCACACAGCAATAAACAACGTTGCTATAAATTTAACTTAAATATTATAAACACTTTTTGTATTATTACCTACAGTTCCCATATTACAGTATACAAACCTACTATCCTGTATTTTCTAATGTGAATTAACCATAATTTGTCATTCCCACTAATGGAATATTTATGCTTTTTCATATTTTTCTGTGATAAACAGTACTTCATTACTGTTCTTTCTGTACTTTCTTTGTAGGTATCTTATTTTCATACTTATAGAAATGAGATTTCTAGAATAATAATATGCAAATATCTAAGGCATTTTTATATGCTTAATTTTGAAAAGTATATAAATGATCTTTCTTATTAGCTTGATTTCTGAAATATCTTTCTTCTTGCCCCCATGTATTTAGTTTAGAACTTATATCCTGCACTGTTGCTTTTTCTAAAAACTATCTTCCTATAAACCTTGTCAATATCTGTTTTTAAAAGGGTTAGAGTTGGCTTTAAAATTTTCCCTAGCAGTGGGTGGGGGAAAGCAAATATTGTCTAAAAAAATGTAAAAAAAATAAAACTAGAAAAAAAAATAAACACAAAGGGAAAATAAATTTTCCCTAGTAAAATATACAATCAAGTGATTTTTATTTTTCTATCACCTTCCCTGGTGACATATCTATAATTAAGCAATTTTTATTTTTGCCTATCATCAAAAAGGTTTCTTTTTAACTACATTTAATAGTAGATCATTAGTTGGACTATTAAGCCATCCTAACTAAAAGAATATTTATGGTATTTTAACATTTCAGTACAATTTTATAGTATTTTACAGTGTACTTAAACAATATGTATAATCCCAAATAGTTTCTAATTATATGGTGATACACCAAGAATATGATTGCCAATTTTATAAGTATAAACCTTTTATTAAGAAACTAACAAATTTTGTTGGATTTGTCTTTAAAGGTATTAATTAATCTTCGCAACCCAAATTATGAAAATGGTGATTCTCTTAGTTTCAGGACTCATTTGGGTTTAATCCAGGTTCCTCTGAAAGTGAAAGACATCCCTGAATTGGTAAGTATAGGCATTTAAAATAAATTAGCTTACTAAAGAAAATAATCAGAAAAATATTTCAGTGCAGCATGTATCTAAGTGTTAAGATAGCCTCACTAAATAAATGAATAAGGTGAAAGTTTTTGTTAGAGAACGAGTTGCTTTGCTAGTAACTCAAAGATGAACTTGCATTAATCTATAAATGCTTTTTTTTTAAAAGATTTATTTTTTTTATGCAAACAAGAGTTGGGGCACAGGCCAGAGGAGTGGGGGGGGTGAGAGGATTCACCAGAGACAGAGTGGGGAACAGAACAGGCAGACTGACTGAAATACACTGTGGAGGGGAGCAGCGGGCGAGTCAGGAGAGGTCTGCTGCGCCATGTGGGTTGCTCCCTGGCCAGCCTGGGGGTCGAACTTGTGCTGCAGAGGCTGCGGATAGCTTCACAGGTTGTGTCTTAACCCCTTGTGCCACCAGGGAGGCCCTGTAAATGCTTTTGTATATCCCCATTTTAATAAACATCTTAGATTTGTAAGCAGCTTGTTGGTATTCAGGTACCTATAAAACTGAAATGATATAATTTCATAAAATATCAAGAAAGGTACATTTTGTTTAGTTCAGTCAACCTCTATTAAGTTCATGACATGATCACACACTGTGGGAGACGTGGGAGAGTAAGAGTGAACTAGAGATTGTCTTTACTCTGGCGACTATCACTTTTGACAAGGAAGTTAGTTTTAAAACATAGTAATTATAGAAAGGTAGAAAAGTTTCCTGAGTAGAATGAAGAAATTATCACTCTTGGAACTTGAGGTGATGATGCTAAGTGAAATAAATGAGCAAATAAAAGATAATTATAAGATGGCTTCACTCATTTGTGAAATACACATAACCAAAGAAAAACTGACAAAATTAGCTTTTAGATTCTGTGAAAAACATGGTGGTGATCAGAGGGGAAGGGTGGGGGGGGGTGGGACAGCGGGAAGAAGGGGTCGTGTGACAGTGTGATAGAGTTTTGTAAACATGTGGCAAAGCAAAAAAAAATTTGATTGACAAAAAGAAATGTATCAGTTTTCTTTTGTTAAGGACCTCAACATATGGCATATGGAAATATAAATGCTGTCTTGTCTTTGGTGAACCTGAGAAAAACTTGTAATTCTAAACTTTACTGTTATTAAAATAGCTGATGGGAGACTGGTACATGAATTAAACATGGAAGGAGAAGGTCAAGTCTAAAGCCTGCAGAAGATAGGGGGTATGGATGAGCAGTGTGCCAGTAATCAGTTTATTTTTCAGGTCCAATCTACCTTTTCTTGTTCTACTTTGTTATACTGGAGCTGGACATTATAAACATTTCTCTGTTGCCAATGAGCTAGATGTTAGACTTTGTCAATAGAGAGTTCTGAAGGGACACTGGAAGACCATAGCCAGAGAAAAGGGCTTCTCTTCCTGGATCCCTTATTGGGACCAACAGATCAGCAGCAGGGAGCCTGGTAGCTCTCACCTGGGCAGCTGTCAGCCCACCAGCTCCAGTATGTACCCTCCCTGCACATCTCTGTGGTAGCAGTCTCTCTCCACAAAGGTGTGACCTGTGTTGAGGGCAGGGCATCCTTTTTGTGTTCTCAATTTCCTTCTTGTTTCACTTACCTTTAGCCTAAAAGTCAGAGTTGTTTTCTACATTTGTTATTTCTGTTTTTTTCCTGTTCACATTTCCAGTTTTTGTTTCCTGACTGGACACTGACTGATGCAAGTAGTTGATTTTCTTCATAGACCTTTAGAAAAGCTCAGAGTTTGGAGACGCCATATGTTATGAAAGGCCATGGTGAGCCATGGGGCTAGAAATGCAGAGTGTGAAATCCATGTCAGGAGGGTTTACACCTCTCAGACTTCTACTGCCCTGCATAGTCGGGTAACTCCTCTGCCTCCTTGAAGACCAGAGTCATATTCTTTGGAGAAATAGACTGAGACACACTATGAACGCAGAAGCCTCAGACGTAGAGCAGGATAGCCAATAGGCACTGTCTTGAAAACAGAGAAATTAAGTGAAAGTTGACTTACTTGTAAGGGGATTTGAGAACCCTGACAAAGAGGTAGCTGGCTGGCTATAAAATGTCTCCCAATGAAGGCTACCACACTCTATGCCCAATTCTTGCAGACAGAGCTTCTAGTCATTTTTAATTCCCTCATTTCTAAATATGAATCTTCCATCTTCAAAGACTGAGACCAAAATGAAAACAAACAAAAATTAAAAGGAAGAAATACTTCCTCTGAGTACTTGTGACCACTAATAACCTTTTCAAGTTTGAATTTATATTCACTCTTACAGGATAGTATAAGTCTTAACTTGGCACCAGCTTCGCTTAGATCAGTAGAACAATGCAGGGCAGAAAGCATAGCATGTCACTGTGTCAGTGTGCCGTTAATAGGTAGACCTTCACTGTCCTTACAGCCAACCAGAGGCTACTTCCCATCCCCCACAAGGAATGTATACCTTTGGAAGTGACAGGTCACTTAGGTACAGTGTGGGAAAGCCTCTTACACAATAGGAACCTTTTCTTGTAATTCACATGATGATACCTTCATGTCCTTTCAAGAGGCACCACCTCAGGCCTGTGTTTCCAGTAGACTTTTATATAGTTCCACGCACAGTCCTCCATTTCAGATTTAATTTACCAGTCATACTTTTTTCAGCAAATAATGTTGCTTGGCAAAATAGCTGGTATTCCTTTGTAACCCAGTACATTTTTGGAATAACAGTGCTGGGAGATCATCAACTTAAGGTCATCTTCACATGAACAGAGGAGTTAGCTTGTTATGAATGGATTCTTCCCAATAAGACTTAAAAAATCATTTTTCTCAGAGAAAAGATCTTATTTGTGAAATAAGAATGGAATTTCATTAAAACAACAAAATAAAACATTACAGAAATGCAAAGGAGCTTTTAGGAATCAAAAATATGGTAAGCAAAGAAAAGATTGTAGAAGATTTGATTTTTCTCTATTTTAGTAAAGAAAATCTGTGTCAGAAAATAGAGTAAAAGCAAAAAGCCATAAGGAATGAAAAATAAGAGGTAAAATATTTTTTAAATTAGAGGATAGGGCCTCCCCTGGTGGCACAGGCAGTTGAGCACCGTGCTGTGAAGCTGTCACAGCCTCTGCAGCGCAGGTTTGATCCCTGCCGGCGAGGGTCCCACATGGCGCAGCAGACCTCTCCTGTCTCGTCCGCTGCTCCCCTCAGCAGTGTATTTTGTCAGTCTGCCTGTTCTGTTCCCCTCTCTGTCCCTGGTGAATCTTCTCACCTCCCACATCTCCAGCCTGTACCCCAGCTCTTGTATGCATAAATAAATAAATCTTAAAAAAAAATTAGAGTATAAATTCAGGAGGGCTAAAAACTGACCGAGAAGAATTCCAGAAAGAGAAAACAAAGGTAAGTGAATTATTAAAATTTCCAAGAACTGAAAGACAGGGATTTCTAGGGTGAAAAGGCCCACCACACCTATGTTACGAAAGAGAAAATATGCACACCGAAACACCTTTGCAAAAAGGAGGATTCTGGAAACATTTTATAAATAAAAAAATAGTATATATATAGTGTCAGGAGTCAGAGTAGCTTTGGACTTCTTGACAATATGAATTCAAGCCAAAGATTTTAAAGTAATGTCCTGAAAAATTTGAATGATTTCAAACCTAGGTGTCTGTATGTACCAATAGACAAATGTGGAATTGAAGTAGACATTTTTGGTTCTGTATGATCTAAAATATTTACTCTTGTTCAGGGAGCTATTGGTAGAAGTGCTTTAAAACAGGCTCTGAAACTAAAGGTGAAATAAGGGACACAGGGAATAGGGTCCACCCTAAGAGGAGAGAATTTCCAGAAAGTCAGTGATGAGAAGTTTTAGGACAAAGGCCATTCAACAGATTTGAAACACAGTGGTCTCAGTTTGGAGCAGGAGATTGGAGGATTCTAGGGTGAATCCTTGCAAGAAAAACACCAAAAGTATGGATGATTTGTCAGCATCAACCCCATGCAAAATTGTATTGTGGAGGGTCTTTTCAGAATTGTTAAAGAATGTAGGAAGAGCTAAGTGATTAGAGAAAATTAATTTCATTATCAACTGCATGGAAAAGGGTAAGAAAGGAAACATTTATAATATATTACATGACTCAGCAGTTCATAATATTTAGTCATAATTATACAGCTATTAATATGGGTTTAATCAAGAATTAGGATGAAATTATGTGAGAATGATGGAAGGAGGAGAGAGTGTACATGAGCTCAAATCCTTATTTCCCATAAAAAAATATATATCTGAAGCTGGTGAATTAAAAATAGAAATGTAAACTTGTTACTTGAAATACTATGATAAATACCAGAGAAAAAAGTGAAAGTTATTGTCCCTGGATAGTGGGCTAATTATGATTGTGTATGTGCTACGTCTTTTAGCTGATTTGACTTCTTAAACTGTTTGCTGCATGTAGAAATAGTATAATATGTGATTAGGTGGTTAGATTCTGAGGCCAACCAAAAGATTTAAATTCTTGCTCTGTCACATTAATGGCTGTGTGACCTTGAGCAAGTTTTCATGACCTGGAGGTCTTAGTTTTCTCATTTGTGAAATATGTTTACAAATAATATCTCATACAAGTATTGTACAAATCAAAAAGTGAAAATAGAATTATGTAGAATTATGTAGTAGAATTATGTCCCCCCCAAAGATAAGTTAAAGTCCTAATCTATAGTACTTTGAATGGGGTATTATTTGGAAATAAGATCTTTGCAGATACATTCAACTTAATGTCTTACTGAAGTAGGTTGAGTCCTAAATCCAATATGACTGGTGACTTTATAAGAAGATGAGACACAAGGAGAAGTAAATGACAGTAGAGGCAGAGGTTGGAGTGATGCATCTATAAGCCCACAAACACCAAAATTTGCCGGAAACAATAGCTGCTAATAGAAAAGCATGAAATATACTGTTCTGAACCTTATAGTCCTTTTAACTTCTTGACTTGGGAATTCTAGCCTCCAGAACTATGAGAATAAATGTGTGTTGTCTAAAGTTAGTGGTACTTTTCATTTTATGGCACCCCTGGGAAGGCAATGTATTAAAATCATACAGATTGCACTTGGAGCATAGTGAGCAGTATTACTACTAAATAGTCTTATTCCTTAGTTATTTTTTACTAATTGCTATACTGAACTATTTTTCTAAAGTGTAAAAAGCCTTATTACTAGTGGTTATTACTAGTATTACAAAATACTGTGACTGTGCAGAAGAGGAAGTGACAGATTCTTCTAGTAGTGGGAAGTCTTCTCCGAGGTACTGCCATTTGAATTAGTTTGAAGAAATTTGCTAAGAAACAGGGAAAAGATAATATATGAAAAGATTCATCATGAGTGGGACAAATTATGTCTCTGTCTGTCTGAGGGAAAGTGGAACTGATGTGGATTTATAACTATTGGGAAACCAAAAACCTGTGGCTAATTTTCAAGAAATTGTGGCTGTACTCACTAAGAGTATGGTTAGTCTTTCTCTTCCTGCCCTCATCAGGATTACCTGTCCTTACCTGCCTTGAGTCATTTGGCCTGCTATAATGATTCTGACTCCAGGATGTCTGGTTTATCTGTGACCCACCCTGGTGTGTTTGTTGGAGGAGTGAATTTGGGGAGGTTTCAGTGAAACTTGTTATCCTGTAATGGATGGTCCTTAAATCTAGCTCCGTTTATGTATTGTAACTATTTAAGTATTGTACATTGTATGTTCATTAATATTAAGAGGAAATTTCTTGAAATTAAAATGTGTTAACTCTAACGTGATTTACTAATTCCTATTTACTAGTTCAGTCATATGGAGGCAGCAGATTGCAACTGAATCTCAGTGGTATGGTTCAGATTTTACTGAACCCCTCCCCTCTCCTGCTATGAGAACTTAGCACCGTGCCAAGTGCCCGGGATGAAAATGTGTGTATGAGAGACAGTCGTAATCTTCCCAGATCTTTAGGCTAGGGGCTAGATAGGCAGTGAAGGTATAACTTCAAGATGATGTGTTTATATGCATATGTTAATATGCTTTGATAAAAGATAACACATGTGCATAGAGAGTTATTTATATCAGCTTGGAATATCAAGGAAAGAGTCCCAGAAGACAAGCTACCTTGGGTGAATCTTGAAGAAAATCTGAGATAGGGCTTAAGTGTACTAATAATGAGTAGAAAAGGTAGTCCAGAACAGTGAAACAAAAAATTGGTGTTCAGAATTTTGTTTGTTCTTTAATAGTTCTTTAGCATAAGTAAAATTCTTCATTTTGTTTATATACTCTAAAATGGAAAGATTTATTGGACCTAAGTTGTTTCCATAGTATTAAGTTCAAGCTTATTTTAAAAAATCAAATTTGGGCCTCCCCGGTGGCGCAGGGGGTTGAGTGCAGCGCTGTGAAGCAGTCCGCAGCCTCTGCAGCATGAGTTCGATCCCCGGCAACCCACATGGTACGGCAGACCTCTCCTGCCTCGCCTGCTGCTCCACTCAGCAGTGTTTTCGGTCGTCTGCCTGTTCTGCTCCCCGCTCTCTCTGGTGAATTCTCTCACCTGCCAGCGCCTCTGACCTGTACCCCAGTTCTTGTATAAATAAATAAATCTTTAAAAAATCAAATGTTATCATTGATTCTAATGATTTTAATGAGGAAAGATTGCTGAAAATAAATGGATGATAGTGATTGAAAATGGAAGAATTAGTTTTACCTCTTAACCATTAAAAATTGATGCATAACATAAGATGTAGTGCTTTTTTAAAGTACAGGTAAAATCAAGTTTACTTAAAAATTAAAATATGATGGTAGTTATTAAAAATCAACACAAAAATGAAATGTATATTTCTGTTAGACTAACTGTCTTGAAGGGACATTAATAAATCACTAACTTAAATAATAATAGATCATTAGGAAGGATTAAGACTAATTCCATTTTTTAAAGGAGAAAAAAATTTGGTTTTAACAACTAGAATAGTAACAAAACACTGAGGAAAATATTAATAGAAATATTTAATTACTTAGGGAATAAAAGTAATGTGAATAATATGAGGTTGTAATATATTTTTAAAATAACGGACAGACATGATTACTTTCCCTAACATTACTAGAAAAGTAGAGGAAGTCTGGAGAATAAATTTAATTTATTCTTATTTTAACAGAGCACTTGGTTGTCTAATTTTACTTAAAAATTAAGTTGTTTGGAACATTTGCACTGTTTAGTTGATTAAGAGCTGAGTGAATTACAGTACCATAGAAAGCTCAGATGCAGAATTGTATTGGTAATTTTAGACAATGATTTTAGAAAATAAAGTTGATAAGTGCTTCATAAACTGCATGTTTCAGGAAAGATTTGAATGCTATTAGTACTCAAAAGGATAATTATTATTTCTTATTTTACTGATTAGTCCATTACCTAAACAGACAAAACCAAGGACTGTTTAAAGAAACTTTTTTCCTTCTTATGATGTTTTTAAAATTTTTTTCATGTAAATAAAATATGCAATTCAAGGATATCTTTATGTTTTCTACTTGTTTTTTTCCTAACAGAGGAAAAAGTTTCTTTAAAAAAAACCAAAAAACAAAACACAATGGCGTCCTTTATGGTGGTTAGAAAGCACCAAAATATAAAACTATTTTTTGGTAGGAAAAATATGGGGAAAAATAGTACCAAAGGCTCTACATTTTGGAAAAATATTATGTGTTTAAGTTTCTTTTCCCATTATATATATATTAGTTTTCATGGGTTTAAGTTTGTTTTCCCATTACATATATTATACATATTTTTCCTAGAATTTTGTATCTTTTCTATTCATCTTTATTTCACAAGAAAATAGTAACAGTTATATATGCATAATAAAAAAAATCATGGTCTTAAATTTGGACTAATGTATTACTATTTAAAGGGTCAGTAATGTCCTTTTCTTTTTTAGATATTTGTATGAAGCAAAGATTCATTTACCATTATAGTTTTATTTAGGTTGATGTTTAGGTGAAGGTGATATTTTTCTAATAATGGGCAGCAAACTGAGATGTATGTTAATTCTGTGTTATTTTTCAGAAAGAATTCTTTGTGGAACTTGGCTTAACAACAGGACAACTGGGTATCGATGACTCCACACAAGTGCCTCCTGGTTAGTATTTTTCCTAGATGGTATATAATTAATGATAAGAGTGAATTGAAGATTTATCTTGTCACTCCCAAATTAATATAATAGTTTTTTATATGTGAAAACTAAGCATACTTTTTGCCTCTGCTTGGTTACTATTAATTACTTGATAGAATCCTGTACATTACAATTATCAGAGTTCAACTAAGTTTTATCTTTTTTTATGAAGGCCTTGAAAATAATTCTGAAAAGTGATTAAACATACCTAAGTCATTTTGTTGGCAAAATCTTTGTTGATAGTTTTTTTTTTTAATTGAAGTAACATTACTTATAACATTATATGAGTCTCAGGTGTGCATCAGATCATTAAAAATCAACATGTCTGCATATTACATTAGGTTTACAACTAAAAGTCCAATTCTGTACTTCACTATACATTTGACCCCTTTTACCTATCCCCCTCCCTTCTCTTCTGCTAACCAGTTAATAATTGGTCTTATAGTCTAGAAGTTTATTTTGCTTTGTTTAGTTCAGCCATTTGTTTGGTTTCTCTGTATGTCACATATCTGTGATATCATACTGTGTTTGTCTTTTTCCATCTGGCTGACTTCACTCAGCACGATAACCTCCAAGTCCATCTTCACTGAGTAGTATTCCATCATGTATGTGTACCACATCTTTATCCAGTCATCTGTGAATGGGCACGAGTTTGTTTCTAGCCCTTGGCTATTGTAAAGTACTGTGACAGTAGACATGGGGGTGCATGTATCTCTTCAAATCAGTGTATTTGTATTTCTTTGGTAAAATACCCTGAAGTGGGACAATGGGATCATATGGAATTTTTTTGTCTTCAAGTTTTGAAACTACTTTCCCTTAAGACTACACCAATTTACATTCCCACCAACGGTGTGTAAGCGTGTCCTCTCTATATCCTCTCCAACACTTGTTTCTTGTTTTTTGGGTAATGGCAAAAACACTTCATTGGCAGTGTTCATTTTCGCTTTACGGGTCATCAACATCTACTTTTATTATTTTTCACATCTCTAAATTTAGCCAAACTCACATTCTATCTTAAATAAAATTAGGTTGTTTTAAATATTAATCCTTTAGAAAATTTCCACAATTTTTCTCCTTTTGTGCATAAATACAATGTGCTTTTCATAAAAGGTTATATTAGTATCTACCTAAAATAGAAGGAAGTAAAAACTGACTTAAAATGTGGGAGGCCTATATTGTATTGAAATTAATTACTAGACAGGAGTCAAGAACTGTCCTCTTTTTTCTGCCACTGTGAGTTGGATAAGTCACTTTATGTCTCTGGACTTGTTCTGTTCTCTATGAAATGAGTTCATTATTTTATTACTGTTATTATTGTTAATAGTAAGCATTTTATTAATGTTATTATTGTTACTATTGTTAATAGTAATAGTAATAGGGATGATACTATTTTTATGACTCAAGATATGTATTATCATGTTTGAAAGAAAAGTACATATATAAGAAAATGGCTAAATGAACTTTATGAATTGCGCATACCTATAAAAATACCACCCAGATCAATAATGAAGCCTCCCTTACCCTCTTTCAAGCTTTGTCCCCTGTGTCAAAGACAACCACTATTCCGATTTCTAGCAACATAGATTTTTTTTTTTGGCCAATTGTTGAACTTCATTTAAATAGAAGCATATAATGTGTGCTATTTGGTATTTGATTTATTTTGTTCAATGTAATATTTATGAGATTCAATCATATTGTTGTATAAATTTGTAGATTTTGTTTGTTGTATTATAGGGTTCCAGTGTATTAACAGAGCACTCATTCATCCATTCTGCTGTTGATGGGTATTTGGGAAGTTTCAAGTTTGGATCTATTACAAATTAGGCTGCTCTGAGCATTATAGTTTTGGGAACATATGTATACCCTCTGTTGAATATACGCCTTCTGTTGAATGCAATTTCTTGGTCATCGGGTTTACCTAAATTCAACTTTAGTAGTTAAGTGCCAAGGAATTTTCAAAACTATTAGTACTGGTGTATAATAGTAGATTCCAGTAGATAGAAGTGGGACTTTATAAATGAAGTTGTCATCAGTTGGGTTTTTTTTTTTTTTTAAATCAAAGGCAGAAGTACAGAAACTTTTTTGTGCTGTGAAAGATACTATGATTTTATTTAACAAAGGAAAATTAGTTTATCAGTTTTTCTTCTTGATTAAATGTATTTCCTTTTAATTTATACAAACTTTAATGAACTTAGAACAATATTTTCCTACATATAAAGATAAGCGTTCTTGTAGTTTTCTAGAGAACCATTAAGTTTAAAGATAATTAAAAGTATCAATTCCAGGAAAAAAACCGTAATATTGTTTTAATTATGGCTAATCACATTTGTGTCTAATAATTTTATTTTCTTTTATCATTTTTAGAACTTTTTGAAAATGAGCATGTACGCATTGGGCAAAAAGGTAAGTTTTTGATATTATAATTTTTGAAACGAAGGCAGTCCTAAGTAAATGTCTCTATCATAACCTCCAGTTGAAACTTAATCTCAGGAAGGCTAAAGACCTAAAAGGAGTAATTTGTAGAAAATATAGCCACAGTTTTTATAAGGGGGAAAATGTACCATTTTGGTTTACCAACAACTGTCAGATAAAGAAGTTCACAGACTGTTCTCTAAAAAGCAGATAATAAATGACAGACATTCTTCAAGAATGTTAGTCTAATCCATTCGGCAGTACAATTTCATTTTAAAATCAAAGAGTCAGGTTCTCACTTTGATGCACCCCCACACTTCTCATTAGTTGAGAAGTAACTGCATTAGTTGAAAATGTAACTGTCACACTTCCTGATGACTGTTCACAATGGTAAGATTTAATAACCAAAGCAGCTCTTAGTTCTAGGTCTAGGCAATAATTTTTTTTTCTGTCTTTTGAAGTTTCTTTTCCTTGCTTTTAAATATCCTGTTTTGTCTTTGAAATACAAAGTGCAAGTAAAATCTTTGTGTCAGAACGAAAGTTCTTTGGCAATTAGATTGTCATGACCCAAACTCCCTACTGCAGTTGTTCAAAATCATTTATTTAAATATTTCATTTGTATGATTTGACATTTTCATTAAACACAACTGTAAATTGAAGTGTATGTTTGATGTCCATTACTTCACATGATGCCTTTGCTTTGTTTTGGGTTTTTTTTTTTTTTTGGTCCTGTCATTTTCACTTAGTAAAAGATTTTTCCCCCTTTAAGCTTACAAAGGAAACAGTACTGTTTAACAAATATCAGTTATTACCTAGTATGTGGGGTTTTTTTTGTTTTCTTTATTTGTTTTGGAGAACCTTTATTTCTAGACTTAATAGCTAGTATTTTTGTTAAATGAAAGCAAAAGGATATTGCATTCATTTTGTGAACTTGGCTGCTTGCAAATAATTTTTGGCTGCCTTAAAAGGTTATCAGATCTTTTTATGTTTTTACTTCTTTAAAAAAAATCCCTTTTTTCTACTGAGTTTGGCAGATAGCTAAGTCATCTTTTATCTGTGATAAAAGAATGCATATCTTCCATCCTTTATAATCCTTAGCCATAATACTGTAAATACATACTATTTCCAATCATAGAACATTCATGACATAGTAGGCTATGCCTAAGAAATTTAGGGTCTCTGTAGATATGACTTTATATATATATATATATATATATATATACACATTATTAGTTTTGGATTCATGGGGCCATAGTTAAAGAAAAGTGATTTCAAGGTTTCTACATGAAAAAGTTTTACCAGGTATGGTAAGAGATAGAGGAGCTTAAGACTTGAAACTTCTAGGGCTGCAGATAGGACCACATCCAAATTCAGAGAGTGAAAGAAGGTTGTCAAGATATAATTATATTACCTATAAAGATGAAATGTTAGTTTCCTAAAAGATTTTTAATTGAAGATTTCAGTGTTATTTCTTACATTATGAATTATCTAATGAGATTTTAATATACTCTTGCCAGTTCTAGCAGAACAAGACAGTGCTGCTGCTCAACAGTATATCAGACAAGGAAGTCCCACGGCACTGAGAGCTGAGTTATGGGCTCTCATTTTGAATATTTCCAGTCAACCAGAGGTAAGAAGGAAAAAGTTAGGGCTGAATTTGAGTTACTAATATTTATTTTTTTCAAAGACTAGTTATTCAAAGTAAAAATACTCTTGTTTCTTAGTCTAATATTTACCTTTTTCTTAATTTTCAAAATCACTGTAATTTTGAGTCCTAAGATATGATTAATGTATAATTTAAGTATTGTATAATTTAAGTAATGTATAATAATTTAAGTAATGTATAATTTAAGCGCTTATCATGAAAGTTTTTTTTTGTTAATGATCAGTTAGATAATGTGAATTTTATACATGTACCACAGCAATTTTAAGGAATGGACTCTTCCAACTTAGAACAGTGAAAATGTGTGGTAGACTTGGGATGTTAGAATAGGAAGAAATAAAGATAGTCATCTCAGAATATGTAAATGAGTGCTTTGTTCTTACAGTACCTTTAGGAATGTGCACTATCTTTATGGTTCTAAAAATTGACAGATTATGTGGGAATATTATTTTTCTATGCATAAGAACATTTTATTTTAGGAAATATAATGAATGAAGAGAAATAACCAACAGATAAGTAGTAGGTAATAGAGAAAATTTATGTAAGACTAATTCTTTTTGAAATATTCTTAGGATTTCACTTAATTATTTTCTGCTTAATCCCATTAATCATATAAGTCACCCATTTAAAGGTTTTAATAAACAGCAAGATAATGCCTTCCCTAGTCCAACGGCTAAAAGTAAATGTTGGGCTTAGAATCATGTAGCCCTGGTTTTAACTCCTATTTACCTGAAATATGTCTTTGAGCGAATTACTTAAATTTCTTCAAACCTCAGTTTACACATATTTAAATACAGATATTAATATTTGTATCACAGAGTTGTGAGAATTGAAATAAATTATGAGTCTTTTAACACAGTACCTGACATAAATGGTCACCATTAATGGTAGTAGTAGTAATTACATGTTACATGTAATTATATTATAAATTGCTTATGATTAGTAATAATATATACATTTTTAAAAATCAAACATTTTATATTATGAAATGGTGTGTGTGTGTGTGGGTGTGGGTGTGGGTGTGGGTGTTTTAATCTCTCTCTGTGAATAGCAATGTCAAAAACCACTTGCTTCCTCTTTGAAAATTGTTTGTGATTTATTTCAGAATAGTTTTAGGCCAAGTGATATCGCTGATCTTTTGTACTGACAATCTGAAAGTAGCAGTTTACAGATTTGAGTGTATGTTGGGCATTTTCTATGAGTGTACAAACTATTCCAGAAGAGGTGGTAACTTTTGTCCTGATAGGTTTAGATGATCTAACAACTTTACTGATCAGGAGCTAGGTAAATAAATCTTGTCTCTGTACAAGAGCTACCTACTGCAATTTCAAAATCAAATTTAACATTTTTTCAGTACTATCCTAGAATAAAAGTAGTACTCTTTAATAATAATCATGGATTACAGTGTTCAAAGGCAGCCTTTTTGCTTGAATTTTGTAGCTAGTAGTCATCTTATTTTTCTAAATGCAAAATGATGTATCTGTAATAGAAATTAGTATTTTCAGAAAATCAATCTCTATTGAATAAAGCATTTTCTACTACTTACATTGACCTTGACACTTGACAATACCAGTTCCAAAGTAATTGTTAAGTGGTAAGTTAGAGAGAGAGAGAGAGAGAGAGAGAGAGGCAGAGGAGAGAAGTTATCAGCTTAGCAAACAATGAATACCTACTAGGAACCAGACTTACTGTTAATTACTTTTATTTACTGTCATTTGAAGTAACTTTGTAAATGTGATTGGCCCTTAATTCTTTTGTTCATTTTAAATTTAGGACATCTTGTATTATGAACAGCTTAAGACTAATGTGATACAACATGACCTTTTGGTGGACAGTCTAATTTACAAAGTAAGTAAAAGTGTACATAGTTTTTCCATCTCATTAATATAATTAAACAATTAGGAAGTTATTCAACATGCAGGGTCTGCATTAGTGTGATGTAAATATTTACTTTGAAGAATAATTTTTTTATATTTTATTTTATATAATTCTTACATCATTTTTCATTTTTGCACAATGTATGCATTTTGAAGAATAATTCTAAGTAATCTTCATACTTGTAAAGTTAAAATTGACCTTCAAAATTTATAATCCCCATCCAGTGTTACCTTTTTTCTTTTTCTTTTTTATTTTTTTAAAGATTTATTTATTTATTTATACAAGCACTGGGTAAAGTTAGAAGCGCGGGAGGGAGAGAGGATTCACTAGAGCCAGAGCAGGGAGCAGATCAGGCAGACTGACGAAGTACACTGCTGAGGGGAGCAGCGGACGGCAAGAGAGGTCTGCCCGCCATGTGGGACCCTCACCCGGCGGTCAGGGATGGAACCTGCCCTGCAGAGGCCGGGGATAGAACCAGCGCTGCAGAGTTTGCCGGCAGCTTCGCAACCCAGCGCTCAACCACTGCGCCACCTGGGAGGACCACCTTTTTTCTTTGTCTTTCTATTTTTTTTTAATTAATTAATTAATTTATTTATTTATACAAGCACTGGGTACAGTCGGAAGTGCAGGAGGGTGAGAGAATTCACCAGAGACAGAGCAGGGAACAGAACAGGCAGACTGACGAAATACACTGCTGAGGGGAGCAGCGGGTGCGGCAGCAGCGGGTGCGGTAGCAAAGATCTGCGCCATGTGGGATCCTCACTAGCGGCCGGGACTCGAACCGGTGGTGCAGTGGCTACTGTCAGCTTCGCAGCCCAGTGCTCAAGCGCTGCGCCACCAGGGGGAGGCCCCCTTTTTTCTTTTTAAAGCTCTCCTAATGATCCTTTTCTGGCCTGTTCATTTTTTTTTTTTTAAGATTTATTTATACAAGCACTGGGTACAGTCAGAAGCGTGGGAGGGTGAGAGAATTCACCAGAGCCAGAGCAGGGAGCAGAGCAGGCAGCAGGACCAAAGTACACTGCTGAGGGGAGCAGCGGTTGGCAGGAGAGGTCTGCGCGCCATGTGGGACCCTCACCTGGGGGCCAGGGATTGAACTGGCGCTGCAGAGGCTGTGGGCAGCCTCGCAGCCCAGCGCTCAACCGCTGCGTCACCCGGGAGGCCCCCTGTTCATTTTTTAATTAAGAGAATGATAAGCATTTCTTGTCCTTACAAATCAAATAAATTAAATGAATTAGAAACTGAAGGAGAAATGTAGCAATAGTATTTTTATCTTTCTTTTCTCTTTAATCTGTATCTTTAACTTTTTCTAGACCTACCACACATTTACTACCCCAGAGTCATCCTTGACTCGTTTCATTCTCCCCTTATTGCTGCTTTGCTCAATAGCTCAGCTGAATTTTGTAGATTGAGCAATATTGTCATGGATTTCTGCAACATTTTTAGTAATAGTTTCCATATTTCTACTATATATGTTTTCTTGCTGGTGTGATTGTAGACTTCTTAAAGATAAACAATGTCTTTTTTGTTTGTTGGATATAAGTGATGACTTGAATGTGAATAATCAGAAAGGCATAGATTGTTGGTATTTCGAGGGAATGGCAAAGATGTGGACTTGAACAGTTCAGGTTGAGACTGGAAAATAAATTTGGGACCAGATTATCATAGTTGTTTTTGCATGTTATGATTGCATCTGCTTTTCAAACCTAAGGATGCCTAAATATTAGTTAAAAGGAGATAAAATTAAAATAAGTGATAGGAATTATTACTAGAACCTAAAAGTGTGTGAGGAATTTGAGGTCACATATATTAGTCAAATAAATAGATAGTGATGATAAAATTGAATTGGAAGTTTGTAATCATTCATCAAGTTATAAAGTCATCACAGTATTATTTCTAGAAATTGCTTTTATGTTGTAGTACTATAGACACATACATTTTGGTTCTTTTCAGTACTCTCCACTTTTAATTCTAGGATGTGAAATTGACAGCAAGCAATGATGATTATTATTTTGTTTTTGAAGATTATTTATATCAGGTAAGTTGCAAAATTAAAATATATAATGTTCTTATTTAAGTTCTATAACTCATGATACTTTATATCTCTATCATTAGCTAAATCCTCTTGAAACCCAAGCCATGTTTATTTTTTATCAAATTAAATGTTCTAGGTTTGTGATAAGGTTAATTTTTGTTCTTGCTATGAGACTAGGGTGGAGAAAAAGAGTTTCCAAATAAATGGTTGGGCTGTTCCTTTTGACTATGTTTGCTACAACCAAGAGCGATAAATGGGGACAGATTGTTAAACTTGATGTCAAATTCATATTAAAGCCATCACAAGATGTTAGAGAAGGCATTTTGCATACATTTATGTTTGAGCTATTGAGTAAATAAATGTTTTGAAATAAGTTTTAAGTGTTATAATTACTCTGATCATTTCATAAGCTGATATTATGGGTGTTTGGATTCTTAGGTCTTTTTCATATCTACTAAAATGAAAACATTTTATAACAAAGAAAAAATATATAATTTATACAGAATTGCCTAGATGATGTTCTTTTTTCCTTAGGATCACATATATATTCATTCAATTTGCATGAATGTCATGGAGAAAATATCTAGATCCTACCTGGTAATTTCTACTTGATTAAATGTAAAATTGAAACTAGACCACACTCACACCATACACAAAAATTAACTCAAAATGGACTTAACCCTTGGATTTAAGACTGGAAGCCATAAAATACATAGAAGAAAACAAGCGAAACATTCCAGAAAGTTGACTTCAGGGATGTCTTTGGAGATTCAGCTCCATCGGGAAAGAGAACACAAAAAGCAAAGTAAATGAAGGGGACTACTTGTTTCTGTGCATCAGAGGAAACTATCACTAAAACAGACTAGAAAAAAACCTTTGTTTTTTATTTTTCTCCTCAGTATTCTCTAATTGCCAGTGAGCCTATCAGCACTATTTTTATCATTTATTTATGGAGTGTTTATTAGGTGCCAGGCTCTCTGTAGACACTTCATGTGCTTTAAAACTAATTCTTACAACATCGTTATAAGGGGGCTTTATTAATCCCATTTTACAGATGAAGAAGAGACCCACAGCCCAAACTCACACAGCTACCAGGACCCTGCCCATCTCTGTCCAATTTCAAAGCCCCTTAAACCACATTACCCTTTAATTTGCAAAAATTTATGTCAGGGCAGAGTATTTCAAAAGTCATTCTTGAAAATTTGCCATTGAAAATTCTCCAAATTGGCTTGGATAAAAATGCAAGAGTAGCATAAATGAATTTATAGCCATTATTTTTATTTGCTACATATTATAATTCTCAGAAACATTACCATATGTATATTTTTTGAGAGATTATAGAACTTTATAGGCAAGGTAAGTCTTTTGCAGTTATATGTACACATTTTAGTTATAATTCTGCTATATAAACTGCAGTTCAGACTTATACATCTAGTTTCTTATATGTCTTCTAAAGAAAATTATTATCAATGTATAACCTCTTCTTCATAAAGTTCAATTTTTACCTTATTAGTAATCAGAGTTACATTTTCAAGTTAATTTAACTAAAATTGTCATCTTCACATAATCACATTTTCTAGCAAATTTACAATTTTACTGTTACTTTCTTACAGATACAAAATTGGAATCTCAAAAGTTAAAACAACTCAAATTAGAGTAAGAGTTGGCAGCTCTCTGCTTGTATCCCGGGATTGCACACAGTACATAATGTCTAACATACTACCTCTGGCATTATCACCTTACAGTTGTTAATGTTCTCTCCAGAGCAGTCTCAGATATCTTGTCTTCTCTAGGGCAACAGGAACTCTCTAGGGGAATATATTTAAGCACAGAGCTCCTGTTAACATTTCTTTGTTCCCACCACCTGCTAAGGGAATGTTAATGAAAACATTTAAGAATTATTTTCCCTATAGGTAATAGTAGAATATTTGTCAGTACATTTTCTTTTTGTGTTATTTTACTTTGTGTTAGTGGATGTATTAGCTTATTATTGTATTAGTTTTATGAGTTGTATGGTTTTCAGTTATTAGTTGTATTAATTGTACTCATTTATTTGTGTTACTATTATCTATTACCATAAATTTAGTGGCCTAAAGCTAAACAAATACATGCTTTTACAATTCTGAAGATCAGAAGTCTGAAATGCATTTCACTGGGCTAAATTTCAGTTGTCAGGACTGTGTTCCTTCTGGAAATGCTGGAGGAAAATACATTCCCTTGCCTTTTGCAGCTTATCTAGTATAAATCTATATTCCCTGTTTATGACCTCTTCCTTCTTCTTCAAAGCCAGCAGATAATATCTTAGTTCTCTCTGACTCTGATCCTGCTGCATCTCTTTCCTTCATAAGGATCTTTGTGATTATTTTGGGCCTGGGGACATAAATCCAGGATTATCTCATCTAATAATCTTCAGTGCAATCATATCTACAAAATTTCTATTTTTCCTGAAAGGTAGCATGTCCATAGGTTCCAGATATCAGAATATGGATATCTCTTAGGGAAACTTTGTGCCTGGCTTCCATGGTGGTACAGGAAGGTATGATGAAGATTACATTTTTTACTGATTGGATAACATTTTATAGGTTTATAACTTTTTAGAACCTAATGATTTTACTAGGTTATTGGCAAATATTCATTTTTTATAGGTCTAAAAATAAAAATGATATGATCATTTCACAATATATACAAATATTATATTTTATTGTATACCTAAAACTAATATGTCAATTATATTTCATTTTAAAAATTATATGGTCATATTAATATATACCCAAAACATATTTAAGACTGCATTTAATAAAATCTATTATTTTTTAAACTGTGATGAAAAAGTACAACATAAAATTTACTATCTTAACTATTTCTCACTTACAGTTCAGTAGCATTAAGCCTATTCACACTGATATAGAACCTAACATGTTTTTTGTGCATTAACTCTTTATTCAGTAGAATGGAATATTTTATTCACGTTTAGATAATATTTACAAAACCAAAATTTGACATCTCATTGTAACTTAATGTTACTTAATATTAAAATACTAGAAATATTGCCACTAAAATAAGAACATAAGAATGTGAATATATTGCCAACAATCATATTTTTCAATAATCGTTGACTTCACAATTCTATTTCTATGTATTTGGCCTACAAAGATATTCACATATGTATAAACTGACACACTAAAAGACTTTTGACCTTGTCAGGAATAGCATAAAGTTGAAAATCATTTAAATGCTCACTTGTAGGAGACTAGCCCATTAAATGAATTATGGAATATACTCACAATGAAAAACTGTGCAGCCCTTAAAAATGAATCAGATCTGTGTGAAGCAGCAGCATGCTCATATGTAAGGATATGAAAAGATCTCTCAAGTATATATTTTTTTTGTTTGTTTTGTTTTTTAAAGATTTATTTATTTATTTATACAAGCACTGGGTACAGTCAGAAGCGCGGGAGGGTGAGAGGATTCACCAGAGCCAGAGCGGGGAACAGAACAGGCAGACTGATGAAATACATTGCTGAGGGGAGCAGCGGGTGTGGCAGGAAAGGTCTGCGTGCCATGCGGGACCCTTGCTGGCGGCCAGGGATCGAACCGGTGCTGCAGAGGCTGCGGGCAGCTTTGCAGCCCAGCGCTCAACCGCTGCACCACCAGGGGAGGTCCTATTGTTAAAAAATATATATGTCACAGAACACTGTGTATGTTGTCCTACCATTTGAGCTGAAACAGCAGTTGCCAAGGTCACCAGTAACTAAATCCAGAGACCAGCACTCCATCCTCCTCCTGATTGCTGTCTCAATAACATTTGGCCCAGTCATATCCTTTCTTCACTTGAATTCCAAGACATTATATACCTTTTATTTTTCTCATACTTGACCGATCATCAGAAGTAAAATCCAGCAATTGGGGGAGCTAAAGTTTTAGAGGAGCTCTTTAAAAAAGAAACTATAATATTGCAAATACAAATTAGATAAGAACACAATTATTTATAATAAGGGGGAAAATCATAGTAAAACATTACGACCATGGAGATTCTGTTCGCTTGTTTCCAAGTATTATTGTCACTTACTAGAAATGCATACATAGAGACATTTTCTGATTTTTACAACCTGACTTCACCTCTTAACTTGAACATACCACATCTCAAACCAAATCACAGATGTCTCAATGCTAAAACCCTTCATTAGCATCATGGGAAATCCACCTCTTCTGGTTATTTTTTAGTCTATGAGACAAGTTCCTTTTCTTCTCCCTAGTATCTTGATATGAGAGTGTCCCAGGTCTCAGTTACGCCAGGTGGAGGGGACTAACAGTGAGAAATCGTGGATGAACTTGGCCAGGGCATTGGCATCTGCTGCAACACTCCCACAGGAGTACCAATAGAGGGCACTCCTCTCACGGCAAAGCACAGTGCTGGCCTACCTCTAGGCATCCCATGCGGGAAAGTGCAACAACTGTTAAACAGCGCTTAATTGTCTGTTTTTTTCCAATGTTACACCCAGGTATTACTTTGTTTTTCCCGGGATACATCTGTGTTGGGTCACTTTGCGTACAACAGTGCTTCACCACCGAAATCATATATAAGAGGTAAAATTTTAGTAACACAAAGCAAGTATTCTCTAATACATAACAATACTAACATTTTGTTTTATAGCACATGTCAGTGTTGCTGAATTTTTGGTTGTAAAATTATTTAATAAGGTTTCTCTCAGATGATTGGTGCTGTCTTTTCACTTCCACTTAAGTCTGTGCCCAAGCCCCTGCCACACATCACAGGAAAGTGGCTCCGAAGCAGCCTATAAATACAAAGTAACTGTCTTCCCTGTCTGCTGTCCTCCACGTGGTTTTTGTCTTATCTGTTGACTTTTGATTTTCCCATCTAATTAAGTTGATCGTTTTCTTTTTTCTACTTTTTTACCTTTTGTATTCCTTCTCTCAAAATGTTCTACCACACTGAAAATTTTGATATAATTTACATGCCACTAGTTTTCTAATTTCTATTTCTTTTTTCTATCACTGGCTGCCTACAAGACATGCCTCTTTCAATCTCTTGCCATCCACTTGACAGCCCAACTAGTTTCAGCTGAAAGCCTTTCCAGACTTCTCCTTGTTGTTCAATGGGGAACACCCAGCTCTGTCTGGTCATCCGCTGTTCCCATGAAGAGACTTTTTCTCCTGTGTCTCCTAAGTTAGACTGTCTGCAGATTGCGCCAATCCCGCTCCTCAGCCAGGCCCTCGTTACCTTGTGCTGGGGTCAGGCTCTACCTGGCTTACCTCAATCTAGGGGCTTTCTCAGTTTCATTGCTTCTAAATTAAACATAGAAAACTCTTTTGTTTCTTTAATATCATCTGATAGAAAATTATTTTATAGCTTAATTATCTAACAGGTTCACTTTTAAACTCAGAGAAAAATGTAAGGCCCTGCATCAGTTGATCCTATTCTTCTAGCTAAATTTGCCTCCCTGATTCCCACTCTCCACCCCAAATCATACATTCCTGCACAAGTAGCCAATGTCTCACCAAGTCCACCAACCTGTCCTCAGGTTTCCTCAACTCTAAACCTCTATAAAATACTTAAAGTCTGTGCCAGAAAACTTAGCAAATATATTCCCATAAATCCTGCCTTAGTTGGGTTATAAGCCACATTATTTTATATGTTACTCTGTTTACCTTTGGCCCATAACCCACTGTGGGGTACCAACCAGTACTTGCTATCATGCATTCATGTCTCTCTGCCATTCTGTCTATCTAACCTATCATCTACCATAATTCTGTCTTCTCCTTACACACAAGATCAATCCTTGTTGTCTCCACCCTAACCTAAACTATTCATCTTATTCTTCATCTTCTCTTGTCCACTACTCATAATAAGAACAACAAAATTTTAATTAAAACCTTATAAAGTTCGGTGCTAGAATCCTATGTGATTTTTCAAAGGATTCAAAGGTTTTAGAAAAACTGTCAAGATAAAAGCTAACTAATACAAAGATATTCTGAACAAAGTTCAGAAAAACTCAACCTTTGTTTTGAGGAAAAACTGTTTTGGATAAAATTTCCTTTGAACATTTGATTATGATAAATAAATATACTTTAATTTTCCAAGACAATTCTAATTTAAAATATTTAGCCTCAATCTTGAATGAAGTATGTGAATTGTTTTGAAACTCAGAATATATGACCACAATATAGTTAAAGACAATTTTTATTTATTTTATTTATTTATTTATTTTTTTAAAAAGATTTATTTATTTGTTTATACAAGCACTGGGTACAGTCAGAAGCGCGGGAGGGTGAGAGAATTCACCAGAGCCAGAGCGGGGAGCAGAACAGGCAGAAGGACCGAAGTACACTGCTGAGGGGAGCAGCGGGCGACAGAGGAGGTCTGTGCGCCATGTGGGACCCTCCTCTGGTGGCCGGGGAGCAGCTGGGAATCGAACCAGCATTGCAGAGGCTGCGGGCAGCTTTGCAACCCAGCGCTCAACCGCTGCGCCACCGGGGAGGCCCCTAAAGACAATTTTTAATTTCTCAGCACATTCCATAAAAATGCAAACAAATGAGACATTGCAAAGTTTAGGACGTGCTTTACTGAATAGATTAGAATTGTTTATAATTTACAATACAATTCCATGCTTATAAACAAATGCTTCTCTTCTTAAATGCTTAAGGAATTTGGAAGCACTTGTTTTTTTTTTTTAAGATTTATTTATTTATGCATATAAGAACTGGGGTATAGGCCCGAGGTGCGGGGAGTGAGAGGATTCACTGGAGAAAGAGTGGGGAACAGAACAGGCAGATCAACAGAAATGCACTGCTGAGGAGAGCAGCAGATGAGTCAGGAGAGGTCTGCTGCACCATGTGGGTTGCTTCCCTGGCCGGGGATCAAACTCGTGCTGCAGTGACTGCGGATAGTTTCATAGGTTGCATCTTAACCCCTTGCACCACTAGCGAGGCCCTGTTCTTTTAATTATTTGGTATCACTTATACTTATGTATATATATATTATTGACTTTAACTGGTGAAAGGGTTTGTTAATATCAAAAGATTATCTGGCATATTTTCAAATTAATTCCTATCATGAAACAAAATGTAATAGGACTGCAGTATAGTAATTTTGATAGCTATATTAATTTGTAGTACATTCACAAATCTAGTTATTTTTTTAACTTTTGCTTATTTTACTTAATCATACTGAAACCCTCTGGCTTTCTCTTATAGGAAAACTAGGACTAGAAGAATATGCCGTCTTTTATCCGCCAAATGGTAAGAGCAATGCTATTGCTTCCTCTAGTGGGAAACTGGAAAATCACAACTTTTGTAACAATGGTTACTTGTTTTCTCTTTAAATGGATGATAATTCTCTAAAATAAGCCTTCTATGGAATACCTATTTTAATTAATATTTCCATGTGTATGCAAACTGATGCATACCCTATCTGGTTTTTCTAAAGATCAATGGTAATATTTGTGAGAAAACAAAGACTTTTAGGTATCTAAGCCCAGGGCACTCAGTTTTCTCTGAAGGGCACAAACTAGCCCACCCAGGACCTTCCTTTAGCTGTACTGGAGCAGTGCCCTAATCTGTTGAGCATAGTGCCTTGTGCTGCGCTTTATTATTCTCATAATTTGACTAGTTTAATACTTACAAAATAAAAAGATTGTGATAAAATCATATCACTGAAATAATCTATTTTCATGATATAAAGTGACCAAATGGATAGTGACCTTATTTGATATTAAAATTCCTCTGAGATTATTAGACAGTTTTTAAGAAATGTTTTTTGGAAGAAGCAATAAATAGAAGTCTGTGTTATAACAATATTAACTTGTATCCTAAAGAAGTCCTTTTACTCCAGCAGAGTTAAGAACATGGGCTTTGTAATCCAGTAGACCTGGGATCAGATCCCAGTTCTGCCTGCTCATCCTATGACTTTGTAAATTATGTGACTCGCTGAACTTCAGATGCATCATCTGTAGCATATTGATAATAGGATAAATGTGAGAAGTGTATTAAAAAACACCTATGCAGCTATTGCTAGTATGTTTAGTTTCTTTACTGACTGCTCCATGGGAGACTCATACTCATTTGTTTTAAAGATTTATTTATTTATGCATACAAGAGCTGGGGTACAGGCCAGAGGTATGGGGGTGAGAGGATTCACCAGAGACAGAGTGGGGAACAGAACAGGCAGATTGACCAAAGTACACTGCTGAGGGGAATAGCAGGCTAGTCAGGAGAGGTCTGCTATGCCATGTGGGTAGCTCCCTGGCCGGCCAGGGATCGAACTTGTGCTGCAGAGGCTACAGACATCTTCATAGGTTGCATCTTAACCCCTTGCGCCACCAGGGAGGCCCTCATACTCACTTTTCTGACACTGTACTCTCCTTGCACCTCTAAGTGTGGTGCTCAGGCTTTGTCCCTTTTTAAGCACTCATGTTCTCCAGTGCCCCACCCCGACCTTGTTCTGCTGCTCTTTTCACACATTTTCCTTTGGCTTCCCTCTGCTCTCCTGTTTCTATAGATTTGTTAATTACTTTAACATTTATATCTTCAAATCTGACTGCTGTAGTAATTAACTGAAACTTACTCAGCCTAAGCTAATGAATTTATCTTCCTTTTCCCACTATCGAAAAAACAAAGACAAAAACAAAATTAAATTAAAAAACAAAACAATAAAAACTGCACAGTGTCTTGCTCAGTTAACCATACTCTCATCTAACCAAATTCAAGGCCTAAAACCTGGTAGTCATCCTTGACTCCTCTCTGACTGTATGTCCCTCATCTAATAGGGCACCAGGCCATCCAGTGTTGTCTTCAGCCTCTTCCTCATCATAACTGCTACTTTCCATTTATTATCCTAGATTATTAATTGTAACACTCACCTAACTGGCCTCTCATCCTTCAGCCTTTCCAGCTGTTTTCTCTTTCATAATGTTTTCTGAATTAATACATCTATAAGGAAAATATGAAAATTGCTATTTTTCTCCTTAAGATTTTCTTAAGGGCTCCCCATCTCTTTATAAATAATGCCCAAGTTTCTCAGCATGGAGAACGAGGACCTTGCTTGACTCTGACCTCCATTCAGTCTAAGTCTTAGCTTTACATCTCACATTTCCCATCTCGCTTTTTAAAATCACAGCAACATCAAAATATTAATTACACACACACACGCCCGCATATTCTCTCAAAAAACTATGCTGCTTCCTACCTCAATATCTTACTATGATACTGTTAAGTTGTATCCTGAAGAAGTCCTTTTACTCCAGCAGAGTTAGGAACATGGGCTTTCTGATCCACTTGACCTGAATTCAGCTCATACTTCTACCTACTCACCTGGACAGGCATTCCTGTTCCCATGCTGCAGATAGGTCCAGTTTGGCTATCAAGGCTCAATTCAGGTACCATCCTCTTCAGGAAGCTCTAGGTTAGGTTAAGAATCCTTTCTCTAGGGTCCCATTGTACCTAGTGAGAAAATCTTTGGTATCTCTTATTATATTATCTTATGTTATTTGTTTATATTTTATTTCCCCATCTTGATTGCAAGTTTCTTGAGTTTCAGGACCTTCTCATTCATTTTTGTTTCTCCAGCATCTAGCACAGAGCTGGACCTTAACAAGTAATTATTTGAACTAAATTAGAGAGGCCTTTTAACCTTATCTATAACCTTTGTTATATCCGTCTCCCCAAAACTTAATTGTCAGAATATTTTTAAACATTTATCTAAGAGTCAAAAATTGTTTTGAAACCTGAAAAGCCAAAGAAGATGTCCATAGCGTCAAGTTCCTTCTCTCTGTTCATAGGAGAACTACTCATACTTAGTTGAGAACATATTAACTTTTTTACTTAGCACATGTCTCTAACAAAGATTTTCTGGTTTACATGCGCCTCTGTAAAAGTAGAAGTGTGGAAAGAAGCTGATATGCATGGCAAAATTACTAACAACAGTGCAAGTGAAATTCAGATACCTCACAAAGAAAATAGAAAAACTATAAAACATCATATAAGAACACTCCAGCAAACCAGCCTGGAACCATTTTATGTAAAACTCAGTAATGCTCTGCCCTTTATAAAGGTATTTGTTGGGTTATAGCATGTTTTATTAATTTAAGACTTTTGTGATGAGTTCAAAGCGCCAAATTTTTTTTTCTATAATAATAATAAAATAGTAACAGCAGTTGCAGAAGCAGCAGCTTATATTTCCCAAGTAGTCCTGTATACCAGGCAGTGAGCTGAGTGTATTATATGTATTAATTCATGTAATGCTCACAGGAAGCTTCTGAGGCAGCGGCTAGTATCTCTCCATTTATAGGTAAGGAAGCAGAAGAACAGAGTTCTAACTTGCCCAGATGGTGACTGGCAATGCCAGGCTTTTAGCCCAGTTATTTAACCTCAGAAACAATATTCCTAATCTCCAGGCCCTCAGAAAAATGTTGTTGAGTTCATTATGCTGTCTCTTAGAAACAAAGAAAGTGGCTAATATATTGAAAAAGTAGATTACATAGATTCTAGAAAGGTTTTCACCCAGGATAAAAATAATTTAGTGCTTAATGGGATCAATCCAGCTATTCATAAATTTAATTCTTCAGAATTTTTTCTCCTCTAAGGTTGTTTTAAAACCTTACCAGAGAGAATTTTCTTCTCTGGGCAATGAATCTGAAGTTGCAGAATAAGAAGTAACAGTCTTTCTATTGTTCCTTTATCATTTACTCGGACAATACCTACCCTATTTTTAACCCTCTGCCAAAGACAGGATCACTTTGACATCTCAAGGACACCTCTCCCAGACCACCACCAAAACTGGCCTGGCTTTCTTAGTCTAGTCTCAGGATTACATGCAGAGTTTGCCTACAGTCCACTAAGATCCTCTTGGAAGCTGACGTGAAAGGTGCTTACAGGGTGGCAAAGGTTTCTCAGTGTGATTGGTACATGGTGAGGTTGGAGAAGTAGACAGGCCAGGTCAGGTAGGGATATTTAAAGTTTTGTCTAGTAAATCCAATATTTGGGCATCCTTAGAAACAGTTTCTGTAATATCTTGTTTTCCTGTGAATGGCCACCTTTCTTATTTCTTTGCATGGTTTGTGGATTGTTTTGGTCAATAACTAGATATTTTAATGTAGTACTCTCCCTTCTCCAGAATTTCTTGTTTTGTGATTGTTAGTGAGTTTTCTTAGCTATTTTTATGAATATTGTATTCTGTATTGAATGCCTACTGAAGTCTCTGTTCATTAGCTTAGTGGTCAGCTACAGAGATTTCCTTAAACTTCTATAAAAATTCCCCCTGTCTGCAGATTGGCTGTGTTGGGTACTCCTTCAAGGCTTAGCCAGACCATTTACAGCTCTCCCTTAGCCTGCACTTCCTGCTCACACCGAATCCAGACATCAGGCAGAAGTGAAAGCTTGAGGTCTTCTTAGGTCTTTGCTGTATTCCTTTGTATGCATAGGAACTTTTTTGAAATCTTTATTCTTCCATGTATCTCCTTCTGCACGCTCTCCCTTCCCAGGTTGTTCAGTCTGTAAACTGTTCCCACATCTGTTATCCTTGCTGCACCAGGTGACTGTGGCCAATATATTTGCATTTAAATACGTTTGATAAATGCCAGTTGGCAGGCCACTTCAGCCCGGTTTCCTCAGGTGGCTACCACATAGGTGAAAATGTAAAGCCATAATTTTTTTTTTTATTCAGGGTTCATATTAACCCCTCTGACACCAGCAAGCCACACCAGCCATGTGGACAGCGATCTGCATTGTTATCTCTGAGCTGGAGAGTAAGGGGTGGTAGCTAGTGGGAGGTAAATGAAATGCAACAATGCTTTTTTCCCCAGAATTCAGTAGCGTCTTTCTTATTTCAACATTTCACTGGTGGTGGGAAGTTTTTTATTAGATTCTGGTGCTTTTTTCTGGCTTAACTGTTGCTTTAGTGGAGTGAGAGGAGAGAATTTTAGACTCCTCTACCCTGTTCTTCTCAGTGACATCTCTTTACTAATTCCTTATTCATATTTTAAGAAGATTCTCCTAACTCCTATGTAGAATAAAAGTGTCACTCACTCTGATGTAAGCTATAAGAGAACAAGAACCTTAATTATTTTGATGAACAACATATTAAGCTCCTAGAATCATGCATGGCAAAAAGTCATTGCTCAGTAAACAATTACTGAATGAGTGAGTGAATGAATGAGGAAATTAATGTGGAAGAATATAGAGGGGCAAGAATAGAAACAAGGAGACAAGATTTATAGGGAAAACACATAGATTTGACTGAAACTTGAAACATAATTTGCTAATACTGTTTGATTCCTATAAGCCAAGAAAAAATAATTGCTAGTGAGCATTAGGTGGATGGATTTCAGGACTCCAGAGCAGTGGTTCTGTCACTGACCCCCAAGACATTTGGCAATGTCTGAAGACTCTGTAGTCACAGCGAGCAGGGGAGAGGGTTACTACAAGTATCTCGTGTGTAAGATACCAAGGATGCTTTAAATATCCTACAGTGTACAGGATAGCATCTTCCCCCTGTCTCTACCCGCCCCCCTAACAACCATTAGGGAAGGTTCTTGGAAGAAATAGTAAAAATAATCATTAAATCTACTTGCAGGTATCAAGTTGCTAAGTAGAAAACTGCCTTGTCATCAATTTTAATTAAACAGATTCAAAACATCTCAGAATCCAAAATTCATTTATGTATAACTTTAAACATAAATTGAAAACCTATCAAAATTTAAGGTATGATTTTTAGATTGTTGTTTCAATATGCTCTGATGTTCTGCAAAAATATAATTACTAAAATGAAGTAGCAGGCTACTGAAGTTCTAATTCAGAAAGATAATGGAAATAACTAGAATACAATTTAACCATTGTCCTAATTCCTATTCTCACTGACCTGTGGGCAGCACGTGGAATCAGAATAAACAGAGGAAATGATTATTTCAACAAATGAATTAAATAAACTGTACTAAGTAATCCCAAATGAAAGTGTAAAAATGTGCTTTCAACTAGAGTGATGTTGAAGGGAATCAGATGTGAGCGTTATGGTACAACCATAAATGCTGAGTATTAATAGAGACAGTGAGGAAATGAAGGAAAAATATTTAGTAAGTGCAAAGCATGTTAATATTTGGGGCATTTTCTGAGTCAGAGTTACTATATATATATCTGAGCTAGCGCAGGATTTATTTTTGTTGATGATGTTGGCCGTTCTGAGCTATGTTAAAGACCTTTTAAATTGTTAATTTATAAAGTTACTCCTATTGAATAGAGGAGGCAGTAGTTTAGTGTTTCTTCAGATGGATAAAGGAATACTAGGATCTTAAAATAATCACTCATAGCAGACTGTGAGACTCAGAGACCAGACAGAAGTGGTGTTCCAAGCATCCTGATGCCTGTTAGAAGTATACTCTTGGATGATGGCCAGGTGAATGAAACTTGACCCTTGAAAGACCGAAGTGATGAGAGGCAAAGAAAAGGATTTTGAAAATCTGGCCAAGAACATGACAACCTCTGAGATCAAAGAAATATTCTAGGTGGTATGTGCCCCTGAGTGTTAATAGATTCTTCGTTGCTTCTTATGCCTCTGCTTTTGTTTGCCAGAATCTGACTTTGTCCTTCTTGAACACATCAGACTGTGTACCCTTTTCTGGATTCCTAAGCCTGGCTAATCTTGATTAAGCTTCAGTGAACCCTTATCTAATACTGATAGAAAAAGATTTTCTTAGGTTTAAATGTGCTACTCTCCCTTCCGAGAGAACAAAATAGCTATGGTCTTGAGCACCTGCTGTGTACTAAACACTATACTGGTGCACTTTAAATTCCTTAACTCATTAGTGCTTTTGTACAACCCAATGAAGTTGTTATTATTTATATCCATTTTCAGAAATGAAAATAGAGACTCAGCGAGTATTGGTAACATGCCAGAGTGACGCAGAATTAAAATTTATGACTTAGTGGCTCATTATAATTTCAACATTGCGTTATTGAGAGCCTCCTGTCCTATATTGTCAATAACTTGCTCATGAATGAATCTTGTACTTTAATATTTTCTTTATAAGCCCTCATTTTATTTGTAAATGCTCAAATACCCATCATTAACATGTATTGAGCATCTCATCTTTAAAAGATACTGTGCTGGATGCTAAAGGTAATACTCAGGATGAATTGTGGCACCTGCAACAAAGACTTTATAACCCTCCTACTTAGCGAACAGCTGTACATTTCAGAACTTGGGGGAAATGTGATAAAACTGTGATTAACCACACAATTCATCGTAACACATGCATTACCTTTTGCTTTTTAGCAGTTCACTAATTCACTGTCTATAAAGTTTCTTCTTGGAAACTCCTTGTCCTAAGATGTCCTATACTTAGCAGATCCTAAGTCAGTATTTGCAGAAGGTGAAAATAATACTAGAAGTCTTTATTTCTGACTACCTTAGCCGGCTTGTTCCAGTATTTCTGTAACAGCTTAACAGAGGAAGGCACGTATTTATGTTATAAGAATATATGAGTTTTGGGCCTCCCCAGTGGTGCAGTGGGTTGAGCACCGCGCTGTGAAGCTGTCTGCAGCCTCCGTAGCACCGGTTTGATTCCCGGCCAGCCAGGGAGATTCCCACATGGCGCAGCAGACCTCTCCTGCCTCACTCGCCGCTCCCCTCAGCAGTGTACTTTGGTCCTTCTGCCTGTTCTGCTCCCTGCTCTGTATCTAGTGGGTTTTCTCACCCTCCCGTGCCTCTGGCCTGTACCCCAGTTCTTGTATAAATAAATAAAAAAAAATCTTAAAAAAAAAAGGAATATATGAGTTTTATATAATAGCAATCTTCTTTGAGGTTTACCATGCACTTTAATTTTTGTAAGGCATCAAAATATACCTTCTACATATTAATGTTTTCCCCACTTTTGGTCTTCTACATATTAACATGATTATTGAAGAAAAGTTAAAAAGATAAGACTTTTAAAAATTATTTGTTGAGTCTATAATCAATAAAGGGAATAAAATGAATTAACAAAGAAGGACAGTAGAAAAGATGGGCCTTCATGGTAAGAAAAAATAGACTCAACTAAAGCTGTAAACAGAGAGGATGATGGTCTTTTGGCCCTACATCTGAGTGCTCTGTGGAGCTGGAGGCTGTCTTATCATTAGGAATATTGACTTTCATTGTGAATTGATTTGGGTTTGATTTTTTTCACTTTCTGTAAAGTAAAAGACCTTTCAGTCCGTAAAGAACCTTACCATTAGAAGACCCTCATATGTCCAGTTTTCTTCAAATTTCACAAATTTTTCTTTATATCCACTAGTCAGAATTGTTAAACACAGAATGTTAGAGCTCAGTGATATTTCAGGGGCAATTTTAGTCCTTTTGCATGACAATAAGTTATTGAGGCTCAGAAGGTTCAGCAACTTTCCTACGCAGCTGGCTTTTGATGAATCCACATGTAATCTAGATCTCCTGAATAGAAACCAAACTTCTTCTCTTGTTGCCTCAATTTTCGTCATTTACTTACCCATGCACCCATTCATTTATTTAATAGACGTGTATTTATTTATTATCAACTATGTTCACAATATCATGAAATGTGTGCAGAGATGAATAAAATACATTCTCATCTTCTGCAGCAATCTGTCAAACACCTAATTATAACATACAACTTAATAAAATTATAGTAATATGAACAAAGTGCCATGAGACTACAGAAGAGTATTTTATTATGATTAAAAAATCAAGATATGTCTCTCTGAGGTTGTACCTGACCTAACTAAGGTCTTAATGGGCTGTCTAGATCTAAAAAGGAATTTCAGGATACAGAATAATCAAGTTTAAAACTATAAAAATATGAAAGCTCTTGGTGAGTTTTGGTGATAAGAAACATAGCTGTACCATGGGGGATGTGGAGTTGGGATGGCATGACAAAGGGATGGCGACAAACCTGGGATAGAGTCTCAGGTTGCCATCAAGAATGGTTAAGACTAGATCAAAAGTTGTCAATTTCACTCTGTTGACACTTAGCCAATAATATATGCAGCTAGAATGTGAATTCCATAAATATGGGAAAATGTCATATTTATTTTAATATCTCCAGAGGCTACAGATTAAGTTTTTAAACATTGGTCTGGTGAGTAGGTGGATGGATGAATAGTCATCAGCTAATCCTCACTGGACATAGAGGTCTTTGTCATGTTTAAGTCAACATTTTTAAAAGATAACCTAAACTGTTACAAAAGCTGGTAGAAGGGCTGAGAGATCCAGGAAAGAGATATTAGGAGACTCTTTGAATACCCTGGGTAAGAGTTCACAGAGCCTTGCTTAAGGCCCTGACCAAAAGGAAATATGTGGCTAAAAAGTGGTAGAGGTAGGTTCTCTAGGGCATCACATATTTATATCACAGACATTTATGAGAATCCCTCTGGGGTGCCCCTGCTCCCACTCCCTCTGTCTTCCCCCTCTTCCTCCTCTTTTTTTTTTTTAAAGATTTATTTATTTATGTATACGAGAGCTGGGGTACAGGCCAGAGGCATTGGAGGGTGAGAAGATTCACCAGAGACAGAGTGGGGAACAGAACAGGCAGACTGACCGAAATACACTGCTGAGGGGAGCAGCAGGAGAGAAAGGAGAAGTCTGCTGTGCCATTGGGGTAGCTCCCTGGCCGGCCGGGGATTGAACTTGTGCTGCAGAGGCTACGGATTGCTTCATAGTGTGTTGCTTAACCCCTTGCACCACCAGGGAGGCCCACTTCCTCCTCCTCTTTATCCTTCATATTTATAATCTCTTTGGCTGAACGTTTGCAGTGAAATAGGAGGGACCAAATATATGAGTATTTTGATAGGACCCACCCATCTCTTCTCTCTACTCCTCCGTTAGCAGGAGTGAAAACAACACCACTTCCTGCTTTAGATCAGCTAACCTGAATAAACTTATTCCTATTTGTGTCAATCACCACATGACGCCCAGGGTTTTCTGGTCATCCCTTATCAATAACTCTACAGCTCCAGTGGCTCTTTATTAGCAAGACTTTCCCATCACCCTTCCCTTTATTATTTTTCCCTCAGAGCACTTAGCACTATCTGACATATAGTCTCCTATTTTCATTTTTCTGCCCCTAATAAAAAGTAAAACTAGTTATTAGAACAGCATCTCAACACACATTTAGATTAATAGATACTCAACACACATTTATATGATGCACATAAATGGTGGGGGAGGGAAGTGGGGAGAGGAATTGATGGGGCAGGATCCCAAAACAAAGGTTGGCAGATTTTTCAGTAAAGGGCCAGTTAGTAAATATTTTAAATGTTGCCTGGCACAGTCTCTGTCATTTATTTTTATTTGTTGTTTTTGAAATAATCCTTTAAAAACGTAAAAGCCACTCTTAGCTCACAGGCTACACAAAAACAAACCAACCCCTATGGAAGTCAAGGAAACAGGATTAAGGTACACATGTGAAAATGTTCTAGCTCTGTTCTACCTCGGACAGGGCTATGTCTTCCTCTGAAGAGCTCCCCAAAAGGAAATGAGAAAAGATGAAAAATGTAAAGAACATTTGCAGTAAAGAACAAGCAAGGGAGTTCATGTCACTCCCTTCCTAAGAAGGAAGGGAGTTCTGCATTTGAAGAGTAGGGAAGTTTTGAAAGAATAGGATGACAAATCAAATAGAATGATCAAGGAAACTGATAAGCAACACTGGATGTAAGCAAAGTTGAACAACATGAATCCATGATGTCTTCTAGAAGACCAGGGAAATTAGGAAAAGGTAGATCCTGAGGATTTTAGCTTATGAAACCTGAGAGTGATTCTGAATAGAATTCTAAAGATGACTGGCCTGGTATACAGGTTCAGAATACTCCTGGATTGTCTGCATGCTCTTCTCTGATAGATTACTTCTAGAACCAAAAAAGAAAAAGAGTTGGTTTATGAAAAGTACTATCAATAAATGACATTTATTAAGGTCTTAAGCTCTTTGTGGATTAATGGTTAAGCGATAGCCTTTATCACATGTAATCATACCATATATAGGTTCTAGCATTATCTCTGATCTACAGATGAGGAAACTGAAGCTTAGAGAAGTTAAGAAACTTACCCAAAAACACACACAGCTCTTAAGTGTAGCTACATGAACCCAACCAGTCTAACTGACAACTGTTCTGTCCTCTTAACTTACCACCATGGGGTGTTGATTAATGAATTACTGTCAGTATGGAAAGAGGTCTCTAGTGTGACAAGTCCTGCTCTCACCCTGTCTTGTTCAGAATTTTTATGATGCTTTAGATGAGGACATAGTGTACTTATCAAATTCCATAAGTAATATGGTAATGTAGTAATGTGGAAGAATATAGGGATATTCTAAGAAACATTAAATAACAATGAGAATTAAGGATTATCTCAAATTGGAATGGTTCACCAAAGGAGAATGTAATAGAGGTAAGAATATAAGCCTGTAGAACTGGACTTTTAGTTCCTAACAACACTGGGATTTTACCTCTGAACATGTCAGATGAATAAAGCATTTCTATACTATTTTTCAAAAAAAGCAAACTCAGCTTTCTTCTGGACTGTGTTTGCAACCTGACTTAGTATTCGATGAACAGTGCTATTTATTACAGAGATTCTGTTTTGAACTTAAACTATACAAATTCCAATTTTTCTCTTAGAATGTAACAAGATGTTTAGTACAGCCTCTTAGCCTTCGAGTATTCCTTTGAATATGAATGTGTTCTTGTGTACAATTCTAGCCAAAGCTTACACTGAATTTGTATCATATTCCTGTCAATATTTTTTCTAGGCCACATCTTATGATATAATGTTTTGGTAAGTTTATAAAGGAATACATCTATCCAAGGAGATGGCTTGAAATGCTCACTTACTTTTAACAGATTGACTTTATAATTACATGGTGAAGTTGTTTCAGAGAGGACATAATCTAGTGACCATTATAATTATTCTTAAGCTTAATTCTGTGATCTACCTTGTTGTGATGTTGTCCTGGCTTTTTGTAACATATATTCAAAGTTATAATTTTCAACCTGATCAATATAGATTTAACTGGTTGTATATTGAAAACCTCTAATTTGCTTCTCTAAAATCATTAAAAAGCATGCGTTTTTGTTGACTAGCATCACTAGGCCTTTCTGACTTTCATGACCAAAGTGGAAGCAAAAATTTTGGAAATGTTTCTATTTTTGGGTTTTAATCCTCTAAAGTTTACCTAAAAATTCAGTCTGCTAATTGAAAAGAAATACTTTTTGTTTTTAGGTGTAATTCCTTTTCATGGATTTT
This sequence comes from Talpa europaea, assembly GCF_964194135.1. Classification (NCBI taxonomy): domain Eukaryota; kingdom Metazoa; phylum Chordata; class Mammalia; order Eulipotyphla; family Talpidae; genus Talpa; species Talpa europaea. Next base: position 129,745,781 of record NC_140071.1, on the reverse strand, counting down.
CAATGTATGGTAAGTTGGACTTTAAAATATTCACTGTTTTTATTACATTTTAGAAAACTAAACGTGAAGATCACACTTTATATCACAACACCCACACACTTAACAAGTGTGTATTAAACATTAAGATTAGCATCTATACGTCCAAATTTTTTACTTAAAGAAATTCAAGTAAAGTGTTAAAACCATAATTGCTCAGATGGTGATTGCTTGACAAATTAGAATTAGAACATACTGTGAAAATGCTTCTGTGGCTTACAGTTTCTAGTCCCATGGTAACTAGAGAAACACCTAAATATTTAGTTCGAGTAAGTGTAAAATGAGGCCTTTCAATTCCTGAACTAATTCTCATTAAGTCTTTTTTAAAAATAATAGGTCAGAAAGTATGTGAAGGGAAGAACAACACTGAGTTTGAGTTCATGGTTTCTCCAGAATACTGGCATACACAGCTACAATTATCCTGACACAGCCGGTCCTCTGAGGTAGACGTGAGAACGTGTGTGTGGTCTGTGGTCTAAGACCCCGAGTGCCTGGCCTCATGCACCATCGAATGGGAAATGCAGCAGCCTACTGAGGGTTAGCAAGAGGAAGAATGCTCTACACCTTAATGCCACTTCATTTTAAATTTCCATGTACTGAATAGAAACTTGAAGACTGCCGTCCCCATTATAGCTACTCTCCACCCTTGACACTATACAAAAATACTTTAATGTTTTACTTTCTGTAAAAAAGAATCAGCAATAAATCAACACATCTCGTTGTTAAAAAAAGAAAAAAAGAAAAAACCCTTGTTTTCAACATCAACCATGGTGAATGACATAAAGTTTTTAAAACCAGCATATAGTGAAAAGCATTGGAAGTACTAGGAACTTTGCATTGAGCTCCCCTTGATGGTGCTGAATTATAGGCTACTCTGCTTTATTCTCTTGGGAAATCAGAACTCCCTAACACAATATACATAGTTATAGTGACATTTTGTCTTATGTCTCTCTTATAAATATGTGAGGAATTTAAAATGGAAAACCTGAAAATGTTAAGAATGTAAATTTTCAAAAATAAAAAATATAAATTTCAAATCATCATGATATACAGTTCGAATATTTTATAATTTTATTTGCCAGTCATACCCCATTAAAACTGAAGTTGAGAAAAAAAGGGAATATGAATTTTTACCTCTAATAATAAAATATGCTTTTTTATTATTGTTATCTTTTTATTACTCTATTTTAATAATTCCAGCAGCAAGTATTTTCCAAGTAAATAGGTTTTAAAAGGTATACTTGAGTGATCTGATGGACAGTTAACAATGTCAAGAAAGTTTCAATCTTCTAACATTTCTCAGGGTACAAAATGTATCATTGATTCCTGCCTGTCACTTGCAATGCTAATTTTTGATTATTTAGTCATCGGCAATACTGATGAACACTTCCATTTATCACAGATAATTGAATTTTTGTATTTGTTAAAATGTAAAGGATTTCATTAATTTTCCTTTCACTTTGTCAAAAGAAGTGAGCTGAATTGGCTCCTTGGTTCCTCTGCGTACTTAATGCCTCGTGTTATTATGACAGTAATGACAGTTTATGGAACCCCAGAACTTCTTACCTGTACAGTTTATTTCATAGTTGGAATTGGCCGATAAGTATGTCACTTTTTATTAAAATTATTATAATGCGGTTTATGAATCCACATTATAAATATGCCAATGCTGCCTCATATTCTTGAGGCTTAAAAAGATGAAATGCATGGCCTTATTTGTCAGAACAAGACCACTTACATTGTTGGACTTTGTGACATTCAGCTGTTGGGTGTTCAGTTGAGTTGCCCCAACTGGGCTTGATTACTAAGAACTGGGTGCAAAAGAAAACTGAATTTAATGACTGCCGGAGAGTTGTTTTGAGTCTGTAAAGACTCTCTTGATACATAATGAGATATGCCAGTGTAGACCAATGAGTCTAAACTGTTAATCAAAATTTTTATTTTCAAATTGAATTAGTTGAAGATCATGAGCCTTAAAGTGAGCCATAAACCATCTTATCTTTTACTCATCAGTCTTCAAAAATGAAAAATCTTATAAAGTAACCGGTATTCTTTACAAAACAAAGTAGAAGTTAATTGTCTGATTATTGCTTTCTTACTGCTTCAATTTTTTTTTAAGAGAGTTGACTTTATGTAGTTTTTAGAAGTTACTTGGAATTTTTAATATCTTTATGTAATTCCATTCTGTCATTCTTATTCTACTGTTAAATTTGGATTAGGGATTATAGTAGCTCATAATTTATTCTTTTCTTTATAATTTTGAATGCCTATTTGAACTAATTATGTGTGCATATGTTCCCTCTTTCAACATGAAAAACTAATATAGATATGATTTTAAATTTATGAGTGAATATTACTATAAAATACTGTTTATTCTTTCATGTTTCATAAACTTATTTTTAAAATGTTAGTAGTTCTGCAATATTATCAATCACCTTTTTGTTTTTCAGTTGCACCACTTTGCTTTCTATACCATGAGCCTTCCAAATTGTATCAGATATTCCGTGAGATGTACGTGAGGTTTTTCTTCAGGCTCCATTCCATCTCTTCTCATCCTTCTGTAAGTTCATAAAAAAATGGATCAAATCATACTTTAATCTGTTCATTCTTTCCTTTAAAAAGTCTCCTACTCAATTAAGTTTTAAAGCAACAGATTTTAATATATAATGTCAAGCAACTTATTTCTAGCGACTAAATGAAAGAAAAAATAGATACCTATGCATTTCAATTATCTTTTATTTTTAAAAGAAGCCATAGGAATAACCATATTTTTCTCCTTGACTGCTGGTTTCCTCATGTATGAAACGAGGTTCGTAGTATGTTACTATAGTGCTGAAAGATGTCTAGGGAGAAGATGTACTTGGCTCAAGGCTGGGATTCAGTGAGTAAGTGACTGCTGTTGTTGTTGTCTTTTTTTTTTTTTTTTGAATCAGGAACATGGTACTTTATTTCTTCCAACAAACATAATAATGGTAAAAACACATTTTACATGTAATTAAACTGAGACTTATAGAAATTAAATAATTTGACCAAGTCCCCTAAACAATTAGTAAAAACAAGCAAAAGATTTAAATTCAAATCCTTGATTCTGGAGAGTGTGTTCCTAATGCCCCCTCTCACTGCCTCTTTGGTCCAGCACTGTAATGTCTGTTTTTGAAAAATAGTTATTAGCAGTAATTCATGCACCATAATATAAAGCGCAACCATCTTTAACCTGTTTTGTACATTTATGTGGAATTTCAGATGAATCAAATCTTCTGTAATTATAAACACAAGGATTTCAGTATGCTGAAATAATATTCACAATTCTCTGCCAATTTTATTTTTTTTAAAAAAGGTATCTTGATAATTTTTCCTGAAAAGTATACCACCAATATTCGTATTTTTTCATAGATTTCTTTTTGAAATATCTTATTTCCATTGCTTCCTCAAGATTATAAGGTTTTAGGGCCTCCCCTGGTGGCACAGTAGTTGAGCGCTGGGTTGCAAAGCTGCCCGCAGCCTCTGCAGCACCGGTTCCATCCCGGGCTGCCATCCCGGGCTGCCGGCGAGGGTCCCACATGGCATGACAGACCTCTCCTGCGGCCCGCTGCTCCCCTCAGCAGTGTATTTCATCACTTGCCTGTTCTGTTCCGCACTCTGGCTCTGGTGAATTCTCTCACCATCCTGTGCTTCTGAGTGTACTCAGTGCTTGTATAAATAAATAAATCTTAAAAAAAAAAAACTTTATTAAAAAAAGATTATAAGGTTTTAGACATCAAAGTTTTCAAGAATCATTTAAAATAAGGTAACTGATGATTATGTGTCAACTTGATGAGGTTATGGTGCCTAACTGTTTAACCAACCACTAGTCTAGTTATTCCTGAGAAGATTTTTATGGCTGTGATTAACATTTGCAATAAATTGGCTTTAAATAGAAATTATACTCCGTAATGTGAGTGGGCTTTATCTACTCAGTTAAAGGTCTTAAGTATGAAAAAACAAAGGTTTACTGAAGAAGAAATGCTACATCAAGACTACAGAAAGTTTTCAACTAAATTTCCACCGTGCCATTCTGGTCTACAGATTGCAGATCCAAGACTGAAATATCAACTCTCTTAAACGTCCAGTCTGCTGGCCTACCCTGCATGTGTCAGACTTTCCAGAGCCCAAAATCATGTGAATCAAATTCTTCAAATAAATCTGATATAAAATTAGACAAATAGGTGTGTGGCTGAGTGGGTAGAGAGAGAGATAGATGAGATAGATAGATAGATAGATAGATAGATAGATAGATAGATAGATAGATAGATAGATAGATAGATAGATAGATAGATAGATAGATCATGCATATATACAACAGCCAGGGAGCTTTCTATCTCTCTCTCTCTCTCTCTCTCTCTCTCTCTCTCTCTCTCTCTCTGTGTGTGTGTGTGTACATTTCAGTACTGAAACCAGGAAAGACTTGGGCATACCAAGACAAGTTGATTCCCCAACATTAAAGTATCTCTTCCCTTAGCAAATTGCCTGATGAAAAGGAACATTAGCACCACAAAGATTTGTGAGATGCCTCAAAATTTTCAGCACATTTTCCAGCCAATTACAAATAAAATGATATTGACCTAGACTGTAATAAGTTGTCTTTGTGTGTATAAAATACATATAACATTAAATTTACTATTTAAGCCATCTTAAATTTGTATATCAATGTCAAATCATCAGCACTCTCCTAACCATTTGTTTCTCTATAATAGTGGTACCCTGCACAAACAAATCTTTACAGAAATCACTTAGCAACTCTTACACTACCAAAAAAGCTTAGAGATTTGAGAGAATGATGTCATTAATTTAATTGTCCAAATATCCTAATAATATTGTGTGTGTGTTTGTGTGTGTGTGCATATAAAATATAAAGGAACTAAGACTCAGGGAGATTCAGTAAATTACACCAAAGTTACAATTAGGAGCCAAGTCAGTATTCAATTCTAAAACCTAGGCCCATTCTCCTAGAAATAAAACATATAATAACCTGTAATCACTTTTATAAAACAGGAATCATGAATATTAAATTTAAACTTAGGTATGGAATTAAAATAAAGTACAAGCAACAAGTTGGGCTCATTAAGGAAACCGTAGTGTTGCACATATAGTGTATGCCTGATGATATATCACATTGAATTAAAAAATTACCTGAAGGAATTGAGACTTTTTTAAAATTGTGTTGTTTCTTATTGAGGTAAGATTGGTTTACAACACTGTATGTGATTTAGGGGTATAGGTTCACATTCTTCTTCAGATGTATGTTACCACATCATACCTACTACCTGTTACCAAAGCACTTGTAATCCTTTACCATAGTCCATGGCCTGCCCCAACCCCACATGTTGTCTTTGTTTTGATTATCATCATTGTCATCTTTTTTCTGTTCATGAAAATCAATCATTTGTCACTTATTTGTCAATTTCCTATTGATGGTTGGCAGTTAGCATACTAGGTGTTTTTCTATGTTCATTCCATAGATAGCTCCTTTGGTCTCCACAGAAGCAGATCAGGAGTGGAACATTTTTATCTGTTTTATTTTAGCTGGTCCTTTATCAGATCTTTTTTCCCCACAAGCCTGAGTAAAAGCAGTATCTATTTTATTTCCATTATACTTTTTCCTCCTTGGGGCCTGTTTTAAGGGTGACTTGACAGACTTCAGAAGAAACAGTACATTGCAATGTGTCAAGGCGACCACATTTTCCCAAAGAGAGACTGTGTCACTTCTAATAAATTAAATGGCTGTTCTTTCCTCAGTTTAACCCTGTGCCTTCCTGTTCTACCTTCCTCCAGCTCCAATTTGGCTCTTATGCTTTGCTAATACAAGTTGACAAATAACCAGAAATCCAGGATGTCAAAGATGAACAAATGAAGACCACCAATTATCTCGGGTTTCTTCTCTCTGAGACAAACTAATTTCGTGCTTATGTTACATTAAGGTTTAACCTAGAATAATTAGAACCATGTTAATATTTCTCTTTTCTAATACTTTATGCTTAGCATCATATTTTTTTGCTCTCATATTCCATAACAATTTAAGCTCTGAGTTTAAAAACTTTTTTTTTTAACCAGTTGTCCCACACACACTCCTGGTGTTTTCCCTGTACAGGACCCTGAAGCTGGACACTGAGCTGCTCTGGGTATTCCCCTCCAGCTTCATGCTGAACCTGAGGTGTCCATTTTCAGCTAATTGATTGGACCAGCCTTGCCTTTGCCCTTTATCCAGTGGAATAAGACTTAAAGGCTGTCGGCTCCTTTTCTGGCTTGCCACTGCCGCCAGACTGAACTATTTGGAACCATGACAACCTTTTTTCTTTAGAAACTCAGAAAGAGGATTAAAACTTCCTTACAAAGATCAGCCATAAGGAATGCTGAGCTATAAGAAAGACTTTATTCAGAGTTGTCAAGTAATAAACACACTTGGAAAACCACTGCTAAAATCAGTGACTTCTTGTATCTACAAATAATGCCCTTTAAAAAAAAAAAGATTTCAGTACAGAAAACTACCTTTATACTAAGTAATTAAACATTCTGTTTGATAACTTCCTGATGCAAATTTCAAGCAGTCAGCAATCTTTCTCTGGGGATAGATTTCAAAGAAAGAGTGAAAAAAGCAGGAAATATTTTGCTTCATGGGTGAGGCCGCTGAAAGGGAAGGGCTGTGGAAGGAGAAAGCAAAGGGTGGGGCTGCAACACCAGAGAAATACCTGGAAGCTGGAATGCATCCAGAAAAAACTAATTTTGCCTAAGTGATGTTACATGGCTTGCAAAGTAGAGCAGATTTTCTAGAAGGGATGTTTTCCTTGAATTCTGAATACTGCATGCCAGGATCCATGGGGATGCTATTGGATCAAAGAGGAGACTAGCATAGGGATGGGTATCCAAGGAGGAATAAAATTTTAACTTTAAGCACAATGTGAGAAATCGTTAATGTATTTCCTGTTTTTAACTCTTAATATAAAACATTTAAAATATTTTTTAATGTTTAATGACTTTTTTTAAAGATTTATTCATTCATTCATTCATTCATTCATTCATTCAAGCACTGGGTACAGTCAGAAGCATGGGAGGGTGAGAGAATTCACTAGAGCCAGAGGGGAGAGCAGAACAGGCAGACTGACGAAATACACTGCTGAGAGGAGCAGCGGGCGGCAGGAGAGGTCTGTGTGCCATGTGGGACCCTCCTCCAGTGGCCAGGAAGCAGCCGGGGATCGAACCGGCGCTGCAAAGGCTGCGGGCAGCTTTGCAACCCAGCGCTCAACTGCTGCGCCACCGGGGAGGCCCTATTTAAAATATTTTTAAAAGACTTATATTTCACATTTCCATTTGAGTAATTTGTTGGCAGAGCTCATTTTTAAACACTAAAACATGTCTCTCTCTTGGGCAGGGCATTGTGTCACTCTGTTTGCTGTTTGAAACTCTTCTTCAAACTTATCTCCCCCAGCTCTTTTATCATCTACGAGAAATTGGGGCTCAACCGTAAGTATTTTTCTCTCAATGAAAGAATACATTGTTTGACATCAGCAGGCTCTTTTTTCATCACTGTAAATCACTTGCAAAGATACAGTAATTCTTCAGAAAAATTAAACTAAAAATTTTCCCCAATAAAACAGTAATTATCAAGTAGTAAATTATAATGCTAAATTGTAATGCTAAATTATAATGCCAAAATTATAACAGTAAATTATAATGCTAAATTATAATGCCAAAATCTTGACAGAATTACTGAAATCCTAATAAAAATCTTATTACCAAAATGTCTTAATTTCTATTCATAGTGAAAGGTGTTGGCTAAATCAGGCAAAAATTATTGGGAACAAATACTACGTGAGAAATGTGATAATGCTAAAATTAAGTCAATTTACACTAAATCTATCAGGGGACAGCTTTTGAAGCTTATCTGGTTTAAAGTTTGCTTTCGTTAAAGGAATCCAGGTCAGTTACCCACCGATGGTTGTGTACTTATTTTTCCTTCCAAAAGTTTGAATATTTGCTCATTTATCTCATTGTGAGTTATCTGTGAATATGCAGAACAATGTTACTTGTTTCTCTCCTTAAATCAATGTCCAAAGCAGCAGAAGCTTCAAAATGATTTGTCAGTATTTTGTTACTGTCTTCCCCTCTGGTCAGGTGTTTTCCTCTACTCAGGAAGCCATGTTTAAAATGAGCATTAACTTTTTGAGGCTACAAAAGAAAGTAACGGGAAATAGAGCAGTTTAGTATTTGTATTCTTCAAGTTGAATCCACAGCAGATGGACAGATGGACCGTGGATGAATGGAAGAGACAGACCCAGATTCAAATTCTGTCTCTACTAAACTGTATAATCCTGGTATAATTAGTTAATTTACCCAAGCCTCAAACTCTTTAAGTCATGATAATTTAATTCCCTCATTTTTATAATTAAGATACTTATTTCCTACCTCATAAAATTATGTCAAGATTGAATGTCTTATATTTCCTTTTAGTGAAGTACCACTTAATTTCAGGCAGCTTGGGCCTTAATAATATCATTTATAAAGCAATCCCTCATACCAACCAGTGATAATACTGAGTTGATATTCTTTCTTTTGTAGTCATTAAAAAACAGGATTCTGGTAATGATTGAGGTTATAAAACAAAAATGTGGTAGAAATATACACAATTCTTTTTTTCTTAACCTTGTCATAAAATGACCTCTTTTATATATTGTGAAATGAATATTTGAATATAAGTAGGCTTTTCTTTATTATGTTGAAGTCATTTAGTTTATTGCTAGAAACTAAAATTTTTTGTACACTTTAATCATTTAAAGGGGAAAATTTATTTCAATGACATATACATTAAAATTCTTGTGTAGGATAAAATATAAAAATTCAGTTGTCAAACTAAAATCAGTTTTTGAATTGACTGAAATGAATTAAAACTGATGTTACTGGAAGATTTTTAATTGAAAGTTTATTTTGTTAAATAGGTATAGGACTATTCAAGTCATCTATTTCTTATTGAGTGAACTTTGGTACTTTGTATGTTTTACCTAAGTTATTAGATTTATGAACAAAGTTATAATAGTCGCTAATGATTCTTAATTAGCCTCTTATCTATAGGATCAGAGTAACATTACCTCTCTCATTCCTGGGACTGATAATTGTAACTTTTTTCCTCTTGATTATTCTAGCTAGAGATTTATCAATGTTATTTGTCTTTCAAAGAAACAGCTTTTGGTTTCATTGATTTTCTCTGTTGTTGTTTTTTCTGTTTTTAATACCATTAATTTATGTTCTTATTCTTTCCTTCCTTAGGTTTGTTTTGCTTTTATCTTTCTAATTGTTTAAGGTGAAAGAGATCATTGATTTGAGACCTGTTTTCTTTTATAATATAAACAATGCTATAAATTTCCCTCAAAATACTCTTTAGCTTCAGCCAACAAATTTTTATATTTATATTGTGTTTTCATTTTCATTCAATTCATATTGTTTCTTAATTTCTTTTGTGACTTTCTCTTTGACCATGGGTAATACAGAAATATGTTAATTTTCAAATATTTGGAAAGATGATATCTTTCTGTTGTTGATATCTTTCTGTTGTTGATTTCTTTCTTAGTTCTGTTTTAGTTTTAGTTAAACAACATGCTTCACAAGATTTCAATTCTTTTAAATTTATTGACATTTGTTATATGACCCAAGATATTATCTATCTTGGTGAATGTTCCATATGCTTTTGAAAAGAATTCATATTTTGCTAACATTGGGCGCAGAATGTTCTATAAACGTCAAGCAAAATTTGTTGAACAAGCAAGCCTTATTCAAGCCTTCTATATATTTGTTAATTTTCTGTTTACTGTGTATATTGAGTATTAAAAAAGAAATGTTAGCATTTCCAATTATAATTATGTATTTGTCATTTCTTCCATCTTTGGTGTATATATTTATTTTTTCCCATGTATTTGTAGTTCTGTTTTCGAAGAATTAATTCCTTTGTGTTTATCTGGTTTGGGATTTGCTGAGCTACTTGAATCTTAGTGTTTCAATCATTATTTCTAAAAATGTTTTTTTCTGTACCACATGCTCTCTCCTTTACTTCTGTAATTCTAGTGACACAAATGATCTTATCCCACAGGTCCCTGATGTTCTGTTCATTTTATTTTTTACAATTCTTTTTACTCTATGCTTCAGGCTTTACACTTACTGTTGATTTATATTCAAACTCACTGACTTTTTCCTCAGTCATTTCCATGTTGTTATTGGAGTCATTCAGTCAGAGTTGTGTTTTTGTTATTGTACTTTTAGTTCTAAAGTATTTGTTTGGTTCTTATTAATAAGAGCAACCTTTACTATAAATAAGTTACACTCAATAAACTTTATTTTTAAGAAATCGATTCTAAACTACCTATATATATGGGCATGATGTGTTACTGTTGTTCTAAAAAGATACCCCGAGAGATCCAGTAAAATTAGTCAAAGTTAATAATTTAGACTTAAAATTATCAAATGAATTTTTTTAAATTTCCAGTGATAAAAGTTTCATTGGCCTCTACAAACAAATACTCTAAAACCAAGCAAATGCCTAATTTGCCAGAGCTACTACCTACATGTACTTTGTTATATTAGAATGATAGTTATCCAGTATTATGGAATCTGGATAAGAACACAGAGGTCTTTTCTAGTCATAAGAGAATTAATATGACACTAACCAAGACAATCTCTAGGTCTCTTTCTCTCTTTTAAGAAAATAGCAGAGATATTTACATATTAAAATAATTTCAGCAAAGAATTTTCTCAGTGGCAGTCAAAGGATGTTTAGATGCTATTGATTGTACAGAAATGTGAGGGGAAGTTTATCTTTTAAGGCACCAAAACCAAAGAGTTTGTTTCCTGATTCCAGAGATAAACTGTTATTGTAACATGACCTGTTTATAAACAGTGCAATCTCATGCCTTTTAGATTTTTTTTTTTTTTTGGCAAAACAAAATTCAATTGAATTTATTGGTTGATCTTTTAGATTCTAATAATCTTCATTTTAAAACAAATGATTTGAATCAGACAAAAACTTCTGCCTGTTGCTTTAATTGTTCTATGTGGTCATTTGAAATGTAAGAATATAATTTATTGAATTGGAAAAATAAGCTGTTTTAAAGCACACTTTCAGGAATTTATTAATAAAAATTTAAATAATAACTGTTAAGACAATAAGATCATGTCATTGATAACTATTACACACCCTGAAAAGCAGACTATAGAAATAATTTTTCTAAAGGCTGAACTATAACATAAAGGAGGGGCCACAGATATAGTGCATCCTCTGAGTATGTTGACCATGAATTTGAGGGCTTCTTGTTTCTCACCATCGCTCTTTTGCAGCTTTTAAGAGAATACTTGAGTTTTAAACAACCAGGTGATTTCTAAGACTCATAAAGAATTTGCCTTAAAAATAGAACTTACTGGGCTCTTTTGATACTGCCTTTTGTATGGAAACATTCCACTGGTAAAATTTATTTTATCTTTGCTTGTAGACTTCGCATATCATTTAGATGGATGGTCCGTGCTTTCTCTGGATACTTAGCAACAGATCAACTCTTGCTTTTGTGGGATAGAATCTTAGGCTACAACTCTCTGGAAATTCTTGCAGGTAAGAGTAAGTGCTTGTTTGTAAAACACATGCTATTTAAGGCAGGGTCATCATCTGGTTTTTTATCTATGCTTCCTCCTCTTGCCCCCAAAGTCTCCTGTCTTTCAGACTAACTGTAGGGTCAGGAATGGACCACAGTGCAGGTTTTCTAAGATCCAGCCGACCGAGTAAAGGAGGAGTCAGAGTCCTCAGTGGTTTTTTGCAGGTCTTTTATTGGGGTTCACCAGGCATATGGCAGGCAGGGGTGCTGGGGGGCCGGGAGGCTGACAGGCCTCTCAGTCGTTCTGCTTCTCTTGCTTCTCTCTCGGCTTCTGCTGGCATCCCCGTGACGCCGCCCTTAAAAGCCCAGTCAAATCCCATCTACCTATGTCCACACCTTACTCCACGTGCCCACCATCAGGCATGCATTCAGGACCACAGGGTTCCGTCCTAATGGCGGGAGGGCAGAAAAGCCTGATACCTTCTACCTTACCCTACACTAACCTTATTTTCTTGCTACCGTTTTTCAGATGACAGGACTTCAGACTTCCCATCAAATAACTCTCCTCTGGATAGGTCATAAATCTTGAAGTGTATTGTACATATCATTTTGTATCATTTCAAAAAGAAGGGGGTTTAGTGCTTTGTATAATTCAGACTTTTAAAATGGACTTGTTAATTGTCTCTTGAAGAGTTAAGAAGTTTTCTGTGAAAGAAATGTTGAATTAAGACTTTCAAGGTCTCTTCCAATTTAATTTTTTTTTGATGACGCGTCACCACTCATTAAAATGAAGTGAAAGAACAATAAATGAATGAGTATTACATTCACTCCAAGCCAGGCATTCTGTTGTAACCTCAATCCATTAATTAGAAATGTTATCGATTAGTAAGCAATGCGGATATGCAATCCACATTATTGGGTTCATCCACTTTCCCTACTTTTTTTTAAAAGTCAGTGGGGAAGAATTGTAGAACATATAGAAATGGAACTAGGATGATGAGATTCAGATAAAGATTCAGAGTAGTAGGTAATTCCTTGTATATGTTTACAGATTTGTTTTGATTATTTCATACATTTTTGGGGGTATGAATATTTTGGGTCCACCTCTTTTGCTCAAATGAGTTATGATACAGTCTTTAGAAATATTTTAGTAAATATTACTGGCTTTAATTGTTAGTTAACTAGGCCTTTGTAGAATAGTTTAAAGCAAAGTTGCCTTAATGTTCACAGTAGAATTGCTTAGAATTAAAGTAATGAGAATAGTTTAAAATATCAAAAGTTTAAATATTAGAATTTCTACATTTTATATAAGGCATGACTTCAGTTGAAAATATCCCAAAGTATATAGGCCTTTTTTCCTGGCCAACAAGGCTGCTCTGTGTCAGGGCTGGGCAAACCAAACACGAAGCAGATGGGAAGGAACTTCTGTGATGTGACACCAAGATAAATAAAGGATCTGAGCACATAAGCATTTTGGATGCTGAGGTCAATTAGTGAAGTGATCTTCTCACCCCCCACTCCCCACCCCCGCCCTTATCTACCATTGGAAAAACAATTTCCAGCCTCTTTCCTGCTGCAGCAGAAAATTTAACCATCCTGTCAGCTTTTACCTATTCTGTTAAATTATATGCAAAACAGGAAGTAGTGATTACGCTTCTTAGCTTCTAAAATGGCTCCACTGTCAAATATTATTGCAGATAATAGGAAACTATAAAGAAGTGACTGGTCAACAGAACTGGTTTTGTTAGTCTTGTAAACAGAGGAGCTCAGTGACTTTAAAGTATTTAAGTTTTCTCCTTTTCAATTAAAGGGTAAAGCCTTTTTTCCAGGTCTCTTACATTTTAAATAATCCCAGCTGATTTGAGTTTTAAAGTTTTGTTTTATCACTACCATCTTTATTACCCTAGGGTTTTCCTCTCTACTAATTCTAATGCTTTTTTGCCAGATTGTCCAAAACTGTTGTGTCCTAAATAAAGGCCCGTGCTTCATAGTCACTGGTTATACTCTGCCTCTCTCTGGAGAAACTTAGAGCCCTTGATCCTCGCTTCTGCTCCTCAGGCACAGACACCCACCTGTCAGGTCCCTGTGCCACCTTGACATCATCTTCATGCTACTCTGGAAAATCATTTTGAAGGACAATAGAGAAGACAATGATTAGGAAAACACCGCAGTTTTCCATGTCAGGGATGAGTCATTGCTGCTTACCTTCAGTTTCTGTAGCGTCATCATGTAGTGATTAGGTGCTCCGGCTCCAGAGCCAAGGCTGAGTACTCACCCTGTCATGTGACTGACCCTGTCATGTGAACTCACTGTGCCTCAGTTTCCACCTTAGTAAAATGTGTGTACTAACAATAGTACTCAATTCATAGAGTTGGTGTGATAATTGCTACTTGTATTGTTACTCCCATTGTACAAGTGCCTTTTAATGCAGATCTACTTGCACTATCTGTGGCGATATACTTAGGAACCAATCTTCCAAATCATTTTGAAGGTTCTTATTCATTTCTTGAACTTCAAGAACTTGTTAAGTAGGGGAAGTACTGCCACCACTCACTTGTGAGGGAGGAACAGGGGAGAAGCCAGGAGTCATCTCTAGGCCACACCACCTCCTCATCAGAGTTGTCACCTCTTCCATGTGTCCTTCCTTTGCTCATGATGGATAGATATGAAGGATAGCACGTTAGCTGCATTCTCTTTTCATATACAGTTGTTAAGATGTCCTTTTTTTGAAGAAGTTTTTTATCCTGTAAACGTTACTGTAAATCTCAGGATAAGTCCCACAGCAGCCTTCCCCACAGTTGTGCCCATTGGTGATACTAAGAAAATCAGTGCTGGACATAAAAAAATAACATAAATGTAACAAGATATTATAAAAACATTTTTTAAAAAAAGCCTTTGTTGCCACATTTCTCTCAGGACACCTCTTGATACATATGGAAAATGATCTGATATATTTAAAAATTCAGTTTCTATAAGCTTCCAGAAGCCTCCCTGTTACATTAGTAAGAAACACCTACATGAAAAGTATCGTTAAATTATCAGTCACCAGATTTTCATGCCACTTGAAAACTGTTAAAGTTTAAATTGTAGGTATGAAAGAAACAATTTATAAATTGGCCTTTTAACACCATTTTCCTTTTTCCCCAAACTGTGGGCTCTACATAATCTCACCCTCAGGCATTGGTCTCCAGAGGTGATCATTTCCCTTCCCCATAGACCTTCTCTCAGAAAGCCAGCATGCAACCCTTCAAAGCACTAGTTCTGAGCTCCCACTGTGGGTTGTGGGCATCGCAATAAATCTGTCAGGCTGATGAGTAGTAGGTCAGCAGTTGAAATAGTGTGCATTCTTTTCCAGTTCTGGCAGCTGCTGTGTTTGCTTTCCGAGCAGTGAACCTGATGGAGGTGACATCATTGGCTGCAGCTGAAGTAAGGATAAGTTTCCCTCTGATGGGATGGAAATAGTTCCTGAGAGATTGCCAGGCTCAGGCACTTTAGTCTCAGATGCATAGGACACACGTTACCGGAGCTGAATTTTTGAACCTGGGTAAAACCTATAAGTTCTGAGCTAAGTAATATTAAATACTCAAACTTCCTTAACTTCTTGAAAACAATCTTGTGACGGAGTCTTCAACAAGTTTATAATGGAAACCATTAAAACCATTATGGAAAACAAGATACCTGGAACTCTTAATAGAAATTATTGGGGTTTATATTGTTTTCTTATCATTCTTGCCCATGTATTATGCTCATAGAACAAAGAAAAATGTGTTGAGAGAGCTAAAGAGCAGTGTTTGAATGACGTAGTAAACAGACATAGGCTTTTTTGCTTATTTTAAGTTATGAGTTAATTATTTAAAACTGGTTTCTTTTCAGCTTTATGATTTATACCTGAAACATGGTTCAATTAAATAGCAGTTTACTGTGTTACCCTGTTTGTCATCTCTCATAGAAATGTAAATTTTACCCTTAAAATAGCTGCCTACATTCTTTGTATAAAGGGAAGAGGATGTTTATGCATCTTGCAACTGAATAAACACGAGTTCCATCTCAAAATGATTTCCTGAAGTCAGTTACTCCTTATACTAGTATAGCGGAACTAAGATTCATAATGTACGTTTATTTATAGAAGCAAGTTGAAATGTTAGACCTCTTATAAACCCATGCTACCTTGTATATTTGAAAAAGGCTCATCAGGCTGATGTCCAGGTTATTTTCTGCTGTGCATTTTAGCATTTTGCACACGTTCTAACATTAAGATTTCAGAAAAAAGAAGGAAAGTTATAGCTTCAGTACAGAGACTTGGGACAAATCTGAAGAACTTAGAATGTGTGTCAAGACCGGAATTACATTGCAATGGTGTTTCTGTTGTACTTAATTTCATAGGCTTCTCTTTGCTGATTAGCATACTGATGTTGATAATTCTTTTTGTGTTTTTTTTTGTTTCAGGCAGTTCTTGCTGATCTTTCTACTTTAAAAGTTATGCCTCTTCTTCAGATTTTTCTGTTTGCCACTGTTACCTGATCTTCTCACGATCACTGACAACACATCTAGTTTTTCATTAGAAACTAATCATGAACTATGCAAACTCTGCATAAAACCAAATTAAACCTTGCATATAAGCCAATAAAGATCATGTTCTCTCCTCAGTTAAACCTAAGTAGTTTTTCACTTTTTGAAACAATAACTCTGCACACCAAATATTGCACTGCATGCTGCTGATTTTCAACAGAGAAGCAATAGACATAACTTCTGCTAAATTGAGCATACTATATATATAATTCTGACTTGTAAAAGGCATGTAACATATGCAATAAGACTAAAAATACTGTAATAAACTTGGAGAGGTTATTTTGCCTCTGGGACAATTCTCTCATGTCAGTTGTAAATTTATCTCTAGATAATGTATCATTTTGTCCTATAAGTAGCTTTTCACTTAGAGTCATGGGTGGGGTAGGATGTGGGAAAACTTGAAGAAGGGAACTCTTTAAGTAGGAATTCAAATGTACGTTGGTGTTCTTAACAGCTTTTCTCTCACCAGAGATCTTTTAGATCCTTCTCCACTTTATTTTCTCCCTTAAAGGTCTGTACTAGAGAAGTAAAATACAGTTGTTTCCATCTGACAATATTTTTTTTCATCACTTTTTAAAAAAAAAAAATCAGAAAATTACAGCGTGATCCCTTCAAACATGTCAACCTTCCATCTCTCGATTAGAAGACTTAGTTAGAAAACACTGAGGAGGCCTATTGCCAGATTCTGTTACCTTGGAAGTATGCGAAGAGAACATGCAAGATTTCAGTGAAGGGAAGGAAATATCAAAACCATGTCCACTCTGCTGAAGCATGATTTAATGAGATTTGCTTCTAGGGCAAAGCAACTGATAGAAACTCCATGTAGGTACAAAGTCTAGTATCTACTTCTAGTTGATTCTAAAACTCATGGCATTATTATGCAAGGGGTCAGTCTTATTTTGGTCTTTGTCTTAAGCGTCATTACCATTTCTGTAATAAAAAATAATAGGATGTGAAAAAAAGCCTTCAAGCCATTATGTCTTGAATTTAGATTCAAAATGATGATAATTTCAACAAAACTCTAAATCAGTAAATTCATACCTTTATTGAATGTCTAGAATTGTATTAGTTTTATCTAAATGTATTTCCTAAGTCTTTTATTTGGAGAGTATACATTAGGAAATGTACAAGGTTAAGCACAGAATTGCAAGTGTGGTAGAATTTGGTACAACTCATTATTAGTTTCAAAATCTATGTTTGAGCTCTTATTCATCAGATATTTGTTGACTTATTAAGGATGAATAAGAGCTTATCCAGTGATTGATGTTTAATAAGCCCCATTACTTGCTCTCTAAGGTGCTGCAGTTATGATCATGCTTTGCTGTTCTGTGTGGGCAAATGTACATTCACCACAAGGACACCTTTGACTAGGGTCCTTCTTCCCGCTCTGAAAAAAATGAGGACAGGGCCTCCCTGGTGGTGCAAGGGGTTAAGCAACGCACTGTGAAGCAATCCACAGTCTCTGCAGCATGAGTTCAATTCCCGGCCGGCCAAGGAGCAACCCACATGGCAAAGCAGATCTCTACTGTCTCACCTGCTGCTCCCCTAAGAGTGTATTTCAGTCAGTCTGCCTGTTCTGTTCCCCACTCTGTCTCTGGTGAATCCTCTCACCCCCCACCCTCTGTATCTCTGGCCTGTACCCCAGCTCTCGTATGCATAAATAAATAAATAAATCTTTAAAATAAAAAAAAATGAGGACAAAAAGTTGGGAAGAAAGGGTTTTAAATGATTAAGGTAAAATGTGTGCAGAATGCCCATCTTTGGCTTCTTTAGAAAAATATTGATAAGCCTTTTAAAAGCAGCAATGTAATGATCTCATAGAAAAACACTAGACTGATAATTTGCTATCTCTTATCTGTATTCTGTAAACAAAATTTGATTGTGTCACTTCCATGTTGGGGGCAGAGACAGGCAGCAGGAAATCATTTCATTTGCTGTTACTTTACAGGGTTGAGGGAGACCAAATGAACAAATATATTTGAAAGTGATTTTTTTAACTACAGTGCATCAAGCAAAGACAATATGTCATTGATAATTTTAAATATGACATTTTAAGGTGAAGTGGTAGAAGTTAAAATATGCAGAATACCCAACTTTGTTAGCATTTGTATGACTTTATTTGGTAATTTAAGACTGTGTCTATAAACATGTATGGGCCATGGCATAGCAGTCTTCTTGTTTGGAACAGGTCTCGTCTGTCACCAGTGGTGGTTGTGCACCCGCTACCCAACACGTACTTGAAGTTTAGGAAATGAATGGTAAGAATCTTCAAAATGATTTGGAAGGTTGGTTTCTAAGTATACAGCCCTAGCTAATTATAAACAGATAGATATATCTTAAACACACTTTTACAATGGGAGTAATAATATAATTGCAGTTATACCAACTCTATGAATTGAGCACTATTGTTAGCCCCATTTTACTTCTATAAAGGCTCTAATTTTTATTTGGACATCCACCTCCTCTCCATCTGCTTCAGATAAGGCTGACTCCCATCCCAGGGATTTCTGGATCCTGACAGGCCATACAACATGTACGAGCCCTCTGGCCACAGGGTGAAAGTTAAGACCAAAGAAATGTGATTGTGAGATTTTTGTTGAATATTCCAGGAAAGCTAAATGTGAAAAGAAATGAGAATCTAGGGTCTGTCTGGAGATGTGACAGCCCCTGAAAGGAAAGTGAACACCTGGTCTGTCGATCTCATTGATCCCCATATCACACTCCACCCGTCCACCCCTGCGCCATTTTGTCACATGAGCCAGAGATCCCCTTTGGCGCAGAAAGAGTCTTAAGGTGAGCTTACTTTCCCTTTTAGGTGATCCACGCAGCATGGGTATCATTATTTGATATAGGACCCCTGTCTACAAATTGGCTAAACTAGAGGAATCTTTTAAAACTTTTTCAATCAAGACACACCATCACCTTACAAGAATGAATGAATTCCGTCTTCCAGACCTACTAAGTTTCCTGCTGTACCTAACACACATGGTAGGTCTCTCACTTTTGGTCCTTTTCTCATGTAACACCCTCAGCTTAGAATGCCTTTTCTCCCCTCTTTACCTAAGTCTTACTTGCACCTCGAAGCTCAACTCAGGAAATGAGTCATCAGGAAAGAATACTAATCTTATGAATTCTCCTGATACCCTAAGTATATATAAGCTATATCATACTCATGCGTTAGCTTTTCTTTCTCTTCCACTAGACAAAGACTACTGAAGGGCAAACATGGTTTCTTTTTCAGATTTGTATCCCTAGAACCTGACTTAGTGCATGCCCCATAGTGGGGTTTATAAATGTTTACTGCTTGAACAAATGAAGTCATCTCATCTAATTCACTCATTTTACTGATGAGTAAAATGAAAATTCAGAGTAATAACTCATTTGTCCAGTGCCACACAGCTTTTTTACCCACTGAGTTGATTTGTGGAGTTGCCGATGGAATTCCAAAAGGGAAGAATATATTGAAGGAAAAACACATAAATGCTTTAGTTCACTTAGTTTTTAATGTTCAAATCAGCTAATTTACATACAATAGTGTATGTGTAATGTACTACATTGTACATACAATAATATACACACCTTTTAGTTATAAATTCTGTTAGGCTTAACAAATGTAAATACCCAAATCACCACAGTCAAGGTCCAGAACATTCCCATCATCTGAAACAACTCCCTTTACACTCAACCACTGCTCTGCTCTGTCCCTAAAGATTAGATTGGTCTTTTCTAGTGTTTCGTCATAAGGCAATCATGCGTATGTACTCTTCTAGGTCTGGCTGCTTTGCCTGACATGTTTTGAGAGTCATCCATGTTGTTGTGTGATTAGTCATCCATTCCTTTTTATTATGAATAGTATTTCACTGTATGTCTATTTCATACAATTTGTTTATCCACCATTGTTAATAGGCAACCATATTTTCCTCATATTTGGTTTATTATGGATACAGCTACTATAAACATTTGTGTACAAACCTTCATGTGGACATGTATCTTCATTTCTTTTAGGTATACCTAAAAGTAGAATTGCTGAGTCATTTAGAAACAAGTTTAACTTTCTATGAAACCTCCAAATTAGTTTCTAAGTGATTCTACCATTTTACATTGCCAATGTAAAAGATTTTCAGTTGCTCTAATTCCTCACCAACATTTGGTATTATCATGTTAGTAATTCAAATAGTGGCTTTAAATAATGGTATGTCCCTAATTGCTAATGATGTTCATGCTTATTTGTAATTTATACACATTCTTTTGTAAAGTGTCCAATTGTTTTGTCCATTTTGTAATCAATTATCTTCTTAAGTTGTAAGAATTCTTTATCTGGATAAATTTATGATTTGTAAAATATTCTCCCTGCTATAATTCATCTCAATTTTCTTAACTATTACATCTTTTTAGAGAACAAAAGTTTTCATTTTGTTGAGTAAGTTTGTGTATTTTTTATTCATAATTTTTTGTCTAATTCAAGAAATTTTTGCATAATCCAAGTCACAAAGATTTTTTTCCTTACAATTTCTTCTGGAAATTCCATTTATGCCTATGGTTTCTTTAGCTAATTTTTGTTTATGTTACAAGTTAAAGATTGAAGATCATGATTTTGTATATAGATATATAAATGTTCCAGCACCATTTGCTGAAAAGCTATCTCTCTATATCAGTACCACTTTATAAAATCAATTGATTGTATATACCTGGACTTATTTCTAGACTCACTCTTCTTTCCATGAGTTGACATATACCCTTATTCCAACACCACACCGTCTTGGTTTTTGCAGCTTTAGAGAAATTCTTGAAATCAGGTTGAATAATTCTTCTAATTTTGCTCAACTATGTCAAACTTATTTTAGCTAAAGTTCTTTGCATTTCTAAAAGAACTTTTAGAATCCATTGTACTAAAAATGCTGATATTTTTACTGAGATAGCATTAAATCTATAGATTGGTTTGGGCACATTGCTGTCTTAACAATATTGAGTCTACCAATCCATGCACATGACATATCTCTCCATTTTTTTTAGGTCTTTTTTAATTTCACTCAGCAGTATTTTGTAGCTCTCCATGTAGAGTTTTTGCACATATTTTGTTAAAATTATTCCTAATTATTTCACATCTTTATGCTAGTGTAAATGGTATTTTTTATTTCAATTTCCAATGGTTTGTTAATATTTAGAAATATAATTGACTTTTTAAAATTATCTTTATATCTGAGACCTTGCTAAAAACTTTCTACTTCTAATATCCTTTTTTGTATCTTCCATAGGGTTTTCTACGTATATACTATATCAGCTGTAAATAATGACAGTTTTACTTTTTTTTTCAAATCTATGTCTTTTCCTTCTTTTTCACCAGTTATTTTCTGTCAGTAATTTAGCAGTGACTCACTAATCAGTTTCTCTGACTAGACCCTGCAATAGAATATAGAAGTGTTGCAGCTCACCTAATTTTAAATGAAATATACTTGTTTCTTGAACAAGTACAGTAAGTGCAACAAATACTTTAAATACATAGCAATTTAATTGTTTTCCAATTTAAAGATGAAATGATGGGAGGCAATGAAATAAATTCCGAATGAGGTAGGAAAACATTGATACCCAATGAAGAAAAATTGGGTAGGTTAATGTTGCTGATCATCTAAATGATCATCTTCACCTTTGTCATGTTAATTTGGTAGTGTTTTTTATTCAACTGTTCTTTACCCTTAAAGCTTTTTTCTTAGGTATGTGGTATGCATATTTATTCAATAAACAATAATGCTTATACTGAGCAAGGGTCTATCAATTTGTATTTATTCATTTTTGCTTTTTCAGTAATAAATGTGGTAGGAGACAGTACATCTTCTGGAAATAAATACTAACACCTCCATCCCGCCTGTGATATGATTAATGGCTACCCAAAGATATTCACGTCTTAATTACTGAATCTGATGCACATGTTACCTTACCTAACAAAAAGCACTTTGTTTATATGATAAAATCTAAGGCTTTGTGATGCAGAGATTAATCTGGAGAACCAGGTGGGCCCTGTGTAATGAAGAGGGAAAGTGGAGTGTCAGCCGCAGGGATTTGAAGATGCTCATATTGCTGGCTGCCGGCTTTGAAAATGGAGGGAAAACATACATCAAGGAATGCAGTTAGCTGATGGTAGCTGGAAAAGGCAAGAAAATGGATTCTTTCCTAGAGCTTCCTGAGAAAATTCAGCCCTGCTGACACCCTAATTTTAGGGCTTTTAACCTCCAAAACTGTAAAATAATAAATTTGTGTCATTTTAAACCACTAAATGTGTAGTAATTTGTTACAGCAACAAAAACAAATGAATCTACCTCCTCTCTGAGTAAATTGGGTTTACCACGTCAACTGTAACCTATGACCATAGCAAGTTCGCATTGCTTCAATTATTTACCTATAAAATAGGTGATTCTACCTACCCATTTTTCTCTTGTGTTTTCTATATGATCTAATGAGATCATATAGATCTTATTATATGTAAAAAATATTGTGGAGATCGCTTTTTACTGATCTGGTACTGACAGGGGAAAGAGCTTACAAAGTTGGGTGCTGTTGGGGGTAATGTATCTCCAAGTTTGATCTTTCTTTTCATGTTGGGGGTGTCACTGCCCTTCTCCCATGGAGAGGAGTGAATTGCATTATTGATGAGGTTGGCATCAGTCAGTGGATATGTGAAGCCAACCCTTTCATCTCTCTCTCTCGGGATTCAACAGCACACTGAACATATTTCTATACTGCTCCTCTATGCCCTGAGCCTCAGCAAGTGGACCCCTTGGTGTAGGTTAAGGGGGAAGGCCGCAGTTATTCAGTGCATCGCTGTTAGGGCAGGACAGGCCACAGTGCAGGTTTTCTAGGATCCCACGCAGACCGGGTGAAGGAGGAGTCAGAGTCCTCAGTGGCTTTTTGCAGGCTTTTATTGGGGTTCACCAGGCATATGGCAGGCAGGGGGGCTGGGAGCCTGGGAGGCTGGCAGTCCTCCCAGCCCCCAGCAAATCCGCACTCTATCTGGGCTCTCTGGCGTTCTCTCTGCTTCCCTGCTCTTCTGTTCATTCTGCTGCTTCTCGGCTTCTCTTTCGGCTTCTGCTGGCGTCCCTGTGACGCCGCCCTTAAAAGTCCAGTCTTAGCCCAGGTGAATCCCATCCACCTATGCCCACACCCTATTCCAGGTGCCCGCCATCAGGCATGCGCTCAGGACCGCAGGGATCCATCATCTATCCTGATGGCGGGAGGGCAGATAAGCCTGACATTTTTCCTTACCCTCCAATCGCTAAGTGCTAAGTTTGAGACTTGGTTTCAAAAAGGCTGTCTTTGCTGAAAAACAGGCACGTTTCCTGGGGTAACTTTATCAGTAAGGCTATTAATCTCTCTTCATCTGCTTTTAGCTGCATAGGTTTTAATTTTCTCTTGTAAGTACTCAAAACTGAGAAGGGATTTTTGTTTATTAAACCTCCAAACCTCACACCACTAACCTCACGCACAGATGTTAAAGGTCACAAGGACGAAACTGTAACTATGGGTCATGGAATCCAAGCTAGAAAAAAAGGAGAAATGAAGGTGAAAGAGGAATTAGTGACAGAGATGGATGAAGAGGACTGGGTGGATTGAAGAGCATAATGAAAACAGACAAGCGCTTTGGAAGGAAGCACATTTGAATTTTGGAGGTGGTGTCATTTTTGTCAATGCCAAGATGCCAGTAATGGCTGGCTGAGGTAGAGTAGAAGAAAAGTCACTGAAAATATGAAGAAGTCCAAAAAGCAAGAGTCGGTGTGTTGAATGAATCACCAGCATACATGGTGGAGCTACCAAGAAGGATGACAGGAGAGGGCATGAAGCAGAAAACAGTTGCAAGTTAGTTTCACCAGGAATGAAGAGGAAAGACCCAGTTTACTAGTAGGTGACTCTAACATGGAGGAGGGAAAGTGTTATAACCAGATGGTGTGAGCCTCAAAGGAGCAGAAGGGTTTTTCAAGCGAGAAGGGGAGAATAACACTCTAAAATTGGCATTGAGGAGTAAGGCTGGTGCTGAAGCACTTTGTATATAAGAGAAAAATCAAATATTTGAGAGGACTGCAGAGAAACCAAGACCCCAGGATGCAGCCTGCTTTTTTTTGTTGTTATGCTAGAAGGTGAATTGGAACTTTCAGGGGGGAGGTTGTAATTGGAATCCCTTTATTTACCAAGCAATGGGCTCACTGCCTGATGCACATAGAAGTGAATTATTATGGTACCAGGTTTTTTGGGTTTTTTTTTTTAATAAATATTTATTTATTTATTTATGCAAGCACTGGGTACAGTCAGAAGCGCGGGAGGGTGAGAGAATTCACCAGAGCCAGAGCGGGGAGCAGAGCAGGCAGAAGGACCGAAGTACACTGCTGAGGGGAGCAGCGGGCGGCAGGAGAGGTCTGCGCGCCATGTGGGACCCTCCTCCGGTGGCTGGGGAGCAGCCAGGGATCGAACCAGCGCTGCAGAAGCTGCGGGCATCTTCGCAACCCAGCGCTCAACCACCGCGCCACCGGGGAGGCCCTGGTACCAGGTTTTGAGAAAAGAAGCTGTATTGCAAAATGACTGGCAAAGAGGCGGTAGAAAAACCTCAAATCTGCCTGCTTATCTAGGGAAAGGAAGGGATATAAATTGATTTGGGAAAGGGAAATTGAGACAAAGAAGTTAAATTTTATTGGCCATGAAGTAGACCAGCAGCACAGGAAGATGAAGTTGGCTAAAGGTTATTGGCCAGGTATAAAATAGTCCATTTATGAAGACTTCTCCTTCAGGTAAGCAGATGAGCCTCTCAGTAGCCCCTGCTCCTGTTGCTTTTGGTGCAGGGTCAGTGATTGCTCAGTTTGGACCAGCTTGATGTCTAACTTAAGGTCATTTGCCTCTGCGCATGCTCATGCTCAGGTTGTATCATCTCCAGATACGTGTCCAGGCTTTGCTGTTTATGAAAGCAAGTAAAAAAAAAAAAAGTTTGTGAAGCTTAGGAAACTAGGGTCAATCCAACCGTAGTTTCAAATAGAGTTTTTTTTTTTTTTTTAAGATTTTATTTATTTATGCATACAAGAGCTGGGGTATAGGCCAGAGGTGTAGGGGTGAGAGGATTCACCAGAGACAGAGCGGAGAACAGAACAGGCAGATTGACTGAAACACACTGCTGAGGGGAAGAGCGGGCGAGACAGGAGAGGTCTGCCTCGCCGTGTGGGTTGCTCCCTGGCCAGCTGGAGATCAAACTCGTGCTGCAGAGGCTGTGGATTGCTTCATAGTGCAGTGCTTAACCCCTTGTGCCACCAGGGAGGCCCTCAAATAGACTTTCTTATTCCCATTTTTCACTTAAGGAAACTAATGGTCAATTACTTGATGATCAAATTGATGCTTTTAATTAGGGAGTGATGAAAGATTATATAACTTATTCAAACTTTCATAGTTGGTAGGAAGAGACTAGAACATTGGTCTGCTTAACTGAATCCTGATGTCTTCCTCCCACACAACCCCACTGCTGAAGTCTAGGTATGACACAACTGAATTTTCCCTGTGTTTACTTTATGGTCTCTCCAATGATCACTCTCCTGTGTCCTAAACCCTTGCCTCTCAAAATAATGTCTTTGGGTGAGCCACATAGGCATCACCTGGGAACTCATTTAGAACTGCAGAATTTCTATATCTTCAAGATTTCTGAATAAGAGCCTGAATTTTTACAAAATCCCCTAGTGAATCCTGGGCCTATTAAACTTTAAGATGCAAGTAGTTCAGGAGAAAAATCTGAGGTACTTAAAGCAGTGGTTTTCAAACCTTACTGCGTGATATGATCACCTTGGAATCATTTAAAGATCTTGCTACTCAGGCCACAACCCCTCCCAGTTGAGTCAGAATCTCTGGAGATGGAGCCCAGGCATCCATATAGTTTTAAACTTCCCAAAAGTAAAGCCAAGTTTTGGGAGCATATTCAATGACAGATGCTGATTCAGTAGATCAAGCAAGGGCCTGAGAATCTGCATGTCTAAGTCCAACAGGTGATCGATGATCCTGGTCTGAGAAGTTTCTGGAGTAAAATCAAACTACCTGGGATTCCCTTCGGCATATCAGTAAGTATAAAAAGTACAGAATCAAGGCAAACTTAGGGCACAGTAGTGACCTGCTTGCTTCTGAGTAAGATAAGGAAGCAACTCTGGGAGAAGGGAAGGGAATGCTTCAGACACTTCCAGGGCCTTCCAGGTTACTTCCCACCTGGAGCCGGGTGGGCAGTTGCACCTAGCTGGCACTGAACTGGCCTGGGGCCGAGTGGGCCAGCTTCCTCAGGCTGACTCAGGGCAATCCCACGCTGCTCGAGCTCCTGCCACACACACTATGCCTCGGGCTACCTAGCCTCCCCAGGCCTACCTTTCTCATTGTTCACTGGGCTCCCAGGTCTAGGCTTCTGAGCAGGACTTGGGGCACCTGCTTAGTCTCCCCTGTTTACTTGGGCTTTGGGAAAAATGCAAACAGGCCCTAACACTGAGGAACTTGAGCCAGGAGAATGAGGAAGGCCACGAGGATGAGAGCCTAGGAGACACAGCATGACGGAACTTGACTTGTTTTTCATCCTGGCTCCATTCATGACATGCAAGATTTGGTCTGCCGACTGCAGACTGGCAGGACCCAACACGCACTGGTCTCAATTCCAGTTTATGATTTACATAGTTCTCTCCTCGGTGCTACCCGAGCAACTGTCATCAGCACGCTGGGTGCGACCGGCCGTGTGAAGCAGATCTGCGCCATGTTCAGCTGTGGCCCCAAGTTTGACTGTTCCTCTGGCCTGCAGCACAGTGAATGGTAGTTTGTGAAACAGAGGCTGGGTAAGGGCTTCCCTTTGGACACCCAGGGATGGGGAGACCCCTGACAGCCTCTCCTGCCCTGTTTCTCAGGGGACAGAACACTGATTCCACTAGCCAAGAGTTAACAGGGCAAATGAACTCACTTTTCTCTAGGTTTGACACAACTATGTGAAAGGAAGGGAAAATCCTAAGCCTGAGACGCTTGATGCGAAGCAGTCAAGGGGATTTTTAACAATCTGCTTCTATGTTGAGATCACCCTAAGGGTTTTTTACTTGGAGCTGGTTCACTGATATCTACTAAGCACGACTTATAAGCTCTTTGCCACATGCCAGATACAACTAGTCATCAGAACACAACCTGTTTACCTTCTGGAATCACTTTTTCCCTTCCCCGAGACTCTCGAGAGTCTCTTTAATTTTCTGGGATTCAGAGACAGCCACTCTGGGACCTAACGAGTTAATATAGTTCAGAGGCTTGAGCTGGTTTCCATCTCTCTACTGGCAGCATAATTGATCCTTTTTGTTCCCCACAGAACAGCCAAAGGAGCTTCATTCCTCAGATGAGGTGTTTCCACCTCCCACAAGACCCTTGTCCTAGCAAGTGGCCAGGCACCCACAGTGCACCCTGAGGGTTCACCTGGTCTCCGGTGACGTGGCTGCTTGGGTAGACTCATGTTCCTTTTTACTTCCTCCAGCCTAATAACAATTCCTCGAGGGTACGGCTTAAAAGTAGGCATTCGAGGGTTGAAACACTAGAAGAAATTTCTGGTCCATGAGTAATTTGCCTCTTGAAATCTCACCTGGGGGGTAGCTAATTAACCCGTAGGAAAAAGGGGAGGAGGCAGCTCTGGAGGGAAGTCCCTGCCTAGTGTGCAGAGGCTGCAGTCTGTGGGGCTCCACATGTCCCTGTGGCCGTGCAGGCCTTCCGGCAGCAGCAGATAAACCAGGGGAAGTCCTGAGGGGCGCTAAGATCCAGGCCCTGAACCATCCCCTTTGGGAAGTCCTGGGGTTAAGGTCCACCTCTCCCCCACTGGTGGCGGTGTGGTCAGCTTCAGCACCATCCCTGACCTTCTGAGTCCAAATCATTGGTGGTGGGGTTGCGCAGTCTCTCAACAAGTCCTCCTTGTGATTCGGGTACGGGGTCACGTCTGAGGACCACTGCTCTAGTGAAGACATTGTCATTTGTTCAGCCCCTTTAAATTAGGCTTAGTCAGAACCTTCCAGAGGTAAGGGCGTTGGCAGCAAAGGTAGATGGCCTGGTCCTGAATATTGGCTCTGCAACCTCCTAGATGTGTGTGTGTGTGACCTTGTGCATCAGCTCCCTGGGCTCTAAGATGGAAGATAATGCCTCTGCCACAGGCGGTCAGGGAATATGGCATATACAATCATTTCTGTCTCTTCCCATCTATTTACTAGGAAATTTACAGAATAAGACTCACTGTCCCTAAAGTAAAAATCTGCAAGGCAGGGAATGGCCACACACAAACAGGATGCTGATGTTAATACACTTTTAATTAACATTTTTTAATAGTTCTAGGTTTAAAAGAGTTCAGTGCAGATTTTGAGTCCTGAGAATAGGATTGTTGTTGTTTTGTTTTCCCCAGCAGAAACGTTTCCCTATGCTGACTTTCATCCAAATAGCTTCAAAGATTAAAATTGTTTTAAAAAGTGAAACTTAATTTCATGCACTTATGCTTCCTCTTTCCCCTTTGAGAGGAAGAATAGATCATGTTTGGTTTGATTTTTTTTTTTTTTTGGTGTATGTAATTCAAGATTAGGTCAATTTAGCAAAACTAATCAAAATGATTTGAACATTTTCATTCTTTTAAAACAGAACACTTTTGACTCTCTGTTGCTCTTTGCAAACCAAGTATTTATTGACAGAGTTTTAGGAAATACAGAGAAATTTGAAAAGAAAGATAGCATCCGGAACTTCTCAAATAATAGCTGTTAATGTTTTAGTATATATCTTTGAGTCTTATTTTTCTGCTCATGGACATTATAATTCATATAGGTAGTTATATAATAAAAAGCATTCAATGAGGTCACATTATACCTTTGTGGTTGCCCTACAGAAGCAGGATGGACAACCCCACACCCCAAATTTGGTTGAGATGTCAAAACTGACAATGTCACACTCACCCCAAGTAGATACGTTTATCATTTACATTCTGAGGCTTTCTGGGATGAGTAGGGCAGGCTTCCAAGGAGTTCCAAAGACTGGCTTAAGAGAGAGGAAGGAAACCAGATTGAGGTTATTGCTGTGGTTAGGAATTGGGGCCAGATGAGGGGCCCTGCACGTAGACCAGACCTCACTTGGTTTGAAATTACCCCTAGTGCCAAAAAAGGGTGTACCTGGGCCTTCTCAGCAGCTTACCCTCAAATGGGGCAGAAAGGGAAAGGAAGTGGTGGGCCAGAACACTCTCAGCAGTCAAACATCCAAACTGAGTTAGATTCCTTGCTGTGCATTGCCTTGCATCTTTGTTAAATTTAGCATTGTGTGTTTTCTTTTTATTATTTTTTAAGATTTATTTTTATCTATACATACAATAACTGGGGTGTAGGCCAGAGGTGCAGGGGGCCAGAATGAGAGGATTCACCAGAGACAGAGTGGGGAGCAGAATAGGAAGATCTACTGATATATACTGCTGAGGGGAGCAGCAGGCGAGACAGGAGAGGTTTGCTGCGCCATGTGGGTAGCTCCCTGGCTGGGGATGGAATTCAGGCCATAGCAATAATAGCCTGAAAGCGCTGAGACTTAACCCCTGGGCACCAGGGAGGCCCCACTGTGTATTTTATTTAAGGGTAACCAAAAGCTTTATAGTGAAACTAAATTTCTTTTAACATTGAAACCTGTAAATGACAAAGGCAATGCCAATTTTCCCTGTAACTGACCATTTATTTCTCTCTTCCAGGATGTATAGATTAAAAACAGCATTGATTTTTTCTTACAGGACCAAAAAAAAAATAGAAGAATAAAATATGGCATATATCAAGAAAGCAACACATCATTAAATCCTGCTTGAGGAAGAGAAACAGGTTGTTTTTTGTTTGTGAGTATATTTGCATTTTTATGATCACACATGACTCTCAATATACTCCAAAATATGACTGCAGAATGCTTGAATCACATATCTAATCTGCTTTTAAATATTGGTCCTCAAGAATGTCGGCACCTATAATCTCACAGTTAGAACCCACCCCTTGCAACAACAAAAGACAATTCAAGTCAACTTCAAACAGGGATCATAACTAACCATGGGGCTATTTTTTCCATCTGTAATAAAGAATGTTCCAACATCTTTAATGACCGAAGATAATCCTCTGTCGTCATCTTGTGCATCTAGGTTATAAAAATATATACACTGCTTTGGAGGAAGGTTCTGGTCCACTGATGTCAAGTGAAGGTCAGATCATGGAAAACTGGCATAGTGACAACAAGAAATGAAGTCTGCCGATGTTTTCTCTGGGTATTTTGAATAAAGAATCTCACTACGTAGTTTCCAGCTTAAAGATTTAATTAAGAACATGAGGCATGATTGAGTCTAGATGCTGTTCACCAAGGATAACTTACCATGCATTCGAAACACCTTCTGTAGAAAGGCATGAGGGAAAGAACTCTGGTTTCAGATTGAACTGCTGTTGAAAAACATTTTGCATAAACCAGGAAGATCAGAACAAACTAGAATATCTTATTCCGAGATAAGAAAGCACGTTTTCCAAAAAGAGCTACTTGGTAGAAATATTAGCCAATCCTATTTTTTTCTCTTTAATGCAAAAGAACTTGTCAGCCCTGAGAAATAAAGTGGGTATGCTTTTTGAACTGAAGTGTAAAGATTGGCAATACAATGTCAAAATAATAGCTAAATGGGGGAGATGTGAGACAGGAGGATGGAGGCGTGGGGGGTGGGGTGCTCTTCACTGCTCTGCAGAAATGAGTGCTCGTGCTTCCCGAGAGGTGTTGCTCATCAACCATGGCAGGAGTGTTTCAGGGGTACACCTCTGGTGGTTACCCCCTCCAAGAGGCTGCCCTGTGTGTGTGTCCCAGTTACCAGAGAGCCAGGTCAGAGCTGGGTTCATACTTCTTCCCCCTTGGAACCCCGTGTGCTAATATTTTGAGATTTTTAGTCACTCTGTCTTTGCTTCACAGTGCCTCTCCTGACTTCTACCCTCAGAACTCCTTTATCAGCCTTACCTGGTGTAGAAACAACCTGAATGAACTTGTCCACATTGAGTAGAGGGGGACAGACCCTCTCCCTCCTCACTGCTCAGGCTCAGACCAGGCCATGTGGTTGCCAGCAGCAGAGCGAGGGTCGCCAAGAATCTGGGGTTTTTAGCCCCATATGTTTACCCTAGACTCCTGAGTCTGTGTCTTTGCTAATGCTAGGCTCCTTGTATCCAGTATGGGGAAGCAGGGAGAGATTAAAGACCGTAGTCTAAGCCTCTTATCAACCAGGCCCAAAGCCGTCTTGTGACTGCCCCCAAGGCACTTGGCGGGGGCCCAGGAGCCCAGCCAGGACTGGTCTCATTGTCTTTGCAGGCGACTAGCAAATGTCTGGGTCCGTGAGTGGCCAGGCAAACCACCCAATCACAGCCGATTCTCCCCAAGGCAGAGAACTATTTCCCTCCTCTTAAATTCAGAATGCTTAGGAGTAGTGCAGGAACTTCCCATTGAAACATTTGTTCTAACTGATGCCCAAACATGCACCCAAGAGAGGGTCCCATGGGCTCCCCTCGGCCTCTGGTTCCCTCTACCTGCAGACCCCCACCTGGCCTGCAGCTGCTGCTGAGCAAGAGCTCATGTGGTCACTCAGCTCCTGACCAGAACAGGAGCCTGCATGATGACCCCTACCTAAGGCAGGCCCAGGAATCTTCTAAAGCCACGTAAGATTTAACCCTAGACCAAAACACGTCTGAGGATCCTTCTGTCTCTTCGATGGGAAGTTCCTGTCCTACTCTTAAACATTCTGAATTTAAGAGGAGGGAAATAGTTCTCTGCCTTGGGGAGAATCAGCTAATTATTTTTAGAGAATTAAAAACTGCCTTGACATGAATTCAGGCCAAGCACCTGCTTGGAGTGCTCTTGACTATTAAAGGCTGGGTATGACCATAAAAAGCAGGGGGACAAAGCCATGGTCCTGTGCCAAGCTGGGCACTGCACCCACATTCTCCCTGGTTTCCCAACAACACCATGAGACAATATCATCACATATTTTTAGTGTGATGCTTCACCTATTTTTAACGAGATTATTTTTATGGAGATAACAGTGGTTAACGACACTCTATATGATTGAGAGGTGGAGGCTCACACATCTTCGGATGAATATTGCTACACCTCCGCCACCACCAAGGTGCCCATCAACCTCCAACTCATCCCTGGGGTCCTTCCACATTTTTCTCTCCACCCTCTCACTCCCCCTCAGGTAGCCAGTCAAACTTTAATGCAAATTTTAATGGTTTGTTTTGATTTGCCTTTGTCTGTTCCTTTGCTTCACTTTGTTTCTTTATATTTCACAATGTGGGGATGGGGGGGATGGACTTGCCCCAGGTCACGTAACCTGCTAGAGGAGGTTCCTCCACAGCCCACATCTGCTTCTCCTAACCCCGGCCCCCACTAGCCATTGTTTTGACCTTGCATTGACAATTTTTACAATTCAGTTCAAGTTTATTTCTCAGACATGGCAACTTTGGCGGCACTGAATAGCTCTTTTGTACACACACAAAATTTTTTTCTTTTACAGCATTACCGACTTTGCTAAACGATACAGTTTTGGACATCAGAAACCAATCAGGGCCTCCTTGGTGGTACAGGGGTTAAAGTCTCAGCGCTATCAAGCTATCGCCAGCCACTGAGGCCTGAGTTCTATCCTTGGCCTGGGATTGACACATGGTGCAGCAGACCTCTCCTGCCTCAATGGATGCTCCCCTCAGCAGTGTACTTCAGTCAGTCTGCCTGTTCTGCTCCCCGCTCTGTCTCTGGTGAATCTTCTCACCCCCCACACCTCTGGCAAAAAAAAAAAAAAAAAGAAAGAAAGAGAGAGAGAGAGAGAGAGAGAGAAGAGAGAGAGAGAGAGAGAAAGAAAGAAAGAAAGAAAGAAAGAAAGAAAGAAAGAAAGAAAGAAAGAAAGAAAGAAAGAAAGAAAGAAAGAAAGAAAGAAAGAAAGAAAGAAAGAAAGAAAGAAAGAAAGAAAGAAAGAAAGAAAGAAAGAAAACCAAATAACCTCTGAGATCTGTATGTGCACGTAGCTCCCAGGCTCTGTACATCAGGTTCCAATAGTGCACGTGGAGCAGTTAACACCTCGTCGTTCACACTGTATTGATAGGTGTTGGCTATCACCTTGCTGCTGCTGTTGCTGCTGCTGCTGCTGCTAGTGGTCTTGGTGGTGGTTGTGGTGGTGATATGGGAAGGCAGTGAGATAAGAATAATGCATGAGCTCTGACTGGGACTCCAGAGAACGCAGACTGAGGGCAGTGTGCTGGTGGGCACTGACCAAGAGTCAACACACAGGCCTGTGTGTGTGCTGGGGTGACTGGGTGACAGCCTGGCTGGGAACCTGTCCTTGTGAACAGGAAAGAGGTACTTTCAGATGTTTCCTTTTCCTGGCTCTTCAGTTAGAGCAGGCCCTTCAGGAGCTTTTAAACACACAGCCTTGGATGCTATTGAAGAGTATTTTGAATTTGACTTCCACTCATCAGAGATTGCATTATAATATACAGGCAGGATGGATGAGAAGGAAAGAATTACGGTTGCTTAGGGAACTGATCACTGCATCTCCTGTGATCACAATCTAAAGGCAGGTGCCGAGCTCACCGCGGGATTTTCTTGCCTGCAGTGTGTACCTGTCAATAGGTTTTGAAAGACTCCGAGTCTAGGGTTCTTTTGGCTTCCAGGACACTCTGGCAAGAGGCACTTTGTCTCTTGACCTTCCTTGAATGGCCTTGCCTGGCTCTGGGCACCAGATGACGTGGCCTCCTTGCTCCTCTGGGAACACGGCTATTGTCTTCTCAGCCTGCCCTGAAGAGGGTGAATGTTCGACAACCATCAGGCAGTTGTGACATCCAGCCTGCCCAAGGCGCAGCGGTCAGCTTTATGCGGGACATCTGAGCCCTGTCCTTAGCTCTCCCAACCTCGCTAACTAGTAATGTCTGCACTGGGGAAAGAAGAAGTATCCCCCCAGGCTGCTGCAGGAGGGGTACAGATGCTGAGGGCCACAGAGAGTTGGGAAGCGGGTGAGCGCTGCCCTGCTACATGAGGATTCTTGGGGAGGAAGGAGAGGTGGGTGGATGGTCAGTTCAGTGACTGGGCGGGAGGGTGGCAGGTGGGGCCTGGGCACATCGGCATGGAATAGTGGGTTTGAAACCCACTGGACAAGAGTTGCTCTCCTGTCACTTGCAGAGAGTGTCCATGCTTAGTTATGTGAGGAACAGTCTCCAAA
Organism: Talpa europaea; assembly: GCF_964194135.1. Lineage (NCBI taxonomy): Eukaryota > Metazoa > Chordata > Mammalia > Eulipotyphla > Talpidae > Talpa > Talpa europaea. The sequence continues at coordinate 129,711,332 of NC_140071.1, read as the reverse complement.
AGCTTCCAGCTGGACTGGAGTTCGAGGCAGACCTGCAGACAGGTCAGCACTGATGTGAATGGACGGAGGAAAGGGACAATATCTGATGGAAAGACAGCAAGAGGATGTGTACCCAGAAGTGCTGTTGGTGTGTTCGGTGTCACTGAGGAGGACTGAATGGAACTACAGCTTCGTGGGGCTGGAAGGACAAACTGGGCCTGCATGCAGGACTTGACATGCCAAGGCAGCCTGGCTTTCCCCTGGAGGTCGGCGGGAACCCTACCGTTCAGAAGGAAGCAGAAAGTCTCCCTCTGGGCCTCTTTCTTTGTCAGTCTGACCTTGGCAACATCCGGACTTCCTTTGCGCTTGGGCGCTCACGTTTTCTTACAGTATTTATAGTTGTCCTTTCTTTCTGCAAGTGACCTGTGGGCTTCCTGTGCCCAGGAAAGCTCGGGACCCTCTTATGCAGCAATCCCCTCCACCTCCAGGGAGGTGAAAAGCCTGCACAAGAAAACTCTGGGTGAAGAGTTCAGAAGGAAATGATTTTTAAAGATTAGCTGCCTCCAAGGCAGACAGGGCCCCTTGCACCTCCTTTTCAAATACATGATACCTCCTTGAGAAGAGCGACCTGCTGTGACTCGCTTTCCAAGTCTCCATGGAGAGAAAGCCCTCTGCCTGCTGATCTGGGCGCAGGCTCCAGGCAGCCAGAGGCCTTGAGGTGTGGGCTTGCAGGCTTGTGAGTTTGCAGGCTTGTGGGTTTGTGGGTTTTTGGGCTTGTGGGCTTGAGGGCTGGGGGCTTGGGGACCCATGGAGAAGGTCTGCACTTTACAGGGACCTAGCAGCCTGTAGGAGGCTGGCAGGGGACCCCAGGTGTCTGGAAGGGCTCCTTCGCAGGAGGGACAGGGTTAAGAGGAGCTGGCCTTTCTTCGCTGCTTTCAGAAAGCAAGAGCATTGGAGCTATAAATTGCCTGGAGCCCAGCTGATCTGACTGGAGTCACTCGGGAACACCCTTCAGGAGTCTGTGAACCCCTACAAAATTAGGTGGGCATGTGCACTTGGTGGGGAGCCAACTAGCGTTTTCCTCAGATTCTTTAGGTTCTGAGATGAACTGGCACAAAGGGAAACAAGGCCCTACACGCCTTGATCACATCTGAACTTCTCATTTTGCCCAGAGAGCATGAATCAGAGACTTGCCCAACATCACACCACAGCTGGCTAACAGAGAAGCCGGTGGAAGCCAAGTGTCCAGGGCCCATCCTGCTGTACTGGTTCCATGAGGGAGACTCAAATCTGGCGACACCCTGGGATATTCTGAATGTGGTCCCCTAAGCAAAGTTAAATGTGTCAAGAACACCTTGAAAGTGTTTATGCCACCAGCCCCTCTCTGCTTGCAGTTGACCCCTCCCCTCCTGGCCCCACCTGCCTGTGGGGCAGGCATCTTTTTAAGAAAAGAGTAGGCATGGGGGGTGGGGGTGGCTGAGGCTTCTCCTTAATGCCCAAGGCCCTGAGTGGAGGGGGGGACAGGATTGTGGCTGAGTTGCAGGGTCTGGTGACTGTATACGCAGGGAAAACAGCAGGAGAGTGAGGAGGGGAATCAGGTGCCCTGGGGCCTGGGGGTTGTCATTGTTGTTTCACTGATTTGGATCATGGGTTGTTACTTTGACCTTGTGTCTGTGGGTATCATCGTGATGCTGAACTTGCATTCTGGAGGCTGCCAGCTTGGGTTTGAGTCCTGACTCCACCACTTATCACTGATTTATCTTCTAGAGTTGGCTTCCCCATGTATAAAATAACAGACCTGCCTTTGGCGAAAACTGATAGGTGCCAACTACTTATACACATCCAGGCTGCTGTTCCCAGCCCTGCCTACCTGCCTGTGCATTTGCCATTTGATTAAATTCTCTAGCAAGTGGGATGTGAGGGAAAGACATGGTGTTCACTTAATTCTTGCCTGACCCATAAAAACTTCCTGGGTGACCCTTCACTTTCTCTCCTGTCCCTTCTCTTGACTGAAGGCACTTAAAGGACTCAGCAGCCTCAGGGATGAGGAAACTGTCAGATGGAAGGACCCTAGGCCCCAAAATCACCAGTGGAAGACTGCCTCCTCCCAACCCCCTGGATTAAACTGGTACTTGAGTGAAAAAAATAAATGTTTATTGTGTTAAGATACTGAGAACCTATAGTGGGTTTCTATAGTGGTTAACTCACCTTGTAAATTTGTTAGAAGAATATACATTCGTGAGCTATTTATATGGTGGCTATTCTCATGATTTAAAAAAAGAGGTATGTTGAGTAAGACCCAGAGAATTAAGTTTAAGGGCTTCAAATGTGGTTGGCCCCATTTTGTTTCTTAGATGATCTCTCTGGTTGCTGGGTGAAGAATAGCCTGCAATGTGCAAAGGCAGAAGCCAGGAAACTGTAAGAAGCCTAAGATAGCAATATGAGCAAGACATGATGGATGAGATCAACACAGACAGGATGGTACCAGTGGAAATTGTGTGTATAGTTTGAATATAGAGCGAAGACAATTTTCTGATTAATTGGGCGTGGGGTATAAGAAGAATCAATCACTCCATATTTTTAAGCTTAAAAATTTAAAAGATGGAGTTGTCATTAATGACATGGGAGAGGAACAACTTTCTTGAGAGTGGATTAGGAGTTTCCTTTTTAGGTGTGTTCAATTTGAGATGCATATTAGACATCCCAGTAAGGATGTCAAGTATGCAGTTGGAATTCAGGGGAAAGGTCTGGGTCAGAGTCATAACTTTGGAAGTTGTCAGCATATAGATGGTATTTGAAGCTATGAAACTGACTTGAGACACCATGTCCAAACAGGCAGACAGAGCAGACATCAAAGGGCTGGTATGGGGGGCCCTCCACACCAAAGGGTCCGGAAAGAACCAGTAAAGGGGACTGAAAAGGAGTAGATGCTGGGAGAATGTAGGTGCTGGAAGCCAGATGAATAGAGTGTTTCCAAGAGGAGAGACTGATAAACTGTCTCAGATTCTACAGGAATCAAACAAGCTGAGAGCACGTAATTGACCATCAGATTTAGTAATATGGAAGCTATTAGGGACTTGACAAGTGCAAAGTGGGGGCAAACGACTAGTAGGGGTGGGCTTAAGAGAGACTGAAGAAGAGTAGGACAGTGAGTTAAATTAAACACCCTGTGGAATGAGTTTTGTTTAAAGGATGTGATTAAAAGGGCCATAGTTGAAGGAATATGGGGTTAGGAGAGGATTTTCCTTGAAAGGGGAGAAATTACATCCTAGCTGTATGTCTCCAGAAAACCAAGGCTGAGAAACATGTCTCTCTGCTCCATGTGCCTCCTCCAAGTCTTTTCCTTTTCATGTGCAGAAACTTTTCTCAAAGATCAGCCAAGGACCCCACTCTTTGAATCCAATAACTCATCAAAATGACATCAGCTTCCAGGAATGAGGCAGCCCCCCAGAACAGTGAGGGGTTCCAAGATATTGGGAGACCTGAAGTATGTGGTGTGATTTTGTAGTAGAGGAAAATAATTTCCCCTCTATCCTTCTAGGTGCTTGGCAGAGATTTCCCCTATAACAAAAAGATAAAGAGAAGAAAACAAATTTAATTACATACAGAGAAGTCCCACAAAGACACGGGACTCAAAGACAAGCAACTAACTGAGGTTTGTATACTATGCTGAGCAAGTAAAACAAAAAAGAGGTGGGGGAGGGGTAGCATCTGGGGCTTCAAAGGGGAGTAAGGCAATTCAAATAAGATGATGGAAAGAGTTGCTGAGACAAACAGCTCCTTGCCCTGTCATGCACAGAAGCTGCTTGCCCTGTCATGCGGAGGAGTTTCTCAGCTAAAAAGTTATCTCCGGAATAGCTCTGTCCCTGGTGCAGACCCCCTTTCCAATTTCTTTTGGGCACTGAAAGGAGAGGCAAAAAGCTTTTCTGTCTGCCAGGTCTTGATTGCCTTTGGTTCAGAATAATCCTTATGCCAAAAACGCATATTTTGGGGTGACATATTCTGTTCCTCTGCAGCTGCCATTGGTGACCTGACCCCTCTATGCCAAGGGCCTTGCATAGACAACATGGTCTGTGGCTATCAGGATTCCCTCCATGGTGTGTTATGGAAGTTCCATTCAAACCAACTAAATGAAGCGGAAGTTTATTTGCTTATGTAATTAGAATGTTCAAAGGGGAAGAATCAGCTGCAGACAAGACTATCAGGCGTTCAACTGATATGATTAACAATCTATCTCTTTGTCTCTATATTCCTCTATTTTAACTTTCTCTTCAGTCTCTTTAGAGTGCCAGTAAAAACAGACTCCAGGAGCTCCACACTCTCTTGCTTCATAGTACCTGAAATCTCTGAAGGACAAGAGCCTTTCTCCCAACAGTAATAGTGAAACATGAAAAAGAATTTGATTGGCTCATCATAAGTCATGTGGTCCTGGACGAATCACTGTGGCCAGTGACTCTGCTTGGGTAAGTCTGAGTCATATGGCTCCACCTGGAGCTTGGAGGTGAGATCTTATAGACTGGGGATGAAGGAATTGATGTTCTATTGCCAGAAAGAAAGGGGATGCACACTGCAAGAGCAAAAAGAATATTGCTATCCACCCACACCACTAATATCAATTTACTTTTAATGGAAAAATTCCTATTTACTGAAGAATTGTTGTTGCTTAGCTATTTACATTTGGGGATTATTTTGTTGACTCTTCAGAACTTTAAATTTTAAGTAGTAAGAAAATAAGTCAAATGAAACTAGGAAGATGAAATTAATCGACAAAATCTATTTCCTAAGCTGGATAAAAATTCATAAAATAACAAAAGGATATATAAATCCAAATTTGAATTATTTGAAAAAGCAAACAAAACAGATTGCATGAGCTTTATTAAAGGTGAAAGAGCCAAGTCACATACATTTATCAGCCAGAAAGGAGACAACCACATTATAGGAAAGATTGAAAGTCATAAATGATCATAATTGAAAACAAAGGAAATGTATGGTTTCTAGACAAAAAATATAGTCATAAAAGAAATGGAAAAGTCAAATAAACACTATTACAGAAGAGATGGAAAATGTGACTTTAAAACAACCATTGAAACAGACATTAATACCAGATGGTGTCACAGTTGAGTTTTAAGTTTTAAAAATGGACAGTGCTTGCTAACACTGTGGTAGTAAATCATATGGCAATATATAAATGTATCAAGTCAACACACTGTAGACATTAAACTTATACAATGCTATATATCAACTATATCTCAATAAAAAATTTTAAAGGATATTTAAATTTTTCTTAAATAATTCTAGGCAACACAAAAATGTGAAAAGTTCCATAATTCAGTATTAAAATCAACCAATTCAATATGCAAAAAAAGTTTTACATATCAGTTAAAATAAGCCAGCAATGATTCAAAAGGGTAATAACTTCATGATCAAGTGGAGTTTATTCTAATAATTCAAGGTTATGTCAGTATCAGAAAAGCTAACAGTTCATTACTGTATTTTTCCAATCATCAGCTAATGCTTAACGAATGACTCTAAAACCTAGTGACTTAAAAAAATAAAGATGTATTATTTCTTCTAATGCTGTGGTCTAGCTAGCCATTCTGCTTTACATGGTAGAGCTGAGACACTCACATGCTTGTCTTTGACTGGGAGTTCAACTGGGGTTAGACTGTCTAAGTCAGCCTCTCATCATTCAGTAGCTTAGCCAAACTTCATTACAGCAGCATCTGGCCCCGAAGGGGGAGTGTTTCAAGAGGACCAATTCCATTGTGCAAATACATATCAAGCTCTGATTGCATCATGACTGCCAATGTCCAGTTGACTGCAGTCACTTGAAGAACTCCACGGATGGGAATACTGGATGTATAGTTCCTTGGGTGTCACCAATATAACAGTCTGCCACAATAATAAAAAAAAAAATCAAAGGACCCTACCAATGAGGGCCAAAAACACAGTGGATAAAATTTAACTGTTGTTACTAAAAACAACAACAACAACAAAATTCTAAGTCAAAGAGGTATGGAAACCAAGAGCATACATTTATATTGAATTATATGAAATAACCAAAGATCAGTTCTTTTCGACTTAATAACAATTGCATATGGTATAACCTAATATTAACCTAACAGACAAAATACTAAAATCATTCCATTCTAATCAAGAACTTGAAAAGAAAGCCATAATCATAATTTTTATTAAACATTGTCTTTGGGTTCTAATAAATGCATTGATGTGAGAGTATAAAATAACCAATATAAATTTTGCAAGAGTCTAAACAATCTCTTTTTGCTGAAGATATGATTATATACCTAGAAGAGCAAGCTAATCATATAAAATAATACTACAAGCAGCAAAAGAACTGAATTGTGTTCTCTTCCTGTTATAAGCTCCTGAAAAAAGAAATGTTTCACTACAATAAAATCAAAAGTTTTCTATAAATAAAGTTAATACAAGCACTTAAATACAAATATTACACTTTATCAAAGTATCTAAACCAAAATCTTAGCAAATGGAAAAATATTTTAAGTCTTGATTGAGAAAACAACATAATTTAAAAGTCCATTCTCCCAAAATTAAGATATAAATTTAATACAATTACAATAGGATATCAGCAGTGTTGGGAAGGTGGGAATTGGATAAAATTCTTATAAAATTTATACAGAAAGAAAAATGCCTGAGAATAGCTAAAGGTATTTAAGACTTGATATAAAATTAAATAGGTCAAGACTTAATATAAAATTAAAATTAAGGGAAAATATCATACCATAAATCCTGTTCTCCTATATTTGTCCCATATTTATCCAGTTCCATAATATTCCCCAACAATATACATCCTCCCCAAATTTATGTTCATATGTATATTTATATGCACACACATATATATATGCATATGTAGATACAAACTTATACGCACATGCACACAAGTAGTTACAAGTACAGACTCTTATATTTTCCATGTATATTTTACAAAGTGTAGCAAATTATACACACTGATTTTTTGGCTTACCAAGTCTCAAAGATGCTTACAGTACAAAAACTGTCTTGTCTTTTATAACATACCTACTTCAACTTCCATTTTGTGACTACAGGATTTTGACTAGTTTCCTGACTGTCCAACTAGCCTCCTATTATTGAATGTTGAGACTGTTCCTAATATTTTGCTACTCCAAGCAATGTTTGTGTGTGTGTGTGTGTGTGCATATATGTGTGTATATACATGTGCATGCCTTTTGTCCATAATAAAAATAAATTTGTAGAATTATTTTCCAAAAGTACAGTTGCTGGGAATATGCATTTGAAGTTTTACCAAATTGCCTTATATAGGGTTTATAGCAAAGGCTATGCTCTTACCAGAAATGAATAAGAATGTGTTTGTCCATAACCTCAGCAATTTTGCGTGTCACCAAACTTTTGAATTATTCCCAATTTACTAGATGAAAAATGGTATCTCACCATTGGTTTCATTTGCGTTTTTTCCTCATTAAGAGTAAGAAGAAACATTTTGAGAGTCATTTGTATTTTCTTTTCAAAAACTCTTTATATTCTTTGCTCATATTTCTACTATGTTGAAAGAAAGACGAATGAAGGGAACAAAATGAAGAGTACTGAATAGATTTAATCATATACTATAGTTTCAAGTAGGAAAAAAATATTTTTTTCATATTTAGAAAAATAAAATTTATAGACACAGGAAACAGATCTGTGTTTACCTAGGCTGGAGGGTAAAAGGGCACAATATAACTTTTGGGGTGATGGAAATGTCCTTAAACTGTATGTGGGGATGGCTACAAACTGTCAAGTGACTAAATTACTTGACAATAGGTGGATTCTATGGTACAAGTTAATAAAGTTGTTTTTAAAGAGTGATTATTCAACCCAGTAGGGAAAGAATTAGGTATTAAACAAGGATGTTAAAATGACTATTCAACCAGAAGAAAGTAAAAATGGACCCCTTTCTTACCCCATATGCAAAAATAAGTTCTAGGTGGATTAATTATTGATAAAAATAAGACATAATAGTAGAACATCACATCTAAAATCTAGGTTAGGTGAGAGCTTTGTAATCAAGACTGGAAACTCAAAAGCTATATTTGACCACATGAAAATGAAAAACTTTTGTTGGAAAAGATACCATTAAGAGTCAACAGATAAGTACTAGATTGGGGAAGACTGACAAGCCAGAGATCAAACAGCTGTAATATATAAAGAACTCTTACAAAACAAATAAATAACACCATATCAGAAAGCTAAGCCAAGGACATGAATAGGCAAATCACAGAAATGCAATTCCAGATGACCAGTACATATATGAAAAAAGGTTCAAAATCATATGTAATCAGGGAGATTAAAATAAAACTTAGAGACCTCAATTTACATTGATAAACTAGAAAATGGGAGGCTGACAATCCTTATTACTAAAAAATGTGGGAACTTTTGTACATTTCTGGTTGGAAATACGTGTTAATGCAGCCTCTTTGGAAAGCAATATGGCCACATTTGTTATGACTAAAAATACCCACACCCTTGACTCAGAAGTCCCACTCCAGAAATCTATCCTTTAGAAATGAAAACTTCAAAACCTAAAGCCACAGAAGTAGACTACATTGTAAACAGTTGCTTAAAAAAAAAAAAAAAAGCAAACTAGAAACAAAGTGAGTATCTTCTATATGGGAATGGTTGAAGTTGTTATTTTAAGGTCACACCATAGAGTTGTATGTGACCATTAAAAAGAATAGACTCTAAACCAGATGTATTAAGAGGGGTTTGATTAGGTGTTGAATAAAAAAGCCAAGATTCAGAGAGAAAGAGAAATAATTAAACAATGATAAGCGTCTTATATATATAAACCTGTATGTATAAATGTTGATGTTTGTAGATAATAATAAGACCATGAGAAAAAGCAGTGGAAGGATAAAATCTGAGTCTATTTGGGTTGCTATAACATAATACCATAGACTGGGGTGGCTTAATCAACAGAAATTTCTTTCTTACATTTCTGAAGGCAGAAGCTCCAGACCAAGGTGTCAGCAAATTGTTTACTTGGTGAAGGACTTCATCTAATCCTAACAAACCCCTCAAAGCCCACCTCCAAATACTATTACATTTGGGGTAGGACTTCAACATATGAATGGGGGCGGCACGTAAGCATCCATCTCACAACAGATAAGTGGTGAGTACCAAGGATGCATTGTGGGTGCTACGGAACCACTGAGAAAGAAAAAGGGGAAAAAAGAAAGAAATTAACAAGATTTTATCTTTTATCTGCAGATTTCAGTGCATATGACACACAAATAGTTGTCGCACAGATTTTTCTGTTTTCAAAATGGAGAAATCAGACTCAGAAAGGATTATTCCTGAAGCCAGGGCCCCACAGTAAGGCCATGACTGAACCATAAATATCAACCAGGCCTCCTCACTGTCCCTGGCTTGAATGGGAACCATCCCCAGATAAATATAACGAAGTCACCACATGAAATCGATGAACACACACATAAATGACAAAGGCTCGGCTTCACACTGGGAGTTTGCAGCTGGCCCTGGGACTTAAGCAAGGTAGTTAGTGTCACTTCAATGGGTAGAACCAATGTTGCTGCCTCCCTGCCTTTCAGAAAGAACCAGAACAAACCAGGGTGAGCCTGAGTAGGGTGAATCAGCTCCAGGGTCTGCTCCCAGTGTCTCCAGCCCATTTGTGGCAAACAGTACACTTGGAGGGATTAGCAGGGAGTAGGAGTAGGTGAACAGATGCAACAGATTAGAGAGGAGATCTGTTCCTGGGTGGCTCTTGGCAAGCTGGCTGGGGTTCTGGCAGAGCAGGGGAGAGCGAGGGGATGGTTGGGGAAAGGAGAGGGAAATGTCTCTTTTTTATTTTGGATTTTTAGGGCTTTCTGAACGAGAACATTCACTGCCTGCATGTCTTGGTAAATGACAGCTAAATCATAAATGAAAGTGGGGATGATTGAAGTAGAAAAGGTGGAATTTTCTGGATTTCAGTCCGATGCCAATGAATTCAAATGGAACGCAATGGCAGCCTTAATTTTTCATTTAGTTGACTACTCCATTAGGGGCCCGATATCTAGCTCCTAATATTAAAAAAAAGAAAAGGTGCACTTTCCTGTGCTGTTAAGTGGTCTCCGGCTGTAGGTGATAAGCATTTACTGGTATCTGAAAGTCTTTCTGAAAATGGACTCCCTCCTGGGGCTCCCGCCTGGGGGGGGGTCATTGGCCGACTTCAGCTAAAGGCAATAATCCTGAAAGCTGGTGTTGGGTCAATGAATTAATCAGGCTTTTTGCACCACTAGCATCTGTGGCTATTACCTGCGGCCTTGATGGTGTTAATGCAGAAGGCGCTTGGGAGGGAGGGTGCAGAGCACGTGTGCCTGAGTGTGGACACCTGGAGTATGGGGGTGCACACACACGTTAAGTGTGCACACCTGAGCCTAGAGGTTGGGCTAAAAGTGGTGTCAGCAAGGGCTAGAGGAGGAGGAGGAGTTTGATTACAGAAGCAGCAGATCATGAGGTAAAAGATGGGAGAACACCAGTGAGAGGCCAGAGAAAGAGCACAAAGATTTGTGGGGGGCTGGGAGGCTTGGTTGCCTGCCTGTCTCCCAGGGCCTCTGCCAGGCCTGTGCCTGCCTCCTTGTGTGCCAGCCTCCCTGCCTGTGTGCCTCTGTTCCTGGTTTCCTGGGAGAGCATTCAAGGCCTGTAAAATCCACCAAGGTCTCCAAGACTCTGTTTACCCATCTGCCAGAGTCCAGCATGAACCTGCCCTGTGTTTGCTGGCACTACTGCTGGAAAGCAATCTTCTTTCACGGAGAGGACTTTGGCTCAGATAGGCCCCATGGACCTGAGCAGGGGTCAACCCAGGCCTGTGGGCCACTCTCTCTCCTTCCTTGACTGCAGCCATTCCCTGTCTGCCTGCGGCTCCACTTCACAGCTCTGGTGCTCTGCGCGATAAATGGAGCTCTTAAATAAACGGGAAGCAGCAGACACAGTCCAGAGGGCAAGATTTATTTTTATTTAGAAAGCTTGAAGAGGAAAATTTTAAATCTGATTTAAATATTTACATAAAGAGGAGATGGACAGACAGCTGAAACGTTCTAAGACCGAGACTTGGGACAAGAAGCTAAAAATTAGTTTACTGAAGTAAACCATCAGCAATAAAGGGGAACTGGAGATTCATGAAATCAACTTGCAGTGTGAGGTCATGTGGCTCAGCGCCTCATCCCACGGATACTTGATTGGAGTTGCTGAGACTGTTGAAAAAAGACAGTAGGCTCGAAATGGAGTTACTTGTGCTAACTCTCGTTAGCAAACCAAGGCTTCATACCTAATCTCATTGCAGTTTCAACATCTCCCAGAAATGTAAACCTCTAACTGGGCAAACTGGAATTTCCTGGTGAGCATTAATGGGGTAACCTGCCTAACAGACCCCTTCTGTCACCCAACAAAGGTGACTTTGCCTGAAACAATTCCCTTTTTCTTCATTTGACTTTCTGTCTCTATAAACCTTCCATTTTGGGAAGCAGTTTGGAGTTCCTCCCCTGGCTAGATGGAAGGCTGCCTGCTTCACGGACCATTTAGCAAAGCCAATTAGATCTTGAAGTTTACTTGGTTGAATTTTGTTTTTTAACAAGATGTTGGGCAAATTGCTTAGCTCTGGAAGCCTTCATGTTTTCATCTGTCACAGATGGTGGCGAAAGTAGCTATGTCCTCAAATTCTGCTGTGACTAAGAAACAGGAATATAAACCTAGCCCATAGGGAGGGCTTCAGGAAAGTAAACTATTCCCACCTAACGCCACACCAGGCCTGTTACAACTACAGATTCCTGGACCCTCTTCTATTAAGATTGAGTGTCTCAGAAAAGGCAGAGGTGAGTGTATTTTGAAAACAGTCTCTTAGGTTTCTTCTGGGTGACCTGCTGGGGAACCAGCATCCCTGTTCCCCACGCCGAGGCGCCTGGGCCCCTCTCATGGATGTGGGCAGTATTCTCCACTCAGGGTGCTCCCGAGGGTTCAAGCCCATGGCTTCGAGACCAAAGGATATTTAGCAGATATTCAAGGTAGTACTCCTGCCCCACACCACCTCCCCCACCTCCCTTATGGCCTCCTCACTCACCCATCCCTGCTGATTTCTCTTTCCCCTTTCCATCAGCAAGTCCTGTCAGCAGCTCCCAACACCCAGTCTGTTCTCCCAGCCTCCTGGTCGACCTCCCAGCTTCCCCTCTTGCCATGCTGTTCTCCAGACACAGTCAGAGGAATCTATAAAAAGACTAAATAAGGCCACAGAACCCACAGCTCCCATCTCTAACTCTTCTGGAGCCTCACTGCCTTGCCCTAGGCGTCAGCCTCCTCAGCCTCTGTCTCTCCCTTGCACATGGTAAACTGTGCGTGACTCAGGGCCCTGTCACTGGCTCTTTCCTGCTGTATCTTCTCATCCGTCTCAGAAAAGAGGGCCTTAACTCCCACAGTCAAAGCTCTGTGACCTTCATTGGGCTACTCAGATTTTCTGAAATGCAGTGAGTTTGCTCATCTGTAAAATGGGGCTGTGAATAGTACCCACCACTTAGGGTCACTGTAAGAATTATGGGTTTAAATGTATGTTGTCTTAAACAATTTTGTAATTAAAAATGTTCTTCCAGTTTTATTGATATGCAGTTGACATATAACATTGTATTAGATTAAGGAATACAACATAATGATTTTATTTATGTATATGTTGCAAAATGTTACCATAATAAGTTTAGTTAACATCTGGCACCTCACATAGCTACCCATTTTTTTTTTCTTGATAACATTTAAGTGCTATATATCCCTTTAGTAACTTCCAAGTATACAATGCAGTCTTGTAAACTGTAATCACCATATTGTATGTTATATCCCAGAATTTATTTATCTTATAACAGAAGTGTTGTGCCTTTCAATTTGCCTCCCCTCCTGCCTCTGTATCTACAAATATGATATTTTAGATTTCCTATATATGTGAGCTCACACACTAGTCTTTCTCTGTCTAACTTATTTCACTTAGCATAATGCAAGTTCCATGTATATAGCAACTGCCAGGATTTCCTTCTTTGTGTATGATTGAATAATATTCCATTAAATATATTTATGTAAATCTGATTAAGAAGGAAATATCCATTACATAGAAACATATACAGAAGAAGGAATTCTTCCCATTGTTGTGTGTCACACATGCTTACTGATGTTCTGGTCAACTACACACACCAGGTGGACTCAGTAGGCTGTGGCATGGAGCCTGGGTGTGTAGGAGCTCTACCAGTCAGGCCTGTATAATTACACTCTATGACGTCCACACAATGACAAAATCACCTAGCGACACATTTCTTAGCACATAGCACATCATTAAGTGACTCATAACTATACATGTCCACATTTTCCTTATCCATTCACCTACTGATGGAAAATACACATTGTTTAAAATAATGCCAGCCCCCTGGTTAGTGTTTGATAAATGTAAAATATTAGCTTATACTTATCCCATGGAATGACAGAAATTTTCTTATGTGTCTACCTCTGTAGTCAACTGTGAGGTTGTCGGGCTTCTTTGTCATCTTAATATGCAGACCGACTAGTAGGGTGTCTGGCATACTGGGTTGAATGGTATCCCCCAAAGTTCACATTCTCACAGAACCTCAGAATGTGACCTTATTTAAAACCAGAATTTTTGCAGAAGCAATTAGTTAGGGTGAGGTCATCCAGAAGAAGGGTGGGCCCTAAACCCAATGACTGGTGACCTTATAGAGACCATGTGAAGACACTTAGAGACAGTGACACAGAGGGAAGAAAGTTGTGTGATGGCAGAGGTGGGGTTGGTCTGCTGAAATCACAACTGGCTGGCAAATGCCAAAAGCTAAGAAGAGGCTAGAAGGAGCCTCCCCTAGGCCTTCAGAGACTGCATGGCCCTCCCACATGTTGACTTTGGACTTCTATCCAGAATTGTGAGGGAATAAGTTCCTATTGTTTTAAGCCACCCAGTTTGTGGTACTTTGTTCTGGCAACCCAAGGAAATTAATATGACCCAATAACTTGTGGGAGAGTAAGAAAGTGAGTGAGCAAGGGAGTGATAAATAATTCCAAGACTCCCGGGGCCCCAGCACACTGAGTCCCCTAAGAGGGCAAAAGTGTCCGTCTTCCTTTGCCCTTTAGTATTCTGGGGAGTTTTCAAGAGGTGTTGGCAGACAGGATTTCTTCAGGGGACTGAGTAGGGAGCCAGAGTTGTTCTCACTCTCAGCTTAGAGGAGGGGGGACCTGTAACCACCCTACCTCAGTCAGGTCAGCCCGCCATAAACTGAGTGTCACCCACCATCACAGAAATGGTCCCCTCCGAGGAGGGAGGAAAGATGCCAGAACAAGGGGCATTTAAGGCCCCCCATGGGCGGTACTGACCCAGAGTCCATTGTGCCAGGTGTGGGCTGGTTTTGTGCTCCCACAGCCACAGCTCTGCCCTCTCTTGAGCAACCTCTTACTTCCTCTCTTGCATTTTGGCTATTTATACATATTGAGCTGCCTCATTTCCCCAAGGGGGTCATTTGGCAAAGATAAAAATGGCTCCAAAAAACCACAGACCAAAATACATTTCTGAAGAGACCCACCCACCCTTCCATGTGCCCCCAGCTTGGCAAGTTCTTCCTCCTGCCCACAGGGGCCACTAGCAGCACACCCAGGACACATAAGCACCCAGCCCCTGTGAGTCTCTATCTCTGAGTCCTAGATTCTTAGTCTTTTAAGGTCAACCCCTACATTTCTGGGCCAGGTCTTGGGTTGAAGTCCTATTTAGAAAACATATCAGGTTGGCAAGACAATGGTGACTAATAAAAATCATCACGCTAATCTTACTGAGCACTTACTCTGCATCGGACCATGAGTGTCAGTTGATGTACATTATATCCCTACGAGGAAGGACAATTCATAACCCTAGTGTGCTGTTGTGACTCTGAGTCATGGGAGGCTGAGTAACTCGAGCAAGCTTGCACAGTAAAAAGGGGACAAGTGACAAGCCACAGTGTGAAGATGGGGGTCTGGCTCCCATGCAGCCAAGGGGCACGTCTTTGCAAGAGGCCTATAGTGCCTGATGAAAGACCCTCCACTGACTCCTCTGAGTGTGCTTATTGCATTTGTGATGTCTCTGAAAACAACTTGTATGGATTTTCTTAGCAACAATCAACTAGAAACCTTTATTGAAACATAGAAGAATGTGGAGTTTGGCATCAATATGGATTCTGTTCCTGGCTCTGCACTCACGTTGGCAGGGTACTAGCCTCTCTGGTCCCTGGTTTCTCCATCTGCAAAGCGATGACACTTCGAGTTGCCTGGCATATAGTAGAGCAGCCTACGATTTTTGTTCTGTCAGCCTCCCTCTACCTAAGTAGACTCTTCTTATACATTTAAAAAGGACAGTTTTCTTAGGAAAAGGAGAAAGAAAAACATGAGATTTGAGAGGCCCCTGTATAGTCACCACTGGGCAAGAAACCCACCGTAGATGTTACATGACGATCTAGTTAAGGAGATAGGAGATGCTCATCTTTCTTAGTCCATTCTGGTGGGTATAACAGAATTCCATGACAGGAGTGTCAATAACAAGAATTTGTTGCTCATGGTTCTGGAGACACGGGCTGCCCAAGGTCCCAGTGGTCCCATTCGTGACCAGTGGGAGCCTCTTCCTGGGTCATAATTGTCCATATTCTCACTGTGCCATCATATGGTGGAAATTAAACTCTGTTTTCTTCTGTCCCATATTAGGGCACAGATCCCATTCATGAGAGCTCCACCCTCATGTCCTAATCAGTGCTCAAAGGCCCACTACAGATGCCAACACAGGGGCTAGGATTTCAACACATGGATTTGTGTGTTCACAAACACTCAGTTCACAGCACAACCTGGGTCACAGCTCATTTAAATGAGGGTCAATATTAAACTAAGAATTTTGAAGCTAAAAGGGAACCCCCAGAATCTGGAAGTTGGGTGACTGACACCAAGCACCAACTGGACAATAACTATGGTACATGGTTAAAATTCACTAGGTGGTCTTTGCCAAACACTGAGGACCTTATGTCCCGTGGTGACCCGGTGTAACGGAACTAATGCTGGACTTTGAAGGAAAAGATAAGGGTTGGGCTCCTGACTCAGGAATGAATGGATGTGAACATGTGCTCTGCCCAGGGGACCTAACTATTTTGAGGCAAAAGGTGAGGTCAGTGAAAAGCAATTAAAACTAGTAAAGTTCACCAATACGAGGCATTATTGGGTCAACCATTTGCCATGAAATCAAGAGTTTTCTGGTAGCGTAGATACCAATCTGAACATCACAGGTTAAAATAAACAACCTTTAAAAAAATTATAATGCTAAGTATTTAATTTTTAGGGAGCGTTAACTGTGTATAAGCAAGTGCATATTTATGGGAAGCAAGGCATAATAATAACAGTCACTCAAAATCTGGAATAGCAAATACAGAAAAGCCACATGGACTAAAATTGGTTATAGAAAACTTGTGTTATGAAATAAAGTTAAAATCAAGGCTCTTTTCTGGTTGATTGTGCTAGAATCACAATTTAAAACATGGCAATTGCAGTGGTCAGACTAAACCAAGCCAATAAGAACTCTAGGAATCTGACTGCAGGACAGAGGCTCTTAGAGGGAGAGAGAAATTAACCCTGTCTAGCAAGTGTCTCCTGCTCACACCAACTTCCACCACAAATTGAGAGAAGAAGCAGGTGCAGGAGCGGGGAGGTGGGGTCAGTTAAAAGGAAGGCACCGATCCTGGGTGCATTCACCGCAGCTGGGAACACTAAGCAGCTCCTCTGACCTCCAGAAAACAGTGTCAAACGAGCCTCAGATCTGTCCTGTCTGAGAGGCGAGGAGGCTGGGCTCCCCCTCAGGCCTCAGGGGGAGCCAACTGGCTGCCAATAACTGTTACCTGCTCCTGGGCTTCCCTTTTCCCAAGGAAATATCACCCCATATTTCTAGGACAATTATTTATTGTAAATGTACGTGAGAGTTGTGCAGTCGATAAACATCGGCCTGAGGACAGCACTGGCTGGCACAGACAAGAGTGAAGTCACTCTGTTCTCCTGACCCCTGCCCAGCCCTCAACATGGAGCTGGTCCCATGGGGGCAGCCACTGGCCTCAGATTCTATTTTGCCCTTCCAGAAAGGTCTATGCATGAACGGCAAGTACATCCAGGGTGGGGGATGGTTTGAAAAGAATCCTTTCACACTGGGGGCTCATTTACACTCCAACCGGAGTGTGTGTAAATAGCCAGGAGAGGTCACAGAGTCAGGGAGTTAAACCCCTGAGAGCAGCAGAGGACAGTGGTGGATAATCCCATCAAGTGAGATGACTCCCAAGCATCTTCTACAGCTTTCCAGAGATCTGAGCTGAGCTGTTCACAAGGCAGGCTGCTGTCCATGCTCCCTTCACTGACACCTCCCTTTCTTGGCCCATGCCCCTGCCCCCCAACAGTTCTTGAAGTCACCCTGTTAACCTGCCTTCGCTGGGAACTCTGCCAGAATCCACAACTGTGGGAACCCCCCTAATATACCAGGTCACACGTCATTTCCTGACGTGTGATATCACGGGGAGCCTCATCCATGCAGGTCACTTACAAGCCACATGACCGCAACGGTGTAGAAGCTACAGCAAGGTTGCTAAGACCCTTTGGAATTAGGACACACTCAATGTCCGCTGCACCTTTCCCCAGTCCTTTCTCCACAGCAGGAGACCTTGACCTCCACCTACCAGCTCTAATCAATGCTGTTCTTGGAATATATTCAAACCTTGAGCCTCTGGCCCTGTGCTGTTCTTCTCTCTGCCAGGAACATCCTTCCCCAGGATCCATCGGTCTAGTCCCCACTTGTCTTTGAAGTTTCAGCCTTCCCGATCACCCTTCCAAGCACACACACAAGGCAGGTGCCATGTCCCTCTTACCTGTCCCAGATAACTTTTCTGAGATGACACAGTTTCTCCACTAGATTGTAAATCTGGGAGGCAGGAACTCTCTCTTATCTATCTTCAGGTTCCCAAGTTTAGCACCATACTTAAGAGCAGGTATCAAATAAACACTTAATGAATGGACTTTTTAAAAAATAGTAAGTGAACACACTTCTGATTTTGGGAAGGGAGTAAGATGGTTCCTCTAATGCACATGGGCTATGGTGGGAATCCTGAGGCCAGTGTAAGCCTACAGCTGACTCAGAGCTCCCAGAGTGGAGAGAAAAGGCAGCAGTCACCTCCTTGAAAAGAAGTGAGTTTCAGCTTTGAAGGCGTCGAAGGACCACAATTGGGTAGGGTAGCCAAGCTCCTAGCCAATTGGGTAGGAGGATCAGGGAGAGAAAGCTTCCAGAGAGAGGAAGCTTCCTGAACGCAAATGTCCTGAGGGAAAACATTCTGAGTTTCTGGGAAATGAGGAGGACCCAGACTGAGGGCTTAGGAGTGTTGGGGGACAATGAGAAAGGCACCGATGAGGTGGGGGTGCTTCCTCAGAACCTAGAGACACAGTCCCAAGGCCTGAGTGACTTTGCTTATTGTTGAATCCACTCCCTCCCCCAATACTGCCATCTTTCCTTCCTTCCTCGGCTTCCTCTTGGGGAGGGCGAGGCTTCCTGTTAAATCGTTCTGAGAACTATGGTTTTCAGAGCGTTAGAGGCCAGGAAAGACGGCCAGCAAAATCACCCCTACTCATCCCCACTGAATTCCAAGAATCGATTCCTCACTCTGCTACCCTGAGCGGCCCTGAGAGTGCCAACCGTCTGCGGGATAGAGACAGGGAGGCTGGCCCTTCCTTGACGCAGCACTCAAGGCCACTCAGGAAAAGTTGTGCGCAGCTCCAGTTTCTGTCAACAAGCCAAACTGTAACTACCAGGATGCTTCTATTTAAAGGGATCCTGCTGTGAATCATTTCCAGGACGGAGGCTCTTTTGCAAAGTGATTGCCATCCGCTTTTATTTTATAATTATTCATTTTAAAAACCTGTATAAGGTAAATTTCCATTTTTCTAGAACCCAGAAATATGTATATGTTTATGTATACATGTAGATTTATGTTATAGATATACATTAATAACTTGGATAGTGAAAGAAAGATTATACAAGGCAAGCAGCATTCATAATAATGACAATAAAATGACATGAAATCCTTGGGAGCTTTTTGCAAATGAAACTACGGATCCCAAATCCCTGATCCACATCCAAAATTCATTTGGTAGCAAAAATTGATCTGAACTAATGGGAAGTTATTTCTATTCATGAATCTCTGTTAGAGGAAGTATTTATACTTTTTGCTGCAGAAATATGAAAGTGTTTTATCAGAGGGCACTGCCAGAGGGCCTGCTGGAGGGTATTACATAATGGACTTTATGCACGCCTGAGGCCCTCAACACTTGTGGCCAAGGGACTTCACATAAGGGACCTGGGGTCCAAACCTATATAAAATGTGTTCAACTTGATTTTAGTTTTAGGCGTTGTTTAGAGTACCCCAGTTTTGTGAGGTTGGAGTGCTGGCTAGCCCCCTTTTACCACCTACCTGTTTTTCATCCCCTTGGATCCATCCTCCAGGCCCTGCTCTCTGCCTGGGGAGGCCCCTCTGTGGACAGCCCACACCTGGCTGGCTCTCTTGATGGTCAGTGGCTGGCACGGCTGCAGAACTGAGGCCAGAACTGAGGCCAGGGAGTTTCTTCACTTCTTCCTCCCACATAAGTGCCCATCACAGCGCTTCCTGCCTCCTTCCCTCCCTCCCTGCCTGGTCAGCTCCAGTAAGGTGGTTGGTCTACTTTTATTTATTTATTTTTTCAGATTTGTTTATTTATGCATATAAGAACTGGGATGTAGGCCAGAGGTATGGGGGTGGGAGATAGGAGGATTCACCAGAGACACAGTGGGGAGCAGAACAGGCAGAGCTACTGAAATGCACTGGTGAGGGGAGCAGCAGGGCGAGACAGGAGAGGTCTGCTGTGCCATATGGGTCACCTCCCTGGCCAGGATCGAACTCATGTTGCAGTGGCTGGTGATAGCTTGATTGTGCTGTGTCTTTAACCCCTGCACGACCAGGGAGGTCCAAGGCAGTCTACTTTTACAGCTTTAACCTCCATGAGCTGAAGACACTCTAGCCATCCCTTCCTGTGTCTGCTCCTAGGGACAGTGACTGCTCTCACCATTGTAGGCCTCTGGTGCTCCCATCTCTGTCTTGCTCTCCGTATCTTGCCCACGTCTTAGAAGCAAACCCTAATTCAAGTTTCCCCACTTGAGCCATCTGGGACGAACTCTCTTTCTTGCTGCACATCAACTGATACACTGAGAAGTCAGAGTCCCTGGAATGTTCTGTAAAACCTACTCAATGCTCTGTAAAACCCACAAGATCCCAGAGTTTGAGGACTGGATAACTTTGGGCGAGTCACTTCACTTTTGTAAGCCTTGGTTTTCCTATCTGTAAAATGTAACTGAGATCGTCCATTTCAGAGTGTACTGTGAAAGGTCTAGGGAACTCTAAAGAATTTCGAAATCAAAGAATACAAGAACTTTTAGGAAACTAGATACCCAAGTAATCTGCATATCTTATCTCTCCCCAGCTCTTCAGGAGCAGAGTGTTTGCTTTGTGTCTTAGTTTAGGTTTCTATAATAAAAATAGACTGGGTGACTTAAACAGCAAACATTAATTTCTCACAGTTCTTGAGACTGGGAAGTCCAAGATCAAGTCTCTGGCAGATCCTGTGTCTGGGAAGGAGCTGCTTCCTGGTTTGCAGATGGCCGTTGTCTTATTGTGTTCTCTGGAAAGGAAGAGAGAAATCCTGTGTCTCCCCCTTTTTTTATAAGGGCATTACTCCCAGTGGGAGGGCTCCACCCTCATGACCTCATCTAACCTTTAGTGCTTCCCAAAGGCCCCACCACCAAACAACACCCCATGGGGGGTTATGGTTCCAACATAAGAATTTCTGGAGGGGTGTAAGTCCATACCCCCTTGTTGAAAGCAAAGTATGACTGTGTCCTGGAGTGAAACCAGAGTTAGTTGCAGGTGACCTGAAAAAGGAAAGCACATGGCTGCCCTCTGTGCCCCCTAGATGTCCACTTCGGGTCACCTCTGCTCTTTGCTGTCTGAGTACTTTCTATCAACCACCTGAAGTGAGCGTCTGGGTTGGGAGTTCCTGATTTCTTGTCTGAGTATGATCAGTCTGTTGTTGCTTTTCATCTTCTGCTGTTCTATCGGCACGAAGGGCTTCCTTTTTATGTTCCTCCAAATCTGCAATGTTCTGTCCAGTTTTGCAGTTGCTTTATCTGCTTTAAAGTCAAGTTTTCCTACAGTGTAGATAGTCATCTTTAGTAAGTACTCTACCACTGATAAATTTCTCCTCACCTCCTCATCCTAACATTATCTCTGCATTTCATAGGGGGCATTTTTGCCACTAAGAAATTGTTTCCATGGGGCCTCCCTGGTGGCGCAAGGGGTTAGGACGCAACCTATGAAGCTGACCGCAACCACTGCAGCAGGAGTTTGATACCCGGCCAGGGAACAACCCACATGGTGCGGCAGACCTCTCCTGTCTCGCCCCCTGCTCCCCTCAGCAGTGTATTTCAGTCAGTCTGCCTGTTCTGTTCCCCACTCTGTCTCTGGTGAATCCTGTCACTTCCCATACCTCTGGCCTGTACCCCCATTCTTGTATGCATAAATGAATAAATATTAACAAAAAAAAAGAATTTGTTTCCTAAACGCTAAAAGAGGAGAGAACGAGACAAGAAAGGGGATGGGAAAGGCAGAAGAGGAGGACAAGAAATTGTTTCTTTGGTTTTAGAAAACTCATTTGTGTGTGTGCGTGTGTGGCAAAAATTCATCAGAAAGTTATTTAACTCTCTACTTTAGTCGTATAAACTTGGTCTAAAAATCTGGTCTTTTCCTGAAGCTGCTAATTCCAGCACTTACATGGGTGTTCCCCACTCGGGGGAACAATCAACAATATTAAGTTACTTTGAGTTCTTAATTGATTTTCCAGAACTTCCTCTTCCTACCACAAAACATAGCTTTCTGAGCAACACATTCAATTTCGCCTAATCCTGCCCTGAGCTTTAGAAAACAGGACACATTCTGGAAATAAAAGCGATTTCACTGTAAATGATTAATTGATACTTTTAACCTCCTGATAACCCCTCTTATTTACCTTTACCAAATCTAGTGCCCAAACAGATTCTGTCTTCATGTTACACGTGAAGAGTCATTCAGATCCTTGTGATCCCTTGAGTTTTGTTGCAACAAGTATTTGCTAGAAGTAAAGAGGACATTCTTTTCTTTTTTTAAAGATTTCTTTATTTATACATACAAGAACTGGGGTGTAGGCCAGAGGTGCAGGGGGTGAGAAGATTCACCAGAGACAGAACGGGGAGCAGAACAGGCAGATCTACTGAAATACACTGCTGAGGGGAGTAGTGGGCGAGACAGGAGAGGTCTGCTGCACCAAATAGGTCAGCTCCCTCTCAGGGGATTGAACTCGGGCTGCAGTGGCTGCAGAAAGCTTCAGAGTGCTGAGACTTAATCCCTTGTGCCACCAGGGTGGCCACAAGAGAGGGCATTCTTGCAGGAATAGGAATCATGGAAGACAACCCACATCTCTAATAATGGTACCAGATGAATTCTATACATCCATTCCTACTGTGGAAGACCAAGGGCCTGTTTTAAAATATGAGCTATTGCTACACATACTGGCAAAACGATTATCAATAATATATTGCTGAGTCCAACTAGCCCAGGTCCACTCAGTTTGTGTTGTATGACTCCCTTTGTGTACGCATGTATGTATTTCATCTGCGGGTATGTGTGTATCTGCGGGTATGTGTGTATCTGCGGGTATAGTATAGTATGTGTGTATCTGTGGGTATAGTATAAAACTATAGTATAGGGGCCTCCCTGGTGGTGCAAGGGTTTAAGTCTCAACACTATGAAGCTGTCTGCAGCCACTGCAGCACTAGAATTTGATCCCCAGCCAGGAAGTGACCCACACAGCCCAGCAGACCTCTCCTATCTCACCCGCTGCTCTCCTCAGCAGTGTATTTCAGTCAATCCGCCTGTTCTGCGCCCCACTCTGTCTCTGCTGAATCCTCTCACCACCCTGCACCTCTAGGCAATGCCACATCTCTTGTATGCAAAAAATAAATAAATCTTTAAAATAATAAAAATAAAACTATATGTATATACACACATTGAGAAGACCATAGAGGGCCTCCCCTGGTGGCGCAGGCAGTTGAGCACCACACTGTGAAGCTGTTTGCAATCTCTGCAGTGCCGGTTCGATCCCCGGACACCGGCGAGGGTCCCACATGGCGTGGCAGACCTCTCCTGTCTCACCTGCTGCTCCCCTCAGCAGTGTATTTCGTCAGTCTGCTTGTTCTGTTCCCTGCTCTGTCTCTGGTGAGTCCTCTCACCCTCCCGCGCATCTGGCCTGTACCCTGGTTCTTGTACAAATAAATAAATTAAAAAAAAAAAGAATACCATAGATCTCTCAGACTTTAGAGTACATATGAATCACCTGATGAGCCTGTTAAATGCATATTAATACAACGTTCTTTCCCACTGAAGAAATAATTTGGGAGAGGACCTGTGATTGTGCATTTTCAACAAGCACCTAGACTCTGTAAGGCCACAAATCGAACTGCTTCCAATGGTTTCACCTCAAAAACAGGCATTTTTACTTTTCACTTTTTAGAAATTTTGTGTGAATATTATGAAATGCCTCCCTGGCAGCACAAGGGGTTGAGCGCAGCACTGTGAAGCTATCTGCAGCCTCTGCAGTATGAGTTCAATCCCTGGCCAGGAAGCTGACCCACATGGTGCAGCAGACCTCTCCTGTCTCACCCGCTGCTTCCCTCAGCAGTGTATTTCAGTCAATCTGCCTGTTCTGCTCCCCACTCTGTCTCTGGTGAATCCTCCACCTCTCACTCCTCTGGCCTGTACCCCAGTTCTTGTATGCATAAATAAATATTTTTAAAAAAATATTTTGAAACAGGCATATGCCACTTTTATGTAATTAAAACTTTAGTTTTTACTTCCACCCTGGTACAAGTCCTCTGACCACAGCCCTATTGGTGCCCACAGGACCCAGGCCAGCTCACAGCTGGCATTCAGCCAAGACCTGGATCTCAGGGGAGGCTGGGTGTGGAAAGCCATCCTGCAAGAGTGTCCGTCCTTGGGCGGGGCTCCAGGTAAATCCAGGGCTTAGTGCATGGGTAGAAACCTCATCAGAGCTTCTGGAAACAATGGCTGTGGCATCCCCAAAGAAATGGATGCCAGGGAGACAGACCAACACGCAACAAATTCAGGCTGTGACCTCCCGGAGTAGTGCTGGAAGCAAGGACAAAAGAAATCCCCAGCGACAAGCTTGTTCCTAAAACAAGAGTCACTGTTTTTTTCATTAATGTTCGTGAGCTGCTTGCTCTAACCTTGGGCGTCTGTTTCCTCTCCCAGGACAGCGGAACCACAGGTTCTGGGTACCAGATGTGAACAAATTGTAGAAAGTTCAGAGAATGACCCCTCCCTCCTGTAGAGATAAGAGAGCCAAGTCATATGCATGGACTTGAAGTCTGTGTAACAGCCAGCAAAATCTGCTGTCTGCAGGGCCTCCCTGGTGGCACAGGGGTTAAAGACAGAGCTATCAAGCTATCAAGCTATGCACAGCCACTGCAGCACCAGTAGGATCCCCAGCCAGGGAGCAACCCACATGGCACAGCAGACCTCTCCTGTCACACCCACTGCTCCCCTCAGTAGTGTATTTCAGTCAGTCTGTCTGTTCTGTTCCCCGTTCTGTCTCTGGTGAAGCCTCTTACCCCCCCACACCTCTTGCCTGTACCCTGGTTCTTATACACAAAAATAATAAATCTTAAAAAAAAAAAAGAATTCAAAGTCTAAATGGATCCAGCATCTTATAATTTCTCATCATTTCTGTCACCTCCACGTGGGCCCAGGCTGCTAATGTCCCTCACCTATTGTGACAGACCAGACATGGCCACAGGTGTAGCAAAAGCCTCATTTCTGTGCTTGTCACTTTACACCTGTGCTCAACACAGCAGCCAGCAACTCTTGTTAACATGTAAATTATATTGCACCACACCATTGCCTTGTCGGATCCCATCTTACTCAGAATAAAGTCCAAACTCCTTACAATGACTCATGAGGCCCTGCCCAGTCTGGCTCACAGAGCTTTCCAAACACTAGTCTTGGTTTCTCCCCTATGACTGCTTCATGCTCTTTCTCAAGTTTGTTGAACATTTTATGCCTCTGGACATCCGTAATTGCTCTTCTCTCAGTCCAGAATGCTTTTCCCTCAGAGATTCACCTGACTTCCTTTCTCACCCACTCAGCTCTTTGGCAAGTAACCCTGTCTCCATGAAACTTTCTCCTGCCGTCCTGTCTAAAGTTGTAACATCCAACACACTTGATTGTTCTTCTCAGCATTTATCAGCACCAAACATATTTTATATTTTCCTTATTTGGTGATACTCTTTGCCCCGCCTTTGACTGTCAGCTCCACGAGGGCAGGGACTTATTTGTTTACATGCATGGATTCGCAGTGCTCAACCCATGGAATATAGTCAGCATATGAATATCTGTGGACTAGAAATACCTCAGTGGGTCTCTGCAGGCCTTCTTCCTTTATGAAGACCACCCCTTTAGGGTGTAAGATTGGGGGTCCCACGTGCTGCAGGGAAGCTAGGACCTCTGCACTTAAACATGCTGTGAATAAATAATCAGCAGTTTCTAGACCATCTCTGAGCATCTTCTGAGCCCTAGCCACCTGTCCTTTTGAAGGTCCCACCTCACATTTTGGATTATATTTCAATGCATCTATAACCAAATCTATGGATTCATTCTCTTGGTGAGCATCTGTGTTGAATCACAGTCCCTGCCAGGATGAAGCACACAAAAGACAAGTATTTGCTTCCTTGTGACAAGAAAAAAGACAGCACAAAACTAGTGTTTCTGAAGAAACTGTCACGGGACAGTGAGGTGAAGTTTTACGGTATTATTTGGTGTGAGAGTCTCTTCAGGAATATCTTTCTCCTGTGCTGGCATCTTCTGGTCTTTATCTTTAGCCGGGGGGTGAGGGGTGTCTTTGAAAACCATGTCTTCAGGAAAACATGAAAGTGTGTCATAAACATGATTCTCCTCTCATCTGGGTGTGAGGATCAAGAAGCTTGTGTACAAGGTAGGCCGGGCCAACAGGGAAATGTCTTACTCTAACCATCACGTGTTTGCACAGCTACCTTGCACATTAAGCATACCTTTGGCTGAAGACTACTTGAAGGGCTGTTACTTTAGCTTTGCAGTCATTTGACCCTGAGTGACACAGCTGAGTCTCAAGGGGCTCTGACTGTAAGCAGCCATTCCGCACCCCTGCAAATTTTTCTGAAATGCAACAAAATCTAAGCTGAAAATGCTTTTCAAACATAATGCATTTTTTATAAATCATTAATTCAATGGTTCATGAAATAGAAAATCCTGTGCTTTGTGGGCATTTACATAAGCCTTTGTTAATTCGGGCTTTGCAGTGCTTCTTGTGTATTTTAAGGCTGATGATATTTTGGGGTGGCGGTGGGGGGTTCTCAGTCATGTTTATCTTCTAGGTCAGTGATAAAATGGCCCTGGCAAGCTCAGACCCTCGAAGCAGGAAGTCTCCCTTTACTGTCATTTAATGTGAGTCTTTGATTCATGGTTGATGTGAGTGTGGTGGGGAGCCAGGAAGTCATGGCAGAGTTCGCTGTGGTTGTTCTGGAGGTCTCTGTCACGCTGTTGACAAGCCAGTGGAGTGCCTGTTCTTTGTTCAGTTTATTTTGATTGAATTTGCTTTGCATTGTAGCATTATATAAATTGCAGGTGTGTTCATTTCACATCAACAGGCATATTTACCACATTCAGTTCACCACCAAAAGTCCAATGCTATCTTTCATCATCCAACCAACCCCTTTAACACAGCTTACCCACCCCTCTCCACGCCTTCCCTTCTGGTAACCACTAATTTGGTCTGAGAGTCTAAGACTTTATTTTTATTTTATTTAGTCCATTTGTTTGTTTGGTTCCTTTGAGGGCACCCGTTCCTTATGTATGGCAGATGCCTGAAGGCCTGACCGCCCCCTGCTCTATATGGCCCGCCCCTCCCCACTTCCATCATCTACTGGACCCTGGAGGAAGAAATGTTTTCACTGACATTTTATGACACTTTTTTGCAGAATTCCGTTGACTCATATGAGACAAGATGGGAATTTTTCTGCAGCCGTTGCCACATTGGAAAACAGATCCATTAGTCACATCATATGCCAAGCCCTGCTGTTGTCTGTGCAAAGCATTTTTAATCATGCAACCTTCAAAGCTGTCCCTCATTTGCAATGACATTAGCCTTGGTGATTTTATTTTTCCTCTTAAGCTGTCAGTCGCTGAGGCTTGCTTGTTGCTCTCTCCAACAGAAGCACACTGATGGATCGCAGAAGAGGCTGGCTCTGAAAGTCTTCGTGCAGACTTCCTTCTGGAGATGAAAAGAAAATACTTCATTTCTTGCCTGTGCCATCTCCAGAGAATCTTTGAAACCCAAAAGCTAGCGAGTGTCCTGGTGGACAGAGGTCATCCAAAGCAGGCCTGGATCATTTTGTTTGTTTTTCTTGCTAGCCCAGCACGACTTTGAACCCACTCTGTAAATAAAAGACACAGGAGCACAAAACTCTCAACACTTCCTGCCTTCCTCCCTGTGTGCTGACATTTACAAGTCCCATATGTTTCCCTAAACAAAGTTTCATGGAAATTTATATATTTTTTTAAAAAAGCTGTTTTCAGGTTATTACAACCCAAGAAAAGACGAGACATTGCCTATGGACTGTGTAGGACAGTTTCTAGGATAATGTGTTGTCTCTCCCTCTGGGGAAGGCACATTTGAATGATTTAAAACAGAGATGTGTGATAATGAACAAGGGATAAATGTACACTTCTTTATTTAGCCACGCAAGGTCAAAATATTCTGCAACACCAGGGATGCACGGACCAGTACAAGTGGGATTTAGTTAAAAAAATGAACAACTAAGCAGTGTTTAAAACATGTCAGACTCCTGAAGAGTGTTGCTGGACATCTGTTAGGTGCCTTTCCAGGGTGGATTCTTCTCTTGCCCTCTTTGATTTTCCTCAGGAATACATCCCTCTTCCATTCTCACTAGTGATCTAGATGGGATGGAAGGACTGTCCTGCTCCAGGAATGGACTCTAATTGGCTCAAGCCGAGCAATGGACCCTACACCTCAGGGCGTGTGGATTGTTTGGGGCTGGGCTCGTGGATCCAATTCTGGCCAATGACTCCTCATGATAAACACATTAAGAAAGAGTTCAAATAAGCTAACACCTCAAAGAGCTAGAAAAAGTGGATCAAACTAAACCCAAAGGCAGTAAAAGGAAGGAGATCACACAGATCAGAGCAGAAATAAATAAATGGAGAATAAATTGGGAAAAAATCAATAAAGCTAAGAGCTGTTTTTTTTTTAAAAAGATTAACAAAATCAGACAAAGATGTAGCTAGGTTTACCAAGAAAAAGATAGAGGAGTCAGATACACAGAAATAATAGAGAAGACATTGCCATAGTACCACAGAAATATAAAGGATCATAAGAGGCTACTATGAACTACCTAGAAAAAAATGGATAAATTCCTAGAAACATACACTCTACCAAGACTGAATCACAAAGTAGAAAGTGTGAACAGACTGAATACTGCTCCTTAGGAGAGTGAATCAGTAATCAAAAACCACCTAACAAAGTTAAATCTAGGATCAAAGGGATTCACAGGTGAATTTTACCGAACATTTAAAGAATTAATACCAGGGGCCTCCCTGGTGGCACAAGGGATTAAGACACAACCTATGAAGCTATCAACAGCCACTGCAGCACGAGTTTGAGCCCCAGCCAGGGAGCTACCCACACGGCACAGCAGACCTCTCCTGATTCACCCACTGCTCCCCCCGGCAGTGTATTTCAGTCAATCTGCCTGTTCTGCTCCCCACTCTGTCTCTGCACCTCTGGCCTGTACCCCAGTTCTTGGATGCATAAATAAATAAATCTTTAAAAAAAAATTAATGCCAGTCCTTCCAAACTATTCTAAACTGGCCATGCTGGGACTTCTGTAGCAACAATTAGAGATGCCTTGGATCACCTGGTGTTGGTTTAGGGGTGGGAGGTGTAGAACTGCCAGAGCAAGTTGCTAGCCTGTCTAGACCACTCATGTTGTCAGGAGCCTTTGTATGGAATCTGGAGATGAAACTGTCACCACTGAATCCTATACATGACAGGTTCTTGGGTAGCTTAAGTCACCTGAAGTCAGTCCTTCCACTGGACTTCGTGGTCATATAAGCCATATTTTCTCTTTGTTGTTTAAGCTAGTTCAAATTGAA
The DNA here is from genome assembly GCF_964194135.1 of Talpa europaea. Taxonomy (NCBI): domain Eukaryota; kingdom Metazoa; phylum Chordata; class Mammalia; order Eulipotyphla; family Talpidae; genus Talpa; species Talpa europaea. The sequence goes on along the minus strand of NC_140071.1, from coordinate 129,681,945 downwards.
CTCTCTGTCACATACAACCACAAGTCACCTAAAGATTCAAGTCAGTCAATGCTGTTCCTAGTCCTCCCTCACCAGTATCTAAAGAAACTCTGAAATCTGAGGTAAACATGTTTTGGTTTCTTTGTTGTGGTGGTTTTTACCTCCCTGGCCCTGGGGCTCTCTACTCTTCTTTTTTTCTTTTCTTTTTTCTCTTTTTTTAACAAGTAATCCCATTGCCTTTGAGAAGCTACCCATCCTTAGTCTCACTTCATGCAATCCTAACTGTCCCCATCTCCTGGCTCCAAGCATGGATATGTGACACAGTCATAAGATGGCAAGTAAGATCAATGACTATTATTTGAACTCTTATTGAAAAGGCAAATGAAGGATTGTTGAGGGAAGAGGATTATAAACATCTTTGTGGATATGTTTGCCAACACATGGGGAACACATTCCTGAAAATGCAGTGATAGGGAGAAAAGAAGGGTAAGAGAGAAAGAACTGTTGAGGGAAACCTGGATGCAGCCGTGCCTGAAGCACATTGAAGCAATAACTTCCTTTTAGGTAAGACAGTTTGATCTGGATTTTCTATCACTTAAGTTCAGAGTCTTGATTAAAATAAATTTGTAATTTTTTACACTAAATTCTTTTATTTATTTGACTATCTCATTTCCCACATCTACAAATACATGCTTAATGCAGAAAATCTGGAAAATAAAAAGAAAATAAAACAAAATTGACTTTTAGTTCTGGAACAGTAAGTTTGTTAACCTCTTAGTGTAGGAGTCTTTTTTCATATGCATATTTATGAACATCTATCACATAACTCCCAAATTATTTAGGTGCTTTATAATTTAACTGTTGTTTAACAGCTAAAATAATTTTTTTCTTCTCTTTGCAATTATTTACTATTTATGATGAACATCTATGCTGATAAACCTTTGCAAATGCCCATGCCCATTTCCTTAGAATAAATTCGCTTTGCCATGTGCATACTAAATTTCTCAGCAGGTTATTTTCAAATTTTTATTATAAATGATGTATAAATGAACATATTTAGAATGAACTTGTGGCTGGAGTGCATGGCTGTGTACGGTGCTTGTTGTACACTATCAAATAGCTCCAGACACACATGTTTGTGTATGTTCATCTGCTATTCCTCTATGTGATCACACACACTTGAGATCTCTATTATCTCAATTACTAATGACATTGAACATTTTCTTCCCAAGCTGGTTGGCTATTGTATTGGTGTTTTCTTGATTTGCCTCTTCACATTCCCATATTTGGAACTGCTTCTCTCTTATTTCAGGAGCAATTGCATAGATAAGGTCATGCATCACTCTTCAGATGTTGTAGTTATTTGTCCAACATCTTTCTATAGGTGAAAAGTAAACAAACAAACCCTACTTGACACATTTTGGCTGTAAACACCCATTGCCTATTGCTTTGAAATTTTGCTGACAACTTGCTGGATCATTTACCTGCCAGGAGTCAAGTACAGTGACTTAAAAAGTACTGTTGTGTTGTTATACTAGTTAAGTAAAAGAGGTTTGGGGTCAGACCCTGGGATGTGTTCCGATTCCAGCCTATCACTTAGTTGTTGTGTGACACCAGTCAGACTGCTCAATATCTCTGTGAGCTTTTTTGTTTTATCTGTAAAACAGGAATAATAGTAGCTGCTTCATAAGATTGCTCTGATATCAGAAAGGTCAGATGGATAAAACACATGTGACTAGACCTCCTAGTACAAATTGAGCCCTCAATAAGAATTAACTAATAATAATGAAATGTAATAATAGCTAAATTTTATTACATATTTCCTGTACTGCTATGATAGAAACATCCCATTTGGTCTTTACCAACTCTCTGATTAGCTTCTTTCATCATGTTTTATGTATTTAAATCCTAAGAAACTAAGTTGCAGAGCTTAACTAGCTTAGCCATAGTCTCCTTGTGAAGATGTATTACTAGGGCACAGACCCATCGACATTGCCTGTGATAGAATAGAGAGGACAGATTGGTTGCATTAAAAAATTATTTATACGAAAATCATATTTTTGTTACAAGAGTGAAATTTAATTTCTACCACTGGTAGCACTTCACATTTTATCCCTATAACACAAACTTTTGCCTACAACTAAATGATAGCAATTATGAAAAGCCAGGTTTTTAAGATGTCTATTAATGTTCTTATAGTTGGCTTAGAGTAGGGGAACATTATTTAGAAAACATGTAAAAGCATTACTACTAATCAGGTTTTGTATTCTAAACAAAGCGACCACCCCTATTAAAATGTTTGGACTGTTATAATCTAAATACTTCTCTTTAATGAACTTCCAAATGCCCAATTTGAGAGTCATTGATAGTTGAAGTTCACATATATTTTGCTAGATTAGGTTCAGCTAGATACAGGACAACCCAATAAAATTCAGTAAAGCTTGGCCTCACAACATTTCAAGTTTTATATCCCCGTTGGTGGGTAGGAAAGAAAAGAGCTGTTTTCCCTTGGTAAAGATTAGCCCCGGTGTTGGGTAGATATTTATATTGATTCTGGGTGTGGGTGGTGACGTAGATTAAGAAGACAGAGGAGAGAAAGCAAAGAGTGCGGTGTTATAGCAATAAAAGATAAACTCTTTAGAGAAATAAGTTATGAAATAGGAATGAACCTCTTGATCAAGCAGTTAACCCCCTACTGAGATGTGGGGAGAGGCAAGTCTCTCCCCTAAACTGGTTACATAATATTTTTTTTCCCTGAAGAGGTTTCACAACCTCTTTTATAAACTATTAATGTGCTTGCTTATTCATTTGTTTCATGGGGACAGGTAACTAATATTTAACTTTCCCTCTATAGCTTGACCTTCCCCTGTTATCTCCGATGAAGTTATGTCTGTTGCAATTCCAAATATCTGCTTTTCTTTCACTTTGCATCACAACTCGATCTCTAGAAGTGGCAGATATGATTGAAAATGCTTTATTTTCACTTTCACTTTATTAAAATAGTCAGTGTTTGATGTTACTATTCAAATAACCTTTTGTTCATGTCACTAAACTCCTTATGTGGGTGAAAAACTTTAGACTGATAACCCACCTACCCAGCCCCAAATTCAAGCCAGTATTTTTGAGGATGGAGCCATGTCACTGCTTCATAGCTGGAGATTTTGAAAGGAAAAGAACTGGGAACACTTCCTCTGGGGTCTAGGTTGGCAGATGCTTTGTCAGCTGTGGGTTGAAAGGGTTGGGTGGAAACCACCCAGCCCTGGAAGTCAGAATTGCAGCTCTGGCTCTCATTAGGCAAATGGTTCCAAAGAATTATCAAAGACTACAAAGGATGCCCACACGATTAGTGCTGCATTAGACTTCAGACAAGTAAACTTCAATATATATCAATTGTGATATTAATTTCTGCCTCCTGGGTTTCACCTTCACCTGCCTTCAATGGAGGCACCCTACCTTGTGAACTGTGGCTTGGTCTAAAAGAGGTTCCCTTTACATTCCACCACCACCAACCTCCCCACCCCCCATCCCACCCCACCCAGACCCAGAAAGCTATTTTGGGAGCAGAGATAAAAAGGTAGTACTGAAAGATCTTTAATTGTTCCACACCATCCTGGAGCTGTTGCTTTTGTACTGAAAGATTATCAATGGCGAGTTTTGTCACTCCAAGTTATTTTTTGATTAACCCTTGCTTAGAAGGTACAATACTTGATGAGGGGGCATCCCTGGTGGTGCAGCAGTTAAAGTCAGTGCTATTAAGCTACTGCCAGCCACTACAGCACGAGTTTGGGCCCCAGCTGGCCAGGGAGCAACCCACATGGCACAGCAGACCTCTCCTGTCTCGCCCACTGCTCCCCTCAACAGTGTATTTTAGTACATCTGCCTGTTCTGCTTCCCACTCTCTCAAGTGAATTCTCTCAGCACCACCCCCTGCCACTACCCCTCTGCTCCTCTGGCTTACACGCCAGTTCTTGTATGCATAAATAAATCTTAAAAAAAAACACCAAAACTTGATGAAATATTTTTAAAACTTCCTTATGAGAGATTGCTTCCCAAATCCATGCCATGTCCACGTATTAACATAGTATGGAAAAGTGGTTAGGAGTGTGGACTCTGGAAATTGACCACCTTCAAATGCTGCTTTTGACACTTATTAGCTGTGTGACCTTGGACAAGCTACTTAACCTCTCTGTGCTTCAGTCCTTGATAGATGGGGTATTTTATGTATAATAAAAATACCTGCTTTATAGGACTATAGGGAGAATTTCCTAAATTAACAAACGTAAAGAACTTAGAATGGTGCCTCGAATATGAAAGTGCTATTTAGTGTTGCCCTTAGAACAGGGCTTGGCAATTAGCAGGCACTGAGTAAATGTTAGCTTTTACCTTACCAGTTTTAAGTGACAGAGACTGTGATGCAGGAGAGTGGGAAGAACTCAGGAAGGGCGATTAGGACAAATCCATCTAGTTTATACCCCTTAGTCATTGTATCTACAACCTTTATCAAACCAATTATCTTTCTTAAGAGCTACGAACTTTGCCTGGGCCTCTGCAGATGCCTAGAACTCTAGATTGGAAGGAAATATGAAGCTCAAATAACAGGTAATTAGAAGGACTTCAGTTTGAAAAATATGTTTGCTTTTTAATGGAGCTTTAAATGAGCTCATGGGAAGTTGATTATAAAATGCTTGCCTGCACACTGCCTTAATGGGAAGTCTTATTGCAGTTTAGTTGTTTAAATAATACATAGCCCATGTCCCTCAAGGGACTCTGTTCCTGTTGGGGGAGTCAAAATTTCTTTGAATATCCCAAGGTATCCTAAACTATCACAAAATCACATTTTAGAGTTTAGAGAATTTAGAAATCATGTACTCCTAAGCATTCTCTTTATAGCTGAAGAAACAAATCCAAAGGGGTTAAATGATTTGCCTGAGGCCATCTACTAGTTCAGTGCCTGGTGCACTCATGCATTTCCAATGGGGGGGGGGGAGAGAGAGAGAGAGAGAGAGAGAGAGAGAGAGAGAGAGAGAACATTGCTACAGGCAGATCAGCAGTTTTCCTACTTTCTCCCTCTCTCAGAAAAAAAAACCAGATCACCTCCCTGTAGAAACCATTCTGATCAAGGAGAGAAAGTTTCTAAGGTAAGCAACAAATCATCCATCACACATACAAGGTAAGAGTTTCTTAGAGGTAGGCAAGATTTTTTGTTTATTTTTATTTCATCAGAACTAAAACCAGATAAAGACTGTGGCTGACTACCCAGGAGGTGGGGGTTTGCATTTCCGTAATTACTCTAGCAAACAATATAAACTGACAGGGGGCCAGCCCAGAGTTTGCCTGTGTGCCAGACCTCTAGGGGTGGTTATAGCTTATCTTTTGGCAATTTCTTCAGCACCCCTTCCACAGCCAATTAAAACAGTCCAGCAACTATCCAAGAGCTGGACTCCAGGAACAGGGCCTCGTTGAAACAGGCCATGACATCCCGTTATGCCTTCCCAAAGACTGCGGTCTGCCAAAGAGATTTCTGTCACAAGTTGAGCCTACCAGAGCAGCACACGATCTCATATTTGAATTTGGAAAGATTTCCATTACTTTTGACTCAATCTTACAGGTTCTTGCAAATCCTCTTGTTTCACGAATAAACAATAACTGTATGCAAATGTAAATAGTCCGTGTTTCAGTGGAGACTTTGCAAGAAGGTTCCTGGTCCCCATTTTTTAACAGGCTGGACTATCTTTTAGTTACTTTGTTACTTTACATGTAATGACATCCTATCTGCAGAGCAGATGTTTTTCTGCAAAACTGACTTCCTCTACACACCAAGGGGCAGACAAAACTGAAAAAAATAAGGGATGGGTAGGTCTTTGCAATTAGGTGTGAGGTTCTCACAGAACCCTCAGGGCTGTGTGGTGTTTGCCTATTTTTAGAACACATCATCTTTGACTTCCACAGAGCTTTCTATTACTGGGGATCCCCTAACCACTTAATTGCAGCTTCTACAATTCAGAGGCTCACAAAAGTTATTGTTTATACCTAAGATCACACAGAACAGGATCCAAACTCTAGATCTGCAGCCTAAAAACCCTTTCGGTCTTCAGTTTGATAAAAATAGAATGATGGCCTATGAAATGTGAGTTTTCATGGGTGTGGGAGCGGTCCTGAAACCCCCATCCTCTCTCCTCAAACTGGTTTGTGCCTGGGCCCTGCCAGTAATTCTCTTCCTTGGTGAAGGAGTTACCTGGATTCTACAGGTAGGCCCCAGACCTCTGGGAGCTGTTGAAATTAGACACAAGGTTTGAAGGTAAGTGCATTTATGCCTTTTTAACCCAAAGAGACAATCTAGGTCTTTGCTGGTGCCCAAAAATATAGGTGACCCACCAAAAGTTTAAGAGAAATTGGTTTTTCTGATAAGTTGTTTTTAACTATTTACTACTGAGGTATGTAAAGACAGACACGTGGACATAAGTTGTATATGTCACAAGGAAGGCCAACTGGAAACTTTACCTAAGGAAAACACACAATAATTTAACTGGCAATTCTCCCCTACATCTTATTAAAAATAAAATACCTATACCGCTAAATGATATTATCACAACACAAATGCTATCTTTCCATTCTTTTTTATAAAGATTTACTTATTTATGCATACAAAAGCTGGGGTACAGGCCAGAGGTGTGGTGAGAGGATTCACCAGAGACATAGTAGGGAACAGAACAGGCAGACTGACTGAAATACACCGCTGAGGGGAGCAGCGGGTGAGTCAGGAGAGGTCTGCTGCACCATGTGGGTTGCTCCCTGCTTGGCCGGGGATTGAACTTGTGCTGCAGAGGCTGCAGAGGCTGCAGATTGCTTCATAGTGTGCTGCTTAACCCCTTGCTCCACTCAACTTCAGAAGTAAGTTCTGAACACAGGATTTAACTAACAAGATTCTGAAACTCTTATCTCTTAGAGCAGGGTAATCAAATTTCCCATAAAGGATTAGTAAATATTTTTGGCCTCAGGCCACATGGTCTCTGTTGCAACTAAGGAATCCTGCTATTGTGTGTAAAGCAACCGCAGACAGTATGTGAACAATGGGAGTGGTGGGGCTTCAATAAAACTTTATTTACAAAAACAAAGTGAGGTGCCAGGCTTAGCCCATGGCAGCAGTTTACTAATCTCTGTCTTAAAGGTTTAAAGATGCTATTGAATGAAAACAGCAACAAGACTCACACATCTGCCAGGTTTAAGATATATACCAATTTCAAGTCACTTTGCAAAAACAAAAAGCATGAGAGCATTATTGTGTTGGAAGGAACATAAATAGTAAGTATTTTTATATACTGGGCAAGTTACAGGCAATGTTATATACCTAGCAGTTAAAACGAAGAACTCCACGTCACATTTTTCCAGGGCATGAGACAAAAATAAAATTGGATTCTTTAAACTGTGAGGTTGAGTTTCTGTGCAGCTCAAGGAAATCAGATCTTTGGCAAACAACTAGGGTAAAACAATCCTTTTACCCTTAACTCCTCACTCCAGGTGGGAAATCCCTCCCAGATCCTCCACAGGTAGACTTCTGTTTTTTCTAGAAACCTGATACCTTTTAGAATCACAGGTTTCTGGCATTGCAAACACAAGCAGCGAAGCCTGCCAGGTTTCAGGCTGTTGTTTGAGGCTGCTGCTTGTCCAACCGGGGAGAAAAGTGATCACGATGATGCTTCAAAACCCACAGTTCCTCTCTCATTTCTCAGGCAAAACAGGAACGACTCTGGTCCTCTTCTTTTACTTTCCACATTTGCAATAATTAGACATTTTATCTTCCTATTTAATGTTTAGTCTTGCATCCTGTCTGGTCATAGAAATGTTCATATCTGCACAGTAATAGATAGTGGAATCTGAACAAATAAACTAAGAGGAAAAGGGAAAGACCTGGGCTGGGCACCAGATAAGCCGGAGGGAAGTCAGTCTAAAGGCTGTCAGAGAGCCCATTAAACCCGAAGTCACTCCTGTGGATCAAAACATTAAATCATGCCCCTTCAGACTGAACTGAGTTACCTAGGGCCTCCCCGGGGTGCAAGGGGTTAAAACAGCACTATGAAGCTATCCGCAGCCACTGCAGCAAGAGTTCAATCCCCTGCCAGGGAGCAACCCACACGGCACAGCAGACCTCTCCTGACTCGCCCACTGCTCCCCTCAGCAGTGTACTTCATTCAGTACATCTGCCTGTTCTGCTCCCCATTCTGTCCCTGGTGAATCCTCTCACTGCCCCCCACCCCTGCCACACACACCTCTGGCCTGAACCCCAGTTCTTGTATACATAAATAAATATTAAAAAAAAAAAAAAAAGAACTAAGTTACCTAAAGGAAAAATAATCAAAATGTAGGTAAAGCTCTGCCCACCAGCCTCCAGGTGCTGAAGCTGTAGTTGTGTATAATCACTAAGACAAGCAAGGAAAGACTCCATTGCTAGGAAACAGATTGAAACTGACATGAGGAATCAGACTGCAAATGCCAAGGTAGAAGATGGCACAACAGAGAAACCAGGGGTGACTGCAAGTGCAAGTGTCAAGAGGAAGGAAAGATCTTTTTTGTCAAGTCAGGTTTACTGAAGCATAATTTGCAAGCTGTGAAATCACCCTTTTCAGCGTATGAGTTTTGACAAATACAGTCATAAAACTGTGTTTCTGTCATCAGAGAAAACTTTGTCACCCATGCTAGTCAGCTCCCTGACCATTCCTAGATCCGGCCACCTCTGATTTGCTTTCTGTCCCTCCACTTTGGCTTTTTCCAAAGTGTCAGATGAGTGGAATCCTACAGCAGGTAGCAGAAATGGTGAAATTCTAACTTCAAGCAAAGAGGAGCTTTCTTGGAGATGAAATGTCTCTAAAGCATCGTAAAGCAGATGGGACAGTTGGCGAAGGAAGCTAGTGCTATAAAAACTGCCTGTGGAACTTCTGCAGGTGTGTTATTTCCACACAAAATGTAGGCCAGGCAGGGATTTCCCCCAAAGCTCAGATCAGCACATGAGTCCACAGAGATTCACTGAGCACCTGCCTTGTGCTGGGACCTTACTGGCTGGGTCCTGAGCTGTTCATACCACCTTAGATGTCTCTAATCTGTCAACTTTCTTTCTCTGAAGTCCTCCACACCCTGAGGCATGTCCCCCAGATCTGTGTTGGTACTCGCTGATGGCCATAGGTGCTCAGACTGCTAAATAGTCATTCATTCAACACACACTGAGTTGAATAGTGGTAGCAACAGGTGTGGACTTAGGGGCTTTACATCAGTGGTGCTTAGCTATGGCTTCCTTCTTACTCCTTTATGCCCTCTCCTTTTTGCTCTTTCAACCTTTCCAGAATCTTTGTGGGTTTTTTTTTTTTTTAATGAAACACCATTAACTCTTTTTATTTATTTTTTAAAGATTTATTTATTTTTAAAGATTTATTTATTCATGCAAGAACTGGAGTACAGGTCAGAGGCGTGGGAGGGTGAGAGAATTCACCAGAGACAGAGCAAGGAGCAGAACAGGCAGACAGACCAAAGACACTGTTGAGGGGAGCAGCGGGTGAGATAGGAGAGATCTACCGCGCCATGTGGGTTTCTCCCTGGCCGGCCGGGAATCGAACCCGCGCTGTAGAGGCTGCAGACAACTTCACAGCGATATGCCCAACCGGCTGTGCCACCAGGGAGGCTCTCCAGAATCTTTGAAAACAATTCCATGAATCAAATTCCCTCTGTCTGAAATACCTAGAGTGATCCGCTTGCCTGGACCCAGATCAATGTTGATCTAAAATCAGGATAGGTGTAATGATGGAAAGGCATTCCATTGGGAGGAATTACCATGAACAAAAACCAAGAGGGGTTTTGGAGAGTAGAAAATAGGTCATTTTGACTAGGGCCTAGTGGTTGAATAGAAAAGAAGCAAGAAGAAAAGCTAGAGAGGTATAAAAGGCCTCTGTTGTGGAGAAACTTAAATCCTGGGTGGGAAAGTCTGAATTGGTTTTGGCCAACAGTGGAGATTCACCAAGGTCTGGAGTCAAGGTTATGACTGGGACTATGTTTAGTGCTTAGTATTGAGTGTGATGAATTGGAAAGAGGGGATGGATGTAAAAAACTGGCAGAAATAGTATTCAGAGACTGTAGGACTTGATGGGGAAGATGAGTGATAAGAGAAAATTAAAGATGGGACCACAATTCTCCCCCTGTTTAAATCATTAGAAGTCAGGAAGACAGAATAAGCGTAACTTAGAGCTTTGAAAGCCAGAGAATAGCAACTGGCTACCCCGCAGCACTGAGTTTTCACCAGTGATCTCATTGGATTTCAATTCTAATTTCCTAGTTCTTTCCACGACACTGCTCATTGACATTGGTCTACAACTTGGCAAAGAGGTTGGTCCACATAACAGGATTTAGTAGTCATCTGAATAGCAGAGGAGCCAGAAACATGATCCTGAGTGAGGTCACTGAGGGCCAGAATAGAGAAGAGAGAGCCACAAGGATGCTTGTGGGTAAGTGGGTGGGATGCCGAAGTGCTGGAGGTGAGCATAAGGTCAGTTAGAAAGGAGGCAGGTAAGTAGCAGGAAGGTAGGTAGCAGGAGGGCCAACATAGTTTTCATGCCATAGACATTAAAGGAGACTTCCTAAAAAATGGGACTTCAAAGACCTTCACCTCCTGCGTGGAGTTAAGGAGAATAAAAGTTGAAGCAAGATCCACAGGTGTGCAGGTATCAGTTTTAATTGTGTGGGGACAGAATCTAGATTGCTAGTGACTAAAGAGTGATTGGATAATGAGGCAATAAGACAGTGAGAATAGTCTAGTTCACCATCCTTTTGACCCCTTTTGCTTCTATTTCTTCTGCCTACCACAGAGTCCGTCTCTCCCACATAATTGGCCATTTACCCATGAAGTTCCATACCCCACCTTCATCCAATTCTAGCTGGGCCAATTTTGGGGTTCTGTGTACAAGACTAGCTCACCAACTTGCTAGTTTGCATTTCAGTAGATAGTTTATTATTTCAGTTTATTGTGGAGGCCAAAGTTAGGTATTAGTGTCAAAAAATGGCAACTAACACTGTAAATTAATGGTGTTTAAAGTCAGGCAGGAATTTTTTTTAAAACTAACAATTACTTAAAGGCCAGCTCACTTCTATGACTTCACTAAAAGAGATCATAAAAGAATTATATAATCACACCTCCCTTTGTTTTTTTTTTTATAAATGTAGCTTATCTCATGTATTTGATATTTATTCAAAGTCACTAATCAATTCAAACACACCAATCAGTGCTGAAAGCTGCATATCTCCAAAGACCTTGGTGAACTCATAGATCATACTCTAAACAGTTGGGAACATAGTTTGCAGAGGGAGCGAGGAAGCTTCCTGTGCTTTGACAACTGGCGGAAGCCAAAGTTAAAATCTGATTACTTTGCAAGGATTCCAAAGCTTGACCTAAATCACCTTGCAGAAATCTGCTCAGAAATCAAAGCATCTGAAGTAACAGCAAGCAGGAGGGATGCAGACCTCAACATTCTGGTAAACCTTACTTTGAGGGAAGGACATACTTGACCAAGTTAGACCTTTCATAAATATAGAGACTGCTAAATCCAAACCTAACTATGTTCATGATAAAATATCAGCCTTTTAAATGACATTCTGTATGAACAAACAAGTCTGTAAAATATCCAAATCATGGCGAAGTAGGTGGAAACAGATGTCATGGTTTATTTTAAGATACATTTATTCAACAATTGAAAGGGGGAATGTTGCTTATTCTCTACAACATCTTAGGATTTGAGTAGTTTACCTGTTATTTCTAAACATATGGGGCCATCGAGCAGTTTTCTAGATTTTCCACATAGCTCCTAAACTGTTTAACTCTGCTTCGTTTCCCCAAGGTAAACAAAATAGGTTTTTCCTGAAACTCACCATAAAAACTATCTTGTCATAGGATAAAATATCTTAATGTCACTTAAAACAAAATACCTTGGAATTAGTCTCCAATAACCTGATTTTATCACCAATCCTGGCAGCAATACTTATGACTGGTAACTTTGAGGCTGACATATTAACAGGGAGCAGTAAAATCCCAGTTAATTTCCACTTCTGGTTTTGAATTGATTTTTTTTTTTTTTTCGGTAGGGTAATATTTCAAACAGAGATCTTGCTTCATGTCATGTTGCTTTACTTCTTTATTTAGTTAGAGAGAGTGTGTGGGAAGCAGGTTGAGGGAGGAATAGGGATAGTCTGGTGGGCTTAAACTACTTTTCCATCACCCTCCTTCCTGACACACACAAAAAAAGGCTTGAAAAATTAGTCTCTACCCTTGCTGTCTCAACTTTATCACCTCCCATTCACTTGACAACCCACTGCCATCTGGCTTCCATCCCATCACTCCATTCAGCCCTTTCTTGTTAAGATGTTACCAGTGTTTTCCCACTTGCCAGATCCAGTGACCTATTTTTAGGCCCCCTCTTCCTTGACCTTCTTGCTGCACTGGATATGCAGTGCAGACCCAAGTCTCAGAATTCACATGCCCACAGTAATCCATTTGGGCAAAGCTGGGTCCATGACACTGCCTGTGTAGACACAGGTTGAGTCACAGGGCACTTGTCAATCCGTGGGCTTGTGCCCAGCAAGGGAGCAGCTGCTTATTTCAGGTTTGATTTTGGCCCTGTCGGGACATAGACACAGCGCTGTTAGATCTTTTCATTCTTTTCAAAGGAAAGCTTGGTTTTTTATGAAGCATGTTTTCAATTTCTAAATACAGGCTTAAACTTTTAAAAGGCTCATGGGACAAGACCTCCTGGGATAAGTCAATGCTTCTTGGTGACTCTAGGCTTCTGGGTCTAGCTTGCTCTCCCTTCAGACTGTTTATCTCTGGGGCCTCCCTGGTGGTACAGGTTTAAAGACACTGCTATCAAACTACCATTAGCCACTGCCACAGGAGTTTGATTCCCCAGCCAGCCAGAGAGCTTCCCACATGGCGCAGGAGACCTCTCCTGCCTCGCCCGCTGCTCCCCTCAGCAGTGTATTTCAGTCAATCTGCCTGTTCTGCAACCGACTCTGTCTCTGGTGAATCCTCTCACTCCCTGCACCTCTGGCCTGCACCCCAGCTCTTGTATGCATAGATAAGTAAATTTAAAAAGACAAAAGAAAAAAGACTGTTTATTTCTACCATGTTTTCACCGTTTTTCTTCTCCACCCACCTCTCTCATGTTGTGACTCCCCCGCTCCCTCATTGGTCCTCCTCTGTGTGCTCATGCTCTCAGGCAATTGACAGAGGTGGAGGCTGGCTTCATGAGTCTGCAACCAGTCATTTGCCCAAGGCCCCACACTCAGAAGGGCTTGGGATTTAAGCTGCACAGTTGTTCTCATGTAATCTGACGTGTCTGAGTGTGTGTGTTGTGAGTGCGGTCTGATGGAATATTGGAGCTTGTGCCAAGGGAATTAGCATCTCAGCTTAAGGGCAGTCTCTTCTCATCTGCCTCCTGGGAAGAGTTCTTGATCATGTGCTCCCCAACCCTGGTACCCCTGGGTCTTGTCTGTTCTTCCCCTATCCTTCACCCCAAACTGCCACTCCCTCCACTGTGGCAGGGATCTGTGCACAGGTGAGAGGAGGGTTGGAGCCACACTTAGCGGCATCTCCTGATGAGACCGTGTCATGTGGCTGTCCCCACCCAACAGCTCATCCTGTGGATGACTGAGCAGGGGTCAGCCTCTTGTTGCCCTTGATCCAAATAACCAGCACATCCTGGTGCAGAGGGGGCTATACATTTGGCATTGCCATCTGCTTTGGGTAGGGACTGCTGGCCCATGGAAAGGGGCGATGCCTGACTTGACTTCCCTGCCCATGATAACGCATGGTGCTTGGGTCAGGGGGCCAGTGGGCAGGGACATGGGAGGTGTCAGGGTCAAGTGCATGTGAACTTTGCCAGACCCAGGATGGAATCCCACCTACTTGCAAAGCTTTGAACTCCCATGCAAATATCCCCACGACCTTTAGGCCCATGCCGTGCCTGAGGCAACATTTTTTTCCTTCTAATTTCCTTGAATCTAGTTTCTAGTCAATTCTGACCAACTTGAGGCCCCGGTTAGGATCAAGCCACAGAAGATGAACTGGGTAATTTCAGTGATTCCACATTCAAATTAAGTATTTATTGGGCTTCCCTGGTGGCGCAGCGGTTGAGCGCTGGGTTGCGAAGCTGCCCGCGGCCTCTGCCGTGCTGGTTCGATCGATCCCCGGCTGCTCCCCGGCCACCGGAGGAGGGTCCCACATGGCGCGCAGACCTCTCCTGCCGCCCGCTGCTCCCCTCAGCAGTGTACTTCGGTCCTTCTGCCTGCTCTGCTCCCCGCTCTGGCTCTGGTGAATTCTCTCACCCTCCCGCGCTTCTGACTGTACCCAGTGCATGTATAAACAAACAAACAAACAAACAAATAAATAAATAAAACATGCCTCTAAAAAAAAAAAAAAACAAAACAAATTAAGTATTTATCCCTGGAACTGACATTGCTCAAAACATAAAGATGAGTGGGAAAATGGATGTCAGTAATTTTAATTTTTTTCTTCATTTAACAAATGAAAGCCACCATGACACGTTCTGAGAGTACAGAAAAAAGTAAAAGCTCTGTATTGTAGTCCCTTAGCATATTTAACAAAGCAAACTCAGTGTGTTCTATCTGATCTCATCCCCCAAATCTAGTCTCCCTTTATATTTCCTTTTCTTTTTTTAATAATAAATTTTATTTTTATATTCCCCATACAATTGCAACCCCCCATTTTGACCCCAATCCCTCCCCTCCTGCCTCCCACCCCCCAAAAAGTGTCTCTGGTTCATAGTTGTTTGTTGATTTTGATTTTCACTTTCTTATAGTTATTCATTTTCCTGGTCCCTTATTTAAGTTTTCTAGATTCCTGCTATGAGTGAGACCATCCGGTATTTTTCTTTTTCTTTCTGGCTTATTTCGCTGAGCATGATCCCTTCCAGCGCCATCCATGTTGCTGCAAATGGCATGTGTTTATCTTTTTTGAATGCTGAGTAATATTCCATGGTGTATATGGACCACATCTTCTTGATCCAGTCATCTATTTTTGGGCATTTGGGTTGTTTCCAAAGCTTAGCTATTGTAAACAGTGCTGCTATAAACATAGGGGTGCAGGTGCTCTTTGGAATTGATGTTTCTGTGTCCTTTGGGTAAATACCTAGGAGTGGAATTGCTGGATCCTATGGAAGCTCTATGTTTAGTAGGTCCAGAAATCTCCACACAGCTCTCCACAGTGGTTGGACCAGTTTGCACTCCCATATATTTCCTTTTCTTTTAAGGAAATATCATCTAGTCACTCTCTAGTAACAGAGTCGGTGATAAGTTGTTGAAAAAGTGAATGAAATTTTAGAAACATTTCATTTCTCTTCTTTCTCTCAGTTTTCCATAGCCAATTGGTCACCAAATTCTCTCACTTTTACCAAATCTCCCATGCCCTCTCCAATCTCCAAACTACATGTGGTACCTGCTCCCGGTAATACCTGTTCAGTACCTACTCAAACTTAGATCATATATTCCCTCCTACAGAAGCCTTTTTGTAACTGCCCAGATAGAATGAGTCATTTCTTTTTCTGTGACCCAGCAACCTGCTTTTTATTATGCTCTATTGTAATCATTCATTTATATGTCTGCCTCCCCTACTAGACTATGAGCAACTCAAAGATAAGACGTATTATTTATCTGTGTATGTTTTATGTCTAGTATCGTCTGTTGGAGACACTCAGCAAATGAGTAAATGGTGCAGGAAAAACAAAACAGACTTTATTAGAAAAAAACAGGGTACTTATACAGAGGAAACCCTCTTTCTGAGGATACTTGGGCCCAGGGAAAAAGAAAATGGAGGCAGACCCCAAATCTGAGTGACTAAATCTTCATTGCAAGCACAGACTTGATATAAAGAAAAAAACAGGGACGAAGCTAGAAAAAATCCTTTCCATTAGCAGAAATTTGATATAATGGAAAGTAATGAGTTATGAAATAATCCCTGTACTAATTTTTTTTGAAAAGTGTTAGCATGACTTTGTATGTTTAAAAATATTTTGCATACATTTGTACATAATTAATGTATAGAACTGGATGGGTTTAGAGATAAGTACACACCCATGAAATCATCATCACAGTATATGCCATAAACTTAACCATTACTTCCAAAAGCTCTTCCCTGACCTCTTATGTATGGTGATGATGTGACCATATACGATCTACCTTATTAGCACCTTGTAAAGCATGCAATATAGTATTTTTAGCAATTAGTACTGTACAGAAATCTCTCAGTCTTATTTATTTTGCAAAATTGAAACTTTATACCCTTAGACTAATACCCTTTTGATTTTCTCCTCCTCCTAGCCCTGGGCAAAGACACTCTACTCTCTGTTTCTATAATTTGAAACTATAATCTGTATGGATTCTATAATCTATATGGATGCTTCATGATATTAAAGTCCACTCAGGGAGAAGAATATCATGTCCAAGTAAATTCATGGCTCCCCAAACCTTTCAGTCATACTGTGTATTTGCTCAATATAGCTCAATATTGCTACTATGTTTTCTCCACTGTCTTACAAACAACAACCTCCAGAGTGGAGTCAATATCTCAGGGAGTCAGAGCAAGGAGACAAGATGCCCTTAGTGAAAACACTAAGGTGAAAGGTTCTGACATCAAGAGCCCACTGATCACATGTATCAAGTTATTATCAACTTGAAATAAAACTTGGGCTAAGGGCTTCTGTTAGCCCAAATTTTAAGCTTTAGTAGCAGCAGAGCAGGGGTTCTTTAAAGTTAAAACCAGTAATCATAAGGTCTCAACTAAAGTCAGTACAAGTATGATCGGTAGCAGCCTTAGAAAGTCAGCTAGTTGTTTTAGGTGGGTTAGAACTTTCTATTAATTTAAGTGAAGCTACCTACTTCTCTCATGTAGGGTAGCAAAGGGCATTTACAAGTTCTTTTTTTTTTTTTTTTAAAGATTTATTCATTTATGCATACAAGAACTGGGGTATAGGCCAGTGGTGTGGAGGCAGGGGTGAGAGGATTCACCAGAGACAGAGTGGGGAGCAGAACAGGCAGACTGACTGAAATACACTGCTGAGGGGAGCAGCAGGCGCATCAGGAGAGGTCTGCTGCGCCATATGGGTAAACTCCCTGGCCGGGGATCGAACTTGTGCTGCAGAGGCTTCGGATAGCTTCATAGGTTGTGCCTTAATCCCTTGAGCCACCAGGGAGCTGCATTTGGAAGTTCTGAGCGGGAGGCTTGGGGAAGCAGACAACTCCCTAGCAGTTGCTAAGTGGTCTTCATAGCTCAACTCCACTGTTTCAGAGTGTTCAGGCTTAATCATCTGGTGTATCTGTTAAAAATATCAGACTGTAAGCTCCACCCAAGCCCACTAAATTACAATTTTTAGAGCAAGGACAGAGGAAACTGCATTTTTAACAGCTCTCTATTCCATCTTAAGTAATCATTAGGCACTCCAGATTTTATGAAAATGCAATTTTCAACACAAATACAAAAATTTTACACTGGTAGATAAAATAACTTTTCATTTCTCTTTGATTACATTGGGGAAATGAGGAGTTTCAGCTAAGTGAATTTTCCAGAAGACTTTAATTTCTGTTGAATCCCCCAATCCTCAATCTTTTATTATTTTTTTTTAAATAGAGGCATGTTTTATTTATTTATTTGTTTGTTTGTTTGTTTGTTTTGTTTATACATGCACTGGGTACAGTCAGAAGCGCGGGAGGGTGAGAGAATTCACCAGAGCCAGAGCGGGGAGCAGAGCAGGCAGAAGGACCAAAGTACACTGCTGAGGGGAGCAGCGGGCGGCAGGAGAGGTCTGTGTGCCATGTGGGACCCTCCTCTGGTGGCCGGGGAGCAGCCGGGGATCGAACCGGCGCTACAGAGGCTGCGGGCAGCTTCGCAACCCAGCGCTCAACCGCTGCGCCACCGGGGAGGCCCAATCTTTTATTTTTTTTTAATGATTTATTTATCTATGCATACAAGAATTGGGGTACAGTCCAGAGGTGCAAGGGGTGAGAGGATTCACCAGAGACAGAGTAGGGAGCAGAACAGGTGGCTCTACTGAAATACACTGCTGAGGGGAGCAGCAGGCAAGTCAGGAGAGGTCTGCTATGCCATGTGGTTAGCTCCCTGGCTGAGGATCAAGCTTGTGCTGCAGAGGCTGCAGAGAGCACCATAGTACTGCAGCTTAACCCCTTGCAACACCAGGGAGGCCCCCCAAATCCTCAAACTTTTGGATGTTTTAAATACTTCAATGAAAATCCTAAACTGTGATATGTGTTGCAATATCTTTTCAAGCAGAATATGTTACACAAACTGGACTTTGTTACTGGTGACTGAGGATGATTATATGTGTATCTATTATTATGATAAGAACAACTAAAAAAGTTGTGAAGCCTATAAAACTGTCTGAGCCTACACTAAATGCTCTAGTCAGCTGTGTTTTTAATTGTATTACATTTTGTGTGTGTTTTGTTTAAGTAATTTTCCAGCTTTCTCCCTTGCTGTCAGATAACTTTTAGTAATGGTGTCGTTACTTTTCCTACTTTCCACTGACGAAAGTCCTGGAAAAGCATGAGGAAGATCTTGTGTTTGTGCAAAGATTTGTTGGATGCTTTCAGGTGTAATAAAAAACCACAACCTGGATTGAGTTAAACAATAAGGAAATTCATTTCCTCACATCACAAGAATCCTTGTTTTACATAGTGACAATCAAATTGGATATACAAGTTTTATCTTGCTTTTCTCATTTTATTATATCAACCATTTTCTTGTCATTAAATTCCTTTATGAGTGTGCTTGTAGATAACATTTCTCCATATTAATTAAATCAAAATGTGCTTGTTGAGGACCTCCTTTGTGTCAAGCATGGGAAAGTGGTGGTGATGAACAAACAAGAACAAACATGGTTCCCGCCATCCTGAAGTTTCCAAGCTAGTAGGAGTGCCATTATTTATCGGACCATTATTTGGTTTCCAAAAAGTTGTTTTGCAATTGTAAATAACATTCTGATAAATATTTCGCTAAAATGTTGGTTTATTTCCACAAGAATAATTTCTAAAAGTGGGATAACTGGGCAATTTTTAAGGTTCATAACTTTTTTGTGATTTTTTTAATTATATAAATGTATATATTTGAGATTTTTATTGTATAAATATATATATTTGAGACTTTTTATGTATAATATTTATATAAATAAAATCTACCATTTTAACAATTTCAAAGTGTACAAATGAGGTCACATTAGTACGATTCCACATTAGGTATTGGATATAATTCTAGGTATTGTTTCTCCTTTCTCATTCCTAACTGAAACTCTACACGTAAAAAAATAACTTCCCACTCCTTCCTCAGACCCAGGCAACTACCGGTCTCCTTTCTACCCCTATGAATTCTACTACTCTAAGTGCCTCTTATATGATAAGTCATATAATATTTGTTCTTTTATGCCTGATTTCCTTTAGCAGCATGTCTTCAAGGCTTATCCCCATGGTAGCATGTTTTAAACATTATCCCTTTGTAAGGCTGAATAATATTCTATGTTATGTATACCCACATTTTATTTATCCATTCATATGTTGATGGGCATTTGGGTTGTTTTCTCCTTTTAGCTTTTCTGAGTATCTTATTCTATTTTTAAATTGCTTTCTCAAATGGTTAGGAATACTCACAGTGTATAAGTTATTTTTTTTCACAGTTTGTTTGCAAAAATTATTTTTTAAACTTTGTTGATAAATAGAAGAAAATAGCTTTGTTTTAGTTGTTTTATATATTAGTTGAGTAAAAAAATTTTCAACTGTTTATATTTCCATTTTGTGAAATGTCTTTTCATGTTTTTCAAATTTTTTGTATCAAAATCTTATGTTTTTCTTATTGTAGGAGTTTTTTAATTATAAAAATATTTCCCTGTTGACAAATTTGCTGTATATATTTTTCTCAGTTTATTTTTGCTTTCTCATTTTGACTATGTTTCTTTTTGATATAGAGAATATTTTTCATTTGATGGGGTCAAATTTATTAGTTAGTACATTTGTAAGTTATGTAATTTATTTTAAGCTTAGAAAATATTTTCCTATCGAGAACATATTTCTTCAACTGATTTTTTTGCATTCAACATTTTAGCCATTTGGAAATGTGGTGTGCAATGATCTACATTTTATTTATTTTTACCAAATAACTAAGCAATTCTGTGGAATTGCTTTTATTACTTACTTCACCTTTCTGCTACAGTTGACACTGCTGAGCACTCCTGCTGAAAGCATGTCTACCTTCTAATTGCTCACACTCTCCTGGCTCACCTTTCACATTCTTATTATTGATTTTCAGGTTCCTTCACGCCTCTTTCTCTACCTGCTGCTTAGGTTCATTTCAATCCTTGATTCTCACATTGTTTCAAGTGTTTTTTTTTTTTCCTAAGGATTTATTTACTTATGCATACAAGAGCTGGGGTACAGGCCAAAGATGCGGGGGTGGGGATTGGGGGGTTGGTAAGGGGTGGTGAGAGGATTCACCAGAGACAGACTGGGGAACAGAACAGGCAGACTGACTGAAATACACCGCTGAGGGGAGCAGCAGGCGAGTCAGGAGAGGTCTGCTGCACCATGCGGGTTGCTCCCTGGCCGGCCAGGGATCGAACTTGTGCTACAGAGGCTGAGGATTGCTTCATAGTGCGGTACTTAATCCCTTGTGCCACCAGGGAGGCCCACATTGTTTCAAGTTTTCTGCAGGAACACCTGCCTAGATCCAAGATTTGTCTGTCTACTCATTGATTCAATAGTCATCAAATAGTAATTGAATGCCAATTCTATCAGGTACATTTTTAGACTCAGGAGACAAAATGAAACTCATACGGAAATTACGTTCTTGTGCATGAGACTAATAATAGTACAAGTAAATACAATAACTAGTATCTTAGGTAGTGATAAGGACTATGGAGAAAACTAATGTGGGCAAGGAAGTTAAAAAGTGTCTGTGGGTGGATGTGAGAGTTGCTATTTTCAGTTGAGTGGTGAGGGAAGTCCCTGCTGAGAAAGGACATCTGTGTAAAGTGTAAAGTGCTGAAAGGGAGATGAAGGAGCAACTATTGGGAATATCTGTTGGATGAACTTTCTGGACAGAGGAAAAGCAAATGCAAAGATCTTGAGGCAATGTTGTACTTAGTTTGTTCCCAACGAATGAAGAGACTGAATGACTCCAACAGACTAAATGAGGTGGAGAGTGATAGGGGATGAAGTCAGAGATGTAACTGTGATCAGGTCATGCAAGACTGTTGGCCATTCATTGCTTTTACTCCAAGTAAAATGAGCTGTTTGAGAGTTTCAAGGAGATCTCTGGCAGATGTATCAAGAACAGACTTTGGAGGGCCTGTGCAAAACAGGAAAACCACGTACAGACAATTTAAGAACCATGAGTTGATGGTTGTTTGGAACAGAGTGGTAGCTGTAGAGGTGATGAGAAATGGCAGAGTCAGAAGGATTTGCTGAGTGGTTAGATGTAAGGACAGATCTTAGTCTTTCCCTGAGATGGGGACTGCGGAGAGAAACAGAATTTGGCTAAGAATATCAGGAGGCTGGTTTCTGAACATGTGAATTTGAGGTGTTAATTAGATATCCAAGTTGAGTTGTCATTATGATTCTGGACTTTAAAAGAGGCCACTAAACAGGATAAATGGATTTGAGAGTCACTAAAATGTGATTTAAAGGGATGAGAGTGGATGAAATAATGAAAGAATGAGTATAACTAGAGATGAAGTCGATGCATTAATATCTCCACATATATACATATATATACATACATACACATAATATATATATACATAATATCTATACACATATATATACATATATACACAATATCTATACTACATACACATAATCTCTCTCTCTATATATATATATCTTGCTCTATTTCTGTACTTGTATGTCCCAAAGGCGTTTCAAACCATATCCCACATTAAATTGCCTTTCCTTTTTTATTCTCCACTTCTATGTATAGAACTACTATTTTGATAGAACAAGGGAATAGAAACTAAGAGAAAAGAGTAAGTTGTTATATAGGTATAATTTCCTATATGGCTATGAAAATCTCACAGCAAATTTAACTTTGAGCGTCCTGGCAGCCAAAGAATGAAAACTGCTTATCAAAATCTCTGAAACCTTGTTGCCATTGTTGCTTCTTTCTTTTTCTTTACAGTAATAAGCACCAAACTTTGCTAAAGATTCTCTCCCACCCATTTCTGTTCCTGTGGGTGTACATTACTGTGGTTTTCTTCCATCTGTTCAAGCACATTGCTTATTAAGTAGAATAAGCTTTTAGGTTAAGATCTGTCAAATTATAATATGGTATACTAAGAAGTTTGCAAGTGGTTCAATATTAAAATTCATACACATGTAGACCCCCCCCCCATGAGTTTACGGTCACACAATGCCAACATCCATTATTCTATTATTTACATGCTAATGTCAAACAAAATATGATTGTTCTCCAAAGTGTACAAATTTATTCCTATAAAAAGTTTTTACTTGATCTGTACCAAAAAAGTCTCAGATGATATAACTTCTGATTCAGAAGTTTTCCCCTCCTATTTTGTCTAGTCAGCTTTTAATTTGGTAAAAGCTTTTTGTCCTCTAAAGCTATCTCAACTGTTACATCTCTAAAAAGTCTTCCCTAGTGCCTCAGTTGATGGTGGCTATGAAACATTCTATTTTTTACCCCATCATCACATTTTTTACTGTAAATTCCTACTCACTAGATGAAAAGTTTTTTGGGAGCCTACAAGCTGTCTTTTTTAACCTCTCCTGGTCAGCAAGTAGGACAGTGACTAGCAAATATAAATGTTCCTTGTAAATGAAAAAGTCTTGATTGCCACGCAGAAAAATTAAGATTCTTTTGCTGTTGGATTTCTAAATTCAGGTTAAATCAACTTTAAATCCTAAATCATCTTTTAAATTTGAGGATCACCTAACACAATTATATCTGCAACTTCTGGGGCTTTGGCTCTGGGGGATAGTGACATTTTCGTTATTTTTTTCGCCAACTCATGTCAGGCATCATGTTAATGGAAGGTCCTTTTAGGAATTACTATTTACTATTGTTTGTCAAGCCATATATTCTGTTATTCTACAATTTGATTGTATACAATTTGATTTTTTTGTTCAGAGATACTATTTGATATTTAAACTTTGATATTTAAAATTCACTTCAGTAACAGTGGACTGATTCCAGGAGTCACTGGCTCCAAACACTTTTCCTTTTATTGTGAAATATACTTCTTTTCATCTCAAAATTTAGGATCGAGTTTGCAAGGGGTATAAATCTAACCTATTGAATTTCTTTTAATAAGCTCACTTTGGATCATTTGGCCACTAATTTAACTAAACCTTTGGAGTTATATATTTATTTTGTGCTACATCTACAGGTGAAGTCTATACATGTGTTTCATGCTATGAGAAGTTCTATTTCTTTCATTTGTACCTGTTTAGAACATGAAAAACAAGACAGGGAGGGCATACATGGCAAAGTGTGCCATGTATACATTTCATGTCTTCATAAATTTAATCTGTACGCTGGGCCTCCCTGGTGGAGCAGGGGTTAAGGACATAGAGTGCTATCAAACTATCACCAGCCACTGCAGCACAAATTTGACCCCTGGCCAGCTCACCCACTGTTCCCCTCAGCAGTGTCTTTCAGTAGATTTGCCTGTTCTGCTCCCCACACTGTCTCTGGTGAATCCTCTCAGCTTCCCCCACCCCCACTGCACTCTGACTTAAACTCTAGCTCTTGTATGCGTAAATAAATCTTTTAAATAAAAAAAAAATTTAATCTGTATGCTGATGACCCTTAAAGTTAAATCCCCAACTTGGGCATTTCTTCTGATTTCCAGCTTATATATTCAACTGCTTGCTGATGTCTCCACTCAGATGCCTAAGTCTTTTAAATTAAATTTAGCATATCCAGAACTAAGTTTCTAATTTGCCATCACTCGCTGGCTGCTCCTTAGCCTGTTCTCCCCATAGTCTCCTCCATCTTGGTTAATGGCTACTCCATTTTTTGAGTTGTTTAAAGCAAAAATTTCAATGTTATTTTTTACTTTTTTCTCTAACACATTCTATCAATATTTTTTTGGCCTATAAATCCTGTTGATTGCAATTTGCAGCAACATGGATGGCGCTGGAAGGGATCATGCTCAGCGAAATAAGCCAAAAAGAAAAAGAAAAATACCGGATGGTCTCACTCATAGCAGGAATCTAGAAAACTTAAATAAGGGACCAGGAAAATGAATAACTATAAGAAAGTGAAAATCAAAATCAACAGAAAACTATGAACCAGAGACACTTTTAGGGGGGCGGGGGCGGGAGGGGAGGGATTGGGGTCAGAATGGGGGGGCTGCAATTGTATGGGGAATATAACAATAAAATTTATTAAAAAAAAAAAAAACCAAAAACTACAATTAATAAAATGCCTTACAAAATGACATTAGTTAAAACAGTGTGTCCCACAACCAAAAGGAGACAACACTATCTGAAGCTGGGGGAGTGGTTATGACCAAATGGAATAGATATTCCAAAATGAATACAGTAAATTTCATGCCCAAATAAATATTATAATTTCAAATATAAAAAAAAAAATAAATCCTGTTGATTTTATCTTCAAATTTTACCAAGAATTACATTGCTTAAGCCATGATTCTGGCCCCAAACTGCCATTATCTCACCTGATTATTGCACAAACCATGTAACTATTGTCTCTGCTCCTGCCATGGAGCAATTAGATCCTATAAAAATATATGTCAGATCACATTATGTTACTCAAAACCTTTCCCTGGTTTCCAAACCCATTCAGAGAAAAGTGCCAAAGTTCTTACTACTTTCTGTAATAACTGTGGTTTCTGGCTCCTAATACCTAATATCTTTTACTTGTCCCTCTCTTGGTCTACTCCCACGCTCAGCTCCTTTTTTACCTGGAAAAATTCACACATACTGCTTTCCCAAAAACCTTTTACTTGGGATTCTCTCTCTCCTATTCTCTGTATAATTATTTCATGTTGTTTAAGACTTCACTCAAAAGTTGCCATCCTTCACAGAAACATTAATTCCAAAGAGCACCTGCACCCCTATGTTTATAGCAGCACTATTTACAATAGCTAAGCTTTGGAAACAACCCAAATGCCCAAAAATAGATGACTGGATCAAGAAGATGTGGTCCATATACACCATGGAATATTACTCAGCATTCAAAAAAGATAAACACATGCAATTTGCAGCAACATGGATGGCGCTGGAAGGGATCATGCTCAGCGAAATAAGCCAGAAAGAAAAAGAAAAATACCGGATGGTCTCACTCATAGCAGGAATCTAGAAAAACTAAGGGACCAGGAAAAAGAAAAACTATAAGAAAGAAAAAATCAAAATCAACAAGCAATTATGAACCAGAGACACACTATGGGGGGGGGGGAGTGGCGGGGAAAGTAGGGATTGGGGTCAAAATAAGGGGGTTGCAATTGTATGGGGAATATAAAAATAAAATTAAAAAAAAAGTTGCCGTCCTTGACTTTTTATCCCCATTGAGCACTGCTCAGTATCTAAAACATAGCACAGTTTATTTCATGTAGCACCAGCTTCCCCAACTAGAATGTATTTCCATGAGGTGTCTTTTCTTCTCTTAAGTATTGTACAGTGAAGGGCCTCCCTTGTGGCACAGGGGGTTAAGCAAACTATAGAGCACTGTGAAGCTATCCACAGCCTCTGCAGCACGAGTTCAATCCCTGGCTGTCCAAGGAGCTACCCCCATGGTGCAGCAGACCTCTCCTGTCTCACCTGCTGCTCCCCTCAGCAGTGTATTTCAGTACATCTGCCTGTTCTGCTCCCCACTTTGTCTCTGGTGAATCCTCTTACCCCTCCCCCTGCACCTCTGGCCTGTACCCCAGTTCTTGTATGCATAAATAAATAAATCTTTTTTTAAAAAAGTATTGTATAGTGAATGGTCCAACAATTTTTCACTAAATAACACTAATTTGTCCTTGTAGGAGAGAAAACATTTAAATCTCATCTTCTCTCTGGATTTGTAGCAATGTGCTCTATACTTTGCAAGCTGTTTCCATTAATTTTCTCATCAGAAGCTTTTCTCCCAAACTCTCCTGTAAGCATTCCACTCCACCAACTGCAAATATATTCTGAAACACCTTTGTGTACACATTAAAACACCCAAATGTCTAAACTTACTAGTTCCTGGTAGCATATGTGAAGTATGAGGTCATTTATAAACTCGCTTGGTGTTAATTTGAAAGAATTTGAAGCAAACTTTTCTTGGAATGACTTAACCACATCAGAGACTGTAGAACCAGCATTTAATGACCTCAGATATTATTAAACAATTAACAAAGCATGAATACATGAATGAAATAATTTTTTTATTGCCATTGTGTGACTGTGGGCTCCTTGACTTCTGAACATAAGGGTTATTTCATTCATCTTTGATACTAACACCTAGAATAGTACCTGATTCCTAGAATGCATTCAATATTTGATGAATAACCATGAGGAACTTTTCTTAGTTCAGCATGGCTTTTTTGTTTTGGTCCTCTTATGCCTCTTCCATTGCCATTAGGTCAAACCCAGTTTAGGTGCCTCCCTCGATTGGATTTGCTTGGCCATAATTTTCTGCTTGAGGCTTCTAGTTTAACCAGGAACTTTATTGCATTGCAACCTGGAAAGGATGTTTCACTCTTCAGTGGAGGAAGTTTTGAGGAACTCTGCAGTTGTCTTGGTGAGAGTGGTCATGATGATATAATACTCTGCTTGCTCCAGCTCCCTCATGTTGCTTTTGTGCCTTGCCTAATGCTTTGAATCCCTAGTATTTTGTCTGGGGCTTCAGTGATGTACAGAGGTGGTAGACACAGCTAGAAGCTGCAGCTGCAGGTGCAGAGTTGGGGAGTGCTATTGGCTCTCCTTCCCTGGCTGGCTCAACTCATGCATGGATAATGCCACTGCTGTTGAGGGATCTGGTTTCCCTGGCAGCTGCCTGGAGAGGGAGGTGGCATGAATCAAAAGTATGGGGGAGTGCATGTTTCCTGAAGTAAACTTTGACTGATGGGAGCCAGGAGCATCTTTGTTCTCCCTTCCTCTGTCCCCAACTGTGGTTTCTCAAGTCCTCTATGGACACATCAGTGGAGACTGGATAGCCAGAACCTCTTGGTTGCAAAGAGCTGTAGCCAGTTCAGTAGTTCACATTCTTGATTTTTTTTTTTTTTCTACCCCCTTCTCTGCCTCATTTCTCCTTTTCCCTCATTCTTGCTTTCCTGGGGTTGTACTTGAGGAAGGAATTATGATTATATAACACTTTCTCAGGCCCTGTTTTCTTGGGAACCCTGGTTGAAATATCACCATTGACTGTCCCATCCAGTATACGGCCTGGAAAAGATTTTTACGTCCTTCCTTTAGTTGTGTGTGTTCTTGTTCTTGTGGTCTTTCTGCTTTCCTCTTGTGTACAACTGAACTGCAAACATGTGTTTGTACTTAACACCCTTACCTTAAGGGCACCAGGCATGTTTACAATCAATTTTACTTCAAAACAACCCTGTCCAGATACTGTTATTATTATTTTTTACAGACGGGAAAAAGTAAGGTTGATAATGAAAGGACTGGTGCGGTAAAGAGAAGGAAGGCCAGGCCAAGTTTCTGACAGTTTCTGACAAGTTTCTGACTTTATTGCAACCCCTGGGGCGAGGTTCTAGGAACCCCCTCTCCCCCCCACCGCGGGGGTCGGAGAAGTCGCACCTGTTGTGGGGGACAGATGTCCTTTTACAGGGTGAGGAAAGGTTAGGTGGGAAACTGGGTATGCGGGAAACTGGGTATGCGGAACCGAAGTTGTTTTTTATTTCTTGGCAGTTTCTGGTTGATTGCTATGAGGTCCTGTTTGTGTCGGGTGGAGGCCTCTGGTTCCAGGAGCTGAGGCAAAGGTGTAATTCCCTCTGCAGTTTCAAGGCCCCTCCTTGTGCCCGAGGCCTGGGGCTCTCACCGGTTCCCTGCACCAACCTTAAGATATATTTAGTAACTTGGCCAAAATCATACAGTTCATAGATGGCTGTGTGAACTCCAGAATTCATACTCTTAAAGATATTCTACTGTAAAGCATCTAGTAAGAAACTGGCTTTCCTAGAACCAAGATATGGATGCTTCTCTCCTTATGAAAGGGTTGAGATTAAAAATGGTTGTGCTAACAGCCATGTTTTTATTCATTCAAATTTAACAAGATGTTTAAACTTGAAGATTCTGAATTAGTTCTACACAAAAGAAGAGGGAGATGAGCAACCCTTTGAAACTATAAAAGCGGTCCATTTTTTTCCAGCTTGCTCATGTATTCTCTATGGCATCTTTCTAAAATGCATGTATCTTGTGTACTTTGAAATTGAGGGTAGGTAATATCTTCCTCAGTCTCTTCAGCCCAATCTCCTCAAGAGTTGTAAGGAAGCTCTTATCAGGTTTGTGCCTCCTAACTCACAGATATTATGAAATTTGATTAATATTCTGAACCCATTTGCACAAAACATGTATTTTATCACCTAATTTTTAGTTCTAGAACAATCTCATGTGACAGGTTAGTAAGCATCTTCGCAGCTTAGTCTCTTACATCACACTTATGAGTTTTTCCATTCCATCAATTTTCCCCTCTTGCCATCAGGAGCAGAGACATACCATATTTTACCTGTTGCATAATTTGCATTTCTTCTTCAGAATTGTCATTATCCAAGAATTCATCCCAGTGCAAAAGGCTCAGTTCCCAATTTCTCATCATTTTCAACTGTGATTCTGTGCACTTTTACCTCCATCACAAGTCTACTCCCCTTTTTACGCTCCTATTGCTTTAGCGCTTATCAGATAGTATGTGATCAGTAATATTCATGTAACAACTCAAATTAAGCAGAAACAGAGCAAACCTTCTCTTTAATAAAAGAAATGACCCCACAAGTTCACTGCCTCCCTTGGTTTTGATGGACAAAGTTGACTTGTGTTTGCTCTTTTGGGTGACTTAAAGCAACTTACTACTACTTAGTAAGTTAAACATTTCTAGAGTTTTCCTCCTCTCGTTGCACAGCTCCTTTTAAAAGACTTCCTATATTTAAGGAGAAAGCTGCAATGATGGTGTTACAGGACAGCCCCGATATTGAACGGGTTCCTGGCTGTGGGTCCTCACCCGCGCGCTTAAAAGGGACTTATGAATACTCCACTACAGGCACACACAAAAGGTTAATAAAAGGTTTATTTACAAGGGAAAAGGAAATAAGGAAAATGTACAACTCAGGGAGAAAATAGGGAAATAAAGTCTTTAATGCGTCCTACCCGATCCGCCGACCTGGAAACCCAAAAGCACTCTCAGAGCTGGCCCGACTGCAAGCTGGTGGAGAGCCAAAATGGGGGACCCGTCCAAAGCCCATATGTCTGGTTTTATACCAACCTGGCTGCTGAACCCCACCCTCAGATCCCAGCCACCTTCCCTTGGGTGGGGATGGGATTTGGAGTTCCCAGTGTCTTTGGCTTTGGCCTGGGGTGGGGGTGGAGTCCACAAAGCCTGTATGGAATTAGCTTTAGGACATCCTTTTCCCCCTAACAGTGGGGCTATATTAAATGAATGGAGGTATACCCCATGCCTTCTTGGCTTCAGGGAGAATATTGCTAATAAATAACTTCCACTGAGTCACTTTTTTTTTTCCTTAGTGCTTTAATTCATTCACCAATTTGAGGACTATATTTAGATGCCGTCATTGTTCTCACGTTGGGGCCGTCGAGTAAGCAGCATCATTTTCCACCCTCACCAAAGTTTTCAGCAGCTCACTTCCCTTGCAAACTTCCGCGGGAGATAGTGAGATAACACAAAAGTGGCTGGTGAGCAACAGTGCTCCGCCAAGGGCAGTGTTACGTGATTCTCCGAGGGGCTCAAGCAGGCCGCACAAATGTGGGGGGCTCCGGCTGCGCCCCCGTCAGTCCCCGATGTTCCCCCCGCACGAAATCCAAGCGAGAAACGCTCCTCGCAAGCCGCCCACGGGGTCGCAGCGGGCGGGAGAGGCCCGTGGGCGGCGGAATTCCCCACTGCTCTGCCCCCATCCCCGGCCCTCCACGCCCGCCCGCAGCCCGCCGCGCCCTCCGGTGACGCCATCGCGCGGAGCCCGCAGCCCGCCGGCCGGTCGCACCGCCCAGCGCGTGGGAGCCGGAAGCCCGGCGTGGCTCGGCGCGACGCGACGCGTCCAGGAACCGCGGGAGCCCGGGAGCTCGCGCACCTGGGCAGAGGCGGCAGGGGCAGTGGGCATGCGCGAGGCTGCCGGGCGGCGCAGGCGCGCTGCTGGTGCCCC